>NC_064616.1:119762500-121012500 GCF_023898315.1 Schistocerca nitens
ACTTTGGCCAGTCTGCCTCAAGTGACACCCCACTAGCTGTGTATCTTATGAGAAGCTTCGTTATCTTTGCAAGCGGTTTCTTGAAGTTGGTGATGGGATGATGTTGGTGACGAGGCATTGGCTACCTTAAGAGAGTCATAGTGCTTCCTGCCAGTTGCTCACCCAAATACACATTTTGAGATACTGTGGCCAGTCTGCCTGAAGCGATACGCCACTAGTTGTGTATATTAAGAGAAACATCGTTACTCTTGCCAGCGGTTTCTTGACTTTGAAGCTGAGATTATACTGGTGACGAGATTTGGCTACCCTAAGAGAGTCACAGTGTTTCGTGCCAGTTGCTCACACAAATACACATTTTTTTGTTACTTTGGCCAGTCTGCCTCAAGTGACACCCCACTAGCTGTGTATCTTATGAGAAGCTTCGTTACCTTTGCAAGCGGTTTCTTGAAGTTGGTGATGGGATTATGTTGGTGACGAGGCATTGGCTACCTTAAGAGAGTCATAGTGCTTCCTGCCAGTTGCTCACCCAAATACACATTTTGAGATACTGTGGCCAGTCTGCCTGAAGCGATACGCCACTAGTTGTGTATCTTAAGAGAAACATCGTTACTCTTGCCAGCGGTTTCTTGACTTTGAAGCTGAGATTATACTGGTGACGAGATATTGGCTGCCCTAAGAGAGTCACAGTGTTTAGTGCCAGTTGCTCACACAAATACACATTTTTTAGATACTGTTTCGTGTGCCTGAAGCTATACGCCACTAGTTGTGTATCTTAAGAGAAACATCGTTACTTTTGGCAGGGGTTTCTAGAAGTTGCTGATTTGATTCTGCTGTTGACGAGGCATTGGCTACCTCAAGAGAGTCATAGAGATTCCTGCCAGTTCTTCACCCAAATACACATTTTTTAGATACTCTTTCCAGTCTGCCTGATAGCTACGCCACTAGTTGTGTATCTTAAGAGTCATTGTAACTTTTGCCAGGGGTTTCTTAAAGTTGCTGATGTGATTATGCTGGTGACGAGGCATTGGCTACCCTATGAGTGTCATAGTGATTCCTGCTAGTTGCTCACCCAAATACACATTTTTTGATACTTCGGCCAGTCTGCCTCAAGTGACACCCCACTAGCTGTGTATCTTATGAGAAGCTTCGTTACCTTTGCAAGCGGTTTCTTGAAGTTGGTGATGGGATTATGTTGGTGACGAGGCATTGGCTATCTTAAGAGAGTCATAGTGCTTCCTGCCAGTTGCTCACCCAAATACACATTTTGAGATACTGTGGCCAGTCTGCCTGAAGCGATACGCTACTAGTTGTGTATCTTAAGAGAAACATCGTTACTCTTGCCAGCGGTTTCTTGATTTTGAAGCTGTGATTATACTGGTGACGAGATATTGGTTACCCTAAGAGAGGCACAGTGTTTCGTGCCAGTTGCTCACCCAAATACACATTTTTTAGGTACTGTTTCCAGTGTGCCTGAAGCGATACGCCACTAGTTGTGTATCTTAAGAGATACAACGTTACTTTTGCCAGGGGTTTCTAGAAGTTGCTGATTTGATTCTGCTGGTGACGAGGCATTGGCCACCTCAAGAGAGTCATACAGATTCCTGCCAGTTCTTCACCCAAATACACATTTTTTAGATACTCTTTCCAGTCTGCCTGATAGCTACGCCACTAGTTGTGTATCTTAAGAGTCATTGTAACTTTTGCCAGGGGTTTCTTGAAGTTGCTGATGTGATTATTCTGGTGACGAGGCATTGGCTACCCTATGAGTGTCATAGTGATTCCTGCTAGTTGCTCACCCAAATTCACATTTTTTTGATGGTTTGGCCAGTCTGCCTCAAGTGACACCCCACTAGCTGTGTATCTTATGAGAAGCTTCGTTACCTTTGCAAGCGGTTTCTTGAAGTTGGTGATGGGATTATGTTGGTGACGAGGCATTGGCTATCTTAAGAGAGTCATAGTGCTTTATGCCAGATGCTCACCCAAATACACATTTTGAGATACTGTGGCCAGTCTGCCTGAAGCGATACGCCACTAGTTGTGTATCTTAAGAGAAACATCGTTACTTTTGCCAGGGGTTTCTAGAAGTTGCTGATTTGATTCTGCTGGTGACGAGGCATTGGCTACCTCAAGAGAGTCATAGAGATTCCTGCCAGTTCTTCACCCAAATACACATTTTTTAGATACTCTTTCCAGTCTGCCTGATAGCTACGCCACTAGTTGTGCATCTTAAGAGTCATTGTAACTTTTGCCAGGGGTTTCTTGAAGTTGCTGATGTGATTATGCTGGAGACGAGGCATTGGCTACCCTATGAGTGTCATAGTGATTCCTGCTAGTTGCTCACCCAAATACACATTTTTTTGATACTTTGGCCAGTCTGCCTCAAGTGACACCCCACTAGCTGTGTATCTTATGAGAAGCTTCGTTACCTTTGCAAGCGGTTTCTTGAAGTTGGTGATGGGATTATGTTGGTGACGAGGCATTGGCTACCTTAAGAGAGTCATAGTGCTTCCTGCCAGTTGCTCACCCAAATACACATTTTGAGATACTGTGGCCAGTCTGCCTGAAGCGATACGCCACTAGTTGTGTATATTAAGAGAAACATCGTTACTCCTGCCAGCGGTTTCTTGACTTTGAAGCTGAGATTATACTGGTGACGAGATTTGGCTACCCTAAGAGAGTCACAGTGTTTCGTGCCAGTTGCTCACACAAATACACATTTTTTTGTTACTTTGGCCAGTCTGCCTCAAGTGACACCCCACTAGCTGTGTATCTTATGAGAAGCTTCGTTACCTTTGCAAGCGGTTTCTTGAAGTTGGTGACGGGATTATGTTGGTGACGAGGCATTGGCTACCTTAAGAGAGTCATAGTGCTTCCTGCCAGTTGCTCACCCAAATACACATTTTGAGATACTGTGGCCAGTCTGCCTGAAGCGATACGCCACTAGTTGTGTATCTTAAGAGAAACATCGTTACTCTTGCCAGCGGTTTCTTGACTTTGAAGCTGAGATTATACTGGTGACGAGATATTGGCTGCCCTAAGAGAGTCACAGTGTTTAGTGCCAGTTGCTCACACAAATACACATTTTTTAGATACTGTTTCGTGTGCCTGAAGCTATACGCCACTAGTTGTGTATCTTAAGAGAAACATCGTTACTTTTGGCAGGGGTTTCTAGAAGTTGCTGATTTGATTCTGCTGTTGACGAGGCATTGGCTACCTCAAGAGAGTCATAGAGATTCCTGCCAGTTCTTCACCCAAATACACATTTTTTAGATACTCTTTCCAGTCTGCCTGATAGCTACGCCACTAGTTGTGTATCTTAAGAGTCATTGTAACTTTTGCCAGGGGTTTCTTAAAGTTGCCGATGTGATTATGCTGGTGACGAGGCATTGGCTACCCTATGAGTGTCATAGTGATTCCTGCTAGTTGCTCACCCAAATACACATTTTTTGATACTTCGGCCAGTCTGCCTCAAGTGACACCCCACTAGCTGTGTATCTTATGAGAAGCTTCGTTACCTTTGCAAGCGGTTTCTTGAAGTTGGTGATGGGATTATGTTGGTGACGAGGCATTGGCTATCTTAAGAGAGTCATAGTGCTTCCTGCCAGTTGCTCACCCAAATACACATTTTGAGATACTGTGGCCAGTCTGCCTGAAGCGATACGCTACTAGTTGTGTATCTTAAGAGAAACATCGTTACTCTTGCCAGCGGTTTCTTGATTTTGAAGCTGTGATTATACTGGTGACGAGATATTGGTTACCCTAAGAGAGGCACAGTGTTTCGTGCTAGTTGCTCACCCAAATACACATTTTTTAGGTACTGTTTCCAGTGTGCCTGAAGCGATACGCCACTAGTTGTGTATCTTAAGAGATACAACGTTACTTTTGCCAGGGGTTTCTAGAAGTTGCTGATTTGATTCTGCTGGTGACGAGGCATTGGCCACCTCAAGAGAGTCATACAGATTCCTGCCAGTTCTTCACCCAAATACACATTTTTTAGATACTCTTTCCAGTCTGCCTGATAGCTACGCCACTAGTTGTGTATCTTAAGAGTCATTGTAACTTTTGCCAGGGGTTTCTTGAAGTTGCTGATGTGATTATTCTGGTGACGAGGCATTGGCTACCCTATGAGTGTCATAGTGATTCCTGCTAGTTGCTCACCCAAATTCACATTTTTTTGATGGTTTGGCCAGTCTGCCTCAAGTGACACCCCACTAGCTGTGTATCTTATGAGAAGCTTCGTTACCTTTGCAAGCGGTTTATTGAAGTTGGTGATGGGAGTATGTTGGTGACGAGGCATTGGCTACCTTAAGAGAGTCATAGTGCTTCCTGCCAGTTGCTCACCCAAATACACATTTTGAGATACTGTGGCCAGTCTGCCTGAAGCGATACGCCACTAGTTGTGTATATTAAGAGAAACATCGTTACTCTTGCCAGCGGTTTCTTGACTTTGAAGCTGTGATTATACTGGTGACGAGATATTGGCTACCCTAAGAGAGTCACAGTGTAATGTGCCAGTTGCTCATCCAAATACACATTTTTTAGATACTGTTTCCAGTGTGCCTGAAGAGATACGCCACTAGTTGTGTATCTTAAGAGAAACATCGTTACTTTTGCCAGGGGTTTCTAGAAGTTGCTGATTTGATTCTGCTGGTGACGAGGCATTGGCTACCACAAGAGAGTCATAGAGATTCCTGCCAGTTCTTCACCCAAATACACATTTTTTAGATACTCTTTTCAGTCTGCCTGATAGCTACGCCACTAGTTGTGTATCTTAAGAGTCATTGTAACTTTTGCCAGGGGTTTCTTGAAGTTGCTGATGTGATTATGCTGGTGACGAGGCATTGGCTACCTCAAGAGAGTCATAGAGATTCCTGCCAGTTCTTCACACAAATACACATTTTTTAGATACTCTTTCCAGTCTGCCTGATAGCTACGCCACAAGTTGTGTATCTTAAGAGTCATTGTAACTTTTGCCAGGGGTTTCTTGAAGTTGCTGATGTGATTATGCTGGTGACGAGGCATTGGCTACCCTATGAGTGTCATAGTGATTCCTGCTAGTTGCTCACCCAAATACACCTTTCTTTGATACTTTGGCCAGTCTGCCTCAAGTGACACCCCACTAGCTGTGTATCTTATGAGAAGCTTCGTTACCTTTGCAAGCGGTTTCTTGAAGTTGGTGATGGGATTATGTTGGTGACGAGGCATTGGCTACCTTAAGAGTGTCATAGTGCTTCCTGCCAGTTGCTCACCCAAATACACATTTTGAGATACTGTGGCCAGTCTGCCTGAAGCGATACGCCACTAGTTGTGTATCTTAAGAGAAACATCGTTACTCTTGCCAGCGGTTTCTTGATTTTGAAGCTGTGATTATACTGGTGACGAGATATTGGTTACCCTAAGAAAGGCACAGTGTTTCGTGCCAGTTGCTCACCCAAATACACATTTTTTAGGTACTGTTTCCAGTGTGCCTGAAGCGATACGCCACTAGTTGTGTATCTTAAGAGAAACAACGTTACTTTTGCCAGGGGTTTCTAGAAGTTGCCTATTTGATTCTGCTGGTGACGAGGCATTGGCCACCTCAAGAGAGTCATACAGATTCCTGCCAGTTCTACACCCAAATACACATTTTTTAGATACTCTTTCCAGTCTGCCTGATAGCTACGCCACTAGTTGTGTATCTTAAGAGTCATTGTAACTTTTGCCAGGGGTTTCTTGAAGTTGCTGATGTGATTATGCTGGTGACGAGGCATTGGCTACCCTATGAGTGTCATAGTGATTCCTGCTAGTTGCTCACCCAAATACACATTTTTTTGATAGTTTGGCCAGTCTGCCTCAAGTGACACCCCACTAGCTGTGTATCTTATGAGAAGCTTCGTTACCTTTGCAAGCGGTTTCTTGAAGTTGGTGATGGGATTATGTTGGTGACGAGGCATTGGCTACCTTAAGAGAGTCATAGTGCTTTCTGCCAGTTGCTCACCCAAATACACATTTTGAGATACTGTGGCCAGTCTGCCTGAAGCGATACGCCACTAGTTGTGTATCTTAAGAGAAACATCGTTACTCTTGCCAGCGGTTTCTTGAATTTGAAGCTGAGATTATACTGGTGACGAGATTTGGCTACCCTAAGAGAGTCACAGTGTTTCGTGCTAGTTGCTCACACAAATACACATTTTTTTGATACTTTGGCCAGTCTGCCTCAAGTGACACCCCACTAGCTGTGTATCTTATGAGAAGCTTCGTTACCTTTGCAAGCGGTTTCTTGAAGTTGGTGATGGGATTATGTTGGTGACGAGGCATTGGCTACCTTAAGAGAGTCATAGTGCTTCCTGCCAGTTGCTCACCCAAATACACATTTTGAGATACTGTGGCCAGTCTGCCTGAAGCGATACGCCACTAGTTGTGTATCTTAAGAGAAACATCGTTACTCTTGCCAGCGGTTTCTTGACTTTGAAGCTGAGATTATACTGGTGACGAGATATTGGCTGCCCTAAGAGAGTCACAGTGTTTAGTGCCAGTTGCTCACACAAATACACATTTTTTAGATACTGTTTCGTGTGCCTGAAGCTATACGCCACTAGTTGTGTATCTTAAGAGAAACATCGTTACTTTTGGCAGGGGTTTCTAGAAGTTGCTGATTTGATTCTGCTGTTGACGAGGCATTGGCTACCTCAAGAGAGTCATAGAGATTCCTGCCAGTTCTTCACCCAAATACACATTTTTTAGATACTCTTTCCAGTCTGCCTGATAGCTACGCCACTAGTTGTGTATCTTAAGAGTCATTGTAACTTTTGCCAGGGGTTTCTTAAAGTTGCTGATGTGATTATGCTGGTGACGAGGCATTGGCTACCCTATGAGTGTCATAGTGATTCCTGCTAGTTGCTCACCCAAATACACATTTTTTGATACTTCGGCCAGTCTGCCTCAAGTGACACCCCACTAGCTGTGTATCTTATGAGAAGCTTCGTTACCTTTGCAAGCGGTTTCTTGAAGTTGGTGATGGGATTATGTTGGTGACGAGGCATTGGCTATCTTAAGAGAGTCATAGTGCTTCCTGCCAGTTGCTCACCCAAATACACATTTTGAGATACTGTGGCCAGTCTGCCTGAAGCGATACGCTACTAGTTGTGTATCTTAAGAGAAACATCGTTACTCTTGCCAGCGGTTTCTTGATTTTGAAGCTGTGATTATACTGGTGACGAGATATTGGTTACCCTAAGAGAGGCACAGTGTTTCGTGCCAGTTGCTCACCCAAATACACATTTTTTAGGTACTGTTTCCAGTGTGCCTGAAGCGATACGCCACTAGTTGTGTATCTTAAGAGATACAACGTTACTTTTGCCAGGGGTTTCTAGAAGTTGCTGATTTGATTCTGCTGGTGACGAGGCATTGGCCACCTCAAGAGAGTCATACAGATTCCTGCCAGTTCTTCACCCAAATACACATTTTTTAGATACTCTTTCCAGTCTGCCTGATAGCTACGCCACTAGTTGTGTATCTTAAGAGTCATTGTAACTTTTGCCAGGGGTTTCTTGAAGTTGCTGATGTGATTATTCTGGTGACGAGGCATTGGCTACCCTATGAGTGTCATAGTGATTCCTGCTAGTTGCTCACCCAAATTCACATTTTTTTGATGGTTTGGCCAGTCTGCCTCAAGTGACACCCCACTAGCTGTGTATCTTATGAGAAGCTTCGTTACCTTTGCAAGCGGTTTCTTGAAGTTGGTGATGGGATTATGTTGGTGACGAGGCATTGGCTATCTTAAGAGAGTCATAGTGCTTTATGCCAGATGCTCACCCAAATACACATTTTGAGATACTGTGGCCAGTCTGCCTGAAGCGATACGCCACTAGTTGTGTATCTTAAGAGAAACATCGTTACTCTTGCCAGCGGTTTCTTGACTTTGAAGCTGTGATTATACTGGTGACGAGATATTGGCTACCCTAAGAGAGTCACAGTGTTTCGTGCCAGTTGCTCACCCAAATACACATTTTTTAGATACTTTTTCCAGTGTGCCTGAAGCGATACGCCACTAGTTGTGTATCTTAAGAGAAACATCGTTACTTTTGCCAGGGGTTTCTAGAAGTTGCTGATTTGATTCTGCTGGTGACGAGGCATTGGCTACCTCAAGAGAGTCATAGAGATTCCTGCCAGTTCTTCACCCAAATACACATTTTTTAGATACTCTTTCCAGTCTGCCTGATAGCTACGCCACTAGTTGTGCATCTTAAGAGTCATTGTAACTTTTGCCAGGGGTTTCTTGAAGTTGCTGATGTGATTATGCTGGAGACGAGGCATTGGCTACCCTATGAGTGTCATAGTGATTCCTGCTAGTTGCTCACCCAAATACACATTTTTTTGATACTTTGGCCAGTCTGCCTCAAGTGACACCCCACTAGCTGTGTATCTTATGAGAAGCTTCGTTACCTTTGCAAGCGGTTTCTTGAAGTTGGTGATGGGATTATGTTGGTGACGAGGCATTGGCTACCTTAAGAGAGTCATAGTGCTTCCTGCCAGTTGCTCACCCAAATACACATTTTGAGATACTGTGGCCAGTCTGCCTGAAGCGATACGCCACTAGTTGTGTATATTAAGAGAAACATCGTTACTCCTGCCAGCGGTTTCTTGACTTTGAAGCTGAGATTATACTGGTGACGAGATTTGGCTACCCTAAGAGAGTCACAGTGTTTCGTGCCAGTTGCTCACACAAATACACATTTTTTTGTTACTTTGGCCAGTCTGCCTCAAGTGACACCCCACTAGCTGTGTATCTTATGAGAAGCTTCGTTACCTTTGCAAGCGGTTTCTTGAAGTTGGTGACGGGATTATGTTGGTGACGAGGCATTGGCTACCTTAAGAGAGTCATAGTGCTTCCTGCCAGTTGCTCACCCAAATACACATTTTGAGATACTGTGGCCAGTCTGCCTGAAGCGATACGCCACTAGTTGTGTATCTTAAGAGAAACATCGTTACTCTTGCCAGCGGTTTCTTGACTTTGAAGCTGAGATTATACTGGTGACGAGATATTGGCTGCCCTAAGAGAGTCACAGTGTTTAGTGCCAGTTGCTCACACAAATACACATTTTTTAGATACTGTTTCGTGTGCCTGAAGCTATACGCCACTAGTTGTGTATCTTAAGAGAAACATCGTTACTTTTGGCAGGGGTTTCTAGAAGTTGCTGATTTGATTCTGCTGTTGACGAGGCATTGGCTACCTCAAGAGAGTCATAGAGATTCCTGCCAGTTCTTCACCCAAATACACATTTTTTAGATACTCTTTCCAGTCTGCCTGATAGCTACGCCACTAGTTGTGTATCTTAAGAGTCATTGTAACTTTTGCCAGGGGTTTCTTAAAGTTGCCGATGTGATTATGCTGGTGACGAGGCATTGGCTACCCTATGAGTGTCATAGTGATTCCTGCTAGTTGCTCACCCAAATACACATTTTTTGATACTTCGGCCAGTCTGCCTCAAGTGACACCCCACTAGCTGTGTATCTTATGAGAAGCTTCGTTACCTTTGCAAGCGGTTTCTTGAAGTTGGTGATGGGATTATGTTGGTGACGAGGCATTGGCTATCTTAAGAGAGTCATAGTGCTTCCTGCCAGTTGCTCACCCAAATACACATTTTGAGATACTGTGGCCAGTCTGCCTGAAGCGATACGCTACTAGTTGTGTATCTTAAGAGAAACATCGTTACTCTTGCCAGCGGTTTCTTGATTTTGAAGCTGTGATTATACTGGTGACGAGATATTGGTTACCCTAAGAGAGGCACAGTGTTTCGTGCTAGTTGCTCACCCAAATACACATTTTTTAGGTACTGTTTCCAGTGTGCCTGAAGCGATACGCCACTAGTTGTGTATCTTAAGAGATACAACGTTACTTTTGCCAGGGGTTTCTAGAAGTTGCTGATTTGATTCTGCTGGTGACGAGGCATTGGCCACCTCAAGAGAGTCATACAGATTCCTGCCAGTTCTTCACCCAAATACACATTTTTTAGATACTCTTTCCAGTCTGCCTGATAGCTACGCCACTAGTTGTGTATCTTAAGAGTCATTGTAACTTTTGCCAGGGGTTTCTTGAAGTTGCTGATGTGATTATTCTGGTGACGAGGCATTGGCTACCCTATGAGTGTCATAGTGATTCCTGCTAGTTGCTCACCCAAATTCACATTTTTTTGATGGTTTGGCCAGTCTGCCTCAAGTGACACCCCACTAGCTGTGTATCTTATGAGAAGCTTCGTTACCTTTGCAAGCGGTTTATTGAAGTTGGTGATGGGAGTATGTTGGTGACGAGGCATTGGCTACCTTAAGAGAGTCATAGTGCTTCCTGCCAGTTGCTCACCCAAATACACATTTTGAGATACTGTGGCCAGTCTGCCTGAAGCGATACGCCACTAGTTGTGTATATTAAGAGAAACATCGTTACTCTTGCCAGCGGTTTCTTGACTTTGAAGCTGTGATTATACTGGTGACGAGATATTGGCTACCCTAAGAGAGTCACAGTGTAATGTGCCAGTTGCTCATCCAAATACACATTTTTTAGATACTGTTTCCAGTGTGCCTGAAGAGATACGCCACTAGTTGTGTATCTTAAGAGAAACATCGTTACTTTTGCCAGGGGTTTCTAGAAGTTGCTGATTTGATTCTGCTGGTGACGAGGCATTGGCTACCACAAGAGAGTCATAGAGATTCCTGCCAGTTCTTCACCCAAATACACATTTTTTAGATACTCTTTTCAGTCTGCCTGATAGCTACGCCACTAGTTGTGTATCTTAAGAGTCATTGTAACTTTTGCCAGGGGTTTCTTGAAGTTGCTGATGTGATTATGCTGGTGACGAGGCATTGGCTACCTCAAGAGAGTCATAGAGATTCCTGCCAGTTCTTCACACAAATACACATTTTTTAGATACTCTTTCCAGTCTGCCTGATAGCTACGCCACAAGTTGTGTATCTTAAGAGTCATTGTAACTTTTGCCAGGGGTTTCTTGAAGTTGCTGATGTGATTATGCTGGTGACGAGGCATTGGCTACCCTATGAGTGTCATAGTGATTCCTGCTAGTTGCTCACCCAAATACACCTTTCTTTGATACTTTGGCCAGTCTGCCTCAAGTGACACCCCACTAGCTGTGTATCTTATGAGAAGCTTCGTTACCTTTGCAAGCGGTTTCTTGAAGTTGGTGATGGGATTATGTTGGTGACGAGGCATTGGCTACCTTAAGAGTGTCATAGTGCTTCCTGCCAGTTGCTCACCCAAATACACATTTTGAGATACTGTGGCCAGTCTGCCTGAAGCGATACGCCACTAGTTGTGTATCTTAAGAGAAACATCGTTACTCTTGCCAGCGGTTTCTTGATTTTGAAGCTGTGATTATACTGGTGACGAGATATTGGTTACCCTAAGAGAGGCACAGTGTTTCGTGCCAGTTGCTCACCCAAATACACATTTTTTAGGTACTGTTTCCAGTGTGCCTGAAGCGATACGCCACTAGTTGTGTATCTTAAGAGAAACAACGTTACTTTTGCCAGGGGTTTCTAGAAGTTGCCTATTTGATTCTGCTGGTGACGAGGCATTGGCCACCTCAAGAGAGTCATACAGATTCCTGCCAGTTCTACACCCAAATACACATTTTTTAGATACTCTTTCCAGTCTGCCTGATAGCTACGCCACTAGTTGTGTATCTTAAGAGTCATTGTAACTTTTGCCAGGGGTTTCTTGAAGTTGCTGATGTGATTATGCTGGTGACGAGGCATTGGCTACCCTATGAGTGTCATAGTGATTCCTGCTAGTTGCTCACCCAAATACACATTTTTTTGATAGTTTGGCCAGTCTGCCTCAAGTGACACCCCACTAGCTGTGTATCTTATGAGAAGCTTCGTTACCTTTGCAAGCGGTTTCTTGAAGTTGGTGATGGGATTATGTTGGTGACGAGGCATTGGCTACCTTAAGAGAGTCATAGTGCTTTCTGCCAGTTGCTCACCCAAATACACATTTTGAGATACTGTGGCCAGTCTGCCTGAAGCGATACGCCACTAGTTGTGTATCTTAAGAGAAACATCGTTACTCTTGCCAGCGGTTTCTTGAATTTGAAGCTGAGATTATACTGGTGACGAGATTTGGCTACCCTAAGAGAGTCACAGTGTTTCGTGCTAGTTGCTCACACAAATACACATTTTTTTGATACTTTGGCCAGTCTGCCTCAAGTGACACCCCACTAGCTGTGTATCTTATGAGAAGCTTCGTTACCTTTGCAAGCGGTTTCTTGAAGTTGGTGATGGGATTATGTTGGTGACGAATCATTGGCTACCTTAAGAGAGTCATAGTGCTTCCTGCCAGTTGCTCACCCAAATACACATTTTGAGATACTGTGGCCAGTCTGCCTGAAGCGATACGCCACTAGTTGTGTATCTTAAGAGAAACATCGTTACTCTTGCCAGCAGTTTCTTGACTTTGAAGCTGAGATTATACTGGTGACGAGATATTGGCTACCCTAAGAGAGTCACAGTGTTTCGTGCCAGTTGCTCACACAAATACACATTTTTTAGATACTGTTTCGTGTGCCTGAAGCTATACGCCACTAGTTGTGTATCTTAAGAGAAACATCGTTACTTTTACCAGGGGTTTCTAGAAGTTGCTGATTTGATTCTGCTGTTGACGAGGCATTGGCTACCTCAAGAGAGTCATAGAGATTCCTGCCAGTTCTTCACCCAAATACACATTTTTTAGATACTCTTTCCAGTCTGCCTGATAGCTACGCCACTAGTTGTGTATCTTAAGAGTCATTGTAACTTTTGCCAGGGGTTTCTTGAAGTTGCTGATGTGATTATGCTGGTGACGAGGCATTGGCTACCCTATGAGTGTCATAGTGATTCCTGCTAGTTGCTCACCCAAATACACATTTTTTTGATACTTTGGCCAGTCTGCCTCAAGTGACACCCCACTAGCTGTGTATCTTATGAGAAGCTTCGTTACCTTTGCAAGCGGTTTCTTGAAGTTGGTGATGGGATTATGTTGGTGACGAGGCATTGGCTACCTTAAGAGAGTCATAGTGCTTCCTGCCAGTTGCTCACCCAAATACACATTTTGAGATACTGTGGCCAGTCTGCCTGAAGCGATACGCCACTAGTTGTGTATATTAAGAGAAACATCGTTACTCTTGCCAGCGGTTTCTTGACTTTGAAGCTGTGATTATACTGGTGACGAGATATTGGCTACCCTAAGAGAGTCACAGTGTTATGTGCCAGTTGCTCACCCAAATACACATTTTTTAGATACTGTTTCCAGTGTGCCTGAAGCGATACGCCACTAGTTGTGTATCTTAAGAGAAACATCGTTACTTTTGCCAGGGGTTTCTAGAAGTTGCTGATTTGATTCTGCTGGTGACGAGGCATTGGCTACCTCAAGAGAGTCATAGAGATTCCTGCCAGTTCTTCACCCAAATACACATTTTTTAGATACTCTTTCCAGTCTGCCTGATAGCTACGCCACTAGTTGTGTATGTTAAGAGTCATTGTAACTTTTGCCAGGGGTTTCTTGAAGTTGCTGATGTGATTATGCTGGTGACGAGGCATTGGCTACCCTATGAGTGTCATAGTGATTCCTGCTAGTTGATCACCCAAATACACATTTTTTTGATAGTTTGGCCAGTCTGCCTCAAGTGACACCCCACTAGCTGTGTATCTTATGAGAAGCTTCGTTACCTTTGCAAGCGGTTTCTTGAAGTTGGTGATGGGATTATGTTGGTGACGAGGCATTGGCTACCTTAAGAGAGTCATAGTGCTTTCTGCCAGTTGCTCACCAAAATACACATTTAGAGATACTGTGGCCAGTCTGCCTGAAGCGATACGCCACTAGTTGTGTATCTTAAGAGAAACATCGTTACTCTTGCCAGCGGTTTCTTGAATTTGAAGCTGAGATTATACTGGTGACGAGATTTGGCTACCCTAAGAGAGTCACAGTGTTTCGTGCTAGTTGCTCACACAAATACACATTTTTTTGATACTTTGGCCAGTCTGCCTCAAGTGACACCCCACTAGCTGTGTATCTTATGAGAAGCTTCGTTACCTTTGCAAGCGGTTTCTTGAAGTTGGTGATGGGATTATGTTGGTGACGAGGCATTGGCTACCTTAAGAGAGTCATAGTGCTTCCTGCCAGTTGCTCACCCAAATACACATTTTGAGATACTGTGGCCAGTCTGCCTGAAGCGATACGCCACTAGTTGTGTATCTTAAGAGAAACATCGTTACTCTTGCCAGCAGTTTCTTGACTTTGAAGCTGAGATTATACTGGTGACGAGATATTGGCTACCCTAAGAGAGTCACAGTGTTTCGTGCCAGTTGCTCACACAAATACACATTTTTTAGATACTGTTTCGTGTGCCTGAAGCTATACGCCACTAGTTGTGTATCTTAAGAGAAACATCGTTACTTTTACCAGGGGTTTCTAGAAGTTGCTGATTTGATTCTGCTGTTGACGAGGCATTGGCTACCTCAAGAGAGTCATAGAGATTCCTGCCAGTTCTTCACCCAAATACACATTTTTTAGATACTCTTTCCAGTCTGCCTGATAGCTACGCCACTAGTTGTGTATCTTAAGAGTCATTGTAACTTTTGCCAGGGGTTTCTTGAAGTTGCTGATGTGATTATGCTGGTGACGAGGCATTGGCTACCCTATGAGTGTCATAGTGATTCCTGCTAGTTGCTCACCCAAATACACATTTTTTTGATAGTTTGGCCAGTCTGCCTCAAGTGACACCCCACTAGCTGTGTATCTTATGAGAAGCTTCGTTACCTTTGCAAGCGGTTTCTTGAAGTTGGTGATGGGATTATGTTGGTGACGAGGCATTGGCTACCTTAAGAGAGTCATAGTGCTTCCTGCCAGTTGCTCACCCAAATACACATTTTGAGATACTGTGGCCAGTCTGCCTGAAGCGATACGCCACTAGTTGTGTATATTAAGAGAAACATCGTTACTCTTGCCAGCGGTTTCTTGACTTTGAAGCTGTGATTATACTGGTGACGAGATATTGGCTACCCTAAGAGAGTCACAGTGTTACGTGCCAGTTGCTCACCCAAATACACATTTTTTAGATACTGTTTCCAGTGTGCCTGAAGCGATACGCCACTAGTTGTGTATCTTAAGAGAAACATCGTTACTTTTGCCAGGGGTTTCTAGAAGTTGCTGATTTGATTCTGCTGTTGACGAGGCATTGGCTACCTCAAGAGAGTCATAGAGATTCCTGCCAGTTCTTCACCCAAATACACATTTTTTAGATACTCTTTCCAGTCTGCCTGATGGCTAGGCCACTAGTTGTGTATCTTAAGAGTCATTGTAACTTTTGCCAGGGGTTTCTTGAAGTTGCTGATGTGATTATGCTGGTGACGAGGCATTGGCTACCCTATGAGTGTCATAGTGATTCCTGCTAGTTGCTCACCCAAATACACATTTTTTGATACTTCGGCCAGTCTGCCTCAAGTGACACCCCACTAGCTGTGTATCTTATGAGAAGCTTCGTTACCTTTGCAAGCGGTTTCTTGAAGTTGGTGATGGGATTATGTTGGTGACGAGGTATTGGCTATCTTAAGAGAGTCATAGTGCTTCCTGCCAGTTGCTCACCCAAATACACATTTTGAGATACTGTGGCCAGTCTGCCTGAAGCGATACGCCACTAGTTGTGTATCTTAAGAGAAACATCGTTACTCTTGCCAGCGGTTTCTTGACATTGAAGCTGTGATTATACTGGTGACGAGATATTGGTTACCCTAAGAGAGTCACAGTGTTTCGTGCCAGTTGCTCACCCAAATACACATTTTTTAGGTACTGTTTAAAGTGTGCCTGAAGCGATACGCCACTAGTTGTGTATCTTAAGAGAAACAACGTTACTTTTGCCAGGGGTTTCTAGAAGTTGCTGATTTGATTCTGCTGGTGACGAGGCATTGGCCACCTCAAGAGAGTCATACAGATTCCTGCCAGTTCTTCACCCAAATACACATTTTTTAGATACTCTTTCCAGTCTGCCTGATAGCTACGCCACTAGTTGTGTATCTTAAGAGTCATTGTAACTTTTGCCAGGGGTTTCTTGAAGTTGCTGATGTGATTATGCTGGTGACGAGGCATTGGCTACCCTATGAGTGTCATAGTGATTCCTGCTAGTTGCTCACCCAAATACACATTTTTTGATACTTTGGCCAGTCTGCCTCAAGTGACACCCCACTAGCTGTGTATCTTATGAGAAGCTTCGTTACCTTTGCAAGCGGTTTCTTGAAGTTGGTGATGGGATTATGTTGGTGACGAGGCATTGGCTACCTTAAGAGAGTCATAGTGCTTTCTGCCAGTTGCTCACCCAAATACACATTTTGAGATACTGTGGCCAGTCTGCCTGAAGCGATACGCCACTAGTTGTGTATCTTAAGAGAAACATCGTTACTCTTGCCAGCGGTTTCTTGAATTTGAAGCTGAGATTATACTGGTGACGAGATTTGGCTACCCTAAGAGAGTCACAGTGTTTCGTGCTAGTTGCTCACACAAATACACATTTTTTTGATACTTTGGCCAGTCTGCCTCAAGTGACACCCCACTAGCTGTGTATCTTATGAGAAGCTTCGTTACCTTTGCAAGCGGTTTCTTGAAGTTGGTGATAGGATTATGTTGGTGACGAGGCATTGGCTACCTTAAGAGAGTCATAGTGCTTCCTGCCAGTTGCTCACCCAAATACACATTTTGAGATACTGTGGCCAGTCTGCCTGAAGCGATACGCCACTAGTTGTGTATCTTAAGAGAAACATCGTTACTCTTGCCAGCAGTTTCTTGACTTTGAAGCTGAGATTATACTGGTGACGAGATATTGGCTACCCTAAGAGAGTCACAGTGTTTCGTGCCAGTTGCTCACACAAATACACATTTTTTAGATACTGTTTCGTGTGCCTGAAGCTATACGCCACTAGTTGTGTATCTTAAGAGAAACATCGTTACTTTTACCAGGGGTTTCTAGAAGTTGCTGATTTGATTCTGCTGTTGACGAGGCATTGGCTACCTCAAGAGAGTCATAGAGATTCCTGCCAGTTCTTCACCCAAATACACATTTTTTAGATACTCTTTCCAGTCTGCCTGATAGCTACGCCACTAGTTGTGTATCTTAAGAGTCATTCTAACTTTTGCCAGGGGTTTCTTGAAGTTGCTGATGTGATTATGCTGGTGACGAGGCATTGGCTACCCTATGAGTGTCATAGTGATTCCTGCTAGTTGCTCACCCAAATACACATTTTTTTGATAGTTTGGCCAGTCTGCCTCAAGTGACACCCCACTAGCTGTGTATCTTATGAGAAGCTTCGTTACCTTTGCAAGCGGTTTCTTGAAGTTGGTGATGGGATTATGTTGGTGACGAGGCATTGGCTACCTTAAGAGAGTCATAGTGCTTCCTGCCAGTTGCTCACCCAAATACACATTTTGAGATACTGTGGCCAGTCTGCCTGAAGCGATACGCCACTAGTTGTGTATATTAAGAGAAACATCGTTACTCTTGCCAGCGGTTTCTTGACTTTGAAGCTGTGATTATACTGGTGACGAGATATTGGCTACCCTAAGAGAATCACAGTGTTACGTGCCAGTTGCTCACCCAAATACACATTTTTTAGATACTGTTTCCAGTGTGCCTGAAGCGATACGCCACTAGTTGTGTATCTTAAGAGAAACATCGTTACTTTTGCCAGGGGTTTCTAGAAGTTGCTGATTTGATTCTGCTGTTGACGAGGCATTGGCTACCTCAAGAGAGTCATAGAGATTCCTGCCAGTTCTTCACCCAAATACACATTTTTTAGATACTCTTTCCAGTCTGCCTGATGGCTAGGCCACTAGTTGTGTATCTTAAGAGTCATTGTAACTTTTGCCAGGGGTTTCTTGAAGTTGCTGATGTGATTATGCTGGTGACGAGGCATTGGCTACCCTATGAGTGTCATAGTGATTCCTGCTAGTTGCTCACCCAAATACACATTTTTTGATACTTCGGCCAGTCTGCCTCAAGTGACACCCCACTAGCTGTGTATCTTATGAGAAGCTTCGTTACCTTTGCAAGCGGTTTCTTGAAGTTGGTGATGGGATTATGTTGGTGACGAGGTATTGGCTATCTTAAGAGAGTCATAGTGCTTCCTGCCAGTTGCTCACCCAAATACACATTTTGAGATACTGTGGCCAGTCTGCCTGAAGCGATACGCCACTAGTTGTGTATCTTAAGAGAAACATCGTTACTCTTGCCAGCGGTTTCTTGACATTGAAGCTGTGATTATACTGGTGACGAGATATTGGTTACCCTAAGAGAGTCACAGTGTTTCGTGCCAGTTGCTCACCCAAATACACATTTTTTAGGTACTGTTTAAAGTGTGCCTGAAGCGATACGCCACTAGTTGTGTATCTTAAGAGAAACAACGTTACTTTTGCCAGGGGTTTCTAGAAGTTGCTGATTTGATTCTGCTGGTGACGAGGCATTGGCCACCTCAAGAGAGTCATACAGATTCCTGCCAGTTCTTCACCCAAATACACATTTTTTAGATACTCTTTCCAGTCTGCCTGATAGCTACGCCACTAGTTGTGTATCTTAAGAGTCATTGTAACTTTTGCCAGGGGTTTCTTGAAGTTGCTGATGTGATTATGCTGGTGACGAGGCATTGGCTACCCTATGAGTGTCATAGTGATTCCTGCTAGTTGCTCACCCAAATACACATTTTTTTGATACTTTGGCCAGTCTGCCTCAAGTGACACCCCACTAGCTGTGTATCTTATGAGAAGCTTCGTTACCTTTGCAAGCGGTTTCTTGAAGTTGGTGATGGGATTATGTTGGTGACGAGGCATTGGCTACCTTAAGAGAGTCATAGTGCTTTCTGCCAGTTGCTCACCCAAATACACATTTTGAGATACTGTGGCCAGTCTGCCTGAAGCGATACGCCACTAGTTGTGTATCTTAAGAGAAACATCGTTACTCTTGCCAGCGGTTTCTTGAATTTGAAGCTGAGATTATACTGGTGACGAGATTTGGCTACCCTAAGAGAGTCACAGTGTTTCGTGCTAGTTGCTCACACAAATACACATTTTTTTGATACTTTGGCCAGTCTGCCTCAAGTGACACCCCACTAGCTGTGTATCTTATGAGAAGCTTCGTTACCTTTGCAAGCGGTTTCTTGAAGTTGGTGATAGGATTATGTTGGTGACGAGGCATTGGCTACCTTAAGAGAGTCATAGTGCTTCCTGCCAGTTGCTCACCCAAATACACATTTTGAGATACTGTGGCCAGTCTGCCTGAAGCGATACGCCACTAGTTGTGTATCTTAAGAGAAACATCGTTACTCTTGCCAGCAGTTTCTTGACTTTGAAGCTGAGATTATACTGGTGACGAGATATTGGCTACCCTAAGAGAGTCACAGTGTTTCGTGCCAGTTGCTCACACAAATACACATTTTTTAGATACTGTTTCGTGTGCCTGAAGCTATACGCCACTAGTTGTGTATCTTAAGAGAAACATCGTTACTTTTACCAGGGGTTTCTAGAAGTTGCTGATTTGATTCTGCTGTTGACGAGGCATTGGCTACCTCAAGAGAGTCATAGAGATTCCTGCCAGTTCTTCACCCAAATACACATTTTTTAGATACTCTTTCCAGTCTGCCTGATAGCTACGCCACTAGTTGTGTATCTTAAGAGTCATTCTAACTTTTGCCAGGGGTTTCTTTAAGTTGCTGATGTGATTATGCTGGTGACGAGGCATTGGCTACCCTATGAGTGTCATAGTGATTCCTGCTAGTTGCTCACCCAAATACACATTTTTTTGATAGTTTGGCCAGTCTGCCTCAAGTGACACCCCACTAGCTGTGTATCTTATGAGAAGCTTCGTTACCTTTGCAAGCGGTTTCTTGAAGTTGGTGATGGGATTATGTTGGTGACGAGGCATTGGCTACCTTAAGAGAGTCATAGTGCTTCCTGCCAGTTGCTCACCCAAATCCACATTTTGAGATACTGTGGCCAGTCTGCCTGAAGCGATACGCCACTAGTTGTGTATATTAAGAGAAACATCGTTACTCTTGCCAGCGGTTTCTTGACATTGAAGCTGTGATTATACTGGTGACGAGATATTGGCTACCCTAAGAGAGTCACAGTGTTACGTGCCAGTTGCTCACCCAAATACACATTTTTTAGATACTGTTTCCAGTGTGCCTGAAGCGATACGCCACTAGTTGTGTATCTTAAGAGAAACATCGTTACTTTTGCCAGGGGTTTCTAGAAGTTGCTGATTTGATTCTGCTGTTGACGAGGCATTGGCTACCTCAAGAGAGTCATAGAGATTCCTGCCAGTTCTTCACCCAAATACACATTTTTTAGATACCCTTTCCAGTCTGCCTGATAGCTACGCCACTAGTTGTGTATCTTAAGAGTCATTGTAACTTTTGCCAGGGGTTTCTTGAAGTAGCTGATTTGATTATGCTGGTGACGAGGCATTGGCTACCCTATGAGTGTCATAGTGATTCCTGCTAGTTGCTCACCCAAATACACATTTTTTGATACTTCGGCCAGTCTGCCTCAAGTGACACCCCACTAGCTGTGTATCTTATGAGAAGCTTCGTTACCTTTGCAAGCGGTTTCTTGAAGTTGGTGATGGGATTATGTTGGTGACGAGGCATTGGCAACCTTAAGAGAGTCATAGTGCTTTCTGCCAGTTGCTCACCCAAATACACATTTTTTAGATACTCTTTCCAGTCTGCCTGATAGCTACGCCACTAGTTGTGTATCTTAAGAGAAACATCGTTACTCTTGCCAGCGGTTTCTTGACTTTGAAGCTGAGATTATACTGGTGACGAGATTTGGCTACCCTAAGAGAGTCACAGTGTTTCGTGCCAGTTGCTCACACAAATACACATTTTTTTGATACTTTGGCCAGTCTGCCTCAAGTGACACCCCACTAGCTGTGTATCTTATGAGAAGCTTCGTTACCTTTGCAAGCGGTTTCTTGAAGTTGGTGATGGGATTATGTTGGTGACGAGGCATTGGCTACCTTAAGAGAGTCATAGTGCTTCCTGCCAGTTGCTCACCCAAATACACATTTTGAGATACTGTGGCCAGTCTGCCTGAAGCGATACGCCACTAGTTGTGTATCTTAAGAGAAACATCGTTACTCTTGCCAGCGGTTTCTTGACTTTGAAGCTGAGATTATACTGGTGACGAGATATTGGCTACCCTAAGAGAGTCACAGTGTTTCGTGCCAGTTGCTCACACAAATACACATTTTTTAGATACTGTTTCGTGTGCCTGAAGCTATACGCCACTAGTTGTGTATCTTAAGAGAAACATCGTTACTTTTACCAGGGGTTTCTAGAAGTTGCTGATTTGATTCTGCTGTTGACGAGGCATTGGCTACCTCAAGAGAGTCATAGAGATTCCTGCCAGTTCTTCACCCAAATACACATTTTTTAGATACTCTTTCCAGTCTGTCTGATAGCTACGCCACTAGTTGTGTATCTTAAGAGTCATTGTAACTTTTGCCAGGGGTTTCTTGAAGTTGCTGATGTGATTATGCTGGTGACGAGGCATTGGCTACCCTATGAGTGTCATAGTGATTCCTGCTAGTTGCTCACCCAAATACACATTTTTTTGATACTTTGGCCAGTCTGCCTCAAGTGACACCCCACTAGCTGTGTATCTTATGAGAAGCTTCGTTACCTTTGCAAGCGGTTTCTTGAAGTTGGTGATGGGATTATGTTGGTGACGAGGCATTGGCTACCTTAAGAGAGTCATAGTGCTTCCTGCCAGTTGCTCACCCAAATACACATTTTGAGATACTGTGGCCAGTCTGCCTGAAGCGATACGCCACTAGTTGTGTATATTAAGAGAAACATCGTTACTCTTGCCAGCGGTTTCTTGACTTTGAAGCTGTGATTATACTGGTGACGAGATATTGGCTACCCTAAGAGAGTCACAGTGTTACGTGCCAGTTGGTCACCCAAATACACATTTTTTAGATACTGTTTCCAGTGTGCCTGAAGCGATACGCCACTAGTTTTGTATCTTAAGAGAAACATCGTTACTTTTGCCAGGGGTTTCTAGAAGTTGCTGATTTGATTCTGCTGTTAACGAGGCATTGGCTATCTCAAGAGAGTCATAGAGATTCCTGCCAGTTCTTCACCCAAATACACATTTTTTAGATACTCTTTCCAGTCTGTCTGATAGCTACGCCACTAGTTGTGTATCTTAAGAGTCATTGTAACTTTTGCCAGGGGTTTCTTGAAGTTGCTGATGTGATTATGCTGGTGACGAGGCATTGGCTACCCTATGAGTGTCATAGTGATTCCTGCTAGTTGCTCACCCAAATACACATTTTTTGATACTTCGGCCAGTCTGCCTCAAGTGACACCCCACTAGCTGTGTATCTTATGAGAAGCTTCGTTACCTTTGCAAGCGGTTTCTTGAAGTTGGTGATGGGATTATGTTGGTGACGAGGCATTGGTTATCTTAAGAGAGTCATAGTGCTTCCTGCCAGTTGCTCACCCAAATACACTTTTTGAGATACTGTGGCCAGTCTGCCTGAAGCGATACGCCACTAGTTGTGTATATTAAGAGAAACATCGTTACTCTTGCCAGCGGTTTCTTGACTTTGAAGTTGTGATTATACTGGTGACGAGATATTGGCTACCCTAAGAGAGTCACAGTGTTATGTGCCAGTTGCTCACCCAAATACACATTTTTTAGATACTGTTTCCAGTGTGCCTGAAGCGATACGCCACTAGTTGTGTATCTTAAGAGAAACATCGTTACTTTTGCCAGGGGTTTCTAGAAGTTGCTGATTTGATTCTGCTGGTGACGAGGCATTGGCTACCTCAAGAGAGTCATAGAGATTCCTGCCAGTTCTTCACCCAAATACACATTTTTTAGATACTCTTTCCAGTCTGCCTGATAGCTACGCCACTAGTTGTGTATCTTAAGAGTCATTGTAACTTTTGCCAGGGGTTTCTTGAAGTTGCTGATGTGATTATGCTGGTGACGAGGCATTGGCTACCCTATCAGTGTCATAGTGATTCCTGCTAGTTGCTCACCCAAATACACATTTTTTTGATAGTTTGGCCAGTCTGCCTCAAGTGACACCCCACTAGCTGTGTATCTTATGAGAAGCTTCGTTACCTTTGCAAGCGGTTTCTTGAAGTTGGTGATGGGATTATGTTGGTGACGAGGCATTGGCTACCTTAAGAGAGTCATAGTGCTTTCTGCCAGTTGCTCACCCAAATACACATTTTGAGATACTGTGGCCAGTCTGCCTGAAGCGATACGCTACTAGTTGTGTATCTTAAGAGAAACATCGTTACTCTTGCCAGCGGTTTCTTGACTTTGAAGCTGAGATTATACTGGTGACGAGATTTGGCTACCCTAAGAGAGTCACAGTGTTTCGTGCCAGTTGCTCACACAAATACACATTTTTTTGATACTTTGGCCAGTCTGCCTCAAGTGACACCCCACTAGCTGTGTATCTTATGAGAAGCTTCGTTACCTTTGCAAGCGGTTTCTTGAAGTTGGTGATGGGATTATGTTGGTGACGAGGCATTGGCTACCTTAAGAGAGTCATAGTGCTTCCTGCCAGTTGCTCACCCAAATACACATTTTGAGATACTGTGGCCAGTCTGCCTGAAGCGATACGCCACTAGTTGTGTATCTTAAGAGAAACATCGTTACTCTTGCCAGCGGTTTCTTGACTTTGAAGCTGTGATTATACTGGTGACGAGATATTGGCTACCCTAAGAGAGTCACAGTGTTACGTGCCAGTTGCTCACTTAAATACACATTTTTTAGATACTGTTTCCAGTGTGCCTGAAGCGATACGCCACAAGTTGTGTATCTTAAGAGAAACATCGTTACTTTTGCCAGGGGTTTCTAGAAGTTGCTGATTTGATTCTGCTGGTGACGAGGCATTGGCTACCTCAAGAGAGTCATAGAGATTCCTGCCAGTTCTTCACCCAAATACACATTTTTTAGATACTCTTTCCAGTCTGCCTGCTAGCTACGCCACTAGTTGTGTATCTTAAGAGTCATTGTAACTTTTGCCAGGGGTTTCTTGAAGTTGCTGATGTGATTATGCTGGTGACGAGACATTGGCTACCCTATGAGTGTCATAGTGATTCCTGCTAGTTGCTCACCCAAATACACATTTTTTTGATAGTTTGGCCAGTCTGCCTCAAGTGACACCCCGCAAGCTGTGTATCTTATGAGAAGCTTCGTTACCTTTGCAAGCGGTTTCTTGAAGTTGGTGATGGGATTATGTTGGTTACGAGGTATTGGCTACCTTAAGAGAGTCATAGTGCTTCCTGCCAGTTGCTCACCCAAATACACATTTTGAGATACTGTGGCCAGTCTGCCTGAAGCGATACGCCACTAGTTGTGTATCTTAAGAGAAACATCGTTACTCTTGCCAGCGGTTTCTTGACTTTGAAGCTGAGGTTATACTGGTGACGAGATATTGGCTACCCTAAGAGAGTCACAGTGTTTCGTGCCAGTTGCTCACACAAATACACATTTTTTAGATACTGTTTCGTGTGCCTGAAGCTATACGCCACTAGTTGTGTATCTTAAGAGAAACATCGTCACTTTTACCAGGGGTTTCTAGAACTTGCTGATTTGATTCTGCTGTTGACGAGGCATTGGGTACCTCAAGAGAGTCATAGAGATTCCTGCCAGTTCTTCACCCAAATACACATTTTTTAGATACTCTTTCCAGTCTGCCTGATAGCTACGCCACTAGTTGTGTATCTTAAGAGTCATTGTAACTTTTGCCAGGGGTTTCTTGAAGTTGCTGATGTGATTATACTGGTGACGAGATATTGGCTACCCTAAGAGAGTCACAGTGTTTCGTGCCAGTTGCTCACACAAATACACATTTTTTAGATACTGTTTCGTGTGCCTGAAGCTATACGCCACTAGTTGTGTATCTTAAGAGAAACATCGTCACTTTTACCAGGGGTTTCTAGAAGTTGCTGATTTGATTCTGCTGTTGACGAGGCATTGGCTACCTCAAGAGAGTCATAGAGATTCCTGCCAGTTCTTCACCCAAATACACATTTTTTAGATACTCTTTCCAGTCTGCCTGATAGCTACGCCACTAGTTGTGTATCTTAAGAGTCATTGTAACTTTTGCCAGGGGTTTCTTGAAGTTGCTGATGTGATTATGCTGGTGACGAGGCATTGGCTACCCTATGAGTGTCATAGTGATTCCTGCTAGTTGCTCACCCAAATACACATTTTTTTGATAGTTTGGCCAGTCTGCCTCAAGTGACACCCCACTAGCTGTGTATCTTATGAGAAGCTTCGTTACCTTTGGAAGCGGTTTCTTGAAGTTGGTGATGGGATTATGTTGGTGACGAGGCATTGGCTTCCTTAAGAGAGTCATAGTGCTTCCTGCCAGTTGCTCACCCAAATACACATTTTGAGGTACTGTGGCCAGTCTGCCTGAAGCGATACGCCACTAGTTGTGTATATTAAGAGAAACATCGTTACTCTTGCCAGCGGTTTCTTGACTTTGAAGCTGTGATTATACTGGTGACGAGATATTGGCTACCCTAAGTGAATCACAGTGTTACGTGCCAGTTGCTCACCCAAATACACATTTTTTAGATACTCTTTCCAGTCTGCCTGATAGCTACGCCACTAGTTGTGTATCTTAAGAGTCATTGTAACTTTTGCCAGGGGTTTCTTGAAGTTGCTGATGTGATTATGCTGGTGACGAGGCATTGGCTACCCTATGAGTGTCATAGTGATTCCTGCTAGTTGCTCACCCAAATACACATTTTTTTGATAGTTTGGCCAGTCTGCCTCAAGTGACACCCCACTAGCTGTGTATCTTATGAGAAGCTTCGTTACCTTTGCAAGCGGTTTCTTGAAGTTGGTGATGGGATTATGTTGGTGACGAGGCATTGGCTACCTTAAGAGAGTCATAGTGCTTCCTGCCAGTTGCTCACCCAAATACACATTTTGAGATACTGTGGCCAGTCTGCCTGAAGCGATACGCCACTAGTTGTGTATCTTAAGAGAAACATCGTTACTCTTGCCAGCGGTTTCTTGACTTTGAAGCTGAGATTATACTGGTGACGAGATTTGGCTACCCTAAGACAGTCACAGTGTTTCGTGCCAGTTGCTCACCCAAATACACATTTTTTAGATACTGTTTCCAGTGTGCCTGAAGCGATACGCCACTAGTTGTGTATCTTAAGAGAAACATCGTTACTTTTGCCAGGGGTTTCTAGAAGTTGCTGATTTGATTCTGCTGGTGACGAGGCATTGGCTACCTCAAGAGAGTCATAGAGATTCCTGCCAGTTCTTCACCCAAATACACATTTTGTAGATACTCTTTCCAGTCTGCCTGATAGCTACGCCACTAGTTGTGTATCTTAAGAGTCATTGTAACTTTTGCCAGGGGTTTCTTGAAGTTTCTGATGTGATTATGCTGGTGACGAGGCATTGGCTACCCTATGAGTGTCATAGTGATTCCTGCTAGTTGCTCACCCAAATACACATTTTTTTGATAGTTTGGCCAGTCTGCCTCAAGTGACACCCCACTAGCTGTGTATCTTATGAGAAGCTTCGTTACCTTTGCAAGCGGTTTCTTGAAGTTGGTGATGGGATTATGTTGGTGACGAGGCATTGGCTACCTTAAGAGAGTCATAGTGCTTCCTGCCAGTTGCTCACCCAAATACACATTTTGAGATACTGTGGCCAGTCTGCCTGAAGCGATACGCCACTAGTTGTGTATCTTAAGAGAAACATCGTTACTCTTGCCAGCGGTTTCTTGACTTTGAAGCTGAGATTATACTGGTGACGAGATTTGGCTACCCTAAGACAGTCACAGTGTTTCGTGCCAGTTGCTCACACAAATACACATTTTTTTGATACTTTGGCCAGTCTGCCTCAAGTGACACCCCACTAGCTGTGTATCTTATGAGAAGCTTCGTTACCTTTGCAAGCGGTTTCTTGAAGTTGGTGATGGGATTATGTTGGTGACGAGGCATTGGCTACCTTAAGAGAGTCATAGTGCTTCCTGCCAGTTGCTCACCCAAATACACATTTTGAGATACTGTGGCCAGTCTGCCGGAAGCGATACGCCACTAGTTGCGTATCTTAAGAGAAACATCGTTACTCTTGCCAGCGGTTTCTTGACTTTGAAGCTGAGATTATACTGGTGACGAGATATTGGCTACCCTAAGAGAGTCACAGTGTTTCGTGCCAGTTGCTCACACAAATACACATTTTTTAGATACTGTTTCGTGTGCCTGAAGCTATACGCCACTAGTTGTGTATCTTAAGAGAAACATCGTTACTTTTACCAGGGGTTTCTAGAAGTTGCTGATTTGATTCTGCTGTTGACGAGGCATTGGCTACCTCAAGAGAGTCATAGAGATTCCTGCCAGTTCTTCACCCAAATACACATTTTTTAGATACTCTTTCCAGTCTGCCTGATAGCTACGCCACTAGTTGTGTATCTTAAGAGTCATTGTAACTTTTGCCAGGGGTTTCTTGAAGTTGCTGATGTCATTATGCTGGTGACGAGGCATTGGCTACCCTATGAGTGTCACAGTGATTCCTGCTAGTTGCTCACCCAAATACACATTTTTTTGATAGTTTGGCCAGTCTGCCTCAAGTGACACCCCACTAGCTGTGTATCTTATGAGAAGCTTCGTTACCTTTGGAAGAGGTTTCTTGAAGTTGGTGATGGGATTATGTTGGTGACGAGGCATTGGCTACCTTAAGAGAGTCATAGTGCTTCCTGCCAGTTGCTCACCCAAATACACATATTGAGATACTGTGGCCAGTCTGCCTGAAGCGATACGCCACTAGTTGTGTATATTAAGAGAAACATCGTTACTCTTGCCAGCGGTTTCTTGACTTTGAAGCTGTGATTATACTGGTGACGAGATATTGGCTACCCTAAGAGAGTCACAGTGTTACGTGCCAGTTGCTCACCCAAATACACATTTTTTAGATACTGTTTCCAGTGTGCCTGAAGCGATACGCCACTAGTTGTGTATCTTAAGAGAAACATCGTTACTTTTGCCAGGGGTTTCTAGAAGTTGCTGATTTGATTCTGCTGGTGACGAGGCATTGGCTACCTCAAGAGAGTCATAGAGATTCGTGCCAGTTCTTCACCCAAATACACATTTTTTAGATACTCTTTCCAGTCTGCCTGATAGCTACGCCACTAGTTGTGTATCTTAAGAGTCATTGTAACTTTTGCCAGGGGTTTCTTGAAGTTGCTGATGTGATTATGCTGGTGACGAGACATTGGCTACCCTATGGGTGTCATAGTGTTTCCTGCTAGTTGCTCACCCAAATACACATTTTTTTGATACTTTGGCCAGTCTGCCTCAAGTGACACCCCACTAGCTGTGTATCTTATGAGAAGCTTCGTTACCTTTGCAAGCGGTTTCTTGAAGTTGGTGATGGGATTATGTTGGTGACGAGGCATTGGCTACCTTAAGAGAGTCATAGTGCTTCCTGCCAGTTGCTCACCCAAATACACATTTTGAGATACTGTGGCCAGTCTGCCTGAAGCGATACGCCACTAGTTGTGTATCTTAAGAGAAACATCGTTACTCTTGCCAGCGGTTTCTTGACTTTGAAGCTGAGATTATACTGGTGACGAGATTTGGCTACCCTAAGACAGTCACGGTGTTTCGTGCCAGTTGCTCACACAAATACACATTTTTTTGATACTTTGGCCAGTCTGCCTCAAGTGACACCCCACTAGCTGTGTCTCTTATGAGAAGCTTCGTTACCTTTGCAAGCGGTTTCTTGAAGTTGGTGATGGGATTATGTTGGTGACGAGGCATTGGCTATCTTAAGAGAGTCATAGGGCTTCCTGCCAGTTGCTCAACCAAATACACATTTTGAGATACTGTGGCCAGTCTGCCTGAAGCGATACGCCACTAGTTGTGTATCTTAAGAGAAACATCTTTACTCTTGCCAGCGGTTTCTTGACTTTGAAGCTGAGATTATACTGGTGACGAGATATTGGCTACCCTAAGAGAGTCACAGTGTTTCGTGCCAGTTGCTCACACAAATACACATTTTTTAGATACTGTTTCGTGTGCCTGAAGCTATACGCCACTAGTTGTGTATCTTAAGAGAAACATCGTCACTTTTACCAGGGGTTTCTAGAAGTTGCTGATTTGATTCTGCTGTTGACGAGGCATTGGCTACCTCAAGAGAGTCATAGAGATTCCTGCCAGTTCTTCACCCAAATACACATTTTTTAGATACTCTTTCCAGTCTGCCTGATAGCTACGCCACTAGTTGTGTATCTTAAGAGTCATTGTAACTTTTGCCAGGGGTTTCTTGAAGTTGCTGATGTGATTATGCTGGTGACGAGGCATTGGCTACCCTATGAGTGTCATAGTGATTCCTGCTAGTTGCTCACCCAAATACACATTTTTTTGATAGTTTGGCCAGTCTGCCTCAAGTGACACCCCACTAGCTGTGTATCTTATGAGAAGCTTCGTTACCTTTGGAAGCGGTTTCTTGAAGTTGGTGATGGGATTATGTTGGTGACGAGGCATTGGCTTCCTTAAGAGAGTCA
This sequence comes from Schistocerca nitens, assembly GCF_023898315.1. Classification (NCBI taxonomy): domain Eukaryota; kingdom Metazoa; phylum Arthropoda; class Insecta; order Orthoptera; family Acrididae; genus Schistocerca; species Schistocerca nitens. The sequence goes on from NC_064616.1 coordinate 119,792,080, forward strand.
TAGTGCTTCCTGCCAGTTGCTCACCCAAATACACATTTTGAGGTACTGTGGCCAGTCTGCCTGAAGCGATACGCCACTAGTTGTGTATATTAAGAGAAACATCGTTACTCTTGCCAGCGGTTTCTTGACTTTGAAGCTGTGATTATACTGGTGACGAGATATTGGCTACCCTAAGTGAGTCACAGTGTTATGTGCCAGTTGCTCACCCAAATACACATTTTTTAGATACTCTTTCCAGTCTGCCTGATAGCTACGCCACTAGTTGTGTATCTTAAGAGTCATTGTAACTTTTGCCAGGGGTTTCTTGAAGTTGCTGATGTGATTATGCTGGTGACGAGGCATTGGCTACCCTATGAGTGTCATAGTGATTCCTGCTAGTTGCTCACCCAAATACACATTTTTTTGATAGTTTGGCCAGTCTGCCTCAAGTGACACCCCACTAGCTGTGTATCTTATGAGAAGCTTCGTTACCTTTGCAAGCGGTTTCTTGAAGTTGGTGATGGGATTATGTTGGTGACGAGGCATTGGCTACCTTAAGAGAGTCATAGTGCTTCCTGCCAGTTGCTCACCCAAATACACATTTTGAGATACTGTGGCCAGTCTGCCTGAAGCGATACGCCACTAGTTGTGTATCTTAAGAGAAACATCGTTACTCTTGCCAGCGGTTTCTTGACTTTGAAGCTGAGATTATACTGGTGACGAGATTTGGCTACCCTAAGACAGTCACAGTGTTTCGTGCCAGTTGCTCACCCAAATACACATTTTTTAGATACTGTTTCCAGTGTGCCTGAAGCGATACGCCACTAGTTGTGTATCTTAAGAGAAACATCGTTACTTTTGCCAGGGGTTTCTAGAAGTTGCTGATTTGATTCTGCTGGTGACGAGGCATTGGCTACCTCAAGAGAGTCATAGAGATTCCTGCCAGTTCTTCACCCAAATACACATTTTGTAGATACTCTTTCCAGTCTGCCTGATAGCTACGCCACTAGTTGTGTATCTTAAGAGTCATTGTAACTTTTGCCAGGGGTTTCTTGAAGTTGCTGATGTGATTATGCTGGTGACGAGGCATTGGCTACCCTATGAGTGTCATAGTGATCCCTGCTAGTTGCTCACCCAAATACACATTTTTTTGATAGTTTGGCCAGTCTGCCTCAAGTGACACCCCACTAGCTGTGTATCTTATGAGAAGCTTCGTTACCTTTGCAAGCGGTTTCTTGAAGTTGGTGATGGGATTATGTTGGTGACGAGGCATTGGCTACCTTAAGAGAGTCATAGTGCTTCCTGCCAGTTGCTCACCCAAATACACATTTTGAGATACTGTGGCCAGTCTGCCTGAAGCGATACGCCACTAGTTGTGTATCTTAAGAGAAACATCGTTACTCTTGCCAGCGGTTTCTTGACTTTGAAGCTGAGATTATACTGGTGACGAGATTTGGCTACCCTAAGACAGTCACAGTGTTTCGTGCCAGTTGCTCACACAAATACACATTTTTTTGATACTTTGGCCAGTCTGCCTCAAGTGACACCCCACTAGCTGTGTATCTTATGAGAAGCTTCGTTACCTTTGCAAGCGGTTTCTTGAAGTTGGTGATGGGATTATGTTGGTGACGAGGCATTGGCTACCTTAAGAGAGTCATAGTGCTTCCTGCCAGTTGCTCACCCAAATACACATTTTGAGATACTGTGGCCAGTCTGCCTGAAGCGATACGCCACTAGTTGCGTATCTTAAGAGAAACATCGTTACTCTTGCCAGCGGTTTCTTGACTTTGAAGCTGAGATTATACTGGTGACGAGATATTGGCTACCCTAAGAGAGTCACAGTGTTTCGTGCCAGTTGCTCACACAAATACACATTTTTTAGATACTGTTTCCAGTGTGCCTGAAGCGATACGCCACTAGTTGTGTATCTTAAGAGAAACATCGTTACTTTTGCCAGGGGTTTCTAGAAGTTGCTGATTTGATTCTGCTGGTGACGAGGCATTGGCTACCTCAAGAGAGTCATAGAGATTCGTGCCAGTTCTTCACCCAAATACACATTTTTTAGATACTCTTTCCAGTCTGCCTGATAGCTACGCCACTAGTTGTGTATCTTAAGAGTCATTGTAACTTTTGCCAGGGGTTTCTTGAAGTTGCTGATGTGATTATGCTGGTGACGAGACATTGGCTACCCTATGGGTGTCATAGTGTTTCCTGCTAGTTGCTCACCCAAATACACATTTTTTTGATACTTTGGCCAGTCTGCCTCAAGTGACACCCCACTAGCTGTGTATCTTATGAGAAGCTTCGTTACCTTTGCAAGCGGTTTCTTGAAGTTGGTGATGGGATTATGTTGGTGACGAGGCATTGGCTACCTTAAGAGAGTCATAGTGCTTCCTGCCAGTTGCTCACCCAAATACACATTTTGAGATACTGTGGCCAGTCTGCCTGAAGCGATACGCCACTAGTTGTGTATCTTAAGAGAAACATCGTTACTCTTGCCAGCGGTTTCTTGACTTTGAAGCTGAGATTATACTGGTGACGAGATTTGGCTACCCTAAGACAGTCACGGTGTTTCGTGCCAGTTGCTCACACAAATACACATTTTTTTGATACTTTGGCCAGTCTGCCTCAAGTGACACCCCACTAGCTGTGTCTCTTATGAGAAGCTTCGTTACCTTTGCAAGCGGTTTCTTGAAGTTGGTGATGGGATTATGTTGGTGACGAGGCATTGGCTATCTTAAGAGAGTCATAGGGCTTCCTGCCAGTTGCTCAACCAAATACACATTTTGAGATACTGTGGCCAGTCTGCCTGAAGCGATACGCCACTAGTTGTGTATCTTAAGAGAAACATCTTTACTCTTGCCAGCGGTTTCTTGACTTTGAAGCTGAGATTATACTGGTGACGAGATATTGGCTACCCTAAGAGAGTCACAGTGTTTCGTGCCAGTTGCTCACACAAATACACATTTTTTAGATACTGTTTCGTGTGCCTGAAGCTATACGCCACTAGTTGTGTATCTTAAGAGAAACATCGTTACTTTTACCAGGGGTTTCTAGAAGTTGCTGATTTGATTCTGCTGTTGACGAGGCATTGGCTACCTCAAGAGAGTCATAGAGATTCCTGCCAGTTCTTCACCCAAATACACATTTTTTAGATACTCTTTCCAGTCTGCCTGATAGCTACGCCACTAGTTGTGTATCTTAAGAGTCATTGTAACTTTTGCCAGGGGTTTCTTGAAGTTGCTGATGTGATTATACTGGTGACGAGATATTGGCTACCCTAAGAGAGTCACAGTGTTTCGTGCCAGTTGCTCACACAAATACATATTTTTTTGATACTTTGGCCAGTCTGCCTCAAGTGACACCCCACTAGCTGTGTATCTTATGAGAAGCTTCGTTACCTTTGCAAGCGGTTTCTTGAAGTTGGTGATGGGATTATGTTGGTGACGAGGCATTGGCTACCTTAAGAGAGTCATAGTGCTTCCTGCCAGTTGCACACCCAAATACACATTTTGAGATACTGTGGCCAGTCTGCCTGAAGCGATACGCAACTAGTTGTGTATCTTAAGAGAAACATGGTTACTCTTGCCAGCGGTTTCTTGACTTTGAAGCTGAGATTATACTGGTGACGAGATTTGGCTACCCTAAGACAGTCACAGTGTTTCGTGCCAGTTGCTCACTCAAATACACATTATTTTGATACTTTGGCCAGTCTGCCTCAAGTGACACCCCACTAGCTGTGTATCTTATGAGAAGCTTCATTACCTTTGCAAGCGGTTTCTTGAAGTTGGTGATGGGATTATGTTGGTGACGAGGCATTGGCTACCTTAAGAGAGTCATAGTGCTTCCTGCCAGTTGCTCACCCAAATACACATTTTGAGATACTGTGGCCAGTCTGCCTGAAGCGATACGCCACTAGTTGTGTATCTTAAGAGAAACATCGTTACTCTTGCCAGCGGTTTCTTGACTTTGAAGCTGAGATTATACTGGTGACGAGATATTGGCTACCCTAAGAGAGTCACAGTGTTTCGTGCCAGTTGCTCACACAAATACACATTTTTTAGATACTGTTTCGTGTGCCTGAAGCTATACGCCACTAGTTGTGTATCTTAAGAGAAACATCGTTACTTCTACCAGGGGTTTCTAGAAGTTGCTGATTTGATTCTGCTGTTGACGAGGCATTGGCTACCTCAAGAGAGTCATAGAGATTCCTGCCAGTTCTTCACCCAAATACACATTTTTTAGATACTCTTTCCAGTCTGCCTGATAGCTACGCCACTAGTTGTGTATCTTAAGAGTCATTGTAACTTTTGCCAGGGGTTTCTTGAAGTTGCTGATGTGATTATGCTGGTGACGAGGCATTGGCTACCCTATGAGTGTCACAGTGATTCCTGCTAGTTGCTCACCCAAATACACATTTTTTTGATAGTTTGGCCAGTCTGCCTCAAGTGACACCCCACTAGCTGTGTATCTTATGAGAAGCTTCGTTACCTTTGGAAGCGGTTTCTTGAAGTTGGTGATGGGATTATGTTGGTGACGAGGCATTGGCTACCTTAAGAGATTCATAGTGCTTCCTGGCAGTTGCTCACCCAAATACACATTTTGAGATACTGTGGCCAGTCTGCCTGAAGCGATACGCCACTAGTTGTGTATCTTAAGAGAAACATCGTTACTCTTGCCAGCGGTTTCTTGTCTTTGAAGCTGAGATTATACTGGTGACGAGATATTGGCTACCCTAAGAGAGTCACAGTGTTTCGTGCCAGTTGCTCACACAAATACACATTTTTTAGATACTGTTTCGTGTGCCTGAAGCTATACGCCACTAGTTGTGTATCTTAAGAGAAACATCGTTACTTCTACCAGGAGTTTCAAGAAGTTGCTGATTTGATTCTGCTGTTGACGAGGCATTGGCTACCTCAAGAGAGTCATAGAGATTCCTGCCAGTTCTTCACCCAAATACACATTTTTTAGATACTCTTTCCAGTCTGCCTGATAGCTACGCCACTAGTTGTGTATCTTAAGAGTCATTGTAACTTTTGCCAGGGGTTTCTTGAAGTTGCTGATGTGATTATGCTGGTGACGAGGCATTGGCTACCCTATGAGTGTCACAGTGATTCCTGCTAGTTGCTCACCCAAATACACATTTTTTTGATAGTTTGGCCAGTCTGCCTCAAGTGACACCCAACTAGCTGTGTATCTTATGAGAAGCTTCGTTACCTTTGGAAGCGGTTTCTTGAAGTTGGTGATGGGATTATGTTGGTGACGAGGCATTGGCTACCTTAAGAGAGTCATAGTGCTTCCTGCCAGTTGCTCACCCAAAATTCACATTTTAAGATACTGTGGCCAGTCTGCCTGAAGCGATACGCCACTAGTTGTGTATATTAAGAGAAACATCGTTACTCTTGCCAGCGGTTTCTTGACTTTGAAGCTGTGATTATACTGGTGACGAGATATTGGCTACCCTAAGAGAGTCACAGTGTTTCGTGCCAGTTGCTCACACAAATACACATTTTTTAGATACTGTTTCGTGTGCCTGAAGCTATACGACACTAGTTGTGTATCTTAAGAGAAACATCGTTACTCTTGCCAGCGGTTTCTTGACTTTGAAGCTGAGATTATACTGGTGACGAGATATTGGCTGCCCTAAGAGAGTCACAGTGTTTCGTGCCAGTTGCTCACACAAATACACATTTTTTTATACTGTTTCGTGTGCCTGAGGCTATACGCCACTAGTTGTGTATCTTAAGAGAAACATCGTTACTTTTGCCAGGGGTTTCTAGAAGTTGCTGATTTGATTCTGCTGTTGACGAGGCATTGGCTTCCTCAAGAGAGTCATAGAGATTCCTGCCAGTTCTTCACCCAAATACACATTTTTTAGATACTCTTTCCAGTCTGCCTGATAGCTACGCCACTAGTTGTGTATCTTAAGAGTCATTGTAACTTTTGCCAGGGGTTTCTTGAAGTTGCTGATGTGATTATGCTGGTGACGAGGCATTAGCTACCCTATGAGTGTCATAGTGATTCCTGCTAGTTGCTCACCCAAATACACATTTTTTGATACTTCGGCCAGTCTGCCTCAAGTGACACCCCACTAGCTGTGTATCTTATGAGAAGCTTCGTTACCTTTGCAAGCGGTTTCTTGAAGTTGGTGATGGGATTATGTTGGTGACGAGGCATTGGCTATCTTAAGAGAGTCATAGTGCTTCCTGCCAGTTGCTCACCCAAATACACATTTTGAGATACTGTGGCCAGTCTGCCTGAGGCGATACGCCACTAGTTGTGTATCTTAAGAGAAACATCGTTACTCTTGCCAGCGGTTTCTTGACTTTGAAGCTGTGATTATACTGGTGACGAGATATTGGTTACGCTAAGAGAGTCACAGTGTTTCGTGCCACTTGCTCACACAAATACACATTTTTTAGATACTGTTTCCAGTGTGCCTGAAGCGATACGCCACTAGTTGTGTATCTTAAGAGAAACATCGTTACTTTTGCCAGGGGTTTCTAGAAGTTGCTGATTTGATTCTGCTGGTGACGAGGCATTGGCTACCTCAAGAGAGTCATAGAGATTCCTGCCAGTTCTTCACCCAAATACACATTTTTTAGATACTCTTTCCAGTCTGCCTGATAGCTACACCACTAGTTGTGTATCTTAAGAGTCATTGTAACTTTTGCCAGGGGTTTCTTGAAGTTGCTGATGTGATTATGCTGGTGACGAGGCATTGGCTACCCTTTGAGTGTCATAGTGATTCCTGCTAGTTGCTCACCCAAATACACATTTTTTTGATACTTTGGCCAGTCTGCCTCAAGTGACACCCCACTAGCTGTGTATCTTATGAGAAGCTTCGTTACCTTTGCAAGCGGTTTCTTGAAGTTGGTGATGGGATTATGTTGGTGACGAGGCATTGGCTACCTTAAGAGATTCATAGTGCTTCCTGCCAGTTGCTCACCCAAATACACATTTTGAGATACTGTGGCCAGTCTGCCTGAAGCGATACGCCACTAGTTGTGTATCTTAAGAGAAACATCGTTACTCTTGCCAGCGGTTTCTTGACTTTGAAGCTGAGATTATACTGGTGACGAGATTTGGCTACCCTAAGACAGTCACAGTGTTTCGTGCCAGTTGCTCACCCAAATACACATTTTTTAGATACTGTTTCCAGTGTGCCTGAAGCGATACGCCACTAGTTGTGTATCTTAAGAGAAACATCGTTACTTTTGCCAGGGGTTTCTAGAAGTTGCTGATTTGATTCTGCTGGTGACGAGGCATTGGCTACCTCAAGAGAGTCATAGAGATTCCTGCCAGTTCTTCACCCAAATACACATTTTGTAGATACTCTTTCCAGTCTGCCTGATAGCTACGCCACTAGTTGTGTATCTTAAGAGTCATTGTAACTTTTGCCAGGGGTTTCTTGAAGTTGCTGATGTGATTATGCTGGTGACGAGGCATTGGCTACCCTATGAGTGTCATAGTGATTCCTGCTAGTTGCTCACCCAAATACACATTTTTTTGATAGTTTGGCCAGTCTGCCTCAAGTGACACCCCACTAGCTGTGTATCTTATGAGAAGCTTCGTTACCTTTGCAAGCGGTTTCTTGAAGTTGGTGATGGGATTATGTTGGTGACGAGGCATTGGCTACCTTAAGAGAGTCATAGTGCTTCCTGCCAGTTGCTCACCCAAATACACATTTTGAGATACTGTGGCCAGTCTGCCTGAAGCGATACGCCACTAGTTGTGTATCTTAAGAGAAACATCGTTACTCTTGCCAGCGGTTTCTTGACTTTGAAGCTGAGATTATACTGGTGACGAGATTTGGCTACCCTAAGACAGTCACAGTGTTTCGTGCCAGTTGCTCACCCAAATACACATTTTTTAGATACTGTTTCCAGTGTGCCTGAAGCGATACGCCACTAGTTGTGTATCTTAAGAGAAACATCGTTACTTTTGCCAGGGGTTTCTAGAAGTTGCTGATTTGATTCTGCTGGTGACGAGGCATTGGCTACCTCAAGAGAGTCATAGAGATTCCTGCCAGTTCTTCACCCAAATACACATTTTGTAGATACTCTTTCCAGTCTGCCTGATAGCTACGCCACTAGTTGTGTATCTTAAGAGTCATTGTAACTTTTGCCAGGGGTTTCTTGAAGTTGCTGATGTGATTATGCTGGTGACGAGGCATTGGCTACCCTATGAGTGTCATAGTGATTCCTGCTAGTTGCTCACCCAAATACACATTTTTTTGATAGTTTGGCCAGTCTGCCTCAAGTGTCACCCCACTAGCTGTGTATCTTATGAGAAGCTTCGTTACCTTTGCAAGCGGTTTCTTGAAGTTGGTGATGGGATTATGTTGGTGACGAGGCATTGGCTACCTTAAGAGAGTCATAGTGCTTCCTGCCAGTTGCTCACCCAAATACACATTTTGAGATACTGTGGCCAGTCTGCCTGAAGCGATACGCCACTAGTTGTGTATCTTAAGAGAAACATCGTTACTCTTGCCAGCGGTTTCTTGACTTTGAAGCTGAGATTATACTGGTGACGAGATTTGGCTACCCTAAGACAGTCACAGTGTTTCGTGCCAGTTGCTCACACAAATACACATTTTTTTGATACTTTGGCCAGTCTGCCTCAAGTGACACCCCACTAGCTGTGTATCTTATGAGAAGCTTCGTTACCTTTGCAAGCGGTTTCTTGAAGTTGGTGATGGGATTATGTTGGTGACGAGGCATTGGCTACCTTAAGAGAGTCATAGTGCTTCCTGCCAGTTGCTCACCCAAATACACATTTTGAGATACTGTGGCCAGTCTGCCTGAAGCGATACGCCACTAGTTGTGTATCTTAAGAGAAACATCGTTACTCTTGCCAGCGGTTTCTTGACTTTGAAGCTGAGATTATACTGGTGACGAGATTTGGCTACCCTAAGACAGTCACAGTGTTTCGTGCCAGTTGCTCACCCAAATACCCATTTTTTAGATACTGTTTCCAGTGTGCCTGAAGCGATACGCCACTAGTTGTGTATCTTAAGAGAAACATCGTTACTTTTGCCAGGGGTTTCTAGAAGTTGCTGATTTGATTCTGCTGGTGACGAGGCATTGGCTACCTCAAGAGAGTCATAGAGATTCCTGCCAGTTCTTCACCCAAATACACATTTTGTAGATACTCTTTCCAGTCTGCCTGATAGCTACGCCACTAGTTGTGTATCTTAAGAGTCATTGTAACTTTTGCCAGGGGTTTCTTGAAGTTGCTGATGTGATTATGCTGGTGACGAGGCATTGGCTACCCTATGAGTGTCATAGTGATTCCTGCTAGTTGCTCACCCAAATACACATTTTTTTGATAGTTTGGCCAGTCTGCCTCAAGTGTCACCCCACTAGCTGTGTATCTTATGAGAAGCTTCGTTACCTTTGCAAGCGGTTTCTTGAAGTTGGTGATGGGATTATGTTGGTGACGAGGCATTGGCTACCTTAAGAGAGTCATAGTGCTTCCTGCCAGTTGCTCACCCAAATACACATTTTGAGATACTGTGGCCAGTCTGCCTGAAGCGATACGCCACTAGTTGTGTATCTTAAGAGAAACATCGTTACTCTTGCCAGCGGTTTCTTGACTTTGAAGCTGAGATTATACTGGTGACGAGATTTGGCTACCCTAAGACAGTCACAGTGTTTCGTGCCAGTTGCTCACACAAATACACATTTTTTTGATACTTTGGCCAGTCTGCCTCAAGTGACACCCCACTAGCTGTGTATCTTATGAGAAGCTTCGTTACCTTTGCAAGCGGTTTCTTGAAGTTGGTGATGGGATTATGTTGGTGACGAGGCATTGGCTACCTTAAGAGAGTCATAGTGCTTCCTGCCAGTTGCTCACCCAAATACACATTTTGAGATACTGTGGCCAGTCTGCCTGAAGCGATACGCCACTAGTTGCGTATCTTAAGAGAAACATCGTTACTCTTGCCAGCGGTTTCTTGACTTTGAAGCTGAGATTATACTGGTGACGAGATATTGGCTGCCCTAAGAGAGTCACAGTGTTTCGTGCCAGTAGCTCACACAAATACACATTTTTTTATACTGTTTCGTGTGCCTGAGGCTATACGCCACTAGTTGTGTATCTTAAGAGAAACATCGTTACTTTTGCCAGGGGTTTCTAGAAGTTGCTGATTTGATTCTGCTGTTGACGAGGCATTGGCTTCCTCAAGAGAGTCATAGAGATTCCTGCCAGTTCTTCACCCAAATACACATTTTTTAGATACTCTTTCCAGTCTGCCTGATAGCTACGCCACTAGTTGTGTATCTTAAGAGTCATTGTAACTTTTGCCAGGGGTTTCTTGAAGTTGCTGATGTGATTATGCTGGTGACGAGGCATTGGCTACCCTATGAGTGTCACAGTGATTCCTGCTAGTTGCTCACCCAAATACACATTTTTTTGATAGTTTGGCCAGTCTGCCTCAAGTGACACCCAACTAGCTGTGTATCTTATGAGAAGCTTCGTTACCTTTGGAAGCGGTTTCTTGAAGTTGGTGATGGGATTATGTTGGTGACGAGGCATTGGCTACCTTAAGAGAGTCATAGTGCTTCCTGCCAGTTGCTCACCCAAATACACATTTTGAGATACTGTGGCCAGTCTGCCTGAGGCGATACGCCACTAGTTGTGTATCTTAAGAGAAACATCGTTACTCTTGCCAGCGGTTTCTTGACTTTGAAGCTGTGATTATACTGGTGACGAGATATTGGTTACGCTAAGAGAGTCACAGTGTTTCGTGCCACTTGCTCACACAAATACACATTTTTTAGATACTGTTTCCAGTGTGCCTGAAGCGATACGCCACTAGTTGTGTATCTTAAGAGAAACATCGTTACTTTTGCCAGGGGTTTCTAGAAGTTGCTGATTTGATTCTGCTGGTGACGAGGCATTGGCTACCTCAAGAGAGTCATAGAGATTCCTGCCAGTTCTTCACCCAAATACACATTTTTTAGATACTCTTTCCAGTCTGCCTGATAGCTACGCCACTAGTTGTGTATCTTAAGAGTCATTGTAACTTTTGCCAGGGGTTTCTTGAAGTTGCTGATGTGATTATGCTGGTGACGAGGCATTGGCTACCCTTTGAGTGTCATAGTGATTCCTGCTAGTTGCTCACCCAAATACACATTTTTTTGATACTTTGGCCAGTCTGCCTCAAGTGACACCCCACTAGCTGTGTATCTTATGAGAAGCTTCGTTACCTTTGCAAGCGGTTTCTTGAAGTTGGTGATGGGATTATGTTGGTGACGAGGCATTGGCTACCTTAAGAGATTCATAGTGCTTCCTGCCAGTTGCTCACCCAAATACACATTTTGAGATACTGTGGCCAGTCTGCCTGAAGCGATACGCCACTAGTTGTGTATCTTAAGAGAAACATCGTTACTCTTGCCAGCGGTTTCTTGACTTTGAAGCTGAGATTATACTGGTGACGAGATTTGGCTACCCTAAGACAGTCACAGTGTTTCGTGCCAGTTGCTCACCCAAATACACATTTTTTAGATACTGTTTCCAGTGTGCCTGAAGCGATACGCCACTAGTTGTGTATCTTAAGAGAAACATCGTTACTTTTGCCAGGGGTTTCTAGAAGTTGCTGATTTGATTCTGCTGGTGACGAGGCATTGGCTACCTCAAGAGAGTCATAGAGATTCCTGCCAGTTCTTCACCCAAATACACATTTTGTAGATACTCTTTCCAGTCTGCCTGATAGCTACGCCACTAGTTGTGTATCTTAAGAGTCATTGTAACTTTTGCCAGGGGTTTCTTGAAGTTGCTGATGTGATTATGCTGGTGACGAGGCATTGGCTACCCTATGAGTGTCATAGTGATTCCTGCTAGTTGCTCACCCAAATACACATTTTTTTGATAGTTTGGCCAGTCTGCCTCAAGTGACACCCCACTAGCTGTGTATCTTATGAGAAGCTTCGTTACCTTTGCAAGCGGTTTCTTGAAGTTGGTGATGGGATTATGTTGGTGACGAGGCATTGGCTACCTTAAGAGAGTCATAGTGCTTCCTGCCAGTTGCTCACCCAAATACACATTTTGAGATACTGTGGCCAGTCTGCCTGAAGCGATACGCCACTAGTTGTGTATCTTAAGAGAAACATCGTTACTCTTGCCAGCGGTTTCTTGACTTTGAAGCTGAGATTATACTGGTGACGAGATTTGGCTACCCTAAGACAGTCACAGTGTTTCGTGCCAGTTGCTCACCCAAATACACATTTTTTAGATACTGTTTCCAGTGTGCCTGAAGCGATACGCCACTAGTTGTGTATCTTAAGAGAAACATCGTTACTTTTGCCAGGGGTTTCTAGAAGTTGCTGATTTGATTCTGCTGGTGACGAGGCATTGGCTACCTCAAGAGAGTCATAGAGATTCCTGCCAGTTCTTCACCCAAATACACATTTTGTAGATACTCTTTCCAGTCTGCCTGATAGCTACGCCACTAGTTGTGTATCTTAAGAGTCATTGTAACTTTTGCCAGGGGTTTCTTGAAGTTGCTGATGTGATTATGCTGGTGACGAGGCATTGGCTACCCTATGAGTGTCATAGTGATTCCTGCTAGTTGCTCACCCAAATACACATTTTTTTGATAGTTTGGCCAGTCTGCCTCAAGTGTCACCCCACTAGCTGTGTATCTTATGAGAAGCTTCGTTACCTTTGCAAGCGGTTTCTTGAAGTTGGTGATGGGATTATGTTGGTGACGAGGCATTGGCTACCTTAAGAGAGTCATAGTGCTTCCTGCCAGTTGCTCACCCAAATACACATTTTGAGATACTGTGGCCAGTCTGCCTGAAGCGATACGCCACTAGTTGTGTATCTTAAGAGAAACATCGTTACTCTTGCCAGCGGTTTCTTGACTTTGAAGCTGAGATTATACTGGTGACGAGATTTGGCTACCCTAAGACAGTCACAGTGTTTCGTGCCAGTTGCTCACACAAATACACATTTTTTTGATACTTTGGCCAGTCTGCCTCAAGTGACACCCCACTAGCTGTGTATCTTATGAGAAGCTTCGTTACCTTTGCAAGCGGTTTCTTGAAGTTGGTGATGGGATTATGTTGGTGACGAGGCATTGGCTACCTTAAGAGAGTCATAGTGCTTCCTGCCAGTTGCTCACCCAAATACACATTTTGAGATACTGTGGCCAGTCTGCCTGAAGCGATACGCCACTAGTTGTGTATCTTAAGAGAAACATCGTTACTCTTGCCAGCGGTTTCTTGACTTTGAAGCTGAGATTATACTGGTGACGAGATTTGGCTACCCTAAGACAGTCACAGTGTTTCGTGCCAGTTGCTCACCCAAATACACATTTTTTAGATACTGTTTCCAGTGTGCCTGAAGCGATACGCCACTAGTTGTGTATCTTAAGAGAAACATCGTTACTTTTGCCAGGGGTTTCTAGAAGTTGCTGATTTGATTCTGCTGGTGACGAGGCATTGGCTACCTCAAGAGAGTCATAGAGATTCCTGCCAGTTCTTCACCCAAATACACATTTTGTAGATACTCTTTCCAGTCTGCCTGATAGCTACGCCACTAGTTGTGTATCTTAAGAGTCATTGTAACTTTTGCCAGGGGTTTCTTGAAGTTGCTGATGTGATTATGCTGGTGACGAGGCATTGGCTACCCTATGAGTGTCATAGTGATTCCTGCTAGTTGCTCACCCAAATACACATTTTTTTGATAGTTTGGCCAGTCTGCCTCAAGTGTCACCCCACTAGCTGTGTATCTTATGAGAAGCTTCGTTACCTTTGCAAGCGGTTTCTTGAAGTTGGTGATGGGATTATGTTGGTGACGAGGCATTGGCTACCTTAAGAGAGTCATAATGCTTCCTGCCAGTTGCTCACCCAAATACACATTTTGAGATACTGTGGCCAGTCTGCCTGAAGCGATACGCCACTAGTTGTGTATCTTAAGAGAAACATCGTTACTCTTGCCAGCGGTTTCTTGACTTTGAAGCTGAGATTATACTGGTGACGAGATTTGGCTACCCTAAGACAGTCACAGTGTTTCGTGCCAGTTGCTCACCCAAATACACATTTTTTAGATACTGTTTCCAGTGTGCCTGAAGCGATACGCCACTAGTTGTGTATCTTAAGAGAAACATCGTTACTTTTGCCAGGGGTTTCTAGAAGTTGCTGATTTGATTCTGCTGGTGACGAGGCATTGGCTACCTCAAGAGAGTCATAGAGATTCCTGCCAGTTCTTCACCCAAATACACATTTTGTAGATACTCTTTCCAGTCTGCCTGATAGCTACGCCACTAGTTGTGTATCTTAAGAGTCATTGTAACTTTTGCCAGGGGTTTCTTGAAGTTGCTGATGTGATTATGCTGGTGACGAGGCATTGGCTACCCTATGAGTGTCATAGTGATTCCTGCTAGTTGCTCACCCAAATACACATTTTTTTGATAGTTTGGCCAGTCTGCCTCAAGTGTCACCCCACTAGCTGTGTATCTTATGAGAAGCTTCGTTACCTTTGCAAGCGGTTTCTTGAAGTTGGTGATGGGATTATGTTGGTGACGAGGCATTGGCTACCTTAAGAGAGTCATAGTGCTTCCTGCCAGTTGCTCACCCAAATACACATTTTGAGATACTGTGGCCAGTCTGCCTGAAGCGATACGCCACTAGTTGTGTATCTTAAGAGAAACATCGTTACTCTTGCCAGCGGTTTCTTGACTTTGAAGCTGAGATTATACTGGTGACGAGATTTGGCTACCCTAAGACAGTCACAGTGTTTCGTGCCAGTTGCTCACACAAATACACATTTTTTTGATACTTTGGCCAGTCTGCCTCAAGTGACACCCCACTAGCTGTGTATCTTATGAGAAGCTTCGTTACCTTTGCAAGCGGTTTCTTGAAGTTGGTGATGGGATTATGTTGGTGACGAGGCATTGGCTACCTTAAGAGAGTCATAGTGCTTCCTGCCAGTTGCTCACCCAAATACACATTTTGAGATACTGTGGCCAGTCTGCCTGAAGCGATACGCCACTAGTTGCGTATCTTAAGAGAAACATCGTTACTCTTGCCAGCGGTTTCTTGACTTTGAAGCTGAGATTATACTGGTGACGAGATATTGGCTGCCCTAAGAGAGTCACAGTGTTTCGTGCCAGTAGCTCACACAAATACACATTTTTTTATACTGTTTCGTGTGCCTGAGGCTATACGCCACTAGTTGTGTATCTTAAGAGAAACATCGTTACTTTTGCCAGGGGTTTCTAGAAGTTGCTGATTTGATTCTGCTGTTGACGAGGCATTGGCTTCCTCAAGAGAGTCATAGAGATTCCTGCCAGTTCTTCACCCAAATACACATTTTTTAGATACTCTTTCCAGTCTGCCTGATAGCTACGCCACTAGTTGTGTATCTTAAGAGTCATTGTAACTTTTGCCAGGGGTTTCTTGAAGTTGCTGATGTGATTATGCTGGTGACGAGGCATTAGCTACCCTATGAGTGTCATAGTGATTCCTGCTAGTTGCTCACCCAAATACACATTTTTTGATACTTCGGCCAGTCTGCCTCAAGTGACACCCCACTAGCTGTGTATCTTATGAGAAGCTTCGTTACCTTTGCAAGCGGTTTCTTGAAGTTGGTGATGGGATTATGTTGGTGACGAGGCATTGGCTATCTTAAGAGAGTCATAGTGCTTCCTGCCAGTTGCTCACCCAAATACACATTTTGAGATACTGTGGCCAGTCTGCCTGAGGCGATACGCCACTAGTTGTGAATCTTAAGAGAAACATCGTTACTCTTGCCAGCGGTTTCTTGACTTTGAAGCTGTGATTATACTGGTGACGAGATATTGGTTACCCTAAGAGAGTCACAGTGTTTCGTGCCACTTGCTCACCCAAATACACATTTTTAGATACTGTTTCCAGTGTGCCTGAAGCGATACGCCACTAGTTGTGTATCTTAAGAGAAACATCGTTACTTTTGCCAGGGGTTTCTAGAAGTTGCTGATTTGATTCTGCTGGTGACGAGGCATTGGCTACCTCAAGAGAGTCATAGAGATTCCTGCCAGTTCTTCACCCAAATACACATTTTTTAGATACTCTTTCCAGTCTGCCTGATAGCTACGCCACTAGTTGTGTATCTTAAGAGTCATTGTAACTTTTGCCAGGGGTTTCTTGAAGTTGCTGATGTGATTATGCTGGTGACGACGCATTGGCTACCCTTTGAGTGTCATAGTGATTCCTGCTAGTTGCTCACCCAAATACACATTTTTTTGATACTTTGGCCAGTCTGCCTCAAGTGACACCCCACTAGCTGTGTATCTTATGAGAAGCTTCGTTACCTTTGCAAGCGGTTTCTTGAAGTTGGTGATGGGATTATGTTGGTGACGAGGCATTGGCTACCTTAAGAGATTCATAGTGCTTCCTGCCAGTTGCTCACCCAAATACACATTTTGAGATACTGTGGCCAGTCTGCCTGAAGCGATACGCCACTAGTTGTGTATCTTAAGAGAAACATCGTTACTCTTGCCAGCGGTTTCTTGACTTTGAAGCTGAGATTATACTGGTGACGAGATTTGGCTACCCTAAGACAGTCACAGTGTTTCGTGCCAGTTGCTCACCCAAATACACATTTTTTAGATACTGTTTCCAGTGTGCCTGAAGCGATACGCCACTAGTTGTGTATCTTAAGAGAAACATCGTTACTTTTGCCAGGGGTTTCTAGAAGTTGCTGATTTGATTCTGCTGGTGACGAGGCATTGGCTACCTCAAGAGAGTCATAGAGATTCCTGCCAGTTCTTCAACCAAATACACATTTTGTAGATACTCTTTCCAGTCTGCCTGATAGCTACGCCACTAGTTGTGTATCTTAAGAGTCATTGTAACTCTTGCCAGGGGATTCTTGAAGTTGCTGATGTGATTATGCTGGTGACGAGGCATTGGCTACCCTATGAGTGTCATAGTGATTCCTGCTAGTTGCTCACCCAAATACACATTTTTTTGATAGTTTGGCCAGTCTGCCTCAAGTGTCACCCCACTAGCTGTGTATCTTATGAGAAGCTTCGTTACCTTTGCAAGCGGTTTCTTGAAGTTGGTGATGGGATTATGTTGGTGACGAGGCATTGGCTACCTTAAGAGAGTCATAGTGCTTCCTGCCAGTTGCTCACCCAAATACACATTTTGAGATACTGTGGCCAGTCTGCCTGAAGCGATACGCCACTAGTTGTGTATCTTAAGAGAAACATCGTTACTCTTGCCAGCGGTTTCTTGACTTTGAAGCTGAGATTATACTGGTGACGAGATTTGGCTACCCTAAGACAGTCACAGTGTTTCGTGCCAGTTGCTCACACAAATACACATTTTTTTGATACTTTGGCCAGTCTGCCTCAAGTGACACCCCACTAGCTGTGTATCTTATGAGAAGCTTCGTTACCTTTGCAAGCGGTTTCTTGAAGTTGGTGATGGGATTATGTTGGTGACGAGGCATTGGCTACCTTAAGAGAGTCATAGTGCTTCCTGCCAGTTGCTCACCCAAATACACATTTTGAGATACTGTGGCCAGTCTGCCTGAAGCGATACGCCACTAGTTGCGTATCTTAAGAGAAACATCGTTACTCTTGCCAGCGGTTTCTTGACTTTGAAGCTGAGATTATACTGGTGACGAGATATTGGCTACCCTAAGAGAGTCACAGTGTTTCGTGCCAGTTGCTCACACAAATACACATTTTTTAGATACTGTTTCGTGTGCCTGAAGCTATACGCCACTAGTTGTGTATCTTAAGAGAAACATCGTTACTTTTACCAGGGGTTTCTAGAAGTTGCTGATTTGATTCTGCTGTTGACGAGGCATTGGCTACCTCAAGAGAGTCATAGAGATTCCTGCCAGTTCTTCACCCAAATACACATTTTTTAGATACTCTTTCCAGTCTGCCTGATAGCTACGCCACTAGTTGTGTATCTTAAGAGTCATTGTAACTTTTGCCAGGGGTTTCTTGAAGTTGCTGATGTCATTATGCTGGTGACGAGGCATTGGCTACCCTATGAGTGTCACAGTGATTCCTGCTAGTTGCTCACCCAAATACACATTTTTTTGATAGTTTGGCCAGTCTGCCTCAAGTGACACCCCACTAGCTGTGTATCTTATGAGAAGCTTCGTTACCTTTGGAAGCGGTTTCTTGAAGTTGGTGATGGGATTATGTTGGTGACGAGGCATTGGCTACCTTAAGAGAGTCATAGTGCTTCCTGCCAGTTGCTCACCCAAATACACATTTTGAGATACTGTGGCCAGTCTGCCTGAAGCGATACGCCACTAGTTGTGTATATTAAGAGAAACATCGTTACTCTTGCCAGCGGTTTCTTGACTTTGAAGCTGTGATTATACTGGTGACGAGATATTGGCTACCCTAAGAGAGTCACAGTGTTACGTGCCAGTTGCTCACCCAAATACACATTTTTTAGATACTGTTTCCAGTGTGCCTGAAGCGATACGCCACTAGTTGTGTATCTTAAGAGAAACATCGTTACTTTTGCCAGGGGTTTCTAGAAGTTGCTGATTTGATTCTGCTGGTGACGAGGCATTGGCTACCTCAAGAGAGTCATAGAGATTCCTGCCAGTTCTTCACCCAAATACACATTTTTTAGATACTCTTTCCAGTCTGCCTGATAGCTACGCCACTAGTTGTGTATCTTAAGAGTCATTGTAACTTTTGCCAGGGGTTTCTTGAAGTTGCTGATGTGCTTATGCTGGTGACGAGACATTGGCTACCCTATGGGTGTCATAGTGTTTCCTGCTAGTTGCTCACCCAAATACACATTTTTTTGATACTTTGGCCAGTCTGCCTCAAGTGACACCCCACTAGCTGTGTATCTTATGAGAAGCTTCGTTACCTTTGCAAGCGGTTTCTTGAAGTTGGTGATGGGATTATGTTGGTGACGAGGCATTGGCTACCTTAAGAGAGTCATAGTGCTTCCTGCCAGTTGCTCACCCAAATACACATTTTGAGATACTGTGGCCAGTCTGCCTGAAGCGATACGCCAATAGTTGTGTATCTTAAGAGAAACACCGTTACTCTTGCCAGCGGTTTCTTGACTTTGAAGCTGAGATTATACTGGTGACGAGATTTGGCTACCCTAAGACAGTCACAGTGTTTCGTGCCAGTTGCTCACACAAATACACATTTTTTTGATACTTTGGCCAGTCTGCCTCAAGTGACACCCCACTAGCTGTGTCTCTTATGAGAAGCTTCGTTACCTTTGCAAGCGGTTTCTTGAAGTTGGTGATGGGATTATGTTGGTGACGAGGCATTGGCTATCTTAAGAGAGTCATAGGGCTTCCTGCCAGTTGCTCAACCAAATACACATTTTGAGATACTGTGGCCAGTCTGCCTGAAGCGATACGCCACTAGTTGTGTATCTTAAGAGAAACATCTTTACTCTTGCCAGCGGTTTCTTGACTTTGAAGCTGAGATTATACTGGTGACGAGATATTGGCTACCCTAAGAGAGTCACAGTGTTTCGTGCCAGTTGCTCACACAAATACACATTTTTTAGATACTGTTTCGTGTGCCTGAAGCTATACGGCACTAGTTGTGTATCTTAAGAGAAACATCGTTACTTTTACCAGGGGTTTCTAGAAGTTGCTGATTTGATTCTGCTGTTGACGAGGCATTGGCTACCTCAAGAGAGTCATAGAGATTCCTGCCAGTTCTTCACCCAAATACACATTTTTTAGATACTCTTTCCAGTCTGCCTGATAGCTACGCCACTAGTTGTGTATCTTAAGAGTCATTGTAACTTTTGCCAGGGGTTTCTTGAAGTTGCTGATGTGATTATACTGGTGACGAGATATTGGCTACCCTAAGAGAGTCACAGTGTTTCGTGCCAGTTGCTCACACAAATACATATTTTTTTGATACTTTGGCCAGTCTGCCTCAAGTGACACCCCACTAGCTGTGTATCTTATGAGAAGCTTCGTTACCTTTGCAAGCGGTTTCTTGAAGTTGGTGATGGGATTATGTTGGTGACGAGGCATTGGCTACCTTAAGAGAGTCATAGTGCTTCCTGCCAGTTGCACACCCAAATACACATTTTGAGATACTGTGGCCAGTCTGCCTGAAGCGATACGCCACTAGTTGTGTATCTTAAGAGAAACATCGTTACTCTTGCCAGCGGTTTCTTGACTTTGAAGCTGAGATTATACTGGTGACGAGATTTGGCTACCCTAAGACAGTCACAGTGTTTCGTGCCAGTTGCTCACACAAATACACATTATTTTGATACTTTGGCCAGTCTGCCTCAAGTGACACCCCACTAGCTGTGTATCTTATGAGAAGCTTCATTACCTTTGCAAGCGGTTTCTTGAAGTTGGTGATGGGATTATGTTGGTGACGAGGCATTGGCTACCTTAAGAGAGTCATAGTGCTTCCTGCCAGTTGCTCACCCAAATACACATTTTGAGATACTGTGGCCAGTCTGCCTGAAGCGATACGCCACTAGTTGTGTATCTTAAGAGAAACATCGTTACTCTTGCCAGCGGTTTCTTGACTTTGAAGCTGAGATTATACTGGTGACGAGATATTGGCTACCCTAAGAGAGTCACAGTGTTTCGTGCCAGTTGCTCACACAAATACACATTTTTTAGATACTGTTTCGTGTGCCTGAAGCTATACGCCACTAGTTGTGTATCTTAAGAGAAACATCGTTACTTCTACCAGGGGTTTCTAGAAGTTGCTGATTTGATTCTGCTGTTGACGAGGCATTGGCTACCTCAAGAGAGTCATAGAGATTCCTGCCAGTTCTTCACCCAAATACACATTTTTTAGATACTCTTTCCAGTCTGCCTGATAGCTACGCCACTAGTTGTGTATCTTAAGAGTCATTGTAACTTTTGCCAGGGGTTTCTTGAGGTTGCTGATGTGATTATGCTGGTGACGAGGCATTGGCTACCCTATGAGTGTCACAGTGATTCCTGCTAGTTGCTCACCCAAATACACATTTTTTTGATAGTTTGGCCAGTCTGCCTCAAGTGACACCCCACTAGCTGTGTATCTTATGAGAAGCTTCGTTACCTTTGGAAGCGGTTTCTTGAAGTTGGTGATGGGATTATGTTGGTGACGAGGCATTGGCTACCTTAAGAGATTCATAGTGCTTCCTGGCAGTTGCTCACCCAAATACACATTTTGAGATACTGTGGCCAGTCTGCCTGAAGCGATACGCCACTAGTTGTGTATCTTAAGAGAAACATCGTTACTCTTGCCAGCGGTTTCTTGACTTTGAAGCTGTGATTATACTGGTGACGAGATATTGGCTACCCTAAGAGAGTCACAGTGTTTCGTGCCAGTTGCTCACACAAATACACATTTTTTAGATACTGTTTCGTGTGCCTGAAGCTATACGCCACTAGTTGTGTATCTTAAGAGAAACATCGTTACTTCTACCAGGGGTTTCAAGAAGTTGCTGATTTGATTCTGCTGTTGACGAGGCATTGGCTACCTCAAGAGAGTCATTGAGATTCCTGCCAGTTCTTCACCCAAATACACATTTTTTAGATACTCTTTCCAGTCTGCCTGATAGCTACGCCACTAGTTGTGTATCTTAAGAGTCATTGTAACTTTTGCCAGGGGTTTCTTGAAGTTGCTGATGTGATTATGCTGGTGACGAGGCATTGGCTACCCTATGAGTGTCACAGTGATTCCTGCTAGTTGCTCACCCAAATACACATTTTTTTGATAGTTTGGCCAGTCTGCCTCAAGTGACACCCAACTAGCTGTGTATCTTATGAGAAGCTTCGTTACCTTTGGAAGCGGTTTCTTGAAGTTGGTGATGGGATTATGTTGGTGACGAGGCATTGGCTACCTTAAGAGAGTCATAGTGCTTCCTGCCAGTTGCTCACCCAAATACACATTTTAAGATACTGTGGCCAGTCTGCCTGAAGCGATACGCCACTAGTTGTGTATATTAAGAGAAACATCGTTACTCTTGCCAGCGGTTTCTTGACTTTGAAGCTGTGATTATACTGGTGACGAGATATTGGCTACCCTAAGAGAGTCACAGTGTTTCGTGCCAGTTGCTCACACAAATACACATTTTTTAGATACTGTTTCGTGTGCCTGAAGCTATACGACACTAGTTGTGTATCTTAAGAGAAACATCGTTACTTTTACCAGGGGTTTCTAGAAGTTGCTGATTTGATTCTGCTGTTGACGAGGCATTGGCTACCTCAAGAGAGTCATAGAGATTCCTGCCAGTTCTTCACCCAAATACACATTTTTTAGATACTCTTTCCAGTCTGCCTGATAGCTACGCCACTAGTTGTGTATCTTAAGAGTCATTGTAACTTTTGCCAGGGGTTTCTTGAAGTTGCTTATGTGATTATACTGGTGACGAGATATTGGCTACCCTAAGAGAGTCACAGTGTTTCGTGCCAGTTGCTCACACAAATACACATTTTTTTGATACTTTGGCCAGTCTGCCTCAAGTGAAACCCCACTAGCTATGTATCTTATGAGAAGCTTCGTTACCTTTGCAAGCGGTTTCTTGAAGTTGGTGATGGGATTATGTTGGTGACGAGGCATTGGCTACCTTAAGAGAGTCATAGTGCTTCCTGCCAGTTGCTCACCCAAATACACATTTTGAGATACTGTGGCCAGTCTGCCTGAAGCGATACGCCACTAGTTGTGTATCTTAAGAGAAACATCGTTACTCTTGCCAGCGGTTTCTTGACTTTGAAGCTGAGATTATACTGGTGACGAGATATTGGCTGCCCTAAGAGAGTCACAGTGTTTCGTGCCAGTTGCTCACACAAATACACATTTTTTTATACTGTTTCGTGTGCCTGAGGCTATACGCCACTAGTTGTGTATCTTAAGAGAAACATCGTTACTTTTGCCAGGGGTTTCTAGAAGTTGCTGATTTGATTCTGCTGTTGACGAGGCATTGGCTTCCTCAAGAGAGTCATAGAGATTCCTGCCAGTTCTTCACCCAAATACACATTTTTTAGATACTCTTTCCAGTCTGCCTGATAGCTACGCCACTAGTTGTGTATCTTAAGAGTCATGGTAACTTTTGCCAGGGGTTTCTTGAAGTTGCTGATGTGATTATGCTGGTGACGAGGCATTAGCTACCCTATGAGTGTCATAGTGATTCCTGCTAGTTGCTCACCCAAATACACATTTTTTGATACTTCGGCCAGTCTGCCTCAAGTGACACCCCACTAGCTGTGTATCTTATGAGAAGCTTCGTTACCTTTGCAAGCGGTTTCTTGAAGTTGGTGATGGGATTATGTTGGTGACGAGGCATTGGCTACCTTAAGAGATTCATAGTGCTTCCTGCCAGTTGCTCACCCAAATACACATTTTGAGATACTGTGGCCAGTCTGCCTGAAGCGATACGCCACTAGTTGTGTATCTTAAGAGAAACATCGTTACTCTTGCCAGCGGTTTCTTGACTTTGAAGCTGAGATTATACTGGTGACGAGATATTGGCTACCCTAAGAGAGTCACAGTGTTTCGTGCCAGTTGCTCACTCAAATACACATTTTTTAGATACTGTTTCGTGTGCCTGAAGCTATACGCCACTAGTTGTGTATCTTAAGAGAAACATCGTTACTTCTACCAGGGGTTTCAAGAAGTTGCTGATTTGATTCTGCTGTTGACGAGGCATTGGCTACCTCAAGAGAGTCATAGAGATTCCTGCCAGTTCTTCACCCAAATACACATTTTTTAGATACTCTTTCCAGTCTGCCTGATAGCTACGCCACTAGTTGTGTATCTTAAGAGTCATTGTAACTTTTGCCAGGGGTTTCTTGAAGTTGCTGATGTGATTATGCTGGTGACGAGGCATTGGCTACCCTATGAGTGTCACAGTGATTCCTGCTAGTTGCTCACCCAAATACACATTTTTTTGATACTTTGGCCAGTCTGCCTCAAGTGACACCCCACTAGCTGTGTATCTTATGAGAAGCTTCGTTACCTTTGGAAGCGGTTTCTTGAAGTTGGTGATGGGATTATGTTGGTGACGAGGCATTGGCTACCTTAAGAGAGTCATAGTGCTTCCTGCCAGTTGCTCACCCAAATACACATTTTGAGATACTGTGGCCAGTCTGCCTGAAGCGATACGCCACTAGTTGTGTATATTAAGAGAAACATCGTTACTCTTGCCAGCGGTTTCTTGACTTTGAAGCTGTGATTATACTGGTGACGAGATATTGGCTACCCTAAGAGAGTCACAGTGTTTCGTGCCAGTTGCTCACACAAATACACATTTTTTAGATACTGTTTCGT
This sequence comes from Schistocerca nitens, assembly GCF_023898315.1. NCBI lineage: Eukaryota > Metazoa > Arthropoda > Insecta > Orthoptera > Acrididae > Schistocerca > Schistocerca nitens. Next base: position 119,816,297 of record NC_064616.1, read on the forward strand.
GTGCCTGAAGCTATACGACACTAGTTGTGTATCTTAAGAGAAACATCGTTACTTTTACCAGGGGTTTCTAGAAGTTGCTGATTTGATTCTGCTGTTGACGAGGCATTGGCTACCTCAAGAGAGTCATAGAGATTCCTGCCAGTTCTTCACCCAAATACACATTTTTTAGATACTCTTTCCAGTCTGCCTGATAGCTACGCCACTAGTTGTGTATCTTAAGAGTCATTGTAACTTTTGCCAGGGGTTTCTTGAAGTTGCTGATGTGATTATACTGGTGACGAGATATTGGCTACCCTAAGAGAGTCACAGTGTTTCGTGCCAGTTGCTCACACAAATACACATTTTTTTGATACTTTGGCCAGTCTGCCTCAAGTGAAACCCCACTAGCTGTGTATCTTATGAGAAGCTTCGTTACCTTTGCAAGCGGTTTCTTGAAGTTGGTGATGGGATTATGTTGGTGACGAGGCATTGGCTACCTTAAGAGAGTCATAGTGCTTCCTGCCAGTTGCTCACCCAAATACACATTTTGAGATACTGTGGCCAGTCTGCCTGAAGCGATACGCCACTAGTTGTGTATCTTAAGAGAAACATCGTTACTCTTGCCAGCGGTTTCTTGACTTTGAAGCTGAGATTATACTGGTGACGAGATATTGGATGCCCTAAGAGAGTCACAGTGTTTCGTGCCAGTTGCTCACACAAATACACATTTTTTTATACTGTTTCGTGTGCCTGAGGCTATACGCCACTAGTTGTGTATCTTAAGAGAAACATCGTTACTTTTGCCAGGGGTTTCTAGAAGTTGCTGATTTGATTCTGCTGTTGACGAGGCATTGGCTTCCTCAAGAGAGTCATAGAGATTCCTGCCAGTTCTTCACCCAAATACACATTTTTTAGATACTCTTTCCAGTCTGCCTGATAGCTACGCCACTAGTTGTGTATCTTAAGAGTCATTGTAACTTTTGCCAGGGGTTTCTTGAAGTTGCTGATGTGATTATGCTGGTGACGAGGCATTAGCTACCCTATGAGTGTCATAGTGATTCCTGCTAGTTGCTCACCCACATACACATTTTTTGATACTTCGGCCAGTCTGCCTCAAGTGACACCCCACTAGCTGTGTATCTTATGAGAAGCTTCGTTACCTTTGCAAGCGGTTTCTTGAAGTTGGTGATGGGATTATGTTGGTGACGAGGCATTGGCTATCTTAAGAGAGTCATAGTGCTTCCTGCCAGTTGCTCACCCAAATACACATTTTGAGATACTGTGGCCAGTCTGCCTGAAGCGATACGCCACTAGTTGTGTATCTTAAGAGAAACATCGTTACTCTTGCCAGCGGTTTCTTGACTTTGAAGCTGTGATTATACTGGTGACGAGATATTGGTTACCCTAAGAGAGTCACAGTGTTTCGTGCCTCTTGCTCACCCAAATACACATTTTTTAGATACTGTTTCCAGTGTGCCTGAAGCGATACGCCACTAGTTGTGTATCTTAAGAGAAACATCGTTACTTTTGCCAGGGGTTTCTAGAAGTTGCTGATTTGATTCTGCTGGTGACGAGGCATTGGCTACCTCAAGAGAGTCATAGAGATTCCTGCCAGTTCTTCACCCAAATACACATTTTTTAGATACTCTTTCCAGTCTGCCTGATAGCTACGCCACTAGTTGTGTATCTTAAGAGTCATTGTAACTTTTGCCAGGGGTTTCTTGAAGTTGCTGATGTGATTATGCTGGTGACGAGGCATTGGCTACCCTTTGAGTGTCATAGTGATTCCTGCTAGTTGCTCACCCAAATACACATTTTTTTGATACTTTGGCCAGTCTGCCTAAAGTGACACCCCACTAGCTGTGTATCTTATGAGAAGCTTCGTTACCTTTGCAAGCGGTTTCTTGAAGTTGGCGATGGGATTATGTTTGTGACGAGGCATTGGCTACCCTATGAGTGTCACAGTGATTCCTGCTAGTTGCTCACCCAAATACACATTTTTTTGATAGTTTGGCCAGTCTGCCTCAAGTGACACCCCACTAGCTGTGTATCTTATGAGAAGCTTCGTTACCTTTGGAAGCGGTTTCTTGAAGTTGGTGATGGGATTATGTTGGTGACGAGGCATTGGCTACCTTAAGAGAGTCATAGTGCTTCCTGCCAGTTGCTCACCCAAATACACATTTTGAGATACTGTGGCCAGTCTGCCTGAAGCGATACGCCACTAGTTGTGTATATTAAGAGAAACATCGTTACTCTTGCCAGCGGTTTCTTGACTTTGAAGCTGTGATTATACTGGTGACGAGATATTGGCTACCCTAAGAGAGTCACAGTGTTTCGTGCCAGTTGCTCACACAAATACACATTTTTTAGATACTGTTTCGTGTGCCTGAAGCTATACGACACTAGTTGTGTATCTTAAGAGAATCATCGTTACTTTTACCAGGGGTTTCTAGAAGTTGCTGATTTGATTCTGCTGTTGACGAGGCATTGGCTACCTCAAGAGAGTCATAGAGATTCCTGCCAGTTCTTCACCCAAATACACATTTTTTAGATACTCTTTCCAGTCTGCCTGATAGCTACGCCACTAGTTGTGTATCTTAAGAGTCATTGTAACTTTTGCCAGGGGTTTCTTGAAGTTGCTGATGTGATTATACTGGTGACGAGATATTGGCTACCCTAAGAGAGTCACAGTGTTTCGTGCCAGTTGCTCACACAAATACACATTTTTTTGATACTTTGGCCAGTCTGCCTCAAGTGAAACCCCACTAGCTGTGTATCTTATGAGAAGCTTCGTTACCTTTGCAAGCGGTTTCTTGAAGTTGGTGATGGGATTATGTTGGTGACGAGGCATTGGCTACCTTAAGAGAGTCATAGTGCTTCCTGCCAGTTGCTCACCCAAATACACATTTTGAGATACTGTGGCCAGTCTGCCTGAAGCGATACGCCACTAGTTGTGTATCTTAAGAGAAACATCGTTACTCTTGCCAGCGGTTTCTCGACTTTGAAGCTGAGATTATACTGGTGACGAGATATTGGCTGCCCTAAGAGAGTCACAGTGTTTCGTGCCAGTTGCTCACACAAATACACATTTTTTTATACTGTTTCGTGTGCCTGAGGCTATACGCCACTAGTTGTGTATCTTAAGAGAAACATCGTTACTTTTCCAGGGGTTTCTAGAAGTTGCTGATTTGATTCTGCTGTTGACGAGGCATTGGCTTCCTCAAGAGAGTCATAGAGATTCCTGCCAGTTCTTCACCCAAATACACATTTTTTAGATACTCTTTCCAGTCTGCCTGATAGCTACGCCACTGGTTGTGTATCTTAAGAGTCATTGTAACTTTTGCCAGGGGTTTCTTGAAGTTGCTGATGTGATTATGCTGGTGACGAGGCATTAGCTACCCTATGAGTGTCATAGTGATTCCTGCTAGTTGCTCACCCAAATACACATTTTTTGATACTTCGGCCAGTCTGCCTCAAGTGTCACCCCACTAGCTGTGTATCTTATGAGAAGCTTCGTTACCTTTGCAAGCGGTTTCTTGAAGTTGGTGATGGGATTATGTTGGTGACGAGGCATTGGCTATCTTAAGAGAGTCATAGTGCTTCCTGCCAGTTGCTCACCCAAATACACATTTTGAGATACTGTGGCCAGTCTGCCTGAAGCGATACGCCACTAGTTGTGTATCTTAAGAGAAACATCGTTACTCTTGCCAGCGGTTTCTTGACTTTGAAGCTGTGATTATACTGGTGACGAGATATTGGTTACCCTAAGAGAGTCACAGTGTTTCGTGCCACTTGCTCACCCAAATACACATTTTTTAGATACTGTTTCCAGTGTGCCTGAAGCGATACGCCACTAGTTGTGTATCTTAAGAGAAACATCGTTACTTTTGCCAGGGGTTTCTAGAAGTTGCTGATTTGATTCTGCTGGTGACGAGGCATTGGCTACCTCAAGAGAGTCATAGAGATTCCTGCCAGTTCTTCACCCAAATACACATTTTTTAGATACTCTTTCCAGTCTGCCTGATAGCTACGCCACTAGTTGTGTATCTTAAGAGTCATTGTAACTTTTGCCAGGGGTTTCTTGAAGTTGCTGATGTGATTATGCTGGTGACGAGGCATTGGCTACCCTTTGAGTGTCATAGTGATTCCTGCTAGTTGCTCACCCAAATACACATTTTTTTGATACTTTGGCCAGTCTGCCTCAAGTGACACCCCACTAGCTGTGTATCTTATGAGAAGCTTCGTTACCTTTGCAAGCGGTTTCTTGAAGTTGGCGATGGGATTATGTTGGTGACGAGGCATTGGCTACCTTAAGAGAGTCATAGTGCTTCCTGCCAGTTGCTCACCCAAATACACATTTTGAGATACTGTGGCCAGTCTGCCTGAAGCGATACGCCACTAGTTGTGTATCTTAAGAGAAACATCGTTACTCTTGCCAGCGGTTTCTTGACTTTGAAGCTGTGATTATACTGGTGACGAGATTTGGCTACCCTAAGAGAGTCACAGTGTTTCGTGCCAGTTGCTCACACAAATACACATTTTTTTGATACTTTGGCCAGTCTGCCTCAAGTGACACCCCACTAGCTGTGTATCTTATGAGAAGCTTCGTTACCTTTGCAAGCGGTTTCTTGAAGTTGGTGATGGGATTATGTTGGTGACGAGGCATTGGCTACCTTAAGAGAGTCGTAGTGCTTCCTGCCAGTTGCTCACCCAAATACACATTTTGAGATACTGTGGCCAGTCTGCCTGAAGCGATACGCCACTAGTTGTGTATCTTAAGAGAAACATCGTTACTCTTGCCTGCGGTTTCTTGACTTTGAAGCTGTGATTATACTGGTGACGAGATATTGGCTACCCTAAGAGAGTCACAGTGTTTCGTGCCAGTTTCTCACCCAAATACACATTTTTTAGATACTGTTTTCAGTGTGCCTGAAGCGATACGCCACTAGTTGTGTATCTTAAGAGAAACATCGTAACTTTTGCCAGGGGTTTCTAGAAGTTGCTGATTTGATTCTGCTGGTGACGAGGCATTGGCTACCTCAAGAGAGTTATAGAGATTCCTGCCAGTTCATCACCCAAATACACATTTTTTAGATACTCTTTCCAGTCTGCCTGATAGCTACGCCACTAGTTGTGTATCTTAAGAGTCATTGTAACTTTTGCCAGGGGTTTCTTGAAGTTGCTGATGTGATTATGCTGGTGACGAGGCATTGGCTACCCTATGAGTGTCATAGTGATTCCTGCTAGTTGCTCACCCAAATACACATTTTTTTGATACTTTGGCCAGTCTGCCTCAAGTGACACCCCACTAGCTGTGTATCTTATGAGAAGCTTCGTTACCTTTGCAAGCGGTTTCTTGAAGTTGGTGATGGGATTATGTTGGTGACGAGGCATTGGCTACCTTAAGAGAGTCGTAGTGCTTCCTGCCAGTTGCTCACCCAAATACACATTTTGAGATACTGTGGCCAGTCTGCCTGAGGCGATTCGCCACTAGTTGTGTATCTTAAGAGAAACATCGTTACTCTTGCCAGCGGTTTCTTGACTTTGAAGCTGTGATTATACTGGTGACGATATATTGGCTACCCTAAGAGAGTCACAGTGTTACGTGCCAGTTGCTCACCCAAATACACATTTTTTAGATACTGTTTCCAGTGTGCCTGAAGCGATACGCCACTAGTTGTGTATCTTAAGAGTAACATCGTTACTTTTGCCAGGGGTTTCTAGAAGTTGCTGATTTGATTCTGCTGGTGACGAGGCATTGGCTACCTCAAGAGAGTCATAGAGATTCGTGCCAGTTCTTCACCCAAATACACATTTTTTAGATACTCTTTCCAGTCTGCCTGATAGCTACGCCACTAGTTGTGTATCTTAAGAGTCATTGTAACTTTTGCCAGGGGATTCTTGAAGTTGCTGATGTGATTATGCTGGTGACGAGGCATTGGCTACCCTATGAGTGTCATAGTGATTCCTGCTAGTTGCTCACCCAAATACACATTTTTTTGATACTTTGGCCAGTCTGCCTCAAGTGACACCCCACTAGCTGTGTATCTTATGAGAAGCTTCGTTACCTTTGCAAGCGGTTTCTTGAAGTTGGTGATGGGATTATGTTGGTGACGAGGCATTGGCTACCTTAAGAGAGTCATAGTGCTTTCTGCCAGTTGGTCACCCAAATACACATTTTGAGATACTGTGGCCAGTCTGCCTGAAGCGATACGCCACTAGTTGTGTATCTTAAGAGAAACATCGTTACTCTTGCCAGCGGTTTCTTGACTTTGAAGCTGTGATTATACTGGTGACGAGATATTGGTTACCCTAAGAGAGTCACAGTGTTTCGTGCCAGTTGCTCACCCAAATACACATTTTTTAGATACTGTTTCCAGTGTGCCTGAAGCGATACGCCACTAGTTGTGTATCTTAAGAGAAACATCGTTACTTTTGCCAGTGGTTTCTAGAAGTTGCTGATTTGATTCTGCTGGTGACGAGGCATTGGCTACCTCAAGAGAGTCATAGAGCTTCCTGCCAGTTGCTCACCCAAATACACATTTTGAGATACTGTGGCCAGTCTGCCTGAAGTGATACGCCACTAGTTGTGTATCTTAAGAGAAACATCGTTAATCTTGCCTGCGGTTTCTTGACTTTGAAGCTGTGATTATACTGGTGACGAGATATTGGCTACCCTAAGAGAGTCACAGTGTTTCGTGCCAGTTTCTCACCCAAATACACATTTTTTAGATACTGTTTTCAGTGTGCCTGAAGCGATACGCCACTAGTTGTGTATCTTAAGAGAAACATTGTAACTTTTGCCAGGGGTTTCTAGAAGTTGCTGATTTGATTCTGCTGGTGACGAGGCATTGGCTACCTCAAGAGAGTTATAGAGATTCCTGCCAGTTGCTCACCCAAATACACATTTTGAGATACTGTGGCCAGTCTGCCTGAAGCGATACGCCACTAGTTGTGTATCTTAAGAGAAACATCGTTACTCTTGCCAGCGGTTTCTTGACTTTGAAGCTGTGATTATACTGGTGACGAGATTTGGCTACCCTAAGAGAGTCACAGTGTTTCGTGCCAGTTGCTCACACAAATACACATTTTTTTGATACTTTGGCCAGTCTGCCTCAAGTGACACCCCACTAGCTGTGTATCTTATGAGAAGCTTCGTTACCTTTGCAAGCGGTTTCTTGAAGTTGGTGATGGGATTATGTTGGTGACGAGGCATTGGCTACCTTAAGAGAGTCGTAGTGCTTCCTGCCAGTTGCTCACCCAAATACACATTTTGAGATACTGTGGCCAGTCTGCCTGAAGCGATACGCCACTAGTTGTGTATCTTAAGAGAAACATCGTTACTCTTGCCTGCGGTTTCTTGACTTTGAAGCTGTGATTATACTGGTGACGAGATATTGGCTACCCTAAGAGAGTCACAGTGTTTCGTGCCAGTTTCTCACCCAAATACACATTTTTTAGATACTGTTTTCAGTGTGCCTGAAGCGATACGCCACTAGTTGTGTATCTTAAGAGAAACATCGTAACTTTTGCCAGGGGTTTCTAGAAGTTGCTGATTTGATTCTGCTGGTGACGAGGCATTGGCTACCTCAAGAGAGTTATAGAGATTCCTGCCAGTTCATCACCCAAATACACATTTTTTAGATACTCTTTCCAGTCTGCCTGATAGCTACGCCACTAGTTGTGTATCTTAAGAGTCATTGTAACTTTTGCCAGGGGTTTCTTGAAGTTGCTGATGTGATTATGCTGGTGACGAGGCATTGGCTACCCTATGAGTGTCATAGTGATTCCTGCTAGTTGCTCACCCAAATACACATTTTTTTGATACTTTGGCCAGTCTGCCTCAAGTGACACCCCACTAGCTGTGTATCTTATGAGAAGCTTCGTTACCTTTGCAAGCGGTTTCTTGAAGTTGGTGATGGGATTATGTTGGTGACGAGGCATTGGCTACCTTAAGAGAGTCGTAGTGCTTCCTGCCAGTTGCTCACCCAAATACACATTTTGAGATACTGTGGCCAGTCTGCCTGAGGCGATTCGCCACTAGTTGTGTATCTTAAGAGAAACATCGTTACTCTTGCCAGCGGTTTCTTGACTTTGAAGCTGTGATTATACTGGTGACGATATATTGGCTACCCTAAGAGAGTCACAGTGTTACGTGCCAGTTGCTCACCCAAATACACATTTTTTAGATACTGTTTCCAGTGTGCCTGAAGCGATACGCCACTAGTTGTGTATCTTAAGAGTAACATCGTTACTTTTGCCAGGGGTTTCTAGAAGTTGCTGATTTGATTCTGCTGGTGACGAGGCATTGGCTACCTCAAGAGAGTCATAGAGATTCGTGCCAGTTCTTCACCCAAATACACATTTTTTAGATACTCTTTCCAGTCTGCCTGATAGCTACGCCACTAGTTGTGTATCTTAAGAGTCATTGTAACTTTTGCCAGGGGATTCTTGAAGTTGCTGATGTGATTATGCTGGTGACGAGGCATTGGCTACCCTATGAGTGTCATAGTGATTCCTGCTAGTTGCTCACCCAAATACACATTTTTTTGATACTTTGGCCAGTCTGCCTCAAGTGACACCCCACTAGCTGTGTATCTTATGAGAAGCTTCGTTACCTTTGCAAGCGGTTTCTTGAAGTTGGTGATGGGATTATGTTGGTGACGAGGCATTGGCTACCTTAAGAGAGTCATAGTGCTTTCTGCCAGTTGGTCACCCAAATACACATTTTGAGATACTGTGGCCAGTCTGCCTGAAGCGATACGCCACTAGTTGTGTATCTTAAGAGAAACATCGTTACTCTTGCCAGCGGTTTCTTGACTTTGAAGCTGTGATTATACTGGTGACGAGATATTGGTTACCCTAAGAGAGTCACAGTGTTTCGTGCCAGTTGCTCACCCAAATACACATTTTTTAGATACTGTTTCCAGTGTGCCTGAAGCGATACGCCACTAGTTGTGTATCTTAAGAGAAACATCGTTACTTTTGCCAGTGGTTTCTAGAAGTTGCTGATTTGATTCTGCTGGTGACGAGGCATTGGCTACCTCAAGAGAGTCATAGAGCTTCCTGCCAGTTGCTCACCCAAATACACATTTTGAGATACTGTGGCCAGTCTGCCTGAAGTGATACGCCACTAGTTGTGTATCTTAAGAGAAACATCGTTACTCTTGCCTGCGGTTTCTTGACTTTGAAGCTGTGATTATACTGGTGACGAGATATTGGCTACCCTAAGAGAGTCACAGTGTTTCGTGCCAGTTTCTCACCCAAATACACATTTTTTAGATACTGTTTTCAGTGTGCCTGAAGCGATACGCCACTAGTTGTGTATCTTAAGAGAAACATTGTAACTTTTGCCAGGGGTTTCTAGAAGTTGCTGATTTGATTCTGCTGGTGACGAGGCATTGGCTACCTCAAGAGAGTTATAGAGATTCCTGCCAGTATTTCACACAAAAACACATTTTGTAGATACTCTTTCCAGTCTGCCTGATAGCTACGCCACTAGTTGTGTATCTTAAGAGTCATTGTAACTTTTGCCAGGGGTTTCTTGAAGTTGCTGATGTGATTATGCTGGTGACGAGGCATTGGCTACCCTATGAGTGTCATAGTGATTCCTGCTAGTTGCTCACCCAAATACACATTTTTTTGATACTTTGGCCAGTCTGACTCAAGTGACACCCCACTAGCTGTGTATCTTATGAGAAGCTTCGTTACCTTTGCAAGCGGTTTCTTGAAGTTGGTGATGGGATTATGTTGGTGACGAGGCATTGGCTACCTTAAGAGAGTGGTAGTGCTTCCTGCCAGTTGCTCACCCAAATACACATTTTGAGATACTGTGGCCAGTCTGCCTGAAGCGATACGCCACTAGTTGTGTATCTTAAGAGAAACATCGTTACTCTTGCCAGCGGTTTCTTGACTTTGAAGCTGTGATTATACTGGTGACGAGATATTGGCTACCCTAAGAGAGTCACAGTGTTACGTGCCAGTTGCTCACCCAAATACACATTTTTTAGATACTGTTTCCAGTGTGCCTGAAGCGATACGCCACTAGTTGTGTATCTTAAGAGAAACATCGTTACTTTTGCCAGGGGTTTCTAGAAGTTGCTGATTTGATTCTGCTGGTGACGAGGCATTGGCTACCTCAAGAGAGTCATAGAGATTCCTGCCAGTTGCTCACCCAAATACACATTTTGAGATACTGTGGCCAGTCTGCCTGAAGCGATACGCCACTAGTTGTGTATCTTAAGAGAAACATCGTTACTCTTGCCAGCGGTTTCTTGACTTTGAAGCTGTGATTATACTGGTGACGAGATATTGGTTACGCTAAGAGAGTCACAGTGTTTCGTGCCAGTTGCTCACCCAAATACACATTTTTTAGATACTGTTTCCAGTGTGCCTGAAGCGATACGCCACTAGTTGTGTATCTTAAGAGAAACATCGTTACTTTTGCCAGGGGTTTCTAGAAGTTGCTGATTTGATTCTGCTGCTGACGAGGCATTGGCTACCTCAAGAGAGTCATAGAGATTCCTGCCAGTTCTTCACCCAAATACACATTTTTTAGATACTCTTTCCAGTCTGCCTGATAGCTACGCCACTAGTTGTGTATCTTAAGAGAAACATCGTTACTCTTGCCAGCGGTTTCTTGACTTTGAAGCTGTGATTATACTGGTGACGAGATTTGGCTACCCTAAGAGAGTCACAGTGTTTCGTGCCAGTTGCTCACACAAATACACATTTTTTTGATACTTTGGCCAGTCTGCCTCAAGTGACACCCCACTAGCTGTGTATCTTATGAGAAGCTTCGTTACCTTTGCAAGCGGTTTCTTGAAGTTGGTGATGGGATTATGTTGGTGACGAGGCATTGGCTACCTTAAGAGAGTCGTAGTGCTTCCTGCCAGTTGCTCACCCAAATACACATTTTGAGATACTGTGGCCAGTCTGCCTGAAGCGATACGCCACTAGTTGTGTATCTTAAGAGAAACATCGTTACTCTTGCCTGCGGTTTCTTGACTTTGAAGCTGTGATTATACTGGTGACGAGATATTGGCTACCCTAAGAGAGTCACAGTGTTTCGTGCCAGTTTCTCACCCAAATACACATTTTTTAGATACTGTTTTCAGTGTGCCTGAAGCGATACGCCACTAGTTGTGTATCTTAAGAGAAACATCGTAACTTTTGCCAGGGGTTTCTAGAAGTTGCTGATTTGATTCTGCTGGTGACGAGGCATTGGCTACCTCAAGAGAGTTATAGAGATTCCTGCCAGTTCATCACCCAAATACACATTTTTTAGATACTCTTTCCAGTCTGCCTGATAGCTACGCCACTAGTTGTGTATCTTAAGAGTCATTGTAACTTTTGCCAGGGGTTTCTTGAAGTTGCTGATGTGATTATGCTGGTGACGAGGCATTGGCTACCCTATGAGTGTCATAGTGATTCCTGCTAGTTGCTCACCCAAATACACATTTTTTTGATACTTTGGCCAGTCTGCCTCAAGTGACACCCCACTAGCTGTGTATCTTATGAGAAGCTTCGTTACCTTTGCAAGCGGTTTCTTGAAGTTGGTGATGGGATTATGTTGGTGACGAGGCATTGGCTACCTTAAGAGAGTCGTAGTGCTTCCTGCCAGTTGCTCACCCAAATACACATTTTGAGATACTGTGGCCAGTCTGCCTGAGGCGATTCGCCACTAGTTGTGTATCTTAAGAGAAACATCGTTACTCTTGCCAGCGGTTTCTTGACTTTGAAGCTGTGATTATACTGGTGACGATATATTGGCTACCCTAAGAGAGTCACAGTGTTACGTGCCAGTTGCTCACCCAAATACACATTTTTTAGATACTGTTTCCAGTGTGCCTGAAGCGATACGCCACTAGTTGTGTATCTTAAGAGTAACATCGTTACTTTTGCCAGGGGTTTCTAGAAGTTGCTGATTTGATTCTGCTGGTGACGAAGCATTGGCTACCTCAAGAGAGTCATAGAGATTCGTGCCAGTTCTTCACCCAAATACACATTTTTTAGATACTCTTTCCAGTCTGCCTGATAGCTACGCCACTAGTTGTGTATCTTAAGAGTCATTGTAACTTTTGCCAGGGGATTCTTGAAGTTGCTGATGTGATTATGCTGGTGACGAGGCATTGGCTACCCTATGAGTGTCATAGTGATTCCTGCTAGTTGCTCACCCAAATACACATTTTTTTGATACTTTGGCCAGTCTGCCTCAAGTGACACCCCACTAGCTGTGTATCTTATGATAAGCTTCGTTACCTTTGCAAGCGGTTTCTTGAAGTTGGTGATGGGATTATGTTGGTGACGAGGCATTGGCTACCTTAAGAGAGTCATAGTGCTTTCTGCCAGTTGGTCACCCAAATACACATTTTGAGATACTGTGGCCAGTCTGCCTGAAGCGATACGCCACTAGTTGTGTATCTTAAGAGAAACATCGTTACTCTTGCCAGCGGTTTCTTGACTTTGAAGCTGTGATTATACTGGTGACGAGATATTGGTTACCCTAAGAGAGTCACAGTGTTTCGTGCCAGTTGCTCACCCAAATACACATTTTTTAGATACTGTTTCCAGTGTGCCTGAAGCGATACGCCACTAGTTGTGTATCTTAAGAGAAACATCGTTACTTTTGCCAGTGGTTTCTAGAAGTTGCTGATTTGATTCTGCTGGTGACGAGGCATTGGCTACCTCAAGAGAGTCATAGAGCTTCCTGCCAGTTGCTCACCCAAATACACATTTTGAGATACTGTGGCCAGTCTGCCTGAAGTGATACGCCACTAGTTGTGTATCTTAAGAGAAACATCGTTACTCTTGCCTGCGGTTTCTTGACTTTGAAGCTGTGATTATACTGGTGACGAGATATTGGCTACCCTAAGAGAGTCACAGTGTTTCGTGCCAGTTTCTCACCCAAATACACATTTTTTAGATACTGTTTTCAGTGTGCCTGAAGCGATACGCCACTAGTTGTGTATCTTAAGAGAAACATTGTAACTTTTGCCAGGGGTTTCTAGAAGTTGCTGATTTGATTCTGCTGGTGACGAGGCATTGGCTACCTCAAGAGAGTTATAGAGATTCCTGCCAGTATTTCACACAAAAACACATTTTGTAGATACTCTTTCCAGTCTGCCTGATAGCTACGCCACTAGTTGTGTATCTTAAGAGTCATTGTAACTTTTGCCAGGGGTTTCTTGAAGTTGCTGATGTGATTATGCTGGTGACGAGGCATTGGCTACCCTATGAGTGTCATAGTGATTCCTGCTAGTTGCTCACCCAAATACACATTTTTTTGATACTTTGGCCAGTCTGACTCAAGTGACACCCCACTAGCTGTGTATCTTATGAGAAGCTTCGTTACCTTTGCAAGCGGTTTCTTGAAGTTGGTGATGGGATTATGTTGGTGACGAGGCATTGGCTACCTTAAGAGAGTGGTAGTGCTTCCTGCCAGTTGCTCACCCAAATACACATTTTGAGATACTGTGGCCAGTCTGCCTGAAGCGATACGCCACTAGTTGTGTATCTTAAGAGAAACATCGTTACTCTTGCCAGCGGTTTCTTGACTTTGAAGCTGTGATTATACTGGTGACGAGATATTGGCTACCCTAAGAGAGTCACAGTGTTACGTGCCAGTTGCTCACCCAAATACACATTTTTTAGATACTGTTTCCAGTGTGCCTGAAGCGATACGCCACTAGTTGTGTATCTTAAGAGAAACATCGTTACTTTTGCCAGGGGTTTCTAGAAGTTGCTGATTTGATTCTGCTGGTGACGAGGCATTGGCTACCTCAAGAGAGTCATAGAGATTCCTGCCAGTTGCTCACCCAAATACACATTTTGAGATACTGTGGCCAGTCTGCCTGAAGCGATACGCCACTAGTTGTGTATCTTAAGAGAAACATCGTTACTCTTGCCTGCGGTTTCTTGACTTTGAAGCTGTGATTATACTGGTGACGAGATATTGGCTACCCTAAGAGAGTCACAGTGTTTCGTGCCAGTTGCTCACCCAAATACACATTTTTTAGATACTGTTTTCAGTGTGCCTGAAGCGATACGCCACTAGTTGTGTATCTTAAGAGAAACATCGTTACTTTTGCCAGGGGTTTCTAGAAGTTGCTGATTTGATTCTGCTGGTGACGAGGCATTGGCTACCTCAAGAGAGTCATAGAGATTCGTGCCAGTTCTTCACCCAAATACACATTTTCTAGATACTCTTTCCAGTCTGCCTGATAGCTACGCCACTAGTTGTGTATCTTAAGAGTCATTGTAACTTTTGCCAGGGGTTTCTTGAAATGCTGATGTCATTATGCTGGTGACGAGGCATTGGCTACCCTATGAGTGTCATAGTGATTCCTACTAGTTGCTCACCCAAATACACATTTTTTTGATACTTTGGCGAGTCTGCCTCAAGTGACACCCCACTAGCTGTGTATCTTATGAGAAGCTTCGTTACCTTTGCAAGCGGTTTGTTGAAGTTGTTGATGGGATTATGTTGGTGACGAGGCATTGGCTACCTTGAGAGAGTCATAGTGCTTTCTGCAAGTTGCTCACCCAAATACACATTTTGAGATACTGTGGCCAGTCTGCCTGAAGCGATACGCCACTAGTTGTGTATCTTAAGAGAAACATCGTTACTCTTGCCAGCGGTTTCTTGACTTTGAAGCTGTGATTATACTGGTGACGAGATATTGGTTACGCTAAGAGAGTCACAGTGTTTCGTGCCAGTTGCTCACCCAAATACACATTTTTTAGATACTGTTTCCAGTGTGCCTGAAGCGATACGCCACTAGTTGTGTATCTTAAGAGAAACATCGTTACTTTTGCCAGGGGTTTCTAGAAGTTGCTGATTTGATTCTGCTGGTGACGAGGCATTGGCTACCTCAAGAGAGTCATAGAGATTCCTGCCAGTTGCTCACCCAAATACACATTTTGAGATACTGTGGCCAGTCTGCCTGAAGCGATACGCCACTAGTTGTGTATCTTAAGAGAAACATCGTTACTCTTGCCAGCGGTTTCTTGACTTTGAAGCTGTGATTATACTGGTGACGAGATATTGGCTACCCTAAGAGAGTCACAGTGTTTCGTGCCAGTTGCTCACCCAAATACACATTTTTTAGATACTGTTTTCAGTGTGCCTGAAGCGATACGCCACTAGTTGTGTATCTTAAGAGAAACATCGTAACTTTTGCCAGGGGTTTCTAGAAGTTGCTGATTTGATTCTGCTGGTGACGAGGCATTGGCTACCTCAAGAGAGTCATAGAGATTCCTGCCAGTTCTTCACCCAAATACACATTTTTTAGATACTCTTTCCAGTCTGCCTGATAGCTACGCCACTAGATGTGTATCTTAAGAGTCATTGTAACTTTTGCCAGGGGTTTCTTGAAGTTGCTGATGTGATTATGCTGGTGACGAGGCATTGGCTACCCTATGAGTGTCATAGTGATTCCTGCTAGTTGCTCACCCAAATACACATTTTTTTGATACTTTGGCCAGTCTGCCTCAAGTGACACCCCACTAGCTGTGTATCTTATGAGAAGCTTCGTTACCTTTGCAAGCGGTTTCTTGAAGTTGGTGATGGGATTATGTTGGTGACGAGGCATTGGCTACCTTAAGAGAGTCATAGTGCTTCCTGCCAGTTGCTCACCCAAATACACATTTTGAGATACTGTGGCCAGTCTGCCTGAAGCGATACGCCACTAGTTGTGTATCTTAAGAGAAACATCGTTACTCTTGCCAGCGGTTTCTTGACTTTGAAGCTGAGATTATACTGGTGACGAGATATTGGCTGCCCTAAGAGAGTCACAGTGTTTCGTAACAGTTGCTCACACAAATACACATTTTTTAGATACTGTTTCGTGTGCCTGAGGCTATACGCAACTAGTTGTGTATCTTAAGAGAAACATCGTTACTTTTGCTAGGGGTTTCTAGAAGTTGCTGATTTGATTCTGCTGTTGACGAGGCATTGGCTACCTCAAGAGAGTCATAGAGATTCGTGCCAGTTCTTCACCCAAATACACATTTTTTAGATACTCTTTCCAGTCTGATTGATAGCTACGCCACTAGTTGTGTATCTTAAGAGTCATTGTAACTTTTGCCAGGGGTTTCTTGAAGTTGCTGATGTGATTATGCAGGTGACGAGGCATTGGTTACCCTATGAGTGTCATAGTGATTCCTGCTAGTTGCTCACCCAAATACACATTTTTTTGATACTTCGGCCAGTCTGCCTCAAGTGACACCCCACTAGCTGTGTATCTTATGAGAAGCTTCGTTACCTTTGCAAGCGGTTTCTTGAAGTTGGTGATGGGATTATGTTGGTGACGAGGCATTGGCTATCTTAAGAGAGTCATAGTGCTTCCTGCCAGTTGCTCACCCAAATACACATTTTGAGATACTGTGGCCAGTCTGCCTGAAGCGATACGCCACTAGTTTTGTATCTTAAGAGAAACATCGTTACTCTTGCCAGCGGTTTCTTGACTTTGAAGCTGTGATTATACTGGTGACGAGATATTGGTTACCCTAAGAGAGTCACAGTGTTTCGTGCCAGTTGCTCACCCAAATACACATTTTTTAGATACTGTTTCGTGTGTGCCTGAAGCGATACACCACTAGTTGTGTATCTTAAGAGAAACATCGTTACTTTTGCCAGGGGTTTCTAGAAGTTGCTGATTTGATTCTGCTGGTGACGAGGCATTGGCTACCTCAAGAGAGTCATAGAGATTCCTGCCAGTTGCTCAACCAAATACACATTTTGAGATACTGTGGCCAGTCTGCCTGAAGCGATACGCCACTAGTTGTGTATCTTAAGAGAAACATCGTTACTCTTGCCTGCGGTTTCTTGACTTTGAAGCTGTGATTATACTGGTGACGAGATATTGGCTACCCTAAGAGAGTCACAGTGTTTCGTGCCAGTTGCTCACCCAAATACACATTTTTTAGATACTGTTTTCAGTGTGCCTGAAGCGATACGCCACTAGTTGTGTATCTTAAGAGAAACATCGTAACTTTTGCCAGGGGTTTCTAGAAGTTGCTGATTTGATTCTGCTGGTGACGAGGCATTGGCTACCTCAAGAGAGTCATAGAGATTCGTGCCAGTTCTTCACCCAAATACACATTTTTTAGATACTCTTTCCAGTCTGCCTGATAGCTACGCCACTAGTTGTGTATCTTAAGAGTCATTGTAACTTTTGCCAGGGGTTTCTTGAAGTTGCTGATGTGATTATGCTGGTGACGAGGCATTGGCTACCCTATGAGTGTCATAGTGATTCCTGCTAGTTGCTCACCCAAATACACATTTTTTTGATACTTTGCCCAGTCTGCCTCAAGTGACACCCCACTAGCTGTGTATCTTATGAGAAGCTTCGTTACCTTTGCAAGCGGTTTCTTGAAGTTGGTGATGGGATTATGTTGGTGACGAGGCATTGGCTACCTTAAGAGAGTCATAGTGCTTCCTGCCAGTTGCTCACCCAAATACACATTTTGAGATACTGTGGCCAGTCTGCCTGAAGCGATACGCCACTAGTTGTGTATCTTAAGAGAAACATCGTTACTCTTGCCAGCGGTTTCTTGACTTTGAAGCTGAGATTATACTGGTGACGAGATATTGGCTGCCCTAAGAGAGTCACAGTGTTTCGTAACAGTTGCTCACACAAATACACATTTTTTAGATACTGTTTCGTGTGCCTGAGGCTATACGCAACTAGTTGTGTATCTTAAGAGAAACATCGTTACTTTTGCCAGGGTTTTCTAGAAGTTGCTGATTTGATTCTGCTGTTGACGAGGCATTGGCTACCTCAAGAGAGTCATAGAGATTCCTGCCAGTTCTTCACCCAAATACACATTTTTTAGATACTCTTTCCAGTCTGCCTGATAGCTACGCCACTAGTTGTGTATCTTAAGAGTCATTGTAACTTTTGCCAGGGGTTTCTTGAAGTTGCTGATGTGATTATGCTGGTGACGAGGCATTGGTTACCCTATGAGTGTCATAGTGATTCCTGCTAGTTGCTCACCCAAATACACATTTTTTTGATACTTCGGCCAGTCTGCCTCAAGTGACACCCCACTAGCTGCGTATCTTATGAGAAGCTTCGTTACCTTTGCAAGCGGTTTCTTGAAGTTGGTGATGGGATTATGTTGGTGACGAGGCATTGGCTATCTTAAGAGAGTCATAGTGCTTCCTGCCAGTTGCTCACCCAAATACACATTTTGAGATACTGTGGCCAGTCTGCCTGAAGCGATACGCCACTAGTTTTGTATCTTAAGAGAAACATCGTTACTCTTGCCAGCGGTTTCTTGACTTTGAAGCTGTGATTATACTGGTGACGAGATATTGGTTACCCTAAGAGAGTCACAGTGTTTCGTGCCAGTTGCTCACCCAAATACACATTTTTTAGATACTGTTTCGTGTGTGCCTGAAGCGATACGCCACTAGTTGTGTATCTTAAGAGAAACATCGTTACTTTTGCCAGGGGTTTCTAGAAGTTGCTGATTTGATTCTGCTGGTGACGAGGCATTGGCTACCTCAAGAGAGTCATAGAGATTCCTGCCAGTTGCTCAACCAAATACACATTTTGAGATACTGTGGCCAGTCTGCCTGAAGCGATACGCCACTAGTTGTGTATCTTAAGAGAAACATCGTTACTCTTGCCTGCAGTTTCTTGACTTTGAAGCTGTGATTATACTGGTGACGAGATATTGGCTACCCTAAGAGAGTCACAGTGTTTCGTGCCAGTTGCTCACCCAAATACACATTTTTTAGATACTGTTTTCAGTGTGCCTGAAGCGATACGCCACTAGTTGTGTATCTTAAGAGAAACATCGTAACTTTTGCCAGGGGTTTCTAGAAGTTGCTGATTTGATTCTGCTGGTGACGAGGCATTGGCTACCTCAAGAGAGTCATAGAGATTCGTGCCAGTTCTTCACCCAAATACACATTTTTTAGATACTCTTTCCAGTCTGCCTGATAGCTACGCCACTAGTTGTGTATCTTAAGAGTCATTGTAACTTTTGCCAGGGGTTTCTTGAAGTTGCTGATGTGATTATGCTGGTGACGAGGCATTGGCTACCCTATGAGTGTCATAGTGATTCCTGCTAGTTGCTCACCCAAATACACATTTTTTTGATACTTTGCCCAGTCTGCCTCAAGTGACACCCCACTAGCTGTGTATCTTATGAGAAGCTTCGTTACCTTTGCAAGCGGTTTCTTGAAGTTGGTGATGGGATTATGTTGGTGACGAGGCATTGGCTACCTTAAGAGAGTCATAGTGCTTCCTGCCAGTTGCTCACCCAAATACACATTTTGAGATACTGTGGCCAGTCTGCCTGAAGCGATACGCCACTAGTTGTGTATCTTAAGAGAAACATCGTTACTCTTGCCAGCGGTTTCTTGACTTTGAAGCTGAGATTATACTGGTGACGAGATATTGGCTGCCCTAAGAGAGTCACAGTGTTTCGTAACAGTTGCTCACACAAATACACATTTTTTAGATACTGTTTCGTGTGCCTGAGGCTATACGCAACTAGTTGTGTATCTTAAGAGAAACATCGTTACTTTTGCCAGGGTTTTCTAGAAGTTGCTGATTTGATTCTGCTGTTGACGAGGCATTGGCTACCTCAAGAGAGTCATAGAGATTCCTGCCAGTTCTTCACCCAAATACACATTTTTTAGATACTCTTTCCAGTCTGCCTGATAGCTACGCCACTAGTTGTGTATCTTAAGAGTCATTGTAACTTTTGCCAGGGGTTTCTTGAAGTTGCTGATGTGATTATGCTGGTGACGAGGCATTGGCTACCCTATGAGTGTCATAGTGATTCCTGCTAGTTGCTCACCCAAATACACATTTTTTTGATACTTCGGCCAGTCTGCCTCAAGTGACACCCCACTAGCTGTGTATCTTATGAGAAGCTTCGTTACCTTTGCAAGCGGTTTCTTGAAGTTGGTGATGGGATTATGTTGGTGACGAGGCATTGGCTATCTTAAGAGAGTCATAGTGCTTCCTGCCAGTTGCTCACCCAAATACACATTTTGAGATACTGTGGCCAGTCTGCCTGAAGCGATACGCCACTAGTTGTGTATCTTAAGAGAAACATCGTTACTCTTGCCAGTGGTTTCTTGACTTTGAAGCTGTGATTATACTGGTGACGAGATATTGGTTACCCTAAGGGAGTCACAGTGTTTCGTGCCAGTTGTTCACCCAAATACACATTTTTTAGATACTGTTTCCAGTGTGCCTAAAGCGATACGCCACTAGTTGTGTATCTTAAGAGAAACATCGTTACTTTTGCCAGGGGTTTCTAGAAGTTGCTGATTTGATTCTGCTGGTGACGAGGCATTGGCTACCTCAAGAGAGTCATAGAGATTCCTGCCAGTTCTTCACCCAAATACACATTTTTTAGATACTCTTTCCAGTCTGCCTGATAGCTACGCCACTAGTTGTGTATCTTAAGAGTCATTGTAACTTTTGCCAGGGGTTTCTTGAAGTTGCTGATGTGATTATGCTGGTGACGAGGCATTGGCTACCCTATGAGTGTCATAGTGATTCCTGCTAGTTGCTCACCCAAATACACATTTTTTTGATACTTCGGCCAGTCTGCCTCAAGTGACACCCCACTAGCTGTGTATCTTATGAGAAGCTTCGTTACCTTTGCAAGCGGTTTCTTGAAGTTGGTGATGGGATTATGTTGGTGACGAGGCATTGGCTATCTTAAGAGAGTCATAGTGCTTCCTGCCAGTTGCTCACCCAAATACACATTTTGAGATACTGTGGCCAGTCTGCCTGACGCGATACGCCACTAGTTGTGTATCTTAAGAGAAACATCGTTACTCTTGCCAACGGTTTCTTGACTTTGAAGCTGAGACTATACTGGTGACGAGATATTGGCTACCCTAAGAGAGTCACAGTGTTTCGTGCCAGTTGCTCACACAAATACACATTTTTTTGATACTTTGGCCAGTCTGCCTCAAGTGACACCCCACTAGCTGTGTATCTTATGAGAAGCTTCGTTACCTTTGCATGCGGTTTCTTGAAGTTGGTGATGGGATTATGTTGGTGACAAGGCATTGGCTACCTTAAGAGAGTCATAGTGCTTCCTGTCAGTTGCTCACCCAAATACACATTTTGAGATACTGTGGCCAGTCTGCCTGAGGCGATACGCCACTAGTTGTGTATATTAAGAGAAACATCGTTACTCTTGCCAGCGGTTTCTTGACTTTGAAGCTGTGATTATACTGGTGACGAGATATTGGCTACCCTAAGAGAGTCACAGTGTTACGTGCCAGTTGCTCACCCAAATACACATTTTTTAGATACTGTTTCCAGTGTGCCTGAAGCGATACGCCACTAGTTGTGTATCTTAAGAGAAACATCGTTACTTTTGCCAGGGGTTTCTAGAAGTTGCTGATTTGATTCTGCTGGTGACGAGGCATTGGCTACCTCAAGAGAGTCATAGAGATTCCTGCCAGTTCTTCACCCAAATACACATTTTTTAGATACTCTTTCCAGTCTGCCTGATAGCTACGCCACTAGTTGTGTATCTTAAGAGTCATTGTAACTTTTGCCAGGGGTTTCTTGAAGTTGCTGATGTGATTATGCTGGTTACGAGGCATTGGCTACCCTATGAGTGTCATAGTGATTCCTGCTAGTTGCTCACCCAAATACACATTTTTTGATACTTCGGCCAGTCTGCCTCAAGTGACACCCCACTAGCCGTGTATCTTATGAGAAGCTTCGTTACCTTTGCAAGCGGTTTCTTGAAGTTGGTGATGAGATTATGTTGGTGACGAGGCATTGGCTATCTTAAGAGAGTCATAGTGCTTCCTGCCAGTTGCTCACCCAAATAAACATTTTGAGATACTGTGGCCAGTCTGCCTGAAGCGATACGCCACTAGTTGTGTATCTTAAGAGAAACATCGTTACTCTTGCCAGCGGTTTCTTGACTTTGAAGCTGTGATTATACTGGTGACGAGATATTGGTTACCCTAAGAGAGTCACAATGTTTCGTGCCAGTTGCTCACCCAAATACACATTTTTTAGATACTGTTTCCAGTGTGCCTGAAGCGATACGCCACTAGTTGTGTATCTTAAGAGAAACATCGTTACTTTTGCCAGGGGTTTCTAGAAGTTGCTGATTTGATTCTGCTGGTGACGAAGCATTGGCTACCTCAAGAGAGTCATAGAGATTCCTGCCAGTTGCTCACCCAAATACACATTTTGAGATACTGTGGCCAGTCTGCCTGAAGCGATACGCCACTAGTTGTGTATCTTAAGAGAAACATCGTTACTCTTGCCTGCGGTTTCTTGACTTTGAAGCTGTGATTATACTGGTGACGAGATATTGGCTACCCTAAGAGAGTCACAGTGTTTCGTGCCAGTTGCTCACCCAAATACACATTTTTTAGATACTGTTTTCAGTGTGCCTGAAGCGATACGCAACTAGTTGTGTATCTTAAGAGAAACATCGTAACTTTTGCCAGGGGTTTCTAGAAGTTGCTGATTTGTTTCTGCTGGTGACGAGGCATTGGCTACCTCAAGAGAGTCATAGAGATTCCTGCCAGTTCTTCACCCAAATACACATTTTTTAGATACTCTTTCCAGTCTGCCTGATAGCTACGCCACTAGTTGTGTATCTTAAGAGTCATTGTAACTTTTGCCAGGGGTTTCTTGAAGTTGCTGATGTGATTATGCTGGTGACGAGGCATTGGCTACCCTATGAGTGTCATAGTGATTCCTGCTAGTTGCTCACCCAAATACACATTTTTTTGATACTTTGGCCAGTCTGCCTCAAGTGACACCCCACTAGCTGTGTATCTTATGAGAAGCTTCGTTACCTTTGCAAGCGGTTTCTTGAAGTTGGTGATGGGATTATGTTGGTGACGAGGCATTGGCTTCCTTAAGAGTGTCATAGTGCTTCCTGCCAGTTGCTCACCCAAATACACATTTTGAGATACTGTGGCCAGTCTGCCTGAAGCGATACGCCACTAGTTGTGTATCTTAAGAGAAACATCGTTACTCTTGCCAGCGGTTTCTTGACTTTGAAGCTGAGATTATACTGGTGACGAGATATTGGCTGCCCTAAGTGAGTCACAGTGTCTCGTGCCAGTTGCTCACACAAATACACATTTTTTAGATACTGTTTCGTGTGCCTGAGGCTATACGCCACTAGTTGTGTATCTTAAGAGAAACATCGTTACTTTTTCCAGGGGTTTCTAGAAGTTGCTGATTTGATTCTGCTGGTGACGAGGCATTGGCTACCTCAAGAGAGTCCTAGAGATTCCTGCCAGTTCTTCACCCAAATACACATTTTTTAGATACTCTTTCCAGTCTGCCTGATAGCTACGCCACTAGTTGTGTATCTTAAGAGTCATTGTAACTTTTGCCAGGGGTTTCTTGAAGTTGCTGATGTGATTATGCTGGTGACGAGGCATTGGCTACCCTATGAGTGTCATAGTGATTCCTGCTAGTTGCTCACCCAAATACACATTTTTTTGATAGTTTGGCCAGTCTGCCTCAAGTGACACCCCACTAGCTGTGTATCTTATGAGAAGCTTCGTTACCTTTGCAAGCGGTTTCTTGAAGTTGGTGATGGGATTATGGTGGTGACGAGGCATTGGCTATCTTAAGAGAGTCATAGTGCTTCCTGCCAGTTGCTCACCCAAATACACATTTTGAGATACTGTGGCCAGTCTGCCTGAAGCGATACGCCACTAGTTGTGTATCTTAAGAGAAACATCGTTACTCTTGCCAGCGGTTTCTTGACTTTGAAGCTGTGATTATACTGGTGACGAGATATTGGTTACCCTAAGAGAGTCACAGTGTTTCGTACCAGTAGCTCACCCAAATACACATTTTTTAGATACTGTTTCCAGTGTGCCTGAAGCGATACGCCACTAGTTGTGTATCTTAAGAGAAACATCGTAACTTTTGCCAGGGGTTTCTAGAAGTTGCTGATTTGATTCTGCTGGTGACGAGGCATTGGCTACCTCAAGAGAGTCATAGAGATTCCTGCCAGTTGCTCACCCAAATACACATTTTGAGATACTGTGGCCAGTCTGCCTGAAGCGATACGCCACTAGTTGTGTATCTTAAGAGAAACATCGTTACTCTTGCCTGCGGTTTCTTGACTTTGAAGCTGTGATTATACTGGTGACGAGATATTGGCTACCCTAAGAGAGTCACAGTGTTTCGTGCCAGTTGCTCACCCAAATACACATTTTTTAGATACTGTTTTCAGTGTGCCTGAAGCGATACGCCACTAGTTGTGTATCTTAAGAGAAACATCGTAACTTTTGCCAGGGGTTTCTAGAAGTTGCTGATTTGATTCTGCTGGTGACGAGGCATTGGCTACCTCAAGAGAGTCATAGAGATTCGTGCCAGTTCTTCACCCAAATACACATTTTTTAGATACTCTTTTCAGTCTGCCTGATAGCTACGCCACTAGTTGTGTATCTTAAGAGTCATTGTAACTTTTGCCAGGGGTTTCTTGAAGTTGCTGATGTGATTATGCTGGTGACGAGGCATTGGCTACCCTATGAGTGTCATAGTGATTCCTGCTAGTTGCTCACCCAAATACACATTTTTTGATACTTCGGCCAGTCTGCCTCAAGTGACACCCCACTAGCTGTGTATCTTGTGAGAAGCTTCGTTACCTTTGCAAGCGGTTTCTTGAAGTTGGTGATGGGATTATGTTGGTGACGAGGCATTGGCTATCTTAAGAGAGTCATAGTGCTTCCTGCCAGTTGCTCACCCAAATACACATTTTGAGATACTGTGGCCAGTCTGCCTGAAGCGATACGCCACTAGTTGTGTATCTTAAGAGAAACATCGTTACTCTTGCCTGCGGTTTCTTGACTTTGAAGCTGTGATTATACTGGTGACGAGATATTGGCTGCCCTAAGAGAGTCACAGTGTTTCGTGCCAGTTGCTCACACAAATACACATTTTTTAGATACTGTTTCGTGTGCCTGAGGCTATACGCCACTAGTTGTGTATCTTAAGAGAAACATCGTTACTTTTGCCAGGGGTTTCTAGAAGTTGCTGATTTGATTCTGCTGTTGACGAGGCATTGGCTACCTCAAGAGAGTCATAGAGATTCCTGCCAGTTCTTCACCCAAATACACATTTTTTAGATACTCTTTCCAGTCTGCCTGATAGCTACGCCACTAGTTGTGTATCTTAAGAGTCATTGTAACTTTTCCCAGGGGTTTCTTGAAGTTGCTGATGTGATTATGCTGGTGACGAGGCATTGGCTACCCTATGAGTGTCATAGTGATTCCTGCTAGTTGCTCACCCAAATACACATTTTTTGATACTTCGGCAAGTCTGCCTCAAGTGACACCCCACTAGCTGTGTATCTTATGAGAAGCTTCGTTACCTTTGCAAGCGGTTTCTTGAAGTTGGTGATGGGATTATGTTGGTGACGAGGCATTGGCTATCTTAAGAGAGTCATAGTGCTTCCTGTCAGTTGCTCACCCAAATACACATTTTGAGATACTGTGGCCAGTCTGCCTGAGGCGATACGCCACTAGTTGTGTATATTAAGAGAAACATCGTTACTCTTGCCAGCGGTTTCTTGACTTTGAAGCTGTGATTATACTGGTGACGAGATATTGGCTACCCTAAGAGAGTCACAGTGTTACGTGCTAGTTGCTCACCCAAATACACATTTTTTAGATACTGTTTCCAGTGTGCCTGAAGCGATACGCCACTAGTTGTGTATCTTAAGAGAAACATCGTTACTTTTGCCAGGGGTATCTAGAAGTTGCTGATTTGATTCTGCTGGTGACGAGGCATTGGCTACCTCAAGAGAGTCATAGAGATTCGTGCCAGTTCTTCAACCAAATACACATTTTTTTGATACTCTTTCCAGTCTGCCTGATAGCTACGCCACTAGTTGTGTATCTTAAGAGTCATTGTAACTTTTGCCAGGGGTTTCTTGAAGTTGCTGATGTGATTATGCTGGTTACGAGGCATTGGCTACCCTATGAGTGTCATAGTGATTCCTGCTAGTTGCTCACCCAAATACACATTTTTTGATACTTCGGCCAGTCTGCCTCAAGTGACACCCCACTAGCCGTGTATCTTATGAGAAGCTTCGTTACCTTTGCAAGCGGTTTCTTGAAGTTGGTGATGAGATTATGTTGGTGACGAGGCATTGGCTATCTTAAGAGAGTCATAGTGCTTCCTGCCAGTTGCTCACCCAAATAAACATTTTGAGATACTGTGGCCAGTCTGCCTGAAGCGATACGCCACTAGTTGTGTATCTTAAGAGAAACATCGTTACTCTTGCCAGCGGTTTCTTGACTTTGAAGCTGTGATTATACTGGTGACGAGATATTGGTTACCCTAAGAGAGTCACAGTGTTTCGTGCCAGTTGCTCACCCAAATACACATTTTTTAGATACTGTTTCCAGTGTGCCTGAAGCGATACGCCACTAGTTGTGTATCTTAAGAGAAACATCGTTACTTTTGCCAGGGGTTTCTAGAAGTTGCTGATTTGATTCTGCTGGTGACGAAGCATTGGCTACCTCAAGAGAGTCATAGAGATTCCTGCCAGTTGCTCACCCAAATACACATTTTGAGATACTGTGGCCAGTCTGCCTGAAGCGATACGCCACTAGTTGTGTATCTTAAGAGAAACATCGTTACTCTTGCCAGCGGTTTCTTGACTTTGAAGCTGAGATTATACTGGTGACGAGATATTGGCTGCCCTAAGTGAGTCACAGTGTCTCGTGCCAGTTGCTCACACAAATACACATTTTTTAGATACTGTTTCGTGTGCCTGAGGCTATACGCCACTAGTTGTGTATCTTAAGAGAAACATCGTTACTTTTTCCAGGGGTTTCTAGAAGTTGCTGATTTGATTCTGCTGGTGACGAGGCATTGGCTACCTCAAGAGAGTCCTAGAGATTCCTGCCAGTTCTTCACCCAAATACACATTTTTTAGATACTCTTTCCAGTCTGCCTGATAGCTACGCCACTAGTTGTGTATCTTAAGAGTCATTGTAACTTTTGCCAGGGGTTTCTTGAAGTTGCTGATGTGATTATGCTGGTGACGAGGCATTGGCTACCCTATGAGTGTCATAGTGATTCCTGCTAGTTGCTCACCCAAATACACATTTTTTTGATAGTTTGGCCAGTCTGCCTCAAGTGACACCCCACTAGCTGTGTATCTTATGAGAAGCTTCGTTACCTTTGCAAGCGGTTTCTTGAAGTTGGTGATGGGATTATGGTGGTGACGCGGCATTGGCTATCTTAAGAGAGTCATAGTGCTTCCTGCCAGTTGCTCACCCAAATACACATTTTGAGATACTGTGGCCAGTCTGCCTGAAGCGATACGCCACTAGTTGTGTATCTTAAGAGAAACATCGTTACTCTTGCCAGCGGTTTCTTGACTTTGAAGCTGTGATTATACTGGTGACGAGATATTGGTTACCCTAAGAGAGTCACAGTGTTTCGTACCAGTTGCTCACCCAAATACACATTTTTTAGATACTGTTTCCAGTGTGCCTGAAGCGATACGCCACTAGTTGTGTATCTTAAGAGAAACATCGTAACTTTTGCCAGGGGTTTCTAGAAGTTGCTGATTTGATTCTGCTGGTGACGAGGCATTGGCTACCTCAAGAGAGTCATAGAGATTCCTGCCAGTTGCTCACCCAAATACACATTTTGAGATACTGTGGCCAGTCTGCCTGAAGCGATACGCCACTAGTTGTGTATCTTAAGAGAAACATCGTTACTCTTGCCTGCGGTTTCTTGACTTTGAAGCTGTGATTATACTGGTGACGAGATATTGGCTACCCTAAGAGAGTCACAGTGTTTCGTGCCAGTTGCTCACCCAAATACACATTTTTTAGATACTGTTTTCAGTGTGCCTGAAGCGATACGCCACTAGTTGTGTATCTTAAGAGAAACATCGTAACTTTTGCCAGGGGTTTCTAGAAGTTGCTGATTTGATTCTGCTGGTGACGAGGCATTGGCTACCTCAAGAGAGTCATTGAGATTCGTGCCAGTTCTTCACCCAAATACACATTTTTTAGATACTCTTTTCAGTCTGCCTGATAGCTACGCCACTAGTTGTGTATCTTAAGAGTCATTGTAACTTTTGCCAGGGGTTTCTTGAAGTTGCTGATGTGATTATGCTGGTGACGAGGCATTGGCTACCCTATGAGTGTCATAGTGATTCCTGCTAGTTGCTCACCCAAATACACATTTTTTGATACTTCGGCCAGTCTGCCTCAAGTGACACCCCACTAGCTGTGTATCTTGTGAGAAGCTTCGTTACCTTTGCAAGCGGTTTCTTGAAGTTGGTGATGGGATTATGTTGGTGACGAGGCATTGGCTATCTTAAGAGAGTCATAGTGCTTCCTGCCAGTTGCTCACCCAAATACACATTTTGAGATACTGTGGCCAGTCTGCCTGAAGCGATACGCCACTAGTTGTGTATCTTAAGAGAAACATCGTTACTCTTGCCTGCGGTTTCTTGACTTTGAAGCTGTGATTATACTGGTGACGAGATATTGGCTGCCCTAAGAGAGTCACAGTGTTTCGTGCCAGTTGCTCACACAAATACACATTTTTTAGATACTGTTTCGTGTGCCTGAGGCTATACGCCACTAGTTGTGTATCTTAAGAGAAACATCGTTACTTTTGCCAGGGGTTTCTAGAAGTTGCTGATTTGATTCTGCTGTTGACGAGGCATTGGCTACCTCAAGAGAGTCATAGAGATTCCTGCCAGTTCTTCACCCAAATACACATTTTTTAGATACTCTTTCCAGTCTGCCTGATAGCTACGCCACTAGTTGTGTATCTTAAGAGTCATTGTAACTTTTCCCAGGGGTTTCTTGAAGTTGCTGATGTGATTATGCTGGTGACGAGGCATTGGCTACCCTATGAGTGTCATAGTGATTCCTGCTAGTTGCTCACCCAAATACACATTTTTTGATACTTCGGCAAGTCTGCCTCAAGTGACACCCCACTAGCTGTGTATCTTATGAGAAGCTTCGTTACCTTTGCAAGCGGTTTCTTGAAGTTGGTGATGGGATTATGTTGGTGACGAGGCATTGGCTATCTTAAGAGAGTCATAGTGCTTCCTGTCAGTTGCTCACCCAAATACACATTTTGAGATACTGTGGCCAGTCTGCCTGAGGCGATACGCCACTAGTTGTGTATATTAAGAGAAACATCGTTACTCTTGCCAGCGGTTTCTTGACTTTGAAGCTGTGATTATACTGGTGACGAGATATTGGCTACCCTAAGAGAGTCACAGTGTTACGTGCTAGTTGCTCACCCAAATACACATTTTTTAGATACTGTTTCCAGTGTGCCTGAAGCGATACGCCACTAGTTGTGTATCTTAAGAGAAACATCGTTACTTTTGCCAGGGGTTTCTAGAAGTTGCTGATTTGATTCTGCTGGTGACGAGGCATTGGCTACCACAAGAGAGTCATAGAGATTCGTGCCAGTTCTTCAACCAAATACACATTTTTTTGATACTCTTTCCAGTCTGCCTGATAGCTACGCCACTAGTTGTGTATCTTAAGAGTCATTGTAACTTTTGCCAGGGGTTTCTTGAAGTTGCTGATGTGATTATGCTGGTTACGAGGCATTGGCTACCCTATGAGTGTCATAGTGATTCCTGCTAGTTGCTCACCCAAATACACATTTTTTGATACTTCGGCCAGTCTGCCTCAAGTGACACCCCACTAGCCGTGTATCTTATGAGAAGCTTCGTTACCTTTGCAAGCGGTTTCTTGAAGTTGGTGATGAGATTATGTTGGTGACGAGGCATTGGCTATCTTAAGAGAGTCATAGTGCTTCCTGCCAGTTGCTCACCCAAATAAACATTTTGAGATACTGTGGCCAGTCTGCCTGAAGCGATACGCCACAAGTTGTGTATCTTAAGAGAAACATCGTTACTCTTGCCAGCGGTTTCTTGACTTTGAAGCTGTGATTATACTGGTGACGAGATATTGGTTACCCTAAGAGAGTCACAGTGTTTCGTGCCAGTTGCTCACCCAAATACACATTTTTTAGATACTGTTTCCAGTGTGCCTGAAGCGATACGCCACTAGTTGTGTATCTTAAGAGAAACATCGTTACTTTTGCCAGGGGTTTCTAGAAGTTGCTGATTTGATTCTGCTGGTGACGAAGCATTGGCTACCTCAAGAGAGTCATAGAGATTCCTGCCAGTTGCTCACCCAAATACACATTTTGAGATACTGTGGCCAGTCTGCCTGAAGCGATACGCCACTAGTTGTGTATCTTAAGAGAAACATCGTTACTCTTGCCAGCGGTTTCTTGACTTTGAAGCTGTGATTATACTGGTGACGAGATATTGGCTACCCTAAGAGAGTCACAGTGTTTCGTGCCAGTTGCTCACCCAAATACACATTTTTTAGATACTGTTTTCAGTGTGCCTGAAGCGATACGCCACTAGTTGTGTATCTTAAGAGAAACATCGTAACTTTTGCCAGGGGTTTCTAGAAGTTGCTGATTTGTTTCTGCTGGTGACTAGGCATTGGCTACCTCAAGAGAGTCATAGAGATTCCTGCCAGTTCTTCACCCAAATACACATTTTTTAGATACTCTTTCCAGTCTGCCTGATAGCTACGCCACTAGTTGTGTATCTTAAGAGTCATTGTAACTTTTGCCAGGGGTTTCTTGAAGTTGCTGATGTGATTATGCTGGTGACGAGGCATTGGCTACCCTATGAGTGTCATAGTGATTCCTGCTAGTTGCTCACCCAAATACACATTTTTTTGATACTTTGGCCAGTCTGCCTCAAGTGACACCCCACTAGCTGTGTATCTTATGAGAAGCTTCGTTACCTTTGCAAGCGGTTTCTTGAAGTTGGTGATGGGATTATGTTGGTGACGAGGCATTGGCTTCCTTAAGAGTGTCATAGTGCTTCCTGCCAGTTGCTCACCCAAATACACATTTTGAGATACTGTGGCCAGTCTGCCTGAAGCGATACGCCACTAGTTGTGTATCTTAAGAGAAACATCGTTACTCTTGCCAGCGGTTTCTTGACTTTGAAGCTGAGATTATACTGGTGACGAGATATTGGCTGCCCTAAGTGAGTCACAGTGTCTCGTGCCAGTTGCTCACACAAATACACATTTTTTAGATACTGTTTCGTGTGCCTGAGGCTATACGCCACTAGTTGTGTATCTTAAGAGAAACATCGTTACTTTTTCCAGGGGTTTCTAGAAGTTGCTGATTTGATTCTGCTGGTGACGAGGCATTGGCTACCTCAAGAGAGTCCTAGAGATTCCTGCCAGTTCTTCACCCAAATACACATTTTTTAGATACTCTTTCCAGTCTGCCTGATAGCTACGCCACTAGTTGTGTATCTTAAGAGTCATTGTAACTTTTGCCAGGGGTTTCTTGAAGTTGCTGATGTGATTATGCTGGTGACGAGGCATTGGCTACCCTATGAGTGTCATAGTGATTCCTGCTAGTTGCTCACCCAAATACACATTTTTTTGATAGTTTGGCCAGTCTGCCTCAAGTGACACCCCACTAGCTGTGTATCTTATGAGAAGCTTCGTTACCTTTGCAAGCGGTTTCTTGAAGTTGGTGATGGGATTATGGTGGTGACGAGGCATTGGCTATCTTAAGAGAGTCATAGTGCTTCCTGCCAGTTGCTCACCCAAATACACATTTTGAGATACTGTGGCCAGTCTGCCTGAAGCGATACGCCACTAGTTGTGTATCTTAAGAGAAACACCGTTACTCTTGCCAGCGGTTTCTTGACTTTGAAGCTGTGATTATACTGGTGACGAGATATTGGTTACCCTAAGAGAGTCACAGTGTTTCGTACCAGTTGCTCACCCAAATACACATTTTTTAGATACTGTTTCCAGTGTGCCTGAAGCGATACGCCACTAGTTGTGTATCTTAAGAGAAACATCGTAACTTTTGCCAGGGGTTTCTAGAAGTTGCTGATTTGATTCTGCTGGTGACGAGGCATTGGCTACCTCAAGAGAGTCATAGAGATTCCTGCCAGTTGCTCACCCAAATACACATTTTGAGATACTGTGGCCAGTCTGCCTGAAGCGATACGCCACTAGTTGTGTATCTTAAGAGAAACATCGTTACTCTTGCCTGCGGTTTCTTGACTTTGAAGCTGTGATTATACTGGTGACGAGATATTGGCTACCCTAAGAGAGTCACAGTGTTTCGTGCCAGTTGCTCACCCAAATACACATTTTTTAGATACTGTTTTCAGTGTGCCTGAAGCGATACGCCACTAGTTGTGTATCTTAAGAGAAACATCGTAACTTTTGCCAGGGGTTTCTAGAAGTTGCTGATTTGATTCTGCTGGTGACGAGGCATTGGCTACCTCAAGAGAGTCATAGAGATTCGTGCCAGTTCTTCACCCAAATACACATTTTTTAGATACTCTTTTCAGTCTGCCTGATAGCTACGCCACTAGTTGTGTATCTTAAGAGTCATTGTAACTTTTGCCAGGGGTTTCTTGAAGTTGCTGATGTGATTATGCTGGTGACGAGGCATTGGCTACCCTATGAGTGTCATAGTGATTCCTGCTAGTTGCTCACCCAAATACACATTTTTTGATACTTCGGCCAGTCTGCCTCAAGTGACACCCCACTAGCTGTGTATCTTGTGAGAAGATTCGTTACCTTTGCAAGCGGTTTCTTGAAGTTGGTGATGGGATTATGTTGGTGACGAGGCATTGGCTATCTTAAGAGAGTCATAGTGCTTCCTGCCAGTTGCTCACCCAAATACACATTTTGAGATACTGTGGCCAGTCTGCCTGAAGCGATACGCCACTAGTTGTGTATCTTAAGAGAAACATCGTTACTCTTGCCTGCGGTTTCTTGACTTTGAAGCTGTGATTATACTGGTGACGAGATATTGGCTGCCCTAAGAGAGTCACAGTGTTTCGTGCCAGTTGCTCACACAAATACACATTTTTTAGATACTGTTTCGTGTGCCTGAGGCTATACGCCACTAGTTGTGTATCTTAAGAGAAACATCGTTACTTTTGCCAGGGGTTTCTAGAAGTTGCTGATTTGATTCTGCTGTTGACGAGGCATTGGCTACCTCAAGAGAGTCATAGAGATTCCTGCCAGTTCTTCACCCAAATACACATTTTTTAGATACTCTTTCCAGTCTGCCTGATAGCTACGCCACTAGTTGTGTATCTTAAGAGTCATTGTAACTTTTCCCAGGGGTTTCTTGAAGTTGCTGATGTGATTATGCTGGTGACGAGGCATTGGCTACCCTATGAGTGTCATAGTGATTCCTGCTAGTTGCTCACCCAAATACACATTTTTTGATACTTCGGCAAGTCTGCCTCAAGTGACACCCCACTAGCTGTGTATCTTATGAGAAGCTTCGTTACCTTTGCAAGCGGTTTCTTGAAGCAGGTGATGGGATTATGTTGGTGACGAGGCATTGGCTATCTTAAGAGAGTCATAGTGCTTCCTGTCAGTTGCTCACCCAAATACACATTTTGAGATACTGTGGCCAGTCTGCCTGAGGCGATACGCCACTAGTTGTGTATATTAAGAGAAACATCGTTACTCTTGCCAGCGGTTTCTTGACTTTGAAGCTGTGATTATACTGGTGACGAGATATTGGCTACCCTAAGAGAGTCACAGTGTTACGTGCTAGTTGCTCACCCAAATACACATTTTTTAGATACTGTTTCCAGTGTGCCTGAAGCGATACGCCACTAGTTGTGTATCTTAAGAGAAACATCGTTACTTTTGCCAGGGGTTTCTAGAAGTTGCTGATTTGATTCTGCTGGTGACGAGGCATTGGCTACCTCAAGAGAGTCATAGAGATTCGTGCCAGTTCTTCAACCAAATACACATTTTTTAGATACTCTTTCCAGTCTGCCTGATAGCTACGCCACTAGTTGTGTATCTTAAGAGTCATTGTAACTTTTGCCAGGGGTTTCTTGAAGTTGCTGATGTCATTATGCTGGTGACGAGGCATTGGCTACCCTATGAGTGTCATAGTGATTCCTGCTAGTTGCTCACCCAAATACACATTTTTTTGATACTTTGGACAGTCTGCCTCAAGTGACACCCCACTAGCTGTGTATCTTATGAGAAGCTTCGTTACCTTTGCAAGCGGTTTCTTGAAGTTGGTGATGGGATTATGTTGGTGACGAGGCATTGGCTATCTTAAGAGAGTCATAGTGCTTCCTGCCAGTTGCTCACCCAAATACACATTTTGAGATACTGTGGCCAGTCTGCCTGAAGCGATACGCCACTAGTTGTGTATCTTAAGAGAAACATCGTTACTCTTGCCAACGGTTTCTTGACTTTCAAGCTGAGATTATACTGGTGACGAGATATTGGCTACCCTAAGAGAGTCACAGTGTTTCGTGCCAGTTGCTCACACAAATACACATTTTTTAGATACTGTTTCGTGTGCCTGAGGCTATACGCCACTAGTTGTGTATCTTAAGAGAAACATCGTTACTTTTGCCAGGGGTTTCTAGAAGTTGCTGATTTGATTCTGCTGTTGACGAGGCATTGGCTACCTCAAGAGAGTCATAGAGATTCCTGCCAGTTCTTCACCCAAATACACATTTTTTAGATACTCTTTCCAGTCTGCCTGATAGCTACGCCACTAGTTGTGTATCTTAAGAGTCATTGTAACTTTTGCCAGGGGTTTCTTGAAGTTGCTGATGTGATTATGCTGGTGACGAGGCATTGGCTACCCTATGAGTGTCATAGTGATTCCTGCTAGTTGCTCACCCAAATACACATTTTTTGATACTTCGGCCAGTCTGCCTCAAGTGACACCCCACTTGCTGTGTATCTTATGAGAAGCTTCGTTACCTTTGCAAGCGGTTTCTTGAAGTTGGTGATGGGATTATGTTGGTGACGAGGCATTGGCTATCTTAAGAGAGTCATAGTGCTTCCTGCCAGTTGCTCACCCAAATACACATTTTGAGATACTGTGGCGTCTGCCTGAAGCGATACGCCACTAGTTGTGTATCTTAAGAGAAACATCGTTACTCTTGCCAGCGGTTTCTTGACTTTGAAGCTGTGATTATACTGGTGACGAGATAATGGTTACCCTAAGAGAGTCACAGTGTTTCGTGCCAGTTGCTCACCCAAATACACATTTTTTAGATACTCTTTCCAGTCTGCCTGATAGCTACGCCACTAGTTGTGTATGTTAAGAGTCATTGTAACTTTTGCCAGGGGTTTCTTGAAGTTGCTGATGTGATTATGCTGGTGACGAGGCACTGGCTACCCTATGAGTGTCATAGTGATTCCTGCTAGTTGCACACCCATATACACATTTTTTTGACAGTTTGGCCAGTCTGCCTCAAGTGACACCCCACTAGCTGTGTATCTTATGAGAAGCTTCGTTACCTTTGCAAGCGGTTTCTTGAAGTTGGTGATGGGATTATGTTGGTGACGAGGCATTGGCTACCTTAAGAGAGTCATAGTGCTTCCTGCCAGTTGCTCACCCAAATACACATTTTGAGATACTGTGGCCAGTCTGCCTGAAGCGATACGCCACTAGTTGTGTATCTTAAGAGAAACATCGTTACTCTTGCCAGCGGTTTCTTGACTTTGAAGCTGAGATTATACTGGTGACGAGATATTGGCTGCCCTAAGAGAGTCACAGTGTTTCGTGCCAGTTGCTCACCCAAATACACATTTTTTAGATACTGTTTCGTGTGCCTGAGGCTATACGCCACTAGTTGTGTATCTTAAGAGAAACAACGTTACTTTTGCCAGGGGTTTCTAGAAGTTGCTGATTTGATTCTGCTGTTGACGAGGCATTGGCTACCTCAAGAGAGTCATAGAGATTCCTGCCAGTTCTTCACCCAAATACGCATTTTTTAGATACTCTTTCCAGTCTGCCTGATAGCTACGCCACTAGTTGTGTATCTTAAGAGTCATTGTAACTTTTCCCAGGGGTTTCTTGAAGTTGCTGATGTGATTATGCTGGTGACGAGGCATTGGCTACCCTATGAGTGTCATAGTGATTCCTGCTAGTTGCTCACCCAAATACACATTTTTTGATACTTCGGCAAGTCTGCCTCAAGTGACACCCCACTAGCTGTGTATCTTATGAGAAGCTTCGTTACCTTTGCAAGCGGTTTCTTGAAGCAGGTGATGGGATTATGTTGGTGACGAGGCATTGGCTATCTTAAGAGAGTCATAGTGCTTCCTGTCAGTTGCTCACCCAAATACACATTTTGAGATACTGTGGCCAGTCTGCCTGAGGCGATACGCCACTAGTTGTGTATATTAAGAGAAACATCGTTACTCTTGCCAGCGGTTTCTTGACTTTGAAGCTGTGATTATACTGGTGACGAGATATTGGCTACCCTAAGAGAGTCACAGTGTTACGTGCTAGTTGCTCACCCAAATACACATTTTTTAGATACTGTTTCCAGTGTGCCTGAAGCGATACGCCACTAGTTGTGTATCTTAAGAGAAACATCGTTACTTTTGCCAGGGGTTTCTAGAAGTTGCTGATTTGATTCTGCTGGTGACGAGGCATTGGCTACCTCAAGAGAGTCATAGAGATTCGTGCCAGTTCTTCAACCAAATACACATTTTTTAGATACTCTTTCCAGTCTGCCTGATAGCTACGCCACTAGTTGTGTATCTTAAGAGTCATTGTAACTTTTGCCAGGGGTTTCTTGAAGTTGCTGATGTCATTATGCTGGTGACGAGGCATTGGCTACCCTATGAGTGTCATAGTGATTCCTGCTAGTTGCTCACCCAAATACACATTTTTTTGATACTTTGGACAGTCTGCCTCAAGTGACACCCCACTAGCTGTGTATCTTATGAGAAGCTTCGTTACCTTTGCAAGCGGTTTCTTGAAGTTGGTGATGGGATTATGTTGGTGACGAGGCATTGGCTATCTTAAGAGAGTCATAGTGCTTCCTGCCAGTTGCTCACCCAAATACACATTTTGAGATACTGTGGCCAGTCTGCCTGAAGCGATACGCCACTAGTTGTGTATCTTAAGAGAAACATCGTTACTCTTGCCAACGGTTTCTTGACTTTCAAGCTGAGATTATACTGGTGACGAGATATTGGCTACCCTAAGAGAGTCACAGTGTTTCGTGCCAGTTGCTCACACAAATACACATTTTTTAGATACTGTTTCGTGTGCCTGAGGCTATACGCCACTAGTTGTGTATCTTAAGAGAAACATCGTTACTTTTGCCAGGGGTTTCTAGAAGTTGCTGATTTGATTCTGCTGTTGACGAGGCATTGGCTACCTCAAGAGAGTCATAGAGATTCCTGCCAGTTCTTCACCCAAATACACATTTTTTAGATACTCTTTCCAGTCTGCCTGATAGCTACGCCACTAGTTGTGTATCTTA
The DNA here is from genome assembly GCF_023898315.1 of Schistocerca nitens. Classification (NCBI taxonomy): domain Eukaryota; kingdom Metazoa; phylum Arthropoda; class Insecta; order Orthoptera; family Acrididae; genus Schistocerca; species Schistocerca nitens. Next base: position 119,853,611 of record NC_064616.1, read on the forward strand.
AGAGTCATTGTAACTTTTGCCAGGGGTTTCTTGAAGTTGCTGATGTGATTATGCTGGTGACGAGGCATTGGCTACCCTATGAGTGTCATAGTGATTCCTGCTAGTTGCTCACCCAAATACACATTTTTTGATACTTCGGCCAGTCTGCCTCAAGTGACACCCCACTTGCTGTGTATCTTATGAGAAGCTTCGTTACCTTTGCAAGCGGTTTCTTGAAGTTGGTGATGGGATTATGTTGGTGACGAGGCATTGGCTATCTTAAGAGAGTCATAGTGCTTCCTGCCAGTTGCTCACCCAAATACACATTTTGAGATACTGTGGCGTCTGCCTGAAGCGATACGCCACTAGTTGTGTATCTTAAGAGAAACATCGTTACTCTTGCCAGCGGTTTCTTGACTTTGAAGCTGTGATTATACTGGTGACGAGATAATGGTTACCCTAAGAGAGTCACAGTGTTTCGTGCCAGTTGCTCACCCAAATACACATTTTTTAGATACTCTTTCCAGTCTGCCTGATAGCTACGCCACTAGTTGTGTATGTTAAGAGTCATTGTAACTTTTGCCAGGGGTTTCTTGAAGTTGCTGATGTGATTATGCTGGTGACGAGGCACTGGCTACCCTATGAGTGTCATAGTGATTCCTGCTAGTTGCACACCCATATACACATTTTTTTGACAGTTTGGCCAGTCTGCCTCAAGTGACACCCCACTAGCTGTGTATCTTATGAGAAGCTTCGTTACCTTTGCAAGCGGTTTCTTGAAGTTGGTGATGGGATTATGTTGGTGACGAGGCATTGGCTACCTTAAGAGAGTCATAGTGCTTCCTGCCAGTTGCTCACCCAAATACACATTTTGAGATACTGTGGCCAGTCTGCCTGAAGCGATACGCCACTAGTTGTGTATCTTAAGAGAAACATCGTTACTCTTGCCAGCGGTTTCTTGACTTTGAAGCTGAGATTATACTGGTGACGAGATATTGGCTGCCCTAAGAGAGTCACAGTGTTTCGTGCCAGTTGCTCACCCAAATACACATTTTTTAGATACTGTTTCGTGTGCCTGAGGCTATACGCCACTAGTTGTGTATCTTAAGAGAAACAACGTTACTTTTGCCAGGGGTTTCTAGAAGTTGCTGATTTGATTCTGCTGTTGACGAGGCATTGGCTACCTCAAGAGAGTCATAGAGATTCCTGCCAGTTCTTCACCCAAATACGCATTTTTTAGATACTCTTTCCAGTCTGCCTGATAGCTACGCCACTAGTTGTGTATCTTAAGAGTCATTGTAACTTTTGCCAGGGGTTTCTTGAAGTTGCTGATGTGATTATGCTGGTGACGAGTCATTGGCTACCCTATGAGTGTCATAGTGATTCCTGCTAGTTGCTCACCCAAATACACATTTTTTGATACTTCGGCCAGTCTGCCTCAAGTGACACCCCACTTGCTGTGTATCTTATGAGAAGCTTCGTTACCTTTGCAAGCGGTTTCTTGAAGTTGGTGATGGGATTATGTTGGTGACGAGGCATTGGCTATCTTAAGAGAGTCATAGTGCTTCCTGCCAGTTGCTCACCCAAATACACATTTTGAGATACTGTGGCCAGTCTGCCTGAAGCGATACGCCACTGGTTGTGTATCTTAAGAGAATCATCGTTACTCTTGCCAGCGGTTTCTTGACTTTGAAGCTGTGATTATACTGGTGACGAGATATTGGTTACCCTAAGAGAGTCACAGTGTTTCGTGCCAGTTGATCACCCAAATACACATTTTTTAGATACTGTTTCCAGTGTGCCTGAAGCGATACGCCACTAGTTGTGTATCTTAAGAGAAACATCGTTACTTTTGCCAGGGGTTTCTAGAAGTTGCTGATTTGATTCTGCTGGTGACGAAGCATTGGCTACCTCAAGAGAGTCATAGAGATTCCTGCCAGTTCTTCACCCAAATACACATTTTTTAGATACTCTTTCCAGTCTGCCTGATAGCTACGCCACTAGTTGAGTATCTTAAGAGTCATTGTAACTTTTGCCAGGGGTTTCTTGAAGTTGCTGATGTGATTATGCTGGTGACGAGGCATTGGCTACCCTATGAGTGTCATAGTGATTCCTGCTAGTTGCTCACCCAAATACACATTTTTTTGATAGTTTGGCCAGTCTGCCTCAAGTGACACCCCACTAGCTGTGTATCTTATGAGAAGCTTCGTTACCTTTGCAAGCGGTTTCTTGAAGTTGGTGATGGGATTATGTTGGTGACGAGGCATTGGCTACCTTAAGAGAGTCATAGTGCTTCCTGCCAGTTGCTCACCCAAATACACATTTTGAGATACTGTGGCCAGTCTGCCTGAAGCGATACGCCACTAGTTGTGTATCTTAAAAGAAACATCGTTACTCTTGCCAGCGGTTTCTTGACTTTGAAGTTGTGATTATACTGGTGACGAGATATTGGCTACCTTAAGAGAGTCATAGTGCTTTCTGCCAGTTGGTCACCCAAATACACTTTTTGAGATACTGTGGCCAGTCTGCCTGAAGCGATACGCCACTAGTTGTGTATCTTAAGAGAAACATCGTTACTCTTGCCAACGGTTTCTTGACTTTGAAGCTGAGATTATACTGGTGACGAGATATTGGCTACCCTAAGAGAGTCACAGTGCTTCGTGCCAGTTGCTCACACAAATACACATTTTTTTGATACTTTGGCCAGTCTGCCTCAAGTGACACCCCACTAGCTGTGTATCTTATGAGAAGCTTCGTTACCTTTGCAAGCGGTTTCTTGAAGTTGGTGATGGGATTATGTTGGTGACGAGGCATTGGCTACCTTAAGAGAGTCATAGTGCTTCCTGCCAGTTGCTCACCCAAATACACATTTTGAGATACTGTGGCCAGTCTGCCTGAAGCGATACGCCACTAGTTGTGTATCTTAAGAGAAACATCGTTACTCTTGCCAGCGGTTTCTTGACTTTGAAGCTGAGATTATACTGGTGACGAGATATTGGCTGCCCTAAGAGAGTCACAGTGTTTCGTGCCAGTTGCTCACCCAAATACACATTTTTTAGATACTGTTTCGTGTGCCTGAGGCTATACGCCACTAGTTGTGTATCTTAAGAGAAACAACGTTACTTTTGCCAGGGGTTTCTAGAAGTTGCTGATTTGATTCTGCTGTTGACGAGGCATTGGCTACCTCAAGAGAGTCATAGAGATTCCTGCCAGTTCTTCACCCAAATACACATTTTTTAGATACTCTTTCCAGTCTGCCTGATAGCTACGCCACTAGTTGTGTACCTTAAGAGTCATTGTAACTTTTGCCAGGGGTTTCTTGAAGTTGCTGATGTGATTATGCTGGTGACGAGTCATTGGCTACCCTATGAGTGTCATAGTGATTCCTGCTAGTTGCTCACCCAAATACACATTTTTTGATACTTCGGCCAGTCTGCCTCAAGTGACACCCCACTTGCTGTGTATCTTATGAGAAGCTTCGTTACCTTTGCAAGCGGTTTCTTGAAGTTGGTGATGGGATTATGTTGGTGACGAGGCATTGGCTATCTTAAGAGAGTCATAGTGCTTCCTGCCAGTTGCTCACCCAAATACACATTTTGAGATACTGTGGCCAGTCTGCCTGAAGCGATACGCCACTGGTTGTGTATCTTAAGAGAATCATCGTTACTCTTGCCAGCGGTTTCTTGACTTTGAAGCTGTGATTATACTGGTGACGAGATATTGGTTACCCTAAGAGAGTCACAGTGTTTCGTGCCAGTTGATCACCCAAATACACATTTTTTAGATACTGTTTCCAGTGTGCCTGAAGCGATACGCCACTAGTTGTGTATCTTAAGAGAAACATCGTTACTTTTGCCAGGGGTTTCTAGAAGTTGCTGATTTGATTCTGCTGGTGACGAGGCATTGGCTACCTCAAGAGAGTCATAGAGATTCCTGCCAGTTCTTCACCCAAATACACATTTTTTAGATACTCTTTCCAGTCTGCCTGATAGCTACGCCACTAGTTGAGTATCTTAAGAGTCATTGTAACTTTTGCCAGGGGTTTCTTGAAGTTGCTGATGTGATTATGCTGGTGACGAGGCATTGGCTACCCTATGAGTGTCATAGTGATTCCTGCTAGTTGCTCACCCAAATACACATTTTTTTGATAGTTTGGCCAGTCTGCCTCAAGTGACACCCCACTAGCTGTGTATCTTATGAGAAGCTTCGTTACCTTTGCAAGCGGTTTCTTGAAGTTGGTGATGGGATTATGTTGGTGACGAGGCATTGGCTTCCTTAAGAGAGTCATAGTGCTTCCTGCCAGTTGCTCACCCAAATACACATTTTGAGATACTGTGGCCAGTCTGCCTGAAGCGATACGCCACTAGTTGTGTATCTTAAAAGAAACATCGTTACTCTTGCCAGCGGTTTCTTGACTTTGAAGCTGTGATTATACTGGTGACGAGATAATGGTTACCCTAAGAGAGTCACAGTGTTTCGTGCCAGTTGCTCACCCAAATACACATTTTTTAGATACTCTTTCCAGTCTGCCTGATAGCTACGCCACTAGTTGTGTATGTTAAGAGTCATTGTAACTTTTGCCAGGGGTTTCTTGAAGTTGCTGATGTGATTATGCTGGTGACGAGGCACTGGCTACCCTATGAGTGTCATAGTGATTCCTGCTAGTTGCACACCCATATACACATTTTTTTGACAGTTTGGCCAGTCTGCCTCAAGTGACACCCCACTAGCTGTGTATCTTATGAGAAGCTTCGTTACCTTTGCAAGCGGTTTCTTGAAGTTGGTGATGGGATTATGTTGGTGACGATGCATTGGCTACCTTAAGAGAGTCATACTGCTTCCTGCCAGTTGCTCACCTAAATACACATTTTGAGATACTGTGGCCAGTCTGCCTGAAGCGATACGCCACTAGTTGTGTATCTTAAGAGAAACATCGTTACTCTTGCCAACGGTTTCTTGACTTTGAAGCTGAGATTATACTGGTGACGAGATATTGGCTACCCTAAGAGAGTCACAGTGCTTCGTGCCAGTTGCTCACACAAATACACATTTTTTTGATACTTTGGCCAGTCTGCCTCAAGTGACACCCCACTAGCTGTGTATCTTATGAGAAGCTTCGTTACCTTTGCAAGCGGTTTCTTGAAGTTGGTGATGGGATTATGTTGGTGACGAGGCATTGGCTACCTTAAGAGAGTCATAGTGCTTCCTGCCAGTTGCTCACCCAAATACACATTTTGAGATACTGTGGCCAGTCTGCCTGAAGCGATACGCCACTAGTTGTGTATCTTAAGAGAAACATCGTTACTCTTGCCAGCGGTTTCTTGACTTTGAAGCTGAGATTATACTGGTGACGAGATATTGGCTGCCCTAACAGAGTTACAGTGTTTCGTGCCAGTTGCTCACCCAAATACACATTTTTTAGATACTGTTTCGTGTGCCTGAGGCTATACGCCACTAGTTGTGTATCTTAAGAGAAACAACGTTACTTTTGCCAGGGGTTTCTAGAAGTTGCTGATTTGATTCTGCTGTTGACGAGGCATTGGCTACCTCAAGAGAGTCATAGAGATTCCTGCCAGTTCTTCACCCAAATACACATTTTTTAGATACTCTTTCCAGTCTGCCTGATAGCTACGCCACTAGTTGTGTATCTTAAGAGTCATTGTAACTTTTGCCAGGGGTTTCTTGAAGTTGCTGATGTGATTATGCTGGTGACGAGTCATTGGCTACCCTATGAGTGTCATAGTGATTCCTGCTAGTTGCTCACCCAAATACACATTTTTTGATACTTCGGCCAGTCTGCCTCAAGTGACACCCCACTTGCTGTGTATCTTATGAGAAGCTTCGTTACCTTTGCAAGCGGTTTCTTGAAGTTGGTGATGGGATTATGTTGGTGACGAGGCATTGGCTATCTTAAGAGAGTCATAGTGCTTCCTGCCAGTTGCTCACCCAAATACACATTTTGAGATACTGTGGCCAGTCTGCCTGAAGCGATACGCCACTGGTTGTGTATCTTAAGAGAATCATCGTTACTCTTGCCAGCGGTTTCTTGACTTTGAAGCTGTGATTATACTGGTGACGAGATATTGGTTACCCTAAGAGAGTCACAGTGTTTCGTGCCAGTTGATCACCCAAATACACATTTTTTAGATACTGTTTCCAGTGTGCCTGAAGCGATACGCCACTAGTTGTGTATCTTAAGAGAAACATCGTTACTTTTGCCAGGGGTTTCTAGAAGTTGCTGATTTGATTCTGCTGGTGACGAGGCATTGGCTACCTCAAGAGAGTCATAGAGATTCCTGCCAGTTCTTCACCCAAATACACATTTTTTAGATACTCTTTCCAGTCTGCCTGATAGCTACGCCACTAGTTGAGTATCTTAAGAGTCATTGTAACTTTTGCCAGGGGTTTCTTGAAGTTGCTGATGTGATTATGCTGGTGACGAGGCATTGGCTACCCTATGAGTGTCATAGTGATTCCTGCTAGTTGCTCACCCAAATACACATTTTTTTGATAGTTTGGCCAGTCTGCCTCAAGTGACACCCCACTAGCTGTGTATCTTATGAGAAGCTTCGTTACCTTTGCAAGCGGTTTCTTGAAGTTGGTGATGGGATTATGTTGGTGACGAGGCATTGGCTACCTTAAGAGAGTCATAGTGCTTCCTGCCAGTTGCTCACCCAAATACACATTTTGAGATACTGTGGCCAGTCTGCCTGAAGCGATACGCCACTAGTTGTGTATCTTAAAAGAAACATCGTTACTCTTGCCAGCGGTTTCTTGACTTTGAAGCTGTGATTATACTGGTGACGAGATATTGGCTACCTTAAGAGAGTCATAGTGCTTTCTGCCAGTTGGTCACCCAAATACACTTTTTGAGATACTGTGGCCAGTCTGCCTGAAGCGATACGCCACTAGTTGTGTATCTTAAGAGAAACATCGTTACTCTTGCCAGCGGTTTCTTGACTTTGAAGCTGTGATTATACTGGTGACGAGATAATGGTTACCCTAAGAGAGTCACAGTGTTTCGTGCCAGTTGCTCACCCAAATACACATTTTTTAGATACTCTTTCCAGTCTGCCTGATAGCTACGCCACTAGTTGTGTATCTTAAGAGTCATTGTAACTTTTGCCAGGGGTTTCTTGAAGTTGCTGATGTGATTATGCTGGTGACGAGTCATTGGCTACCCTATGAGTGTCATAGTGATTCCTGCTAGTTGCTCACCCAAATACACATTTTTTGATACTTCGGCCAGTCTGCCTCAAGTGACACCCCACTTGCTGTGTATCTTATGAGAAGCTTCGTTACCTTTGCAAGCGGTTTCTTGAAGTTGGTGATGGGATTATGTTGGTGACGAGGCATTGGCTATCTTAAGAGAGTCATAGTGCTTCCTGCCAGTTGCTCACCCAAATACACATTTTGAGATACTGTGGCCAGTCTGCCTGAAGCGATACGCCACTGGTTGTGTATCTTAAGAGAATCATCGTTACTCTTGCCAGCGGTTTCTTGACTTTGAAGCTGTGATTATACTGGTGACGAGATATTGGTTACCCTAAGAGAGTCACAGTGTTTCGTGCCAGTTGATCACCCAAATACACATTTTTTAGATACTGTTTCCAGTGTGCCTGAAGCGATACGCCACTAGTTGTGTATCTTAAGAGAAACATCGTTACTTTTGCCAGGGGTTTCTAGAAGTTGCTGATTTGATTCTGCTGGTGACGAGGCATTGGCTACCTCAAGAGAGTCATAGAGATTCCTGCCAGTTCTTCACCCAAATACACATTTTTTAGATACTCTTTCCAGTCTGCCTGATAGCTACGCCACTAGTTGAGTATCTTAAGAGTCATTGTAACTTTTGCCAGGGGTTTCTTGAAGTTGCTGATGTGATTATGCTGGTGACGAGGCATTGGCTACCCTATGGGTGTCATAGTGATTCCTGCTAGTTGCTCACCCAAATACACATTTTTTTGATAGTTTGGCCAGTCTGCCTCAAGTGACACCCCACTAGCTGTGTATCTTATGAGAAGCTTCGTTACCTTTGCAAGCGGTTTCTTGAAGTTGGTGATGGGATTATGTTGGTGACGAGGCATTGGCTACCTTAAGAGAGTCATAGTGCTTCCTGCCAGTTGCTCACCCAAATACACATTTTGAGATACTGTGGCCAGTCTGCCTGAAGCGATACGCCACTAGTTGTGTATCTTAAAAGAAACATCGTTACTCTTGCCAGCGGTTTCTTGACTTTGAAGCTGTGATTATACTGGTGACGAGATATTGGCTACCTTAAGAGAGTCATAGTGCTTTCTGCCAGTTGGTCACCCAAATACACTTTTTGAGATACTGTGGCCAGTCTGCCTGAAGCGATACGCCACTAGTTGTGTATCTTAAGAGAAACATCGTTACTCTTGCCAGCGGTTTCTTGACTTTGAAGCTGTGATTATACTGGTGACGAGATAATGGTTACCCTAAGAGAGTCACAGTGTTTCGTGCCAGTTGCTCACCCAAATACACATTTTTTAGATACTCTTTCCAGTCTGCCTGATAGCTACGCCACTAGTTGTGTATCTTAAGAGTCATTGTAACTTTTGCCAGGGGTTTCTTGAAGTTGCTGATGTGATTATGCTGGTGACGAGGCATTGGCTACCCTATGAGTGTCATAGTGATTCCTGCTAGTTGCTCACCCAAATACACATTTTTTTGATAGTTTGGCCAGTCTGCCTCAAGTGACACCCCACTAGCTGTGTATCTTATGAGAAGCTTCGTTACCTTTGCAAGCGGTTTCTTGAAGTTGGTGATAGGATTATGTTGGTGACGATGCATTGGCTACCTTAAGAGAGTCATAGTGCTTCCTGCCAGTTGCTCACCCAAATACACATTTTGAGATACTGTGGCCAGTCTGCCTGAAGCGATACGCCACTAGTTGTGTATCTTAAGAGAAACATCGTTACTCTTGCCAACGGTTTCTTGACTTTGAAGCTGAGATTATACTGGTGACGAGATATTGGCTACCCTAAGAGAGTCACAGTGTTTCGTGCCAGTTGCTCACACAAATACACATTTTTTTGATACTTTGGCCAGTCTGCCTCAAGTGACACCCCACTAGCTGTGTATCTTATGAGAAGCTTCGTTACCTTTGCAAGCAATTTCTTGAAGTTGGTGATGGGATTACGTTGGTGACGAGGCATTGGCTACCTTAACAGAGTCATAGTGCTTTTGCCAGTTGCTCACCCAAATACACATTTTTTAGATACTGTTTCCAGTGTGCCTGAAGCGATACGCCACTAGTTGTGTATCTTAAGAGAAACATCGTTACTTTTGCCAGGGGTTTCTAGAAGTTGCTGATTTGATTCTGCTGGTGACGAGGCATTGGCTACCTCAAGAGAGTCATAGAGATTCCTGCCAGTTCTTCACCCAAATACACATTTTTTAGATACTCTTTCCAGTCTGCCTGATAGCTACGCCACTAGTTGTGTATCTTAAGAGTCATTGTAACTTTTGCCAGGGGTTTCTTGAAGTTGCTGATGTGATTATGCTGGTGACGAGTCATTAGCTACCCTATGAGTGTCATAGTGATTCCTGCTAGTTGCTCACCCAAATACACATTTTTTGATAGTTTGGCCAGTCTGCCTCAAGTGACACCCCACTAGCTGTGTATCTTATGAGAAGCTTCGTTACCTTTGCAAGCGGTTTCTTGAAGTTGGTGATGGGATTATGTTGGTGACAAGGCATTGGCTAGCTTAAGAGAGTCATAGTGCTTCCTGCCAGTTGCTCACCCAAATACACATTTTGAGATACTGTGGCCAGTCTGCCTGAAGCGATACGCCACTAGTTGTGTATCTTAAGAGAAACATCGTTACTCTTGCCAGCGGTTTCTTGACTTTGAAGCTGTGATTATACTGGTGACGAGATATTGGCTACCTTAAGAGAGTCATAGTGCTTTCTGCCAGTTGTTCACCCAAATACACATTTTGAGATACTGTGGCCAGTCTGCCTGAAGCGATACGCCACTAATTGTGTATCTTAAGAGAAACATCGTTACTCTTGCCAGCGGTTTCTTGACTTTGAAGCTGTGATTATACTGGTGACGAGATATTGGTTACCCTAAGAGAGTCACAGTGTTTCGTGCCAGTTGCTCACCCAAATACACATTTTTTAGATACTCTTTCCAGTCTGCCTGATAGCTACGCCACTAGTTGTGTATCTTAAGAGTCATTGTAACTTTTGCCAGGGGTTTCTTGAAGTTGCTGATGTGATTATGCTGGTGACGAGGCATTGGCTACCCTATGAGTGTCATAGTGATTCCTGCTAGTTGCTCACCCAAATACACATTTTTTTGATACTTTGGCCAGTCTGCCTCAAGTGACACCCCACTAGCTGTGTATCTTATGAGAAGCTTCGTTACCTTTGCAAGCGGTTTCTTGAACTTGGTGATGGGATTATGTTGGTGACGAGGCATTGGCTACCTTAAGAGAGTCATAGTGCTTCCTGCCAGTTGCTCACCCAAATACACATTTTGAGATACTGTGGCCAGTCTGCCTGAAGCGATACGCCACTAGTTGTGTATCTTAAGAGAAACATCGTTACTCTTGCCAGCGGTTTCTTGACTTTGAAGCTGTGATTATACTGGTGACGAGATATTGGCTACCTTAAGAGAGTCATAGTGCTTTCTGCCAGTTGGTCACCCAAATACACATTTTGAGATACTGAGGCCAGTCTGCCTGAAGCGATACGCCACTAGTTGAGTATCTTAAGAGACACATCGTTACTCTTGCCAGCGGTTTCTTGACTTTGAAGCTGTGATTATACTGGTGACGAGATATTGGTTACCCTAAGAGAGTCACAGTGTTTCGTGCCAGTTGCTCACCCAAATACACATTTTTTAGATACTCTTTCCAGTCTGCCTGATAGCTACGCCACTAGTTGTGTATCTTAAGAGTCATTGTAACTTTTGCCAGGTGTTTCTTGAAGTTGCTGATGTGATTATGCTGGTGACGAGATATTGGCTACCCTAAGAGAGTCACAGTGCTTCGTGCCAGTTGCTCACACAAATACACATTTTTTTGATACTTTGGCCAGTCTGCCTCAAGTGACACCCCACTAGCTGTGTATCTTATGAGAAGCTTCGTTACCTTTGCAAGCGGTTTCTTGAAGTTGGTAATGGGATTATGTTGGTGACGAGGCATTGGCTACCTTAAGAGAGTCATAGTGCTTCCTGCCAGTTGCTCACCCAAATACACATTTTGAGATACTGTGGCCAGTCTGCCTGAAGCGATACGCCACTAGTTGTGTATCTTAAGAGAAACATCGTTACTCTTGCCAGCGGTTTCTTGACTTTTAAGCTGAGATTATACTGGTGACGAGATATTGGCTGCCCTAAGAGAGTCACAGTGTTTCGTGCCAGTTGCTCACCCAAATACACATTTTTTAGATACTGTTTCGTGTGCCTGAGGCTATACGCCACTAGTTGTGTATCTTAAGAGAAACAACGTTACTTTTGCCAGGGGTTTCTAGAAGTTGCTGATTTGATTCTGCTGTTGACGAGGCATTGGCTACCTCAAGAGAGTCATAGCGATTCCTGCCAGTTCTTCACCCAAATACACATTTTTTAGATACTCTTTCCAGTCTGCCTGATAGCTACGCCACTAGTTGTGTATCTTAAGAGTCATTGTAACTTTTGCCAGGGGTTTCTTGAAGTTGCTGATGTGATTATGCTGGTGACGAGTCATTGGCTACCCTATGAGTGTCATAGTGATTCCTGCTAGTTGCTCACCCAAATACACATTTTTTGATACTTCGGCCAGTCTGCCTCAAGTGACACCCCACTAGCTGTGTATCTTATGAGAAGCTTCGTTACCTTTGCAAGCGGTTTCTTGAAGTTGGTGATGGGATTATGTTGGTGACGAGGCATTGGCTATCTTAAGAGAGTCATAGTGCTTCCTTCCAGTTGCTCACCCAAATACACATTTTGAGATACTGTGGCCAGTCTGCCTGAAGCGATACGCCACTAGTTGTGTATCTTAAGAGAAACATCGTTACTCTTGCCAGCGGTTTCTTGACTTTGAAGCTGTGATTATACTGGTGACGAGATATTGGTTACCCTAAGAGAGTCACAGTGTTTCGTGCCAGTTGATCACCCAAATACACATTTTTTAGATACTGTTTCCAGTGTGCCTGAAGCGATACGCCACTAGTTGTGTATCTTAAGAGAAACATCGTTACTTCTGCCAGGGGTTTCTAGAAGTTGCTGATTTGATTCTGCTGGTGACGAGGCATTGGCTACCTCAAGAGAGTCATAGAGATTCCTGCCAGTTCTTCACCCAAATACACATTTTTTAGATACTCTTTCCAGTCTGCCTGATAGCTACGCCACTAGTTGTGTATCTTAAGAGTCATTGTAACTTTTGCCAGGGGTTTCTTGAAGTTGCTGATGTGATTATGCTGGTGACGAGTCATTAGCTACCCTATGAGTGTCATAGTGATTCCTGCTAGTTGCTCACCCAAATACACATTTTTTGATAGTTTGGCCAGTCTGCCTCAAGTGACACCCCACTAGCTGTGTATCTTATGAGAAGCTTCGTTACCTTTGCAAGCGGTTTCTTGAAGTTGGTGATGGGATTATGTTGGTGACAAGGCATTGGCTAGCTTAAGAGAGTCATAGTGCTTCCTGCCAGTTGCTCACCCAAATACACATTTTGAGATACTGTGGCCAGTCTGCCTGAAGCGATACGCCACTAGTTGTGTATCTTAAGAGAAACATCGTTACTCTTGCCAGCGGTTTCTTGACTTTGAAGCTGTGATTATACTGGTGACGAGATATTGGCTACCTTAAGAGAGTCATAGTGCTTTCTGCCAGTTGTTCACCCAAATACACATTTTGAGATACTGTGGCCAGTCTGCCTGAAGCGATACGCCACTAATTGTGTATCTTAAGAGAAACATCGTTACTCTTGCCAGCGGTTTCTTGACTTTGAAGCTGTGATTATACTGGTGACGAGATATTGGTTACCCTAAGAGAGTCACAGTGTTTCGTGCCAGTTGCTCACCCAAATACACATTTTTTAGATACTCTTTCCAGTCTGCCTGATAGCTACGCCACTAGTTGTGTATCTTAAGAGTCATTGTAACTTTTGCCAGGGGTTTCTTGAAGTTGCTGATGTGATTATGCTGGTGACGAGGCATTGGCTACCCTATGAGTGTCATAGTGATTCCTGCTAGTTGCTCACCCAAATACACATTTTTTTGATACTTTGGCCAGTCTGCCTCAAGTGACACCCCACTAGCTGTGTATCTTATGAGAAGCTTCGTTACCTTTGCAAGCGGTTTCTTGAACTTGGTGATGGGATTATGTTGGTGACGAGGCATTGGCTACCTTAAGAGAGTCATAGTGCTTCCTGCCAGTTGCTCACCCAAATACACATTTTGAGATACTGTGGCCAGTCTGCCTGAAGCGATACGCCACTAGTTGTGTATCTTAAGAGAAACATCGTTACTCTTGCCAGCGGTTTCTTGACTTTGAAGCTGTGATTATACTGGTGACGAGATATTGGCTACCTTAAGAGAGTCATAGTGCTTTCTGCCAGTTGGTCACCCAAATACACATTTTGAGATACTGTGGCCAGTCTGCCTGAAGCGATACGCCACTAGTTGTGTATCTTAAGAGACACATCGTTACTCTTGCCAGCGGTTTATTGACTTTGAAGCTGTGATTATACTGGTGACGAGATATTGGTTACCCTAAGAGAGTCACAGTCTTTCGTGCCAGTTGCTCACCCAAATACACATTTTTTAGATACTCTTTCCAGTCTGCCTGATAGCTACGCCACTAGTTGTGTATCTTAAGAGTCATTGTAACTTTTGCCAGGTGTTTCTTGAAGTTGCTGATGTGATTATGCTGGTGACGAGATATTGGCTACCCTAAGAGAGTCACAGTGCTTCGTGCCAGTTGCTCACACAAATACACATTTTTTTGATACTTTGGCCAGTCTGCCTCAAGTGACACCCCACTAGCTGTGTATCTTATGAGAAGCTTCGTTACCTTTGCAAGCGGTTTCTTGAAGTTGGTGATGGGATTATGTTGGTGACGAGGCATTGGCTACCTTAAGAGAGTCATAGTGCTTCCTGCCAGTTGCTCACCCAAATACACATTTTGAGATACTGTGGCCAGTCTGCCTGAAGCGATACGCCACTAGTTGTGTATCTTAAGAGAAACATCGTTACTCTTGCCAGCGGTTTCTTGACTTTTAAGCTGAGATTATACTGGTGACGAGATATTGGCTGCCCTAAGAGAGTCACAGTGTTTCGTGCCAGTTGCTCACCCAAATACACATTTTTTAGATACTGTTTCGTGTGCCTGAGGCTATACGCCACTAGTTGTGTATCTTAAGAGAAACAACGTTACTTTTGCCAGGGGTTTCTAGAAGTTGCTGATTTGATTCTGCTGTTGACGAGGCATTGGCTACCTCAAGAGAGTCATAGCGATTCCTGCCAGTTCTTCACCCAAATACACATTTTTTAGATACTCTTTCCAGTCTGCCTGATAGCTACGCCACTAGTTGTGTATCTTAAGAGTCATTGTAACTTTTGCCAGGGGTTTCTTGAAGTTGCTGATGTGATTATGCTGGTGACGAGTCATTGGCTACCCTATGAGTGTCATAGTGATTCCTGCTAGTTGCTCACCCAAATACACATTTTTTGATACTTCGGCCAGTCTGCCTCAAGTGACACCCCACTAGCTGTGTATCTTATGAGAAGCTTCGTTACCTTTGCAAGCGGTTTCTTGAAGTTGGTGATGGGATTATGTTGGTGACGAGGCATTGGCTATCTTAAGAGAGTCATAGTGCTTCCTTCCAGTTGCTCACCCAAATACACATTTTGAGATACTGTGGCCAGTCTGCCTGAAGCGATACGCCACTAGTTGTGTATCTTAAGAGAAACATCGTTACTCTTGCCAGCGGTTTCTTGACTTTGAAGCTGTGATTATACTGGTGACGAGATATTGGTTACCCTAAGAGAGTCACAGTGTTTCGTGCCAGTTGATCACCCAAATACACATTTTTTAGATACTGTTTCCAGTGTGCCTGAAGCGATACGCCACTAGTTGTGTATCTTAAGAGAAACATCGTTACTTCTGCCAGGGGTTTCTAGAAGTTGCTGATTTGATTCTGCTGGTGACGAGGCATTGGCTACCTCAAGAGAGTCATAGAGATTCCTGCCAGTTCTTCACCCAAATACACATTTTTTAGATACTCTTTCCAGTCTGCCTGATAGCTACGCCACTAGTTGAGTATCTTAAGAGTCATTGTAACTTTTGCCAGGGGTTTCTTGAAGTTGCTGATGTGATTATGCTGGTGACGAGGCATTGGCTACCCTATGAGTGTCATAGTGATTCCTGCTAGTTGCTCACCCAAATACACATTTTTTTGATAGTTTGGCCAGTCTGCCTCAAGTGACACCCCACTAGCTGTGTATCTTATGAGAAGCTTCGTTACCTTTGCAAGCGGTTTCTTGAAGTTGGTGATGGGATTATGTTGGTGACGAGGCATTGGCTACCTTAAGAGAGTCATAGTGCTTCCTGCCAGTTGCTCACCCAAATACACATTTTGAGATACTGTGGCCAGTCTGCCTGAAGCGATACGCCACTAGTTGTGTATCTTAAAAGAAACATCGTTACTCTTGCCAGCGGTTTCTTGACTTTGAAGCTGTGATTATACTGGTGACGAGATATTGGCTACCTTAAGAGAGTCATAGTGCTTTCTGCCAGTTGGTCACCCAAATACACTTTTTGAGATACTGTGGCCAGTCTGCCTGAAGCGATACGCCACTAGTTGTGTATCTTAAGAGAAACATCGTTACTCTTGCCAGCGGTTTCTTGACTTTGAAGCTGTGATTATACTGGTGACGAGATAATGGTTACCCTAAGAGAGTCACAGTGTTTCGTGCCAGTTGCTCACCCAAATACACATTTTTTAGATACTCTTTCCAGTCTGCCTGATAGCTACGCCACTAGTTGTGTATCTTAAGAGTCATTGTAACTTTTGCCAGGGGTTTCTTGAAGTTGCTGATGTGATTATGCTGGTGACGAGGCATTGGCTACCCTATGAGTGTCATAGTGATTCCTGCTAGTTGCTCACCCAAATACACATTTTTTTGATAGTTTGGCCAGTCTGCCTCAAGTGACACCCCACTAGCTGTGTATCTTATGAGAAGCTTCGTTACCTTTGCAAGCGGTTTCTTGAAGTTGGTGATGGGATTATGTTGGTGACGATGCATTGGCTACCTTAAGAGAGTCATAGTGCTTCCTGCCAGTTGCTCACCCAAATACACAAATTGAGATACTGTGGCCAGTCTGCCTGAAGCGATACGCCACTAGTTGTGTATCTTAAGAGAAACATCGTTACTCTTGCCAACGGTTTCTTGACTTTGAAGCTGAGATTATACTGGTGACGAGATATTGGTTACCCTAAGAGAGTCACAGTGTTTCGTGCCAGTTGCTCACACAAATACACATTTTTTTGATACTTTGGCCAGTCTGCCTCAAGTGACACCCCACTAGCTGTGTATCTTATGAGAAGCTTCGTTACCTTTGCAAGCAATTTCTTGAAGTTGGTGATGGGATTATGTTGGTGACGAGGCATTGGCTACCTTAACAGAGTCATAGTGCTTTTGCCAGTTGCTCACCCAAATACACATTTTTTAGATACTGTTTCCAGTGTGCCTGAAGCGATACGCCACTAGTTGTGTATCTTAAGAGAAACATCGTTACTTTTGCCAGGGGTTTCTAGAAGTTGCTGATTTGATTCTGCTGGTGACGAGGCATTGGCTACCTCAAGAGAGTCATAGAGATTCCTGCCAGTTCTTCACCCAAATACACATTTTTTAGATACTCTTTCCAGTCTGCCTGATAGCTACGCCACTAGTTGTGTATCTTAAGAGTCATTGTAACTTTTGCCAGGGGTTTCTTGAAGTTGCTGATGTGATTATGCTGGTGACGAGTCATTGGCTACCCTATGAGTGTCATAGTGATTCCTGCTAGTTGCTCACCCAAATACACATTTTTTGATAGTTTGGCCAGTCTGCCTCAAGTGACACCCCACTAGCTGTGTATCTTATGAGAAGCTTCGTTACCTTTGCAAGCGGTTTCTTGAAGTTGGTGATGGGATTATGTTGGTGACAAGGCATTGGCTAGCTTAAGAGAGTCATAGTGCTTCCTGCCAGTTGCTCACCCAAATACACATTTTGAGATACTGTGGCCAGTCTGCCTGAAGCGATACGCCACTAGTTGTGTATCTTAAGAGAAACATCGTTACTCTTGCCAGCGGTTTCTTGACTTTGAAGCTGTGATTATACTGGTGACGAGATATTGGCTACCTTAAGAGAGTCATAGTGCTTTCTGCCAGTTGGTCACCCTAATACACATTTTTTAGATACTCTTTCCAGTCTGCCTGATAGCTACGCCACTAGTTGTGTATCTTAAGAGTCATTGTAACTTTTGCCAGGGGTTTCTTGAAGTTGCTGATGTGATTATGCTGGTGACGAGGCATTGGCTACCCTATGAGTGTCATAGTGATTCCTGCTAGTTGCTCACCCAAATACACATTTTTTTGATAGTTTGGCCAGTCTGCCTCAAGTGACACCCCACTAGCTGTGTATCTTATGAGAAACTTCGTTACCTTTGCAAGCGGTTTCTTGAAGTTGGTGATGGGATTATGTTGGTGACGAGGCATTGGCTACCTTAAGAGAGTCATAGTGCTTCCTGCCAGTTGCTCACCCAAATACACATTTTGAGATACTGTGGCCAGTCTGCCTGAAGCGATACGCCACTAGTTGTGTATCTTAAGAGAAACATCGTTACTCTTGCCAGCGGTTTCTTGACTTTGAAGCTGTGATTATACTGGTGACGAGATATTGGCTACCTTAAGAGAGTCATAGTGCTTTCTGCCAGTTGGTCACCCAAATACACATTTTGAGATACTGTGGCCAGTCTGCCTGAAGCGATACGCTACTAGTTGTGTATCTTAAGAGACACATCGTTACTCTTGCCAGCGGTTTCTTGACTTTGAAGCTGTGATTATACTGGTGACGAGATATTGGCTACCCTAAGAGAGTCACAGTGTTTCGTGCCAGTTGCTCACCCAAATACACATTTTTTAGATACTCTTTCCAGTCTGCCTGATAGCTACGCCACTAGTTGTGTATCTTAAGAGTCATTGTAACTTTTGCCAGGTGTTTCTTGAAGTTGCTGATGTGATTATGCTGGTGACGAGGCATTGGCTACCCTATGAGTGGCATAGTGATTCCTGCTAGTTGCTCACCCAAATACACATTTTTTTGATACTTTGGCCAGTCTGCCTCAAGTGACACCCCACTAGCTGTGTATCTTATGAAAAGCTTCGTTACCTTTGCAAGCGGTTTCTTGAAGTTGGTGATGGGATTATGTTGGTGACGAGGGATTGGCTACCTTACGAGAGTCATAGTGCTTCCTGCCAGTTGCTCACCCAAATACACTTTTTGAGATACTGTGGCCAGTCTGCCTGAAGCGATACGCCACTAGTTGTGTATCTTAAGAGAAAAATCGTAACTTTTGCCAGGGGTTTCTGGAAGTTGCTGATTTATTTCTGCTGGTGACGAGGCATTGGCTACCTCAAGAGAGTCATAGAGATTCCTGCCAGTTCTTCACCCAAATACACATTTTTTAGATACTCTTTCCAGTCTGCCTGATAGCTACGCCACTAGTTGTGTATCTTAAGAGTCATTGTAACTTATGCCAGGGGTTTCTTGAAGTTGCTGATGTGATTATGCTGGTGACGAGGCATTGGCTACCCTATGAGTGTCATAGTGATTCCTGCTAGTTGCTCACCCAAATACACATTTTTTTGATACTTTGGCCAGTCTGCCTCAAGTGACACCCCATTAGCTGTGTATCTTATGAGAAGCTTCGTTACCTTTGCAAGCGGTTTCTTGAAGTTGGTGATGGGATTATGTTGGTGACGATGCATTGGCTACCTTAAGAGAGTCATACTGCTTCCTGCCAGTTGCTCACCCAAATACACATTTTGAGATACTGTGGCCAGTCTGCCTGAAGCGATACGCTACTAGTTGTGTATCTTAAGAGAAACATCGTTACTCTTGCCAACGGTTTCTTGACTTTGAAGCTGAGTTATACTTGTGACGAGATATTGGCTACCCTAAGAGAGTCACAGTGTTTCGTGCCAGTTGCTCACACAAATACACATTTTTTTGATACTTTGGCCAGTCTGCCTCAAGTGACACCCCACTAGCTGTGTATCTTATGAGAAGCTTCGTTACCTTTGCAAGCGGTTTCTTGAGGTTGGTGATGGGATTATGTTGGTGACGATGCATTGGCTACCTTAAGAGTGTCATACTGCTTCCTGCCAGTTGCTCACCCAAATACACATTTTGAGATACTGTGGCCAGTCTGCGTGAAGCGATACGCCACTAGTTGTGTATCTTAAGAGAAACATCGTTACTCTTGCCAACGGTTTCTTGACTTTGAAGCTGAGATCATACTGGTGACGAGATATTGGCTACCCTAAGAGAGTCACAGTGTTTCGTGCCAGTTTCTCACACAAATACACATTTTTTTGATACTTTGGCCAGTCTGCCTCAAGTGACACCCCACTAGCTGTGTATCTTATGAGAAGCTTCGTTACCTTTGCAAGCGGTTTCTTGAAGTTGGTGATGGGATTATGTTGGTGACGAGGCATTGGCTACCTTAAGAGAGTCATAGTGCTTCCTGCCAGTTGCTCACCCAAATACACATTTTGAGATACTGTGGCCAGTCTGCCTGAAGCGATACGCCACTAGTTGTGTATCTTAAGAGAAACATCGTTACTCTTGCCAGCGGTTTCTTGACTTTGAAGCTGAGATTATACTGGTGACGAGATATTGGCTGCCCTAAGAGAGTCACAGTGTTTCGTGCCAGTTGCTCACACAAATACACATTTTTAGATACTGTTTCGTGTGCCTGAAGCTATACGCCACTAGTTGTGTATCTTAAGAGAAACATCGTTACTTTTGCCAGGGGTTTCTAGAAGTTGCTGATTTGATTCTGCTGTTGACGAGGCATTGGCTACCTCAAGAGAGTCATAGAGATTCCTGCCAGTTCTTCACCCAAATACACACTTTTTAGATACTCTTTCCAGTCTGCCTGATAGCTACGCCACTAGTTGTGTATCTTAAGAGTCATTGTAACTTTTGCCAGGGGTTTCTTGAAGTTGCTGATGTGATTATGCTGGTGACGAGGCATTGGCTACCCTATGAGTGTCATAGTGATTCCTGCTAGTTGCTCACCAAAATACACATTTTTTTGATACTTTGGCCAGTCTGCCTCAAGTGACACCCCACTAGCTGGGTATCTTATGAGAAGCTTCGTTACCTTTGCAAGCGGTTTCTTGAAGTTGGTGATGGGATTATGTTGGTGACGAGGCATTGGCTACCTTAAGAGAGTCATAGTGCTTCCTGCCAGTTGCTCACCCAAATACACATTTTGAGATACTGTGGCCAGTCTGCCTGAAGCGATACGCCACTAGTTGTGTATCTTAAGAGAAACATCGTTACTCTTGCCAGCGGTTTCTTGACTTTGAAGCTGTGATTATACTGGTGACGAGATATTGGCTACCCTAAGAGAGTCACAGTGTTTCGTGCCAGTTGCTCACCCCAATACACATTTTTTAGATACTGTTTCCAGTGTGCCTGAAGCGATACGCCACTAGTTGTGTATCTTAAGAGAAACATCGTAACTTTTGCCAGGGGTTTATAGAAGTTGCTGATTTGATTCTGCTGGTGACGAGGCATTGGCTACCTCAAGAGAGTCATAGAGATTCCTGCCAGTTCTTCACCCAAATACACATTTTTTAGATACTCTTTCCAGTCTGCCTGATAGCTTCGCCACTAGTTGTGTATCTTAAGAGTCATTGTAACTTTTGCCAGGGGTTTCTTGAAGTTGCTGATGTGATTATGCTGGTGACAAGGCATTGGCTGCCCTATGAGTGTCATAGTGATTCCTGCTAGTTGCTCACCCAAATACACATTTTTTTGATAGTTTGGCCAGTCTGCCTCAAGTGACACCCCACTAGCTGTGTATCTTATGAGAAGCTTCGTTACCTTTGCAAGCGGTTTCTTGAAGTTGGTGATGGGATTATGTTGGTGACGAGGCATTGGCTACCTTAAGAGAGTCATAGTGCTTCCTGCCAGTTGCTCACCCAAATACACATTTTGAGATACTGTGGCCAGTCTGCCTGAAGCGATACGCCACTAGTTGTGTATCTTAAGAGAAACATCGTTACTCTTGCCAGCGGTTTCTTGACTTTGAAGCTGAGATTATACTGGTGACGAGATATTGGCTACCCTAAGAGAGTCACAGAGTTTCGTGCCAGTTGCTCACACAAATACACATTTTTTAGATACTGTTTCGTGTGCCTGAAGCTATACGCCACTAGTTGTGTATCTTAAGAGAAACATCGTTACTTTTGCCAGGGGTTCTAGAAGTTGCTGATTTGATTCTGCTGTTGACGAGGCATTGGCTACCTCAAGAGAGTCATAGAGATTCCTGCCAGTTCTTCACCCAAATACACATTTTTTAGATACTCTTTCCAGTGTGCCTGATAGCTACGCCACTAGTTGTGTATCTTAAGAGTCATTGTAACTTTTGCCAGGGGTTTCTTGAAGTTGCTGATGTCATTATGCTGGTGACGAGGCATTGGCTACCCTATGAGTGTCACAGTGATTCCTGCTAGTTGCTCACCCAAATACACATTTTTTTGATACTTTGGCCAGTCTGCCTCAAGTGACACCCCACTAGCTGTGTATCTTATGAGAAGCTTCGTTACCTTTGCAAGCGGTTTCTTGAAGTTGGTGATGGGATTATGTTGGTGACGAGTCATTGGCTACCTTAAGAGAGTCATAGTGCTTCCTGCCAGTTGCTCACCCAAATACACATTTTGAGATACTGTGGCCAGTCTGCCTGAAGCGATACGCCACTAGTTGTGTATATTAAGAGAAACATCGTTACTCTTGCCAGCGGTTTCTTGACTTTGAAGCTGTGATTATACTGGTGACGAGATATTGGCTACCCTAAGAGAGTCACATTGTTACGTGCCAGTTGCTCACCCAAATACACATTCTTTAGATACTGTTTCCAGTGTGCCTGAAGCGATACGCCACTAGTTGTGTATCTTAAGAGAAACATCGTTACTTTTGCCAGGGGTTTCTAGAAGTTGCTGATTTGATTCTGCTGGTGACGAGGCATTGGCTACCTCAAGAGAGTCATAGAGATTCCTGCCAGTTCTTCAACCAAATACACATTTTTTAGATACTCTTTCCAGTCTGCCTGATAGCTACGCCACTAGTTGTGTATCTTAAGAGTCATTGTAACTTTTGCCAGGGGTTTCTTGAAGTTGCTGATGTCATTATGCTGGTGACGAGGCATTGGCTACCCTATGAGTGTCATAGTGATTCCTGCTAGTTGCTCACCCAAATACACATTTTTTTGTTACTTTGGCCAGTCTGCCTCAAGTGACACCCCACTAGCTGTGTATCTTATGAGAAGCTTCGTTACCTTTGCAAGCGGTTTCTTGAAGTTGGTGATGGGATTATGTTGGTGACGAGGCATTGGCTACCTTAAGAGAGTCATAGTGCTTTCTGCCAGTTGGTCACCCAAATACACATTTTGAGATACTGTGGCCAGTCTGCCTGAAGCGATACGCCACTAGTTGTGTATCTTAAGAGAAACATCGTTACTCTTGCCAGCGGTTTCTTGACTTTGAAGCTGTGATTATACTGGTGACGAGATATTGGTTACCCTAAGAGAGTCACAGTGTTTCGTGTCAGTTGCTCACCCAAATACACATTTTTTAGATACTCTTTCCAGTCTGCCTGATAGCTACGCCACTAGTTGTGTATCTTAATAGTCATTGTAACTTTTGCCAGGGGTTTCTGGAAGTTGCTGATGTGATTATGCTGGTGACGAGGCATTGGCTACCCTATGAGTGTCATAGTGATTCCTGCTAGTTGCTCACCCAAATACACATTTTTTGATACTTTGGCCAGTCTGTCTCAAGTGACACCCCACTAGCTGTGTATCTTATGAGAAGGTTTCTTAAAGTTGGTGATGGGATTATGTTGGTGACGAGGCATTGGCTATCTTAAGAGAGTCATAGTGCTTCCTGCCAGTTGCTCACCCAATTACACATTTTGAGATACTGTGGCCAGTCTGCCTGAAGCGATACGCCACTAGTTGTGTATCTTAAGAGAAACATCGTTACTCTTGCCAGCGGTTTCTTGACTTTGAAGCTGTGATTATACTGGTGACGAGATATTGGTTACCCTATGAGAGTCACAGTGTTTCGTGCCAGTTGCTCACCCCAATACACATTTTTTAGATACTGTTTCCAGTGTGCCTGAAGCGATACGCCACTAGTTGTGTATCTTAAGAGAAACATCGTAACTTTTGCCAGGGGTTTCTAGAAGTTGCTGATTTGATTCTGCTGGTGACGAGGCATTGGCTACCTCAAGAGAGTCATAGAGATTCCTGCCAGTTCTTCACCCAAATACACATTTTTTAGATACTCTTTCCAGTCTGCCTGATAGCTTCGCCACTAGTTGTGTATCTTAAGAGTCATTGTAACTTTTGCCAGGGGTTTCTTGAAGTTGCTGATGTGATTATGCTGGTGACGAGGCATTGGCTGCCCTATGAGTGTCATAGTGATTCCTGCTAGTTGCTCACCCAAATACACATTTTTTTGATACTTTGGCCAGTCTGCCTCAAGTGACACCCCACTAGCTGTGTATCTTATGAGAAGCTTCGTTACCTTTGCAAGCGGTTTCTTGAAGTTGGTGATGGGATTATGTTGGTGACGAGGCATTGGCTACCTTAAGAGTGTCTTAGTGCTTCCTGCCAGTTGCTCACCCAAATACACATTTTGAGATACTGTGGCCAGTCTGCCTGAAGCGATACGCCACTAGTTGTGTATCTTAAGAGAAACATCGTTACTCTTGCCAGCGGTTTCTTGACTTTGAAGCTGAGATTATACTGGTGACGAGATATTGGCTACCCTAAGAGAGTCACAGAGTTTCGTGCCAGTTGCTCACACAAATACACATTTTTTAGATACTGTTTCGTGTGCCTGAAGCTATACGCCACTAGTTGTGTATCTTAAGAGAAACATCGTTACTTTTGCCAGGGGTTCTAGAAGTTGCTGATTTGATTCTGCTGTTGACGAGGCATTGGCTACCTCAAGAGAGTCATAGAGATTCCTGCCAGTTCTTCACCCAAATACACATTTTTTAGATACTCTTTCCAGTCTGCCTGATAGCTACGCCACTAGTTGTGTATCTTAAGAGTCATTGTAACTTTTGCCAGGGGTTTCTAGAAGTTGCTGATGTCATTATGCTGGTGACGAGGCATTGGCTACCCTATGAGTGTCACAGTGATTCCTGCTAGTTGCTCACCCAAATACACATTTTTTTGATAGTTTGGCCAGTCTGCCTCAAGTGACACCCCACTAGCTGTGTATCTTATGAGAAGCTTCGTTACCTTTGCAAGCGGTTTCTTGAAGTTGGTGATGGGATTATGTTGGTGACGAGTCATTGGCTACCTTAAGAGAGTCATAGTGCTTCCTGCCAGTTGCTCACCCAAATACACATTTTGAGATACTGTGGCCAGTCTGCCTGAAGCGATACGCCACTAGTTGTGTATATTAAGAGAAACATCGTTACTCTTGCCAGCGGTTTCTTGACTTTGAAGCTGTGATTATACTGGTGACGAGATATTGGCTACCCTAAGAGAGTCACATTGTTACGTGCCAGTTGCTCACCCAAATACACATTTTTTAGATACTGTTTCCAGTGTGCCTGAAGCGATACGCCACTAGTTGCGTATCTTAAGAGAAACATCGTTACTTTTGCCAGGGGTTTCTAGAAGTTGCTGATTTGATTCCGCTGGTGACGAGGCATTGGCTACCTCAAGAGAGTCATAGAGATTCCTGCCAGTTCTTCAACCAAATACACATTTTTTAGATACTCTTTCCAGTCTGCCTGATAGCTACGCCACTAGTTGTGTATCTTAAGAGTCATTGTAACTTTTGCCAGGGGTTTCTTGAAGTTGCTGATGTGATTATGCTGGTGACGAGGCATTGGCTACCCTATGAGTGTCATAGTGATTCCTGCTAGTTGCTCACCCAAATACACATTTTTTTGATACTTTGGCCAGTCTGCCTCAAGTGACACCCCACTAGCTGTGTATCTTATGAGAAGCTTCGTTACCTTTGCAAGCGGTTTCTTGAAGTTGGTGATGGGATTATGTTGGTGACGAGGCATTGGCTACCTTAAGAGAGTCATAGTGCTTTCTGCCAGTTGGTCACCCAAATACACATTTTGAGATACTGTGGCCAGTCTGCCTGAAGCGATACGCCACTAGTTGTGTATCTTAAGAGAAACATCGTTACTCTTGCCAGCGGTTTCTTGACTTTGAAGCTGTGATTATACTGGTGACGAGATATTGGTTACCCTAAGAGAGTCACAGTGTTTCGTGTCAGTTGCTCACCCAAATACACATTTTTTAGATACTCTTTCCAGTCTGCCTGATAGTTACGCCACTAGTTGTGTATCTTAATAGTCATTGTAACTTTTGCCAGGGGTTTCTGGAAGTTGCTGATGTGATTATGCTGGTGACGAGGTTTGGCTACCCTATGAGTGTCATAGTGATTCCTGCTAGTTGCTCACCCAAATACACATTTTTTGATACTTTGGCCAGTCTGTCTCAAGTGACACCCCACTAGCTGTGTATCTTATGAGAAGGTTTCTTAAAGTTGGTGATGGGATTATGTTGGTGACGAGGCATTGGCTATCTTAAGAGAGTCATAGTGCTTCCTGCCAGTTGCTCACCCAAATACACATTTTGAGATACTGTGTCCAGTCTGCCTGAAGCGATACGCCACTAGTTGTGTATCTTAAGAGAAACATCGTTACTCTTGCCAGCGGTTTCTTGACTTTGAAGCTGTGATTATACTGGTGACGAGATATTGGTTACCCTAAGAGAGTCACAGTGTTTCGTGCCAGTTGCTCACCCAAATACACATTTTTTAGATACTGTTTCCAGTGTGCCTGAAGCGATACGCCACTAGTTGTGTATCTTAAGAGAAACGTCGTTACTTTTGCCAGGGGTTTCTAGAAGTTGCTGATTTGATTCTGCTGGTGACGAGGCATTGGCTACCTCAAGAGAGTCATAGAGATTCCTGCCAGTTCTTCACCCAAATACACATTTTTTAGATACTCTTTCCAGTCTGCCTGATAGCTACGCCACTAGTTGTGTATCTTAAGAGTCATTGTAACTTTTGCCAGGGGTTTCTTGAAGTTGCTGATGTCATTATGCTGGTGACGAGGCATTGGCTACCCTATGAGTGTCATAGTGATTCCTGCTAGTTGCTCACCCAAATACACATTTTTTTGATAGTTTTGCCAGTCTGCCTCAAGTGACACCCCACTAGCTGTGTATCTTATGAGAAGCTTCGTTACCTTTGCAAGCGGTTTCTTGAAGTTGGTGATGGGATTATGTTGGTGACGAGGCATTGGCTATCTTAAGAGAGTCATAGTGCTTCCTGCCAGTTGCTCACCCAAATACACATTTTGAGATACTGTGGCCAGTCTGCCTGAAGCGATACGCCACTAGTTGTGTATATTAAGAGAAACATCGTTACTCTTGCCAGCGGTTTCTTGACTTTGAAGCTGTGATTATACTGGTGACGAGATATTGGCTACCCTAAGAGAGTCACAGTGTTACGTGCCAGTTGCTCACCCAAATACACATTTTTTAGATACTGTTTCCAGTGTGCCTGAAGCGATACGCCACTAGTTGTGTATCTTAAGAGAAACATCGTTACCTTTGCCAGGGGTTTCTAGAAGTTGCTGATTTGATTCTGCTGGTGACGAGGCATTGGCTACCTCAAGAGAGTCATAGAGATTCCTGCCAGTTCTTCACCCAAATACACATTTTTTAGATACTCTTTCCAGTCTGCCTGATAGCTACGCCACTAGTTGTGTATCTTAAGAGTCATTGTAACTTTTGCCAGGGGTTTCTTGAAGTTGCTGATGTGATTATGCTGGTGACGAGGCATTGGCTACCCTATGAGTGTCATAGTGATTCCTGCTAGTTGCTCACCCAAATACACATTTTTTTGATACTTTGGCCAGTCTGCCTCAAGTGACACCCCACTAGCTGTGTATCTTATGAGAAGCTTCGTTACCTTTGCAAGCGGTTTCTTGAAGTTGGTGATGGGATTATGTTGGTGACGAGGCATTGGCTACCTTAAGAGAGTCATAGTGCTTTCTGCCAGTTGGTCACCCAAATACACATTTTGAGATACTGTGGCCAGTCTGCCTGAAGCGATACGCCACTAGTTGTGTATCTTAAGAGAAACATCGTTACTCTTGCCAGCGGTTTCTTGACTTTGAAGCTGTGATTATACTGGTGACGAGATATTGGTTACCCTAAGAGAGTCACAGTGTTTCGTGCCAGTTGCTCACCCAAATACACATTTTTTAGATACTGTTTCGTGTGTGCCTGAAGCGATACGCCACTAGTTGTGTATCTTAAGAGAAACATCGTTACTTTTGCCAGGGGTTTCTAGAAGTTGCTGATTTGATTCTGCTGTTGAAGAGGCATTGGCTACCTCAAGAGAGTCATAGAGATTCCTGCCAGTTCTTCACCCAAATACACATTTTTTAGATACTCTTTCCAGTCTGCCATTTAGCTATGCCACTAGTTGTGTATCTTAAGAGTCATTGTAACTTTTGCCAGGGGTTTCTTGAAGTTGCTGATGTCATTATGCTGGTGACGAGGCATTGGCTACCCTATGAGTGTCATAGTGATTCCTGCTAGTTGCTCACCCAAATACACATTTTTTTGATAGTTTGGCCAGTCTGCCTCAAGTGACACCCCACTAGCTGTGTATCTTATGAGAAGCTTCGTTACCTTTGCAAGCGGTTTCTTGAAGTTGGTGATGGGATTATGTTGGTGACGAGGCATTGGCTACCTTAAGAGAGTCATAGTGCTTCCTGCCAGTTGCTCACCCAAATACACATTTTGAGATACTGTGGCCAGTCTGCCTGAAGCGATACGCCACTAGTTGTGTATATTAAGAGAAACATCGTTACTCTTGCCAGCGGTTTCTTGACTTTGAAAATGTGATTATACTGGTGACGAGATATTGGCTACCCTAAGAGAGTCACAGTGTTACGTGCCAGTTGCTCACCCAAATACACATTTTTTAGATACTGTTTCCAGTGTGCCTGAAGCGATACGCCACTAATTGTGTATCTTAAGAGAAACATCGTTACTTTTGCCAGGGGTTTCTAGACGTTGCTGATTTGATTCTGCTGGTGACGAGGCATTGGCTACCTCAAGAGAGTCATAGAGATTCCTGCCAGTTCTTCACCCAAATACACATTTTTTAGATACTCTTTCCAGTCTGCCTGATAGCTACGCCACTAGTTGTGTATCTTAACAGTCACTGTAACTTTTGCCAGCGGTTTCTTGAAGTTGCTGATGTGATTATGCTGGTGACGAGGCATTGGCTACCCTATGAGTGTCATAGTGATTCCTGCTAGTTGCTCACCCAAATACACATTTTTTTCCTCCTTTGGCCAGTCTGCCTCAAGTGACACCCCACTAGCTGTGTATCTTATGAGAAGCTTCGTTACCTTTGCAAGCGGTTTCTTGAAGTTGGTGATGGGATTATGTTGGTGACGAGGCATTGGCTACCTTAAGAGAGTCATAGTGCTTTCTGCCAGTTGCTCACCCAAATACACATTTTGAGATACTGTGGCCAGTCTGCCTGAAGCGATACGCTACTAGTTGTGTATCTTAAGAGAAACATCGTTACTCTTGCCAGCGGTTTCTTGACTTTGAAGCTGTGATTATACTGGTGACGAGATATTGATTACCCTAAGAGAGTCACAGTGTTTCGTGCCAGTTGCTCACCCAAATACACATTTTTTTGATACTTTGGCCAGTCTGCCTCAAGTGACACCCCACTAGCTGTGTATCTTATGAGAAGCTTCGTTACCTTTGCAAGCGGTTTCTTGAACTTGGTGATGGGATTATGTTGGTGACGAGGCATTGGCTACCTTAAGAGAGTCATAGTGCTTCCTGCCAGTTGCTCACCCAAATACACATTTTGAGATACTGTGGCCAGTCTGCCTGAAGCGATACGCCACTAGTTGTGTATCTTAAGAGAAACATCGTTACTCTTGCCAGCGGTTTCTTGACTTTGAAGCTGGGATTATACTGGCGACGAGATATTGGCTACCCTAAGAGAGTCACAGTGTTTCGTGCCAGTTGCTCACACAAATACACATTTTTTAGATACTGTTTCGTGTGCCTGAAGCTATACGCCACTAGTTGTGTATCTTAAGAGAAACATCGTTACTTTTGCCAGGGGTTTCTAGAAGTTGCTGATTTGATTCTGCTGTTGACGAGGCATTGGCTACCTCAAGAGTCATAGAGATTCCTGCCAGTTCTTCACCCAAATACAAATTTTTTAGATACTCTTTCCAGTCTGCCTGATAGCTACGCCACTAGTTGTGTATCTTAAGAGTCATTGTAACTTTTGCCAGGGGTTTCTTGAAGTTGCTGATGTGATTATGCTGGTGACGAGGCATTGGCTACCCTATGAGTGTCATAGTGATTCCTGCTAGTTGCTCACCCAAATACACATTTTTTGATACTTTGGCCAGTCTGCCTCAAGTGACACCCCACTAGCTGTGTATCTTATGAGAAGCTTCGTTGCCTTTGCAAGCGGTTTCTTGAAGTTGGTGATGGGATTATGTTGGTGACGAGGCATTGGCTATCTTAAGAGAGTCATAGTGCTTCCTGCCAGTTGCTCACCCAAATACACATTTTGAGATACTGTGGCCAGTCTGCCTGAAGCGATACGCCACTAGTTGTGTATCTTAAGAGAAACATCGTTACTCTTGCCAGCGGTTTCTTGACTTTGAAGCTGTGATTATACTGGTGACGAGATATTGGTCACCCTAAGAGAGTCACAGTGTTTCGTGCCAGTTGCTCACCCAAATACACATTTTTTAGATACTGTTTCCAGTGTGCCTGAAGCGATACACCACTAGTTGTGTATCTTACGAGAAACGTCGTTACTTTTGCCAGGGGTTTCTAGAAGTTGCTGATTTGTTTCTGCTGGTGACGAGGCATTGGCTACCTCAAGAGAGTCATAGAGATTCCTGCCAGTTCTTCACCCAAATACACATTTTTTAGATACTCTTTCCAGTGTGCCTGATAGCTACGCCACTAGTTGTGTATCTTAAGAGTCATTGTAACTTTTGCCAGGGGTTTCTTGAAGTTGCTGATGTCATTATGCTGGTGACGAGGCATTGGCTACCCTATGAGTGTCATAGTGATTCCTGCTAGTTGCTCACCCAAATACACATTTTTTTGATAGTTTGGCCAGTCTGCCTCAAGTGACACCCCACTAGCTGTGTATCTTATGAGAAGCTTCGTTACCTTTGCAAGCGGTTTCTTGAAGTTGGTGATGGGATTATGTTGGTGACGAGGCATTGGCTACCTTAAGAGAGTCATAGTGCTTCCTGCCAGTTGCTCACCCAAATACACATTTTGAGATACTGTGGCCAGTCTGCCTGAAGCGATACGCCACTAGTTGTGTATATTAAGAGAAACATCGTTACTCTTGCCAGCGGTTTCTTGACTTTGAAGCTGTGATTATACTGGTGACGAGATATTGGCTACCCTAAGAGAGTCACATTGTTACGTGCCAGTTGCTCACCCAAATACACATTTTTTAGATACTGTTTCCAGTGTGCCTGAAGCGATACGCCACTAGTTGTGTATCTTAAGAGAAACATCGTTACTTTTGCCAGGGGTTTCTAGAAGTTGCTGATTTGATTCTTCTGGTGACGAGGCATTGGCTACCTCAAGAGAGTCATAGAGATTCGTGCCAGTTCTTCACCCAAATACACATTTTTTGATTTTCTTTCCAGTCTGCCTGATAGCTACGCCACTAGTTGTGTATCTTAAGAGTCATTGTAACTTTTGCCAGGGGTTTCTTGAAGTTGCTGATGTCATTATGCTGGTGACGAGGCATTGGCTACCCTATGAGTGTCATAGTGATTCCTGCTAGTTGCTCACCCAAATACACATTTTTTTGATACTTTGGCCAGTCTGCCTCAAGTGACACCCCACTAGCTGTGTATCTTATGAGAAGCTTCGTTACCTTTGCAAGCGGTTTCTTGAAGTTGGTGATGGGATTATGTTGGTGACGAGGCATTCGCTACCTTAAGAGAGTCATAGTGCTTTCTGCCAGTTGGTCACCCAAATACACATTTTGAGATACTGTGGCCAGTCTGCCTGAAGCGATACGCCACTAGTTGTGTATCTTAAGAGAAACATCGTTACTCTTGCCAGCGGTTTCTTGACTTTGAAGCTGTGATTATACTGGTGACGAGATATTGGTTACCCTAAGAGAGTCACAGTGTTTCGTGCCAGTTGCTCACCCAAATACACATTTTTTAGATACTGTTTCGTGTGTGCCTGAAGCGATACGCCACTAGTTGTGTATCTTAAGAGAAACATCGTTACTTTTGCCAGGGGTTTCTAGAAGTTGCTGATTTGATTCTGCTGTTGACGAGGCATTGGCTACCTCAAGAGAGTCATAGAGATTCCTGCCAGTTCTTCACCCAAATACACATTTTTTAGATACTCTTTCCAGTCTGCCTGATAGCTACGCCACTAGTTGTGTATCTTAAGAGTCATTGTAACTTTTGCCAGGGGTTTCTTGAAGTTGCTGATGTCATTATGCTGGTGACGAGGCATTGGCTACCCTATGAGTGTCATAGTGATTCCTGCTAGTTGCTCACCCAAATACACATTTTTTTGATACTTTGGCCAGTCTGCCTCAAGTGACACCCCACTAGCTGTGTATCTTATGAGAAGCTTCGTTACCTTTGCAAGCGGTTTCTTGAAGTTGGTGATGGGATTATGTTGGTGACGAGGCATTGGCTACCTTAAGAGAGTCATAGTGCTTCCTGCCAGTTGTTCACCCAAATACACATTTTGAGATACTGTGGCCAGTCTGCCTGAAGCGATACGCCACTAGTTGTGTATATTAAGAGAAACATCGTTACTCTTGCCAGCGGTTTCTTGACTTTGAAAATGTGATTATACTGGTGACGAGATATTGGCTACCCTAAGAGAGTCACAGTGTTACGTGCCAGTTGCTCACCCAAATACACATTTTTTAGATACTGTTTCCAGTGTGCCTGAAGCGATACGCCACTAGTTGTGTATCTTAAGAGAAACATCGTTACTTTTGCCAGGGGTTTCTAGACGTTGCTGATTTGATTCTGCTGGTGACGAGGCATTGGCTACCTCAAGAGAGTCATAGAGATTCCTGCCAGTTCTTCACCCAAATACAGATTTTTTAGATACTCTTTCCAGTCTGCCTGATAGCTACGCCACTAGTTGTGTATCTTAACAGTCACTGTAACGTTTGCCAGCGGTTTCTTGAAGTTGCTGATGTGATTATGCTGGTGACGAGGCATTGGCTACCCTATGAGTGTCATAGTGATTCCTGCTAGTTGCTCACCCAAATACACATTTTTTTCCTCCTTTGGCCAGTCTGCCTCAAGTGACACCCCACTAGCTGTGTATCTTATGAGAAGCTTCGTTACCTTTGCAAGCGGTTTCTTGAAGTTGGTGATGGGATTATGTTGGTGACGAGGCATTGGCTACCTTAAGAAGAGAGTCATAGTGCTTTCTGCCAGTTGCTCACCCAAATACACATTTTGAGATACTGTGGCCAGTCTGCCTGAAGCGATACGCTACTAGTTGTGTATCTTAAGAGAAACATCGTTACTCTTGCCAGCGGTTTCTTGACTTTGAAGCTGTGATTATACTGGTGACGAGATATTGATTACCCTAAGAGAGTCACAGTGTTTCGTGCCAGTTGCTCACCCAAATACACATTTTTTAGATACTCTTTCCAGTCTGCCTGATAGCTACGCCACTAGTTGTGTATCTTAAGAGTCATTGTAACTTTTGCCAGGGGTTTCTTGAAGTTGCTGATGTGATTATGCTGGTGACGAGGCATTGGCTACCCTATGAGTGTCATAGTGATTCCTGCTAGTTGCTCACCCAAATACACATTTTTTTCCTCCTTTGGCCAGTCTGCCTCAAGTGACACCCCACTAGCTGTGTATCTTATGAGAAGCTTCGTTACCTTTGCAAGCGGTTTCTTGAAGTTGGTGATGGGATTATGTTGGTGACGAGGCATTGGCTACCTTAAGAGAGTCATAGTGCTTTCTGCCAGTTGCTCACCCAAATACACATTTTGAGATACTGTGGCCAGTCTGCCTGAAGCGATACGCTACTAGTTGTGTATCTTAAGAGAAACATCGTTACTCTTGCCAGCGGTTTCTTGACTTTGAAGCTGTGATTATACTGGTGACGAGATATTGATTACCCTAAGAGAGTCACAGTGTTTCGTGCCAGTTGCTCACCCAAATACACATTTTTTTGATACTTTGGCCAGTCTGCCTCAAGTGACACCCCACTAGCTGTGTATCTTATGAGAAGCTTCGTTACCTTTGCAAGCGGTTTCTTGAACTTGGTGATGGGATTATGTTGGTGACGAGGCATTGGCTACCTTAAGAGAGTCATAGTGCTTCCTGCCAGTTGCTCACCCAAATACACATTTTGAGATACTGTGGCCAGTCTGCCTGAAGCGATACGCCACTAGTTGTGTATCTTAAGAGAAACATCGTTACTCTTGCCAGCGGTTTCTTGACTTTGAAGCTGGGATTATACTGGCGACGAGATATTGGCTACCCTAAGAGAGTCACAGTGTTTCGTGCCAGTTGCTCACACAAATACACATTTTTTAGATACTGTTTCGTGTGCCTGAAGCTATACGCCACTAGTTGTGTATCTTAAGAGAAACATCGTTACTTTTGCCAGGGGTTTCTAGAAGTTGCTGATTTGATTCTGCTGTTGACGAGGCATTGGCTACCTCAAGAGTCATAGAGATTCCTGCCAGTTCTTCACCCAAATACAAATTTTTTAGATACTCTTTCCAGTCTGCCTGATAGCTACGCCACTAGTTGTGTATCTTAAGAGTCATTGTAACTTTTGCCAGGGGTTTCTTGAAGTTGCTGATGTGATTATGCTGGTGACGAGGCATTGGCTACCCTATGAGTGTCATAGTGATTCCTGCTAGTTGCTCACCCAAATACACATTTTTTGATACTTTGGCCAGTCTGCCTCAAGTGACACCCCACTAGCTGTGTATCTTATGAGAAGCTTCGTTGCCTTTGCAAGCGGTTTCTTGAAGTTGGTGATGGGATTATGTTGGTGACGAGGCATTGGCTATCTTAAGAGAGTCATAGTGCTTCCTGCCAGTTGCTCACCCAAATACACATTTTGAGATACTGTGGCCAGTCTGCCTGAAGCGATACGCCACTAGTTGTGTATCTTAAGAGAAACATCGTTACTCTTGCCAGCGGTTTCTTGACTTTGAAGCTGTGATTATACTGGTGACGAGATATTGGTCACCCTAAGAGATTCACAGTGTTTCGTGCCAGTTGCTCACCCAAATACACATTTTTTAGATACTGTTTCCAGTGTGCCTGAAGCGATACACCACTAGTTGTGTATCTTACGAGAAACGTAGTTACTTTTGCCAGGGGTTTCTAGAAGTTGCTGATTTGTTTCTGCTGGTGACGAGGCATTGGCTACCTCAAGAGAGTCATAGAAATTCCTGCCAGTTCTTCACCCAAATACACATTTTCTAGATACTCTTTCCAGTGTGCCTGATAGCTACGCCACTAGTTGTGTATCTTAAGAGTCATTGTAACTTTTGCCAGGGGTTTCTTGAAGTTGCTGATGTCATTATGCTGGTGACGAGGCATTGGCTACCCTATGAGTGTCATAGTGATTCCTGCTAGTTGCTCACCCAAATACACATTTTTTTGATAGTTTGGCCAGTCTGCCTCAAGTGACACCCCACTAGCTGTGTATCTTATGAGAAGCTTCGTTACCTTTGCAAGCGGTTTCTTGAAGTTGGTGATGGGATTATGTTGGTGACGAGGCATTGGCTACCTTAAGAGAGTCATAGTGCTTCCTGCCAGTTGCTCACCCAAATACACATTTTGAGATACTGTGGCCAGTCTGCCTGAAGCGATACGCCACTAGTTGTGTATATTAAGAGAAACATCGTTACTCTTGCCAGCGGTTTCTTGACTTTGAAGCTGTGATTATACTGGTGACGAGATATTGGCTACCCTAAGAGAGTCACATTGTTACGTGCCAGTTGCTCACCCAAATACACATTTTTTAGATACTGTTTCCAGTGTGCCTGAAGCGATACGCCACTAGTTGTGTATCTTAAGAGAAACATCGTTACTTTTGCCAGGGGTTTCTAGAAGTTGCTGATTTGATTCTTCTGGTGACGAGGCATTGGCTACCTCAAGAGAGTCATAGAGATTCGTGCCAGTTCTTCACCCAAATACACATTTTTTGATTTTCTTTCCAGTCTGCCTGATAGCTACGCCACTAGTTGTGTATCTTAAGAGTCATTGTAACTTTTGCCAGGGGTTTCTTGAAGTTGCTGATGTCATTATGCTGGTGACGAGGCATTGGCTACCCTATGAGTGTCATAGTGATTCCTGCTAGTTGCTCACCCAAATACACATTTTTTTGATACTTTGGCCAGTCTGCCTCAAGTGACACCCCACTAGCTGTGTATCTTATGAGAAGCTTCGTTACCTTTGCAAGCGGTTTCTTGAAGTTGGTGATGGGATTATGTTGGTGACGAGGCATTGGCTACCTTAAGAGAGTCATAGTGCTTTCTGCCAGTTGGTCACCCAAATACACATTTTGAGATACTGTGGCCAGTCTGCCTGAAGCGATACGCCACTAGTTGTGTATCTTAAGAGAAACATCGTTACTCTTGCCAGCGGTTTCTTGACTTTGAAGCTGTGATTATACTGGTGACGAGATATTGGTTACCCTAAGAGAGTCACAGTGTTTCGTGCCAGTTGCTCACCCAAATACACATTTTTTAGATACTGTTTCGTGTGTGCCTGAAGCGATACGCCACTAGTTGTGTATCTTAAGAGAAACATCGTTACTTTTGCCAGGGGTTTCTAGAAGTTGCTGATTTGATTCTGCTGTTGACGAGGCATTGGCTACCTCAAGAGAGTCATAGAGATTCCTGCCAGTTCTTCACCCAAATACACATTTTTTAGATACTCTTTCCAGTCTGCCTGATAGCTACGCCACTAGTTGTGTATCTTAAGAGTCATTGTAACTTTTGCCAGGGGTTTCTTGAAGTTGCTGATGTCATTATGCTGGTGACGAGGCATTGGCTACCCTATGAGTGTCATAGTGATTCCTGCTAGTTGCTCACCCAAATACACATTTTTTTGATACTTTGGCCAGTCTGCCTCAAGTGACACCCCACTAGCTGTGTATCTTATGAGAAGCTTCGTTACCTTTGCAAGCGGTTTCTTGAAGTTGGTGATGGGATTATGTTGGTGACGAGGCATTGGCTACCTTAAGAGAGTCATAGTGCTTCCTGCCAGTTGTTCACCCAAATACACATTTTGAGATACTGTGGCCAGTCTGCCTGAAGCGATACGCCACTAGTTGTGTATATTAAGAGAAACATCGTTACTCTTGCCAGCGGTTTCTTGACTTTGAAAATGTGATTATACTGGTGACGAGATATTGGCTACCCTAAGAGAGTCACAGTGTTACGTGCCAGTTGCTCACCCAAATACACATTTTTTAGATACTGTTTCCAGTGTGCCTGAAGCGATACGCCACTAGTTGTGTATCTTAAGAGAAACATCGTTACTTTTGCCAGGGGTTTCTAGACGTTGCTGATTTGATTCTGCTGGTGACGAGGCATTGGCTACCTCAAGAGAGTCATAGAGATTCCTGCCAGTTCTTCACCCAAATACAGATTTTTTAGATACTCTTTCCAGTCTGCCTGATAGCTACGCCACTAGTTGTGTATCTTAACAGTCACTGTAACGTTTGCCAGCGGTTTCTTGAAGTTGCTGATGTGATTATGCTGGTGACGAGGCATTGGCTACCCTATGAGTGTCATAGTGATTCCTGCTAGTTGCTCACCCAAATACACATTTTTTTCCTCCTTTGGCCAGTCTGCCTCAAGTGACACCCCACTAGCTGTGTATCTTATGAGAAGCTTCGTTACCTTTGCAAGCGGTTTCTTGAAGTTGGTGATGGGATTATGTTGGTGACGAGGCATTGGCTACCTTAAGAAGAGAGTCATAGTGCTTTCTGCCAGTTGCTCACCCAAATACACATTTTGAGATACTGTGGCCAGTCTGCCTGAAGCGATACGCTACTAGTTGTGTATCTTAAGAGAAACATCGTTACTCTTGCCAGCGGTTTCTTGACTTTGAAGCTGTGATTATACTGGTGACGAGATATTGATTACCCTAAGAGAGTCACAGTGTTTCGTGCCAGTTGCTCACCCAAATACACATTTTTTAGATACTCTTTCCAGTCTGCCTGATAGCTACGCCACTAGTTGTGTATCTTAAGAGTCATTGTAACTTTTGCCAGGGGTTTCTTGAAGTTGCTGATGTCATTATGCTGGTGACGAGGCATTGGCTACCCTATGAGTGTCATAGTGATTCCTGCTAGTTGCTCACCCAAATACACATTTTTTTGATACTTTGGCCAGTCTGCCTCAAGTGACACCCCACTAGCTGTGTATCTTATGAGAAGCTTCGTTACCTTTGCAAGCGGTTTCTTGAACTTGGTGATGGGATTATGTTGGTGACGAGGCATTGGCTACCTTAAGAGAGTCATAGTGCTTCATGCCAGTTGGTCACCCAAATACACATTTTGAGATACTGTGGCCAGTCTGCCTGAAGCGATACGCCACTAGTTGTGTATCTTAAGAGAAACATCGTTACTCTTGCCAGCGGTTTCTTGACTTTGAAGCTGAGATTATACTGGCGACGAGATATTGGCTACCCTAAGAGAGTCACAGTGTTTCGTGCCAGTTGCTCACGCAAATACACATTATTTAGATACTGTTTCGTGTGCCTGAAGCTATACGCCACTAGTTGTGTATCTTAAGAGAAACATCGTTACCTTTGCCAGG
Source organism: Schistocerca nitens (assembly GCF_023898315.1). Classification (NCBI taxonomy): domain Eukaryota; kingdom Metazoa; phylum Arthropoda; class Insecta; order Orthoptera; family Acrididae; genus Schistocerca; species Schistocerca nitens. Next base: position 119,891,764 of record NC_064616.1, read on the forward strand.
GGTTTCTAGAAGTTGCTGATTTGATTCTGCTGTTGACGAGGCATTGGCTACCTCAAGAGAGTCATAGAGATTCCTGCCAGTTCTTCACCCAGATACACATTTTTTAGATACTCTTTCCAGTCTGCCTGATAGCTACGCCACTAGTTGTGTATCTTAAGAGTCATTGTAACTTTTGCCAGGGGTTTCTTGAAGTTGCTGATGTGATTATGCTGGTGACGAGGCATTGGCTACCCTATGAGTGTCATAGTGATTCCTGCTAGTTGCTCACCCAAATACACATTTTTTGATACTTTGGCCAGTCTGCCTCAAGTGACACCCCACTAGCAGTGTATCTTATGAGAAGCTTCGTTGCCTTTGCAAGCGGTTTCTTGAAGTTGGTGATGGGATTATGTTGGTGACGAGGCATTGGCTATCTTAAGAGAGTCATAGTGCTTCCTGCCAGTTGCTCACCCAAATACACATTTTGAGATACTGTGGCCAGTCTGCCTGAAGCGATACGCCACTAGTTGTGTATCTTAAGAGAAACATCGTTACTCTTGCCAGCGGTTTCTTGACTTTGAAGCTGTGATTATACTGGTGACGAGATATTGGTCACCCTAAGAGAGTCACAGTGTTTCGTGCCAGTTGCTCACCCAAATACACATTTTTTAGATACTGTTTCCAGTGTGCCTGAAGCGATACGCCACTAGTTGTGTATCTTAAGAGAAACGTCGTTACTTTTGCCAGGGGTTTCTAGAAGTTGCTGATTTGTTTCTGCTGGTGACGAGGCATTGGCTACCTCAAGAGAGTCATAGAGATTCCTGCCAGTTCTTCACCCAAATACACATTTTTTAGATACTCTTTCCAGTGTGCCTGATAGCTACGCCACTAGTTGTGTATCTTAAGAGTCATTGTAACTTTTGCCAGGGGTTTCTTGAAGTTGCTGATGTCATTATGCTGGTGACGAGGCATTGGCTACCCTATGAGTGTCATAGTGATTCCTGCTAGTTGCTCACCCAAATACACATTTTTTTGATAGTTTGGCCAGTCTGCCTCAAGTGACACCCCACTAGCTGTGTATCTTATGAGAAGCTTCGTTACCTTTGCAAGCGGTTTCTTGAAGTTGGTGATGGGATTATGTTGGTGACGAGGCATTGGCTACCTTAAGAGAGTCATAGTGCTTCCTGCCAGTTGCTCACCCAAATACACATTTTGAGATACTGTGGCCAGTCTGCCTGAAGCGATACGCCACTAATTGTGTATATTAAGAGAAACATCGTTACTCTTGCCAGCGGTTTCTTGACTTTGAAGCTGTGATTATACTGGTGACGAGATATTGGCTACCCTAAGAGAGTCACATTGTTACGTGCCAGTTGCTCACCCAAATACACATTTTTTAGATACTGTTTCCAGTGTGCCTGAAGCGATACGCCACTAGTTGTGTATCTTAAGAGAAACATCGTTACTTTTGCCAGGGGTTTCTAGAAGTTGCTGATTTGATTCTTCTGGTGACGAGGCATTGGCTACCTCAAGAGAGTCATAGAGATTCGTGCCAGTTCTTCACCCAAATACACATTTTTTGATACTCTTTCCAGTCTGCCTGATAGCTACGCCACTAGTTGTGTATCTTAAGAGTCATTGTAACTTTTGCCAGGGGTTTCTTGAAGTTGCTGATGTCATTATGCTGGTGACGAGGCATTGGCTACCCTATGAGTGTCATAGTGATTCCTGCTAGTTGCTCACCCAAATACACATTTTTTTGATACTTTGGCCAGTCTGCCTCAAGTGACACCCCACTAGCTGTGTATCTTATGAGAAGCTTCGTTACCTTTGCAAGCGGTTTCTTGAAGTTGGTGATGGGATTATGTTGGTGACGAGGCATTGGCTACCTTAAGAGAGTCATAGTGCTTTCTGCCAGTTGGTCACCCAAATACACATTTTGAGATACTGTGGCCAGTCTGCCTGAAGCGATACGCCACTAGTTGTGTATCTTAAGAGAAACATCGTTACTCTTGCCAGCGGTTTCTTGACTTTGAAGCTGTGATTATACTGGTGACGAGATATTGGTTACCCTAAGAGAGTCACAGTATTTCGTGTCAGTTGCTCACCCAAATACACATTTTTTAGATACTCTTTCCAGTCTGCCTGATAGCTACGCCACTAGTTGTGTATCTTAAGAGTCATTGTAACTTTTGCCAGGGGTTTCTTGAAGTTGCTGATGTGATTATGCTGGTGACGAGGCATTGGCTACCCTATGAGTGTCATAGTGATTCCTGCTAGTTGCTCACCCAAATACACATTTTTTGATACTTTGGCCAGTCTGTCTCAAGTGACACCCCACTAGCTGTGTATCTTATGAGAAGCTTCGTTGCCTTTGCAAGCGGTTTCTTAAAGTTGGTGATGGGATTATGTTGGTGACGAGGCATTGGCTATCTTAAGAGAGTCATAGTGCTTCCTGCCAGTTGCTCACCCAAATACACATTTTGAGATACTGTGGCCAGTCTGCCTGAAGCGATACGCCACTAGTTGTGTATCTTAAGAGGAACATCGTTACTCTTGCCAGCGGTTTCTTGACTTTGAAGCTCTGATTATACTGGTGACGAGATATTGGTTACCCTAAGAGAGTCACAGTGTTTCGTGCCAGTTGCTCACCCAAATACACATTTTTTAGATACTGTTTCCAGTGTGCCTGAAGCGATACGCCACTAGTTGTGTATCTTAAGAGAAACGTCGTTACTTTTGCCAGGGGTTTCTAGAAGTTGCTGATTTGATCTGCTGGTGACGAGGCATTGGCTACCTCAAGAGAGTCATAGAGATTCCTGCCAGTTCTTCACCCAAATACACATTTTTTAGATACTCTTTCCAGTCTGCCTGATAGTTACGCCACTAGTTGTGTATCTTAAGAGTCATTGTAACTTTTGCCAGGGGTTTCTTGAAGTTGCTAATGTCATTATGCTGGTGACGAGGCATTGGCTACCCTATGAGTGTCATAGTGATTCCTGCTAGTTGCTCACCCAAATACACATTTTTTTGATAGTTTGGCCAGTCTGCCTCAAGTGACACCCCACTAGCTGTGTATCTTATGAGAAGCTTCGTTACCTTTGCAAGCGGTTTCTTGAAGTTGGTGATGGGATTATGTTGGTGACGAGGCATTGGCTACCTTAAGAGAGTCATAGTGCTTCCTGCCAGTTGCTCACCCAAATACACATTTTGAGATACTGTGGCCAGTCTGCCTGAAGCGATACGCCACTAGTTGTGTATCTTAAGAGAAACATCGTTACTTTTGCCAGGGGTTTCTAGAAGTTGCTGATTTGATTCTGCTGGTGACGAGGCATTGCCTACCTCAAGAGAGTCATAGAGATTCCTGCCAGTTCTTCACCCAAATACACATTTTTTAGATACTCTTTCCAGTCTGCCTGATAGCTACGCCACTAGTTGTGTATCTTAAGAGTCATTGTAACTTTTGCCAGGGGTTTCTTGAAGTTGCTGATGTGATTATGCTGGTGACGAGGCATTGGCTACCCTATGAGTGTCATAGTGATTCCTGCTAGTTGCTCACCCAAATACACATTTTTTTGATACTTTGGCCAGTCTGCCTCAAGTGACACCCCACTAGCTGTGTATCTTATGAGAAGCTTCGTTACCTTTGCAAGCGGTTTCTTGAAGTTGGTGATGGGATTATGTTGGTGACGAGGCATTGGCTACCTTAAGAGAGTCATAGTGCTTCCTGCCAGTTGCTCACCCAAATACACATTTTGAGATACTGTGGCCAGTCTGCCTGAAGCGATACGCCACTAGTTGTGTATATTAAGAGAAACATCGTTACTCTTGCCAGCGGTTTCTTGACTTTGAAGCTGTGATTATACTGGTGACGAGATATTGGCTACCCTAAGAGAGTCACAGTGTTACGTGCCAGTTGCTCACCCAAATACACATTTTTTAGATGCTGTTTCCAGTGTGCCTGAAGCGATACGCCACTAGTTGTGTATCTTAAGAGAAACATCGTTACTTTTGCCAGGGGTTTCTAGAAGTTGCTGATTTGATTCTGCTGTTGACGAGGCATTGGCTACCTCAAGAGAGTCATAGAGATTCCTGCCAGTTCTTCACCCAAATACACATTTCTTAGATACTCTTTCCAGTCTGCCTGATAGCTACGCCACTAGTTGTGTATCTTAAGAGTCATTGTAACTTTTGCCAGGGGTTTCTTGAAGTTGCTGATGTGATTATGCTGGTGACGAGGCTTTGGCTACCCTATGAGTGTCATAGTGATTCCTGCTAGTTGCTCACCCAAATACACATTTTTTGATAATTCGGCCAGTCTGCCTCAAGTGACACCCCACTAGCTGTGTATCTTATGAGAAGCTTCGTTACCTTTGCAAGCGGTTTCTTGAAGTTGGTGATGGGATTATGTTGGTGACGAGGCATTGGCTATCTTAAGAGAGTCATAGTGCTTCCTGCCAGTTGCTCACCCAAATACACATTTTGAGATACTGTGGCCAGTCTGCCTGAAGCGATACGCCACTAGTTGTGTATCATTAGAGAAACATCGTTACTCTTGCCAGCGGTTTCTTGACTTTGAAGCTGTGATTATACTGGTGACGAGATATTGGTTACCCTAAGAGAGTCACAGTGTTTCGTGCCAGTTGCTCACCCAAATACACATTTTTTAGATACTGTTTCCAGTGTGCCTGAAGCGATACGCCACTAGTTGTGTATCTTAAGAGAAACATCGTTACTTTTGCCAGGGGTTTCTAGAAGTTGCTGATTTGATTCAGCTGGTGACGAGGCATTGGCTACCTCAAGAGAGTCATAGAGATTCCTGCCAGTTCTTCACCCAAATACACATTTTTTAGATACTCTTTCCAGTCTGCCTGATAGCTACGCCACTAGTTGTGTATCTTAAGAGTCATTGTAACTTTTGCCAGGGGTTTCTTGAAGTTGCTGATGTGATTATGCTGGTGACGAGGCATTGGCTACCCTATGAGTGTCATAGTGATTCCTGCTAGTTGCTCACCCAAATACACATATTTTGATACTTTGGCCAGTCTGCCTCAAGTGACACCCCACTAGCTGTGTATCTTATGAGAAGCTTCGTTACCTTTGCAAGCGGTTTCTTGAAGTTGGTGATGGGATTATGTTGGTGACGAGGCATTGGCTATCTTAAGAGAGTCATAGTGCTTCCTGCCAGTTGCTCACCCAAATACACATTTTGAGATACTGTGGCCAGTCTGCCTGAAGCGATACGCCACTAGTTGTGTATCTTAAGAGAAACATCGTTACTCTTGCCAGCGGTTTCTTGACTTTGAAGCTGTGATTATACTGGTGACGAGATATTGGCTACCCTAAGAGAGTCACAGTGTTACGTGCCAGTTGCTCACCCAAATACACATTTTTTAGATGCTGTTTCCAGTGTGCCTGAAGCGATACGCCACTAGTTGTGTATCTTAAGAGAAACATCGTTACATTTGCCAGGGGTTTCTAGACGTTGCTGATTTGATTCTGCTGGTGACGAGGCATTGGCTACCTCAAGAGAGTCATAGAGATTCCTGCCAGTTCTTCACCCAAATACACATTTTTTAGATACTCTTTCCAGTCTGCCTGATAGCTACGCCACTAGTTGTGTATCTTAAGAGTCATTGTAACTTTTGCCAGGGGTTTCTTGAAGTTGCTGATGTCATTATGCTGGTGACGAGGCATTGGCTACCCTATGAGTGTCATAGTGATTCCTGCTAGTTGCTCACCCAAATACACATTTTTTTGATACTTTGGCCAGTCTGCCTCAAGTGACACCCCACTAGCTGTGTATCTTATGAGAAGCTTCGTTACCTTTGCAAGCGGTTTCTTGAAGTTGGTGATGGGATTATGTTGGTGACGAGGCATTGACTACCTTAAGAGAGTCATAGTGCTTTCTGCCAGTTGGTCACCCAAATACACATTTTGAGATACTGTGGCCAGTCTGCCTGAAGCGATACGCCACTAGTTGTGTATCTTAAGAGAAACATCGTTACTCTTGCCAGCGGTTTCTTGACTTTGAAGCTGTGATTATACTGGTGACGAGATATTGGTTACCCTAAGAGAGTCACAGTGTTTCGTGCCAGTTGCTCACCCAAATACACATTTTTTAGATACTGTTTCGTGTGCCTGAAGCGATACGCCACTAGTTGTGTATCTTAAGAGATACATCGTTACTTTTGCCAGGGGTTTCTAGAAGTTGCTGATTTGATTCTGCTGGTGACGAGGCATTGCCTACCTCAAGAGAGTCATAGAGATTCCTGCCAGTTCTTCACCCAAATACACATTTTTTAGATACTCTTTCCAGTCTGCCTGATAGCTACGCCACTAGTTGTGTATCTTAAGAGTCATTGTAACTTTTGCCAGGGGTTTCTTGAAGTTGCTGATGTGATTATGCTGGTGACGAGGCATTGGCTACCCTATGAGTGTCATAGTGATTCCTGCTAGTTGCTCACCCAAATACACATTTTTTTGATACTTTGGCCAGTCTGCCTCAAGTGACACCCCACTAGCTGTGTATCTTATGAGAAGCTTCGTTACCTTTGCAAGCGGTTTCTTGAAGTTGGTGATGGGATTATGTTGGTGACGAGGCATTGGCTACCTTAAGAGAGTCATAGTGCTTCCTGCCAGTTGCTCACCCAAATACACATTTTTAGATACTGTGGCCAGTCTGCCTGAGGCGATACGCCACTAGTTGTGTATCTTAAGAGAAACATCGTTACTCTTGCCAGCGGTTTCTTGACTTTGAAGCTGAGATTATACTGGTGACGAGATATTGGCTACCCTAAGAGATTCACAGTGTTTCGTGCCAGTTGCTCACCCAAATACACATTTTTTAGATACTGTTTCGTGTGCCTGAAGCGATACGCCACTAGTTGTGTATCTTAAGAGAAACATCGTTACTTTTGCCAGGGGTTTCTAGAAGTTGCTGATTTGATTCTGCTGTTGACGAGGCATTGGCTACCTCAAGAGAGTCATAGAGATTCCTGCCAGTTCTTCACCCAAATACACATTTTTTAGATACTCTTTCCAGTCTGCCTGATAGCTACGCCACTAGTTGTGTATCTTAAGAGTCATTGTAACTTTTGCCAGGGGTTTCTTGAAGTTGCTGATGTCATTATGCTGGTGACGAGGCATTGGCTACCCTATGAGTGTCATAGTGATTCCTGCTAGTTGCTCACCCAAATACACATTTTTTTGATACTTTGGCCAGTCTGCCTCAAGTGACACCCCACTAGCTGTGTATCTTATGAGAAGCTTCGTTACCTTTGCAAGCGGTTTCTTGAAGTTGGTGATGGGATTATGTTGGTGACGAGGCATTGGCTACCTTAAGAGAGTCATAGTGCTTTCTGCCAGTTGGTCACCCAAATACACATTTTGAGATACTGTGGCCAGTCTGCCTGAAGCGATACGCCACTAGTTGTGTATCTTAAGAGAAACATCGTTACTCTTGCCAGCGGTTTCTTGACTTTGAAGCTGTGATTATACTGGTGACGAGATATTGGTTACCCTAAGAGAGTCACAGTGTTTCGTGCCAGTTGCTCACCCAAATACACATTTTTTAGATACTGTTTCGTGTGCCTGAAGCGATACGCCACTAGTTGTGTATCTTAAGAGATACATCGTTACTTTTGCCAGGGGTTTCTAGAAGTTGCTGATTTGATTCTGCTGGTGACGAGGCATTGCCTACCTCAAGAGAGTCATAGAGATTCCTGCCAGTTCTTCACCCAAATACACATTTTTTAGATACTCTTTCCAGTCTGCCTGATAGCTACGCCACTAGTTGTGTATCTTAAGAGTCATTGTAACTTTTGCCAGGGGTTTCTTGAAGTTGCTGATGTGATTATGCTGGTGACGAGGCTTTGGCTACCCTATGAGTGTCATAGTGATTCCTGCTAGTTGCTCACCCAAATACACATTTTTTGATAATTCGGCCAGTCTGCCTCAAGTGACACCCCACTAGCTGTGTATCTTATGAGAAGCTTCGTTACCTTTGCAAGCGGTTTCTTGAAGTTGGTGATGGGATTATGTTGGTGACGAGGCATTGGCTATCTTAAGAGAGTCATAGTGCTTCCTGCCAGTTGCTCACCCAAATACACATTTTGAGATACTGTGGCCAGTCTGCCTGAAGCGATACGCCACTAGTTGTGTATCTTAAGAGAAACATCGTTACTCTTGCCAGCGGTTTCTTGACTTTGAAGCTGTGATTATACTGGTGACGAGATATTGGCTACCCTAAGAGAGTCACAGTGTTACGTGCCAGTTGCTCACCCAAATACACATTTTTTAGATGCTGTTTCCAGTGTGCCTGAAGCGATACGCCACTAGTTGTGTATCTTAAGAGAAACATCGTTACATTTGCCAGGGGTTTCTAGACGTTGCTGATTTGATTCTGCTGGTGACGAGGCATTGGCTACCTCAAGAGAGTCATAGAGATTCCTGCCAGTTCTTCACCCAAATACACATTTTTTAGATACTCTTTCCAGTCTGCCTGATAGCTACGCCACTAGTTGTGTATCTTAAGAGTCATTGTAACTTTTGCCAGGGGTTTCTTGAAGTTGCTGATGTCATTATGCTGGTGACGAGGCATTGGCTACCCTATGAGTGTCATAGTGATTCCTGCTAGTTGCTCACCCAAATACACATTTTTTTGATACTTTGGCCAGTCTGCCTCAAGTGACACCCCACTAGCTGTGTATCTTATGAGAAGCTTCGTTACCTTTGCAAGCGGTTTCTTGAAGTTGGTGATGGGATTATGTTGGTGACGAGGCATTGACTACCTTAAGAGAGTCATAGTGCTTTCTGCCAGTTGGTCACCCAAATACACATTTTGAGATACTGTGGCCAGTCTGCCTGAAGCGATACGCCACTAGTTGTGTATCTTAAGAGAAACATCGTTACTCTTGCCAGCGGTTTCTTGACTTTGAAGCTGTGATTATACTGGTGACGAGATATTGCTTACCCTAAGAGAGTCACAGTGTTTCGTGCCAGTTGCTCACCCAAATACACATTTTTTAGATACTGTTTCGTGTGCCTGAAGCGATACGCCACTAGTTGTGTATCTTAAGAGATACATCGTTACTTTTGCCAGGGGTTTCTAGAAGTTGCTGATTTGATTCTGCTGGTGACGAGGCATTGCCTACCTCAAGAGAGTCATAGAGATTCCTGCCAGTTCTTCACCCAAATACACATTTTTTAGATACTCTTTCCAGTCTGCCTGATAGCTACGCCACTAGTTGTGTATCTTAAGAGTCATTGTAACTTTTGCCAGGGGTTTCTTGAAGTTGCTGATGTGATTATGCTGGTGACGAGGCATTGGCTACCCTATGAGTGTCATAGTGATTCCTGCTAGTTGCTCACCCAAATACACATTTTTTTGATACTTTGGCCAGTCTGCCTCAAGTGACACCCCACTAGCTGTGTATCTTATGAGAAGCTTCGTTACCTTTGCAAGCGGTTTCTTGAAGTTGGTGATGGGATTATGTTGGTGACGAGGCATTGGCTACCTTAAGAGAGTCATAGTGCTTCCTGCCAGTTGCTCACCCAAATACACATTTTTAGATACTGTGGCCAGTCTGCCGGAGGCGATACGCCACTAGTTGTGTATCTTAAGAGAAACATCGTTACTCTTGCCAGCGGTTTCTTGACTTTGAAGCTGAGATTATACTGGTGACGAGATATTGGCTACCCTAAGAGATTCACAGTGTTTCGTGCCAGTTGCTCACCCAAATACACATTTTTTAGATACTGTTTCGTGTGCCTGAAGCGATACGCCACTAGTTGTGTATCTTAAGAGAAACATCGTTACTTTTGCCAGGGGTTTCTAGAAGTTGCTGATTTGATTCTGCTGTTGACGAGGCATTGGCTACCTCAAGAGAGTCATAGAGATTCCTGCCAGTTCTTCACCCAAATACACATTTTTTAGATACTCTTTCCAGTCTGCCTGATAGCTACGCCACTAGTTGTGTATCTTAAGAGTCATTGTAACTTTTGCCAGGGGTTTCTTGAAGTTGCTGATGTCATTATGCTGGTGACGAGGCATTGGCTACCCTATGAGTGTCATAGTGATTCCTGCTAGTTGCTCACCCAAATACACATTTTTTTGATACTTTGGCCAGTCTGCCTCAAGTGACACCCCACTAGCTGTGTATCTTATGAGAAGCTTCGTTACCTTTGCAAGCGGTTTCTTGAAGTTGGTGATGGGATTATGTTGGTGACGAGGCATTGGCTACCTTAAGAGAGTCATAGTGCTTTCTGCCAGTTGGTCACCCAAATACACATTTTGAGATACTGTGGCCAGTCTGCCTGAAGCGATACGCCACTAGTTGTGTATCTTAAGAGAAACATCGTTACTCTTGCCAGCGGTTTCTTGACTTTGAAGCTGTGATTATACTGGTGACGAGATATTGGTTACCCTAAGAGAGTCACAGTGTTTCGTGCCAGTTGCTCACCCAAATACACATTTTTTAGATACTGTTTCGTGTGCCTGAAGCGATACGCCACTAGTTGTGTATCTTAAGAGATACATCGTTACTTTTGCCAGGGGTTTCTAGAAGTTGCTGATTTGATTCTGCTGGTGACGAGGCATTGCCTACCTCAAGAGAGTCATAGAGATTCCTGCCAGTTCTTCACCCAAATACACATTTTTTAGATACTCTTTCCAGTCTGCCTGATAGCTACGCCACTAGTTGTGTATCTTAAGAGTCATTGTAACTTTTGCCAGGGGTTTCTTGAAGTTGCTGATGTGATTATGCTGGTGACGAGGCATTGGCTACCCTATGAGTGTCATAGTGATTCCTGCTAGTTGCTCACCCAAATACACATTTTTTTGATACTTTGGCCAGTCTGCCTCAAGTGACACCCCACTAGCTGTGTATCTTATGAGAAGCTTCGTTACCTTTGCAAGCGGTTTCTTGAAGTTGGTGATGGGATTATGTTGGTGACGAGGCATTGGCTACCTTAAGAGAGTCATAGTGCTTCCTGCCAGTTGCTCACCCAAATACACATTTTTAGATACTGTGGCCAGTCTGCCTGAGGCGATACGCCACTAGTTGTGTATCTTAAGAGAAACATCGTTACTCTTGCCAGCGGTTTCTTGACTTTGAAGCTGAGATTATACTGGTGACGAGATATTGGCTACCCTAAGAGATTCACAGTGTTTCGTGCCAGTTGCTCACCCAAATACACATTTTTTAGATACTGTTTCGTGTGCCTGAAGCGATACGCCACTAGTTGTGTATCTTAAGAGAAACATCGTTACTTTTGCCAGGGGTTTCTAGAAGTTGCTGATTTGATTCTGCTGTTGACGAGGCATTGGCTACCTCAAGAGAGTCATAGAGATTCCTGCCAGTTCTTCACCCAAATACACATTTTTTAGATACTCTTTCCAGTCTGCCTGATAGCTACGCCACTAGTTGTGTATCTTAAGAGTCATTGTAACTTTTGCCAGGGGTTTCTTGAAGTTGCTGATGTGATTATGCTGGTGACGAGGCATTGGCTACCCTATGAGTGTCATAGTGATTCCTGCTAGTTGCTCACCCAAATACACATTTTTTGATACTTCGGCCAGTCTGCCTCAAGTGACACCCCACTAGCTGTGTATCTTATGAGAAGCTTCGTTACCTTTGCAAGCGGTTTCTTGAAGTTGGTGATGGGATTATGTTGGTGACGAGGCATTGGCTATCTTAAGAGAGTCATAGTGCTTCCTGCCAGTTGCTCACCCAAATACACATTTTGAGATACTGTGGCCAGTCTGCTTGAAGCGATACGCCACTATTTGTGTATCTTAAGAGAAACATCGTTACTCTTGCCAGCGGTTTCTTGACTTTGAAGCTGTGATTATACTGGTGACGAGATATTGGTTACCCTAAGAGAGTCACAGTGTTTCGTGCCAGTTGCTCACCCAAATACACATTTTTTAGATACTGTTTCCAGTGTGCCTGAAGCGATACGCCACTAGTTGTGTATCTTAAGAGAAACATAGTTACTTTTGCCAGGGGTTTCTAGAAGTTGCTGATTTGATTCAGCTGGTGACGAGGCATTGGCTACCTCAAGAGAGTCATAGAGATTCCTGCCAGTTCTTCACCCAAATACACATTTTTTAGATACTCTTTCCAGTCTGCCTGATAGCTACGCCACTAGTTGTGTATCTTAAGAGTCATTGTAACTTTTGCCAGGGGTTTCTTGAAGTTGCTGATGTGATTATGCTGGTGACGAGGCATTGGCTACCCTATGAGTGTCATAGTGATTCCTGCTAGTTGCTCACCCAAATACACATATTTTGATACTTTGGCCAGTCTGCCTCAAGTGACACCCCACTAGCTGTGTATCTTATGAGAAGCTTCGTTACCTTTGCAAGCGGTTTCTTGAAGTTGGTGATGGGATTATGTTGGTGACGAGGCATTGGCTATCTTAAGAGAGTCATAGTGCTTCCTGCCAGTTGCTCACCCAAATACACATTTTGAGATACTGTGGCCAGTCTGCCTGAAGCGATACGCCACTAGTTGTGTATCTTAAGAGAAACATCGTTACTCTTGCCAGCGGTTTCTTGACTTTGAAGCTGTGATTATACTGGTGACGAGATATTGGCTACCCTAAGAGAGTCACAGTGTTACGTGCCAGTTGCTCACCCAAATACACATTTTTTAGATGCTGTTTCCAGTGTGCCTGAAGCGATACGCCACTAGTTGTGTATCTTAAGAGAAACATCGTTACATTTGCCAGGGGTTTCTAGACGTTGCTGATTTGATTCTGCTGGTGACGAGGCATTGGCTACCTCAAGAGAGTCATAGAGATTCCTGCCAGTTCTTCACCCAAATACACATTTTTTAGATACTCTTTCCAGTCTGCCTGATAGCTACGCCACTAGTTGTGTATCTTAAGAGTCATTGTAACTTTTGCCAGGGGTTTCTTGAAGTTGCTGATGTCATTATGCTGGTGACGAGGCATTGGCTACCCTATGAGTGTCATAGTGATTCCTGCTAGTTGCTCACCCAAATACACATTTTTTTGATACTTTGGCCAGTCTGCCTCAAGTGACACCCCACTAGCTGTGTATCTTATGAGAAGCTTCGTTACCTTTGCAAGCGGTTTCTTGAAGTTGGTGATGGGATTATGTTGGTGACGAGGCATTGACTACCTTAAGAGAGTCATAGTGCTTTCTGCCAGTTGGTCACCCAAATACACATTTTGAGATACTGTGGCCAGTCTGCCTGAAGCGATACGCCACTAGTTGTGTATCTTAAGAGAAACATCGTTACTCTTGCCAGCGGTTTCTTGACTTTGAAGCTGTGATTATACTGGTGACGAGATATTGGTTACCCTAAGAGAGTCACAGTGTTTCGTGCCAGTTGCTCACCCAAATACACATTTTTTAGATACTGTTTCGTGTGCCTGAAGCGATACGCCACTAGTTGTGTATCTTAAGAGATACATCGTTACTTTTGCCAGGGGTTTCTAGAAGTTGCTGATTTGATTCTGCTGGTGACGAGGCATTGCCTACCTCAAGAGAGTCATAGAGATTCCTGCCAGTTCTTCACCCAAATACACATTTTTTAGATACTCTTTCCAGTCTGCCTGATAGCTACGCCACTAGTTGTGTATCTTAAGAGTCATTGTAACTTTTGCCAGGGGTTTCTTGAAGTTGCTGATGTGATTATGCTGGTGACGAGGCATTGGCTACCCTATGAGTGTCATAGTGATTCCTGCTAGTTGCTCACCCAAATACACATTTTTTTGATACTTCGGCCAGTCTGCCTCAAGTGACACCCCACTAGCTGTGTATCTTATGAGAAGCTTCGTTACCTTTGCAAGCGGTTTCTTGAAGTTGGTGATGGGATTATGTTGGTGACGAGGCATTGGCTACCTTAAGAGAGTCATAGTGCTTCCTGCCAGTTGCTCACCCAAATACACATTTTTAGATACTGTGGCCAGTCTGCCTGAGGCGATACGCCACTAGTTGTGTATCTTAAGAGAAACATCGTTACTCTTGCCAGCGGTTTCTTGACTTTGAAGCTGAGATTATACTGGTGACGAGATATTGGCTACCCTAAGAGATTCACAGTGTTTCGTGCCAGTTGCTCACCCAAATACACATTTTTTAGATACTGTTTCGTGTGCCTGAAGCGATACGCCACTAGTTGTGTATCTTAAGAGAAACATCGTTACTTTTGCCAGGGGTTTCTAGAAGTTGCTGATTTGATTCTGCTGTTGACGAGGCATTGGCTACCTCAAGAGAGTCATAGAGATTCCTGCCAGTTCTTCACCCAAATACACATTTTTTAGATACTCTTTCCAGTCTGCCTGATAGCTACGCCACTAGTTGTGTATCTTAAGAGTCATTGTAACTTTTGCCAGGGGTTTCTTGAAGTTGCTGATGTCATTATGCTGGTGACGAGGCATTGGCTACCCTATGAGTGTCATAGTGATTCCTGCTAGTTGCTCACCCAAATACACATTTTTTTGATACTTTGGCCAGTCTGCCTCAAGTGACACCCCACTAGCTGTGTATCTTATGAGAAGCTTCGTTACCTTTGCAAGCGGTTTCTTGAAGTTGGTGATGGGATTATGTTGGTGACGAGGCATTGGCTACCTTAAGAGAGTCATAGTGCTTTCTGCCAGTTGGTCACCCAAATACACATTTTGAGATACTGTGGCCAGTCTGCCTGAAGCGATACGCCACTAGTTGTGTATCTTAAGAGAAACATCGTTACTCTTGCCAGCGGTTTCTTGACTTTGAAGCTGTGATTATACTGGTGACGAGATATTGGTTACCCTAAGAGAGTCACAGTGTTTCGTGCCAGTTGCTCACCCAAATACACATTTTTTAGATACTGTTTCGTGTGCCTGAAGCGATACGCCACTAGTTGTGTATCTTAAGAGATACATCGTTACTTTTGCCAGGGGTTTCTAGAAGTTGCTGATTTGATTCTGCTGGTGACGAGGCATTGCCTACCTCAAGAGAGTCATAGAGATTCCTGCCAGTTCTTCACCCAAATACACATTTTTTAGATACTCTTTCCAGTCTGCCTGATAGCTACGCCACTAGTTGTGTATCTTAAGAGTCATTGTAACTTTTGCCAGGGGTTTCTTGAAGTTGCTGATGTGATTATGCTGGTGACGAGGCATTGGCTACCCTATGAGTGTCATAGTGATTCCTGCTAGTTGCTCACCCAAATACACATTTTTTTGATACTTTGGCCAGTCTGCCTCAAGTGACACCCCACTAGCTGTGTATCTTATGAGAAGCTTCGTTACCTTTGCAAGCGGTTTCTTGAAGTTGGTGATGGGATTATGTTGGTGACGAGGCATTGGCTACCTTAAGAGAGTCATAGTGCTTCCTGCCAGTTGCTCACCCAAATACACATTTTTAGATACTGTGGCCAGTCTGCCTGAGGCGATACGCCACTAGTTGTGTATCTTAAGAGAAACATCGTTACTCTTGCCAGCGGTTTCTTGACTTTGAAGCTGAGATTATACTGGTGACGAGATATTGGCTACCCTAAGAGATTCACAGTGTTTCGTGCCAGTTGCTCACCCAAATACACATTTTTTAGATACTGTTTCGTGTGCCTGAAGCGATACGCCACTAGTTGTGTATCTTAAGAGAAACATCGTTACTTTTGCCAGGGGTTTCTAGAAGTTGCTGATTTGATTCTGCTGTTGACGAGGCATTGGCTACCTCAAGAGAGTCATAGAGATTCCTGCCAGTTCTTCACCCAAATACACATTTTTTAGATACTCTTTCCAGTCTGCCTGATAGCTACGCCACTAGTTGTGTATCTTAAGAGTCATTGTAACTTT
Organism: Schistocerca nitens; assembly: GCF_023898315.1. Lineage (NCBI taxonomy): Eukaryota > Metazoa > Arthropoda > Insecta > Orthoptera > Acrididae > Schistocerca > Schistocerca nitens. Next base: position 119,907,556 of record NC_064616.1, read on the forward strand.
TGCCAGGGGTTTCTTGAAGTTGCTGATGTGATTATGCTGGTGACGAGGCATTGGCTACCCTATGAGTGTCATAGTGATTCCTGCTAGTTGCTCACCCAAATACACATTTTTTGATACTTCGGCCAGTCTGCCTCAAGTGACACCCCACTAGCTGTGTATCTTATGAGAAGCTTCGTTACCTTTGCAAGCGGTTTCTTGAAGTTGGTGATGGGATTATGTTGGTGACGAGGCATTGGCTATCTTAAGAGAGTCATAGTGCTTCCTGCCAGTTGCTCACCCAAATACACATTTTGAGATACTGTGGCCAGTCTGCTTGAAGCGATACGCCACTATTTGTGTATCTTAAGAGAAACATCGTTACTCTTGCCAGCGGTTTCTTGACTTTGAAGCTGTGATTATACTGGTGACGAGATATTGGCTACCCTAAAGGAGAGACAGTGTTTCGTGCCAGTTGCTCACCCAAATACACATTTTTTAGATACTGTTTCCAGTGTGCCTGAAGCGATACGCCACTAGTTGTGTATCTTAAGAGAAACATCGTTACTTTTGCCAGGGGTTTCTAGAAGTTGCTGATTTGATTGTGCTGGTGACGAGGCATTGGCTACCTCAAGAGAGTCATAGAGATTCCTGCCAGTTCTTCACCCAAATACACGTTTTTTAGATACTCTTTCCAGTCTGCCTGATAGCTACGCCACTAGTTGTGTATCTTAAGAGTCATTGTAACTTTTGCCAGGGGTTTCTTGAAGTTGCTGATGTGATTATGCTGGTGACGAGGCATTGGCTACCCTATGAGTGTCATAGTGATTCCTGCTAGTTGCTCACCCAAATACACATATTTTGATACTTCGGCCAGTCTGCCTCAAGTGACACCCCACTAGCTGTGTATCTTATGAGAAGCTTCGTTACCTTTGCAAGCGGTTTCTTGAAGTTGGTGATGGGATTATGTTGGTGACGAGGCATTGGCTATCTTAAGAGAGTCATAGTGCTTCCTGCCAGTTGCTCACCCAAATACACATTTTGAGATACTGTGGCCAGTCTGCCTGAAGCGATACGCCACTAGTTGTGTATATTAAGAGAAACATCGTTACTCTTGCCAGCGGTTTCTTGACTTTGAAGCTGTGATTATACTGGTGACGAGATATTGGCTACCCTAAGAGAGTCACAGTGTTACGTGCCAGTTGCTCACCCAAATACACATTTTTTAGATACTGTTTCCAGTGTGCCTGAAGCGATACGCCACTAGTTGTGTATCTTAAGAGAAACATCGTTACTTTTGCCAGGGGTTTCTAGACGTTGCTGATTTGATTCTGCTGGTGACGAGGCATTGGCTACCTCAAGAGAGTCATAGAGATTCCTGCCAGTTCTTCACCCAAATACACATTTTTTAGATACTCTTTCCAGTCTGCCTGATAGCTACGCCACTAGTTGTGTATCTTAAGAGTCATTGTAACTTTTGCCAGGGGTTTCTTGAAGTTGCTGATGTCATTATGCTGGTGACGAGGCATTGGCTACCCTATGAGTGTCATAGTGATTCCTGCTAGTTGCTCACCCAAATACACATTTTTTTGATACTTTGGCCAGTCTGCCTCAAGTGACACCCCACTAGCTGTGTATCTTATGAGAAGCTTCGTTACCTTTGCAAGCGGTTTCTTGAAGTTGGTGATGGGATTATGTTGGTGAAGAGGCATTGGCTACCTTAAGAGAGTCATAGTGCTTCCTGCCAGTTGCTCACCCAAATACACATTTTGAGATACTGTGGCCAGTCTGCCTGAAGCGATACGCCACTAGTTGTGTATCTTAAGAGAAACATCGTTACTCTTGCCAGCGGTTTCTTGACTTTGAAGCTGTGATTATACTGGTGACGAGATATTGGCTACCCTAAGAGAGTCACAGTGTTACGTGCCAGTTGCTCACCCAAATACACATTTTTTAGATACTGTTTCCAGTGTGCCTGAAGCGATACGCCACTAGTTGTGTATCTTAAGAGAAACATCGTTACTTTTGCCAGGGGTTTCTAGAAGTTGCTGATTTGATTATGCTGGTGACGAGGCATTGCCTACCTCAAGAGAGTCATAGAGATTCCTGCCAGTTCTTCACCCAAATACACATTTTTTAGATACTCTTTCCAGTCTGCCTGATAGCTACGCCACTAGTTGTGTATCTTAAGAGTCATTGTAACTTTTGCCAGGGGTTTCTTGAAGTTGCTGATGTGATTATGCTGGTGACGAGGCATTGGCTACCCTATGAGTGTCATAGTGATTCCTGCTAGTTGCTCACCCAAATACACATTTTTTTGATACTTTGGCCAGTCTGCCTCAAGTGACACCCCACTAGCTGTGTATCTTATGAGAAGCTTCGTTACCTTTGCAAGCGGTTTCTTGAAGTTGGTGATGGGATTATGTTGGTGACGAGGCATTGGCTACCTTAAGAGAGTCATAGTGCTTCCTGCCAGTTGCTCACCCAAATACACATTTTGAGATACTGTGGCCAGTCTGCCTGAAGCGATACGCCACTTGTTGTGTATATTAAGAGAAACATCGTTACTCTTGCCAGCGGTTTCTTGACTTTGAAGCTGTGATTATACTGGTGACGAGATATTGGCTACCCTAAAGGAGAGACAGTGTTACGTGCCAGTTGCTCACCCAAATACACATTTTTTAGATACTGTTTCCAGTGTGCCTGAAGCGATACGCCACTAGTTGTGTATCTTAAGTGAAACATCGTTACTTTTGCCAGGGGTTTCTAGACGTTGCTGATTTGATTCTGCTGGTGACGAGGCATTGGCTACCTCAAGAGAGTCATAGAGATTCCTGCCAGTTCTTCACCCAAATACACATTTTTTAGATACTCTTTCCAGTCTGCCTGATAGCTACGCCACTAGTTGTGTATCTTAAGAGTCATTGTAACTTTTGCCAGGGGTTTCTTGAAGTTGCTGATGTGATTATGCTGGTGACGAGGCATTGGCTACCCTATGAGTGTCATAGTGATTCCTGCTAGTTGCTCACCCAAATACACATTTTTTTGATACTTTGGCCAGTCTGCCTCAAGTGACACCCCACTAGCTGTGTATCTTATGAGAGGCTTCGTTACCTTTGCAAGCGGTTTCTTGAAGTTGGTGATGGGATTATGTTGGTGACGAGGCATTGGCTACCTTAAGAGAGTCATAGTGCTTTCTGCCAGTTGGTCACCCAAATACACATTTTGAGATACTGTGGCCAGTCTGCCTGAAGCGATACGCCACTAGTTGTGTATCTTAAGAGAAACATCGTTACTCTTGCCAGCGGTTTCTTGACTTTGAAGCTGTGATTATACTGGTGACGAGATATTGGTTACCCTAAGAGAGTCACAGTGTTTCGTGCCAGTTGCTCACCCAAATACACATTTTTTAGATACTGTTTCCAGTGTGCCTGAAGCGATACGCCACTAGTTGTGTATCTTAAGAGATACATCGTTACTTTTGCCAGGGGTTTCTAGAAGTTGCTTATTTGATTCTGCTGGTGACGAGGCATTGGCTACCTCAAGAGAGTCATAGAGATTCCTGCCAGTTCTTCACCCAAATACACATTTTTTAGATACTCTTTCCAGTCTGCCTGATAGCTACGCCACTAGTTGTGTATCTTAAGAGTCATTGTAACTTTTGCCAGGGGTTTCTTGAAGTTGCTGATGTGATTATGCTGGTGACGAGGCATTGGCTACCCTATGAGTGTCATAGTGATTCCTGCTAGTTGCTCACCCAAATACACATTTTTTTGATACTTTGGCCAGTCTGCCTCAAGTGACACCCCACTAGCTGTGTATCTTATGAGAAGCTTCGTTACCTTTGCAAGCGGTTTCTTGAAGTTGGTGATGGGATTATGTTGGTGACGATGCATTGGCTACCTTAAGAGAGTCATAGTGCTTCCTGCCAGTTGCTCACCCAAATACACATTTTGAGATACTGTGGCCAGTCTGCCTGAAGCGATACGCCACTTGTTGTGTATATTAAGAGAAACATCGTTACTCTTGCCAGCGGTTTCTTGACTTTGAAGCTGTGATTATACTGGTGACGAGATATTGGCTACCCTAAAGGAGAGACAGTGTTACGTGCCAGTTGCTCACCCAAATACACATTTTTTAGATACTGTTTCCAGTGTGCCTGAAGCGATACGCCACTAGTTGTGTATCTTAAGTGAAACATCGTTACTTTTGCCAGGGGTTTCTAGACGTTGCTGATTTGATTCTGCTGGTGACGAGGCATTGGCTACCTCAAGAGAGTCATAGAGATTCCTGCCAGTTCTTCACCCAAATACACATTTTTTAGATACTCTTTCCAGTCTGCCTGATAGCTACGCCACTAGTTGTGTATCTTAAGAGTCATTGTAACTTTTGCCAGGGGTTTCTTGAAGTTGCTGATGTGATTATGCTGGTGACGAGGCATTGGCTACCCTATGAGTGTCATAGTGATTCCTGCTAGTTGCTCACCCAAATACACATTTTTTTGATACTTTGGCCAGTCTGCCTCAAGTGACACCCCACTAGCTGTGTATCTTATGAGAAGCTTCGTTACCTTTGCAAGCGGTTTCTTGAAGTTGGTGATGGGATTATGTTGGTGACGAGGCATTGGCTACCTTAAGAGAGTCATAGTGCTTCCTGCCAGTTGCTCACCCAAATACACATTTTGAGATACTGTGGCCAGTCTGCCTGAAGCGATACGCCACTAGTTGTGTATCTTAAGAGAAACATCGTTACTCTTGCCAGCGGTTTCTTGACTTTGAAGCTGTGATTATACTGGTGACGAGATATTGGTTACCCTAAGAGAGTCACAGTGTTTCGTGCCAGTTGCTCACCCAAATACACATTTTTTAGATACTGTTTCGTGTGCCTGAAGCGATACGCCACTAGTTGTGTATCTTAAGAGATACATCGTTACTTTTGCCAGGGGTTTCTAGAAGTTGCTGATTTGATTCTGCTGGTGACGAGGCATTGCCTACCTCAAGAGAGTCATAGAGATTCCTGCCAGTTCTTCACCCAAATACACATTTTTTAGATACTCTTTCCAGTCTGCCTGATAGCTACGCCACTAGTTGTGTATCTTAAGAGTCATTGTAACTTTTGCCAGGGGTTTCTTGAAGTTGCTGATGTGATTATGCTGGTGACGAGGCATTGGCTACCCTATGAGTGTCATAGTGATTCCTGCTAGTTGCTCACCCAAATACACATTTTTTTGATACTTTGGCCAGTCTGCCTCAAGTGACACCCCACTAGCTGTGTATCTTATGAGAAGCTTCGTTACCTTTGCAAGCGGTTTCTTGAAGTTGGTGATGGGATTATGTTGGTGACGAGGCATTGGCTACCTTAAGAGAGTCATAGTGCTTCCTGCCAGTTGCTCACCCAAATACACATTTTTAGATACTGTGGCCAGTCTGCCTGAGGCGATACGCCACTAGTTGTGTATCTTAAGAGAAACATCGTTACTCTTGCCAGCGGTTTCTTGACTTTGAAGCTGAGATTATACTGGTGACGAGATATTGGCTACCCTAAGAGATTCACAGTGTTTCGTGCCAGTTGCTCACCCAAATACACATTTTTTAGATACTGTTTCGTGTGCCTGAAGCGATACGCCACTAGTTGTGTATCTTAAGAGAAACATCGTTACTTTTGCCAGGGGTTTCTAGAAGTTGCTGATTTGATTCTGCTGTTGACGAGGCATTGGCTACCTCAAGAGAGTCATAGAGATTCCTGCCAGTTCTTCACCCAAATACACATTTTTTAGATACTCTTTCCAGTCTGCCTGATAGCTACGCCACTAGTTGTGTATCTTAAGAGTCATTGTAACTTTTGCCAGGGGTTTCTTGAAGTTGCTGATGTGATTATGCTGGTGACGAGGCATTGGCTACCCTATGAGTGTCATAGTGATTCCTGCTAGTTGCTCACCCAAATACACATTTTTTGATACTTCGGCCAGTCTGCCTCAAGTGACACCCCACTAGCTGTGTATCTTATGTGAAGCTTCGTTACCTTTGCAAGCGGTTTCTTGAAGTTGGTGATGGGATTATGTTGGTGACGAGGCATTGGCTATCTTAAGAGAGTCATAGTGCTTCCTGCCAGTTGCTCACCCAAATACACATTTTGAGATACTGTGGCCAGTCTGCTTGAAGCGATACGCCACTATTTGTGTATCTTAAGAGAAACATCGTTACTCTTGCCAGCGGTTTCTTGACTTTGAAGCTGTGATTATACTGGTGACGAGATATTGGCTACCCTAAAGGAGAGACAGTGTTTCGTGCCAGTTGCTCACCCAAATACACATTTTTTAGATACTGTTTCCAGTGTGCCTGAAGCGATACGCCACTAGTTGTGTATCTTAAGAGAAACATCGTTACTTTTGCCAGGGGTTTCTAGAAGTTGCTGATTTGATTGTGCTGGTGACGAGGCATTGGCTACCTCAAGAGAGTCATAGAGATTCCTGCCAGTTCTTCACCCAAATACACGTTTTTTAGATACTCTTTCCAGTCTGCCTGATAGCTACGCCACTAGTTGTGTATCTTAAGAGTCATTGTAACTTTTGCCAGGGGTTTCTTGAAGTTGCTGATGTGATTATGCTGGTGACGAGGCATTGGCTACCCTATGAGTGTCATAGTGATTCCTGCTAGTTGCTCACCCAAATACACATATTTTGATACTTCGGCCAGTCTGCCTCAAGTGACACCCCACTAGCTGTGTATCTTATGAGAAGCTTCGTTACCTTTGCAAGCGGTTTCTTGAAGTTGGTGATGGGATTATGTTGGTGACGAGGCATTGGCTATCTTAAGAGAGTCATAGTGCTTCCTGCCAGTTGCTCACCCAAATACACATTTTGAGATACTGTGGCCAGTCTGCCTGAAGCGATACGCCACTAGTTGTGTATATTAAGAGAAACATCGTTACTCTTGCCAGCGGTTTCTTGACTTTGAAGCTGTGATTATACTGGTGACGAGATATTGGCTACCCTAAGAGAGTCACAGTGTTACGTGCCAGTTGCTCACCCAAATACACATTTTTTAGATACTGTTTCCAGTGTGCCTGAAGCGATACGCCACTAGTTGTGTATCTTAAGAGAAACATCGTTACTTTTGCCAGGGGTTTCTAGACGTTGCTGATTTGATTCTGCTGGTGACGAGGCATTGGCTACCTCAAGAGAGTCATAGAGATTCCTGCCAGTTCTTCACCCAAATACACATTTTTTAGATACTCTTTCCAGTCTGCCTGATAGCTACGCCACTAGTTGTGTATCTTAAGAGTCATTGTAACTTTTGCCAGGGGTTTCTTGAAGTTGCTGATGTCATTATGCTGGTGACGAGGCATTGGCTACCCTATGAGTGTCATAGTGATTCCTGCTAGTTGCTCACCCAAATACACATTTTTTTGATACTTTGGCCAGTCTGCCTCAAGTGACACCCCACTAGCTGTGTATCTTATGAGAAGCTTCGTTACCTTTGCAAGCGGTTTCTTGAAGTTGGTGATGGGATTATGTTGGTGAAGAGGCATTGGCTACCTTAAGAGAGTCATAGTGCTTCCTGCCAGTTGCTCACCCAAATACACATTTTGAGATACTGTGGCCAGTCTGCCTGAAGCGATACGCCACTAGTTGTGTATCTTAAGAGAAACATCGTTACTCTTGCCAGCGGTTTCTTGACTTTGAAGCTGTGATTATACTGGTGACGAGATATTGGCTACCCTAAGAGAGTCACAGTGTTACGTGCCAGTTGCTCACCCAAATACACATTTTTTAGATACTGTTTCCAGTGTGCCTGAAGCGATACGCCACTAGTTGTGTATCTTAAGAGAAACATCGTTACTTTTGCCAGGGGTTTCTAGAAGTTGCTGATTTGATTATGCTGGTGACGAGGCATTGCCTACCTCAAGAGAGTCATAGAGATTCCTGCCAGTTCTTCACCCAAATACACATTTTTTAGATACTCTTTCCAGTCTGCCTGATAGCTACGCCACTAGTTGTGTATCTTAAGAGTCATTGTAACTTTTGCCAGGGGTTTCTTGAAGTTGCTGATGTGATTATGCTGGTGACGAGGCATTGGCTACCCTATGAGTGTCATAGTGATTCCTGCTAGTTGCTCACCCAAATACACATTTTTTTGATACTTTGGCCAGTCTGCCTCAAGTGACACCCCACTAGCTGTGTATCTTATGAGAAGCTTCGTTACCTTTGCAAGCGGTTTCTTGAAGTTGGTGATGGGATTATGTTGGTGACGAGGCATTGGCTACCTTAAGAGAGTCATAGTGCTTCCTGCCAGTTGCTCACCCAAATACACATTTTGAGATACTGTGGCCAGTCTGCCTGAAGCGATACGCCACTTGTTGTGTATATTAAGAGAAACATCGTTACTCTTGCCAGCGGTTTCTTGACTTTGAAGCTGTGATTATACTGGTGACGAGATATTGGCTACCCTAAAGGAGAGACAGTGTTACGTGCCAGTTGCTCACCCAAATACACATTTTTTAGATACTGTTTCCAGTGTGCCTGAAGCGATACGCCACTAGTTGTGTATCTTAAGTGAAACATCGTTACTTTTGCCAGGGGTTTCTAGACGTTGCTGATTTGATTCTGCTGGTGACGAGGCATTGGCTACCTCAAGAGAGTCATAGAGATTCCTGCCAGTTCTTCACCCAAATACACATTTTTTAGATACTCTTTCCAGTCTGCCTGATAGCTACGCCACTAGTTGTGTATCTTAAGAGTCATTGTAACTTTTGCCAGGGGTTTCTTGAAGTTGCTGATGTGATTATGCTGGTGACGAGGCATTGGCTACCCTATGAGTGTCATAGTGATTCCTGCTAGTTGCTCACCCAAATACACATTTTTTTGATACTTTGGCCAGTCTGCCTCAAGTGACACCCCACTAGCTGTGTATCTTATGAGAGGCTTCGTTACCTTTGCAAGCGGTTTCTTGAAGTTGGTGATGGGATTATGTTGGTGACGAGGCATTGGCTACCTTAAGAGAGTCATAGTGCTTTCTGCCAGTTGGTCACCCAAATACACATTTTGAGATACTGTGGCCAGTCTGCCTGAAGCGATACGCCACTAGTTGTGTATCTTAAGAGAAACATCGTTACTCTTGCCAGCGGTTTCTTGACTTTGAAGCTGTGATTATACTGGTGACGAGATATTGGTTACCCTAAGAGAGTCACAGTGTTTCGTGCCAGTTGCTCACCCAAATACACATTTTTTAGATACTGTTTCCAGTGTGCCTGAAGCGATACGCCACTAGTTGTGTATCTTAAGAGATACATCGTTACTTTTGCCAGGGGTTTCTAGAAGTTGCTTATTTGATTCTGCTGGTGACGAGGCATTGGCTACCTCAAGAGAGTCATAGAGATTCCTGCCAGTTCTTCACCCAAATACACATTTTTTAGATACTCTTTCCAGTCTGCCTGATAGCTACGCCACTAGTTGTGTATCTTAAGAGTCATTGTAACTTTTGCCAGGGGTTTCTTGAAGTTGCTGATGTGATTATGCTGGTGACGAGGCATTGGCTACCCTATGAGTGTCATAGTGATTCCTGCTAGTTGCTCACCCAAATACACATTTTTTTGATACTTTGGCCAGTCTGCCTCAAGTGACACCCCACTAGCTGTGTATCTTATGAGAAGCTTCGTTACCTTTGCAAGCGGTTTCTTGAAGTTGGTGATGGGATTATGTTGGTGACGAGGCATTGGCTACCTTAAGAGAGTCATAGTGCTTCCTGCCAGTTGCTCACCCAAATACACATTTTTAGATACTGTGGCCAGTCTGCCTGAAGCGATACGCCACTAGTTGTGTATCTTAAGAGAAACATCGTTACTCTTGCCAGCGGTTTCTTGACTTTGAAGCTGAGATTATACTGGTGACGAGATATTGGCTACCCTAAGAGATTCACAGTGTTTCGTGCCAGTTGCTCACACAAATACACATTTTTTAGATACTGTTTCGTGTGCCTGAAGCTATACGCCACTAGTTGTGTATCTTAATAGAAACATCGTTACTTTTGCCAGGGGTTTCTAGAAGTTGCTGATTTGATTCTGCTGTTGACGAGGCATTGGCTACCTCAAGAGAGTCATAGAGATTCCTGCCAGTTCTTCACCCAAATACACATTTCTTAGATACTCTTTCCAGTCTGCCTGATAGCTACGCCACTAGTTGTGTATCTTAAGAGTCATTGTAACTTTTGCCAGGGGTTTCTTGAAGTTGCTGATGTGATTATGCTGGTGACGAGGCATTGGCTACCCTATGAGTGTCATAGTGATTCCTGCTAGTTGCTCACCCAAATACACATTTTTTTGATACTTTGGCCAGTCTGCCTCAAGTGACACCCCACTAGCTGTGTATCTTATGAGAAGCTTCGTTACCTTTGCAAGCGGTTTCTTGAAGTTGGTGATGGGATTATGTTGGTGACGAGGCATTGGCTACCTTAAGAGAGTCATAGTGCTTCCTGCCAGTTGCTCACCCAAATACACATTTTGAGATACTGTGGCCAGTCTGCCTGAAGCGATACGCCACTTGTTGTGTATATTAAGAGAAACATCGTTACTCTTGCCAGCGGTTTCTTGACTTTGAAGCTGTGATTATACTGGTGACGAGATATTGGCTACCCTAAAGGAGAGACAGTGTTACGTGCCAGTTGCTCACCCAAATACACATTTTTTAGATACTGTTTCCAGTGTGCCTGAAGCGATACGCCACTAGTTGTGTATCTTAAGTGAAACATCGTTACTTTTGCCAGGGGTTTCTAGACGTTGCTGATTTGATTCTGCTGGTGACGAGGCATTGGCTACCTCAAGAGAGTCATAGAGATTCCTGCCAGTTCTTCACCCAAATACACATTTTTTAGATACTCTTTCCAGTCTGCCTGATAGCTACGCCACTAGTTGTGTATCTTAAGAGTCATTGTAACTTTTGCCAGGGGTTTCTTGAAGTTGCTGATGTGATTATGCTGGTGACGAGGCATTGGCTACCCTATGAGTGTCATAGTGATTCCTGCTAGTTGCTCACCCAAATACACATTTTTTTGATACTTTGGCCAGTCTGCCTCAAGTGACACCCCACTAGCTGTGTATCTTATGAGAAGCTTCGTTACCTTTGCAAGCGGTTTCTTGAAGTTGGTGATGGGATTATGTTGGTGACGAGGCATTGGCTACCTTAAGAGAGTCATAGTGCTTCCTGCCAGTTGCTCACCCAAATACACATTTTTAGATACTGTGGCCAGTCTGCCTGAAGCGATACGCCACTAGTTGTGTATCTTAAGAGAAACATCGTTACTCTTGCCAGCGGTTTCTTGACTTTGAAGCTGAGATTATTCTGGTGACGAGATATTGGCTACCCTAAGAGATTCACAGTGTTTCGTGCCAGTTGCTCACACAAATACACATTTTTTAGATACTGTTTCGTGTGCCTGAAGCTATACGCCACTAGTTGTGTATCTTAATAGAAACATCGTTACTTTTGCCAGGGGTTTCTAGAAGTTGCTGATTTGATTCTGCTGTTGACGAGGCATTGGCTACCTCAAGAGAGTCATAGAGATTCCTGCCAGTTCTTCACCCAAATACACATTTCTTAGATACTCTTTCCAGTCTGCCTGATAGCTACGCCACTAGTTGTGTATCTTAAGAGTCATTGTAACTTTTGCCAGGGGTTTCTTGAAGTTGCTGATGTGATTATGCTGGTGACGAGGCTTTGGCTACCCTATGAGTGTCATAGTGATTCCTGCTAGTTGCTCACCCAAATACACATTTTTTGATAATTCGGCCAGTCTGCCTCAAGTGACACCCCACTAGCTGTGTATCTTATGAGAAGCTTCGTTACCTTTGCAAGCGGTTTCTTGAAGTTGGTGATGGGATTATGTTGGTGACGAGGCATTGGCTATCTTAAGAGAGTCATAGTGCTTCCTGCCAGTTGCTCACCCAAATACACATTTTGAGATACTGTGGCCAGTCTGCCTGAAGCGATACGCCACTAGTTGTGTATCATAAGAGAAACATCGTTACTCTTGCCAGCGGTTTCTTGACTTTGAAGCTGTGATTATACTGGTGACGAGATATTGGTTACCCTAAGAGAGTCACAGTGTTTCGTGCCAGTTGCTCACCCAAATACACATTTTTTAGATACTGTTTCCAGTGTGCCTGAAGCGATACGCCACTAGTTGTGTATCTTAAGAGAAACATCGTTACTTTTGCCAGGGGTTTCTAGAAGTTGCTGATTTGATTCAGCTGGTGACGAGGCATTGGCTACCTCAAGAGAGTCATAGAGATTCCTGCCAGTTCTTCACCCAAATACACATTTTTTAGATACTCTTTCCAGTCTGCCTGATAGCTACGCCACTAGTTGTGTATCTTAAGAGTCATTGTAACTTTTGCCAGGGGTTTCTTGAAGTTGCTGATGTGATTATGCTGGTGACGAGGCATTGGCTACCCTATGAGTGTCATAGTGATTCCTGCTAGTTGCTCACCCAAATACACATTTTTTTGATACTTTGGCCAGTCTGCCTCAAGTGACACCCCACTAGCTGTGTATCTTATGAGAAGCTTCGTTACCTTTGCAAGCGGTTTCTTGAAGTTGGTGATGGGATTATGTTGGTGACGTGGCATTGGCTACCTTAAGAGAGTCATAGTGCTTCCTGCCAGTTGCTCACCCAAATACACATTTTGAGATACTGTGGCCAGTCTGCCTGAAGCGATACGCCACTAGTTGTGTATCTTAAGAGAAACATCGTTACTCTTGCCAGCGGTTTCTTGACTTTGAAGCTGTGATTATACTGGTGACGAGATATTGGCTACCCTAAGAGAGTCACAGTGTTTCGTGCCAGTTGCTCACCCAAATACACATTTTTTAGATACTGTTTCGTGTGCCTGAAGCGATACGCCACTAGTTGTGTATCTTAAGAGAAACATCGTTACTTTTGCCAGGGGTTTCTAGAAGTTGCTGATTTGATTCTGCTGTTGACGAGGCATTGGCTACCTCAAGAGAGTCATAGAGATTCCTGCCAGTTCTTCACCCAAATACACATTTTTTAGATACTCTTTCCAGTCTGCCTGATAGCTACGCCACTAGTTGTGTATCTTAAGAGTCATTGTAACTTTTGCCAGGGGTTTCTTGAAGTTGCTGATGTGATTATGCTGGTGACGAGGCATTGGCTACCCTATGAGTGTCATAGTGATTCCTGCTAGTTGCTCACCCAAATACACATTTTTCGATACTTCGGCCAGTCTGCCTCAAGTGACACCCCACTAGCTGTGTATCTTATGAGAAGCTTCGTTACCTTTGCAAGCGGTTTCTTGAAGTTGGTGATGGGATTATGTTGGTGACGAGGCATTGGCTATCTTAAGAGAGTCATAGTGCTTCCTGCCAGTTGCTCACCCAAATACACATTTTGAGATACTGTGGCCAGTCTGCTTGAAGCGATACGCCACTATTTGTGTATCTTAAGAGAAACATCGTTACTCTTGCCAGCGGTTTCTTGACTTTGAAGCTGTGATTATACTGGTGACGAGATATTGGCTACCCTAAAGGAGAGACAGTGTTTCGTGCCAGTTGCTCACCCAAATACACATTTTTTAGATACTGTTTCCAGTGTGCCTGAAGCGATACGCCACTAGTTGTGTATCTTAAGAGAAACATCGTTACTTTTGCCAGGGGTTTCTAGAAGTTGCTGATTTGATTGTGCTGGTGACGAGGCATTGGCTACCTCAAGAGAGTCATAGAGATTCCTGCCAGTTCTTCACCCAAATACACATTTTTTAGATACTCTTTCCAGTCTGCCTGATGGCTACGCCACTAGTTGTGTATCTTAAGAGTCATTGTAACTTTTGCCAGGGGTTTCTTGAAGTTGCTGATGTGATTATGCTGGTGACGAGGCATTGGCTACCCTATGAGTGTCATAGTGATTCCTGCTAGTTGCTCACCCAAATACACATATTTTGATACTTCGCCCAGTCTGCCTCAAGTGACACCCCACTAGCTGTGTATCTTATGAGAAGCTTCGTTACCTTTGCAAGCGGTTTCTTGAAGTTGGTGATGGGATTATGTTGGTGACGAGGCATTGGCTATCTTAAGAGAGTCATAGTGCTTCCTGCCAGTTGCTCACCCAAATACACATTTTGAGATACTGTGGCCAGTCTGCCTGAAGCGATACGCCACTAGTTGTGTATATTAAGAGAAACATCGTTACTCTTGCCAGCGGTTTCTTGACTTTGAAGCTGTGATTATACTGGTGACGAGATATTGGCTACCCTAAGAGAGTCACAGTGTTACGTGCCAGTTGCTCACCCAAATACACATTTTTTAGATACTGTTTCCAGTGTGCCTGAAGCGATACGCCACTAGTTGTGTATCTTAAGAGAAACATCGTTACTTTTGCCAGGGGTTTCTAGACGTTGCTGATTTGATTCTGCTGGTGACGAGGCATTGGCTACCTCAAGAGAGTCATAGAGATTCCTGCCAGTTCTTCACCCAAATACACATTTTTTAGATACTCTTTCCAGTCTGCCTGATAGCTACGCCACTAGTTGTGTGTCTTAGGAGTCATTGTAACTTTTGCCAGGGGTTTCTTGAAGTTGCTGATGTGATTATGCTGGTGACGAGGCATTGGCTACCCTATGAGTGTCATAGTGATTCCTGCTAGTTGCTCACCCAAATACACATTTTTTTGATACTTTGGCCAGTCTGCCTCAAGTGACACCCCACTAGCTGTGTATCTTATGAGAAGCTTCGTTACCTTTGCAAGCGGTTTCTTGAAGTTGGTGATGGGATTATGTTGGTGACGAGGCATTGGCTACCTTAAGAGAGTCATAGTGCTTTCTGCCAGTTGGTCACCCAAATACACATTTTGAGATACTGTGGCCAGTCTGCCTGAAGCGATACGCCACTAGTTGTGTATCTTAAGAGAAACATCGTTACTCTTGCCAGCGGTTTCTTGACTTTGAAGCTGTGATTATACTGGTGACGAGATATTGGCTACCCTAAGAGAGTCACAGTGTTACGTGCCAGTTGCTCACCCAAATACACATTTTTTAGATACTGTTTCGTGTGTGCCTGAAGCGATACGCCACTAGTTGTGTATCTTAAGAGATACATCGTTACTTTTGCCAGGGGTTTCTAGAAGTTGCTTATTTGATTCTGCTGGTGACGAGGCATTGGCTACCTCAAGAGAGTCATAGAGATTCCTGCCAGTTCTTCACCCAAATACACATTTTTTAGATACTCTTTCCAGTCTGCCTGATAGCTACGCCACTAGTTGTGTATCTTAAGAGTCATTGTAACTTTTGCCAGGGGTTTCTTGAAGTTGCTGATGTGATTATGCTGGTGACGAGGCATTGGCTACCCTATGAGTGTCATAGTGATTCCTGCTAGCTGCTCACCCAAATACACATTTTTTTGATACTTTGGCCAGTCTGCCTCAAGTGACACCCCACTAGCTGTGTATCTTATGAGAAGCTTCGTTACCTTTGCAAGCGGTTTCTTGAAGTTGGTGATGGGATAATGTTGGTGAAGAGGCATTGGCTACCTTAAGAGAGTCATAGTGCTTCCTGCCAGTTGCTCACCCAAATACACATTTTGAGATACTGTGGCCAGTCTGCCTGAAGCGATACGCCACTAGTTGTGTATCTTAAGAGAAACATCGTTACTCTTGCCAGCGGTTTCTTGACTTTGAAGCTGTGATTATACTGGTGACGAGATATTGGCTACCCTAAGAGAGTCACAGTGTTTCGTGCCAGTTGCTCACCCAAATACACATTTTTTAGATACTGTTTCCAGTGTGCCTGAAGCGATACGCCACTATTTGTGTATCTTAAGAGAAACATCGTTACTTTTGCCAGGGGTTTCTAGAAGTTGCTGATTTGATTCTGCTGGTGACGAGGCATTGGCTACCTCAAGAGAGTCATAGAGATTCCTGCCAGTTCTTCACCCAAATACACATTTTTTAGATACTCTTTCCAGTCTGCCTGATAGCTACGCCACTAGTTGTGTATCTTAAGAGTCATTGTAACTTTTGCCAGGGGTTTCTTGAAGTTGCTGATGTGATTATGCTGGTGACGAGGCATTGGCTACCCTATGAGTGTCATAGTGATTCCTGCTAGTTGCTCACCCAAATACACATTTTTTTGATACTTTGGCCGGTCTGCCTCAAGTGACACCCCACTAGCTGTGTATCTTATGAGAAGCTTCGTTACCTTTGCAAGCGGTTTCTTGAAGTTGGTGATGGGATTATGTTGGTGACGAGGCATTGGCTACCTTAAGAGAGTCATAGTGCTTCCTGCCAGTTGCTCACCCAAATACACATTTTGAGATACTGTGGCCAGTCTGCCTGAAGCGATACGCCACTAGTTGTGTATCTTAAGAGAAACATCGTTACTCTTGCCAGCGGTTTCTTGACTTTGAGGCTGAGATTATACTGGTGACGAGATATTGGCTACCCTAAGAGATTCACAGTGTTTCGTGCCAGTTGCTCACACAAATACACATTTTTTAGATACTGTTTCCAGTGTGCCTGAAGCGATACGCCACTAGTTGTGTATCTTAAGAGAAACATCGTTACTTTTGCCAGGGGTTTCTAGAAGTTGCTGATTTGATTCAGCTGGTGACGAGGCATTGGCTACCTCAAGAGAGTCATAGAGATTCCTGCCAGTTCTTCACCCAAATACACATTTTTTAGATACTCTTTCCAGTCTGCCTGATAGCTACGCCACTAGTTGTGTATCTTAAGAGTCATTGTAACTTTTGCCAGGGGTTTCTTGAAGTTGCTGATGTGATTATGCTGGTGACGAGGCATTGGCTACCCTATGAGTGTCATAGTGATTCCTGCTAGTTGCTCACCCAAATACACATTTTTTTGATACTTTGGCCAGTCTGCCTCAAGTGACACCCCACTAGCTGTGTATCTTATGAGAAGCTTCGTTACCTTTGCAAGCGGTTTCTTGAAGTTGGTGATGGGATTATGTTGGTGACGTGGCATTGGCTACCTTAAGAGAGTCATAGTGCTTCCTGCCAGTTGCTCACCCAAATACACATTTTGAGATACTGTGGCCAGTCTGCCTGAAGCGATACGCCACTAGTTGTGTATCTTAAGAGAAACATCGTTACTCTTGCCAGCGGTTTCTTGACTTTGAAGCTGTGATTATACTGGTGACGAGATATTGGCTACCCTAAGAGAGTCACAGTGTTTCGTGCCAGTTGCTCACCCAAATACACATTTTTTAGATACTGTTTCGTGTGCCTGAAGCGATACGCCACTAGTTGTGTATCTTAAGAGAAACATCGTTACTTTTACCAGGGGTTTCTAGAAGTTGCTGATTTGATTCTGCTGTTGACGAGGCATTGGCTACCTCAAGAGAGTCATAGAGATTCCTGCCAGTTCTTCACCCAAATACACATTTTTTAGATACTCTTTCCAGTCTGCCTGATAGCTACGCCACTAGTTGTGTATCTTAAGAGTCATTGTAACTTTTGCCAGGGGTTTCTTGAAGTTGCTGATGTGATTATGCTGGTGACGAGGCATTGGCTACCCTATGAGTGTCATAGTGATTCCTGCTAGTTGCTCACCCAAATACACATTTTTTGATACTTCGGCCAGTCTGCCTCAAGTGACACCCCACTAGCTGTGTATCTTATGAGAAGCTTCGTTACCTTTGCAAGCGGTTTCTTGAAGTTGGTGATGGGATTATGTTGGTGACGAGGCATTGGCCACCTTAAGAGAGTCATAGTGCTTCCTGCCAGTTGCTCACCCAAATACACATTTTGAGATACTGTGGCCAGTCTGCCTGAAGCGATACGCCACTATTTGTGTATCTTAAGAGAAACATCGTTACTCTTGCCAGCGGTTTCTTGACTTTGAAGCTGTGATTATACTGGTGACGAGATATTGGCTACCCTAAAGGAGAGACAGTGTTACGTGCCAGTTGCTCACCCAAATACACATTTTTTAGATACTGTTTCCAGTGTGCCTGAAGCGATACGCCACTAGTTGTGTATCTTAAGTGAAACATCGTTACTTTTGCCAGGGGTTTCTAGACGTTGCTGATTTGATTCTGCTGGTGACGAGGCATTGGCTACCTCAAGAGAGTCATAGAGATTCCTGCCAGTTCTTCACCCAAATACACATTTTTTAGATACTCTTTCCAGTCTGCCTGATAGCTACGCCACTAGTTGTGTATCTTAAGAGTCATTGTAACTTTTGCCAGGGGTTTCTTGAAGTTGCTGATGTGATTATGCTGGTGACGAGGCATTGGCTACCCTATGAGTGTCATAGTGATTCCTGCTAGTTGCTCACCCAAATACACATTTTTTTGATACTTTGGCCAGTCTGCCTCAAGTGACACCCCACTAGCTGTGTATCTTATGAGAAGCTTCGTTACCTTTGCAAGCGGTTTCTTGAAGTTGGTGATGGGATTATGTTGGTGACGAGGCATTGGCTATCTTAAGAGAGTCATAGTGCTTCCTGCCAGTTGCTCACCCAAATACACATTTTGAGATACTGTGGCCAGTCTGCCTGAAGCGATACGCCACTTGTTGTGTATATTAAGAGAAACATCGTTACTCTTGCCAGCGGTTTCTTGACTTTGAAGCTGTGATTATACTGGTGACGAGATATTGGCTACCCTAAAGGAGAGACAGTGTTACGTGCCAGTTGCTCACCCAAATACACATTTTTTAGATACTGTTTCCAGTGTGCCTGAAGCGATACGCCACTAGTTGTGTATCTTAAGTGAAACATCGTTACTTTTGCCAGGGGTTTCTAGACGTTGCTGATTTGATTCTGCTGGTGACGAGGCATTGGCTACCTCAAGAGAGTCATAGAGATTCCTGCCAGTTCTTCACCCAAATACACATTTTTTAGATACTCTTTCCAGTCTGCCTGATAGCTACGCCACTAGTTGTGTATCTTAAGAGTCATTGTAACTTTTGCCAGGGGTTTCTTGAAGTTGCTGATGTGATTATGCTGGTGACGAGGCATTGGCTACCCTATGAGTGTCATAGTGATTCCTGCTAGTTGCTCACCCAAATACACATTTTTTTGATACTTTGGCCAGTCTGCCTCAAGTGACACCCCACTAGCTGTGTATCTTATGAGAAGCTTCGTTACCTTTGCAAGCGGTTTCTTGAAGTTGGTGATGGGATTATGTTGGTGACGAGGCATTGGCTACCTTAAGAGAGTCATAGTGCTTTCTGCCAGTTGGTCACCCAAATACACATTTTGAGATACTGTGGCCAGTCTGCCTGAAGCGATACGCCACTAGTTGTGTATCTTAAGAGAAACATCGTTACTCTTGCCAGCGGTTTCTTGACTTTGAAGCTGTGATTATACTGGTGACGAGATATTGGTTACCCTAAGAGAGTCACAGTGTTTCGTGCCAGTTGCTCACCCAAATACACATTTTTTAGATACGGTTTCCAGTGTGCCTGAAGCGATACGCCACTAGTTGTGTATCTTAAGAGATACATCGTTACTTTTGCCAGGGGTTTCTAGAAGTTGCTTATTTGATTCTGCTGGTGACGAGGCATTGGCTACCTCAAGAGAGTCATAGAGATTCCTGCCAGTTCTTCACCCAAATACACATTTTTTAGATACTCTTTCCAGTCTGCCTGATAGCTACGCCACTAGTTGTGTATCTTAAGAGTCATTGTAACTTTTGCCAGGGGTTTCTTGAAGTTGCTGATGTGATTATGCTGGTGACGAGGCATTGGCTACCCTATGAGTGTCATAGTGATTCCTGCTAGTTGCTCACCCAAATACACATTTTTTTGATACTTTGGCCAGTCTGCCTCAAGTGACACCCCACTAGCTGTGTATCTTATGAGAAGCTTCGTTACCTTTGCAAGCGGTTTCTTGAAGTTGGTGATGGGATTATGTTGGTGACGAGGCATTGGCTACCTTAAGAGAGTCATAGTGCTTCCTGCCAGTTGCTCACCCAAATACACATTTTTAGATACTGTGGCCAGTCTGCCTGAAGCGATACGCCACTAGTTGTGTATCTTAAGAGAAACATCGTTACTCTTGCCAGCGGTTTCTTGACTTTGAAGCTGAGATTATACTGGTGACGAGATATTGGCTACCCTAAGAGATTCACAGTGTTTCGTGCCAGTTGCTCACACAAATACACATTTTTTAGATACTGTTTCGTGTGCCTGAAGCTATACGCCACTAGTTGTGTATCTTAATAGAAACATCGTTACTTTTGCCAGGGGTTTCTAGAAGTTGCTGATTTGATTCTGCTGTTGACGAGGCATTGGCTACCTCAAGAGAGTCATAGAGATTCCTGCCAGTTCTTCACCCAAATACACATTTCTTAGATACTCTTTCCAGTCTGCCTGATAGCTACGCCACTAGTTGTGTATCTTAAGAGTCATTGTAACTTTTGCCAGGGGTTTCTTGAAGTTGCTGATGTGATTATGCTGGTGACGAGGCTTTGGCTACCCTATGAGTGTCATAGTGATTCCTGCTAGTTGCTCACCCAAATACACATTTTTTGATAATTCGGCCAGTCTGCCTCAAGTGACACCCCATTAGCTGTGTATCTTATGAGAAGCTTCGTTACCTTTGCAAGCGGTTTCTTGAAGTTGGTGATGGGATTATGTTGGTGACGAGGCATTGGCTATCTTAAGAGAGTCATAGTGCTTCCTGCCAGTTGCTCACCCAAATACACATTTTGAGATACTGTGGCCAGTCTGCCTGAAGCGATACGCCACTAGTTGTGTATCATAAGAGAAACATCGTTACTCTTGCCAGCGGTTTCTTGACTTTGAAGCTGTGATTATACTGGTGACGAGATATTGGTTACCCTAAGAGAGTC
Source organism: Schistocerca nitens (assembly GCF_023898315.1). NCBI lineage: Eukaryota > Metazoa > Arthropoda > Insecta > Orthoptera > Acrididae > Schistocerca > Schistocerca nitens. The sequence continues at coordinate 119,928,352 of NC_064616.1, forward strand.
ACAGTGTTTCGTGCCAGTTGCTCACCCAAATACACATTTTTTAGATACTGTTTCCAGTGTGCCTGAAGCGATACGCCACTAGTTGTGTATCTTAAGAGAAACATCGTTACTTTTGCCAGGGTTTTCTAGAAGTTGCTGATTTGATTCAGCTGGTGACGAGGCATTGGCTACCTCAAGAGAGTCATAGAGATTCCTGCCAGTTCTTCACCCAAATACACATTTTTTAGATACTCTTTCCAGTCTGCCTGATAGCTACGCCACCAGTTGTGTATCTTAAGAGTCATTGTAACTTTTGCCAGGGGTTTCTTGAAGTTGCTGATGTGATTATGCTGGTGACGAGGCATTGGCTACCCTATGAGTGTCATAGTGATTCCTGCTAGTTGCTCACCCAAATACACATTTTTTTGATACTTTGGCCAGTCTGCCTCAAGTGACACCCCACTAGCTGTGTATCTTATGAGAAGCTTCGTTACCTTTGCAAGCGGTTTCTTGAAGTTGGTGATGGGATTATGTTGGTGACGTGGCATTGGCTACCTTAAGAGAGTCATAGTGCTTCCTGCCAGTTGCTCACCCAAATACACATTTTGAGATACTGTGGCCAGTCTGCCTGAAGCGATACGCCACTAGTTGTGTATCTTAAGAGAAACATCGTTACTCTTGCCAGCGGTTTCTTGACTTTGAAGCTGTGATTATACTGGTGACGAGATATTGGCTACCCTAAGAGAGTCACAGTGTTTCGTGCCAGTTGCTCACCCAAATACACATTTTTTAGATACTGTTTCGTGTGCCTGAAGCGATACGCCACTAGTTGTGTATCTTAAGAGAAACATCGTTACTTTTGCCAGGGGTTTCTAGAAGTTGCTGATTTGATTCTGCTGTTGACGAGGCATTGGCTACCTCAAGAGAGTCATAGAGATTCCTGCCAGTTCTTCACCCAAATACACATTTTTTAGATACTCTTTCCAGTCTGCCTGATAGCTACGCCACTAGTTGTGTATCTTAAGAGTCATTGTAACTTTTGCCAGGGGTTTCTTGAAGTTGCTGATGTGATTATGCTGGTGACGAGGCATTGGCTACCCTATGAGTGTCATAGTGATTCCTGCTAGTTGCTCACCCAAATACACATTTTTCGATACTTCGGCCAGTCTGCCTCAAGTGACACCCCACTAGCTGTGTATCTTATGAGAAGCTTCGTTACCTTTGCAAGCGGTTTCTTGAAGTTGGTGATGGGATTATGTTGGTGACGAGGCATTGGCTATCTTAAGAGAGTCATAGTGCTTCCTGCCAGTTGCTCACCCAAATACACATTTTGAGATACTGTGGCCAGTCTGCTTGAAGCGATACGCCACTATTTGTGTATCTTAAGAGAAACATCGTTACTCTTGCCAGCGGTTTCTTGACTTTGAAGCTGTGATTATACTGGTGACGAGATATTGGCTACCCTAAAGGAGAGACAGTGTTTCGTGCCAGTTGCTCACCCAAATACACATTTTTTAGATACTGTTTCCAGTGTGCCTGAAGCGATACGCCACTAGTTGTGTATCTTAAGAGAAACATCGTTACTTTTGCCAGGGGTTTCTAGAAGTTGCTGATTTGATTGTGCTGGTGACGAGGCATTGGCTACCTCAAGAGAGTCATAGAGATTCCTGCCAGTTCTTCACCCAAATACACATTTTTTAGATACTCTTTCCAGTCTGCCTGATAGCTACGCCACTAGTTGTGTATCTTAAGAGTCATTGTAACTTTTGCCAGGGGTTTCTTAAAGTTGCTGATGTGATTATGCTGGTGACGAGGCATTGGCTACCCTATGAGTGTCATAGTGATTCCTGCTAGTTGCTCACCCAAATACACATATTTTGATACTTCGCCCAGTCTGCCTCAAGTGACACCCCACTAGCTGTGTATCTTATGAGAAGCTTCGTTACCTTTGCAAGCGGTTTCTTGAAGTTGGTGATGGGATTATGTTGGTGACGAGGCATTGGCTATCTTAAGAGAGTCATAGTGCTTCCTGCCAGTTGCTCACCCAAATACACATTTTGAGATACTGTGGCCAGTCTGCCTGAAGCGATACGCCACTAGTTGTGTATATTAAGAGAAACATCGTTACTCTTGCCAGCGGTTTCTTGACTTTGAAGCTGTGATTATACTGGTGACGAGATATTGGCTACCCTAAGAGAGTCACAGTGTTACGTGCCAGTTGCTCACCCAAATACACATTTTTTAGATACTGTTTCCAGTGTGCTTGAAGCGATACGCCACTAGTTGTGTATCTTAAGAGAAACATCGTTACTTTTGCCAGGGGTTTCTAGACGTTGCTGATTTGATTCTGCTGGTGACGAGGCATTGGCTACCTCAAGAGAGTCATAGAGATTCCTGCCAGTTCTTCACCCAAATACACATTTTTTAGATACTCTTTCCAGTCTGCCTGATAGCTACGCCACTAGTTGTGTGTCTTAGGAGTCATTGTAACTTTTGCCAGGGGTTTCTTGAAGTTGCTGATGTGATTATGCTGGTGACGAGGCATTGGCTACCCTATGAGTGTCATAGTGATTCCTGCTAGTTGCTCACCCAAATACACATTTTTTTGATACTTTGGCCAGTCTGCCTCAAGTGACACCCCACTAGCTGTGTATCTTATGAGAAGCTTCGTTACCTTTGCAAGCGGTTTCTTGAAGTTGGTGATGGGATTATGTTGGTGACGAGGCATTGGCTACCTTAAGAGAGTCATAGTGCTTCCTGCCAGTTGCTCACCCAAATACACATTTTGAGATACTGTGGCCAGTCTGCCTGAAGCGATACGCCACTAGTTGTGTATCTTAAGAGAAACATCGTTACTCTTGCCAGCGGTTTCTTGACTTTGAAGCTGTGATTATACTGGTGACGAGATATTGGCTACCCTAAGAGAGTCACAGTGTTTTGTGCCAGTTGCTCACCCAAATACACATTTTTTAGATACTGTTTCCAGTGTGCCTGAAGCGATACGCCACTAGTTGTGTATCTTAAGAGAAACATCGTTACTTTTGCCAGGGGTTTCTAGAAGTTGCTGATTTGATTGTGCTGGTGACGAGGCATTGGCTACCTCAAGAGAGTCATAGAGATTCCTGCCAGTTCTTCACCCAAATACACATTTTTTAGATACTCTTTCCAGTCTGCCTGATAGCTACGCCACTAGTTGTGTATCTTAAGAGTCATTGTAACTTTTGCCAGGGGTTTCTTGAAGTTGCTGATGTGATTATGCTGGTGACGAGGCATTGGCTACCCTATGAGTGTCATAGTGATTCCTGCTAGTTGCTCACCCAAATACACATTTTTTTGATACTTTGGCCGGTCTGCCTCAAGTGACACCCCACTAGCTGTGTATCTTATGAGAAGCTTCGTTACCTTTGCAAGCGGTTTCTTGAAGTTGGTGATGGGATTATGTTGGTGACGAGGCATTGGCTACCTTAAGAGAGTCATAGTGCTTCCTGCCAGTTGCTCACCCAAATACACATTTTGAGATACTGTGGCCAGTCTGCCTGAAGCGATACGCCACTAGTTGTGTATCTTAAGAGAAACATCGTTACTCTTGCCAGCGGTTTCTTGACTTTGAAGCTGAGATTATACTGGTGACGAGATATTGGCTACCCTAAGAGATTCACAGTGTTTCGTGCCAGTTGCTCACACAAATACACATTTTTTAGATACTGTTTCCAGTGTGCCTGAAGCGATACGCCACTAGTTGTGTATCTTAAGAGAAACATCGTTACTTTTGCCAGGGGTTTCTAGAAGTTGCTGATTTGATTCAGCTGGTGACGAGGCATTGGCTACCTCAAGAGAGTCATAGAGATTCCTGCCAGTTCTTCACCCAAATACACATTTTTTAGATACTCTTTCCAGTCTGCCTGATAGCTACGCCACTAGTTGTGTATCTTAAGAGTCATTGTAACTTTTGCCAGGGGTTTCTTGAAGTTGCTGATGTGATTATGCTGGTGACGAGGCATTGGCTACCCTATGAGTGTCATAGTGATTCCTGCTAGTTGCTCACCCAAATACACATTTTTTTGATACTTTGGCCAGTCTGCCTCAAGTGACACCCCACTAGCTGTGTATCTTATGAGAAGCTTCGTTACCTTTGCAAGCGGTTTCTTGAAGTTGGTGATGGGATTATGTTGGTGACGTGGCATTGGCTACCTTAAGAGAGTCATAGTGCTTCCTGCCAGTTGCTCACCCAAATACACATTTTGAGATACTGTGGCCAGTCTGCCTGAAGCGATACGCCACTAGTTGTGTATCTTAAGAGAAACATCGTTACTCTTGCCAGCGGTTTCTTGACTTTGAAGCTGTGATTATACTGGTGACGAGATATTGGCTACCCTAAGAGAGTCACAGTGTTTCGTGCCAGTTGCTCACCCAAATACACATTTTTTAGATACTGTTTCGTGTGCCTGAAGCGATACGCCACTAGTTGTGTATCTTAAGAGAAACATCGTTACTTTTACCAGGGGTTTCTAGAAGTTGCTGATTTGATTCTGCTGTTGACGAGGCATTGGCTACCTCAAGAGAGTCATAGAGATTCCTGCCAGTTCTTCACCCAAATACACATTTTTTAGATACTCTTTCCAGTCTGCCTGATAGCTACGCCACTAGTTGTGTATCTTAAGAGTCATTGTAACTTTTGCCAGGGGTTTCTTGAAGTTGCTGATGTGATTATGCTGGTGACGAGGCATTGGCTACCCTATGAGTGTCATAGTGATTCCTGCTAGTTGCTCACCCAAATACACATTTTTTTGATACTTTGGCCAGTCTGCCTCAAGTGACACCCCACTAGCTGTGTATCTTATGAGAAGCTTCGTTACCTTTGCAAGCGGTTTCTTGAAGTTGGTGATGGGATTATGTTGGTGAAGAGGCATTGGCTACCTTAAGAGAGTCATAGTGCTTCCTGCCAGTTGCTCACCCAAATACACATTTTGAGATACTGTGGCCAGTCTGCCTGAAGCGATACGCCACTAGTTGTGTATCTTAAGAGAAACATCGTTACTCTTGCCAGCGGTTTCTTGACTTTGAAGCTGTGATTATACTGGTGACGAGATATTGGCTACCCTAAGAGAGTCACAGTGTTTCGTGCCAGTTGCTCACCCAAATACACATTTTTTAGATACTGTTTCCAGTGTGCCTGAAGCGATACGCCACTAGTTGTGTATCTTAAGAGAAACATCGTTACTTTTGCCAGGGGTTTCTAGAAGTTGCTGATTTGATTGTGCTGGTGACGAGGCATTGGCTACCTCAAGAGAGTCATAGAGATTCCTGCCAGTTCTTCACCCAAATACACATTTTTTAGATACTCTTTCCAGTCTGCCTGATAGCTACGCCACTAGTTGTGTATCTTAAGAGTCATTGTAACTTTTGCCAGGGGTTTCTTGAAGTTGCTGATGTGATTATGCTGGTGACGAGGCATTGGCTACCCTATGAGTGTCATAGTGATTCCTGCTAGTTGCTCACCCAAATACACATTTTTTTGATACTTTGGCCGGTCTGCCTCAAGTGACACCCCACTAGCTGTGTATCTTATGAGAAGCTTCGTTACCTTTGCAAGCGGTTTCTTGAAGTTGGTGATGGGATTATGTTGGTGACGAGGCATTGGCTACCTTAAGAGAGTCATAGTGCTTCCTGCCAGTTGCTCACCCAAATACACATTTTGAGATACTGTGGCCAGTCTGCCTGAAGCGATACGCCACTAGTTGTGTATCTTAAGAGAAACATCGTTACTCTTGCCAGCGGTTTCTTGACTTTGAAGCTGAGATTATACTGGTGACGAGATATTGGCTACCCTAAGAGATTCACAGTGTTTCGTGCCAGTTGCTCACACAAATACACATTTTTTAGATACTGTTTCCAGTGTGCCTGAAGCGATACGCCACTAGTTGTGTATCTTAAGAGAAACATCGTTACTTTTGCCAGGGGTTTCTAGAAGTTGCTGATTTGATTCAGCTGGTGACGAGGCATTGGCTACCTCAAGAGAGTCATAGAGATTCCTGCCAGTTCTTCACCCAAATACACATTTTTTAGATACTCTTTCCAGTCTGCCTGATAGCTACGCCACTAGTTGTGTATCTTAAGAGTCATTGTAACTTTTGCCAGGGGTTTCTTGAAGTTGCTGATGTGATTATGCTGGTGACGAGGCATTGGCTACCCTATGAGTGTCATAGTGATTCCTGCTAGTTGCTCACCCAAATACACATTTTTTTGATACTTTGGCCAGTCTGCCTCAAGTGACACCCCACTAGCTGTGTATCTTATGAGAAGCTTCGTTACCTTTGCAAGCGGTTTCTTGAAGTTGGTGATGGGATTATGTTGGTGACGTGGCATTGGCTACCTTAAGAGAGTCATAGTGCTTCCTGCCAGTTGCTCACCCAAATACACATTTTGAGATACTGTGGCCAGTCTGCCTGAAGCGATACGCCACTATTTGTGTATCTTAAGAGAAACATCGTTACTCTTGCCAGCGGTTTCTTGACTTTGAAGCTGTGATTATACTGGTGACGAGATATTGGCTACCCTAAGAGAGTCACAGTGTTTCGTGCCAGTTGCTCACCCAAATACACATTTTTTAGATACTGTTTCGTGTGCCTGAAGCGATACGCCACTAGTTGTGTATCTTAAGAGAAACATCGTTACTTTTACCAGGGGTTTCTAGAAGTTGCTGATTTGATTCTGCTGTTGACGAGGCATTGGCTACCTCAAGAGAGTCATAGAGATTCCTGCCAGTTCTTCACCCAAATACACATTTTTTAGATACTCTTTCCAGTCTGCCTGATAGCTACGCCACTAGTTGTGTATCTTAAGAGTCATTGTAACTTTTGCCAGGGGTTTCTTGAAGTTGCTGATGTGATTATGCTGGTGACGAGGCATTGGCTACCCTATGAGTGTCATAGTGATTCCTGCTAGTTGCTCACCCAAATACACATTTTTTGATACTTCGGCCAGTCTGCCTCAAGTGGCACCCCACTAGCTGTGTATCTTATGAGAAGCTTCGTTACCTTTGCAAGCGGTTTCTTGAAGTTGGTGATGGGATTATGTTGGTGACGAGGCATTGGCTATCTTAAGAGAGTCATAGTGCTTCCTGCCAGTTGCTCACCCAAATACACATTTTGAGATACTGTGGCCAGTCTGCTTGAAGCGATACGCCACTATTTGTGTATCTTAAGAGAAACATCGTTACTCTTGCCAGCGGTTTCTTGACTTTGAAGCTGTGATTATACTGGTGACGAGATATTGGCTACCCTAAAGGAGAGACAGTGTTTCGTGCCAGTTGCTCACCCAAATACACATTTTTTAGATACTGTTTCCAGTGTGCCTGAAGCGATACGCCACTAGTCGTGTATCTTAAGAGAAACATCGTTACTTTTGCCAGGGGTTTCTAGAAGTTGCTGATTTGATTGTGCTGGTGACGAGGCATTGGCTACCTCAAGAGAGTCATAGAGATTCCTGCCAGTTCTTCACCCAACTACACATTTTTTAGATACTCTTTCCAGTCTGCCTGATAGCTACGCCACTAGTTGTGTATCTTAAGAGTCATTGTAACTTTTGCCAGGGGTTTCTTGAAGTTGCTGATGTGATTATGCTGGTGACGAGGCATTGGCTACCCTATGAGTGTCATAGTGATTCCTGCTAGTTGCTCACCCAAATACACATATTGAGATACTGTGGTGTCTGCCTGAAGCGATGCGCCACTAGTTGTGTATCTTAAGAGAAACATCGTTACTCTTGCCAGCGGTTTCTTGACTTTGAAGCTGTGATTATACTGGTGACGAGATATTGGCTACCCTAAGAGAGTCACAGTGTTTCGTGCCAGTTGCTCACCCAAATACACATTTTTTAGATACTGTTTCCAGTGTGCCTGAAGCGATACGCCACTAGTTGTGTATCTTAAGAGAAACATCGTTACTTTTGCCAGGGGTTTCTAGAAGTTGCTGATTTGATTGTGCTGGTGACGAGGCATTGGCTACCTCAAGAGAGTCATAGAGATTCCTGCCAGTTCTTCACCCAAATACACATTTTTTAGATACTCTTTCCAGTCTGCCTGATAGCTACGCCACTAGTTGTGTATCTTAAGAGTCATTGTAACTTTTGCCAGGGGTTTCTTGAAGTTGCTGATGTGATTATGCTGGTGACGAGGCATTGGCTACCCTATGAGTGTCATAGTGATTCCTGCTAGTTGCTCACCCAAATACACATTTTTTTGATACTTTGGCCGGTCTGCCTCAAGTGACACCCCACTAGCTGTGTATCTTATGAGAAGCTTCGTTACCTTTGCAAGCGGTTTCTTGAAGTTGGTGATGGGATTATGTTGGTGACGAGGCATTGGCTACCTTAAGAGAGTCATAGTGCTTCCTGCCAGTTGCTCACCCAAATACACATTTTGAGATACTGTGGCCAGTCTGCCTGAAGCGATACGCCACTAGTTGTGTATCTTAAGAGAAACATCGTTACTCTTGCCAGCGGTTTCTTGACTTTGAAGCTGAGATTATACTGGTGACGAGATATTGGCTACCCTAAGAGATTCACAGTGTTTCGTGCCAGTTGCTCACACAAATACACATTTTTTAGATACTGTTTCCAGTGTGCCTGAAGCGATACGCCACTAGTTGTGTATCTTAAGAGAAACATCGTTACTTTTGCCAGGGGTTTCTAGAAGTTGCTGATTTGATTCAGCTGGTGACGAGGCATTGGCTACCTCAAGAGAGTCATAGAGATTCCTGCCAGTTCTTCACCCAAATACACATTTTTTAGATACTCTTTCCAGTCTGCCTGATAGCTACGCCACTAGTTGTGTATCTTAAGAGTCATTGTAACTTTTGCCAGGGGTTTCTTGAAGTTGCTGATGTGATTATGCTGGTGACGAGGCATTGGCTACCCTATGAGTGTCATAGTGATTCCTGCTAGTTGCTCACCCAAATACACATTTTTTTGATACTTTGGCCAGTCTGCCTCAAGTGACACCCCACTAGCTGTGTATCTTATGAGAAGCTTCGTTACCTTTGCAAGCGGTTTCTTGAAGTTGGTGATGGGATTATGTTGGTGACGTGGCATTGGCTACCTTAAGAGAGTCATAGTGCTTCCTGCCAGTTGCTCACCCAAATACACATTTTGAGATACTGTGGCCAGTCTGCCTGAAGCGATACGCCACTAGTTGTGTATCTTAAGAGAAACATCGTTACTCTTGCCAGCGGTTTCTTGACTTTGAAGCTGTGATTATACTGGTGACGAGATATTGGCTACCCTAAGAGAGTCACAGTGTTTCGTGCCAGTTGCTCACCCAAATACACATTTTTTAGATACTGTTTCGTGTGCCTGAAGCGATACGCCACTAGTTGTGTATCTTAAGAGAAACATCGTTACTTTTACCAGGGGTTTCTAGAAGTTGCTGATTTGATTCTGCTGTTGACGAGGCATTGGCTACCTCAAGAGAGTCATAGAGATTCCTGCCAGTTCTTCACCCAAATACACATTTTTTAGATACTCTTTCCAGTCTGCCTGATAGCTACGCCACTAGTTGTGTATCTTAAGAGTCATTGTAACTTTTGCCAGGGGTTTCTTGAAGTTGCTGATGTGATTATGCTGGTGACGAGGCATTGGCTACCCTATGAGTGTCATAGTGATTCCTGCTAGTTGCTCACCCAAATACACATTTTTTTGATACTTTGGCCAGTCTGCCTCAAGTGACACCCCACTAGCTGTGTATCTTATGAGAAGCTTCGTTACCTTTGCAAGCGGTTTCTTGAAGTTGGTGATGGGATTATGTTCGTGAAGAGGCATTGGCTACCTTAAGAGAGTCATAGTGCTTCCTGCCAGTTGCTCACCCAAATACACATTTTGAGATACTGTGGCCAGTCTGCCTGAAGCGATACGCCACTAGTTGTGTATCTTAAGAGAAACATCGTTACTCTTGCCAGCGGTTTCTTGACTTTGAAGCTGTGATTATACTGGTGACGAGATATTGGCTACCCTAAGAGAGTCACAGTGTTTCGTGCCAGTTGCTCACCCAAATACACATTTTTTAGATACTGTTTCCAGTGTGCCTGAAGCGATACGCCACTAGTTGTGTATCTTAAGAGAAACATCGTTACTTTTGCCAGGGGTTTCTAGAAGTTGCTGATTTGATTGTGCTGGTGACGAGGCATTGGCTACCTCAAGAGAGTCATAGAGATTCCTGCCAGTTCTTCACCCAAATACACATTTTTTAGATACTCTTTCCAGTCTGCCTGATAGCTACGCCACTAGTTGTGTGTCTTAAGAGTCATTGTAACTTTTGCCAGGGGTTTCTTGAAGTTGCTGATGTGATTATGCTGGTGACGAGGCATTGGCTACCCTATGAGTGTCATAGTGATTCCTGCTAGTTGCTCACCCAAATACACATTTTTTTGATACTTTGGCCGGTCTGCCTCAAGTGACACCCCACTAGCTGTGTATCTTATGAGAAGCTTCGTTACCTTTGCAAGCGGTTTCTTGAAGTTGGTGATGGGATTATGTTGGTGACGAGGCATTGGCTACCTTAAGAGAGTCATAGTGCTTCCTGCCAGTTGCTCACCCAAATACACATTTTGAGATACTGTGGCCAGTCTGCCTGAAGCGATACGCCACTAGTTGTGTATCTTAAGAGAAACATCGTTACTCTTGCCAGCGGTTTCTTGACTTTGAAGCTGAGATTATACTGGTGACGAGATATTGGCTACCCTAAGAGATTCACAGTGTTTCGTGCCAGTTGCTCACACAAATACACATTTTTTAGATACTGTTTCCAGTGTGCCTGAAGCGATACGCCACTAGTTGTGTATCTTAAGAGAAACATCGTTACTTTTGCCAGGGGTTTCTAGAAGTTGCTGATTTGATTCAGCTGGTGACGAGGCATTGGCTACCTCAAGAGAGTCATAGAGATTCCTGCCAGTTCTTCACCCAAATACACATTTTTTAGATACTCTTTCCAGTCTGCCTGATAGCTACGCCACTAGTTGTGTATCTTAAGAGTCATTGTAACTTTTGCCAGGGGTTTCTTGAAGTTGCTGATGTGATTATGCTGGTGACGAGGCATTGGCTACCCTATGAGTGTCATAGTGATTCCTGCTAGTTGCTCACCCAAATACACATTTTTTTGATACTTTGGCCAGTCTGCCTCAAGTGACACCCCACTAGCTGTGTATCTTATGAGAAGCTTCGTTACCTTTGCAAGCGGTTTCTTGAAGTTGGTGATGGGATTATGTTGGTGACGTGGCATTGGCTACCTTAAGAGAGTCATAGTGCTTCCTGCCAGTTGCTCACCCAAATACACATTTTGAGATACTGTGGCCAGTCTGCCTGAAGCGATACGCCACTAGTTGTGTATCTTAAGAGAAACATCGTTACTCTTGCCAGCGGTTTCTTGACTTTGAAGCTGTGATTATACTGGTGACGAGATATTGGCTACCCTAAGAGAGTCACAGTGTTTCGTGCCAGTTGCTCACCCAAATACACATTTTTTAGATACTGTTTCGTGTGCCTGAAGCGATACGCCACTAGTTGTGTATCTTAAGAGAAACATCGTTACTTTTACCAGGGGTTTCTAGAAGTTGCTGATTTGATTCTGCTGTTGACGAGGCATTGGCTACCTCAAGAGAGTCATAGAGATTCCTGCCAGTTCTTCACCCAAATACACATTTTTTAGATACTCTTTCCAGTCTGCCTGATAGCTACGCCACTAGTTGTGTATCTTAAGAGTCATTGTAACTTTTGCCAGGGGTTTCTTGAAGTTGCTGATGTGATTATGCTGGTGACGAGGCATTGGCTACCCTATGAGTGTCATAGTGATTCCTGCTAGTTGCTCACCCAAATACACATTTTTTGATACTTCGGCCAGTCTGCCTCAAGTGGCACCCCACTAGCTGTGTATCTTATGAGAAGCTTCGTTACCTTTGCAAGCGGTTTCTTGAAGTTGGTGATGGGATTATGTTGGTGACGAGGCATTGGCTATCTTAAGAGAGTCATAGTGCTTCCTGCCAGTTGCTCACCCAAATACACATTTTGAGATACTGTGGCCAGTCTGCTTGAAGCGATACGCCACTATTTGTGTATCTTAAGAGAAACATCGTTACTCTTGCCAGCGGTTTCTTGACTTTGAAGCTGTGATTATACTGGTGACGAGATATTGGCTACCCTAAAGGAGAGACAGTGTTTCGTGCCAGTTGCTCACCCAAATACACATTTTTTAGATACTGTTTCCAGTGTGCCTGAAGCGATACGCCACTAGTCGTGTATCTTAAGAGAAACATCGTTACTTTTGCCAGGGGTTTCTAGAAGTTGCTGATTTGATTGTGCTGGTGACGAGGCATTGGCTACCTCAAGAGAGTCATAGAGATTCCTGCCAGTTCTTCACCCAAATACACATTTTTTAGATACTCTTTCCAGTCTGCCTGATAGCTACGCCACTAGTTGTGTATCTTAAGAGTCATTGTAACTTTTGCCAGGGGTTTCTTGAAGTTGCTGATGTGATTATGCTGGTGACGAGGCATTGGCTACCCTATGAGTGTCATAGTGATTCCTGCTAGTTGCTCACCCAAATACACATTTTTTTGATACTTTGGCCAGTCTGCCTCAAGTGACACCCCACTAGCTGTGTATCTTATGAGAAGCTTCGTTACCTTTGCAAGCGGTTTCTTGAAGTTGGTGATGGGATTATGTTGGTGAAGAGGCATTGGCTACCTTAAGAGAGTCATAGTGCTTCCTGCCAGTTGCTCACCCAAATACACATTTTGAGATACTGTGGCGTCTGCCTGAAGCGATACGCCACTAGTTGTGTATCTTAAGAGAAACATCGTTACTCTTGCCAGCGGTTTCTTGACTTTGAAGCTGTGATTATACTGGTGACGAGATATTGGCTACCCTAAGAGAGTCACAGTGTTTCGTGCCAGTTGCTCACCCAAATACACATTTTTTAGATACTGTTTCCAGTGTGCCTGAAGCGATACGCCACTAGTTGTGTATCTTAAGAGAAACATCGTTACTTTTGCCAGGGGTTTCTAGAAGTTGCTGATTTGATTGTGCTGGTGACGAGGCATTGGCTACCTCAAGAGAGTCATAGAGATTCCTGCCAGTTCTTCACCCAAATACACATTTTTTAGATACTCTTTCCAGTCTGCCTGATAGCTACGCCACTAGTTGTGTATCTTAAGAGTCATTGTAACTTTTGCCAGGGGTTTCTTGAAGTTGCTGATGTGATTATGCTGGTGACGAGGCATTGGCTACCCTATGAGTGTCATAGTGATTCCTGCTAGTTGCTCACCCAAATACACATTTTTTTGATACTTTGGCCGATCTGCCTCAAGTGACACCCCACTAGCTGTGTATCTTATGAGAAGCTTCGTTACCTTTGCAAGCGGTTTCTTGAAGTTGGTGATGGGATTATGTTGGTGACGAGGCATTGGCTACCTTAAGAGAGTCATAGTGCTTCCTGCCAGTTGCTCACCCAAATACACATTTTGAGATACTGTGGCCAGTCTGCCTGAAGCGATACGCCACTAGTTGTGTATCTTAAGAGAAACATCGTTACTCTTGCCAGCGGTTTCTTGACTTTGAAGCTGAGATTATACTGGTGACGAGATATTGGCTACCCTAAGAGATTCACAGTGTTTCGTGCCAGTTGCTCACACAAATACACATTTTTTAGATACTGTTTCCAGTGTGCCTGAAGCGATACGCCACTAGTTGTGTATCTTAAGAGAAACATCGTTACTTTTGCCAGGGGTTTCTAGAAGTTGCTGATTTGATTCAGCTGGTGACGATGCATTGGCTACCTCAAGAGAGTCATAGAGATTCCTGCCAGTTCTTCACCCAAATACACATTTTTTAGATACTCTTTCCAGTCTGCCTGATAGCTACGCCACTAGTTGTGTATCTTAAGAGTCATTGTAACTTTTGCCAGGGGTTTCTTGAAGTTGCTGATGTGATTATGCTGGTGACGAGGCATTGGCTACCCTATGAGTGTCATAGTGATTCCTGCTAGTTGCTCACCCAAATACACATTTTTTTGATACTTTGGCCAGTCTGCCTCAAGTGACACCCCACTAGCTGTGTATCTTATGAGAAGCTTCGTTACCTTTGCAAGCGGTTTCTTGAAGTTGGTGATGGGATTATGTTGGTGACGTGGCATTGGCTACCTTAAGAGAGTCATAGTGCTTCCTGCCAGTTGCTCACCCAAATACACATTTTGAGATACTGTGGCCAGTCTGCCTGAAGCGATACGCCACTAGTTGTGTATCTTAAGAGAAACATCGTTACTCTTGCCAGCGGTTTCTTGACTTTGAAGCTGTGATTATACTGGTGACGAGATATTGGCTACCCTAAGAGAGTCACAGTGTTTCGTGCCAGTTGCTCACCCAAATACACATTTTTTAGATACTGTTTCGTGTGCCTGAAGCGATACGCCACTAGTTGTGTATCTTAAGAGAAACATCGTTACTTTTACCAGGGGTTTCTAGAAGTTGCTGATTTGATTCTGCTGTTGACGAGGCATTGGCTACCTCAAGAGAGTCATAGAGATTCCTGCCAGTTCTTCACCCAAATACACATTTTTTAGATACTCTTTCCAGTCTGCCTGATAGCTACGCCACTAGTTGTGTATCTTAAGAGTCATTGTAACTTTTGCCAGGGGTTTCTTGAAGTTGCTGATGTGATTATGCTGGTGACGAGGCATTGGCTACCCTATGAGTGTCATAGTGATTCCTGCTAGTTGCTCACCCAAATACACATTTTTTGATACTTCGGCCAGTCTGCCTCAAGTGGCACCCCACTAGCTGTGTATCTTATGAGAAGCTTCGTTACCTTTGCAAGCGGTTTCTTGAAGTTGGTGATGGGATTATGTTGGTGACGAGGCATTGGCTATCTTAAGAGAGTCATAGTGATTCCTGCCAGTTGCTCACCCAAATACACATTTTGAGATACTGTGGCCAGTCTGCTTGAAGCGATACGCCACTATTTGTGTATCTTAAGAGAAACATCGTTACTCTTGCCAGCGGTTTCTTGACTTTGAAGCTGTGATTATACTGGTGACGAGATATTGGCTACCCTAAAGGAGAGACAGTGTTTCGTGCCAGTTGCTCACCCAAATACACATTTTTTAGATACTGTTTCCAGTGTGCCTGAAGCGATACGCCACTAGTCGTGTATCTTAAGAGAAACATCGTTACTTTTGCCAGGGGTTTCTAGAAGTTGCTGATTTGATTGTGCTGGTGACGAGGCATTGGCTACCTCAAGAGAGTCATAGAGATTCCTGCCAGTTCTTCACCCAAATACACATTTTTTAGATACTCTTTCCAGTCTGCCTGATAGCTACGCCACTAGTTGTGTATCTTAAGAGTCATTGTAACTTTTGCCAGGGGTTTCTTGAAGTTGCTGATGTGATTATGCTGGTGACGAGGCATTGGCTACCCTATGAGTGTCATAGTGATTCCTGCTAGTTGCTCACCCAAATACACATTTTTTTGATACTTTGGCCAGTCTGCCTCAAGTGACACCCCACTAGCTGTGTATCTTATGAGAAGCTTCGTTACCTTTGCAAGCGGTTTCTTGAAGTTGGTGATGGGATTATGTTGGTGAAGAGGCATTGGCTACCTTAAGAGAGTCATAGTGCTTCCTGCCAGTTGCTCACCCAAATACACATTTTGAGATACTGTGGCGTCTGCCTGAAGCGATACGCCACTAGTTGTGTATCTTAAGAGAAACATCGTTACTCTTGCCAGCGGTTTCTTGACTTTGAAGCTGTGATTATACTGGTGACGAGATATTGGCTACCCTAAGAGAGTCACAGTGTTTCGTGCCAGTTGCTCACCCAAATACACATTTTTTAGATACTGTTTCCAGTGTGCCTGAAGCGATACGCCACTAGTTGTGTATCTTAAGAGAAACATCGTTACTTTTGCCAGGGGTTTCTAGAAGTTGCTGATTTGATTGTGCTGGTGACGAGGCATTGGCTACCTCAAGAGAGTCATAGAGATTCCTGCCAGTTCTTCACCCAAATACACATTTTTTAGATACTCTTTCCAGTCTGCCTGATAGCTACGCCACTAGTTGTGTATCTTAAGAGTCATTGTAACTTTTGCCAGGGGTTTCTTGAAGTTGCTGATGTGATTATGCTGGTGACGAGGCATTGGCTACCCTATGAGTGTCATAGTGATTCCTGCTAGTTGCTCACCCAAATACACATTTTTTTGATACTTTGGCCGGTCTGCCTCAAGTGACACCCCACTAGCTGTGTATCTTATGAGAAGCTTCGTTACCTTTGCAAGCGGTTTCTTGAAGTTGGTGATGGGATTATGTTGGTGACGAGGCATTGGCTACCTTAAGAGAGTCATAGTGCTTCCTGCCAGTTGCTCACCCAAATACACATTTTGAGATACTGTGGCCAGTCTGCCTGAAGCGATACGCCACTAGTTGTGTATCTTAAGAGAAACATCGTTACTCTTGCCAGCGGTTTCTTGACTTTGAAGCTGAGATTATACTGGTGACGAGATATTGGCTACCCTAAGAGATTCACAGTGTTTCGTGCCAGTTGCTCACACAAATACACATTTTTTAGATACTGTTTCCAGTGTGCCTGAAGCGATACGCCACTAGTTGTGTATCTTAAGAGAAACATCGTTACTTTTGCCAGGGGTTTCTAGAAGTTGCTGATTTGATTCAGCTGGTGACGAGGCATTGGCTACCTCAAGAGAGTCATAGAGATTCCTGCCAGTTCTTCACCCAAATACACATTTTTTAGATACTCTTTCCAGTCTGCCTGATAGCTACGCCACTAGTTGTGTATCTTAAGAGTCATTGTAACTTTTGCCAGGGGTTTCTTGAAGTTGCTGATGTGATTATGCTGGTGACGAGGCATTGGCTACCCTATGAGTGTCATAGTGATTCCTGCTAGTTGCTCACCCAAATACACATTTTTTTGATACTTTGGCCAGTCTGCCTCAAGTGACACCCCACTAGCTGTGTATCTTATGAGAAGCTTCGTTACCTTTGCAAGCGGTTTCTTGAAGTTGGTGATGGGATTATGTTGGTGACGTGGCATTGGCTACCTTAAGAGAGTCATAGTGCTTCCTGCCAGTTGCTCACCCAAATACACATTTTGAGATACTGTGGCCAGTCTGCCTGAAGCGATACGCCACTAGTTGTGTATCTTAAGAGAAACATCGTTACTCTTGCCAGCGGTTTCTTGACTTTGAAGCTGTGATTATACTGGTGACGAGATATTGGCTACCCTAAGAGAGTCACAGTGTTTCGTGCCAGTTGCTCACCCAAATACACATTTTTTAGATACTGTTTCGTGTGCCTGAAGCGATACGCCACTAGTTGTGTATCTTAAGAGAAACATCGTTACTTTTACCAGGGGTTTCTAGAAGTTGCTGATTTGATTCTGCTGTTGACGAGGCATTGGCTACCTCAAGAGAGTCATAGAGATTCCTGCCAGTTCTTCACCCAAATACACATTTTTTAGATACTCTTTCCAGTCTGCCTGATAGCTACGCCACTAGTTGTGTATCTTAAGAGTCATTGTAACTTTTGCCAGGGGTTTCTTGAAGTTGCTGATGTGATTATGCTGGTGACGAGGCATTGGCTACCCTATGAGTGTCATAGTGATTCCTGCTAGTTGCTCACCCAAATACACATTTTTTGATACTTCGGCCAGTCTGCCTCAAGTGGCACCCCACTAGCTGTGTATCTTATGAGAAGCTTCGTTACCTTTGCAAGCGGTTTCTTGAAGTTGGTGATGGGATTATGTTGGTGACGAGGCATTGGCTATCTTAAGAGAGTCATAGTGATTCCTGCTAGTTGCTCACCCAAATACACATTTTGAGATACTGTGGCCAGTCTGCCTGAAGCGATACGCCACTAGTTGTGTATCTTAAGAGAAACATCGTTACTCTTGCCAGCGGTTTCTTGACTTTGAAGCTGTGATTATACTGGTGACGAGATATTGGCTACCCTAAGAGAGAGACAGTGTTTCGTGCCAGTTGCTCACCCAAATACACACTTTTTAGATACTGTTTCCAGTGTGCCTGAAGCGATACGCCACTAGTTGTGTATCTTAAGAGAAACATCGTTACTTTTGCCAGGGGTTTCTAGAAGTTGCTGATTTGATTGTGCTGGTGACGAGGCATTGGCTACCTCAAGAGAGTCATAGAGATTCCTGCCAGTTCTTCACCCAAATACACATTTTTTAGATACTCTTTCCAGTCTGCCTGATAGCTACGCCACTAGTTGTGTATCTTAAGAGTCATTGTAACTTTTGCCAGGGGTTTCTTGAAGTTGCTGATGTGATTATGCTGGTGACGAGGCATTGGCTACCCTATGAGTGTCATAGTGATTCCTGCTAGTTGCTCACCCAAATACACATTTTTTTGATACTTTGGCCAGTCTGCCTCAAGTGACACCCCACTAGCTGTGTATCTTATGAGAAGCTTCGTTACCTTTGCAAGCGGTTTCTTGAAGTTGGTGATGGGATTATGTTGGTGACGAGGCATTGGCTACCTTAAGAGAGTCATAGTGCTTCCTGCCAGTTGCTCACCCAAATACACATTTTGAGATACTGTGGTGTCTGCCTGAAGCGATGCGCCACTAGTTGTGTATCTTAAGAGAAACATCGTTACTCTTGCCAGCGGTTTCTTGACTTTGAAGCTGTGATTATACTGGTGACGAGATATTGGTTACCCTAAGAGAGTCACAGTGTTTCGTGCCAGTTGCTCACCCAAATACACATTTTTTAGATACTGTTTCCAGTCTGCCTGAAGCGATACGCCACTAGTTGTGTATCTTAAGAGAAACATCGTTACTCTTGCCAGCGGTTTCTTGACTTTGAAGCTGTGATTATACTGGTGACGAGATATTGGCTACCCTAAGAGAGTCACAGTGTTTCGTGCCAGTTGCTCACCCAAATACACATTTTTTAGATACTGTTTCGTGTGCCTGAAGCGATACGCCACTAGTTGTGTATCTTAAGAGAAACATCGTTACCTTTACCAGGGGTTTCTAGAAGTTGCTGATTTGATTCTGCTGTTGACGAGGCATTGGCTACCTCAAGAGAGTCATAGAGATTCCTGCCAGTTCTTCACCCAAATACACATTTTTTAGATACTCTTTCCAGTCTGCCTGATAGCTACGCCACTAGTTGTGTATCTTAAGAGTCATTGTAACTTTTGCCAGGGGTTTCTTGAAGTTGCTGATGTGATTATGCTGGTGACGAGGCATTGGCTACCCTATGAGTGTCATAGTGATTCCTGCTAGTTGCTCACCCAAATACACATTTTTTGATACTTCGGCCAGTCTGCCTCAAGTGGCACCCCACTAGCTGTGTATCTTATGAGAAGCTTCGTTACCTTTGCAAGCGGTTTCTTGAAGTTGGTGATGGGATTATGTTGGTGACGAGGCATTGGCTATCTTAAGAGAGTCATAGTGCTTCCTGCCAGTTGCTCACCCAAATACACATTTTGAGATACTGTGGCCAGTCTGCTTGAAGCGATACGCCACTATTTGTGTATCTTAAGAGAAACATCGTTACTCTTGCCAGCGGTTTCTTGACTTTGAAGCTGTGATTATACTGGTGACGAGATATTGGCTACCCTAAAGGAGAGACAGTGTTTCGTGCCAGTTGCTCACCCAAATACACATTTTTTAGATACTGTTTCCAGTGTACCTGAAGCGATACGCCACTAGTCGTGTATCTTAAGAGAAACATCGTTACTTTTGCCAGGGGTTTCTAGAAGTTGCTGATTTGATTGTGCTGGTGACGAGGCATTGGCTACCTCAAGAGAGTCATAGAGATTCCTGCCAGTTCTTCACCCAAATACACATTTTTTAGATACTCTTTCCAGTCTGCCTGATAGCTACGCCACTAGTTGTGTATCTTAAGAGTCATTGTAACTTTTGCCAGGGGTTTGTGGAAGTTGCTGATGTGATTATGCTGGTGACGAGGCATTGGCTACCCTATGAGTGTCATAGTGATTCCTGCTAGTTGCTCACCCAAATACACATATTTTGATACTTCGGCCAGTCTGCCTCAAGTGACACCCCACTAGCTGTGTATCTTATGAGAAGCTTCGTTACCTTTGCAAGCGGTTTCTTGAAGTTGGTGATGGGATTATGTTGGTGACGAGGCATTGGCTATCTTAAGAGAGTCATAGTGCTTCCTGCCAGTTGCTCACCCAAATACACATTTTGAGATACTGTGGCCAGTCTGCCTGAAGCGATACGCCACTAGTTGTGTATCTTAAGAGAAACATCGTTACTCTTGCCAGCGGTTTCTTGACTTTGAAGCTGTGATTATACTGGTGACGAGATATTGGCTACCCTAAGAGAGAGACAGTGTTTCGTGCCAGTTGCTCACCCAAATACATACTTTTTAGATACTGTTTAAAGTGTGCCTGAAGCGATACGCCACTAGTTGTGTATCTTAAGAGAAACATCGTTACTTTTGCCAGGGGTTTCTAGAAGTTGCTGATTTGATTGTGCTGGTGACGAGGCATTGGCTACCTCAAGAGAGTCATAGAGATTCCTGCCAGTTCTTCACCCAAATACACATTTTTTAGATACTCTTTCCAGTCTGCCTGATAGCTACGCCACTAGTTGTGTATCTTAAGAGTCATTGTAACTTTTGCCAGGGGTTTCTTGAAGTTGCTGATGTGATTATGCTGGTGACGAGGCATTGGCTACCCTATGAGTGTCATAGTGATTCCTGCTAGTTGCTCACCCAAATACACATTTTTTTGATACTTTGGCCAGTCTGCCTCAAGTGACACCCCACTAGCTGTGTATCTTATGAGAAGCTTCGTTACCTTTGCAAGCGGTTTCTTGAAGTTGGTGATGGGATTATGTTGGTGACGAGGCATTGGCTACCTTAAGAGAGTCATAGTGCTTCCTGCCAGTTGCTCACCCAAATACACATTTTGAGATACTGTGGTGTCTGCCTGAAGCGATGCGCCACTAGTTGTGTATCTTAAGAGAAACATCGTTACTCTTGCCAGCGGTTTCTTGACTTTGAAGCTGTGATTATACTGGTGACGAGATATTGGTTACCCTAAGAGAGTCACAGTGTTTCGTGCCAGTTGCTCACCCAAATACACATTTTTTAGATACTGTTTCCAGTGTGCCTGAAGCGATACGCCACTAGTTGTGTATCTTAAGAGAAACATCGTTACTTTTGCCAGGGGTTTCTAGAAGTTGCTGATTTGATTCTGCTGGTGACGAGGCATTGGCTACCTCAAGAGAGTCATAGAGATTCCTGCCAGTTCTTCACCCAAATACACATTTTTTAGATACTCTTTCCAGTCTGCCTGATAGCTACGCCACTAGTTGTGTATCTTAAGAGTCATTGTAACTTTTGCCAGGGGTTTCTTGAAGTTGCTGATGTGATTATGCTGGTGACGAGGCATTGGCTACCCTATGAGTGTCATAGTGATTCCTGCTAGTTGCTCACCCAAATACACATTTTTTGATACTTTGGCCAGTCTGCCTCAAGTGACACCCCACTAGCTGTGTATCTTATGAGAAGCTTCGTTACCTTTGCAAGCGGTTTCTTGAAGTTGGTGATGGGATTATGTTGGTGACGAGGCATTGGCTATCTTAAGAGAGTCATAGTGCTTCCTGCCAGTTGCTCACCCGAATACACATTTTGAGATACTGTGGCCAGTCTGCCTGAAGCGATACGCCACTAGTTGTGTATCTTAAGAGAAACATCGTTACTCTTGCCAGCGGTTTCTTGACTTTGAAGCTGTGATTATACTGGTGACGAGATATAGGCTACCCTAAGAGAGAGACAGTGTTTCGTGCCAGTTGCTCACCCAAATACACATTTTTTAGATACTGTTTCCAGTGTGCCTGAAGCGATACGCCACTAGTTGTGTATCTTAAGAGAAACATCGTTACTTTTGACAGGGGTTTCTAGAAGTTGCTGATTTGATTGTGCTGGTGACGAGGCATTGGCTACCTCAAGAGAGTCATAGAGATTCCTGCCAGTTCTTCACACAAATACACATTTTTTAGATACTCTTTCCAGTCTGCCTGATAGCTACGCCACTAGTTGTGTATCTTAAGAGTCATTGTAACTTTTGCCAGGGGTTTCTTGAAGTTGCTGATGTGATTATGCTGGTGACGAGGCATTGGCTACCCTATGAGTGTCATAGTGATTCCTGCTAGTTGCTCACCCAAATACACATTTTTTTGATACTTTGGCCAGTCTGCCTCAAGTGACACCCCACTAGCTGTGTATCTAATGAGAAGCTTCGTTACCTTTGCAAGCGGTTTCTTGAAGTTGGTGATGGGATTATGTTGGTGACGAGGCATTGGCTACCTTAAGAGAGTCATAGTGCTTCCTGCCAGCTGCTCACCCAAATACACATTTTGAGATACTGTGGCCAGTCTGCCTGAAGCGATACGCCACTAGTTGTGTATCTTAAGAGAAACATCGTTACTTTTGCCAGGGGTTTCTAGAAGTTGCTGATTTCATTCTGCTGGTGACGAGGCATTGGCTACCTCATGAGAGTCATAGACATTCCTGCCAGTTCTTCACCCAAATACACATTTTTTAGATACTCTTTCCAGTCTGCCTGATAGCTACGCCACTAGTTGTGTATCTTAAGAGTCATTGTAACTTTTGCCAGGGGTTTCTTGAAGTTGCTGATGTGATTATGCTGGTGACGAGGCATTGGCTACCCTATGAGTGTCATAGTGATTCCTGCTAGTTGCTCACCCAAATACACATTTTTTTTATACTTTGGCCAGTCTGCCTCAAGTGACACCCCACTAGCTGTGTATCTTATGAGAAGCTTCGTTACCTTTGCAAGCGGTTTCTTGAAGTTGGTGATGGGATTATGTTGGTGACGAGGCATTGGCTACCTTAAGAGAGTCATAGTGCTTCCTGCCAGTTGCTCACCCAAATACACATTTTGAGATACTGTGGTGTCTGCCTGAAGCGATGCGCCACTAGTTGTGTATCTTAAGAGAAACATCGTTACTCTTGCCAGCGGTTTCTTGACTTTGAAGCTGTGATTATACTGGTGACGAGATATTGGTTACCCTAAGAGAGTCACAGTGTTTCGTGCCAGTTGCTCACCCAAATACACATTTTTTAGATACTGTTTCCAGTCTGCCTGAAGCGATACGCCACTAGTTGTGTATCTTAAGAGAAACATCGTTACTCTTGCCAGCGGTTTCTTGACTTTGAAGCTGTGATTATACTGGTGACGAGATATTGGCTACCCTAAGAGAGTCACAGTGTTTCGTGCCAGTTGCTCACCCAAATACACATTTTTTAGATACTGTTTCGTGTGCCTGAAGCGATACGCCACTAGTTGTGTATCTTAAGAGAAACATCGTTACCTTTACCAGGGGTTTCTAGAAGTTGCTGATTTGATTCTGCTGTTGACGAGGCATTGGCTACCTCAAGAGAGTCATAGAGATTCCTGCCAGTTCTTCACCCAAATACACATTTTTTAGATACTCTTTCCAGTCTGCCTGATAGCTACGCCACTAGTTGTGTATCTTAAGAGTCATTGTAACTTTTGCCAGGGGTTTCTTGAAGTTGCTGATGTGATTATGCTGGTGACGAGGCATTGGCTACCCTATGAGTGTCATAGTGATTCCTGCTAGTTGCTCACCCAAATACACATTTTTTGATACTTCGGCCAGTCTGCCTCAAGTGGCACCCCACTAGCTGTGTATCTTATGAGAAGCTTCGTTACCTTTGCAAGCGGTTTCTTGAAGTTGGTGATGGGATTATGTTGGTGACGAGGCATTGGCTATCTTAAGAGAGTCATAGTGCTTCCTGCCAGTTGCTCACCCAAATACACATTTTGAGATACTGTGGCCAGTCTGCTTGAAGCGATACGCCACTATTTGTGTATCTTAAGAGAAACATCGTTACTCTTGCCAGCGGTTTCTTGACTTTGAAGCTGTGATTATACTGGTGACGAGATATTGGCTACCCTAAAGGAGAGACAGTGTTTCGTGCCAGTTGCTCACCCAAATACACATTTTTTAGATACTGTTTCCAGTGTGCCTGAAGCGATACGCCACTAGTCGTGTATCTTAAGAGAAACATCGTTACTTTTGCCAGGGGTTTCTAGAAGTTGCTGATTTGATTGTGCTGGTGACGAGGCATTGGCTACCTCAAGAGAGTCATAGAGATTCCTGCCAGTTCTTCACCCAAATACACATTTTTTAGATACTCTTTCCAGTCTGCCTGATAGCTACGCCACTAGTTGTGTATCTTAAGAGTCATTGTAACTTTTGCCAGGGGTTTGTGGAAGTTGCTGATGTGATTATGCTGGTGACGAGGCATTGGCTACCCTATGAGTGTCATAGTGATTCCTGCTAGTTGCTCACCCAAATACACATATTTTGATACTTCGGCCAGTCTGCCTCAAGTGACACCCCACTAGCTGTGTATCTTATGAGAAGCTTCGTTACCTTTGCAAGCGGTTTCTTGAAGTTGGTGATGGGATTATGTTGGTGACGAGGCATTGGCTATCTTAAGAGAGTCATAGTGTTTCCTGCCAGTTGCTCACCCAAATACACATTTTGAGATACTGTGGCCAGTCTGCCTGAAGCGATACGCCACTAGTTGTGTATCTTAAGAGAAACATCGTTACTCTTGCCAGCGGTTTCTTGACTTTGAAGCTGTGATTATACTGGTGACGAGATATTGGCTACCCTAAGAGAGAGACAGTGTTTCGTGCCAGTTGCTCACCCAAATACACACTTTTTAGATACTGTTTAAAGTGTGCCTGAAGCGATACGCCACTAGTTGTGTATCTTAAGAGAAACATCGTTACTTTTGCCAGGGGTTTCTAGAAGTTGCTGATTTGATTGTGCTGGTGACGAGGCATTGGCTACCTCAAGAGAGTCATAGAGATTCCTGCCAGTTCTTCACCCAAATACACATTTTTTAGATACTCTTTCCAGTCTGCCTGATAGCTACGCCACTAGTTGTGTATCTTAAGAGTCATTGTAACTTTTGCCAGGGGTTTCTTGAAGTTGCTGATGTGATTATGCTGGTGACGAGGCATTGGCTACCCTATGAGTGTCATAGTGATTCCTGCTAGTTGCTCACCCAAATACACATTTTTTTGATACTTTGGCCAGTCTGCCTCAAGTGACACCCCACTAGCTGTGTATCTTATGAGAAGCTTCGTTACCTTTGCAAGCGGTTTCTTGAAGTTGGTGATGGGATTATGTTGGTGACGAGGCATTGGCTACCTTAAGAGAGTCATAGTGCTTCCTGCCAGTTGCTCACCCAAATACACATTTTGAGATACTGTGGTGTCTGCCTGAAGCGATGCGCCACTAGTTGTGTATCTTAAGAGAAACATCGTTACTCTTGCCAGCGGTTTCTTGACTTTGAAGCTGTGATTATACTGGTGACGAGATATTGGTTACCCTAAGAGAGTCACAGTGTTTCGTGCCAGTTGCTCACCCAAATACACATTTTTTAGATACTGTTTCCAGTGTGCCTGAAGCGATACGCCACTAGTTGTGTATCTTAAGAGAAACATCGTTACTTTTGCCAGGGGTTTCTAGAAGTTGCTGATTTGATTCTGCTGGTGACGAGGCATTGGCTACCTCAAGAGAGTCATAGAGATTCCTGCCAGTTCTTCACCCAAATACACATTTTTTAGATACTCTTTCCAGTCTGCCTGATAGCTACGCCACTAGTTGTGTATCTTAAGAGTCATTGTAACTTTTGCCAGGGGTTTCTTGAAGTTGCTGATGTGATTATGCTGGTGACGAGGCATTGGCTACCCTATGAGTGTCATAGTGATTCCTGCTAGTTGCTCACCCAAATACACATTTTTTGATACTTTGGCCAGTCTGCCTCAAGTGACACCCCACTAGCTGTGTATCTTATGAGAAGCTTCGTTACCTTTGCAAGCGGTTTCTTGAAGTTGGTGATGGGATTATGTTGGTGACGAGGCATTGGCTATCTTAAGAGAGTCATAGTGCTTCCTGCCAGTTGCTCACCCGAATACACATTTTGAGATACTGTGGCCAGTCTGCCTGAAGCGATACGCCACTAGTTGTGTATCTTAAGAGAAACATCGTTACTCTTGCCAGCGGTTTCTTGACTTTGAAGCTGTGATTATACTGGTGACGAGATATAGGCTACCCTAAGAGAGAGACAGTGTTTCGTGCCAGTTGCTCACCCAAATACACATTTTTTAGATACTGTTTCCAGTGTGCCTGAAGCGATACGCCACTAGTTGTGTATCTTAAGAGAAACATCGTTACTTTTGACAGGGGTTTGTAGAAGTTGCTGATTTGATTGTGCTGGTGACGAGGCATTGGCTACCTCAAGAGAGTCATAGAGATTCCTGCCAGTTCTTCACACAAATACACATTTTTTAGA
The DNA here is from genome assembly GCF_023898315.1 of Schistocerca nitens. Lineage (NCBI taxonomy): Eukaryota > Metazoa > Arthropoda > Insecta > Orthoptera > Acrididae > Schistocerca > Schistocerca nitens. The sequence continues at coordinate 119,954,744 of NC_064616.1, forward strand.
TACTCTTTCCAGTCTGCCTGATAGCTACGCCACTAGTTGTGTATCTTAAGAGTCATTGTAACTTTTGCCAGGGGTTTCTTGAAGTTGCTGATGTGATTATGCTGGTGACGAGGCATTGGCTACCCTATGAGTGTCATAGTGATTCCTGCTAGTTGCTCACCCAAATACACATTTTTTTGATACTTTGGCCAGTCTGCCTCAAGTGACACCCCACTAGCTGTGTATCTAATGAGAAGCTTCGTTACCTTTGCAAGCGGTTTCTTGAAGTTGGTGATGGGATTATGTTGGTGACGAGGCATTGGCTACCTTAAGAGAGTCATAGTGCTTCCTGCCAGCTGCTCACCCAAATACACATTTTGAGATACTGTGGCCAGTCTGCCTGAAGCGATACGCCACTAGTTGTGTATCTTAAGAGAAACATCGTTACTTTTGCCAGGGGTTTCTAGAAGTTGCTGATTTCATTCTGCTGGTGACGAGGCATTGGCTACCTCATGAGAGTCATAGACATTCCTGCCAGTTCTTCACCCAAATACACATTTTTTAGATACTCTTTCCAGTCTGCCTGATAGCTACGCCACTAGTTGTGTATCTTAAGAGTCATTGTAACTTTTGCCAGGGGTTTCTTGAAGTTGCTGATGTGATTATGCTGGTGACGAGGCATTGGCTACCCTATGAGTGTCATAGTGATTCCTGCTAGTTGCTCACCCAAATACACATTTTTTGATAATTCGGCCAGTCTGCCTCAAGTGACACCCCACTAGCTGTGTATCTTATGTGAGGCTTCGTTACCTTTGCAAGCGGTTTCTTGAAGTTGGTGATGGGATTATGTTGGTGACGAGGCATTGGCTATCTTAAGAGAGTCATAGTGCTTCCTGCCAGTTGCTCACCCAAATACACATTTTGAGATACTGTGGCGTCTGCCTGAAGCGATACGCCACTAGTTGTGTATCTTAAGAGAAACATCGTTACTCTTGCCAGCGGTTTCTTGACTTTGAAGCTGTGATTATACTGGTGACGAGATATTGGTTACCCTAAGAGAGTCGCAGTGTTTCGTGCCAGTTGCTCACCCAAATACACATTTTTTAGATACTGTTTCCAGTGTGCCTCAAGCGATACGCCACTAGTTGTGTATCTTAAGAGAAACATCGTTACTTTTGCTAGGGGTTTCTAGAAGTTGCTGATTTGATTCTGCTGGTGACGAGGCATTGGCTACCTCAAGAGAGTCATAGAGATTCCTGCCAGTTCTTCACCCAAATACACATTTTTTAGATACCCTTTCCAGTCTGCCTGATAGCTACGCCACTAGTTGTGTATCTTAAGAGTCATTGTAACTTTTGCCAGGGGTTTCTTGAAGTTGCAGATGTCATTATGCTGGTGACGAGGCATTGGCTACCCTATGAGTGTCATAGTGATTCCTGCTAGTTGCTCACCCAAATACACATTTTTTTGATAGTTTGGCCAGTCTGCCTCAAGTGACACCCCACTAGCTGTGTATCTTATGAGAAGCTTCGTTACCTTTGCAAGCGGTTTCCTGAAGTTTGTGATGGGATTATGTTGGTGACGTGGCATTGGCTACCTTAAGAGAGTCATAGTGCTTCCAGCCAGTTGCTCACCCAAATACACATTTTGAGATACTGTGGCCAGTCTGCCTGAAGCAATACGCCACTAGTTCTGTATCTTAAGAGAAACATCGTTACTCTTGCCAGCGGTTTCTTGACTTTGAAGCTGTGATTATACTGGTGACGAGATATTGGCTACCCTAAGAGAGTCACAGTGTTTCGTGCCAGTTGCTCACCCAAATACACATTTTTTAGATACTGTTTCGTGTGCCTGAAGCGATACGCCACTAGTTGTGTATCTTAAGAGAAACATCGTTACTTTTGCCAGGGGTTTCTAGAAGTTGCTGATTTGATTGTGCTGGTGACGAGGCATTGGCTACCTCAAGAGAGTCATAGAGATTCCTGCCAGTTCTTCACGCAAATACACATTTTTTAGATACTCTTTCCAGTGTGCCTGATAGCTACGCCACTAGTTGTGTATCTTAAGAGTCATTGTAACTTTTGCCAGGGGTTTCTTGAAGTTGCTGATGTGATTATGCTGGTGACGAGGCAATGGCTACCCTATGAGTGTCATAGTGATTCCTGCTAGTTGCTCACCCAAATACACATTTTTTTGATACTTTGGCCAGTCTGCCTCAAGTGACACCCCACTAGCTGTGTATCTTATGAGAAGCTTCGTTACCTTTGCAAGCGGTTTCTTGAAGTTGGTGATGGGATTATGTTGGTGACGAGGCATTGGCTACCTTAAGAGAGTCATAGTGCTTCCTGCCAGTTGCTCACCCAAATACACATTTTGAGATACTGTGGCCAGTCTGCCTGAAGCGATACGCCACTAGTTGTGTATCTTAAGAGAAACATCGTTACTCTTGCCAGCGGTTTCTTGACTTTGAAGCTGTGATTATACTGGTGACGAGATATTGGTTACCCTAAGAGAGCCACAGTGTTTCGTGCCAGTTGCTCACCCAAATACACATTTCTTAGATACTGTTTCCAGTGTGCCTGAAGCGATACGCCACTAGTTGTGTATATTAAGAGAAACATCGTTACTTTTGCCAGGGGTTTCTAGAAGTTGCTGATTTGATTCTGCTGGTGACGAGGCATTGGCTACCTCAAGAGAGTCATAGAGATTCCTGCCAGTTCTTCACCCAAATACACATTTTTAGATACTCTTTCCAGTCTGCCTGATAGCTACGCCACTAGTTGTGTATCTTAAGAGTCATTGTAACTTTTGCCAGGGGTTTCTTGAAGTTGCTGATGTGATTATGCTGGTGACGAGGCATTGGCTACCCTATGAGTGTCATAGTGATTCCTGCTAGTTGCTCACCCAAATACACATTTTTTTGATACTTTGGCCAGTCTGCCTCAAGTGACACCCCACTAGCTGTGTATCTTATGAGAAGCTTCGTTACCTTTGCAAGCGGTTTCTTGAAGTTGGTGATGGGATTATGTTGGTGACGAGGCATTGGCTATCTTAAGAGAGTCATAGTGCTTCCTGCCAGTTGCTCACCCAAATACACATTTTGAGATACTGTGGCCAGTCTGCCTGAAGCGATACGCCACTAGTTGTGTATCTTAAGAGAAACATCGTTACTCTTGCCAGCGGTTTCTTGACTTTGAAGCTGTGATTATACTGGTGACGAGACATTGGCTACCCTAAGAGAGAGACAGTGTTTCGTGCCAGTTGCTCACGCAAATACACATTTTTTAGATACTGTTTCCAGTGTGCCTGAAGCGATACGCCACTAGTTGTGTATCTTAAGAGAAACATCGTTACTTTTGCCAGGGGTTTCTAGAAGTTGCTGATTTGATACTGCTGGTGACGAGGCATTGGCTACCTCAAGAGAGTCATAGAGATTCCTGCCAGTTCTTCACCCAAATACACATTTTTTAGATACTCTTTCCAGTGTGCCTGATAGCTACGCCACTAGTTGTGTATCTTAAGAGTCATTGTAACTTTTGCCAGGGGTTTCTTGAAGTTGCTGATGTGATTATGCTGGTGACGAGGCATTGGCTACCCTATGAGTGTCATAGTGATTCCTGCTAGTTGCTCACCCAAATACACTTTTTTTGATAATTCGGCCAGTCTGCCTCAAGTGACACCCCACTAGCTGTGTATCTTATGAGAAGCTTCGTTACCTTTGCAAGCGGTTTCTTGAAGTTGGTGATGGGATTATGTTGGTGACGAGGCATTGGCTATCTTAAGAGAGTAATCGTGCTTCCTGCCAGTTGCTCACCCAAATACACATTTTGAGATACTGTGGCCAGTCTGCCTGAAGCGATACGCCACTATTTGTGTATCTTAAGAGAAACATCGTTACTCTTGCCAGCGGTTTCTTGACTTTGAAGCTGTGATTATACTGGTGACGAGATATTAGTTACCCTAAGAGAGTCACAGTGTTTCGTGCCAGTTGCTCACCCAAATACACATTTGTTAGATACTGTTTCCAGTGTGCCTGAAGCGATACGCCACTAGTTGTGTATCTTAAGAGAAACATCGTTACTTTTGCCAGGGGTTTCTAGATGTTGCTGATTTGATTCTGCTGGTGACGAGGCATTGGCTACCTCAAGAGAGTCATAGAGATTCCTGCCAGTTCTTCACCCAAATACACATTTTTTAGATACTCTTTCCAGTCTGCCTGATAGCTACGCCACTAGTTGTGTATCTTAAGAGTCATTGTAACTTTTGCCAGGGGTTTCTTGAAGTTGCTGATGTGATTATGCTGGTGACGAGGCATTGGCTACCCTATGAGTGTCATAGTGATTCCTGCTAGTTGCTCACCCAAATACACATTTTTTTGATACTTTGGCCAGTCTGCCTCAAGTGACACCCCACTAGCTGTGTATCTTATGAGAAGCTTCGTTACCTTTGCAAGCGGTTTCTTGAAGTTGGTGATGGGATTATGTTGGTGACGTGGCATTGGCTACCTTAAGAGAGTCATAGTGCTTCCTGCCAGTTGCTCACCCAAATACACATTTTGAGATACTGTGGCGTCTGCCTGAAGCGATACGCCACTAGTTGTGTATCTTAAGAGAAACATCGTTACTCTTGCCAGCGGTTTCTTGACTTTGAAGCTGTGATTATACTGGTGACGAGATATTGGCTACCCTAAGAGAGTCACAGTGTTTCGTGCCAGTTGCTCACCCAAATACACATTTTTTAGATACTGTTCGTGTGCCTGAAGCGATACGCCACTAGTTGTGTATCTTAAGAGAAACATCGCTACTTTTGCCAGGGGTTTCTAGAAGTTGCTGATTTGATTCTGCTGTTGACGAGGCATTGCTAACCTCAAGAGAGTCATAGAGATTCCTGCCAGTTCTTCACCCAAATACACATTTTTTAGATACTCTTTCCAGTCTGCCTGATAGCTACGCCTCTAGTTGTGTATCTTAAGAGTCATTGTAACTTTTGCCAGGGGTTTCTTGAAGTTGCTGATGTGATTATGCTGGTGACGAGGCATTGGCTACCCTATGAGTGTCATAGTGATTCCTGCTAGTTGCTCACCCAAATACACATTTTTTTGATACTTTGGCCGGTCTGCCTCAAGTGACACCCCACTAGCTGTGTATCTTATGAGAAGCTTCGTTACCTTTGCAAGCGGTTTCTTGAAGTTGGTATTGGGATTATGTTGGTGACGAGGCATTGGCTACCTTAACAGAGTAATAGTGCTTCCTGCCAGTTGCTCACCCAAATACCCATTTTGAGATACTGTGGCCAGTCTGCGGGAAGCGATACGCCACTAGTTGTGTATCTTAAGAGAAACATCGTTACTCTTGCCAGCGGTTTCTTGACTTTGAAGCTGTGATTATACTGGTGACGAGATATTGGCTACCCTAAGAGAGTCACAGTGTTTCGTGCCAGTTGCTCACCCAAATACACATTTTTTAGATACTGTTTCGTGTGCCTGAAGCGATACGCCACTAGTTGTGTATCTTAAGAGAAACATCGTTACTTTTGCCAGGGGTTTCTAGACGTTGCTGATTTGATTCTGCTGTTGACGAGGCATTGGCTACCTCAAGAGAGTCATAGAGATTCCTGCCAGTTCTTCACCCAAATACACATTTTTTAGATACTCTTTCCAGTCTGCCTTATAGCTACGCCACTAGTTGTGTATCTTAAGAGTCATTGTAACTTTTGCCAGGGGTTTCTTGAAGTTGCTGATGTGATTATGCTGGTGACGAGGCATTGGCTACCCTATGAGTGTCATAGTGATTCGTGCTAGTTGCTCACCCAAATACACATTTTTTGATACTTCGGCCAGTCTGCCTCAAGTGACACCCCACTAGCTGTGTATCTTATGAGAAGCTTCGTTACTTTTGCAAGCGGTTTCTTGAAGTTGGTGATGGGATTATGTTGGTGACGAGGCATTGGCTATCTTAAGAGAGTCATAGTGCTTCCTGCCAGTTGCTCACCCAAATACACATTTTGAGATACTGTGGCCAGTCTGCCTGAAGCGATACGCCACTAGTTGTGTATCTTAAGAGAAACATCGTTACTCTTGCCAGCGGTTTCTTGACTTTGAAGCTGTGATTATACTGGTGACGAGATATTGGCTACCCTAAGAGAGAGACAGTGTTTCGTGCCAGTTGCTCACCCAAATACACATTTTTTAGATACTGTTTCCAGTGTGCCTGAAGCGATACGCCACTAGTTGTGTATCTTAAGAGAAACATCGTTACTTTTGAAAGGGGTTTCTAGAAGTTGCTGATTTGATTGTGCTGGTGACGAGGCATTGGCTACCTCAAGAGAGTCATAGAGATTGCTGCCAGTTCTTCACCCAAATACACATTTTTTAGATACTCTTTCCAGTCTGCCTGATAGCTACGCCACTAGTTGTGTATCTTAAGAGTCATTGTAACTTTTGCCAGGGGTTTCTTGAAGTTGCTGATGTGATTATGCTGGTGACGAGGCATTGGCTACCCTATGAGTGTCATAGTGATTCCTGCTAGTTGCTCACCCAAATACACATTTTTTGATACTTTGGCCAGTCTGCCTCAAGTGACACCCCACTAGCTGTGTATCTTATGAGAAGCTTCGTTACCTTTGCAAGCGGTTTCTTGAAGTTGGTGATGGGATTATGTCGGTGACGAGGCATTGGCTATCTTAAGAGAGTCATAGTGCTTCCTGCCAGTTGCTCACCCAAATACACATTTTGAGATACTGTGGCCAGTCTGCCTGAAGCGATACGCCACTAGTTGTGTATCTTAAGAGAAACATCGTTACTCTTGCCAGCGGTTTCTTGAATTTGAAGATGTGATTATACTGGTGACGATATATTGGCTACCCTAAGAGAGTCACAGTGTTTCGTGCCAGTTGCTCACCCAAATACACATTTTTTAGATACTGTTTCCAGTGTGCCTGAAGCGATACGCCACTAGTTGTGTATCTTAAGAGAAACATCGTTACTTTTGCCAGGGGTTTCTAGAAGTTGCTGATTTGATTCTGCTGGTGACGAGGCATTGGCTACCTCAAGAGAGTCATAGAGATTCCTGCCAGTTCTTCACCCAAATACACATTTTTTAGATACTCTTTCCAGTCTGCCTGATAGCTACGCCTCTAGTTGTGTATCGTAAGAGTCATTGTAACTTTTGCCAGGGGTTTCTTGAAGTTGCTGATATGATTATGCTGGTGACGAGGCATTGGCTACCCTATGAGTGTCATAGTGATTCCTGCTAGTTGCTCACCCAAATACACATTTTTTTGATACTTTGGCCAGTCTGCCTCAAGTGACACCCCACTAGCTGTGTATCTTATGAGAAGCTTCGTTACCTTTGCAAGCGGTTTCTTGAAGTTGGTGATGGGATTATGTTGGTGACGAGGCATTGGCTACCTTAAGAGAGTCATAGTGCTTCCTGCCAGTTGCTCACCCAAATACCCATTTTGAGATACTGTGGCCAGTCTGCCTGAAGCGATACGCCACTAGTTGTGTATCTTAAGAGAAACATCGTTACTCTTGCCAGCGGTTTCTTGACTTTGAAGCTGTGATTATACTGGTGACGAGATATTGGTTACCCTAAGAGAGTCACAGTGTTCCGTGCCAGTTGCTCACCCAAATACACATTTTTTAGATACTGTTTCCAGTGTGCCTGAAGCGATACGCCACTAGTTGTGTATCTTAAGAGAAACATCGTTACTCTTGCCAGCGGTTTCGTGACTTTGAAGCTGTGATTATACTGGTGACGAGATATTGGCTACCCTAAGAGAGTCACAGTGTTTCGTGCCAGTTGCTCACCCAAATATACATTTTTTAGATACTGTTTCGTGTGCCTGAAGCGATACGCCACTAGTTGTGTATCTTAAGAGAAACATCGTTACTTTTGCCAGGGGTTTCTAGAAGTTGCTGATTTGATTCTGCTGTTGACGAGGCATTGGCTACCTCAAGAGAGTCATAGAGATTCCTGCCAGTTCTTCACCCAAATACACATTTTTTAGATACTCTTTCCAGTCTGCCTGATAGCTACGCCACTAGTTGTGTATCTTAAGAGTCATTGTAACCTTTGCCAGGGGTTTCTTGAAGTTGCTGATGTGATTATGCTGGTGACGAGGCATTGGCTACCCTATGAGTGTCATAGTGATTCCTGCTAGTTGCTCACCCAAATACACATTTTTGATAGTTCGGCCAGTCTGCCTCAAGTGACACCCCACTAGCTGTGTATCTTATGAGAAGCTTCGTTACCTTTGCAAGCGGTTTCTTGAAGTTGGTGATGGGATTATGTTGGTGACGAGGCATTGGCTATCTTAAGAGAGTCCTAGTGCTTCCTGCCAGTTGCTCACCCAAATACACATTTTGAGATACTGTGGCCAGTCTGCCTGAAGCGATACGCCACTAGTTGTTTATCTTAAGAGAAACATCGTTACTCTTGCCAGCGGTTTCTTGACTTTGAAGCTGTGATTATACTGGTGACGAGATATTGGCTACCCTAAGAGAGAGACAGTGTTTCGTGCCAGTTGCTCACCCAAATACACATTTTTTAGATACTGTTTGCAGTGTGCCTTAAGCGATACGCCACTACTTGTGTATCTTAAGAGAAACATCGTTACTTTTGAAAGGGGTTTCTAGAAGTTGCTGATTTGATTGTGCTGGTGACGAGGCATTGGCTACCTCAAGAGAGTCATACAGATTCCTGCCAGTTCTTCACCCAAATACACATTTTTTAGATACTCTTTCCAGTCTGCCTGATAGCTACGCCACTAGTTGTGTATCTTAAGAGTCATTGTAACTTTTGCCAGGGGTTTCTTGAAGTTGCTGATGTGATTATGCTGGTGACGAGGCATTGGCTACCCTATGAGTGTCATAGTGATTCCTGCTAGTTGCTCACCCAAATACACATTTTTTGATACTTTGGCCAGTCTGCCTCAAGTGACACCCCACTAGCTGTGTATCTTATGAGAAGCTTCGTTACCTTTGCAAGCAAATTCTTGAAGTTGGTGATGGGATTATGTTGGTGACGAGGCATTGGCTATCTTAAGAGAGTCATAGTGCTTCCTGCCAGTTGCTCACCCAAATACAGATTTTTAGATACTGTGGCCAGTCTGCCTGAAGCGATACGCCACTAGTTGTGTATCTTAAGAGAAACATCGTTACTCTTGCCAGCGGTTTCTTGACTTTGAAGCTGTGATTATACTGGTGACGAGATATTGGCTACCCTAAGAGAGTCACAGTGTTTCGTGCCAGTTGCTCACCCAAATACACATTTTTTAGATACTATTTCGTGTGCCTGAAGCGATACGCCACTAGTTGTGTATCTTAAGAGAAACATCGTTACTTTTGCCAGGGGTTTCTAGAAGTTGATGATTTGATTCTGCTGTTGACGAGGCATTGGCTACCTCAAGAGAGTCATAGAGATTCCTGCCAGTTCTTCACCCAAATACACATTTTTTAGATACTCTTTCCAGTCTGCCTGATAGCTACGCCACTAGTTGTGTATCTTAAGAGTCATTGTAACTTTTGCCAGGGGTTTCTTGAAGTTGCTGATGTGATTATGCTGGTGACGAGGCATTGGCTACCCTATGAGTGTCATAGTGATTCCTGCTAGTTGCTCACCCAAATACACATTTTTTTGATACTTTGGCCAGTCTGCCTCAAGTGACACCCCACTAGCTGTGTATCTTATGAGAAGCTTCGTTACCTTTGCAAGCGGTTTCTTGAAGTTGGTGATGGGATTATGTTGGTGACGAGGCATTGGCTACCTTAAGAGAGTCATAGTGCTTCCTGCCAGTTGCTCACCCAAATACACATTTTGAGATACTGTGGCCAGTCTGCCTGAAGCGATACGCCACTAGTTGTGTATCTTAAGAGAAACATCGTTACTCTTGCCAGCGGTTTCTTGACTTTGAAGCTGTGATTATACTGGTGACGAAATATTGGTTACCCTAAGAGAGTCGCTAATGACCTCAGTAGTTGAGCGCCCTTAAACCCAATCCAATCCTAAGAGAGTCACAGTGTTTCGTGCCAGTTGCTCACCCAAATACACATTTTTTAGATACTGTTTCCAGTGTGCCTGAAGCGATACGCCACTAGTTGTGTATCTTAAGAGAAACATCGTTACTTTTGCCAGGGGTCTCTAGAAGTTGCTGATTTGATTCTGCTGGTGACGAGGCATTGGCTACCTCAAGAGAGTCATAGAGATTCCTGCCAGTTCTTCACCCAAATACACATTTTTTAGATACTCTTTCCAGTCTGCCTGATAGCTATGCCACTAGTTGTGTATCTTAAGAGTCATTGTAACTTTTGCCAGGGGTTTCTTGAAGTTGCTGATGTGATTATGCTGGTGACGAGGCATTGGCTACCCTATGAGTGTCATAGTGATTCCTGCTAGTTGCTCACCCAAATACACATTTTTTGATACTTTGGCCAGTCTGCCTCAAGTGACACCCCACTAGCTGTGTATCTTATGAGAAGCTTCGTTACCTTTGCAAGCGGTTTCTTGAAGTTGGTGATGGGATTATGTTGGTGACGAGGCATTGGCTATCTTAAGAGAGTCATAGTGCTTCCTGCCAGTTGCTCACCCAAATACACATTTTGAGATACAGTGGCCAGTCTACCTGAAGCGATACGCCACTAGTTGTGTATCTTAAGAGAAACATCGTTACTTTTGCCAGGGGTTTCTAGAAGTTGCTGATTTGATTCTGCTGGTGACGAGGCATTGGCTACCTCATGAGAGTCATAGAGATTCCTGCCAGTTCTTCACCCAAATACACATTTTTTAGATACTCTTTCCAGTCTGCCTGATAGCTACGCCACTAGTTGTGTATCTTAAGAGTCATTGTAACTTTTGCCAGGGGTTTCTTGAAGTTGCTGATATCATTATGCTGGTGACGAGGCATTGGCTACCCTATGAGTGTCATAGTGATTCCTGCTAGTTGCTCACCCAAATACACATTTTTTTGATACTTTGGCCAGTCTGCCTCAAGTGACACCCCACTAGCTGTGTATCTTATGAGAGGCTTCGTTACCTTTGCAAGCGGTTTCTTGAAGTTGGTGATGGGATTATGTTGGTGACGAGGCATTGGCTACCTTAAGAGAGTCATAGTGCTTCCTGCCAGTTGCTCACCCAAATACACATTTTGAGATACCGTGGCCAGTCTGCCTGAAGCGATACGCCACTAGTTGTGTATCTTAAGAGAAACATCGTTACTTTTGCCAGGGGTTTCTAGAAGTTGCTGATTTGATTGTGCTGGTGACGAGGCATTGGCTACCTTAAGAGAGTCATAGAGATTCCTGCCAGTTCTTCACCCAAATACACATTTTTTAGATACTCTTTCCAGTCTGCCTGATAGCTACGCCACTAGTTGTGTATCTTAAGAGTCATTGTAACTTTTGCCAGGGGTTTCTTGAAGTTGCTGATGTGATTATGCTGGTGACGAGGCATTGGCTACCCTATGAGTGTCATAGTGATTCCTGCTAGTTGCTCACCCAAATACACATTTTTTTGATACTTTGGCCAGTCTGCCTCAAGTGACACCCCACTAGCTGTGTATCTTATGAGAAGCTTCGTTACCTTTGCAAGCGGTTTCTTGAAGTTGGTGATGGGATTATGTTGGTGACGAGGCATTGGCTACCTTAAGAGAGTCATAGTGTTTCCTGCCAGTTGCTCACCCAAATACACATTTTGAGATACTGTGGCCAGTCTGCCTGAAGCGATACGCCACTAGTTGTGTATCTTAAGAGAAACATCGTTACTCTTGCTAGCGGTTTCTTGACTTTGAAGCTGTGATTATACTGGTGACGAAATATTGGTAACCCTAAGAGAGAGAGAGTGTTTCGTGCCAGTTGCTCACCCAAATACACATTTTTTAGATACTGTTTCCAGTGTGCCTGAAGCGATACGCCACTAGTTGTGTATCTTAAGAGAAACATCGTTACTTTTGCCAGGGGTTTCTAGAAGTTGCTGATTTGATTGTGCTGGTGACGAGGCATTGGCTACCTCAAGAGAGTCATAGAGATTCCTGCCAGTTCTTCACCCAATTACACATTTTTTAGATACTCTTTCCAGTCTGCCTGATAGCTACGCCACTAGTTGTGTATCTTAAGAGTCATTGTAACTTTTGCCAGGGGTTTCTTGAAGTTGCTGGTGTGATTATGCTGGTGACGAGGCTTGGCTACCCTATGAGTGTCATAGTGATTCCTGCTAGTTGCTCACCCAAATACACATTTTTTAGATACTGTTTCCAGTGTGCCTGAAGCGATACGCCACTAGTTGTGTATCTTAAGAGAAACATCGTTACTTTTGCCAGAGGTCTCTAGAAGTTGCTGATTTGATTCTGCTGGTGACGAGGCATTGGCTACCTCAAGAGAGTCATAGAGATTCCTGCCAGTTCTTCACCCAAATACACATTTTTTAGATACTCTTTCCAGTCTGCCTGATAGCTACGCCACTAGTTGTGTATCTTAAGAGTCATTGTAACTTTTGCCATGGGTTTCTTGAAGTTGCTGATGTGATTATGCTGGTGACGAGGCATTGGCTACCCTATGAGTGTCATAGTGATTCCTGCTAGTTGCTCACCCAAATACACATTTTTTGATACTTTGGCCAGTCTGCCTCAAGTGACACCCCACTAGCTGTGTATCTTATGAGAAGCTTCGTTACCTTTGCAAGCGGTTTCTTGAAGTTGGTGATGGGATTATGTTGGTGACGAGGCATTGGCTACCTTAAGAGAGTCATAGTGCTTCCTGCCAGTTGCTCACCCAAATACACATTTTGAGATACCGTGGCCAGTCTGCCTGAAGCGATACGCCACTAGTTGTGTATCTTAAGAGAAACATCGTTACTTTTGCCAGGGGTTTCTAGAAGTTGCTGATTTGATTGTGCTGGTGACGAGGCATTGGCTACCTTAAGAGAGTCATAGAGATTCCTGCCAGTTCTTCACCCAAATACACATTTTTTAGATACTCTTTCCAGTCTGCCTGATAGCTACGCCACTAGTTGTGTATCTTAAGAGTCATTGTAACTTTTGCCAGGGGTTTCTTGAAGTTGCTGATGTGATTATGCTGGTGACGAGGCATTGGCTACCCTATGAGTGTCATAGTGATTCCTGCTAGTTGCTCACCCAAATACACATTTTTTTGATACTTTGGCCAGTCTGCCTCAAGTGACACCCCACTAGCTGTGTATCTTATGAGAAGCTTCGTTACCTTTGCAAGCGGTTTCTTGAAGTTGGTGATGGGATTATGTTGGTGACGAGGCATTGGCTACCTTAAGAGAGTCATAGAGTTTCCTGCCAGTTGCTCACCCAAATACACATTTTGAGATACTGTGGCCAGTCTGCCTGAAGCGATACGCCACTAGTTGTGTATCTTAAGAGAAACATCGTTACTCTTGCCAGCGGTTTCCTGACTTTGAAGCTGTGATTATACTGGTGACAAGATATTGGTAACCCTAAGAGAGAGAGAGTGTTTCGTGCCAGTTGCTCACCCAAATACACATTTTTTAGATACTGTTTCCAGTGTGCCTGAAGCGATACGCCACTAGTTGTGTATCTTAAGAGAAACATCGTTACTTTTGCCAGGGGTTTCTAGAAGTTGCTGATTTGATTGTGCTGGTGACGAGGCATTGGCTACCTCAAGAGAGTCATAGAGATTCCTGCCAGTTCTTCACCCAATTACACATTTTTTAGATACTCTTTCCAGTCTGCCTGATAGCTACGCCACTAGTTGTGTATCTTAAGAGTCATTGTAACTTTTGCCAGGGGTTTCTTGAAGTTGCTGGTGTGATTATGCTGGTGACGAGGCTTGGCTACCCTATGAGTGTCATAGTGATTCCTGCTAGTTGCTCACCCAAATACACATTTTTTAGATACTGTTTCCAGTGTGCCTGAAGCGATACGCCACTAGTTGTGTATCTTAAGAGAAACATCGTTACTTTTGCCAGAGGTCTCTAGAAGTTGCTGATTTGATTCTGCTGGTGACGAGGCATTGGCTACCTCAAGAGAGTCATAGAGATTCCTGCCAGTTCTTCACCCAAATACACATTTTTTAGATACACTTTCCAGTCTGCCTGATAGCTACGCCACTAGTTGTGTATCTTAAGAGTCATTGTAACTTTTGCCATGGGTTTCTTGAAGTTGCTGATGTGATTATGCTGGTGACGAGGCATTGGCTACCCTATGAGTGTCATAGTGATTCCTGCTAGTTGCTCACCCAAATACACATTTTTTGATACTTTGGCCAGTCTGCCTCAAGTGACACCCCACTAGCTGTGTATCTTATGAGAAGCTTCGTTACCTTTGCAAGCGGTTTCTTGAAGTTGGTGATGGGATTATGTTGGTGACGAGGCATTGGCTATCTTAAGAGAGTCATAGTGCTTCCTGCCAGTTGCTCACCCAAATACACATTTTGAGATACTGTGGCCAGTCTGCCTGAAGCGATACGCCACTAGTTGTGTATCTTAAGAGAAACATCGTTACTTTTGCCAGGGGTTTCTAGAAGTTGCTGATTTGATTCTGCTGGTGACGAGGCATTGGCTACGTCAAGAGAGTCATAGAGATTCCTGCCAGTTCTTCACCCAAATACACATTTTTTAGATACTCTTTCCAGTCTGCCTGATAGCTACGCCACTAGTTGTGTATCTTAAGAGTCATTGTAACTTTTGCCAGGGGTTTCTTGAAGTTGCTGATGTGATTATGCTGGTGACGAGGCATTGGCTACCCTATGAGTGTCATAGTGATTCCTGCTAGTTGCTCACCCAAATACACATTTTTGATAGTTCGGCCAGTCTGCCTCAAGTGACACCCCACTAGCTGTGTATCTTATGAGAAGCTTCGTTACCTTTGCAAGCGGTTTCTTGAAGTTGGTGATGGGATTATGTTGGTGACGAGGCATTGGCTATCTTAAGAGAGTCCTAGTGCTTCCTGCCAGTTGCTCACCCAAATACACATTTTGAGATACTGTGGCCAGTCTGCCTGAAGCGATACGCCACTAGTTGTGTATCTTAAGAGAAACATCGTTACTCTTGCCAGCGGTTTCTTGACTTTGAAGCTGTGATTATACTGGTGACGAGAAATTGGCTACCCTAAGAGAGAGACAGTGTTTCGTGCCAGTTGCTCACCCAAATACACATTTTTTAGATACTGTTTGCAGTGTGCCTGAAGCGATACGCCACTAGTTGTGTATCTTAAGAGAAACATCGTTACTTTTGAAAGGGGTTTCTAGAAGTTGCTGATTTGATTGTGCTGGTGACGAGGCATTGGCTACCTCAAGAGAGTCATAGAGATTCCTGCCAGTTCTTCACCCAAATACACATTTTTTAGATACTCTTTCCAGTCTGCCTGATAGCTACGCCACTAGTTGTGTATCTTAAGAGTCATTGTAACTTTTGCCAGGGGTTTCTTGAAGTTGCTGATGTGATTATGCTGGTGACGAGGCATTGGCTACCCTATGAGTGTCATAGTGATTCCTGCTAGTTGCTCACCCAAATACACATTTTTTGATACTTTGGCCAGTCTGCCTCAAGTGACACCCCACTAGCTGTGTATCTTATGAGAAGCTTCGTTACCTTTGCAAGCGGTTTCTTGAAGTTGGTGATGGGATTATGTTGGTGACGAGGCATTGGCTATCTTAAGAGAGTCATAGTGCTTCCTGCCAGTTGCTCACCCAAATACAGATTTTTAGATACTGTGGCCAGTCTGCCTGAAGCGATACGCCACTAGTTGTGTATCTTAAGAGAAACATCGTTACTCTTGCCAGCGGTTTCTTGACTTTGAAGCTGTGATTATACTGGTGACGAGATATTGGCTACCCTAAGAGAGTCACAGTGTTTCGTGCCAGTTGCTCACCCAAATACACATTTTTTAGATACTATTTCGTGTGCCTGAAGCGATACGCCACTAGTTGTGTATCTTAAGAGAAACATCGTTACTTTTGCCAGGGGTTTCTAGAAGTTGATGATTTGATTCTGCTGTTGACGAGGCATTGGCTACCTCAAGAGAGTCATAGAGATTCCTGCCAGTTCTTCACCCAAATACACATTTTTTAGATACTCTTTCCAGTCTGCCTGATAGCTACGCCACTAGTTGTGTATCTTAAGAGTCATTGTAACTTTTGCCAGGGGTTTCTTGAAGTTGCTGATGTGATTATGCTGGTGACGAGGCATTGGCTACCCTATGAGTGTCATAGTGATTCCTGCTAGTTGCTCACCCAAATACACATTTTTTTGATACTTTGGCCAGTCTGCCTCAAGTGACACCCCACTAGCTGTGTATCTTATGAGAAGCTTCGTTACCTTTGCAAGCGGTTTCTTGAAGTTGGTGATGGGATTATGTTGGTGACGAGGCATTGGCTACGTTAAGAGAGTCATAGTGCTTCCTGCCAGTTGCTCACCCAAATACACATTTTGAGATACTGTGGCCAGTCTGCCTGAAGCGATACGCCACTAGTTGTGTATCTTAAGAGAAACATCGTTACTCTTGCCAGCGGTTTCTTGACTTTGAAGCTGTGATTATACTGGTGACGAAATATTGGTTACCCTAAGAGAGTCGCTAATGACCTCAGTAGTTGAGCGCCCTTAAACCCAATCCAATCCTAAGAGAGTCACAGTGTTTCGTGCCAGTTGCTCACCCAAATACACATTTTTTAGATACTGTTTCCAGTGTGCCTGAAGCGATACGCCACTAGTTGTGTATCTTAAGAGAAACATCGTTACTTTTGCCAGGGGTCTCTAGAAGTTGCTGATTTGATTCTGCTGGTGACGAGGCATTGGCTACCTCAAGAGAGTCATAGAGATTTCTGCCAGTTCTTCACCCAAATACACATTTTTTAGATACTCTTTCCAGTCTGCCTGATAGCTACGCCACTAGTTGTGTATCTTAAGAGTCATTGTAACTTTTGCCAGGGGTTTCTTGAAGTTGCTGATGTGATTATGCTGGTGACGAGGCATTGGCTACCCTATGAGTGTCATAGTGATTCCTGCTAGTTGCTCACCCAAATACACATTTTTTGATACTTTGGCCAGTCTGCCTCAAGTGACACCCCACTAGCTGTGTATCTTATGAGAAGCTTCGTTACCTTTGCAAGCGGTTTCTTGAAGTTGGTGATGGGATTATGTTGGTGACGAGGCATTGGCTATCTTAAGAGAGTCATAGTGCTTCCTGCCAGTTGCTCACCCAAATACACATTTTGAGATACTGTGGCCAGTCTGCCTGAAGCGATACGCCACTAGTTGTGTATCTTAAGAGAAACATCGTTACTTTTGCCAGGGGTTTCTAGAAGTTGCTGATTTGATTCTGCTGGTGACGAGGCATTGGCTACCTCATGAGAGTCATAGAGATTCCTGCCAGTTCTTCACCCAAATACACATTTTTTAGATACTCTTTCCAGTCTGCCTGATAGCTACGCCACTAGTTGTGTATCTTAAGAGTCATTGTAACTTTTGCCAGGGGTTTCTTGAAGTTGCTGATGTGATTATGCTGGTGACGAGGCATTGGCTACCCTATGAGTGTCATAGTGATTCCTGCTAGTTGCTCACCCAAATACACATTTTTTTGATACTTTGGCCAGTCTGCCTCAAGTGACACCCCACTAGCTGTGTATCTTATGAGAGGCTTCGTTACCTTTGCAAGCGGTTTCTTGAAGTTGGTGATGGGATTATGTTGGTGACGAGGCATTGGCTACCTTAAGAGAGTCATAGTGCTTCCTGCCAGTTGCTCACCCAAATACACATTTTGAGATACCGTGGCCAGTCTGCCTGAAGCGATACGCCACTAGTTGTGTATCTTAAGAGAAACATCGTTACTTTTGCCAGGGGTTTCTAGAAGTTGCTGATTTGATTGTGCTGGTGACGAGGCATTGGCTACCTTAAGAGAGTCATAGAGATTCCTGCCAGTTCTTCACCCAAATACACATTTTTTAGATACTCTTTCCAGTCTGCCTGATAGCTACGCCACTAGTTGTGTATCTTAAGAGTCATTGTAACTTTTGCCAGGGGTTTCTTGAAGTTGCTGATGTGATTATGCTGGTGACGAGGCATTGGCTACCCTATGAGTGTCATAGTGATTCCTGCTAGTTGCTCACCCAAATACACATTTTTTTGATACTTTGGCCAGTCTGCCTCAAGTGACACCCCACTAGCTGTGTATCTTATGAGAAGCTTCGTTACCTTTGCAAGCGGTTTCTTGAAGTTGGTGATGGGATTATGTTGGTGACGAGGCATTGGCTACCTTAAGAGAGTCATAGTGTTTCCTGCCAGTTGCTCACCCAAATACACATTTTGAGATACTGTGGCCAGTCTGCCTGAAGCGATACGCCACTAGTTGTGTATCTTAAGAGAAACATCGTTACTCTTGCTAGCGGTTTCTTGACTTTGAAGCTGTGATTATACTGGTGACGAAATATTGGTAACCCTAAGAGAGAGAGAGTGTTTCGTGCCAGTTGCTCACCCAAATACACATTTTTTAGATACTGTTTCCAGTGTGCCTGAAGCGATACGCCACTAGTTGTGTATCTTAAGAGAAACATCGTTACTTTTGCCAGGGGTTTCTAGAAGTTGCTGATTTGATTGTGCTGGTGACGAGGCATTGGCTACCTCAAGAGAGTCATAGAGATTCCTGCCAGTTCTTCACCCAATTACACATTTTTTAGATACTCTTTCCAGTCTGCCTGATAGCTACGCCACTAGTTGTGTATCTTAAGAGTCATTGTAACTTTTGCCAGGGGTTTCTTGAAGTTGCTGGTGTGATTATGCTGGTGACGAGGCTTGGCTACCCTATGAGTGTCATAGTGATTCCTGCTAGTTGCTCATCCAAATACACATTTTTTAGATACTGTTTCCAGTGTGCATGAAGCGATACGCCACTAGTTGTGTATCTTAAGAGAAACATCGTTACTTTTGCCAGAGGTCTCTAGAAGTTGCTGATTTGATTCTGCTGTTGACGAGGCATTGGCTACCTCAAGTGAGTCATAGAGATTCCTGCCAGTTCTTCACCCAAATACACATTTTTTAGATACTCTTTCCAGTCTGCCTGATAGCTACGCCACTAGTTGTGTATCTTAAGAGTCATTGTAACTTTTGCCATGGGTTTCTTGAAGTTGCTGATGTGATTATGCTGGTGACGAGGCATTGTCTACCCTATGAGTGTCATAGTGATTCCTGCTAGTTGCTCACCCAAATACACATTTTTTGATACTTTGGCCAGTCTGCCTCAAGTGACACCCCACTAGCTGTGTATCTTATGAGAAGCTTCGTTACCTTTGCAAGCGGTTTCTTGAAGTTGGTGATGGGATTATGTTGGTGACGAGGCATTGGCTATCTTAAGAGAGTCATAGTGCTTCCTGCCAGTTGCTCACCCAAATACACATTTTGAGATACTGTGGCCAGTCTGCCTGAAGCGATACGCCACTAGTTGTGTATCTTAAGAGAAACATCGTTACTTTTGCCAGGGGTTTCTAGAAGTTGCTGATTTGATTCTGCTGGTGACGAGGCATTGGCTACGTCAAGAGAGTCATAGAGATTCCTGCCAGTTCTTCACCCAAATACACATTTTTTAGATACTCTTTCCAGTCTGCCTGATAGCTACGCCACTAGTTGTGTATCTTAAGAGTCATTGTAACTTTTGCCAGGGGTTTCTTGAAGTTGCTGATGTGATTATGCTGGTGACGAGGCATTGGCTACCCTATGAGTGTCATAGTGATTCCTGCTAGTTGCTCACCCAAATACACATTTTTTTGATACTTCGGCCAGTCTGCCTCAAGTGACACCCCACTAGCTGTGTATCTTATGAGAAGCTTCGTTACCTTTGCAAGCGGTTTCTTGAAGTTGGTGATGGGATTATGTTGGTGACGAGGCATTGGCTATCTTAAGAGAGTCATAGTGCTTCCTGCCAGTTGCTCACCCAAATACACATTTTGAGATACTGTGGCCAGTCTGCCTGAAGCGATACGCCACTAGTTGTGTATCTTAAGAGAAACATCGTTACTCTTGCCAGCGGTTTCTTGACTTTGAAGCTGTGATTATACTGGTGACGAGATATTGGCTACCCTAAGAGAGAGACAGTGTTTCGTGCCAGTTGCTCACCCAAATACACATTTTTTAGATACTGTTTCCAGTGTGCCTGAAGCGATACGCCACTAGTTGTGTATCTTAAGAGAAACATCGTTACTTTTGCCAGGGGTTTCTAGAAGTTGCTGATTTGATTGTGCTGGTGACGAGGCATTGGCTACCTCAAGAGAGTCATAGAGATTCCTGCCAGTTCTTCACCCAAATACACATTTTTTAGATACTCTTTCCAGTCTGCCTGATAGCTACGCCACTAGTTGTGTATCTTAAGAGTCATTGTAACTTTTGCCAGGGGTTTCTTGAAGTTGCTGATGTGATTATGCTGGTGACGAGGCTTGGCTACCCTATGAGTGTCATAGTGATTCCTGCTAGTTGCTCACCCAAATACACATTTTTTAGATACTGTTTCCAGTGTGCCTGAAGCGATACGCCACTAGTTGTGTATCTTAAGAGAAACATCGTTACTTTTGCCAGAGGTCTCTAGAAGTTGCTGATTTGATTCTGCTGGTGACGAGGCATTGGCTACCTCAAGAGAGTCATAGAGATTCCTGCCAGTTCTTCACCCAAATACACATTTTTTAGATACTCTTTCCAGTCTGCCTGATAGCTACGCCACTAGTTGTGTATCTTAAGAGTCATTGTAACTTTTGCCATGGGTTTCTTGAAGTTGCTGATGTGATTATGCTGGTGACGAGGCATTGGCTACCCTATGAGTGTCATAGTGATTCCTGCTAGTTGCTCACCCAAATACACATTTTTTGATACTTTGGCCAGTCTGCCTCAAGTGACACCACACTAGCTGTGTATCTTATGAGAAGCTTCGTTACCTTTGCAAGCGGTTTCTTGAAGTTGGTGATGGGATTATGTTGGTGACGAGGCATTGGCTATCTTAAGAGAGTCATAGTGCTTCCTGCCAGTTGCTCACCCAAATACACATTTTGAGATACTGTGGCCAGTCTGCCTGAAGCGCTACGCCACTAGTTGTGTATCTTAAGAGAAACATCGTTACTTTTGCCAGGGGTTTCTAGAAGTTGCTGATTTGATTCTGCTGGTGACGAGGCATTGGCTACCTCATGAGAGTCATAGAGATTCCTGCCAGTTCTTCACCCAAATACACATTTTTTAGATACTCTTTCCAGTCTGCCTGATAGCTACGCCACTAGTTGTGTATCTTAAGAGTCATTGTAACTTTTGCCAGGGGTTTCTTGAAGTTGCTGATGTCATTATGCTGGTGACGAGGCATTGGCTACCCTATGAGTGTCATAGTGATTCCTGCTAGTTGCTCACCCAAATACACATATTTTTGATAGTTTGGCCAGTCTGCCTCAAGTGACACCCCACTAGCTGTGTATCTTATGAGAAGCTTCGTTACCTTTGCAAGCGGTTTCTTGAAGTTGGTGATGGGATTATGTTGGTGACGAGGCATTGGCTATCTTAAGAGAGTCATAGTGCTTCCTGCCAGTTGCTCACCCAAATACACATTTTGAGATACTGTGGCCAGTCTGCCTGAAGCGATACGCCACTAGTTGTGTATCTTAAGAGAAACATCGTTACTCTTGCCAGCGGTTTCTTGACTTTGAAGCTGTGATTATACTGGTGACGAGATATTGGCTACCCTAAGAGAGAGACAGTGTTTCGTGCCAGTTGCTCACCCAAATACACATTTTTTAGATACTGTATCCAGTGTGCCTGAAGCGATACGCCACTAGTTGTGTATCTTAAGAGAAACATCGTTACTTTTGCCAGGGGTTTCTAGAAGTTGCTGATTTGATTGTGCTGGTGACGAGGCATTGGCTACCTCAAGAGAGTCATAGAGATTCCTGCCAGTTCTTCACCCAAATACACATTTTTTAGATACTCTTTCCAGTCTGCCTGATAGCTACGCCACTAGTTGTGTATCTTAAGAGTCATTGTAACTTTTGCCAGGGGTTTCTTGAAGTTGCTGATGTGATTATGCTGGTGACGAGGCTTGGCTACCCTATGAGTGTCATAGTGATTCCTGCTAGTTGCTCACCCAAATACACATTTTTTAGATACTGTTTCCAGTGTGCCTGAAGCGATACGCCACTAGTTGTGTATCTTAAGAGAAACATCGTTACTTTTGCCAGAGGTCTCTAGAAGTTGCTGATTTGATTCTGCTGGTGACGAGGCATTGGCTACCTCAAGAGAGTCATAGAGATTCCTGCCAGTTCTTCACCCAAATACACATTTTTTAGATACTCTTTCCAGTCTGCCTGATAGCTACGCCACTAGTTGTGTATCTTAAGAGTCATTGTAACTTTTGCCAGGGGTTTCTTGAAGTTGCTGATGTGATTATGCTGGTGACGAGGCATTGGCTACCCTATGAGTGTCATAGTGATTCCTGCTAGTTGCTCACCCAATTACACATTTTTTGATACTTTGGCCAGTCTGCCTCAAGTGACACCCCACTAGCTGTGTATCTTATGAGAAGCTTCGTTACCTTTGCAAGCGGTTTCTTGAAGTTGGTGATGGGATTATGTTGGTGACGAGGCATTGGCTATCTTAAGAGAGTCATAGTGCTTCCTGCCAGTTGCTCACCCAAATACACATTTTGAGATACTGTGGCCAGTCTGCCTGAAGCGATACGCCACTAGTTGTGTATCTTAAGAGAAACATCGTTACTTTTGCCAGGGGTTTCTAGAAGTTGCTGATTTGATTCTGCTGGTGACGAGGCATTGGCTACCTCATGAGAGTCATAGAGATTCCTGCCAGTTCTTCACCCAAATACACATTTTTTAGATACTCTTTCCAGTCTGCCTGATAGCTACGCCACTAGTTGTGTATCTTAAGAGTCATTGTAACTTTTGCCAGGGGTTTCTTGAAGTTGCTGATGTCATTATGCTGGTGACGAGGCATTGGCTACCCTATGAGTGTCATAGTGATTCCTGCTAGTTGCTCACCCAAATACACATATTTTTGATACTTTGGCCAGTCTGCCTCAAGTGACACCCCACTAGCTGTGTATCTTATGAGAAGCTTCGTTACCTTTGCAAGCGGTTTCTTGAAGTTGGTGATGGGATTATGTTGGTGACGAGGCATTGGCTACCTTAAGAGAGTCATAGTGCTTCCTGCCAGTTGCTCACCCAAATACACATTTTGAGATACTGTGGCCAGTCTGCCTGAAGCGATACGCCACTAGTTGTGTATCTTAAGAGAAACATCGTTACTCTTGCCAGCGGTTTCTTGACTTTGAAGCTGTGATTATACTGGTGACGAGATATTGGCTACCCTAAGAGAGAGACAGTGTTTCGTGCCAGTTGCTCACCCAAATACACATTTTTTAGATACTGTTTCCAGTGTGCCTGAAGCGATACGCCACTAGTTGTGTATCTTAAGAGAAACATCGTTACTTTTGCCAGGGGTTTCTAGAAGTTGCTGATTTGATTGTGCTGGTGACGAGGCATTGGCTACCTCAAGAGAGTCATAGAGATTCCTGCCAGTTCTTCACCCAAATACACATTTTTTAGATACTCTTTCCAGTCTGCCTGATAGCTACGCCACTAGTTGTGTATCTTAAGAGTCATTGTAACTTTTGCCAGGGGTCTCTTGAAGTTGCTGATGTGATTATGCTGGTGACGAGTCATTGGCTACCCTATGAGTGTCATAGTGATTCCTGCTAGTTGCTCACCCAAATACACATTTTTTGATAGTTTGGCCAGTCTGCCTCAAGTGACACCCCACTAGCTGTGTATCTTATGAGAAGCTTCGTTACCTTTGCAAGCGGTTTCTTGAAGTTGGTGATGGGATTATGTTGGTGACGAGGCATTGGCTATCTTAAGAGAGTCATAGTGCTTCCTGCCAGATGCTCACCCAAATACACATTTTGAGATACTGTGGCCAGTCTGCCTGAAGCGATACGCCACTAGTTGTGTATCTTAAGAGAAACATCGTTACTCTTGCCAGCGGTTTCTTGACTTTGAAGCTGTGATTATACTGGTGACGAGATATTGGCTACCCTAAGAGAGTCACAGTGTTTCGTGCCAGTTGCTCACCCAAATACACATTTTTAGATACTGTTTCCAATGTGCCTGAAGCGATACGCCACAAGTTGTGTATCTTAAGAGAAACATCGTTACTTTTGCCAGGGGTTTCTAGAAGTTGCTGATTTGATTCTGCTGTTGACGAGGCATTGGCTACCTCAAGAGAGTCATAGAGATTCCTGCCAGTTCTTCACCCAAATACACATTTTTTAGATACTCTTTCCAGTCTGCCTGATAGCTACGCCACTAGTTGTGTATCTTAAGAGTCATTGTAACTTTTGCCAGGGGTTTCTTGAAGTTGCTGATGTGATTATGCTGGTGACGAGGCATTGGCTACCCTATGAGTGTCATAGTGATTCTTGCTAGTTGCTCACCCAAATACACATTTTTTTGATACTTCGGCCAGTCTGCCTCAAGTGACACCCCACTAGCTGTGTATCTTATGAGAAGCTTCGTTACCTTTGCAAGCGGTTTCTTGAAGTTGGTGATGGGATTATGTTGGTGACGAGGCATTGGCTATCTTAAGAGAGTCATAGTGCTTCCTGCCAGTTGCTCACCCAAATACACATTTTGAGATACTGTAGCCAGTCTGCCTGAAGCGATACGCCACTAGTTGTGTATCTTAAGAGAAACATCGTTACTCTTGCCAGCGGTTTCTTGACTTTGAAGCTGTGATTATACTGGTGACGAGATATTGGCTACCCTAAGAGAGTCACAGTGTTTCGTGCCAGTTGCTCACCCAAATACACATTTTTAGATACTGTTTCCAATGTGCCTGAAGCGATACGCCACAAGTTGTGTATCTTAAGAGAAACATCGTTACTTTTGCCAGGGGTTTCTAGAAGTTGCTGATTTGATTCTGCTGTTGACGAGGCATTGGCTACCTCAAGAGAGTCATAGAGATTCCTGCCAGTTCTCTACCCAAATACACATTTTTTAGATACTCTTTCCAGTCTGCCTGATAGCTACGCCACTAGTTGTGTATCTTAAGAGAAACATCGTTACTTTTGCCAGGGGTTTCTAGAAGTTGCTGATTTGATTCTGCTGGTGACGAGGCATTGGCTACGTCAAGAGAGTCATAGAGATTCCTGCCAGTTCTTCACCCAAATACACATTTTTTAGATACTCTTTCCAGTCTGCCTGATAGCTACGCCACTAGTTGTGTATCTTAAGAGTCATTGTAACTTTTGCCAGGGGTTTCTTGAAGTTGCTGATGTGATTATGCTGGTGACGAGGCATTGGCTACCCTATGAGTGTCATAGTGATTCCTGCTAGTTGCTCACCCAAATACACATTTTTTTGATACTTCGGCCAGTCTGCCTCAAGTGACACCCCACTAGCTGTGTATCTTATGAGAAGCTTCGTTACCTTTGCAAGCGGTTTCTTGAAGTTGGTGATGGGATTATGTTGGTGACGAGGCATTGGCTATCTTAAGAGAGTCATAGTGCTTCCTGCCAGTTGCTCACCCAAATACACATTTTGAGATACTGTGGCCAGTCTGCCTGAAGCGATACGCCACTAGTTGTGTATCTTAAGAGAAACATCGTTACTCTTGCCAGCGGTTTCTTGACTTTGAAGCTGTGATTATACTGGTGACGAGATATTGGCTACCCTAAGAGAGAGACAGTGTTTCGTGCCAGTTGCTCACCCAAATACACATTTTTTAGATACTGTTTCCAGTGTGCCTGAAGCGATACGCCACTAGTTGTGTATCTTAAGTGAAACATCGTTACTTTTGCCAGGGGTTTCTAGAAGTTGCTGATTTGATTGTGCTGGTGACGAGGCATTGGCTACCTCAAGAGAGTCATAGAGATTGCTGCCAGTTCTTCACCCAAATACACATTTTTTAGATACTCTTTCCAGTCTGCCTGATAGCTACGCCACTAGTTGTGTATCTTAAGAGTCATTGTAACTTTTGCCAGGGGTTTCTTGAAGTTGCTGATGTGATTATGCTGGTGACGAGGCTTGGCTACCCTATGAGTGTCATAGTGATTCCTGCTAGTTGCTCACCCAAATACACATTTTTTAGATACTGTTTCCAGTGTGCCTGAAGCGATACGCCACTAGTTGTGTATCTTAAGAGAAACATCGTTACTTTTGCCAGAGGTCTCTAGAAGTTGCTGATTTGATTCTGCTGGTGACGAGGCATTGGCTACCTCAAGAGAGTCATAGAGATTCCTGCCAGTTCTTCACCCAAATACACATTTTTTAGATACTCTTTCCAGTCTGCCTGATAGCTACGCCACTAGTTGTGTATCTTAAGAGTCATTGTAACTTTTGCCAGGGGTTTCTTGAAGTTGCTGATGTGATTATGCTGGTGACGAGGCATTGGCTACCCTGTGAGTGTCATAGTGATTCCTGCTAGTTGCTCACCCAAATACACATTTTTTGATACTTTGGCCAGTCTGCCTCAAGTGACACCCCACTAGCTGTGTATCTTATGAGAAGCTTCGTTACCTTTGCAAGCGGTTTCTTGAAGTTGGTGATGGGATTATGTTGGTGACGAGGCATTGGCTACCTTAAGAGAGTCATAGTGCTTCCTGCCAGTTGCTCACCCAAATACACATTTTGAGATACTGTGGCCAGTCTGCCTGAAGCGATACGCCACTAGTTGTGTATCTTAAGAGAAACATCGTTACTCTTGCCAGCGGTTTCTTGACTTTGAAGCTGTGATTATACTGGTGACGAGATATTGGCTACCCTAAGAGAGAGACAGTGTTTCGTGCCAGTTGCTCACCCAAATACACATTTTTTAGATACTGTTTCCAGTGTGCCTGAAGCGATACGCCACTAGTTGTGTATCTTAAGAGAAACATCGTTACTTTTGCCAGGGGTTTCTAGAAGTTGCTGATTTGATTGTGCTGGTGACGAGGCATTGGCTACCTCAAGAGAGTCATAGAGATTCCTGCCAGTTCTTCACCCAAATACACATTTTTTAGATACTCTTTCCAGTCTGCCTGATAGCTACGCCACTAGTTGTGTATCTTAAGAGTCATTGTAACTTTTGCCAGGGGTTTCTTGAAGTTGCTGATGTGATTATGCTGGTGACGAGGCATTGGCTACCCTATGAGTGTCATAGTGATTCTTGCTAGTTGCTCACCCAAATACACATTTTTTTGATACTTCGGCCAGTCTGCCTCAAGTGACACCCCACTAGCTGTGTATCTTATGAGAAGCTTCGTTACCTTTGCAAGCGGTTTCTTGAAGTTGGTGATGGGATTATGTTGGTGACGAGGCATTGGCTATCTTAAGAGAGTCATAGTGCTTCCTGCCAGTTGCTCACCCAAATACACATTTTGAGATACTGTGGCCAGTCTGCCTGAAGCGATACGCCACTAGTTGTGTATCTTAAGAGAAACATCGTTACTCTTGCCAGCGGTTTCTTGACTTTGAAGCTGTGATTATACTGGTGACGAGATATTGGCTACCCTAAGAGAGTCACAGTGTTTCGTGCCAGTTGCTCACCCAAATACACATTTTTAGATACTGTTTCCAATGTGCCTGAAGCGATACGCCACAAGTTGTGTATCTTAAGAGAAACATCGTTACATTTGCCAGGGGTTTCTAGAAGTTGCTGATTTGATTCTGCTGTTGACGAGGCATTGGCTACCTCAAGAGAGTCATAGAGATTCCTGCCAGTTCTCTACCCAAATACACATTTTTTAGATACTCTTTCCAGTCTGCCTGATAGCTACGCCACTAGTTGTGTATCTTAAGAGTCATTGTAACTTTTGCCAGGGGTTTCTTGAAGTTGCTGATGTGATTATGCTGGTGACGAGGCATTGCCTACCCTATGAGTGTCATAGTGATTCCTGCTAGTTGCTCACCCAAATACACATTTTTTTGATAGTTTGGCCAGTCTGCCTCAAGTGACACCCCACTAGCTGTGTATCTTATGAGAAGCTTCGTTACCTTTGCAAGCGGTTTCTTGAAGTTGGTGATGGGATTATGTTGGTGACGAGGCATTGGCTATCTTAAGAGAGTCATAGTGCTTCCTGCCAGTTGCTCACCCAAATACACATTTTGAGATACTGTGGCCAGTCTGCCTGAAGCGATACGCCACTAGTTGTGTATCTTAAGAGAAACATCGTTACTCTTGCCAGCGGTTTCTTGACTTTGAAGCTGTGATTATACTGGTGACGAGATATTGGCTACCCTAAGAGAGAGACAGTGTTTCGTGCCAGTTGCTCACCCAAATACACATTTTTTAGATACTGTTTCCAGTGTGCCTGAAGCGATACGCCACTAGTTGTGTATCTTAAGAGAAACATCGTTACTTTTGCCAGGGGTTTCTAGAAGTTGCTGATTTGATTGTGCTGGTGACGAGGCATTGGCTACCTCAAGAGAGTCATAGAGATTCCTGCCAGTTCTTCACCCAAATACACATTTTTTAGATACTCTTTCCAGTCTGCCTGATAGCTACGCCACTAGTTGTGTATCTTAAGAGTCATTGTAACTTTTGCCAGGGGTCTCTTGAAGTTGCTGATGTGATTATGCTGGTGACGAGTCATTGGCTACCCTATGAGTGTCATAGTGATTCCTGCTAGTTGCTCACCCAAATACACATTTTTTGATAGTTTGGCCAGTCTGCCTCAAGTGACACCCCACTAGCTGTGTATCTTATGAGAAGCTTCGTTACCTTTGCAAGCGGTTTCTTGAAGTTGGTGATGGGATTATGTTGGTGACGAGGCATTGGCTATCTTAAGAGAGTCATAGTGCTTCCTGCCAGTTGCTCACCCAAATACACATTTTGAGATACTGTGGCCAGTCTGCCTGAAGCGATACGCCACTAGTTGTGTATCTTAAGAGAAACATCGTTACTCTTGCCAGCGGTTTCTTGACTTTGAAGCTGTGATTATACTGGTGACGAGATATTGGCTACCCTAAGAGAGTCACAGTGTTTCGTGCAAGTTGCTCACCCAAATACACATTTTTAGATACTGTTTCCAATGTGCCTGAAGCGATACGCCACAAGTTGTGTATCTTAAGAGAAACATCGTTACTTTTGCCAGGGGTTTCTAGAAGTTGCTGATTTGATTCTGCTGTTGACGAGGCATTGGCTACCTCAAGAGAGTCATAGAGATTCCTGCCAGTTCTTCACCCAAATACACATTTTTTAGATACTCTTTCCAGTCTGCCTGATAGCTACGCCACTAGTTGTGTATCTTAAGAGTCATTGTAACTTTTGCCAGGGGTTTCTTGAAGTTGCTGATGTGATTATGCTGGTGACGAGGCATTGGCTACCCTATGAGTGTCATAGTGATTCTTGCTAGTTGCTCACCCAAATACACATTTTTTTGATACTTCGGCCAGTCTGCCTCAAGTGACACCCCACTAGCTGTGTATCTTATGAGAAGCTTCGTTACCTTTGCAAGCGGTTTCTTGAAGTTGGTGATGGGATTATGTTGGTGACGAGGCATTGGCTATCTTAAGAGAGTCATAGTGCTTCCTGCCAGTTGCTCACCCAAATACACATTTTGAGATACTGTGGCCAGTCTGCCTGAAGCGATACGCCACTAGTTGTGTATCTTAAGAGAAACATCGTTACTCTTGCCAGCGGTTTCTTGACTTTGAAGCTGTGATTATACTGGTGACGAGATATTGGCTACCCTAAGAGAGTCACAGTGTTTCGTGCCAGTTGCTCACCCAAATACACATTTTTAGATACTGTTTCCAATGTGCCTGAAGCGATACGCCACAAGTTGTGTATCTTAAGAGAAACATCGTTACTTTTGCCAGGGGTTTCTAGAAGTTGCTGATTTGATTCTGCTGTTGACGAGGCATTGGCTACCTCAAGAGAGTCATTGAGATTCCTGCCAGTTCTCTACCCAAATACACATTTTTTAGATACTCTTTCCAGTCTGCCTGATAGCTACGCCACTAGTTGTGTATCTTAAGAGTCATTGTAACTTTTGCCAGGGGTTTCTTGAAGTTGCTGATGTGATTATGCTGGTGACGAGGCATTGCCTACCCTATGAGTGTCATAGTGATTCCTGCTAGTTGCTCACCCAAATACACATTTTTTTGATAGTTTGGCCAGTCTGCCTCAAGTGACACCCCACTAGCTGTGTATCTTATGAGAAGCTTCGTTACCTTTGCAAGCGGTTTCTTGAAGTTGGTGATGGGATTATGTTGGTGACGAGGCATTGGCTACCTTAAGAGAGTCATAGTGCTTCCTGCCAGTTGCTCACCCAAATACACATTTTGAGATACTGTGGCCAGTCTGCCTGAAGCGATACGCCACTAGTTGTGTATCTTAAGAGAAACATCGTTACTCTTGCCAGCGGTTTCTTGACTTTGAAGCTGTGATTATACTGGTGACGAGATATTGGCTACCCTAAGAGAGAGACAGTGTTTCGTGCCAGTTGCTCACCCAAATACACATTTTTTAGATACTGTTTCCAGTGTGCCTGAAGCGATACGCCACTAGTTGTGTATCTTAAGAGAAACATCGTTACTTTTGCCAGGGGTTTCTAGAAGTTGCTGATTTGATTGTGCTGGTGACGAGGCATTGGCTACCTCAAGAGAGTCATAGAGATTCCTGCCAGTTCTTCACCCAAATACACATTTTTTAGATACTCTTTCCAGTCTGCCTGATAGCTACGCCACTAGTTGTGTATCTTAAGAGTCATTGTAACTTTTGCCAGGGGTTTCTTGAAGTTGCTGATGTGATTATGCTGGTGACGAGGCATTGGCTACCCTATGAGTGTCATAGTGATTCTTGCTAGTTGCTCACCCAAATACACATTTTTTTGATACTTCGGCCAGTCTGCCTCAAGTGACACCCCACTAGCTGTGTATCTTATGAGAAGCTTCGTTACCTTTGCAAGCGGTTTCTTGAAGTTGGTGATGGGATTATGTTGGTGACGAGGCATTGGCTATCTTAAGAGAGTCATAGTGCTTCCTGCCAGTTGCTCACCCAAATACACATTTTGAGATACTGTGGCCAGTCTGCCTGAAGCGATACGCCACTAGTTGTGTATCTTAAGAGAAACATCGTTACTCTTGCCAGCGGTTTCTTGACTTTGAAGCTGTGATTATACTGGTGACGAGATATTGGCTACCCTAAGAGAGTCACAGTGTTTCGTGCCAGTTGCTCACCCAAATACACATTTTTAGATACTGTTTCCAATGTGCCTGAAGCGATACGCCACAAGTTGTGTATCTTAAGAGAAACATCGTTACATTTGCCAGGGGTTTCTAGAAGTTGCTGATTTGATTCTGCTGTTGACGAGGCATTGGCTACCTCAAGAGAGTCATAGAGATTCCTGCCAGTTCTCTACCCAAATACACATTTTTTAGATACTCTTTCCAGTCTGCCTGATAGCTACGCCACTAGTTGTGTATCTTAAGAGTCATTGTAACTTTTGCCAGGGGTTTCTTGAAGTTGCTGATGTGATTATGCTGGTGACGAGGCATTGCCTACCCTATGAGTGTCATAGTGATTCCTGCTAGTTGCTCACCCAAATACACATTTTTTTGATAGTTTGGCCAGTCTGCCTCAAGTGACACCCCACTAGCTGTGTATCTTATGAGAAGCTTCGTTACCTTTGCAAGCGGTTTCTTGAAGTTGGTGATGGGATTATGTTGGTGACGAGGCATTGGCTATCTTAAGAGAGTCATAGTGCTTCCTGCCAGTTGCTCACCCAAATACACATTTTGAGATACTGTGGCCAGTCTGCCTGAAGCGATACGCCACTAGTTGTGTATCTTAAGAGAAACATCGTTACTCTTGCCAGCGGTTTCTTGACTTTGAAGCTGTGATTATACTGGTGACGAGATATTGGCTACCCTAAGAGAGAGACAGTGTTTCGTGCCAGTTGCTCACCCAAATACACATTTTTTAGATACTGTTTCCAGTGTGCCTGAAGCGATACGCCACTAGTTGTGTATCTTAAGAGAAACATCGTTACTTTTGCCAGGGGTTTCTAGAAGTTGCTGATTTGATTGTGCTGGTGACGAGGCATTGGCTACCTCAAGAGAGTCATAGAGATTCCTGCCAGTTCTTCACCCAAATACACATTTTTTAGATACTCTTTCCAGTCTGCCTGATAGCTACGCCACTAGTTGTGTATCTTAAGAGTCATTGTAACTTTTGCCAGGGGTCTCTTGAAGTTGCTGATGTGATTATGCTGGTGACGAGTCATTGGCTACCCTATGAGTGTCATAGTGATTCCTGCTAGTTGCTCACCCAAATACACATTTTTTGATAGTTTGGCCAGTCTGCCTCAAGTGACACCCCACTAGCTGTGTATCTTATGAGAAGCTTCGTTACCTTTGCAAGCGGTTTCTTGAAGTTGGTGATGGGATTATGTTGGTGACGAGGCATTGGCTATCTTAAGAGAGTCATAGTGCTTCCTGCCAGTTGCTCACCCAAATACACATTTTGAGATACTGTGGCCAGTCTGCCTGAAGCGATACGCCACTAGTTGTGTATCTTAAGAGAAACATCGTTACTCTTGCCAGCGGTTTCTTGACTTTGAAGCTGTGATTATACTGGTGACGAGATATTGGCTACCCTAAGAGAGTCACAGTGTTTCGTGCAAGTTGCTCACCCAAATACACATTTTTAGATACTGTTTCCAATGTGCCTGAAGCGATACGCCACAAGTTGTGTATCTTAAGAGAAACATCGTTACTTTTGCCAGGGGTTTCTAGAAGTTGCTGATTTGATTCTGCTGTTGACGAGGCATTGGCTACCTCAAGAGAGTCATAGAGATTCCTGCCAGTTCTTCACCCAAATACACATTTTTTAGATACTCTTTCCAGTCTGCCTGATAGCTACGCCACTAGTTGTGTATCTTAAGAGTCATTGTAACTTTTGCCAGGGGTTTCTTGAAGTTGCTGATGTGATTATGCTGGTGACGAGGCATTGGCTACCCTATGAGTGTCATAGTGATTCTTGCTAGTTGCTCACCCAAATACACATTTTTTTGATACTTCGGCCAGTCTGCCTCAAGTGACACCCCACTAGCTGTGTATCTTATGAGAAGCTTCGTTACCTTTGCAAGCGGTTTCTTGAAGTTGGTGATGGGATTATGTTGGTGACGAGGCATTGGCTATCTTAAGAGAGTCATAGTGCTTCCTGCCAGTTGCTCACCCAAATACACATTTTGAGATACTGTGGCCAGTCTGCCTGAAGCGATACGCCACTAGTTGTGTATCTTAAGAGAAACATCGTTACTCTTGCCAGCGGTTTCTTGACTTTGAAGCTGTGATTATACTGGTGACGAGATATTGGCTACCCTAAGAGAGTCACAGTGTTTCGTGCCAGTTGCTCACCCAAATACACATTTTTAGATACTGTTTCCAATGTGCCTGAAGCGATACGCCACAAGTTGTGTATCTTAAGAGAAACATCGTTACTTTTGCCAGGGGTTTCTAGAAGTTGCTGATTTGATTCTGCTGTTGACGAGGCATTGGCTACCTCAAGAGAGTCATTGAGATTCCTGCCAGTTCTCTACCCAAATACACATTTTTTAGATACTCTTTCCAGTCTGCCTGATAGCTACGCCACTAGTTGTGTATCTTAAGAGTCATTGTAACTTTTGCCAGGGGTTTCTTGAAGTTGCTGATGTGATTATGCTGGTGACGAGGCATTGCCTACCCTATGAGTGTCATAGTGATTCCTGCTAGTTGCTCACCCAAATACACATTTTTTTGATAGTTTGGCCAGTCTGCCTCAAGTGACACCCCACTAGCTGTGTATCTTATGAGAAGCTTCGTTACCTTTGCAAGCGGTTTCTTGAAGTTGGTGATGGGATTATGTTGGTGACGAGGCATTGGCTATCTTAAGAGAGTCATAGTGCTTCCTGCCAGTTGCTCACCCAAATACACATTTTGAGATACTGTGGCCAGTCTGCCTGAAGCGATACGCCACTAGTTGTGTATCTTAAGAGAAACATCGTTACTCTTGCCAGCGGTTTCTTGACTTTGAAGCTGTGATTATACTGGTGACGAGATATTGGCTACCCTAAGAGAGAGACAGTGTTTCGTGCCAGTTGCTCACCCAAATACACATTTTTTAGATACTGTTTCCAGTGTGCCTGAAGCGATACGCCACTAGTTGTGTATCTTAAGAGAAACATCGTTACTTTTGCCAGGGGTTTCTAGAAGTTGCTGATTTGATTCTGCTGCTGACGAGGCATTGGCTACCTCAAGAGAGTCATAGAGATTCCTGCCAGTTCTTCACCCAAATACACATTTTTTAGATACTCTTTCCAGTCTGCCTGATAGCTACGCCACTAGTTGTGTATCTTAAGAGTCATTGTAACTTTTGCCAGGGGTTTCTTGAAGTTGCTGATGTGATTATGCTGGTGACGAGGCTTAGCTACCCTATGAGTGTCATAGTGATTCCTGCTAGTTGCTCACCCAAATACACATTTTTTTTGATAGTTTGGCCAGTCTGCCTCAAGTGACACCCCACTAGCTGTGTATCTTATGAGAAGCTTCGTTACCTTTGCAAGCGGTTTCTTGAAGTTGGTGATGGGATTATGTTGGTGACGAGACATTGGCTACCTTAAGAGAGTCATAGTGCTTCCTGCCAGTTGCTCACCCAAATACACATTTTGAGATACTGTGGCCAGTCTGCCTGAAGCGATACGCCACTAGTTGTGTATCTTAAGAGAAACATCGTTACTTTTGCCAGGGGTTTCTAGAAGTTGCTGATTTGATTCTGCTGGTGACGAGGCATTGGCTACCTCGAGAGAGTCTTAGAGATTCCTGCCAGTTCTTCACTCAAATACACATTTTTCAGATACTCTTTCCAGTCTGCCTGATAGCTACGCCACTAGTTGTGTATCTTAAGAGTCATTGTAACTTTTGCCAGGGGTTTCTTGAAGTTGCTGATGTGATTATGCTGGTGACGAGGCATTGGCTACCCTATGAGTGTCATAGTGATTCCTGCTAGTTGCTCACCCAAATACACATTTTTTTGATAGTTTGGCCAGTCTGCCTCAAGTGACACCCCACTAGCTGTGTATCTTATGAGAAGCTTCGTTACCTTTGCAAGCGGTTTCTTGAAGTTGGTGATGGGATTATGTTGGTGACGAGGCATTGGCTATCTTAAGAGAGTCATAGTGCTTCCTGCCAGTTGCTCACCCAAATACACATTTTGAGATACTGTGGCCAGTCTGCCTGAAGCGATACGCCACTAGTTGTGTATCTTAAGAGAAACATCGTTACTCTTGCCAGCGGTTTCTTGACTTTGAAGCTGTGATTATACTGGTGACGAGATATTGGCTACCCTAAGAGAGTCACAGTGTTTCGTGCCAGTTGCTCACCCAAATACACATTTTTAGATACTGTTTCCAATGTGCCTGAAGCGATACGCCACAAGTTGTGTATCTTAAGAGAAACATCGTTACTTTTGCCAGGGGTTTCTAGAAGTTGCTGATTTGATTCTGCTGTTGACGAGGCATTGGCTACCTCAAGAGAGTCATAGAGATTCCTGCCAGTTCTTCACCCAAATACACATTTTTTAGATACTCTTTCCAGTCTGCCTGATAGCTACGCCACTAGTTGTGTATCTTAAGAGTCATTGTAACTTTTGCCAGGGGTTTCTTGAAGTTGCTGATGTGATTATGCTGGTGACGAGGCATTGGCTACCCTATGAGTGTCATAGTGATTCTTGTTAGTTGCTCACCCAAATACACATTTTTTTGATACTTCGGCTAGTCTGCCTCAAGTGACACCCCACTAGCTGTGTATCTTATGAGAAGCTTCGTTACCTTTGCAAGCGGTTTCTTGAAGTTGGTGATGGGATTATGTTGGTGACGAGGCATTGGCTATCTTAAGAGAGTCATAGTGCTTCCTGCCAGTTGCTCACCCAAATACACATTTTGAGATACTGTGGCCAGTCTGCCTGAAGCGATACGCCACTAGTTGTGTATCTTAAGAGAAACATCGTTACTCTTGCCAGCGGTTTCTTGACTTTGAAGCTGTGATTATACTGGTGACGAGATATTGGCTACCCTAAGAGAGTCACAGTGTTTCGTGCCAGTTGCTCACCCAAATACACATTTTTAGATACTGTTTCCAATGTGCCTGAAGCGATACGCCACAAGTTGTGTATCTTAAGAGAAACATCGTTACTTTTGCCAGGGGTTTCTAGAAGTTGCTGATTTGATTCTGCTGTTGACGAGGCATTGGCTACCTCAAGAGAGTCATAGAGATTCCTGCCAGTTCTTCACCCAAATACACATTTTTTAGATACTCTTTCCAGTCTGCCTGATAGCTACGCCACTAGTTGTGTATCTTAAGAGTCATTGTAACTTTTGCCAGGGGTTTCTTGAAGTTGCTGATGTGATTATGCTGGTGACGAGGCATTGGCTACCCTATGAGTGTCATAGTGATTCCTGCTAGTTGCTCACCCAAATACACATTTTTTTGATACTTCGGCCAGTCTGCCTCAAGTGACACCCCACTAGCTGTGTATCTTATGAGAAGCTTCGTTACCTTTGCAAGCGGTTTCTTGAAGTTGGTGATGGGATTATGTTGGTGACGAGGCATTGGCTATCTTAAGAGAGTCATAGTGCTTCCTGCCAGTTGCTCACCCAAATACACATTTTGAGATACTGTGGCCAGTCTGCCTGAAGCGATACGCCACTAGTTGTGTATCTTAAGAGAAACATCGTTACTCTTGCCAGCGGTTTCTTGACTTTGAAGCTGTGATTATACTGGTGACGAGATATTGGCTACCCTAAGAGAGAGACAGTGTTTCGTGCCAGTTGCTCACCCAAATACACATTTTTTAGATACTGTTTCCAGTGTGCCTGAAGCGATACGCCACTAGTTGTGTATCTTAAGAGAAACATCGTTACTTTTGCCAGGGGTTTCTAGAAGTTGCTGATTTGATTGTGCTGGTGACGAGGCATTGGCTACCTCAAGAGAGTCATAGAGATTCCTGCCAGTTCTTCACCCAAATACACATTTTTTAGATACTCTTTCCAGTCTGCCTGATAGCTACGCCACTAGTTGTGTATCTTAAGAGTCATTGTAACTTTTGCCAGGGGTTTCTTGAAGTTGCTGATGTGATTATGCTGGTGACGAGGCTTGGCTACCCTATGAGTGTCATAGTGATTCCTGCTAGTTGCTCACCCAAATACACATTTTTTTGATACTTTTGCCACTCTGCCTCAAGTGACACCCCACTAGCTGAGTATCTTATGAGAAGCTTCGTTACCTTTGCAAGCGGTTTCTTGAAGTTGGTGATGGGATTATGTTGGTGACGAGGCATTGGCTATCTTAAGAGAGTCATAGTGCTTCCTGCCAGTTGCTCACCCAAATACACATTTTGAGATAGTGTGGCCAGTCTGCCTGAAGCGATACGCCACTAGTTGTGTATCTTAAGAGAAACATCGTTACTCTTGCCAGCGGTTTCTTGACTTTGAAGCTGTGATTATACTGGTGACGAGATATTGGCTACCCTAAGAGAGTCACAGTGTTTCGTGCCAGTTGCTCACCCAAATACACATTTTTAGATACTGTTTCCAATGTGCCTGAAGCGATACGCCACAAGTTGTGTATCTTAAGAGAAACATCGTTACTTTTGCCAGGGGTTTCTAGAAGTTGCTGATTTGATTCTGCTGTTGACGAGGCATTGGCTACCTCAAGAGAGTCATAGAGATTCCTGCCAGTTCTTCACCCAAATACACATTTTTTAGATACTCTTTCAAGTCTGCCTGATAGCTACGCCACTAGTTGTGTATCTTAAGAGTCATTGTAACTTTTGCCAGGGGTTTCTTGAAGTTGCTGATGTGATTATGCTGGTGACGAGGCATTGGCTACCCTATGAGTGTCATAGTGATTCCTGCTAGTTGCTCACCCAAATACACATTTTTTTGATACTTCGGCCAGTCTGCCTCAAGTGACACCCCACTAGCTGTGTATCTTATGAGAAGCTTCGTTACCTTTGCAAGCGGTTTCTTGAAGTTGGTGATGGGATTATGTTGGTGACGAGGCATTGGCTATCTTAAGAGAGTCATAGTGCTTCCTGCCAGTTGCTCACCCAAATACACTTTTTGAGATACTGTGGCCAGTCTGCCTGAAGCGATACGCCACTAGTTGTGTATCTTAAGAGAAACATCGTTACTCTTGCCAGCGGTTTCTTGACTTTGAAGCTGTGATTATACTGGTGATGAGATATTGGCTACCCTAAGAGAGAGACAGTGTTTCGTGCCAGTTGCTCACCCAAATACACATTTTTTAGATGCTGTTTCCAGTGTGCCTGAAGCGATACGCCACTAGTTGTGTATCTTAAGAGAAACATCGTTACTTTTGCCAGGGGTTTCTAGAAGTTGCTGTTTTGATTGTGCTGGTGATGAGGCATTGGCTACCTCAAGAGAGTCATAGAGATTCCTGCCAGTTCTTCACCCAAATACACATTTTTTAGATACTCTTTCCAGTCTGCCTGATAGCTACGCCACTAGTTGTGTATCTTAAGAGTCATTGTAACTTTTGCCAGGGGTTTCTTGAAGTTGCTGATGTGATTATGCTGGTGACGAGGCTTGGCTACCCTATGAGTGTCATAGTGATTCCTGCTAGTTGCTCACCCAAATACACATTTTTTTGATACTTTGGCCAGTCTGCCTCAAGTGACACCCCACTAGCTGTGTATCTTATGAGAAGCTTCGTTACCTTTGCAAGCGGTTTCTTGAAGTTGGTGATGGGATTATGTTGGTGACGAGGCATTGGCTACCTTAAGAGAGTCATAGTGCTTCCTGCCAGTTGCTCACCCAAATACACATTTTGAGATACTGTGGCCAGTCTGCCTGAAGCGATACGCCACTAGTTGTGTATCTTAAGAGAAACATCGTTACTCTTGCCAGCGGTTTCTTGACTTTGAAGCTGTGATTATACTGGTGACGAGATATTGGCAACCCTAAGGGAGTAACAGTGTTTCGTGCCAGTTGCTCACCCAAATACACATTTTTTAGATACTGTTTCGTGTGCCTGAAGCGATACGCCACTAGTTGTGTATCTTAAGAGAAACATCGTTACTCTTGCCAGCGGTTTCTTGACTTTGAAGCTGTGATTATACTGGTGACGAGATATTGGCTACCCTAAGAGAGTCACAGTGTTTCGTGCCAGTTGCTCACCCAAATACACATTTTTAGATACTGTTTCCAATGTGCCTGAAGCGATACGCCACAAGTTGTGTATCTTAAGAGAAACATCGTTACTTTTGCCAGGGGTTTCTAGAAGTTGCTGATTTGATTCTGCTGTTGACGATGCATTGGCTACCTCAAGAGAGTCATAGAGATTCCTGCCAGTTCTTCACCCAAATACACATTTTTTAGATACTCTTTCCAGTCTGCCTGATAGCTACGCCACTAGTTGTGTATCTTAAGAGTCATTGTAACTTTTGCCAGGGGTTTCTTGAAGTTGCTGATGTGATTATGCTGGTGACGAGGCTTGGCTACCCTATGAGTGTCATAGTGATTCCTGCTAGTTGCTCACCCAAATACACATTTTTTTGATACTTTGGCCAGTCTGCCTCAAGTGACACCCCACTAGCTGTGTATCTTATGAGAAGCTTCGTTACCTTTGCAAGCGGTTTCTTGAAGTTGGTGATGGGATTATGTTGGTGACGAGGCATTGGCTATCTTAAGAGTGTCATAGTGCTTCCTGCCAGTTGCTCACCCAAATACACATTTTGAGATACTGTGGCCAGTCTGCCTGAAGCGATACGCCACTAGTTGTGTATCTTAAGAGAAACATCGTTACTCTTGCCAGCGGTTTCTTGACTTTGAAGCTGTGATTATACTGGTGACGAGATATTGGCTACCCTAAGAGAGTCACAGTGTTTCGTGCCAGTTGCTCACCCAAATACACATTTTTAGATACTGTTTCCAAAGTGCCTGAAGCGATACGCCACTAGTTGTGTATCTTAAGAGAAACATCGTTACTTTTGCCAGGGGTTTCTAGAAGTTGCTGATTTGATTCTGCTGTTGACGAGGCATTGGCTACCTCAAGAGAGTCATAGAGATTCCTGCCAGTTCTCTACCCAAATACACATTTTTTAGATACTCTTTCCAGTCTGCCTGATGGCTACGCCACTAGTTGTGTATCTTAAGAGTCATTGTAACTTTTGCCAGGGGTTTCTTGAAGTTGCTGATGTGATTATGCTGGTGACGAGGCATTGGCTACCCTATGAGTGTCATAGTGATTCCTGCTAGTTGCTCACCCAAATACACATTTTTTTGATATTTCGGCCAGTCTGCCTCAAGTGACACCCCACTAGCTGTGTATCTTATGAGAAGCTTCGTTACCTTTGCAAGCGGTTTCTTGAAGTTGGTGATGGGATTATGTTGGTGACGAGGCATTGGCTATCTTAAGAGAGTCATAGTGCTTCCTGCCAGTTGCTCATCCAAATACACATTTTGAGATACTGTGGCCAGTCTGCCTGAAGCGATACGCCACTAGTTGTGTATCTTAAGAGAAACATCGTTACTCTTGCCAGCGGTTTCTTGACTTTGAAGCTGTGATTATACTGGTGACGAGATATTGGCTACCCTAAGAGAGAGACAGTGTTTCGTGCCAGTTGCTCACCCAAATACACATTTTTTAGATACTGTTTCCAGTGTGCCTGAAGCGATACGCCACTAGTTGTGTATCTTAAGAGAAACATCGTTACTTTTGCCAGGGGTTTCTAGAAGTTGCTGATTTGATTCTGCTGGTGACGAGCCATTGGCTACCTCAAGAGAGTCATGGAGATTCCTGCCAGTTCTTCACCCAAATACACATTTTTTAGATACTCTTTCCAGTCTGCCTGATAGCTACGCCACTAGTTGTGTATCTTAAGAGTCATTGTAACTTTTGCCAGGGGTCTCTTGAAGTTGCTGATGTGATTATGCTGGTGACGAGGCATTGGCTACCCTATGAGTGTCATAGTGATTCCTGCTAGTTGCTCACCCAAATACACATTTTTTGATACTTTGGCCAGTCTGCCTCAAGTGACACCCCACTAGCTGTGTATCTTATGAGAAGCTTCGTTACCTTTGCAAGCGGTTTCTTGAAGTTGGTAATGGGATTATGTTGGTGAAGAGGCATTGGCTATCTTAAGAGAGTCATAGTGCTTCCTGCCAGCTGCTCACCCAAATACACATTTTGAGATACTGTGGCCAGTCTGCCTGAAGCGATACGCCACTAGTTGTGTATCTTAAGAGAAACATCGTTACTCTTGCCAGCGGTTTCTTGACTTTGAAGCTGTGATTATACTGGTGACGAGATATTGGCTACCCTAAGAGAGTCACAGTGTTTCGTGCCAGTTGCTCACCCAAATACACATTTTTAGATACTGTTTCCAGTGTGCCTGAAGCGATACGCCACTAGTTGTGTATCTTAAGAGAAACATCGTTACTTTTGCCAGGGGTTTCTAGAAGTTGCTGATTTGATTCTGCTGGTGACGAGGCATTGGCTACCTCAAGAGAGTCATAGAGATTCCTGCCAGTTCTTCACCCAAATACACATTTTTTAGATACTCTTTCCAGTCTGCCTGATAGCTACGCCACTAGTTGTGTATCTTAAGAGTCATTGTAACTTTTGCCAGGGGTTTCTTGAAGTTGCTGATGTGATTATGCTGGTGACGAGGCATTGGCTACCCTATGAGTGTCATAGTGATTCTTGCTAGTTGCTCACCCAAATACACATTTTTTTGATACTTCGGCCAGTCTGCCTCAAGTGACACCCCACTAGCTGTGTATCTTATGAGAAGCTTCGTTACCTTTGCAAGCGGTTTCTTGAAGTTGGTGATGGGATTATGTTGGTGACGAGGCATTGGCTATCTTAAGAGAGTCATAGTGCTTCCTGCCAGTTGCTCACCCAAATACACATTTTGAGATACTGTGGCCAGTCTGCCTGAAGCGATACGCCACTAGTTGTGTATCTTAAGAGAAACATCGTTACTCTTGCCAGCGGTTTCTTGACTTTGAAGCTGTGATTATACTGGTGACGAGATATTGGCTACCCTAAGAGAGAGACAGTGTTTCGTGCCAGTTGCTCACCCAAATACACATTTTTTAGATACTGTTTCCAGTGTGCCTGAAGCGATACGCCACTAGTTGTGTATCTTAAGAGAAACATCGTTACTTTTGCCAGGGGTTTCTAGAAGTTGCTGATTTGATTGTGCTGGTGACGAGGCATTGGCTACCTCAAGAGAGTCATAGAGATTCCTGCCAGTTCTTCACCCAAATACACATTTTTTAGATACTCTTTCAAGTCTGCCTGATAGCTACGCCACTAGTTGTGTATCTTAAGAGTCATTGTAACTTTTGCCAGGGGTTTCTTGAAGTTGCTGATGTGATTATGCTGGTGACGAGGCATTGGCTACCCTATGAGTGTCATAGTGATTCCTGCTAGTTGCTCACCCAAATACACATTTTTTTGATACTTCGGCCAGTCTGCCTCAAGTGACACCCCACTAGCTGTGTATCTTATG
This sequence comes from Schistocerca nitens, assembly GCF_023898315.1. Taxonomy (NCBI): domain Eukaryota; kingdom Metazoa; phylum Arthropoda; class Insecta; order Orthoptera; family Acrididae; genus Schistocerca; species Schistocerca nitens. The sequence continues at coordinate 119,997,229 of NC_064616.1, forward strand.
AGAAGCTTCGTTACCTTTGCAAGCGGTTTCTTGAAGTTGGTGATGGGATTATGTTGGTGACGAGGCATTGGCTATCTTAAGAGAGTCATAGCGCTTCCTGCCAGTTGCTCACCCAAATACACATTTTGAGATACTGTGGCCAGTCTGCCTGAAGCGATACGCCACTAGTTGTGTATCTTAAGAGAAACATCGTTACTCTTGCCAGCGGTTTCTTGACTTTGAAGCTGTGATTATACTGGTGATGAGATATTGGCTACCCTAAGAGAGAGACAGTGTTTCGTGCCAGTTGCTCACCCAAATACACATTTTTTAGATACTGTTTCCAGTGTGCCTGAAGCGATACGCCACTAGTTGTGTATCTTAAGAGAAACATCGTTACTTTTGCCAGGGGTTTCTAGAAGTTGCTGATTTGATTGTGCTGGTGACGAGGCATTGGCTACCTCAAGAGAGTCATAGAGATTCCTGCCAGTTCTTCACCCAAATACACATTTTTTAGATACTCTTTCCAGTCTGCCTGATAGCTACGCCACTAGTTGTGTATCTTAAGAGTCATTGTAACTTTTGCCAGGGGTTTCTTGAAGTTGCTGATGTGATTATGCTGGTGACGAGGCTTGGCTACCCTATGAGTGTCATAGTGATTCCTGCTAGTTGCTCACCCAAATACACATTTTTTTGATACTTTTGCCAGTCTGCCTCAAGTGACACCCCACTAGCTGAGTATCTTATGAGAAGCTTCGTTACCTTTGCAAGCGGTTTCTTGAAGTTGGTGATGGGATTATGTTGGTGACGAGGCATTGGCTATCTTAAGAGAGTCATAGTGCTTCCTGCCAGTTGCTCACCCAAATACACATTTTGAGATACTGTGGCCAGTCTGCCTGAAGCGATACGCCACTAGTTGTGTATCTTAAGAGAAACATCGTTACTCTTGCCAGCGGTTTCTTGACTTTGAAGCTGTGATTATACTGGTGACGAGATATTGGCTACCCTAAGAGAGTCACAGTGTTTCGTGCCAGTTGCTCACCCAAATACACATTTTTAGATACTGTTTCCAATGTGCCTGAAGCGATACGCCACAAGTTGTGTATCTTAAGAGAAACATCGTTACTTTTGCCAGGGGTTTCTAGAAGTTGCTGATTTGATTCTGCTGTTGACGAGGCATTGGCTACCTCAAGAGAGTCATAGAGATTCCTGCCAGTTCTTCACCCAAATACACATTTTTTAGATACTCTTTCAAGTCTGCCTGATAGCTACGCCACTAGTTGTGTATCTTAAGAGTCATTGTAACTTTTGCCAGGGGTTTCTTGAAGTTGCTGATGTGATTATGCTGGTGACGAGGCATTGGCTACCCTATGAGTGTCATAGTGATTCCTGCTAGTTGCTCACCCAAATACACATTTTTTTGATACTTCGGCCAGTCTGCCTCAAGTGACACCCCACTAGCTGTGTATCTTATGAGAAGCTTCGTTACCTTTGCAAGCGGTTTCTTGAAGTTGGTGATGGGATTATGTTGGTGACGAGGCATTGGCTATCTTAAGAGAGTCATAGTGCTTCCTGCCAGTTGCTCACCCAAATACACATTTTGAGATACTGTGGCCAGTCTGCCTGAAGCGATACGCCACTAGTTGTGTATCTTAAGAGAAACATCGTTACTCTTGCCAGCGGTTTCTTGACTTTGAAGCTGTGATTATACTGGTGATGAGATATTGGCTACCCTAAGAGAGAGACAGTGTTTCGTGCCAGTTGCTCACCCAAATACACATTTTTTAGATACTGTTTCCAGTGTGCCTGAAGCGATACGCCACTAGTTGTGTATCTTAAGAGAAACATCGTTACTTTTGCCAGGGGTTTCTAGAAGTTGCTGATTTGATTCTGCTGGTGACGAGGCATTGGCTACCTCAAGAGAGTCATAGAGATTCCTGCCAGTTCTTCACCCAAATACACATTTTTTAGATACTCTTTCAAGTCTGCCTGATAGCTACGCCACTAGTTGTGTATCTTAAGAGTCATTGTAACTTTTGCCAGGGGTTTCTTGAAGTTGCTGATGTGATTATGCTGGTGACGAGGCATTGGCTACCCTATGAGTGTCATAGTGATTCCTGCTAGTTGCTCACCCAAATACACATTTTTTTGATACTTCGGCCAGTCTGCCTCAAGTGACACCCCACTAGCTGTGTATCTTATGAGAAGCTTCGTTACCTTTGCAAGCGGTTTCTTGAAGTTGGTGATGGGATTATGTTGGTGACGAGGCATTGGCTATCTTAAGAGAGTCATAGTGCTTCCTGCCAGTTGCTCACCCAAATACACATTTTGAGATACTGTGGCCAGTCTGCCTGAAGCGATACGCCACTAGTTGTGTATCTTAAGAGAAACATCGTTACTCTTGCCAGCGGTTTCTTGACTTTGAAGCTGTGATTATACTGGTGACGAGATATTGGCAACCCTAAGGGAGTAACAGTGTTTCGTGCCAGTTGCTTACCCAAATACACATTTTTTAGATACTGTTTCGTGTGCCTGAAGCGATACGCCACTAGTTGTGTATCTTAAGAGAAACATCGTTACTCTTGCCAGCGGTTTCTTGACTTTGAAGCTGTGATTATACTGGTGACGAGATATTGGCTACCCTAAGAGAGTCACAGTGTTTCGTGCCAGTTGCTCACCCAAATACACATTTTTAGATACTGTTTCCAATGTGCCTGAAGCGATACGCCACTAGTTGTGTATCTTAAGAGAAACATCGTTACTTTTGCCAGGGGTTTCTAGAAGTTGCTGATTTGATTATGCTGGTGACGAGGCATTGGCTACCCTATGAGTGTCATAGTGATTCCTGCTAGTTGCTCACCCAAATACACATTTTTTTTATACTTCGGCCAGTCTGCCTCAAGTGACACCCCACTAGCTGTGTATCTTATGAGAAGCTTCGTTACCTTTGCAAGCGGTTTCTTGAAGTTGGTGATGGGATTATGTTGGTGACGAGGCATTGGCTATCTTAAGAGAGTCATAGTGCTTCCTGCCAGTTGCTCACCCAAATACACATTTTGAGATACTGTGGCCAGTCTGCCTGAAGCGATACGCCACTAGTTGTGTATCTTAAGAGAAACATCGTTACTCTTGCCAGCGGTTTCTTGACTTTGAAGCTGTGATTATACTGGTGACGAGATATTGGCTACCCTAAGAGAGAGACAGTGTTTCGTGCCAGTTGCTCACCCAAATACACATTTTTTAGATACTGTTTCCAGTGTGCCTGAAGCGATACGCCACTAGTTGTGTATCTTAAGAGAAACATCGTTACTTTTGCCAGGGGTTTCTAGAAGTTGCTGATTTGATTGTGCTGGTGACGAGGCATTGGCTACCTCAAGAGAGTCATAGAGATTCCTGCCAGTTCTTCACCCAAATACACATTTTTTAGATACTCTTTCAAGTCTGCCTGATAGCTACGCCACTAGTTGTGTATCTTAAGAGTCATTGTAACTTTTGCCAGGGGTTTCTTGAAGTTGCTGATGTGATTATGCTGGTGACGAGGCATTGGCTACCCTATGAGTGTCATAGTGATTCCTGCTAGTTGCTCACCCAAATACACATTTTTTTGATACTTCGGCCAGTCTGCCTCAAGTGACACCCCACTAGCTGTGTATCTTATGAGAAGCTTCGTTACCTTTGCAAGCGGTTTCTTGAAGTTGGTGATGGGATTATGTTGGTGACGAGGCATTGGCTATCTTAAGAGAGTCATAGCGCTTCCTGCCAGTTGCTCACCCAAATACACATTTTGAGATACTGTGGCCAGTCTGCCTGAAGCGATACGCCACTAGTTGTGTATCTTAAGAGAAACATCGTTACTCTTGCCAGCGGTTTCTTGACTTTGAAGCTGTGATTATACTGGTGATGAGATATTGGCTACCCTAAGAGAGAGACAGTGTTTCGTGCCAGTTGCTCACCCAAATACACATTTTTTAGATACTGTTTCCAGTGTGCCTGAAGCGATACGCCACTAGTTGTGTATCTTAAGAGAAACATCGTTACTTTTGCCAGGGGTTTCTAGAAGTTGCTGATTTGATTGTGCTGGTGACGAGGCATTGGCTACCTCAAGAGAGTCATAGAGATTCCTGCCAGTTCTCTACCCAAATACACATTTTTTAGATACTCTTTCCAGTCTGCCTGATAGCTACGCCACTAGTTGTGTATCTTAAGAGTCATTGTAACTTTTGCCAGGGGTTTCTTGAAGTTGCTGATGTGATTATGCTGGTGACGAGGCTTGGCTACCCTATGAGTGTCATAGTGATTCCTGCTAGTTGCTCACCCAAATACACATTTTTTTGATACTTTTGCCAGTCTGCCTCAAGTGACACCCCACTAGCTGAGTATCTTATGAGAAGCTTCGTTACCTTTGCAAGCGGTTTCTTGAAGTTGGTGATGGGATTATGTTGGTGACGAGGCATTGGCTATCTTAAGAGAGTCATAGTGCTTCCTGCCAGTTGCTCACCCAAATACACATTTTGAGATACTGTGGCCAGTCTGCCTGAAGCGATACGCCACTAGTTGTGTATCTTAAGAGAAACATCGTTACTCTTGCCAGCGGTTTCTTGACTTTGAAGCTGTGATTATACTGGTGACGAGATATTGGCTACCCTAAGAGAGTCACAGTGTTTCGTGCCAGTTGCTCACCCAAATACACATTTTTAGATACTGTTTCCAATGTGCCTGAAGCGATACGCCACAAGTTGTGTATCTTAAGAGAAACATCGTTACTTTTGCCAGGGGTTTCTAGAAGTTGCTGATTTGATTCTGGTGGTGACGAGGCATTGGCTACCTCAAGAGAGTCATAGAGATTCCTGCCAGTTCTTCACCCAAATACACATTTTTTAGATACTCTTTCAAGTCTGCCTGATAGCTACGCCACTAGTTGTGTATCTTAAGAGTCATTGTAACTTTTGCCAGGGGTTTCTTGAAGTTGCTGATGTGATTATGCTGGTGACGAGGCATTGGCTACCCTATGAGTGTCATAGTGATTCCTGCTAGTTGCTCACCCAAATACACATTTTTTTGATACTTCGGCCAGTCTGCCTCAAGTGACACCCCACTAGCTGTGTATCTTATGAGAAGCTTCGTTACCTTTGCAAGCGGTTTCTTGAAGTTGGTGATGGGATTATGTTGGTGACGAGGCATTGGCTATCTTAAGAGAGTCATAGTGCTTCCTGCCAGTTGCTCACCCAAATACACATTTTGAGATACTGTGGCCAGTCTGCCTGAAGCGATACGCCACTAGTTGTGTATCTTAAGAGAAACATCGTTACTCTTGCCAGCGGTTTCTTGACTTTGAAGCTGTGATTATACTGGTGACGAGATATTGGCAACCCTAAGGGAGTAACAGTGTTTCGTGCCAGTTGCTCACCCAAATACACATTTTTTAGATACTGTTTCGTGTGCCTGAAGCGATACGCCACTAGTTGTGTATCTTAAGAGAAACATCGTTACTCTTGCCAGCGGTTTCTTGACTTTGAAGCTGTGATTATACTGGTGACGAGATATTGGCTACCCTAAGAGAGTCACAGTGTTTCGTGCCAGTTGCTCACCCAAATACACATTTTTAGATACTGTTTCCAATGTGCCTGAAGCGATACGCCACTAGTTGTGTATCTTAAGAGAAACATCGTTACTTTTGCCAGGGGTTTCTAGAAGTTGCTGATTTGATTATGCTGGTGACGAGGCATTGGCTACCCTATGAGTGTCATAGTGATTCCTGCTAGTTGCTCACCCAAATACACATTTTTTTTATACTTCGGCCAGTCTGCCTCAAGTGACACCCCACTAGCTGTGTATCTTATGAGAAGCTTCGTTACCTTTGCAAGCGGTTTCTTGAAGTTGGTGATGGGATTATGTTGGTGACGAGGCATTGGCTACCTTAAGAGAGTCATAGTGCTTCCTGCCAGTTGCTCACCCAAATACACATTTTGAGATACTGTGGCCAGTCTGCCTGAAGCGATACGCCACTAGTTGTGTATCTTAAGAGAAACATCGTTACTCTTGCCAGCGGTTTCTTGACTTTGAAGCTGTGATTATACTGGTGACGAGATATTGGCAACCCTAAGGGAGTAACAGTGTTTCGTGCCAGTTGCTCACCCAAATACACATTTTTTAGATACTGTTTCGTGTGCCTGAAGCGATACGCCACTAGTTGTGTATCTTAAGAGAAACATCGTTACTCTTGCCAGCGGTTTCTTGACTTTGAAGCTGTGATTATACTGGTGACGAGATATTGGCTACCCTAAGAGAGTCACAGTGTTTCGTGCCAGTTGCTCACCCAAATACACATTTTTAGATACTGTTTCCAATGTGCCTGAAGCGATACGCCACAAGTTGTGTATCTTAAGAGAAACATCGTTACTTTTGCCAGGGGTTTCTAGAAGTTGCTGATTTGATTCTGCTGTTGACGAGGCATTGGCTACCCCAAGAGAGTCATAGAGATTCCTGCCAGTTCTTCACCCAAATACACATATTTTAGATACTCTTTCCAGTCTGCCTGATAGCTACGCCACTAGTTGTGTATCTTAAGAGTCATTGTAACTTTTGCCAGGGGTTTCTTGAAGTTTCTGATGTGATTATGCTGGTGACGAGGCTTGGCTACCCTATGAGTGTCATAGTGATTCCTGCTAGTTGCTCACCCAAATACACATTTTTTTGATACTTTGGCCAGTCTGCCTCAAGTGACACCCCACTAGCTGTGTATCTTATGAGAAGCTTCGTTACCTTTGCAAGCGGTTTCTTGAAGTTGGTGATGGGATTATGTTGGTGACGAGGCATTGGCTATCTTAAGAGAGTCATAGTGCTTCCTGCCAGTTGCTCACCCAAATACACATTTTGAGATACTGTGGCGAGTCTGCCTGAAGCGATACGCCACTAGTTGTGTATCTTAAGAGAAACATCGTTACACTTGCCAGCGGTTTCTTGACTTTGAAGCTGTGATTATACTGGTGACGAGATATTGGCTACCCTAAGAGAGTCACAGTGTTTCGTGCCAGTTGCTCACCCAAATACACATTTTTAGATACTGTTTCCAATGTGCCTGAAGCGATACGCCACAAGTTGTGTATCTTAAGAGAAACATCGTTACTTTTGCCAGGGGTTTCTAGAAGTTGCTGATTTGATTCTGCTGTTGACGAGGCATTGGCTACCTCAAGAGAGTCATAGAGATTCCTGCCAGTTCTCTACCCAAATACACATTTTTTAGATACTCTTTCCAGTCTGCCTGATAGCTACGCCACTAGTTGTGTATCTTAAGAGTCATTGTAACTTTTGCCAGGGGTTTCTTGAAGTTGCTGATGTGATTATGCTGGTGACGAGGCATTGCCTACCCTATGAGTGTCATAGTGATTCCTGCTAGTTGCTCACCCAAATTCACATTTTTTTGATACTTCGGCCAGTCTGCCTCAAGTGACACCCCACTAGCTGTGTATCTTATGAGAAGCTTCGTTACCTTTGCAAGCGGTTTCTTGAAGTTGGTGATGGGATTATGTTGGTGACGAGACATTGGCTACCTTAAGAGAGTCATAGTGCTTCCTGCCAGTTGCTCACCCAAATACACATTTTGAGATACAGTGGCCAGTCTGCCTGAAGCGATACGCCACTAGTTGTGTATCTTAAGAGAAACATCGTTACTCTTGCCAGCGGTTTCTTGACTTTGAAGCTGTGATTATACTGGTGACGAGATATTGGCTACCCTATGAGAGTCACAGTGTTTCGTGCCAGTTGCTCACCCAAATACACATTTTTTAGATACTGTTTCGTGTGCCTGAAGCGATACGCCACTAGTTGTGTATCTTAAGAGAAACATCGTTACTTTTGCCAGGGGTTTCTAGAAGTTGCTGATTTGATTCTGCTGGTGACGAGGCATTGGCTACCTCAAGAGAGTCATGGAGATTCCTGCCAGTTCTTCACCCAAATACACATTTTTTAGATACTCTTTCCAGTCTGCCTGATAGCTACGCCACTAGTTGTGTATCTTAAGAGTCATTGTAACTTTTGCCAGGGGTCTCTTGAAGTTGCTGATGTGATTATGCTGGTGACGAGGCATTGGCTACCCTAAGAGTGTCATAGTGATTCCTGCTAGTTGCTCACCCAAATACACATTTTTTGATACTTTGGCCAGTCTGCCTCAAGTGACACCCCACTAGCTGTGTATCTTATGAGAAGCTTCGTTACCTTTGCAAGCGGTTTCTTGAAGTTGGTAATGGGATTATGTTGGTGAAGAGGCATTGGCTATCTTAAGAGAGTCATAGTGCTTCCTGCCAGCTGCTCACCCAAATACACATTTTGAGATACTGTGGCCAGTCTGCCTGAGGCGATACGCCACTAGTTGTGTATCTTAAGAGAAACATCGTTACTCTTGCCAGCGGTTTCTTGACTTTGAAGCTGTGATTATACTGGTGACGAGATATTGGCTACCCTAAGAGAGTCACAGTGTTTCGTGCCAGTTGCTCACCCAAATACACATTTTTTAGATACTGTTTCCAGTGTGCCTGAAGCGATACGCCACTAGTTGTGTATCTTAAGAGAAACATCGTTACTTTTGCCAGGGGTTTCTAGAAGTTGCTGATTTGATTCTGCTGGTGACGAGGCATTGGCTACCTCAAGAGAGTCATAGAGATTCCTGCCAGTTCTTCACCCAAATACACATTTTTTAGATACTCTTTCCAGTCTGCCTGATAGCTACGCCACTAGTTGTGTATCTTAAGAGTCATTGTAACTTTTGCTAGGGGTTTCTTGAAGTTGCTGATGTGATTATGCTGGTGACGAGGCATTGGCTACCCTATGAGTGTCATAGTGATTCCTGCTAGTTGCTCACCCAAATACACATTTTTTTGATACTTTGGCCAGTCTGCATCAAGTGACACCCCACTAGCTGTGTATCTTATGAGAAGCTCCGTTACCTTTGCAAGCGGTTTCTTGAAGTTGGTGATGGGATTATGTTGGTGACGATGCATTGGCTACCTTAAGAGAGTCATAGTGCTTCCTGCCAGTTGCTCACCCAAATACACATTTTGAGATACTGTGGACAGTCTGCCTGAAGCGATACGCCACTAGTTGTGTATCTTAAGAGAAACATCGTTACTCTTGCCAGCGGTTTCTTGACTTTGATGCTGTGATTATACTGGTGACGAGATATTGGCTACCCTAAGAGAGTCACAGTGTTTCGTGCCAGTTGCTCACCCAAATACACATTTTTTAGATACTGTTTCCAGTGTGCCTGAAGCGATACGCCACTAGTTGTGTATCTTAAGAGAAACATCGTTACTTTTGCCAGGGATTTCTAGAAGTTGCTGATTTGATTCTGCTGGTGACGAGGCATTGGCTACCCTATGAGTGTCATAGTGATTCCTGCTAGTTGCTCACCCAAATACAAATTTTTTTGATACTTTGGCCAGTCTGCCTCAAGTGACACCCCACTAGCTGTGTATCTTATGAGAAGCTTCGTTACCTTTGCAAGCGGTTTCTTGAAGTTGGCGATGGGATTATGTTGGTGACGAGGCATTGGCTACCTTAAGAGAGTCATAGTGCTTCCTGCCAGTTGCTCACCCAAATACACATTTTGAGATACTGTGGCCAGTCTGCCTGAAGCGATACGCCACTAGTTGTGTATCTTAAGAGAAACATCGTTACTCTTGCCAGCGGTTTCTTGACTTTGAAGCTGTGATTATACTGGTGACGAGATATTGGCTACCCTAAGAGAGTCACAGTGTTTCGTGCCAGTTGCTCACCCAAATACACATTTTTTAGATACTGTTTCGTGTGCCTGAAGCGATACGCCACTAGTTGTGTATCTTAAGAGAAACATCGTTACTTTTGCCAGGGGTTTCTAGAAGTTGCTGATTTGATTCTGCTGGTGACGAGGCATTGGCTACCTCAAGAGAGTCATAGAGATTCCTGCCAGTTCTTCACCCAAATACACATTTTTTAGATACTCTTTCCAGTCTGCCTGATAGATACGCCACTAGTTGTGTATCTTAAGAGTCATTGTAACTTTTGCCAGGGGTCTCTTGATGTTGCTGATGTGATTATGCTGGTGACGAGGCATTGGCTACCCTATGAGTGTCATAGTGATTCCTGCTAGTTGCTCACCCAAATACACATTTTTTGATACTTTGGCCAGTCTGCCTCAAGTGACACCCCACTAGCTGTGTATCTTATGAGAAGCTTCGTTACCTTTGCAAGCGGTTTCTTGCAGTTGGTGATGTGATTATGTTGGTGACGAGGCATTGGCTATCTTAAGAGAGTCATAGTGCCTCCTGCCAGCTGCTCACCCAAATACACATTTTGAGATACTGTGGCCAGTCTGCCTGAGGCGATACGCCACTAGTTGTGTATCTTAAGAGAAACATCGTTACTCTTGCAAGCGGTTTCTTGACTTTGAAGCTGTGATTATACTGGTGACGAGATATTGGCTACCCTAAGAGAGTCACAGTGTTTCGTGCCAGTTGCTCACCCAAATACACATTTTTTAGATACTGTTTCCAATGTGCCTGAAGCGATACGCCACTAGTTGTGTATCTTAAGAGAAACATCGTTACTTTTGCCAGGGGTTTCTAGAAGTTGCTGATTTGATTCTGCTGGTGACGAGGCATTGGCTACCTCAAGAGAGTCATAGAGATTCCTGCCAGTTCTTCACCCAAATACACATTTTTTAGATACTCTTTCCAGTCTGCCTGATAGCTACGCCACAAGTTGTGTATCTTAAGAGTCATTGTAACTTTTGCCAGGGCTTTCTTGAAGTTGCTGATGTGATTATGCTGGTGACGAGGCATTGGCTACCCTATGAGTGTCATAGTGATTCCTGCTAGTTGCTCACCCAAATACACATTTTTTTGATACTTTGGCCAGTCTGCCTCAAGTGACACCCCACTAGCTGTGTATCTTATGAGAAGCTTCGTTACCTTTGCAAGCGGTTTCTTGAAGTTGGTGATGGGAATATGTTGGTGACGAGGCATTGGCTACCTTAAGAGAGTCATAGTGCTTTCTGCCAGTTGCTCACCCAAATACACATTTTGAGATACTGTGGCCAGTCTGCCTGAAGCGATACGCCACTAGTTGTGTATCATAAGAGAAACATCGTTACTCTTGCCAGCGGTTTCTTGACTATGAAGCTGTGATTATACTGGTGACGAGATATTGGCTACCCTAAGAGAGTCACAGTGTTTCGTGCCAGTTGCTCACCCAAATACACATTTTTTAGATACTGTTTCCAGTGTGCCTGAAGCGATACGCCACTAGTTGTGTATCTTAAGAGAAACATCGTTACTTTTGCCAGGGGTTTCTTGAAGTTGCTGATGTGATTATGCTGGTGACGAGGCATTGGCTACCCTATGATTGTCATAGTGATTCCTGCTAGTTGCTCACCCAAATACACATTTTTTGATACTTTGGCCAGTCTGCCTCAAGTGACACCCCACTAGCTGTGTATCTTATGAGAAGCTTCGTTACCTTTGCAAGCGGTTTCTTGAAGTTGGTGATGGGATTATGTTGGTGACGAGGCATTGGCTATCTTAAGAGAGTCATAGTGCTTCCTGCCAGTTGCTCACCCAGATACACATTTTGAGATACTGTGGCCAGTCTGCCTGAAGCGATACGCCACTAGTTGTGTATCTTAAGAGAAACATCGTTACTCTTGCCAGCGGTTTCTTGACTTTGAAGCTGTGATTATACTGGTGACGAGATATTGGTTACCCTAAGAGAGTCACAGTGTTTCGTGCCAGTTGCTCACCCAAATACACATTTTTTAGATACTGTTTCCAGTGTGCCTGAAGCGATACGCCACTAGTTGTGTATCTTAAGAGAAACACCGTTACTTTTGCCAGGGGTTTCTAGAAGTTGCTGATTTGATTCTGCTGGTGACGAGGCATTGGCTACCTCAAGAGAGTCATAGAGATTCCTGCCAGTTCTTCACCCAAATACACATTTTTTAGATACTCTTTCCAGTCTGCCTGATAGCTACGCCACAAGTTGTGTATCTTAAGAGTCATTGTAACTTTTGCCAGGGCTTTCTTGAAGTTGCTGATGTGATTATGCTGGTGACGAGGCATTGGCTACCCTATGAGTGTCATAGTGATTCGTGCTAGTTGCTCACCCAAATACACATTCTTTTGATACTTTGGCCAGTCTGCCTCAAGTGACACCCCACTAGCTGTGTATCTTATGAGAAGCTTCGTTACCTTTGCAAGCGGTTTCTTGAAGTTGGTGATGGGATTATGTTGGTGACGAGGCATTGGCTACCTTAAGAGAGTCATAGTGCTTTCTGCCAGTTGCTCACCCAAATACACATTTTGAGATACTGTGGCCAGTCTGCCTGAAGCGATACGCCACTAGTTGTGGATCTTAAGAGAAACATCGTTACTCTTGCCAGCCGTTTCTTGACTTTGAAGCTGTGATTATACTGGTGACGAGAAATTGGCTACCCTAAGAGAGTCACAGTGTTTCGTGCCAGTTGCTCACCCAAATACACATTTTTTAGTTACTGTTTCCACTGTGCCTGAAGCGATACGCCACTAGTTGTGTATCTTAAGAGAAACATCGTTACTTTTGCCAGGGGTTTCTTGAAGTTGCTGATGTGATTATGCTGGTGACGAGGCATTGCCTACCCTATGAGTGTCATAGTGATTCCTGCTAGTTGCTCACCCAAATACACATTTTTTGATACTTTGGCCAGTCTGCCTCAAGTGACACCCCACTAGCTATGTATCTTATGAGAAGCTTCGTTACCTTTGCAAGCGGTTTCTTGAAGTTGGTGATGGGATTATGTTGGCGACGAGGCATTGGCTATCTTAAGAGAGTCATAGTGCTTCCTGCCAGTTGCTCACCCAAATACACATTTTGAGATACTGTGGCCAGTGTGCCTGAAGCGATACGCCATTAGTTGTGTATCTTAAGAGAAACATCGTTACTCTTGCCAGCGGTTTCTTGACTTTGAAGCTGTGATTATACTGGTGACGAGATATTGGCTACCCTAAGAGAGTCACAGTGTTTCGTGCCAGTTGCTCACCCAAATACACATTTTTTAGATACTGTTTCCAGTCTGCCTGAAGCGATACGCCACTAGTTGTGTATCTTAAGAGAAACATCGTTACTCTTGCCAGCGGTTTCTTGACTTTGAAGCTGTGATTATACTGGTGACGAGATATTGGTTACCCTAAGAGAGTCACAGTGTTTCGTGCCAGTTGCTCACCCAAATACACATTTTTTAGATACTGTTTCCAGTGTGCCTGAAGCGATACGACACTAGTTGTGTATCTTAAGAGAAACATCGTTACTTTTGCCAGGGGTTTCTAGAAGTTGCTGATTTGATTCTGCTGGTGACGAGGCATTGGCTACCTCAAGAGAGTCATAGAGATTCCTGCCAGTTCTTCACCCAAATACACATTTTTTAGATACTCTTTCCAGTCTGCCTGATAGCTACGCCACTAGTTGTGTATCTTAAGAGTCATTGTAACTTTTGCCAGGGGTTTCTTGAAGTTGCTGATGTGATTATGCTGGTGACGAGGCATTGGCTACCCTATGAGTGTCATAGTGATTCCTGCTAGTTGCTCACCCAAATACACATTTTTTGATACTTTGGCCAGTCTGCCTCAAGTGACACCCCACTAGCTATGTATCTTATGAGAAGCTTCGTTACCTTTGCAAGCGGTTTCTTGAAGTTGGTGATGGGATTATGTTGGCGACGAGGCATTGGCTATCTTAAGAGAGTCATAGTGCTTCCTGCCAGTTGCTCACCCAAATACACATTTTGAGATACTGTGGCCAGTCTGCCTGAAGCGATACGCCACTAGTTGTGTATCTTAAGAGAAACATCGTTACTCTTGCCAGCGGTTTCTTGACTTTGAAGCTGTGATTATACTGGTGACGAGATATTGGCTACCCTAAGAGAGTCACAGTGTTTCGTGCCAGTTGCTCACCCAAATACACATTTTTTAGATACTGTTTCCAGTGTGCCTGAAGCGATACGCCACTAGTTGTGTATCTTAAGAGAAACATCGTTACTTTTGAAAGGGGTTTCTAGAAGTTGCTGATTTGATTCTGCTGGTGACGAGGCATTGGATACCTCAAGAGAGTCATAGAGATTCCTGCCAGTTCTTCACCAAAATACACATTTTTTAGATACTCTTTCCAGTCTGCCTGATAGCTACGCCACTAGTTGTGTATCTTAAGAGTCATTGTAACTTTTGCCAGGGGTTTCTTGAAGTTGCTGATGTGATTACGCTGGTGACGAGGCATTGGCTACCCTATGAGTGTCATAGTGATTCCTGCTAGTTGCTCACCCAAATACACATTTTTTGATACTTTGGCCAGTCTGCCTCAAGTGACACCCCACTAGCTATGTATCTTATGAGAAGCTTCGTTACCTTTGCAAGCGGTTTCTTGAAGTTGGTGATGGGATTATGTTGGTGACGAGGCATTGGTTATCTTAAGAGAGTCATAGTGCTTCCTGCCAGTTGCTCACCCAAATACACATTTTGAGATACTGTGGCCAGTCTGCCTGAAGCGATACGCCACTAGTTGTGAATCTTAAGAGAAACATCGTTACTCTTGCCAGCGGTTTCTTGACTTTGAAGCTGTGATTATACTGGTGACGAGATATTGGCTACCCTAAGAGAGTCACAGTGTTTCGTGCCAGTTGCTCACCCAAATACACATTTTTTAGATACTGTTTCCAGTGTGCCTGAAGCGATACGTCACTAGTTGTGTATCTTAAGAGAAACATCGATACTTTTGAAAGGGGTTTCTAGAAGTTGCTGATTTGATTCTGCTGGTGACGAGGCATTGGATACCTCAAGAGAGTCATAGAGATTCCTGCCAGTTCTTCAACAAAATACACATTTTTTAGATACTCTTTCCAGTCTGCCTGATAGCTACGCCACTAGTTGTGTATCTTAAGAGTCATTGTAACTTTTGCCAGGGGTTTCTTGAAGTTGCTGATGTGATTACGCTGGTGACGAGGCATTGGCTACCCTATGAGTGTCATAGTGATTCCTGCTAGTTGCTCACCCAAATACACATATTTTTGATAGTTTGGCCAGTCTGCCTCAAGTGACACCCCACTAGCTGTGTATCTTATGAGAAGCTTCGTTACCTTTGCAAGCGGTTTCTTGAAGTTGGTGATGGGATTATGTTGGTGACGAGGCATTGGCTACCTTAAGAGAGTCATAGTGCCTCCTGCCAGTTGCTCACCCAAATACACATTTTGAGATACTGTGGCCGGTCTGCCTGAAGCGATACGCCACTAGTTGTGTATCTTAAGAGAAACATCGTTACTCTTGCCAGCGGTTTCTTGACTTTGAAGCTGTGATTATACTGGTGACGAGATATTGGCTACCCTAAGAGAGTCACAGTGTTTCGTGCCAGTTGCTCACCCAAATACACATTTTTTAGATACTGTTTCCAGTGTGCCTGAAGCGATACGCCACTAGTTGTGTATCATAAGAGAAACATCGTTACTTTTGCCAGGGGTTTCTAGAAGTTGCTGATTTGATTCTGCTGGTGACGAGGCATTGGCTACCTCAAGAGAGTCATAGAGATTCCCGCCAGTTCTTCACCCAAATACACATTTTTTTGATACTCTTTCCTGTCTGCCTGATAGCTACGCCACTAATTGTGTATCTTAAGAGTCATTGTAACTTTTGCCAGGGGTGTCTTGAAGTTGCTGATGTGATTATGCTGGTGACGAGGCATTGGCTACCCTATGAGTGTCATAGTGATTCCTGCTAGTTGCTCACCCAAATACACATTTTTTTGATACTTTGGCCAGTCTGCCTCAAGTGACACCCCACTAGCTGTGTATCTTATGAGAAGCTTCGTTACCTTTGCAAGCGGTTTCTTGAAGTTGGTGATGGGATTATGTTGGTGACGAGGCATTGGATACCTTAAGAGAGTCCTAGGGCTTCCTGCCAGTTGCTCACCCAAATACACATTTTGAGATACTGTGGCCAGTCTGCTGAAGCGATACGCCACTAGTTGTGTATCTTAAGAGAAACATCGTTACTCTTGCCAGCCGTTTCTTGACTTTGAAGCTGTGATTATACTGGTGACGAGATATTGGCTACCCTAAGAGAGTCACAGTGTTTCCTGCCAGTTGCTCACCCAAATACACATTTTTTAGATACTGTTTACAGTGTGCCTGAAGCGATACGCCACTAGTTGTGTATCTTAAGAGAAACATCGTTACTTTTGAAAGGGGTTTCTAGAAGTTGCTGATTTGATTCTGCTGGTGACGAGGCATTGGCTACCTCAAGAGAGTCATAGAGATTCCTGCCAGTTCTTCACCCAAATACACATTTTTTAGATACTCTTATCAGTCTGCCTGATAGCTACGCCACTAGTTGTGTATCTTAAGAGTCAATGTAACTTTTGCCAGGGCTTTCTTGAAGTTGCTGATGTGATTTTGCTGGTGACGAGGCATTGGCTACCCTATGAGTGTCATAGTGATTCCTGCTAGTTGCTCACCCAAATACACATTTTTATGATACTTTGGCCAGTCTGCCTCAAGTGACACCCCACTAGCTATGTATCTTATGAGAAGCTTCGTTACCTTTGCATGAGGTTTCTTGAAGTTGGTGATGGGATTATGTTGGTGACGAGGCATTGGCTACCTTAAGGGAGTCATATTGCTTCCTGCCAGTTGCTCACCCAAATACACGTTTTGAGATACTGTGGCCAGTCTGCCTGAAGCGATACGCCACTAGTTGTGTATCTTAAGAGAAACATCGTTACTCTTGCCAGCGGTTTCTTGACTTTGAAGCTGTGATTATACTGGTGACGAGATATTGGCTACCCTAAGAGAGTCACAGTGTTTCGTGCCAGTTGCTCACCCAAATACACATTTTTTAGATACTCTTTCCAGTCTGCCTGATAGCTACGCCACTAGTTGTGTATCTTAAGAGTCATTGTAACTTTTGCCAGGGGTTTCTTGAAGTTGCTGATGTGATTATGCTGGTGACGAGGCATTGGTTACCCTATGAGTGTCATAGTGATTCCTGCTAGTTGCTCACCCAAATACACATTTTTTTGATACTTAGGCCAGTCTGCCTCAAGTGACACCCCACTAGCTATGTATCTTATGAGAAGCTTCGTTACCTTTGCATGCGGTTTCTTTAAGTTGGTGATGGGATTATGTTGGTGACGAGGCATTAGCTACCTTAAGAGAGTCATATTGCTTCCTGCCAGTTGCTCACCCAAATACACGTTTTGAGATACTGTGGCCAGTCTGCCTGAAGCGATACGCCACTAGTTGTGTATCTTAAGAGAAACATCGTTACTTTTGCCAGGGGTTTCTAGAAGTTGCTGATTTGATTCTGCTGGTGACGAGGCATTGGCTACCTCAAGAGAGTCATAGAGATTCCCGCCAGTTCTTCACCCAAATACACATTTTTTAGATACTCTTTCCTGTCTGCCTGATAGCAACGCCAGTAGTTGTGTATCTTAAGAGTCATTGTAACTTTTGCCAGGGGTTTCTTGAAGTTGCTGATGTGATTATGCTGGTGACGAGGCATTGGCTACCCTATGAGTGTCATAGTGATTCCTGCTAGTTGCTCACCCAAATACACATTTTTTTGATACTTTGGCCAGTCTGCCTCAAGTGACACCCCACTAGCTGTGTATCTTATGAGAAGCTTCGTTACCTTTGCAAGCGGTTTCTTGAAGTTGGTGATGTGATTATGTTGGTGACGAGGCATTGGCTACCTTAAGAGGGTCATAGTGCTTCCTGCCAGGTGCTCACCCAAATACACATTTTTAGATACTGTGGCCAGTCTGCCTGAAGCGATATGCCACTAGTTGTGTATCTTAAGAGAAACATCGTTACTCTTGTCAGCGGTTTCTTGACTTTGAAGATGTGATTATACTGGTGACGAGATATTGGCTACCCTAAGAGAGTCACAGTGTTTCGTGCCAGTTGCTCACCCAAATACACAATTTTTAGATTCTGTTTCCAGTGTGCCTGAAGCGATACGCCACTAGTTGTGTATCTTAAGAGAAACATCGTTACTTTTGCCAGGGGTTTCTAGAAGTTGCTGATTTGATTCTGCTATTGACTAGGCATTGGCTACCTCAAGAGAGTCATAGAGATTCCTGCCAGTTCTTCACCCAAATACACATTTTATAGATACTCTTTCCAGTCTGCCTGATAGCTACGCCACTAGTTGTGTATCTTAAGAGTCATTGTAACTTTTGCCAGGGGTGTCTTGAAGTTGCTGATGTGATTATGCTGGTGACGAGGCATTGGCTACCCTATGAGTGTCATAGTGATTCCTGCTAGTTGCTCACCCAAATACACATTTTTTTGATACTTTGGCCAGTCTGCCTCAAGTGACACCCCACTAGCTGTGTATCTTATGAGAAGCTTCGTTACCTTTGCAAGCGGTTTCTTGAAGTTGGTGATGGGATTATGTTGGTGACGAGGCATTGGCTACCTTAAGAGAGTCATAGTGCTTTCTGCCAGTTGCTCACCCAAATACACATTTTGAGATACTGTGGCCAGTCTGCCTGAAGCGATACGCCACTAGTTGTGTATCTTAAGAGAAACATCGTTACTCTTGCCAGCGGTTTCTTGACTTTGAAGCTGTGATTATACTGGTGACGAGATATTGGTTACCCTAAGAGAGTCACAGTGTTTCGTGCCAGTAGCCCACCCAAATACACATTTTTTAGATACTGTTTCCAGTGTGCCTGAAGCGATACGCCACTAGTTGTGTATCTTAAGAGAAACATCGTTACTTTTGCCAGGGGTTTCTAGAAGTTGCTGATTTGATTCTGCTATTGACTAGGCATTGGCTACCTCAAGAGAGTCATAGAGATTCCTGCCAGTTCTTCACCCAAATACACATTTTATAGATACTCTTTCCAGTCTGCCTGATAGCTACGCCACTAGTTGTGTATCTTAAGAGTCATTGTAACTTTTGCCAGGGGTGTCTTGAAGTTGCTGATGTGATTATGCTGGTGACGAGGCATTGGCTACCCTATGAGTGTCATAGTGATTCCTGCTAGTTGCTCACCCAAATACACATTTTTTTGATACTTTGGCCAGTCTGCCTCAAGTGACACCCCACTAGCTGTGTATCTTATGAGAAGCTTCGTTACCTTTGCAAGCGGTTTCTTGAAGTTGGTGATGGGATTATGTTGGTGACGAGGCATTGGCTACCTTAAGAGAGTCATAGTGCTTTCTGCCAGTTGCTCACCCAAATACACATTTTGAGATACTGTGGCCAGTCTGCCTGAAGCGATACGCCACTAGTTGTGTATCTTAAGAGAAACATCGTTACTCTTGCCAGCGGTTTCTTGACTTTGAAGCTGTGATTATACTGGTGACGAGATATTGGTTACCCTAAGAGAGTCACAGTGTTTCGTGCCTGTTGCCCACCCAAATACACATTTTTTAGATACTGTTTCCAGTGTGCCTGAAGCGATACGCCACTAGTTGTGTATCTTAAGAGAAACATCGTTACTTATGCCAGGGGTTTCTAGAAGTTGCTGATTTGATTCTGCTGGTGACGAGGCATTGGCTACCTCAAGAGAGTCATAGAGATTCCTGCCAGTTCTTCACACAAATACACATTTTTTAGATACTCTTTCCAGTCTGCCTGATAGCTACGCCACTACTTGTGTATCTTAAGAGTCATTGTAACTTTTGCCAGGGGTTTCTTGAAGTTGCTGATGTGATTATGCTGGTGACGAGGCATTGGCTACCCTATGAGTGTCATAGTGATTCCTGCTAGTTGCTCACCCAAATACACATTTTTTTGATACTTTGGCCAGTCTGCCTCAAGTGACACCCCACCAGCTGTGTATCTTATGAGAAGCTTCGTTACCTTTGCAAGCGGTTTCTTGAAGTTGGTGATGGGATTATGTTGGTGACGAGGCATTGGCTTCCTTAAGAGAGTCATAGTGCTTTCTGCCAGTTGCTCACCCAAATACACATTTTGAGATACTGTGGCCAGTCTGCCTGAAGCGATACGCCACTAGTTGTGTATCTTAAGAGAAACATCGTTACTTTTGCCAGGGGTTTCTAGAAGTTGCTGATTTGATTCTGCTATTGACGAGGCATTGGCTACCTCAAGAGAGTCATAGAGATTCCTGCCAGTTCTTCACCCAAATACACATTTTATAGATACCCTTTCCAGTCTGCCTGATAGCTACGCCACTAGTTGTGTATCTTAAGAGTCATTGTAACTTTTGCCAGGGGTTTCTTGAAGTTGCTGATGTGATTATGCTGGTGACGAGGCATTGGTTACCCTATGAGTGTCATAGTGATTCCTGCTAGTTGCTCACCCAAATACACATTTTTTTGATACTTTGGCCAGTCTGCCTCAAGTGACACCCCACTAGCTATGTATCTTATAAGAAGCTTCGTTACCTTTGCATGCGGTTTCTTGAAGTTGGTGATGGGATTATGTTGGTGACGAGGCATTGGCTACCTTAAGAGAGTCATATTGCTTCCTGCCAGTTGCTCACCCAAATACACATTTTGAGATACTGTGGCCAGTCTGCCTGAAGCGATACGCCACTAGTTGTGTATCTTAAGTGAAACATCGTTACTCTTGCCAGCGGCTTCTTGACTTTGAAGCTGTGAATATACTGGTGACGAGATATTGGTTACCCTAAGAGAGTCACAGTGTTTCGTGCCAGTTGCTCACCCAAATACACATTTTTTAGATACTCTTTCCAGTCTGCCTGATAGCTACGCCACTATTTGTGTATCTTAAGAGTCATTGTAACTTTTGCCAGGGGTTTCTTGAAGTTGCTGATGTGATTATGCTGGTGACGAGGCATTGGCTACCCTATGAGTGTCATAGTGATTCCTGCTAGTTGCTCACCCAAATACACATTTTTTAGATACTTTGGCCAGTCTGCCTCAAGTGACACCCCACTAGCTGTGTATCTTATGAGAAGCTTCGTTACCTTTGCAAGCGGTTTCTTGAAGTTATTGATGTGATTATGTTGGTGACGAGGCATTGGCTACCTTAAGAGAGTCATAGTGCTTCCTGCCAGGTGCTCACCGAAATACACATTTTTAGATACTGTGGCCAGTCTGCCTGAAGCGATATGCCACTAGTTGTGTATCTTAAGAGAAACATCGTTACTCTTGCCAGCGGTTTCTTGACTTTGAAGCTGTGATTATACTGGTGACGAGATGTTGGCTACCCTAAGAGAGTCACAGTGTTTCGTGCCAGTTGCTCACCCAAATACACATTTTTAGATACTCTTTCCAGTCTGCCTGATAGCTACGCCACTAGTTGTGTATCTTAAGAGTCATTGTAACTTTTGCCAGGGGTGTCTTGAAGTTGCTGATGTGATTATGCTGGTGACGAGGCATTGGCTACCCTATGAGTGTCATAGTGATTCCTGCTAGTTGCTCACCCAAATACACATTTTTTTGATACTTTGGCCAGTCTGCCTCAAGTGACACCCCACTAGCTGTGTATCTTATGAGAAGCTTCGTTACCTTTGCAAGCGGTTTCTTGAAGTTGGTGATGGGATTATGTTGGTGACGAGGCATTGGCTACCTTAAGAGAGTCATAGTGCTTTCTGCCAGTTGCTCACCCAAATACACATTTTGAGATACTGTGGCCAGTCTGCCTGAAGCGATACGCCACTAGTTGTGTATCTTAAGAGAAACATCGTTACTCTTGCCAGCGGTTTCTTGACTTTGAAGCTGTGATTATACTGGTGACGAGATATTGGTTACCCTAAGAGAGTCACAGTGTTTCGTGCCAGTTGCCCACCCAAATACACATTTTTTAGATACTGTTTCCAGTGTGCCTGAAGCGATACGCCACTAGTTGTGTATCTTAAGAGAAACATCGTTACTTTTGCCAGGGGTTTCTAGAAGTTGCTGATTTGATTCTGCTATTGACTAGGCATTGGCTACCTCAAGAGAGTCATAGAGATTCCTGCCAGTTCTTCACCCAAATACACATTTTATAGATACTCTTTCCAGTCTGCCTGATAGCTACGCCACTAGTTGTGTATCTTAAGAGTCATTGTAACTTTTGCCAGGGGTGTCTTGAAGTTGCTGATGTGATTATGCTGGTGACGAGGCATTGGCTACCCTATGAGTGTCATAGTGATTCCTGCTAGTTGCTCACCCAAATACACATTTTTTTGATACTTTGGCCAGTCTGCCTCAAGTGACACCCCACTAGCTGTGTATCTTATGAGAAGCTTCGTTACCTTTGCAAGCGGTTTCTTGAAGTTGGTGATGGGATTATGTTGGTGACGAGGCATTGGCTACCTTAAGAGAGTCATAGTGCTTTCTGCCAGTTGCTCACCCAAATACAGTCTGCCTGAAGCGATACGCCACTAGTTGTGTATCTTAAGAGAAACATCGTTACTCTTGCCAGCGGTTTCTTGACTTTGAAGCTGTGATTATACTGGTGACGAGATATTGGTTACCCTAAGAGAGTCACAGTGTTTCGTGCCAGTTGCCCACCCAAATACACATTTTTTAGATACTGTTTCCAGTGTGCCTGAAGCGATACGCCACTAGTTGTGTATCTTAAGAGAAACATCGTTACTTTTGCCAGGGGTTTCTAGAAGTTGCTGATTTGATTCTGCTGGTGACGAGGCATTGGCTACCTCAAGAGAGTCATAGAGATTCCTGCCAGTTCTTCACACAAATACACATTTTTTAGATACTCTTTCCAGTCTGCCTGATAGCTACGCCACTACTTGTGTATCTTAAGAGTCATTGTAACTTTTGCCAGGGGTTTCTTGAAGTTGCTGATGTGATTATGCTGGTGACGAGGCATTGGCTACCCTATGAGTGTCATAGTGATTCCTGCTAGTTGCTCACCCAAATACACATTTTTTTGATACTTTGGCCAGTCTGCCTCAAGTGACACCCCACTAGCTGTGTATCTTATGAGAAGCTTCGTTACCTTTGCAAGCGGTTTCTTGAAGTTGGTGATGGGATTATGTTGGTGACGAGGCATTGGCTTCCTTAAGAGAGTCATAGTGCTTTCTGCCAGTTGCTCGCCCAAATACACATTTTGAGATACTGTGGCCAGTCTGCCTGAAGCGATACGCCACTAGTTGTGTATCTTAAGAGAAACATCGTTACTTTTGCCAGGGGTTTCTAGAAGTTGCTGATTTGATTCTGCTATTGACGAGGCATTGGCTACCTCAAGAGAGTCATAGAGATTCCTGCCAGTTCTTCACCCAAATACACATTTTATAGATACCCTTTCCAGTCTGCCTGATAGCTACGCCACTAGTTGTGTATCTTAAGAGTCATTGTAACTTTTGCCAGGGGTTTCTTGAAGTTGCTGATGTGATTATGCTGGTGACGAGGCATTGGTTACCCTATGAGTGTCATAGTGATTCCTGCTAGTTGCTCACCCAAATACACATTTTTTTGATACTTTGGCCAGTCTGCCTCAAGTGACACCCCACTAGCTATGTATCTTATAAGAAGCTTCGTTACCTTTGCATGCGGTTTCTTGAAGTTGGTGATGGGATTATGTTGGTGACGAGGCATTGGCTACCTTAAGAGAGTCATATTGCTTCCTGCCAGTTGCTCACCCAAATACACATTTTGAGATACTGTGGCCAGTCTGCCTGAAGCGATACGCCACTAGTTGTGTATCTTAAGAGAAACATCGTTACTCTTGCCAGCGGCTTCTTGACTTTGAAGCTGTGATTATACTGGTGACGAGATATTGGTTACCCTAAGAGAGTCACAGTGTTTCGTGCCAGTTGCTCACCCAAATACACATTTTTTAGATACTCTTTCCAGTCTGCCTGATAGCTACGCCACTATTTGTGTATCTTAAGAGTCATTGTAACTTTTGCCAGGGGTTTCTTGAAGTTGCTGATGTGATTATGCTGGTGACGAGGCATTGGCTACCCTATGAGTGTCATAGTGATTCCTGCTAGTTGCTCACCCAAATACACATTTTTTAGATACTTTGGCCAGTCTGCCTCAAGTGACACCCCACTAGCTGTGTATCTTATGAGAAGCTTCGTTACCTTTGCAAGCGGTTTCTTGAAGTTATTGATGTGATTATGTTGGTGACGAGGCATTGGCTACCTTAAGAGAGTCATAGTGCTTCCTGCCAGGTGCTCACCGAAATACACATTTTTAGATACTGTGGCCAGTCTGCCTGAAGCGATATGCCACTAGTTGCGTATCTTAAGAGAAACATCGTTACTCTTGCCAGCGGTTTCTTGACTTTGAAGATGTGATTATACTGGTGACGAGATATTGGCTACCCTAAGAGAGTCACAGTGTTTCGTGCCAGTTGCTCACCCAAATACACATTTTTTAGATACTCTTTCCAGTCTGCCTGATAGCTACGCCACTAGTTGTGTATCTTAAGAGAAACATCGTTACTTTTTCCAGGGGTTTCTAGAAGTTGCTGATTTGATTCTGCTGGTGACGAGGCATTGGCTACCTCAAGAGAGTCATAGAGATTCCTGCCAGTTCTTCACCCAAATACACATTTTATAGATACTCTTTCCAGTCTGCCTGATAGCTACGCCACTAGTTGAGTATCTTAAGAGTCATTGTAACTTTGCCAGGGGTTTCTTGAAGTTGCTGATGTGATTATGCTGGTGACGAGGCATTGGTTACCCTATGAGTGTCATAGTGATTCCTGCTAGTTGCTAACCCAAATACACATTTTTTTGATACTTTGGCCAGTCTGCCTCAAGTTACACCCCACTAGCTATGTATCTTATGAGAAGCTTCGTTACCTTTGCATGCGGTTTCTTGAAGTTGGTGATGGGATTATGTTGGTGACGAGGCATTGGCTACCTTAAGAGAGTCATATTGCCTCCTGCCAGTTGCTCACCCAAATACACATTTTGAGATACTGTGGCCAGTCTGCCTGAAGCGATACGCCACTAGTTGTGTATCTTAAGAGAATCATCGTTACTCTTGCCAGCGGTTTCTTGACTTTGAAGCTGTAATTATACTGGTGACGAGATATTGGCTACCCTAAGAGAGAGACAGTGTTTCGTGCCAGTTGCTCACCCAAATACACATTTTTTAGATACTCTTTCCAGTCTGCCTGATAGCTACGCCACTAGTTGTGTATCTTAAGAGTCATTGTAACTTTTGCCAGGGGTGTCTTGAAGTTGCTGATGTGATTATGCTGGTGACGAGGCATTGGCTACCCTATGAGTGTCATAGTGATTCCTGCTAGTTGCTCACCCAAATACACATTTTTTTGATACTTTGGCCAGTCTGCCTCAAGTGACACCCCACTAGCTGTGTATCTTATGAGAAGCTTCGTTACCTTTGCAAGCGGTTTCTTGAAGTTGGTGATGGGATTATGTTGGTGACGAGGCATTGGCTTCCTTAAGAGAGTCATAGTGCTTTCTGCCAGTTGCTCACCCAAATACACATTTTGAGATACTGTGGCCAGTCTGCCTGAAGCGATACGCCACTAGTTGTGTATCTTAAGAGAAACATCGTTACTCTTGCCAGCGGTTTCTTGACTTTGAAGCTGTGATTATACTGGTGACGAGATATTGGTTACCCTAAGAGAGTCACAGTGTTTCGTGCCTGTTGCCCACCCAAATACACATTTTTTAGATACTGTTTCCAGTGTGCCTGAAGCGATACGCCACTAGTTGTGTATCTTAAGAGAAACATCGTTACTTATGCCAGGGGTTTCTAGAAGTTGCTGATTTGATTCTGCTGGTGACGAGGCATTGGCTACCTCAAGAGAGTCATTGAGATTCCTGCCAGTTCTTCACACAAATACACATTTTTTAGATACTCTTTCCAGTCTGCCTGATAGCTACGCCACTACTTGTGTATCTTAAGAGTCATTGTAACTTTTGCCAGGGGTTTCTTGAAGTTGCTGATGTGATTATGCTGGTGACGAGGCATTGGCTACCCTATGAGTGTCATAGTGATTCCTGCTAGTTGCTCACCCAAATACACATTTTTTTGATACTTTGGCCAGTCTGCCTCAAGTGACACCCCACCAGCTGTGTATCTTATGAGAAGCTTCGTTACCTTTGCAAGCGGTTTCTTGAAGTTGGTGATGGGATTATGTTGGTGACGAGGCATTGGCTTCCTTAAGAGAGTCATAGTGCTTTCTGCCAGTTGCTCACCCAAATACACATTTTGAGATACTGTGGCCAGTCTGCCTGAAGCGATACGCCACTAGTTGTGTATCTTAAGAGAAACATCGTTACTTTTGCCAGGGGTTTCTAGAAGTTGCTGATTTGATTCTGCTATTGACGAGGCATTGGCTACCTCAAGAGAGTCATAGAGATTCCTGCCAGTTCTTCACCCAAATACACATTTTATAGATACCCTTTCCAGTCTGCCTGATAGCTACGCCACTAGTTGTGTATCTTAAGAGTCATTGTAACTTTTGCCAGGGGTTTCTTGAAGTTGCTGATGTGATTATGCTGGTGACGAGGCATTGGTTACCCTATGAGTGTCATAGTGATTCCTGCTAGTTGCTCACCCAAATACACATTTTTTTGATACTTTGGCCAGTCTGCCTCAAGTGACACCCCACTAGCTATGTATCTTATAAGAAGCTTCGTTACCTTTGCATGCGGTTTCTTGAAGTTGGTGATGGGATTATGTTGGTGACGAGGCATTGGCTACCTTAAGAGAGTCATATTGCTTCCTGCCAGTTGCTCACCCAAATACACATTTTGAGATACTGTGGCCAGTCTGCCTGAAGCGATACGCCACTAGTTGTGTATCTTAAGAGAAACATCGTTACTCTTGCCAGCGGCTTCTTGACTTTGAAGCTGTGATTATACTGGTGACGAGATATTGGTTACCCTAAGAGAGTCACAGTGTTTCGTGCCAGTTGCTCACCCAAATACACATTTTTTAGATACTCTTTCCAGTCTGCCTGATAGCTACGCCACTATTTGTGTATCTTACGAGTCATTGTAACTTTTGCCAGGGGTTTCTTGAAGTTGCTGATGTGATTATGCTGGTGACGAGGCATTGGCTACCCTATGAGTGTCATAGTGATTCCTGCTAGTTGCTCACCCAAATACACATTTTTTAGATACTTTGGCCAGTCTGCCTCAAGTGACACCCCACTAGCTGTGTATCTTATGAGAAGCTTCGTTACCTTTGCAAGCGGTTTCTTGAAGTTATTGATGTGATTATGTTGGTGACGAGGCATTGGCTACCTTAAGAGAGTCATAGTGCTTCCTGCCAGGTGCTCACCGAAATACACATTTTTAGATACTGTGGCCAGTCTGCCTGAAGCGATATGCCACTAGTTGTGTATCTTAAGAGAAACATCGTTACTCTTGCCAGCGGTTTCTTGACTTTGAAGCTGTGATTATACTGGTGACGAGATGTTGGCTACCCTAAGAGAGTCACAGTGTTTCGTGCCAGTTGCTCACCCAAATACACATTTTTAGATACTCTTTCCAGTCTGCCTGATAGCTACGCCACTAGTTGTGTATCTTAAGAGTCATTGTAACTTTTGCCAGGGGTGTCTTGAAGTTGCTGATGTGATTATGCTGGTGACGAGGCATTGGCTACCCTATGAGTGTCATAGTGATTCCTGCTAGTTTCTCACCCAAATACACATTTTTTTGATACTTTGGCCAGTCTGCCTCAAGTGACACCCCACTAGCTGTGTATCTTATGAGAAGCTTCGTTACCTTTGCAAGCGGTTTCTTGAAGTTGGTGATGGGATTATGTTGGTGACGAGGCATTGGCTACCTTAAGAGAGTCATAGTGCTTTCTGCCAGTTGCTCACCCAAATACACATTTTGAGATACTGTGGCCAGTCTGCCTGAAGCGATACGCCACTAGTTGTGTATCTTAAGAGAAACATCGTTACTCTTGCCAGCGGTTTCTTGACTTTGAAGCTGTGATTATACTGGTGACGAGATATTGGTTACCCTAAGAGAGTCACAGTGTTTCGTGCCAGTTGCCCACCCAAATACACATTTTTTAGATACTGTTTCCAGTGTGCCTGAAGCGATACGCCACTAGTTGTGTATCTTAAGAGAAACATCGTTACTTTTGCCAGGGGTTTCTAGAAGTTGCTGATTTGATTCTGCTATTGACTAGGCATTGGCTACCTCAAGAGAGTCATAGAGATTCCTGCCAGTTCTTCACCCAAATACACATTTTATAGATACTCTTTCCAGTCTGCCTGATAGCTACGCCACTAGTTGTGTATCTTAAGAGTCATTGTAACTTTTGCCAGGGGTGTCTTGAAGTTGCTGATGTGATTATGCTGGTGACGAGGCATTGGCTACCCTATGAGTGTCATAGTGATTCCTGCTAGTTGCTCACCCAAATACACATTTTTTTGATACTTTGGCCAGTCTGCCTCAAGTGACACCCCACTAGCTGTGTATCTTATGAGAAGCTTCGTTACCTTTGCAAGCGGTTTCTTGAAGTTGGTGATGGGATTATGTTGGTGACGAGGCATTGGCTACCTTAAGAGAGTCATAGTGCTTTCTGCCAGTTGCTCACCCAAATACACATTTTGAGATACTGTGGCCAGTCTGCCTGAAGCGATACGCCACTAGTTGTGTATCTTAAGAGAAACATCGTTACTCTTGCCAGCGGTTTCTTGACTTTGAAGCTGTGATTATACTGGTGACGAGATATTGGTTACCGTAAGAGAGTCACAGTGTTTCGTGCCAGTTGCCCACCCAAATACACATTTTTTAGATACTGTTTCCAGTGTGCCTGAAGCGATACGCCACTAGTTGTGTATCTTAAGAGAAACATCGTTACTTTTGCCAGGGGTTTCTAGAAGTTGCTGATTTGATTCTGCTGGTGACGAGGCATTGGCTACCTCAAGAGAGTCATAGAGATTCCTGCCAGTTCTTCACACAAATACACATTTTTTAGATACTCTTTCCAGTCTGCCTGATAGCTACGCCACTACTTGTGTATCTTAAGAGTCATTGTAACTTTTGCCAGGGGTTTCTTGAAGTTGCTGATGTGATTATGCTGGTGACGAGGCATTGGCTACCCTATGAGTGTCATAGTGATTCCTGCTAGTTGCTCACCCAAATACACATTTTTTTGATACTTTGGCCAGTCTGCCTCAAGTGACACCCCACTAGCTGTGTATCTTATGAGAAGCTTCGTTACCTTTGCAAGCGGTTTCTTGAAGTTGGTGATGGGATTATGTTGGTGACGAGGCATTGGCTTCCTTAAGAGAGTCATAGTGCTTTCTGCCAGTTGCTCACCCAAATACACATTTTGAGATACTGTGGCCAGTCTGCCTGAAGCGATACGCCACTAGTTGTGTATCTTAAGAGAAACATCGTTACTTTTGCCAGGGGTTTCTAGAAGTTGCTGATTTGATTCTGCTATTGACGAGGCATTGGCTACCTCAAGAGAGTCATAGAGATTCCTGCCAGTTCTTCACCCAAATACACATTTTATAGATACCCTTTCCAGTCTGCCTGATAGCTACGCCACTAGTTGTGTATCTTAAGAGTCATTGTAACTTTTGCCAGGGGTTTCTTGAAGTTGCTGATGTGATTATGCTGGTGACGAGGCATTGGTTACCCTATGAGTGTCATAGTGATTCCTGCTAGTTGCTCACCCAAATACACATTTTTTTGATACTTTGGCCAGTCTGCCTCAAGTGACACCCCACTAGCTATGTATCTTATAAGAAGCTTCGTTACCTTTGCATGCGGTTTCTTGAAGTTGGTGATGGGATTATGTTGGTGACGAGGCATTGGCTACCTTAAGAGAGTCATATTGCTTCCTGCCAGTTGCTCACCCAAATACACATTTTGAGATACTGTGGCCAGTCTGCCTGAAGCGATACGCCACTAGTTGTGTATCTTAAGAGAAACATCGTTACTCTTGCCAGCGGCTTGTTGACTTTGAAGCTGTGATTATACTGGTGACGAGATATTGGTTACCCTAAGAGAGTCACAGTGTTTCGTGCCAGTTGCTCACCCAAATACACATTTTTTAGATACTCTTTCCAGTCTGCCTGATAGCTACGCCACTATTTGTGTATCTTAAGAGTCATTGTAACTTTTGCCAGGGGTTTCTTGAAGTTGCTGATGTGATTATGCTGGTGACGAGGCATTGGCTACCCTATGAGTGTCATAGTGATTCCTGCTAGTTGCTCACCCAAATACACATTTTTTAGATACTTTGGCCAGTCTGCCTCAAGTGACACCCCACTAGCTGTGTATCTTATGAGAAGCTTCGTTACCTTTGCAAGCGGTTTCTTGAAGTTATTGATGTGATTATGTTGGTGACGAGGCATTGGCTACCTTAAGAGAGTCATAGTGCTTCCTGCCAGGTGCTCACCGAAATACACATTTTTAGATACTGTGGCCAGTCTGCCTGAAGCGATATGCCACTAGTTGTGTATCTTAAGAGAAACATCGTTACTCTTGCCAGCGGTTTCTTGACTTTGAAGATGTGATTATACTGGTGACGAGATATTGGCTACCCTAAGAGAGTCACAGTGTTTCGTGCCAGTTGCTCACCCAAATACACATTTTTTAGATACTCTTTCCAGTCTGCCTGATAGCTACGCCACTAGTTGTGTATCTTAAGAGAAACATCGTTACTTTTTCCAGGGGTTTCTAGAAGTTGCTGATTTGATTCTGCTGGTGACGAGGCATTGGCTACCTCAAGAGAGTCATAGAGATTCCTGCCAGTTCTTCACCCAAATACACATTTTGTAGATACTCTTTCCAGTCTGCCTGATAGCTACGCCACTAGTTGAGTATCTTAAGAGTCATTGTAACTTTGCCAGGGGTTTCTTGAAGTTGCTGATGTGATTATGCTGGTGACGAGGCATTGGTTACCCTATGAGTGTCATAGTGATTCCTGCTAGTTGCTAACCCAAATACACATTTTTTTGATACTTTGGCCAGTCTGCCTCAAGTTACACCCCACTAGCTATGTATCTTATGAGAAGCTTCGTTACCTTTGCATGCGGTTTCTTGAAGTTGGTGATGGGATTATGTTGGTGACGAGGCATTGGCTACCTTAAGAGAGTCATATTGCCTCCTGCCAGTTGCTCACCCAAATACACATTTTGAGATACTGTGGCCAGTCTGCCTGA
The DNA here is from genome assembly GCF_023898315.1 of Schistocerca nitens. Taxonomy (NCBI): domain Eukaryota; kingdom Metazoa; phylum Arthropoda; class Insecta; order Orthoptera; family Acrididae; genus Schistocerca; species Schistocerca nitens. The sequence continues at coordinate 120,028,269 of NC_064616.1, forward strand.
AGCGATACGCCACTAGTTGTGTATCTTAAGAGAATCATCGTTACTCTTGCCAGCGGTTTCTTGACTTTGAAGCTGTGATTATACTGGTGACGAGATATTGGCTACCCTAAGAGAGTCACAGTGTTTCGTGCCAGTTGCTCACCCAAATACACATTTTTTAGATACTCTTTCCAGTCTGCCTGATAGCTACGCCACTAGTTGTGTATCTTAAGAGTCATTGTAACTTTTGCCAGGGGTGTCTTGAAGTTGCTGATGTGATTATGCTGGTGACGAGGCATTGGCTACCCTATGAGTGTCATAGTGATTCCTGCTAGTTGCTCACCCAAATACACATTTTTTTGATACTTTGGCCAGTCTGCCTCAAGTGACACCCCACTAGCTGTGTATCTTATGAGAAGCTTCGTTACCTTTGCAAGCGGTTTCTTGAAGTTGGTGATGGGATTATGTTGGTGACGAGGCATTGGCTTCCTTAAGAGAGTCATAGTGCTTTCTGCCAGTTGCTCACCCAAATACACATTTTGAGATACTGTGGCCAGTCTGCCTGAAGCGATACGCCACTAGTTGTGTATCTTAAGAGAAACATCGTTACTTTTGCCAGGGGTTTCTAGAAGTTGCTGATTTGATTCTGCTATTGACGAGGCATTGGCTACCTCAAGAGAGTCATAGAGATTCCTGCCAGTTCTTCACCCAAATACACATTTTATAGAAACCCTTTCCAGTCTGCCTGATAGCTACGCCACTAGTTGTGTATCTTAAGAGTCATTGTAACTTTTGCCAGGGGTTTCTTGAAGTTGCTGATGTGATTATGCTGGTGACGAGGCATTGGTTACCCTATGAGTGTCATAGTGATTCCTGCTAGTTGCTCACCCAAATACACATTTTTTTGATACTTTGGCCAGTCTGCCTCAAGTGACACCCCACTAGCTATGTATCTTATAAGAAGCTTCGTTACCTTTGCATGCGGTTTCTTGAAGTTGGTGATGGGATTATGTTGGTGACGAGGCATTGGCTACCTTAAGAGAGTCATATTGCTTCCTGCCAGTTGCTCACCCAAATACACATTTTGAGATACTGTGGCCAGTCTGCCTGAAGCGATACGCCACTAGTTGTGTATCTTAAGAGAAACATCGTTACTCTTGCCAGCGGCTTCTTGACTTTGAAGCTGTGATTATACTGGTGACGAGATATTGGTTACCCTAAGAGAGTCACAGTGTTTCGTGCCAGTTGCTCACCCAAATACACATTTTTTAGATACTCTTTCCAGTCTGCCTGATAGCTACGCCACTATTTGTGTATCTTAAGAGTCATTGTAACTTTTGCCAGGGGTTTCTTGAAGTTGCTGATGTGATTATGCTGGTGACGAGGCATTGGCTACCCTATGAGTGTCATAGTGATTCCTGCTAGTTGCTCACCCAAATACACATTTTTTAGATACTTTGGCCAGTCTGCCTCAAGTGACACCCCACTAGCTGTGTATCTTATGAGAAGCTTCGTTACCTTTGCAAGCGGTTTCTTGAAGTTATTGATGTGATTATGTTGGTGACGAGGCATTGGCTACCTTAAGAGAGTCATAGTGCTTCCTGCCAGGTGCTCACCGAAATACACATTTTTAGATACTGTGGCCAGTCTGCCTGAAGCGATATGCCACTAGTTGTGGATCTTAAGAGAAACATCGTTACTCTTGCCAGCGGTTTCTTGACTTTGAAGATGTGATTATACTGGTGACGAGATATTGGCTACCCTAAGAGAGTCACAGTGTTTCGTGCCAGTTGCTCACCCAAATACACATTTTTTAGATACTGTTTCCAGTGTGCCTGAAGCGATACGCCACTAGTTGTGTATCTTAAGAGAAACATCGTTACTTTTGCCAGGGGTTTCTAGAAGCTGCTGATATGATTCTGCTGGTGACGAGGCATTGGCTACCTCAAGAGAGTCATAGAGATTCCTGCCAGTTCTTCACCCAAATACACATTTTTTAGATACTCTTTCCAGTCTGTCTGATAGCTACGCCACTAGTTGTGTATCTTAAGAGTCATTGTAACTTTTGCCAGGGGTTTCTTGAAGTTGCTGATGTGATTATGCTGGTGACGAGGCATTGGTTACCCTATGAGTGTCATAGTGATTCCTGCTAGTTGCTCACCCAAATACACATTTTTTTGATACTTTGGCCAGTCTGCCTCAAGTGACACCCCACTAGCTATGTATCTTATAAGAAGCTTCGTTACCTTTGCATGCGGTTTCTTGAAGTTGGTGATGGGATTATGTTGGTGACGAGGCATTGGCTACCTTAAGAGAGTCATATTGCTTCCTGCCAGTTGCTCACCCAAATACACATTTTGAGATACTGTGGCCAGTCTGCCTGAAGCGATACGCCACTAGTTGTGTATCTTAAGAGAAACATCGTTACTCTTGCCAGCGGCTTCTTGACTTTGAAGCTGTGATTATACTGGTGACGAGATATTGGTTACCCTAAGAGAGTCACAGTGTTTCGTGCCAGTTGCTCACCCAAATACACATTTTTTAGATACTCTTTCCAGTCTGCCTGATAGCTACGCCACTATTTGTGTATCTTAAGAGTCATTGTAACTTTTGCCAGGGGTTTCTTGAAGTTGCTGATGTGATTATGCTGGTGACGAGGCATTGGCTACCCTATGAGTGTCATAGTGATTCCTGCTAGTTGCTCACCCAAATACACATTTTTTAGATACTTTGGCCAGTCTGCCTCAAGTGACACCCCACTAGCTGTGTATCTTATGAGAAGCTTCGTTACCTTTGCAAGCGGTTTCTTGAAGTTATTGATGTGATTATGTTGGTGACGAGGCATTGGCTACCTTAAGAGAGTCATAGTGCTTCCTGCCAGGTGCTCACCGAAATACACATTTTTAGATACTGTGGCCAGTCTGCCTGAAGCGATATGCCACTAGTTGTGTATCTTAAGAGAAACATCGTTACTCTTGCCAGCGGTTTCTTGACTTTGAAGATGTGATTATACTGGTGACGAGATATTGGCTACCCTAAGAGAGTCACAGTGTTTCGTGCCAGTTGCTCACCCAAATACACATTTTTTAGATACTCTTTCCAGTCTGCCTGATAGCTACGCCACTAGTTGTGTATCTTAAGAGAAACATCGTTACTTTTTCCAGGGGTTTCTAGAAGTTGCTGATTTGATTCTGCTGGTGACGAGGCATTGGCTACCTCAAGAGAGTCATAGAGATTCCTGCCAGTTCTTCACCCAAATACACATTTTGTAGATACTCTTTCCAGTCTGCCTGATAGCTACGCCACTAGTTGAGTATCTTAAGAGTCATTGTAACTTTGCCAGGGGTTTCTTGAAGTTGCTGATGTGATTATGCTGGTGACGAGGCATTGGTTACCCTATGAGTGTCATAGTGATTCCTGCTAGTTGCTCACCCAAATACACATTTTTTTGATACTTTGGCCAGTCTGCCTCAAGTGACACCCCACTAGCTATGTATCTTATAAGAAGCTTCGTTACCTTTGCATGCGGTTTCTTGAAGTTGGTGATGGGATTATGTTGGTGACGAGGCATTGGCTACCTTAAGAGAGTCATATTGCTTCCTGCCAGTTGCTCACCCAAATACACATTTTGAGATACTGTGGCCAGTCTGCCTGAAGCGATACGCCACTAGTTGTGTATCTTAAGAGAAACATCGTTACTCTTGCCAGCGGCTTCTTGACTTTGAAGCTGTGATTATACTGGTGACGAGATATTGGTTACCCTAAGAGAGTCACAGTGTTTCGTGCCAGTTGCTCACCCAAATACACATTTTTTAGATACTCTTTCCAGTCTGCCTGATAGCTACGCCACTATTTGTGTATCTTAAGAGTCATTGTAACTTTTGCCAGGGGTTTCTTGAAGTTGCTGATGTGATTATGCTGGTGACGAGGCATTGGCTACCCTATGAGTGTCATAGTGATTCCTGCTAGTTGCTCACCCAAATACACATTTTTTAGATACTTTGGCCAGTCTGCCTCAAGTGACACCCCACTAGCTGTGTATCTTATGAGAAGCTTCGTTACCTTTGCAAGCGGTTTCTTGAAGTTATTGATGTGATTATGTTGGTGACGAGGCATTGGCTACCTTAAGAGAGTCATAGTGCTTCCTGCCAGGTGCTCACCGAAATACACATTTTTAGATACTGTGGCCAGTCTGCCTGAAGCGATATGCCACTAGTTGTGTATCTTAAGAGAAACATCGTTACTCTTGCCAGCGGTTTCTTGACTTTGAAGATGTGATTATACTGGTGACGAGATATTGGCTACCCTAAGAGAGTCACAGTGTTTCGTGCCAGTTGCTCACCCAAATACACATTTTTTAGATACTCTTTCCAGTCTGCCTGATAGCTACGCCACTAGTTGTGTATCTTAAGAGAAACATCGTTACTTTTTCCAGGGGTTTCTAGAAGTTGCTGATTTGATTCTGCTGGTGACGAGGCATTGGCTACCTCAAGAGAGTCATAGAGATTCCTGCCAGTTCTTCACCCAAATACACATTTTGTAGATACTCTTTCCAGTCTGCCTGATAGCTACGCCACTAGTTGAGTATCTTAAGAGTCATTGTAACTTTGCCAGGGGTTTCTTGAAGTTGCTGATGTGATTATGCTGGTGACGAGGCATTGGTTACCCTATGAGTGTCATAGTGATTCCTGCTAGTTGCTAACCCAAATACACATTTTTTTGATACTTTGGCCAGTCTGCCTCAAGTTACACCCCACTAGCTATGTATCTTATGAGAAGCTTCGTTACCTTTGCATGCGGTTTCTTGAAGTTGGTGATGGGATTATGTTGGTGACGAGGCATTGGCTACCTTAAGAGAGTCATATTGCCTCCTGCCAGTTGCTCACCCAAATACACATTTTGAGATACTGTGGCCAGTCTGCCTGAAGCGATACGCCACTAGTTGTGTATCTTAAGAGAATCATCGTTACTCTTGCCAGCGGTTTCTTGACTTTGAAGCTGTGATTATACTGGTGACGAGATATTGGCTACCCTAAGAGAGTCACAGTGTTTCGTGCCAGTTGCTCACCCAAATACACATTTTTTAGATACTCTTTCCAGTCTGCCTGATAGCTACGCCACTAGTTGTGTATCTTAAGAGTCATTGTAACTTTTGCCAGGGGTGTCTTGAAGTTGCTGATGTGATTATGCTGGTGACGAGGCATTGGCTACCCTATGAGTGTCATAGTGATTCCTGCTAGTTGCTCACCCAAATACACATTTTTTTGATACTTTGGCCAGTCTGCCTCAAGTGACACCCCACTAGCTGTGTATCTTATGAGAAGCTTCGTTACCTTTGCAAGCGGTTTCTTGAAGTTGGTGATGGGATTATGTTGGTGACGAGGCATTGGCTTCCTTAAGAGAGTCATAGTGCTTTCTGCCAGTTGCTCACCCAAATACACATTTTGAGATACTGTGGCCAGTCTGCCTGAAGCGATACGCCACTAGTTGTGTATCTTAAGAGAAACATCGTTACTTTTGCCAGGGGTTTCTAGAAGTTGCTGATTTGATTCTGCTATTGACGAGGCATTGGCTACCTCAAGAGAGTCATAGAGATTCCTGCCAGTTCTTCACCCAAATACACATTTTATAGAAACCCTTTCCAGTCTGCCTGATAGCTACGCCACTAGTTGTGTATCTTAAGAGTCATTGTAACTTTTGCCAGGGGTTTCTTGAAGTTGCTGATGTGATTATGCTGGTGACGAGGCATTGGTTACCCTATGAGTGTCATAGTGATTCCTGCTAGTTGCTCACCCAAATACACATTTTTTTGATACTTTGGCCAGTCTGCCTCAAGTGACACCCCACTAGCTATGTATCTTATAAGAAGCTTCGTTACCTTTGCATGCGGTTTCTTGAAGTTGGTGATGGGATTATGTTGGTGACGAGGCATTGGCTACCTTAAGAGAGTCATATTGCTTCCTGCCAGTTGCTCACCCAAATACACATTTTGAGATACTGTGGCCAGTCTGCCTGAAGCGATACGCCACTAGTTGTGTATCTTAAGAGAAACATCGTTACTCTTGCCAGCGGCTTCTTGACTTTGAAGCTGTGATTATACTGGCGACGAGATATTGGTTACCCTAAGAGAGTCACAGTGTTTCGTGCCAGTTGCTCACCCAAATACACATTTTTTAGATACTCTTTCCAGTCTGCCTGATAGCTACGCCACTATTTGTGTATCTTAAGAGTCATTGTAACTTTTGCCAGGGGTTTCTTGAAGTTGCTGATGTGATTATGCTGGTGACGAGGCATTGGCTACCCTATGAGTGTCATAGTGATTCCTGCTAGTTGCTCACCCAAATACACATTTTTTAGATACTTTGGCCAGTCTGCCTCAAGTGACACCCCACTAGCTGTGTATCTTATGAGAAGCTTCGTTACCTTTGCAAGCGGTTTCTTGAAGTTATTGATGTGATTATGTTGGTGACGAGGCATTGGCTACCTTAAGAGAGTCATAGTGCTTCCTGCCAGGTGCTCACCGAAATACACATTTTTAGATACTGTGGCCAGTCTGCCTGAAGCGATATGCCACTAGTTGTGGATCTTAAGAGAAACATCGTTACTCTTGCCAGCGGTTTCTTGACTTTGAAGATGTGATTATACTGGTGACGAGATATTGGCTACCCTAAGAGAGTCACAGTGTTTCGTGCCAGTTGCTCACCCAAATACACATTTTTTAGATACTGTTTCCAGTGTGCCTGAAGCGATACGCCACTAGTTGTGTATCTTAAGAGAAACATCGTTACTTTTGCCAGGGGTTTCTAGAAGCTGCTGATATGATTCTGCTGGTGACGAGGCATTGGCTACCTCAAGAGAGTCATAGAGATTCCTGCCAGTTCTTCACCCAAATACACATTTTTTAGATACTCTTTCCAGTCTGTCTGATAGCTACGCCACTAGTTGTGTATCTTAAGAGTCATTGTAACTTTTGCCAGGGGTTTCTTGAAGTTGATGATGTGATTATGCTGGTGAAGAGGCATTGGCTACCCTATGAGTGTCATAGTGATTCCTGCTAGTTGCTCACCAAAATACACATTTTTTTGATACTTTGGCCAGTCTGCCTCAAGTGACACCCCAGTAGCTGTGTATCTTATGAGAAGCTCCGTTACCTTTGCAAGCGGTTTCTTGAAGTTGGTGATGGGATTATGTTGGTGACGAGGCATTGGCTACCTTAAGAGAGTCATAGTGCTTCCTGCCAGTTGCTCACCCAAATACACATTTTGAGATACTGTGGCCAGTCTGCCTAAAGCGATACGCCACTAGTTGTGTATCTTAAGAGAAACATCGTTACTCTTGCCAGCGGTTTCTTGACTTTGAAGCTGTGATTATACTGGTGACGAGATATTGGCTACCCTAAGAGAGTCACAGTGTTTCGTGCCAGTTGCTCACCCAAATACACATTTTTTAGATACTGTTTCCAGTGTGCCTGAAGCGATACGCCACTAGTTGTGTATCTTAAGAGAAACATCGTTACTTTTGCCAGGGGTTTCTAGAAGTTGCTGATTTGATTCTGCTGGTGACAAGGCATTGGCTACCTCAAGAGAGTCATAGAGATTCCTGCCAGTTCTTCACCCAAATACACATTTTTTAGATACTCTTTCCAGTCTGCCTGATAGCAACGCCACTAGTTGTGTATCTTAAGAGTCATTGTAACTTTTGCCAGGGGTTTCTTGAAGTTGCTGATGTGATTATGCTGGTGACGAGGCATTGGCTACCCTATGAGTGTCATAGTGATTCCTGCTAGTTGCTCACCCAAATACACATTTTTTTGATACTTTGGCCAGTCTGCCTCAAGTGACACCCCACTAGCTGTGTATCTTATGAGAAGCTTCGTTACCTTTGCAAGCGGTTTCTTGAAGTTGGTGATGGGATTATGTTGGTGACGATGCATTGGCTACCTTAACAGAGTCATAGTGCTTCCTGCCAGTTGCTCACCCAAATACACATTTTGAGATACTGTGGCCAGTCTGCCTGAAGCGATACGCCACTAGTTGTGTATCTTAAGAGAAACATCGTTACTCTTGCCAGCGGTTTCTTGACTTTGAAGCTGTGATTATACTGGTGACGAGATATTGGCTACCCTAAGAGAGTCACAGTGTTTCGTGCCAGTTGCTCACCCAAATACACATTTTTTAGATACTGTTTCCAGTGTGCCTGAAGCGATACGCCACTAGTTGTGTATCTTAAGAGAAACATCGTTACTTTTGCCAGGGGTTTCTAGAAGCTGCTGATTTGATTCTGCTGGTGACGAGGCATTGGCTACCTCAAGAGAGTCATAGAGATTCCTGCCAGTTCTTCACCCAAATACACATTTTTTAGATACTCTTTCCAGTCTGTCTAATAGCTACGCCACTAGTTGTGTATCTTAAGAGTCATTGTAACTTTTGCCAGGGGTTTCTTGAAGTTGCTGATGTGATTATGCTGGTGAAGAGGCATTGGCTACCCTATGAGTGTCATAGTGATTCCTGCTAGTTGCTCACCCAAATACACATTTTTTTGATACTTTGTCCAGTCTGCCTCAAGTGACACCCCAGTAGCTGTGTATCTTATGAGAAGCTTCGTTACCTTTGCAAGCGGTTTCTTGAAGTTGGTGATGGGATTATGTTGGTGACGAGGCATTGGCTACCTTAAGAGAGTCATAGTGCTTCCTGCCAGTTGCTCACCCAAATACACATTTTGAGATACTGTGGCCAGTCTGCCTGAAGCGATACGCCACTAGTTGTGTATCTTAAGAGAAACATCGTTACTCTAGCCAGCGGTTTCTTGACTTTGAAGCTGTGATTATACTGGTGACGAGATATTGGTTACCCTAAGAGAGTCACAGTGTTTCGTGCCAGTTGCTCACCCAAATACACATTTTTTAGATACTCTTTCCAGTCTGCCTGATAGCTACGCCACTATTTGTGTATCTTAAGAGTCATTGTAACTTTTGCCAGGGGTTTCTTGAAGTTGCTGATGTGATTATGCTGGTGACGAGGCATTGGCTACCCTATGAGTGTCATAGTGATTCTTGCTAGTTGCTCACCCAAATACACATTTTTTAGATACTTTGGCCAGTCTGCCTCAAGTGACACCCCACTAGCTGTGTATCTTATGAGAAGCTTCGTTACCTTTGCAAGCGATTTCTTGAAGTTGGTGATGGGATTATGTTGGTGACGAGGCATTGGCTATCTTAAGAGAGTCATAGTGCTTCCTGCCAGTTGCTCACCCAAATACACATTTTGAGATACTGTGGCCAGTCTGCCTGAGCCGATACGCCACTATTTGTGTATCTTAAGAGAAACATCGTTACTCTTGCCAGCGGTTTCTTGACTTTGAAGCTGTGATTATACTGGTGACGAGATATTGGTTACCCTAAGAGAGTCACAGTGTTTCGTGCCAGTTGCTCACCCAAATACATATTTTTTAGATACTGTTTCCAGTGTGCCTGAAGCGATACGCCACTAGTTGTGTATCTTAAGAGAAACATCGTTACTTTTTCCAGGGGTTTCTAGAAGTTGCTGATTTGATTCTGCTGGTGACGAGGCATTGGCTACCTCAAGACAGTCATAGAGATTCCTGCCAGTTCTTCACCCAAATACACATTTTTTAGATACTCTTTCCAGTCTGCCTGATAGCTACGCCACTAGTTGTGTATCTTAAGAGTCATTGTAACTTTTGCCAGGGGTTTCTTGAAGTTGCTGATGTGATTATGCTGGTGACGAGGCATTGGCTACCCTATGAGTGTCATAGTGATTCCTGCTAGTTGCTCACCCAAATACACATTTTTTTGATACTTTGGCCAGTCTGCCTCAAGTGACACCCCACTAGCTGTGTATCTTATGAGAAGCTTCGTTACCTTTGCAAGCGGTTTCTTGCAGTTGGTGATGTGATTATGTTGGTGACGAGGCATTGGCTACCTTAAGAGAGTCATAGTGCTTCCTGCCAGTTGCTCACCCAAATACACATTTTTTGATACTGTGGCCAGTCTGCCTGAAGCGATATGCCGCTAGTTGTGTATCTTAAGAGAAACATCGTTACCCTTGCCAGCGCTTTCTTGACTTTGAAGATGTGATTATACTGGTTACGAGATATTGGCTACCCTAAGAGAGTCACAGTGTTTCGTGCCAGTTGCTCACCCAAATACACATTTTTTAGATACTGTTTCCAGTGTGCCTGAAGCGATACGCCACTAGTTGTGTATCTTAAGAGAAACATCGTTACTCTTGCCAGGGGTTTCTAGAAGTTGCTGATTTGATTCTGCTGGTGACGAGGCATTGGCTACCTCAAGAGAGTCATAGAGATTACTGCCAGTTCTTCACTCAAATACACATTTTTTAGATACTCTTTCCAGTCTGCCTGATAGCTACGCCACTAGTTGTGTATCTTAAGAGTCATTGTAACTTTTGCCAGGGGTTTCTTGAAGTTGCTGATGTGATTATGCTGGTGACGAGGCATTGGCTACCCTATGAGTGTCATAGTGATTCCTGCTAGTTGCTCACCCAAATACACATTTTTTTGATACTTTCGCCAGTCTGCCTCAAGTGACACCCCACTAGCTGTGTATCTTATGAGAAGCTTCGTTACCTTTGCAAGCGGTTTCTTGAAGTTGGTGATGGGATTATGTTGGTGACGAGGCATTGGCTATCTTAAGAGAGTCATAGTGCTTCCTGCCAGTTGCTCACCCAAATACACATTTTGAGATACTGTGGCCAGTCTGCCTGAGCCGATACGCCACTAGTTGTGTATCTTAAGAGAAACATCATTACTCTTGCCAGCGGTTTCTTGACTTTGAAGCTGTGATTATACTGGTGACGAGATATTGGTTACCCTAAGAGAGTCACAGTGTTTCGTGCCAGTTGCTCACCCAAATACACATTTTTTAGATACTGTTCCCAGTGTGCCTGAAGCGATACGCCACTAGTTGTGTATCTTAAGAGAAACATCGTTACTTTTGCCAGGGGTTTCTAGAAGCTGCTGATTTGATTCTGCTGGTGACGAGGCATTGGCTACCTCAAGAGAGTCATAGAGATTCCTTCCAGTTCTTCACCCAAATACACATTTTTTAGATACTCTTTCCAGTCTGCCTGATAGCTACGCCACTAGTTGTGTATCTTAAGAGTCATTGTAACTTTTGCCAGGGGTTTCTTGAAGTTGCTGATGTGATTATGCTGGTGACGAGGCATTGGCTACCCTATGAGTGTCATAGTGATTCCTGCTAGTTGCTCACACAAATACACATTTTTTGATACTTTGGCCAGTCTGCCTCAAGTGACACCCCACTAGCTGTGTATCTTATGAGAAGCTTCGTTACCTTTGCAAGCGGTTTCTTGAAGTTGGTGATGGGATTATGTTGGTGACGATGCATTGCCTACCTTAAGAGAGTCATAGTGCTTCCTGCCAGTTGCTCACCCAAATACACATTTTGAGATACTGTGGACAGTCTGCCTGAAGCGATACGCCACTAGTTGTGTATCTTAAGAGAAACATCGTTACTCTTGCAAGCGGTTTCTTGACTTTGAAGCTGTGATTATACTGGTGACGAGATATTGGCTACCCTAAGAGAGTCACAGTGTTTCGTGCCAGTTGCTCACCCAAATACACATTTTTTAGATACTGTTTCCAGTGTGCCTGAAGCGATACGCCACTAGTTGTGTATCTTAAGAGAAACATCGTTACTTTTGCCAGGGGTTTCTAGAAGCTGCTGATTTGATTCTGCTGGTGACGAGGCATTGGCTACCTCAAGAGAGTCATAGAGATTCCTGCCAGTTCTTCACACAAATACACATTTTTTAGATACTCTTTCCAGTCTGTCTGATAGCTACGCCACTAGTTGTGTATCTTAAGAGTCATTGTAACTTTTGCCAGGGGTTTCTTGAAGTTGCTGATGTGATTATGCTGGTGAAGAGGCATTGGCTACCCTATGAGTTTCATAGTGATTCCTGCTAGTTGCTCACCCAAATACACATTTTTTTGATACTTTGGCCAGTCTGCCTCAAGTGACACCCCAGTAGCTGTGTATCTTATGAGAAGCTTCGTTACCTTTGCAAGCGGTTTCTTGAAGTTGGTGATGGGATTATGTTGGTGACGATGCATTGGCTACCTTAAGAGAGTCATAGTGCTTCCTGCCAGTTGCTCACCCAAATACACATTTTGAGATACTGTGGCCAGTCTGCCTAAAGCGATACGCCACTAGTTGTGTATCTTAAGAGAAGCATCGTTACTCTTGCCAGCGGTTTCTTGACTTTGAAGCTGTGATTATACTGGTGACGAGATATTGGCTACCCTAAGAGAGTCACAGTGTTTCGTGCCAGTTGCTCACCCAAATACACATTTTTTAGATACTGTTTCCAGTGTGCCTGAAGCGATACGCCACTAGTTGTGTATCTTAAGAGAAACATCGTTACTTTTGAAAGGGGTTTCTAGAAGTTGCTGATTTGATTCTGCTGGTGACAAGGCATTGGCTACCTCAAGAGAGTCATAGAGATTCCTGCCAGTTCTTCACCCAAATACACATTTTTTAGATACTCTTTCCAGTCTGCCTGATAGCTACGTCACTAGTTGTGTATCTTAAGAGTCATTGTAACTTTTGCCAGGGGTTTCTTGAAGTTGCTGATGTGATTATGCTGGTGACGAGGCATTGGCTACCCTATGAGTGTCATAGTGATTCCTGCTAGTTGCTCACCCAAATACACATTTTTTTGATACTTTGGCCAGTCTGCCTCAAGTGACACCCCACTAGCTGTGTATCTTATGAGAAGCTTCGTTACCTTTGCAAGCGGTTTCTTGAAGTTGGTGATGGGATTATGTTGGTGACGATGCATTGGCTACCTTAAGAGAGTCATAGTGCTTCCTGCCAGTTGCTCACCCAAATACACATTTTGAGATACTGTGGCCAGTCTGCCTGAAGCGATACGCCACTAGTTGTGTATCTTAAGAGAAACATCGTTACTCTTGCCAGCGGTTTCTTGACTTTGAAGCTGTGATTATACTGGTGACGAGATATTGGCTACCCTAAGAGAGTCACAGTGTTTCGTGCCAGTTGCTCACCCAAATACACATTTTTTAGATACTGTTTCCAGTGTGCCTGAAGCGATACGCCACTAGTTGTGTATCTTAAGAGAAACATCGTTACTTTTGCCAGGGGTTTCTAGAAGCTGCTGATTTGATTCTGCTGGTGACGAGGCATTGGCTACCTCAAGAGAGTCATAGAGATTCCTGCCAGTTCTTCACCCAAATACACATTTTTTAGATACCCTTTCCAGTCTGTCTGATAGCTACGCCACTAGTTGTGTATCTTAAGAGTCATTGTAACTTTTGCCAGGGGTTTCTTGAAGTTGCTGATGTGATTATGCTGGTGAAGAGGCATTGGCTACCCTATGAGTGTCATAGTGATTCCTGCTAGTTGCTCACCCAAATACACATTTTTTTGATACTTTGGCCAGTCTGCCTCAAGTGACACCCCAGTAGCTGTGTATCTTATGAGAAGCTTCGTTACCTTTGCATGCGGTTTCTTGAAGTTGGTGATGGGATTATGTTGGTGACGAGGCATTGGCTACCTTAAGAGAGTCATAGTGCTTCCTGCCAGTTGCTCACCCAAATACACATTTTGAGATACTGTGGCCAGTCTGCCTGAAGCGATACGCCACTAGTTGTGTATCTTAAGAGAAACATCGTTACTCTTGCCAGCGGTTTCTTGACTTTGTAGCTGTGATTATACTGGTGACGAGATATTGGCTACCCTAAGAGATTCACAGTGTTTCGTGCCAGTTGCTCACCCAAATACACATTTTTTAGATACTGTTTCCAGTGTGCCTGAAGCGATACGCCACTAGTTGTGTATCTTAAGAGAAACATCGTTACTTTTGCCAGGGGTTTCTAGAAGCTGCTGATTTGATTCTGCTGGTGACGAGGCATTGGCTACCTCAAGAGAGTCATAGAGATTCCTGCCAGTTCTTCACCCAAATACACATTTTTTAGATACTCTTTCCAGTCTGTCTAATAGCTACGCCACTAGTTGTGTATCTTAAGAGTCATTGTAACTTTTGCCAGGGGTTTCTTGAAGTTGCTGATGTGATTATGCTGGTGAAGAGGCATTGGCTACCCTATGAGTGTCATAGTGATTCCTGCTAGTTGCTCACCCAAATACACATTTTTTTGATACTTTGTCCAGTCTGCCTCAAGTGACACCCCAGTAGCTGTGTATCTTATGAGAAGCTTCGTTACCTTTGCAAGCGGTTTCTTGAAGTTGGTGATGGGATTATGTTGGTGACGAGGCATTGGCTACCTTAAGAGAGTCATAGTGCTTCCTGCCAGTTGCTCACCCAAATACACATTTTGAGATACTGTGGCCAGTCTGCCTGAAGCGATACGCCACTAGTTGTGTATCTTAAGAGAAACATCGTTACTCTAGCCAGCGGTTTCTTGACTTTGAAGCTGTGATTATACTGGTGACGAGATATTGGTTACCCTAAGAGAGTCACAGTGTTTCGTGCCAGTTGCTCACCCAAATACACATTTTTTAGATACTGTTCCCAGTGTGCCTGAAGCGATACGCCACTAGTTGTGTATCTTAAGAGAAACATCGTTACTTTTGCCAGGGGTTTCTAGAAGCTGCTGATTTGATTCTGCTGGTGACGAGGCATTGGCTACCTCAAGAGAGTCATAGAGATTCCTTCCAGTTCTTCACCCAAATACACATTTTTTAGATACTCTTTCCAGTCTGCCTGATAGCTACGCCACTAGTTGTGTATCTTAAGAGTCATTGTAACTTTTGCCAGGGGTTTCTTGAAGTTGCTGATGTGATTATGCTGCTGACGAGGCATTGGCTACCCTATGAGTGTCATAGTGATTCCTGCTAGTTGCTCACCCAAATACACATTTTTTGATACTTTGGCCAGTCTGCCTCAAGTGACACCCCACTAGCTGTGTATCTTATGAGAAGCTTCGTTACCTTTGCAAGCGGTTTCTTGAAGTTGGTGATGGGATTATGTTGGTGACGAGGCATTGCCTACCTTAAGAGAGTCATAGTGCTTCCTGCCAGTTGCTCACCCAAATACACATTTTGAGATACTGTGGACAGTCTGCCTGAAGCGATACGCCACTAGTTGTGTATCTTAAGAGAAACATCGTTACTCTTGCCAGCGGTTTCTTGACTTTGAAGCTGTGATTATACTGGTGACGAGATATTGGCTACCCTAAGAGAGTCACAGTGTTTCGTGCCAGTTGCTCACCCAAATACACATTTTTTAGATACTGTTTCCAGTGTGCCTGAAGCGATACGCCACTAGTTGTGTATCTTAAGAGAAACATCGTTACTTTTGCCAGGGGTTTCTAGAAGCTGCTGATTTGATTCTGCTGGTGACGAGGCATTGGCTACCTCAAGAGAGTCATAGAGATTCCTGCCAGTTCTTCACCCAAATACACATTTTTTAGATACTCTTTCCAGTCTGTCTGATAGCTACGCCACTAGTTGTGTATCTTAAGAGTCATTGTAACTTTTGCCAGGGGTTTCTTGAAGTTGCTGATGTGATTATGCTGGTGAAGAGGCATTGGCTACCCTATGAGTGTCATAGTGATTCCTGCTAGTTGCTCACCCAAATACACATTTTTTTGATACTTTGGCCAGTCTGCCTCAAGTGACACCCCAGTAGCTGTGTATCTTATGAGAAGCTTCGTTACCTTTGCAAACGGTTTCTTGAAGTTGGTGATGGGATTATGTTGGTGACGATGCATTGGCTACCTTAAGAGAGTCATAGTGCTTCCTGCCAGTTGCTCACCCAAATACACATTTTGAGATACTGTGGCCAGTCTGCCTAAAGCGATACGCCACTAGTTGTGTATCTTAAGAGAAGCATCGTTACTCTTGCCAGCGGTTTCTTGACTTTGAAGCTGTGATTATACTGGTGACGAGATATTGGCTACCCTAAGAGAGTCACAGTGTTTCGTGCCAGTTGCTCACCCAAATACACATTTTTTAGATACTGTTTCCAGTGTGCCTGAAGCGATACGCCACTAGTTGTGTATCTTAAGAGAAACATCGTTACTTTTGAAAGGGGTTTCTAGAAGTTGCTGATTTGATTCTGCTGGTGACAAGGCATTGGCTACCTCAAGAGAGTCATAGAGATTCCTGCCAGTTCTTCACCCAAATACACATTTTTTAGATACTCTTTCCAGTCTGCCTGATAGCTACGTCACTAGTTGTGTATCTTAAGAGTCATTGTAACTTTTGCCAGGGGTTTCTTGAAGTTGCTGATGTGATTATGCTGGTGACGAGGCATTGGCTACCCTATGAGTGTCATAGTGATTCCTGCTAGTTGCTCACCCAAATACACATTTTTTTGATACTTTGGCCAGTCTGCCTCAAGTGACACCCCACTAGCTGTGTATCTTATGAGAAGCTTCGTTACCTTTGCAAGCGGTTTCTTGAAGTTGGTGATGGCATTATGTTGGTGACGATGCATTGGCTACCTTAAGAGAGTCATAGTGCTTCCTGCCAGTTGCTCACCCAAATACACATTTTGAGATACTGTGGCCAGTCTGCCTGAAGCGATACGCCACTAGTTGTGTATCTTAAGAGAAACATCGTTACTCTTGCCAGCGGTTTCTTGACTTTGAAGCTGTGATTATACTGGTGACGAGATATTGGCTACCCTAAGAGAGTCACAGTGTTTCGTGCCAGTTGCTCACCCAAATACACATTTTTTAGATACTGTTTCCAGTGTGCCTGAAGCGATACGCCACTAGTTGTGTATCTTAAGAGAAACATCGTTACTTTTGCCAGGGGTTTCTAGAAGCTGCTGATTTGATTCTGCTGGTGACGAGGCATTGGCTACCTCAAGAGAGTCATAGAGATTCCTGCCAGTTCTTCACCCAAATACACATTTTTTAGATACCCTTTCCAGTCTGTCTGATAGCTACGCCACTAGTTGTGTATCTTAAGAGTCATTGTAACTTTTGCCAGGGGTTTCTTGAAGTTGCTGATGTGATTATGCTGGTGAAGAGGCATTGGCTACCCTATGAGTGTCATAGTGATTCCTGCTAGTTGCTCACCCAAATACACATTTTTTTGATACTTTGGCCAGTCTGCCTCAAGTGACACCCCAGTAGCTGTGTATCTTATGAGAAGCTTCGTTACCTTTGCATGCGGTTTCTTGAAGTTGGTGATGGGATTATGTTGGTGACGAGGCATTGGCTACCTTAAGAGAGTCATAGTGCTTCCTGCCAGTTGCTCACCCAAATACACATTTTGAGATACTGTGGCCAGTCTGCCTGAAGCGATACGCCACTAGTTGTGTATCTTAAGAGAAACATCGTTACTCTTGCCAGCGGTTTCTTGACTTTGTAGCTGTGATTATACTGGTGACGAGATATTGGCTACCCTAAGAGATTCACAGTGTTTCGTGCCAGTTGCTCACCCAAATACACATTTTTTAGATACTGTTTCCAGTGTGCCTGAAGCGATACGCCACTAGTTGTGTATCTTAAGAGAAACATCGTTACTTTTGCCAGGGGTTTCTAGAAGTTGCTGATTTGATTCTGCTGGTGACGAGGCATTGGCTACCTCAAGAGAGTCGTAGAGATTCCTGCCAGTTCTTCACCCAAATACACATTTTTTAGATACTCTTTCCAGTCTGCCTGATAGCTACGCCACTAGTTGTGTATCTTAAGAGTCATTGTAACTTTTGCCAGGGGTTTCTTAAAGTTGCTGATGTGATTATGCTGGTGACGAGGCATTGGCTACCCTATGAGTGTCATAGTGATTCCTGCTAGTTGCTCACCCAAATACACATTTTTTTGATACTTTCGCCAGTCTGCCTCAAGTGACACCCCACTAGCTGTGTATCTTATGAGAAGCTTCGTTACCTTTGCATGCGGTTTCTTGAAGTTGGTGATGGGATTATGTTGGTGACGATGCATTGGCTACCTTAAGAGAGTCATAGTGCTTCCTGCCAGTTGCTCACCCAAATACACTTTTTGAGATACTGTGGCCAGTCTGCCTGAAGCGATACGCCACTACTTGTGTATCTTAAGAGAAACATCGTTACTCTTGCCAGCGGTTTCTTGACTTTGAAGCTGTGATTATACTGGTGACGAGATATTGGCTACCCTAAGAGAGTCACAGTGTTTCGTGCCAGTTGCTCACCCAAATACACATTTTTTAGATACTGTTTCCAGTGTGCCTGAAGCGATACGCCACTAGTTGTGTATCTTAAGAGAAACATCGTTACTTTTGCCAGGGGTTTCTAGAAGTTGCTGATTTGATTCTGCTGGTGACAAGGCATTGGCTACCTCAAGAGAGTCATAGAGATTCCTGCCAGTTCTTCACCCAAATACACATTTTTTAGATACACTTTCCAGTCTGCCTGATAGCTACGCCACTAGTTGTGTATCTTAAGAGTCATTGTAACTTTTGCCAGGGGTTTCTTGAAGTTGCTGATGTGATTATGCTGGTGACGAGGCATTGGCTACCCTATGAGTGTCATAGTGATTCCTGCTAGTTGCTCACCCAAATACACATTTTTTTGATACTTTGGCCAGTCTGCCTCAAGTGACACCCCACTAGCTGTGTATCTTATGAGAAGCTTCGTTACCTTTGCAAGCGGTTTCTTGAAGTTGGTGATGGGATTATGTTGGTGACGATGCATTGGCTACCTTAAGAGAGTCATAGTGCTTCCTGCCAGTTGCTCACCCAAATACACATTTTGAGATACTGTGGCCAGTCTGCCTGAAGCGATACGCCACTAGTTGTGTATCTTAAGAGAAACATCG
Source organism: Schistocerca nitens (assembly GCF_023898315.1). Classification (NCBI taxonomy): domain Eukaryota; kingdom Metazoa; phylum Arthropoda; class Insecta; order Orthoptera; family Acrididae; genus Schistocerca; species Schistocerca nitens. The sequence continues at coordinate 120,047,040 of NC_064616.1, forward strand.
TTACTCTTGCCAGCGGTTTCTTGACTTTGAAGCTGTGATTATACTGGTGACGAGATATTGGCTACCCTAAGAGAGTCACAGTGTTTCGTGCCAGTTGCTCACCCAAATACACATTTTTTAGATACTGTTTCCAGTGTGCCTGAAGCGATACGCCACTAGTTGTGTATCTTAAGAGAAACATCGTTACTTTTGCCAGGGGTTTCTAGAAGCTGCTGATTTGATTCTGCTGGTGACGAGGCATTGGCTACCTCAAGAGAGTCATAGAGATTCCTTCCAGTTCTTCACCCAAATACACATTTTTTAGATACTCTTTCCAGTCTGCCTGATAGCTACGCCACTAGTTGTGTATCTTAAGAGTCATTGTAACTTTTGCCAGGGGTTTCTTGAAGTTGCTGATGTGATTATGCTGGTGACGAGGCATTGGCTACCCTATGAGTGTCATAGTGATTCCTGCTAGTTGCTCACCCAAATACACATTTTTTGATACTTTGGCCAGTCTGCCTCAAGTGACACCCCACTAGCTGTGTATCTTATGAGAAGCTTCGTTAGCTTTGCAAGCGGTTTCTTGAAGTTGGTGATGGGATTATGTTGGTGACGATGCATTGGCTACCTTAAGAGGGTCATAGTGCTTCCTGCCAGTTGCTCACCCAAATACACATTTTGAGATACTGTGGCCAGTCTGCCTGAAGCGATACGCCACTAGTTGTGTATCTTAAGAGAAACATCGTTACTCTTGCCAGCGGTTCCTTGACTTTGAAGCTGTGATTATACTGGTGACGAGATATTGGCTACCCTAAGAGAGTCACAGTGTTTCGTGCCAGTTGCTCACCCAAATACACATTTTTTAGATACTGTTCCCAGTGTGCCTGAAGCGATACGCCACTAGTTGTGTATCTTAAGAGAAACATCGTTACTTTTGCCAGGGGTTTCTAGAAGCTGCTGATTTGATTCTGCTGGTGACGAGGCATTGGCTACCTCAAGGGAGTCATAGAGATTCCTTCCAGTTCTTCACCCAAATACACATTTTTTAGATACTCTTTCCAGTCTGCCTGATAGCTACGCCACTAGTTGTGTATCTTAAGAGTCATTGTAACTTTTGCCAGGGGTTTCTTGAAGTTGCTGATGTGATTATGCTGGTGACGAGGCATTGGCTACCCTATGAGTGTCATAGTGATTCCTGCTAGTTGCTCACCCAAATACACATTTTTTGATACTTTGGCCAGTCTGCCTCAAGTGACACCCCACTAGCTGTGTAACTTATGAGAAGCTTCGTTACCTTTGCAAGCGGTTTCTTGAAGTTGGTGATGGGATTATGTTGGTGACGATGCATTGGCTACCTTAAGAGAGTCATAGTGCTTCCTGCCAGTTGCTCACCCAAATACACATTTTGAGATACTGTGGCCAGTCTGCCTGAAGCGATACGCCACTAGTTGTGTATCTTAAGAGAAACATCGTTACTCTTGCCAGCGGTTTCTTGACTTTGAAGCTGTGATTATACTGGTGACGAGATATTGGCTACCCTAAGAGAGTCACAGTGTTTCGTGCCAGTTGCTCACCCAAATACACATTTTTTAGATACTGTTTCCAGTGTGCCTGAAGCGATACGCCACTAGTTGTGTATCTTAAGAGAAACATCGTTACTTTTGCCAGGGGTTTCTAGAAGTTGCTGATTTGATTCTGCTGGTGACGAGGCATTGGCTACCTCAAGAGAGTCATAGAGATTCCTGCCAGTTCTTCACCCAAATACACATTTTTAGATACTCTTTCCAGTCTGCCTGATAGCTACGCCACTAGTTGTGTATCTTAAGAGTCATTGTAACTTTTGCCAGGGGTTTCTTGAAGTTGCTGATGTGATTATGCTGGTGACGAGGCATTGGCTACCCTATGAGTGTTATAGTGATTCCTGCTAGTTGCTCACCCAAATACACATTTTATTGATACTTTGGCCAGTCTGCCTCAAGTGACACCCCACTTGCTGTGTATCTTATGAGAAGCTTCGTTACCTTTGCAAGCGGTTTCTTGAAGTTGGTGATGGGATTATGTTGGTGACGAGGCATTGGCTACCTTAAGAGAGTCATAATGCTTCCTGCCAGTTGCTCACTCTAATACACATTTTGAGATACTGTGGCCAGTCTGCCTGAAGCGATACGCCACTAGTTGTGTATCTTAAGAGAAACATCGTTACTCTTGCCAGCGGTTTCTTGACTTTGAAGCTGTGATTATACTGGTGACAAGATATTGGCTACCCTAAGAGAGTCACAGTGTTTCGTGCCAGTTGCTCACCCAAATACACATTTTTTAGATACTGTTTCCAGTGTGCCTGAAGCGATACGCCACTAGTTGTGTATCTTAAGAGAAACATCGTTACTTTTGCCAGGGGTTTCTAGAAGTTGCTGATTTGATTCTGCTGGTGACGAGGCATTGGCTACGTCAAGAGAGTCATAGAGATTCCTGCCAGTTCTTCACCCAAATACACATTTTTTAGATACTCTTTCCAGTCTGCCTGATAGCTACGCCACTAGTTGTGTATCTTAAGAGTCATTGTAACTTTTGCCAGGGGTTTCTTGAAGTTGCTGATGTGATTATGCTGGTGACGAGGCATTGGCTACCCTATGAGTGTCATAGTGATTCCTGCTAGTTGCTCACCCAAATACACATTTTTTTGATACTTTGGCCGGTCTGCCTCAAGTGACACCCCACTAGCTGTGTATCTTATGAGAAGCTTCGTTACCTTTGCAAGCGGTTTCTTGAAGTTGGTGATGGGATTATGTTGGTGACGAGGCATTGGCTACCTTAAGAGAGTCATAGTGCTTCCTGCCAGTTGCTCACCCAAATACACATTTTGAGATACTGTGGCCAGTCTGCCTGAAGCGATACGCCACTAGTTGTGTATCTTAAGAGAAACATCGTTACTCTTGCCAGCGGTTTCTTGACTTTGAAGCTATGATTATACTGGTGACGAGATATTGGCTACCCTAAGAGAGTCACAGTGTTTCGTGCCAGTTGCTCACCCAAATACACATTTTTTAGATACTGTTTCCAGTGTGCCTGAAGCGATACGCCACTAGTTGTGTATCTTAAGAGAAACATCGTTACTTTTGCCAGGGGTTTCTAGAAGTTGCTGATTTGATTCTGCTGGTGACGAGGCATTGGCTACCTCAAGAGAGTCATAGAGATACCTGCCAGTTCTTCACCCAAATACACATTTTTTAGATACTCTTTCCAGTCTGCCTGATAGCTACGCCACTAGTTGTGTATCTTAAGAGTCATTGTAACTTTTGCAGGGGTTTCTTGAAGTTGCTGATGTGATTATGCTGGTGACGAGGCATTGGCTACCCTATGAGTGTCATAGTGATTCCTGCTAGTTGCTCACCCAAATAAACTTTTTTTTGATACTTTGGCCAGTCTGCCTCAAGTGACACCCCAGTAGCTGTGTATCTTATGAGAAGCTTCGTTACCTTTGCAAGCGGTTTCTTGAAGTTGGTGATGGGATTATGTTGGTGACGATGCATTGGCTACCTTAAGAGAGTCACAGTGCTTCCTGCCAGTTGCTCACCCAAATACACATTTTGAGATACTGTGGCCAGTCTGCCTGAAGCGATACGCCACTAGTTGTGTATCTTAAGAGAAACATCGTTACTCTTGCCAGCGGTTCCTTGACTTTGAAGCTGTGATTATACTGGTGACGAGATATTGGCTACCCTAAGAGAGTCACAGTGTTTCGTGCCAGTTGCTCACCCAAATACACATTTTTTAGATACTGTTCCCAGTGTGCCTGAAGCGATACGCCACTAGTTGTGTATCTTAAGAGAAACATCGTTACTTTTGCCAGGGGTTTCTAGAAGCTGCTGATTTGATTCTGCTGGTGACGAGGCATTGGCTACCTCAAGGGAGTCATAGAGATTCCTTCCAGTTCTTCACCCAAATACACATTTTTTAGATACTCTTTCCAGTCTGCCTGATAGCTACGCCACTAGTTGTGTATCTTAAGAGTCATTGTAACTTTTGCCAGGGGTTTCTTGAAGTTGCTGATGTGATTATGCTGGTGACGAGGCATTGGCTACCCTATGAGTGTCATAGTGATTCCTGCTAGTTGCTCACCCAAATACACATTTTTTGATACTTTGGCCAGTCTGCCTCAAGTGACACCCCACTAGCTGTGTAACTTATGAGAAGCTTCGTTACCTTTGCAAGCGGTTTCTTGAAGTTGGTGATGGGATTATGTTGGTGACGATGCATTGGCTACCTTAAGAGAGTCATAGTGCTTCCTGCCAGTTGCTCACCCAAATACACATTTTGAGATACTGTGGCCAGTCTGCCTGAAGCGATACGCCACTAGTTGTGTATCTTAAGAGAAACATCGTTACTCTTGCCAGCGGTTTCTTGACTTTGAAGCTGTGATTATACTGGTGACGAGATATTGGCTACCCTAAGAGAGTCACAGTGTTTCGTGCCAGTTGCTCACCCAAATACACATTTTTTAGATACTGTTTCCAGTGTGCCTGAAGCGATACGCCACTAGTTGTGTATCTTAAGAGAAACATCGTTACTTTTGCCAGGGGTTTCTAGAAGTTGCTGATTTGATTCTGCTGGTGACAAGGCATTGGCTACCTCAAGAGAGTCATAGAGATTACTGCCAGTTCTTCACCAAAAATACACATTTTTTAGATACTCTTTCCAGTCTGCCTGATAGCTACGCCACTAGTTGTGTATCTTAAGAGTCATTGTAACTTTTGCCAGGGGTTTCTTGAAGTTGCTGATGTGATTATGCTGGTGACGAGGCATTGGCTACCCTATGAGTGTCATAGTGATTCCTGCTAGTTGCTCACCCAAATACACATTTTTTTGATACTTTGGCCAGTCTGCCTCAAGTGACACCCCACTAGCTGTGTATCTTATGAGAAGCTTCGTTACCTTTGCAAGCGGTTTCTTGAAGTTGGTGATGGCATTATGTTGGTGACGATGCATTGGCTACCTTAAGAGAGTCATAGTGCTTCCTGCCAGTTGCTCACCCAAATACACATTTTGAGATACTGTGGCCAGTCTGCCTGAAGCGATACGCCACTAGTTGTGTATCTTAAGAGAAACATCGTTACTCTTGCCAGCGGTTTCTTGACTTTGAAGCTGTGATTATACTGGTGACGAGATATTGGCTACCCTAAGAGAGTCACAGTGTTTCGTGCCAGTTGCTCACCCAAATACACATTTTTTAGATACTGTTTCCAGTGTGCCTGAAGCGATACGCCACTAGTTGTGTATCTTAAGAGAAACATCGTTACTTTTGCCAGGGGTTTCTAGAAGCTGCTGATTTGATTCTGCTGGTGACGAGGCATTGGCTACCTCAAGAGAGTCATAGAGATTCCTGCCAGTTCTTCACCCAAATACACATTTTTTAGATACCCTTTCCAGTCTGTCTGATAGCTACGCCACTAGTTGTGTATCTTAAGAGTCATTGTAACTTTTGCCAGGGGTTTCTTGAAGTTGCTGATGTGATTATGCTGGTGAAGAGGCATTGGCTACCCTATGAGTGTCATAGTGATTCCTGCTAGTTGCTCACCCAAATACACATTTTTTTGATACTTTGGCCAGTCTGCCTCAAGTGACACCCCAGTAGCTGTGTATCTTATGAGAAGCTTCGTTACCTTTGCATGCGGTTTCTTGAAGTTGGTGATGGGATTATGTTGGTGACGAGGCATTGGCTACCTTAAGAGAGTCATAGTGCTTCCTGCCAGTTGCTCACCCAAATACACATTTTGAGATACTGTGGCCAGTCTGCCTGAAGCGATACGCCACTAGTTGTGTATCTTAAGAGAAACATCGTTACTCTTGCCAGCGGTTTCTTGACTTTGTAGCTGTGATTATACTGGTGACGAGATATTGGCTACCCTAAGAGAGTCACAGTGTTTCGTGCCAGTTGCTCACCCAAATACACATTTTTTAGATACTGTTTCCAGTGTGCCTGAAGCGATACGCCACTAGTTGTGTATCTTAAGAGAAACATCGTTACTTTTGCCAGGGGTTTCTAGAAGTTGCTGATTTGATTCTGCTGGTGACAAGGCATTGGCTACCTCAAGAGAGTCATAGAGATTCCTGCCAGTTCTTCACCCAAATACACATTTTTTAGATACTCTTTCCAGTCTGCCTGATAGCTACGCCACTAGTTGTGTATCTTAAGAGTCATTGTAACTTTTGCCAGGGGTTTCTTGAAGTTGCTGATGTGATTATGCTGGTGACGAGGCATTGGCTACCCTATGAGTGTCATAGTGATTCCTGCTAGTTGCTCACCCAAATACACATTTTTTTGATACTTTGGCCAGTCTGCCTCAAGTGACACCCCACTAGCTGTGTATCTTATGAGAAGCTTCGTTACCTTTGCAAGCGGTTTCTTGAAGTTGGTGATGGGATTATGTTGGTGACGATGCATTGGCTACCTTAAGAGAGTCATAGTGCTTCCTGCCAGTTGCTCACCCAAATACACATTTTGAGATACTGTGGCCAGTCTGCCTGAAGCGATACGCCACTAGTTGTGTATCTTAAGAGAAACATCGTTACTCTTGCCAGCGGTTTCTTGACTTTGAAGCTGTGATTATACTGGTGACGAGATATTGGCTACCCTAAGAGAGTCACAGTGTTTCGTGCCAGTTGCTCACCCAAATACACATTTTTTAGATACTGTTTCCAGTGTGCCTGAAGCGATACGCCACTAGTTGTGTATCTTAAGAGAAACATCGTTACTTTTGCCAGGGGTTTCTAGAAGCTGCTGATTTGATTCTGCTGGTGACGAGGCATTGGCTACCTCAAGAGAGTCATAGAGATTCCTGCCAGTTCTTCACCCAAATACACATTTTTTAGATACTCTTTCCAGTCTGCCTGATAGCTACGCCACTAGTTGTGTATCTTAAGAGTCATTGTAACTTTTGCAGGGGTTTCTTGAAGTTGCTGATGTGATTATGCTGGTGACGAGGCATTGGCTACCCTATGAGTGTCATAGTGATTCCTGCTAGTTGCTCACCCAAATACACATTTTTTTGATACTTTGGCCAGTCTGCCTCAAGTGACACCCCAGTAGCTGTGTATCTTATGAGAAGCTTCGTTACCTTTGCAAGCGGTTTCTTGAAGTTGGTGATGGGATTATGTTGGTGACGAGGCATTGGCTACCTTAAGAGAGTCATAGTGCTTCCTGCCAGTTGCTCACCCAAATACACATTTTGAGATACTGTGGCCAGTCTGCCTGAAGCGATACGCCACTAGTTGTGTATCTTAAGAGAAACATCGTTACTCTTGCCATCGGTTTCTTGACTTTGAAGCTGTGATTATACTGGTGACGAGATATTGGCTACCCTAAGAGAGTCACAGTGTTTCGTGCCAGTTGCTCACCCAAATACACATTTTTTAGATACTGTTTCCAGTGTGCCTGAAGCGATACGCCACTAGTTGTATATCTTAAGAGAAACATCGTTACTTTTGCCAGGGGTTTCTAGAAGTTGCTGATTTGATTCTGCTGGTGACAAGGCATTGGCTACCTCAAGAGAGTCATAGAGATTCCTGCCAGTTCTTCACCCAAATACACATTTTTTAGATACTCTTTCCAGTCTGCCTGATAGCTACGACACTAGTTGTGTATCTTAAGAGTCATTGTAACTTTTGCCAGGGGTTTCTTGAAGTTGCTGATGTGATTATGCTGGTGACGAGGCATTGGCTACCCTATGAGTGTCATAGTGATTCCTGCTAGTTGCTCACCCAAATACACATTATTTTGATACTTGGGCCAGTCTGCCTCAAGTGACACCCCACTAGCTGTGTATCTTATGAGAAGCTTCGTTACCTTTGCAAGCGGTTTCTTGAAGTTGGTGATGGGATTATGTTGGTGACGAGGCATTGGCTACCTTAACAGAGTCATAGTGCTTCCTGCCAGTTGCTCACCCAAATACACATTTTGAGATACTGTGGCCAGTCTGCCTGAAGCGATACGCCACTAGTTGTGTATCTTAAGAGAAACATCGTTACTTTTGCCAGGGGTTTCTAGAAGTTGCTGATTTGATTCTGCTGGTGACGAGGCATTGCCTACCTCAAGAGAGTCATAGAGATTCCTGCCAGTTCTTCACCCAAATACACATTTTGTAGATACTCTTTCCAGTCTGCCTGATAGCTACGCCACTAGTTGTGTATCTTAAGATTCATTGTAACTTTTGCCAGGGGTTTCTTGAAGTTGCTGATGTGATTATGCTGGTGACGAGGCATTGGCTACCCTATGAGTGACATAGTGATTCCTGCTAGTTGCTCACCCAAATACACATTTTTTTGATACTTTCGCCAGTCTGCCTCAAGTGACACCCCACTAGCTGTGTATCTTATGAGAAGCTTCGTTACCTTTGCAAGCGGTTTCTTGAAGTTGGTGATGGGATTATGTTGGTGACGAGGCATTGGCTATCTTAAGAGAGTCATAGTGCTTCCTGCCAGTTGCTCACCCAAATACACATTTTGAGATACTGTGGCCAGTCTGCCTGAGCCGATACGCCACTAGTTGTGTATCTTAAGAGAAACATCATTACTCTTGCCAGCGGTTTCTTGACTTTGAAGCTGTGATTATACTGGTGACGAGATATTGGTTACCCTAAGAGAGTCACAGTGTTTCGTGCCAGTTGCTCACCCAAATACACATTTTTTAGATACTGTTCCCAGTGTGCCTGAAGCGATACGCCACTAGTTGTGTATCTTAAGAGAAACATCGTTACTTTTGCCAGGGGTTTCTAGAAGCTGCTGATTTGATTCTGCTGGTGACGAGGCATTGGCTACCTCAAGAGAGTCATAGAGATTCCTTCCAGTTCTTCACCCAAATACACATTTTTTAGACACTCTTTCCAGTCTGCCTGATAGCTACGCCACTAGTTGTGTATCTTAAGAGTCATTGTAACTTTTGCCAGGGGTTTCTTGAAGTTGCTGATGTGATTATGCTGGTGACGAGGCATTGGCTACCCTATGAGTGTCATAGTGATTCCTGCTAGTTGCTCACCCAAATACACATTTTTTGATACTTTGGCCAGTCTGCCTCAAGTGACACCCCACTAGCTGTGTATCTTATGAGAAGCTTCGTTAGCTTTGCAAGCGGTTTCTTGAAGTTGGTGATGGCATTATGTTGGTGACGATGCATTGGCTACCTTAAGAGAGTCATAGTGCTTCCTGCCAGTTGCTCACCCAAATACACATTTTGAGATACTGTGGCCAGTCTGCCTGAAGCGATACGCCACTAGTTGTGTATCTTAAGAGAAACATCGTTACTCTTGCCAGCGGTTCCTTGACTTTGAAGCTATGATTATAGTGGTGACGAGATATTGGCTACCCAAAGAGAGTCACAGTGTTTCGTGCCAGTTGCTCACCCAAATACACATTTTTTAGATACTGTTCCCAGTGTGCCTGAAGCGATACGCCACTAGTTGTGTATCTTAAGAGAAACATCGTTACTTTTGCCAGGGATTTCTAGAAGCTGCTGATTTGATTCTGCTGGTGACGAGGCATTGGCTACCTCAAGGGAGTCATAGAGATTCCTTCCAGTTCTTCACCCAAATACACATTTTTTAGATACTCTTTCCAGTCTGCCTGATAGCTACGCCACTAGTTGTGTATCTTAAGAGTCATTGTAACTTTTGCCAGGGGTTTCTTGAAGTTGCTGATGTGATTATGCTGGTGACGAGGCATTGGCTACCCTATGAGTGTCATAGTGATTCCTGCTAGTTGCTCACCCAAATACACATTTTTTGATACTTTGGCCAGTCTGCCTCAAGTGACACCCCACTAGCTGTGTAACTTATGAGAAGCTTCGTTACCTTTGCAAGCGGTTTCTTGAAGTTGGTGATGGGATTATGTTGGTGACGATGCATTGGCTACCTTAAGAGAGTCATAGTGCTTCCTGCCAGTTGCTCACCCAAATACACATTTTGAGATACTGTGGCCAGTCTGCCTGAAGCGATACGCCACTAGTTGTGTATCTTAAGAGAAACATCGTTACTCTTGCCAGCGGTTTCTTGACTTTGAAGCTGTGATTATACTGGTGACGAGATATTGGCTACCCTAAGAGAGTCACAGTGTTTCGTGCCAGTTGCTCACCCAAATACACATTTTTTAGATACTGTTTCCAGTGTGCCTGAAGCGATACGCCACTAGTTGTGTATCTTAAGAGAAACATCGTTACTTTTGCCAGGGGTTTCTAGAAGTTGCTGATTTGATTCTGCTGGTGACAAGGCATTGGCTACCTCAAGAGAGTCATAGAGATTACTGCCAGATCTTCACCAAAAATACACATTTTTTAGATACTCTTTCCAGTCTGCCTGATAGCTACGCCACTAGTTGTGTATCTTAAGAGTCATTGTAACTTTTGCCAGGGGTTTCTTGAAGTTGCTGATGTGATTATGCTGGTGAAGAGGCATTGGCTACCCTATGAGTGTCATAGTGATTCCTGCTAGTTGCTCACCCAAATACACTTTTTTTTGATACTTTGGCCAGTCTGCCTCAAGTGACACCCCAGTAGCTGTGTATCTTATGAGAAGCTTCGTTACCTTTGCAAGCGGTTTCTTGAAGTTGGTGATGGGATTATGTTGGTGACGAGGCATTGGCTACCTTAAGAGAGTCATAGTGCTTCCTGCCAGTTGCTCACCCAAATACACATTTTGAGATACTGTGGCCAGTCTGCCTAAAGCGATACGCCACTAGTTGGGTATCTTAAGAGAAACATCGTTACTCTTGCCAGCGGTTTCTTGACTTTGAAGCTGTGATTATACTGGTGACGAGATATTGGCTACCCTAAGAGAGTCACTCACTGTTTCGTGCCAGTTGCTCACCCGAATACACATTTTTTAGATACTGTTTCCAGTGTGCCTGAAGCGATACGCCACTAGTTGTGTATCTTAAGAGAAACATCGTTACTTTTGCCAGGGGTTTCTAGAAGTTGCTGATTTGATTCTGCTGGTGACGAGGCATTGGCTACCTCAAGAGAGTCATAGAGATTCCTGCCAGTTCTTCACCCAAATACACATTTTTTAGATACTCTTTCCAGTCTGCCTGATAGCTACGCCACTAGTTGTGTATCTTAAGAGTCATTGTAACTTTTGCCAGGGGTTTCTTGAAGTTGCTGATGTGATTATGCTGGTGACGAGGCATTGGCTACCCTATGAGTGTTATAGTGATTCCTGCTAGTTGCTCACCCAAATACACATTTTATTGATACTTTGGCCAGTCTGCCTCAAGTGACACCCCACTTGCTGTGTATCTTATGAGAAGCTTCGTTACCTTTGCAAGCGGTTTCTTGAAGTTGGTGATGGGATTATGTTGGTGACGAGGCATTGGCTACCTTAAGAGAGTCATAATGCTTCCTGCCAGTTGCTCACCCAAATACACATTTCGAGATACTGTGGCCAGTCTGCCTGAAGCGATACGCCACTAGTTGTGTATCTTAAGAGAAACATCGTTACTCTTGCCAGCGGTTTCTTGACTTTGAAGCTGTGATTATACTGGTGACAAGATATTGGCTACCCTAAGAGAGTCACAGTGTTTCGTGCCAGTTGCTCACCCAAATACACATTTTTTAGATACTGTTTCCAGTGTGCCTGAAGCGATAAGCCACTAGTTGTGTATCTTAAGAGAAACATTGTTACTTTTGCCAGGGGTTTCTAGAAGTTGCTGATTTGATTCTGCTGGTGACGAGGCATTGGCTACCTCAAGAGAGTCATAGAGATACCTGCCAGTTCTTCACCCAAATACACATTTTTTAGATACTCTTTCCAGTCTGCCTGATAGCTACGCCACTAGTTGTGTATCTTAAGAGTCATTGTAACTTTTGCAGGGGTTTCTTGAAGTTGCTGATGTGATTATGCTGGTGACGAGGCATTGGCTACCCTATGAGTGTCATAGTGATTCCTGCTAGTTGCTCACCCAAATACACTTTTTTTTGTTACTTTGGCCAGTCTGCCTCAAGTGACACCCCAGTAGCTGTGTATCTTATGAGAAGCTTCGTTACCTTTGCAAGCGGTTTCTTGAAGTTGGTGATGGGATTATGTTGGTGACGATGCATTGGCTACCTTAAGAGAGTCACAGTGCTTCCTGCCAGTTGCTCACCCAAATACACATTTTGAGATACTGTGGCCAGTCTGCCTGAAGCGATACGCCACTAGTTGTGTATCTTAAGAGAAACATCGTTACTCTTGCCAGCGGTTCCTTGACTTTGAAGCTGTGATTATACTGGTGACGAGATATTGGCTACCCTAAGAGAGTCACAGTGTTTCGTGCCAGTTGCTCACCCAAATACACATTTTTTAGATACTGTTCCCAGTGTGCCTGAAGCGATACGCCACTAGTTGTGTATCTTAAGAGAAACATCGTTACTTTTGCCAGGGGTTTCTAGAAGCTGCTGATTTGATTCTGCTGGTGACGAGGCATTGGCTACCTCAAGGGAGTCATAGAGATTCCTTCCAGTTCTTCACCCAAATACACATTTTTTAGATACTCTTTCCAGTCTGCCTGATAGCTACGCCACTAGTTGTGTATCTTAAGAGTCATTGTAACTTTTGCCAGGGGTTTCTTGAAGTTGCTGATGTGATTATGCTGGTGACGAGGCATTGGCTACCCTATGAGTGTCATAGTGATTCCTGCTAGTTGCTCACCCAAATACACATTTTTTGATACTTTGGCCAGTCTGCCTCAAGTGACACCCCACTAGCTGTGTAACTTATGAGAAGCTTCGTTACCTTTGCAAGCGGTTTCTTGAAGTTGGTGATGGGATTATGTTGGTGACGATGCATTGGCTACCTTAAGAGAGTCATAGTGCTTCCTGCCAGTTGCTCACCCAAATACACATTTTGAGATACTGTGGCCAGTCTGCCTGAAGCGATACGCCACTAGTTGTGTATCTTAAGAGAAACATCGTTACTCTTGCCAGCGGTTTCTTGACTTTGAAGCTGTGATTATACTGGTGACGAGATATTGGCTACCCTAAGAGAGTCACAGTGTTTCGTGCCAGTTGCTCACCCAAATACACATTTTTTAGATACTGTTTCCAGTGTGCCTGAAGCGATACGCCACTAGTTGTGTATCTTAAGAGAAACATCGTTACTTTTGCCAGGGGTTTCTAGAAGTTGCTGATTTGATTCTGCTGGTGACAAGGCATTGGCTACCTCAAGAGAGTCATAGAGATTACTGCCAGTTCTTCACCAAAAATACACATTTTTTAGATACTCTTTCCAGTCTGCCTGATAGCTACGCCACTAGTTGTGTATCTTAAGAGTCATTGTAACTTTTGCCGGGGGTTTCTTGAAGTTGCTGATGTGATTATGCTGGTGAAGAGGCATTGGCTACCCTATGAGTGTCATAGTGATTCCTGCTAGTTGCTCACCCAAATACACTTTTTTTTGATACTTTGGCCAGTCTGCCTCAAGTGACACCCCAGTAGCTGTGTATCTTATGAGAAGCTTCGTTACCTTTGCAAGCGGTTTCTTGAAGTTGGTGATGGGATTATGTTGGTGACGAGGCATTGGCTACCTTAAGAGAGTCATAGTGCTTCCTGCCAGTTGCTCACCCAAATACACATTTTGAGATACTGTGGCCAGTCTGCCTGAAGCGATACGCCACTAGTTGTGTATCTTAAGAGAAACATCGTTACTCTTGCCAGCGGTTTCTTGACTTTGAAGCTGTGATTATACTGGTGACGAGATATTGGCTACCCTAAGAGAGTCACTCACTGTTTCGTGCCAGTTGCTCACACGAATACACATTTTTTAGATACTGTTTCCAGTGTGCCTGAAGCGATACGCCACTAGTTGTGTATCTTAAGAGAAACATCGTTACTTTTGCCAGGGGTTTCTTGAAGTTGCTGATTTGATTCTGCTGGTGACGAGGCATTGGCTACCTCAAGAGAGTCATAGAGATTCCTGCCAGTTCTTCACCCAAATACACATTTTTTAGATACTCTTTCCAGTCTGCCTGATAGCTACGCCACTAGTTGTGTATCTTAAGAGTCATTGTAACTTTTGCCAGGGGTTTCTTGAAGTTGCTGATGTGATTATGCTGGTGACGAGGCATTAGCTACCCTATGAGTGTTATAGTGATTCCTGCTAGTTGCTCACCCAAATACACATTTTATTGATACTTTGGCCAGTCTGCCTCAAGTGACACCCCACTTGCTGTGTATCTTATGAGAAGCTTCGTTACCTTTGCAAGCGGTTTCTTGAAGTTGGTGATGGGATTATGTTGGTGACGAGGCATTGGCTACCTTAAGAGAGTCATAATGCTTCCTGCCAGTTGCTCACCCAAATACACATTTTGAGATACTGTGGCCAGTCTGCCTGAAGCGATACGCCACTAGTTGTGTATCTTAAGAGAAACATCGTTACTCTTGCCAGCGGTTTCTTGACTTTGAAGCTGTGATTATACTGGTGACGAGATATTGGCTACCCTAAGAGAGTCACAGTGTTTCGTGCCAGTTGCTCACCCAAATACACATTTTTTAGATACTGTTTCCAGTGTGCCTGAAGCGATACGCCACTAGTTGTGTATCTTAAGAGAAACATCGTTACTTTTGCCAGGGATTTCTAGAAGTTGCTGATTTGATTCTGCTGGTGACGAGGCATTGGCTACCTCAAGAGAGTTATAGAGATTCCTGCCAGTTCTTTACCCAAATACACATTTTTAGATACTCCTTCCAGTCTGCGTGATAGGTACGCCACTAGTTGTGTATCTTAAGAGTCATTGTAACTTTTGCCACGGGTTTCTTGAAGTTGCTGATGTGATTATGCTGGTGACGAGGCATTGGCTACCCTATGAGTGTCATAGTGATTCCTGCTAGTTGCTCACCCATAATACACATTTTTTTGATACTTTGGCCACTCTGCCTCAAGTGACACCCCAGTAGCTGAGTATCTTATGAGAAGCTTCGTTACCTTTGCAAGAGGTTTCTTGAAGTTGGTGATGGGATTATGTTGGTGACGATGCATTGGCTACCTTAAGAGAGTCATAGTGCTTCCTGCCAGTTGCTCACCCAAATACACTTTTTGAGATACTGTGGCCAGTCTGCCTGAAGCGATACGCCACTACTTGTGTATCTTAAGAGAAACATCGTTACTCTTGCCAGCGGTTTCTTGACTTTGAAGCTGTGATTATACTGGTGACGAGATATTGGCTACCCTAAGAGAGTCACAGCGTTTCGTGCCAGTTGCTCACCCAAATACACATTTTTTAGATACTGTTTCCAGTGTGCCTGAAGCGATATGCCACTAGTTGTGTATCTTAAGGGAAACATCGTTACTTTTGCCAGGGGTTTCTACAAGTTGCTGATTTGATTCTGCTGGTGACGAGGCATTGGCTACCTCAAGAGAGTCATAGAGATTCCTGCCAATTCTTCACCGAAATACACATTTTTGAGATACTCTTTCCGGTCTGCCTGATAGCTACGCCACTAGTTGTGTATCTTAAGAGTCATTGTAACTTTTGCCAGGGGTTTCTTGAAGTTGCTGATGTGATTATGCTGGTGACGAGGCATTGGCTACCCTATGAGTGTCATAGTGATTCCTGCTAGTTGCTCACCCAAATACACATTTTTTTGATACTTTGGCCAGTCTGCCTCAAGTGACACCCCACTAGCTGTGTATCTTATGAGAAGCTTCGTTACCTTTGCAAGCGGTTTCTTGAAGTTGGTGATGGGATTATGTTGGTGACGAGGCATTGGCTACCTTAAGAGAGTCATAGTGCTTCCTGCCAGTTGCTCACCCAAATACACATTTTGAGATACTGTGGCCAGTCTGCCTGTGGCGATACGCCACTAGTTGTGTATCTTAAGAGAAACATCGTTACTCTTGCCAGCGGTTTCTTGACTTTGAAGCTATGATTATACTGGTGACGAGATATTGGCTACCCTAAGAGAGTCACAGTGTTTCGTGCCAGTTGCTCACCCAAATACACATTTTGAGATACTGTTTCCAGTGTGCCTGAAGCGATACGCCACTAGTTGTGTATCTTAAGAGAAACATCGTTACTTTTGCCAGGGGTTTCTAGAAGTTGCTGATTTGATTCTGCTGGTGACGAGGCATTGGCTACCTCAAGAGAGTCATAGAGATTCCTGCCAGTTCTTCACCCAAATACACATTTTTTAGATACTCTTTCCAGTCTGCCTGATAGCTACGCCACTAGTTGTGTATCTTAAGAGTCATTGTAACTTTTGCCAGGGGTTTCTTGAAGTTGCTGATGTGATTATGCTGGTGACGAGGCATTGGCTACCCTATGAGTGTTATAGTGATTCCTGCTAGTTGCTCACCCAAATACACATTTTATTGATACTTTGGCCAGTCTGCCTCAAGTGACACCCCACCTGCTGTGTATCTTATGAGAAGCTTCGTTACCTTTGCAAGCGGTTTCTTGAAGTTGGTGATGGGATTATGTTGGTGACGAGGCATTGGCTATCTTAAGAGAGTCATAATGCTTCCTGCCAGTTGCTCACCCAAATACACATTTTGAGATACTGTGGCCAGTCTGCCTGAAGCGATACGCCACTAGTTGTGTATCTTAAGAGAAACATCGTTACTCTTGCCAGCGGTTTCTTGACTTTGAAGCTGTGATTATACTGGTGACAAGATATTGGCTACCCTAAGAGAGTCACAGTGTTTCGTGCCAGTTGCTCACCCAAATACACATTTTTTAGATACTGTTTCCAGTGTGCCTGAAGCGATACGCCACTAGTTGTGTATCTTAAGAGAAACATCGTTACTTTTGCCAGGGGTTTCTAGAAGTTGCTGATTTGATTCTGCTGGTGACGAGGCATTGGCTACGTCAAGAGAGTCATAGAGATTCCTGCCAGTTCTTCACCCAAATACACATTTTTTAGATACTCTTTCCAGTCTGCCTGATAGCTACGCCACTAGTTGTGTATCTTAAGAGTCATTGTAACTTTTGCCAGGGGTTTCTTGAAGTTGCTGATGTGATTATGCTGGTGACGAGGCATTGGCTACCCTATGAGTGTCATAGTGATTCCTGCTAGTTGCTCACCCAAATACACATTTTTTTGATACTTTGGCCAGTCTGCCTCAAGTGACACCCCACTAGCTGTGTATCTTATGAGAAGCTTCGTTACCTTTGCAAGCGGTTTCTTGAAGTTGGTGATGGGATTATAATGGTGACGAGGCATTGGCTACCTTAAGAGAGTCATAGTGCTTCCTGCCAGTTGCTCACCCAAATACACATTTTGAGATACTGTGGCCAGTCTGCCTGAAGCGATACGCCACTAGTTGTGTATCTTAAGAGAAACATCGTTACTCTTGCCAGCGGTTTCTTGACTTTGAAGCTATGATTATACTGGTGACGAGATATTGGCTACCCTAAGAGAGTCACAGTGTTTCGTGCCAGTTGCTCACCCAAATACACATTTTTTAGATACTGTTTCCAGTGTGGCTGAAGCGATACGCCACTAGTTGTGTATCTTAAGAGAAACATCGTTACTTTTGCCAGGGGTTTCTAGAAGTTGCTGATTTGATTCTGCTGGTGACGAGGCATTGGCTACCTCAAGAGAGTCATAGAGATACCTGCCAGTTCTTCACCCAAATACACATTTTTTAGATACTCTTTCCAGTCTGCCTGATAGCTACGCCACTAGTTGTGTATCTTAAGAGTCATTGTAACTTTTGCCAGGGGTTTCTTGAAGTTGCTGATGTGATTATGCTGGTGACGAGGCATTGGCTACCCTATGAGTGTCATAGTGATTCCTGCTAGTTGCTCACCCAAATACACTTTTTTTTTGATACTTTGGCCAGTCTGCCTCAAGTGACACCCCAGTAGCTGTGTATCTTATGAGAAGCTTCGTTACCTTTGCAAGCGGTTTCTTGAAGTTGGTGATGGGATTATGTTGGTGACGAGGCATTGGCTACCTTAAGAGAGTCATAGTGCTTCCTGCCAGTTGCTCACCCAAATACACATTTTGAGATACTGTGGCCAGTCTGCCTGAAGCGATACGCCACTAGTTGTGTATCTTAAGAGAAACATCGTTACTCTTGCCAGCGGTTTCTTGACTTTGAAGCTGTGATTATACTGGTGACGAGATATTGGCTACCCTAAGAGAGTCACAGTGTTTCGTGCCAGTTGCTCACCCAAATACACATTTTTTAGATACTGTTTCCAGTGTGCCTGAAGCGATACGCCACTAGTTGTGTATCTTAAGAGAAACATCGTTACTTTTGCCAGGGGTTTCTAGAAGTTGCTGATTTGATTCTGCTGTTGACGAGGCATTGGCTACGTCAAGAGAGTCATAGAGATTCCTGCCAGTTCTTCACCCAAATACACATTTTTTAGATACTCTTTCCAGTCTGCCTGATAGCTACGCCACTAGTTGTGTATCTTAAGAGTCATTGTAACTTTTGCCAGGGGTTTCTTGAAGTTGCTGATGTGATTATGCTGGTGACGAGGCATTGGCTACCCTATGAGTGTCATAGTGATTCCTGCTAGTTGCTCACCCAAATACACATTTTTTTGATACTTTGGCCAGTCTGCCTCAAGTGACACCCCACTAGCTGTGTATCTTATGAGAAGCTTCGTTACCTTTGCAAGCGGTTTCTTGAAGTTGGTGATGGGATTATGTTGGTGACGAGGCATTGGCTACCTTAAGAGAGTCATAGTGCTTCCTGCCAGTTGCTCACCCAAATACACATTTTGAGATACTGTGGCCAGTCTGCCTGAAGCGATACGCCACTAGTTGTGTATCTTAAGAGAAACATCGTTACTCTTGCCAGCGGTTTCTTGACTTTGAAGCTGTGATTATACTGGTGACGAGATATTGGCTACCCTAAGAGAGTCACTCACTGTTTCGTGCCAGTTGCTCACCCAAATACACATTTTTTAGATACTGTTTCCAGTGTGCCTGAAGCGATACGCCACTAGTTGTGTATCTTAAGAGAAACATCGTTACTTTTGCCAGGGGTTTCTAGAAGTTGCTGATTTGATTCTGCTGGTGACGAGGCATTGGCTACCTCAAGAGAGTCATAGAGATTCCTGCCAGTTCTTCACCCAAATACACATTTTTTAGATACTCTTTCCAGTCTGCCTGATAGCTACGCCACTAGTTGTGTATCTTAAGAGTCATTGTAACTTTTGCCAGGGGTTTCTTGAAGTTGCTGATGTGATTATGCTGGTGACGAGGCATTGGCTACCCTATGAGTGTTATAGTGATTCCTGCTAGTTGCTCACCCAAATACACATTTTATGGATACTTTGGCCAGTCTGCCTCAAGTGACACCCCACTTGCTGTGTGTCTTATGAGAAGCTTCGTTACCTTTGCAAGCGGTTTCTTGAAGTTGGTGATGGGATTATGTTGGTGACGAGGCATTGGCTACCTTAAGAGAGTCATAATGCTTCCTGCCAGTTGCTCACCCAAATACACATTTTGAGATACTGTGGCCAGTCTGCCTGAAGCGATACGCCACTAGTTGTGTATCTTAAGAGAAACATCGTTACTCTTGCCAGCGGTTTCTTGACTTTGAAGCTGTGATTATACTGGTGACAAGATATTGGCTACCCTAAGAGAGTCACAGTGTTTCGTGCCAGTTGCTCACCCAAATACACATTTTTTAGATACTGTTTCCAGTGTGCCTGAAGCGATACGCCACTAGTTGTGTATCTTAAGAGAAACATCGTTACTTTTGCCAGGGGTTTCTAGAAGTTGCTGATTTGATTCTGCTGGTGACGAGGCATTGGCTACGTCAAGAGAGTCATAGAGATTCCTGCCAGTTCTTCACCCAAATACACATTTTTTAGATACTCTTTCCAGTCTGCCTGATAGCTACGCCACTAGTTGTGTATCTTAAGAGTCATTGTAACTTTTGCCAGGGGTTTCTTGAAGTTGCTGATGTGATTATGCTGGTGACGAGGCATTGGCTACCCTATGAGTGTCATAGTGATTCCTGCTAGTTGCTCACCCAAATACACATTTTTTTGATACTTTGGCCAGTCTGCCTCAAGTGACACCCCACTAGCTGTGTATCTTATGAGAAGCTTCGTTACCTTTGCAAGCGGTTTCTTGAAGTTGGAGATGGGATTATGTTGGTGACGAGGCATTGGCTACCTTAAGAGAGTCATAGTGCTTCCTGCCAGTTGCTCACCCAAATACACATTTTGAGATACTGTGGCCAGTCTGCCTGAAGCGATACGCCACTAGTTGTGTATCTTAAGAGAAACATCGTTACTCTTGCCAGCGGTTTCTTGACTTTGAAGCTATGATTATACTGGTGACGAGATATTGGCTACCCTAAGAGAGTCACAGTGTTTCGTGCCAGTTGCTCACCCAAATACACATTTTTTAGATACTGTTTCCAGTGTGCCTGAAGCGATACGCCACTAGTTGTGTATCTTAAGAGAAACATCGTTACTTTTGCCAGGGGTTTCTAGAAGTTGCTGATTTGATTCTGCTGGTGACGAGGCATTGGCTACCTCAAGAGAGTCATAGAGATACCTGCCAGTTCTTCACCCTAATACACATTTTTTAGATACTCTTTCCAGTCTGCCTGATAGCTACGCCACTAGTTGTGTATCTTAAGAGTCATTGTAACTTTTGCAGGGGTTTCTTGAAGTTGCTGATGTGATTATGCTGGTGACGAGGCATTGGCTACCCTATGAGTGTCATAGTGATTACTGCTAGTTGCTCACCCAAATACACTTTTTTTTGATACTTTGGCCAGTCTGCCTCAAGTGACACCCCAGTAGCTGTGTATCTTATGAGAAGCTCCGTTACCTTTGCAAGCGGTTTCATGAAGTTGGTGATGGGATTATGTTGGTGACGAGGCATTGGCTACCTTAAGAGAGTCATAGTGCTTCCTGCCAGTTGCTCACCCAAATACACATTTTGAGATACTGTGGCCAGTCTGCCTGAAGCGATACGCCACTAGTTGTGTATCTTAAGAGAAACATCGTTACTCTTGCCAGCGGTTTCTTGACTTTGAAGCTGTGATTATACTGGTGACGAGATATTGGCTACCCTAAGAGAGTCACTCACTGTTTCGTGCCAGTTGCTCACCCGAATACACCTTTTTTAGATACTGTTTCCAGTGTGCCTGAAGCGATACGCCACTAGTTGTGTATCTTAAGAGAAACATCGTTACTTTTGCCAGGGGTTTCTAGAAGTTGCTGATTTGATTCTGCTGGTGACGAGGCATTGGCTACCTCAAGAGAGTCATAGAGATTCCTGCCAGTTCTTCACCCAAATACACATTTTTTAGATACTCTTTCCAGTCTGCCTGATAGCTACGCCACTAGTTGTGTATCTTAAGAGTCATTGTAACTTTTGCCAGGGGTTTCTTGAAGTTGCTGATGTGATTATGCTGGTGACGAGGCATTGGCTACCCTATGAGTGTTATAGTGATTCCTGCTAGTTGCTCACCCAAATACACATTTTATTGATACTTTGGCCAGTCTGCCTCAAGTGACACCCCACCTGCTGTGTATCTTATGAGAAGCTTCGTTACCTTTGCAAGCGGTTTCTTGAATTTGGTGATGGAATTATGTTGGTGACGAGGCATTGGCTATCTTAAGAGAGTCATAATGCTTCCTGCCAGTTGCTCACCCAAATACACATTTTGAGATACTGTGGCCAGTCTGCCTGAAGCGATACGCCACTAGTTGTGTATCTTAAGAGAAACATCGTTACTCTTGCCAGCGGTTTCCTGACTTTGAAGCTGTGATTATACTGGTGACAAGATATTGGCTACCCTAAGAGAGTCACAGTGTTTCGTGCCAGTTGCTCACCCAAATACACATTTTTTAGATACTGTTTCCAGTGTGCCTGAAGCGATACGCCACTAGTTGTGTATCTTAAGAGAAACATCGTTACTTTTGCCAGGGGTTTCTAGAAGTTGCTGATTTGATTCTGCTGGTGACGAGGCATTGGCTACGTCAAGAGAGTCATAGAGATTCCTGCCAGTTCTTCACCCAAATACACATTTTTTAGATACTCTTTCCAGTCTGCGTGATAGCTACGCCACTAGTTGTGTATCTTAAGAGTCATTGTAACTTTTGAGAGGGGTTTCTTGAAGTTGCTGATGTGATTATGCTGGTGACGAGGCATTGGCTACCCTATGAGTGTCATAGTGATTCCTGCTAGTTGCTCACCCAAATACACATTTTTTTGATACTTTGGCCAGTCTGCCTCAAGTGACACCCCACTAGCTGTGTATCTTATGAGAAGCTTCGTTACCTTTGCAAGCGGTTTCTTGAAGTTGGTGATGGGATTATGTTGGTGACGAGGCATTGGCTACCTTAAGAGAGTCATAGTGCTTCCTGCCAGTTGCTCACCCAAATACACATTTTGAGATACTGTGGCCAGTCTGCCTGAAGCGATACGCCACTAGTTGTGTATCTTAAGAGAAACATCGTTACTCTTGCCAGCGGTTTCTTGACTTTGAAGCTGTGATTATACTGGTGACGAGATATTGGCTACCCTAAGAGAGTCACTCACTGTTTCGTGCCAGTTGCTCACCCAAATACACATTTTTTAGATACTGTTTCCAGTGTGCCTGAAGCGATACGCCACTAGTTGTGTATCTTAAGAGAAACATCGTTACTTTTGCCAGGGGTTTCTAGAAGTTGCTGATTTGATTCTGCTGGTGACGAGGCATTGGCTACCTCAAGAGAGTCATAGAGATTCCTGCCAGTTCTTCACCCAAATACACATTTTTTAGATACTCTTTCCAGTCTGCCTGATAGCTACGCCACTAGTTGTGTATCTTAAGAGTCATTGTAACTTTTGCCAGGGGTTTCTTGAAGTTGCTGATGTGATTATGCTGGTGACGAGGCATTGGCTACCCTATGAGTGTTATAGTGATTCCTGCTAGTTGCTCACCCAAATACACATTTTATTGATACTTTGGCCAGTCTGCCTCAAGTGACACCCCACCTGCTGTGTATCTTATGAGAAGCTTCGTTACCTTTGCAAGCGGTTTCTTGAAGTTGGTGATGGGATTATGTTGGTGACGAGGCATTGGCTATCTTAAGAGAGTCATAATGCTTCCTGCCAGTTGCTCACCCAAATACACATTTTGAGATACTGTGGCCAGTCTGCCTGAAGCGATACGCCACTAGTTGTGTATCTTAAGAGAAACATCGTTACTCTTGCCAGCGGTTTCTTGACTTTGAAGCTGTGATTATACTGGTGACAAGATATTGGCTACCCTAAGAGAGTCACACTGTTTCGTGCCAGTTGCTCACCCAAATACACATTTTTTAGATACTGTTTCCAGTGTGCCTGAAGCGATACGCCACTAGTTGTGTATCTTAAGAGAAACATCGTTACTTTTGCCAGGGGTTTCTAGAAGTTGCTGATTTGATTCTGCTGGTGACGAGGCATTGGCTACGTCAAGAGAGTCATAGAGATTCCTGCCAGTTCTTCACCCAAATACACATTTTTTAGATACTCTTTCCAGTCTGCCTGATAGCTACGCCACTAGTTGTGTATCTTAAGAGTCATTGTAACTTTTGCCAGGGGTTTCTTGAAGTTGCTGATGTGATTATGCTGGTGACGAGGCATTGGCTACCCTATGAGTGTCATAGTGATTCCTGCTAGTTGCTCACCCAAATACACATTTTTTTGATACTTTGGCCAGTCTGCCTCAAGTGACACCCCACTAGCTGTGTATCTTATGAGAAGCTTCGTTACCTTTGCAAGCGGTTTCTTGAAGTTGGTGATGGGATTATGTTGGTGACGAGGCATTGGCTACCTTAAGAGAGTCATAGTGCTTCCTGCCAGTTGCTCACCCAAATACACATTTTGAGATACTGTGGCCAGTCTGCCTGAAGCGATACGCCACTAGTTGTGTATCTTAAGAGAAACATCGTTACTCTTGCCAGCGGTTTCTTGACTTTGAAGCTATGATTATACTGGTGACGAGATATTGGCTACCCTAAGAGAGTCACAGTGTTTCGTGCCAGTTGCTCACCCAAATACACATTTTTTAGATACTGTTTCCAGTGTGCCTGAAGCGATACGCCACTAGTTGTGTATCTTAAGAGAAACATCGTTACTTTTGCCAGGGGTTTCTAGAAGTTGCTGATTTGATTCTGCTGGTGACGAGGCATTGGCTACCTCAAGAGAGTCATAGAGATACCTGCCAGTTCTTCACCCAAATACACATTTTTTAGATACTCTTTCCAGTCTGCCTGATAGCTACGCCACTAGTTGTGTATCTTAAGAGTCATTGTAACTTTTGCAGGGGTTTCTTTAAGTTGCTGATGTGATTATGCTGGTGACGAGGCATTGGCTACCCTATGAGTGTCATAGTGATTCCTGCTAGTTGCTCACCCAAATACACTTTTTTTTTGATACTTTGGCCAGTCTGCCTCAAGTGACACCCCAGTAGCTGTGTATCTTATGAGAAGCTTCGTTACCTTTGCAAGCGGTTTCTTGAAGTTGGTGATGGGATTATGTTGGTGACGAGGCATTGGCTACCTTAAGAGAGTCATAGTGCTTCCTGCCAGTTGCTCACCCAAATACACATTTTGAGATACTGTGGCCAGTCTGCCTGAAGCGATACGCCACTAGTTGTGTATCTTAAGAGAAACATCGTTACTCTTGCCAGCGGTTTCTTGACTTTGAAGCTGTGATTATACTGGTGACGAGATATTGGCTACCCTAAGAGAGTCACTCACTGTTTCGTGCCAGTTGCTCACCCGAATACACATTTTTTAGATACTGTTTCCAGTGTGCCTGAAGCGATACGCCACTAGTTGTGTATCTTAAGAGAAACATCGTTACTTTTGCCAGGGGTTTCTAGAAGTTGCTGATTTGATTCTGCTGGTGACGAGGCATTGGCTACCTCTAGAGAGTCATAGAGATTCCTGCCAGTTCTTCACCCAAATACACATTTTTTAGATACTCTTTCCAGTCTGCCTGATAGCTACGCCACTAGTTGTGTATCTTAAGAGTCATTGTAACTTTTGCCAGGGGTTTCTTGAAGTTGCTGATGTGATTATGCTGGTGACGAGGCATTGGCTACCCTATGAGTGTTATAGTGATTCCTGCTAGTTGCTCACCCAAATACACATTTTATTGATACTTTGGCCAGTCTGCCTCAAGTGACACCCCACCTGCTGTGTATCTTATGAGAAGCTTCGTTACCTTTGCAAGCGGTTTCTTGAAGTTGGTGATGGGATTATGTTGGTGACGAGGCATTGGCTACCTTAAGAGAGTCATAATGCTTCCTGCCAGTTGCTCACCCAAATACACATTTTGAGATACTGTGGCCAGTCTGCCTGAAGCGATACGCCACTAGTTGTGTATCTTAAGAGAAACATCGTTACTCTTGCCAGCGGTTTCTTGACTTTGAAGCTGTGATTATACTGGTGACAAGATATTGGCTACCCTAAGAGAGTCACAGTGTTTCGTGCCAGTTGCTCACCCAAATACACATTTTTTAGATACTGTTTCCATGTGTGCCTGAAGCGATACGCCACTAGTTGTGTATCTTAAGAGAAACATCGTTACTTTTGCCAGGGGTTTCTAGAAGTGGCTGATTTGATTCTGCTGGTGACGAGGCATTGGCTACCTCAAGAGAGTCATAGAGATTACTGCCAGTTCTTCACCCAAATACACATTTTTTAGATACTCTTTCCAGTCTGCCTGATAGCTACGCCACTAGTTGTGTATCTTAAGAGTCATTGTAACTTTTGCCAGGGGTTTCTTGAAGTTGCTGATGTGATTATGCTGGTGACGTGGCATTGGCTTCCCTATGAGTGTCATAGTGATTCCTGCTAGTTGCTCACCCAAATACACATTTTTTTGATACTTTGGCCAGTCTGCCTCAAGTGACACCCCACTAGCTGTGTATCTTATGAGAAGCTTCGTTACCTTTGCAAGCGGTTTCTTGAAGTTGGTGATGGGATTATGTTGGTGACGAGGCATTGGCTATCTTGAGAGAGTCATAGTGCTTCCAGCCAGTTGCTCACCCAAATACACATTTTGAGATACTGTGGCCAGTCTGCCTGAGCCGATACGCCACTAGTTGTGTATCTTAAGAGAAACATCGTTACTCTTGCCAGCGGTTTCTTGACTTTGAAGCTGTGATTATACTGGTGACGAGATATTGGCTACCCTAAGAGAGTCACAGTGTTTCGTGCCAGTTGCTCACCCAAATACACATTTTTTAGATACTGTTTCCAGTGTGCCTGAAGCGATACGCCACTAGTTGTGTATCTTAAGAGAAACATCGTTACTTTTGCCAGGGGTTTCTAGAAGTTGCTGATTTGATTCTGCTGGTGACGAGGCATTGGCTACCTCAAGAGAGTCATAGAGATTCCTGCCATTTCTTCACCCAAATACACATTTTTTAGATACTCTTTCCAGTCTGCGTGATAGCTACGCCACTAGTTGTGTATCTTAAGAGTCATTGTAACTTTTGCCAGGGGTTTCTTGAAGTTGCTGATGTGATTATGCTGGTGACGAGGCATTGGCTACCCTATGAGTGTCATAGTGATTCCTGCTAGTTGCTCACCCAAATACACATTTTTTTGATACTTTGGCCACTCTGCCTCAAGTGACACCCCACTAGCTGTGTATCTTATGAGAAGCTTCGTTACCTTTGCAAGCGGTTTCTTGAAGTTGGTGATGGGATTATGTTGGTGACGAGGCATTGGCTATCTTAAGAGAGTCATAGTGCTTCCTGCCAGTTGCTCACCCAAATACACATTTTGAGACACTGTGGCCAGTCTGCCTGAGCCGATACGCCACTAGTTGTGTATCTTAAGAGAAACATCGTTACTCTTGCCAGCGGTTTCTTGACTTTGAAGCTGTGATTATACTGGTGACGAGATATTGGCTACCCTAAGAGAGTCACAGTGTTTCGTGCCAGTTGCTCACCCAAATACACATTTTTTAGATACTGTTTCCAGTGTGCCTGAAGCGATACGCCACTAGTTGTGTATCTTAAGAGAAACATCGTTACTTTTGCCAGGGGTTTCTAGAAGTTGCTGATTTGATTCTGCTGGTGACGAGGCATTGGCTACCTCAAGAGAGTCATAGAGATTCCTGCCAGTTCTTCACCCAAATACACATTTTTTAGATACTCTTTCCAGTCTGCCTGATAGCTACGCCACTAGTTGTGTATCTTAAGAGTCATTGTAACTTTTGCCATGGGTTTCTTGAAGTTGCTGATGTGAATATGCTGGTGACGAGGCATTGGCTACCCTATGAGTGTCATAGTGATTCCTGCTAGTTGCTCACCCAAATACACATTTTTTTGATACTTTGGCCAGTCTGCCTCAAGTGACACCCCACTAGCTGTGTATCTTATGAGAAGCTTCGTTACCTTTGCAAGCGGTTTCTTGAAGTTGGTGATGGGATTATGTTGGTGACGATGCATTGGCTACCTTAAGAGAGTCATAGTGCTTCCTGCCAGTTGCTCACCCAAATACACATTTTGAGATACTGTGGCCAGTCTGCCTGAAGCGATACGCCACTAGTTGTGTATCTTAAGAGAAACATCGTTACTCTTGCCAGCGGTTTCTTGACTTTGAAGCTGTGATTATACTGGTGACGAGATATTGGCTACCCTAAGAGAGTCACAGTGTTTCGTGCCAGTTGCTCACCCAAATACACATTTTTTAGATACTGTTTCCAGTGTGCCTGAAGCGATACGCCACTAGTTGTGTATCTTAAGAGAAACATCGTTACTTTTGCCAGGGGTTTCTAGAAGTTGCTGATTTGATTCTGCTGGTGACGAGGCATTGGCTACCTCAAGAGAGTCATAGAGATTCCTGCCAGTTCTTCACCCAAATACTCATTTTTTAGATACTCTTTCCAGTCTGCCTGATAGCTACGCCACTAGTTGTGTATCTTAAGAGTCATTGTAACTTTTGCCAGGGGTTTCTTGAAGTTGCTAATGTGATTATGCTGGTGACGAGGCATTGGCTACCCTATGAGTGTCATAGTGATTCCTGCTAGTTGCTCACCCAAATACACATTTTTTTGATACTTTGGCCACTCTGCCTCAAGTGACACCCCAGTAGCTGAGTATCTTATGAGAAGCTTCGTTACCTTTGCAAGAGGTTTCTTGAAGTTGGTGATGGGATTATGTTGGTGACGATGCATTGGCTACCTTAAGAGAGTCATAGTGCTTCCTGCCAGTTGCTCACCCAAATACACTTTTTGAGATACTGTGGCCAGTCTGCCTGAAGCGATACGCCACTACTTGTGTATCTTAAGAGAAACATCGTCACTCTTGCCAGCGGTTTCTTGACTTTGAAGCTGTGATTATACTGGTGACGAGATATTGGCTACCCTAAGAGAGTCACAGCGTTTCGTGCCAGTTGCTCACCCAAATACACATTTTTTAGATACTGTTTCCAGTGTGCCTGAAGCGATATGCCACTAGTTGTGTATCTTAAGGGAAACATCGTTACTTTTGCCAGGGGTTTCTACAAGTTGCTGATTTGATTCTGCTGGTGACGAGGCATTGGCTACCTCAAGAGAGTCATAGAGATTCCTGCCAATTCTTCACCCAAATACACATTTTTGAGATACTCTTTCCAGTCTGCCTGATAGCTACGCCACTAGTTGTGTATCTTAAGAGTCATTGTAACTTTTGCCAGGGGTTTCTTGAAGTTGCTGATGTGATTATGCTGGTGACGAGGCATTGGCTACCCTATGAGTGTCATAGTGATTCCTGCTAGTTGCTCACCCAAATACACATTTTTTTTTTTACTTTGGCCACTCTGCCTCAAGTGACACCCCACTAGCTGTGTATCTTATGAGAAGCTTCGTTACCTTTGCAAGCGGTTTCTTGAAGTTGGTGATGGGATTATGTTGGTGACGAGGCATTGGCTATCTTAAGAGAGTCATAGTGCTTCCTGCCAGTTGCTCACCCAAATACACATTTTGAGACACTGTGGCCAGTCTGCCTGAGCCGATACGCCACTAGTTGTGTATCTTAAGAGAAACATCGTTACTCTTGCCAGCGGTTTCTTGACTTTGAAGCTGTGATTATACTGGTGACGAGATATTGGCTACCCTAAGAGAGTCACAGTGTTTCGTGCCAGTTGCTCACCCAAATACACATTTTTTAGATACTGTTTCCAGTGTGCCTGAAGCGATACGCCACTAGTTGTGTATCTTAAGAGAAACATCGTTACTTTTGCCAGGGGTTTCTAGAAGTTGCTGATTTGATTCTGCTGGTGACGAGGCATTGGCTACCTCAAGAGAGTTATAGAGATTCCTGCCAGTTCTTTACCCAAATACACATTTTTAGATACTCCTTCCAGTCTGCGTGATAGGTACGCCACTAGTTGTGTATCTTAAGAGTCATTGTAACTTTTGCCACGGGTTTCTTGAAGTTGCTGATGTGATTATGCTGGTGACGAGGCATTGGCTACCCTATGAGTGTCATAGTGATTCCTGCTAGTTGCTCACCCATAATACACATTTTTTTGATACTTTGGCCACTCTGCCTCAAGTGACACCCCAGTAGCTGAGTATCTTATGAGAAGCTTCGTTACCTTTGCAAGAGGTTTCTTGAAGTTGGTGATGGGATTATGTTGGTGACGATGCATTGGCTACCTTAAGAGAGTCATAGTGCTTCCTGCCAGTTGCTCACCCAAATACACTTTTTGAGATACTGTGGCCAGTCTGCCTGAAGCGATACGCCACTACTTGTGTATCTTAAGAGAAACATCGTTACTCTTGCCAGCGGTTTCTTGACTTTGAAGCTGTGATTATACTGGTGACGAGATATTGGCTACCCTAAGAGAGTCACAGCGTTTCGTGCCAGTTGCTCACCCAAATACACATTTTTTAGATACTGTTTCCAGTGTGCCTGAAGCGATATGCCACTAGTTGTGTATCTTAAGGGAAACATCGTTACTTTTGCCAGGGGTTTCTACAAGTTGCTGATTTGATTCTGCTGGTGACGAGGCATTGGCTACCTCAAGAGAGTCATAGAGATTCCTGCCAATTCTTCACCGAAATACACATTTTTGAGATACTCTTTCCGGTCTGCCTGATAGCTACGCCACTAGTTGTGTATCTTAAGAGTCATTGTAACTTTTGCCAGGGGTTTCTTGAAGTTGCTGATGTGATTATGCTGGTGACGAGGCATTGGCTACCCTATGAGTGTCATAGTGATTCCTGCTAGTTGCTCACCCAAATACACATTTTTTTGATACTTTGGCCACTCTGCCTCAAGTGACACCCCACTAGCAGTGTATCTTATGAGAAGCTTCGTTACCTTTGCAAGCGGTTTCTTGAAGTTGGTGATGGGATTATGTTGGTGACGAGGCATTGGCTATCTTAAGAGAGTCACAGTGCTTCCTGCCAGTTGCTCACCCAAATACACATTTTGAGACACTGTGGCCAGTCTGCCTGAGCCGATACGCCACTAGTTGTGTATCTTAAGAGAAACATCGTTACTCTTGCAGAGCGGTTTCTTGACTTCGAAGCTGTGATTATACTGGTGACGAGATATTGGTTACCCTAAGAGAGTCACAGTGTTTCGTGCCAGTTGCTCACCCAAATACACATTTTTTAGATACTGTTTCCAGTGTGCCTGAAGCGATACGCCACTAGTTGTGTATCTTAAGAGAAACATCGTTACTTTTGCCAGGGATTTCTAGAAGTTGCTGATTTGATTCTGCTGGTGACGAGGCATTGGCTACCTCAAGAGAGTTATAGAGATTCCTGCCCGTTCTTCACCCAAATACACATTTTTTAGATACTCTTTCCAGTCTGCCTGATAGCTACGCCACTAGTTGTGTATCTTAAGAGTCATTGTAACTTTTGCCACGGGTTTCTTGAAGTTGCTGATGTGATTATGCTGGTGACGAGGCATTGGCTACCCTATGAGTGTCATAGTGATTCCTGCTAGTTGCTCACCAAAATACACATTTTTTTTATACTTTGGCCACTCTGCCTCAAGTGACACCCCTGTAGCTGAGTATCTTATGAGAAGCTTCGTTACCTTTGCAAGAGGTTTCTTGAAGTTGGTGATGGGATTATGTTGGTGACGATGCATTGGCTACCTTAAGAGAGTCATAGTGCTTCCTGCCAGTTGCTCACCCAAATACACTTTTTGAGATACTGTGGCCAGTCAGCCTGAAGCGATACGCCAATAGTTGTGTATCTTAAGAGAAACATCGTTACTCTTGCCAGCGGTTTCTTGACTTTGAAGCTGTGATTATACTGGTTAAAAATGGCTCTGAGCACTATGGGACTCAACTGCTGAGGTCATTAGTCCCCTAGAACTTAGAACTAGTTAAACCTAACTAACCTAAGGACATCACAAACATCCATGCCCGAGGCAGGATTCGAACCTGCGACCGTAGCGGTCTTGCGGTTCCAGACTGCAGCGCCTTTAACCACACGGCCACTTCGGCCGGCTGATTATACTGGTGACGAGATATTGGCTACCCTAAGAGAGTCACAGTGTTTCGTGCCAGTTGCTCACCCAAATACACATTTTTTAGATACTGTTTCCAGTGTGCCTGAAGCGATACGCCACTAGTTGTGTATCTTAAGAGAAACATCGTTACTTTTGCCAGGGGTTTCTAGAAGTTGCAGATTTGATTCTGCTGGTGACGAGGCATTGGCTACATCAAGAGAGTCATAGAGATTACCGCCACTAGTTGTGTATCTTAAGAGTCATTGTAACTTTTGCCAGGGGTTTCTTGAAGTTGCTGATGTGATTATGCTGGTGACGAGGCATTGGCTTCCCTATGAGTGTCATAGTGATTCCTGCTAGTTGCTCACCCAAATACACATTTTTTTGATACTTTGGCCAGTCTGCCTCAAGTGACACCCCACTAGCTGTGTATCTTATGAGAAGCTTCGTTACCTTTGCAAGCGGTTTCTTGAAGTTGGTGATGGGATTATGTTGGTGACGAGGCATTGGCTATCTTAAGAGAGTCATAGTGCTTCCTGCCAGTTGCTCACCCAAATACACATTTTGAGATACTGTGGCCAGTCTGCCTGAGCCGATACGCCACTAGTTGTGTATCTTAAGAGAAACATCGTTACTCTTGCCAGCGGTTTCTTGACTTTGAAGCTGTGATTATACTGGTGACGAGATATTGGCTACCCTAAGAGAGTCACAGTGTTTCGTGCCAGTTGCTCACCCAAATACACATTTTTTAGATACTGTTTCCAGTGTGCCTGAAGCGATACGCCACTAGTTGTGTATCTTAAGAGAAACATCGTTACTTTTGCCAGGGGTTTCTAGAAGTTGCTGATTTGATTCTGCTGGTGACGAGGCATTGGCTACCTCAAGAGAGTCATAGAGATTCCTGCCAGTTCTTCACCCAAATACACATTTTTTAGATACTCTTTCCAGTCTGCCTGATAGCTACGCCACTAGTTGTGTATCTTAAGAGTCATTGTAACTTTTGCCAGGGGTTTCTTGAAGTTGCTGATGTGAATATGCTGGTGACGAGGCATTGGCTACCCTATGAGTGTCATAGTGATTCCTGCTAGTTGCTCACCCAAATACACATTTTTTTGATACTTTGGCCAGTCTGCCTCAAGTGACACCCCACTAGCTGTGTATCTTATGAGAAGCTTCGTTACCTTTGCAAGCGGTTTCTTGAAGTTGGTGATGGGATTATGTTGGTGACGATGCATTGGCTACCTTAAGAGAGTCATAGTGCTTCCTGCCTGTTGCTCACCCAAATACACATTTTGAGATACTGTGGCCAGTCTGCCTGAAGCGATACGCCACTAGTTGTGTATCTTAAGAGAAACATCGTTACTCTTGCCAGCGGTTTCTTGACTTTGAAGCTGTGATTATACTGGTGACGAGATATTGGCTACCCTAAGAGAGTCACAGTGTTTCGTGCCAGTTGCTCACCCAAATACACATTTTTTAGATACTGTTTCCAGTGTGCCTGAAGCGATACGCCACTAGTTGTGTATCTTAAGAGAAACATCGTTACTTTTGCCAGGGGTTTCTAGAAGTTGCTGATTTGATTCTGCTGGTGACGAGGCATTGGCTACCTCAAGAGAGTCATAGAGATTCCTGCCAGTTCTTCACCCAAATACACATTTTTTAGATACTCTTTCCAGTCTGCCTGATAGCTACGCCACTAGTTGTGTATCTTAAGAGTCATTGTAACTTTTGCCAGGGGTTTCTTGAAGTTGCTAATGTGATTATGCTGGTGACGAGGCATTGGCTACCCTATGAGTGTCATAGTGATTCCTGCTAGTTGCTCACCGAAATACACATTTTTTTTTTACTTTGGCCACTCTGCCTCAAGTGACACCCCAGTAGCTGAGTATCTTATGAGAAGCTTCGTTACCTTTGCAAGAGGTTTCTTGAAGTTGGTGATGGGATTATGTTGGTGACGATGCATTGGCTACCTTAAGAGAGTCATAGAGCTTCCTGCCAGTTGCTGACCCAAATACACTTTTTGAGATACTGTGGCCAGTCTGCCTGAAGCGATACGCCACTACTTGTGTATCTTAAGAGAAACATCGTTACTCTTGCCAGCGGTTTCTTGACTTTGAAGCTGTGATTATACTGGTGACGAGATATTGGCTACCCTAAGAGAGTCACAGCGTTTCGTGCCAGTTGCTCACCCAAATACACATTTTTTAGATACTGTTTCCAGTGTGCCTGAAGCGATATGCCACTAGTTGTGTATCTTAAGAGAAACATCGTTACTTTTGCCAGGGGTTTCTACAAGTTGCTGATTTGATTCTGCTGGTGACGAGGCATTGGCTACCTCAAGAGAGTCATAGAGATTCCTGCCAGTTCTTCACCCAAATACACATTTTTGAGATACTCTTTCCAGTCTGCCTGATAGCTACGCCACTAGTTGTGTATCTTAAGAGTCATTGTAACTTTTGCCAGGGGTTTCTTGAAGTTGCTGATGTGATTATGCTGGTGACGAGGCATTGGCTACCCTATGAGTGTCATAGTGATTCCTGCTAGTTGCTCACCCAAATACACATTTTTTTGATACTTTGGCCACTCTGCCTCAAGTGACACCCCACTAGCTGTGTATCTTATGAGAAGCTTCGTTACCTTTGCAAGCGGTTTCTTGAAGTTGGTGATGGGATTATGTTGGTGACGAGGCATTGGCTATCTTGAGAGAGTCATAGTGCTTCCTGCCAGTTGCTCACCCAAATACACATTTTGAGACACTGTGGCCAGTCTGCCTGAGCCGATACGCCACTAGTTGTGTATCTTAAGAGAAACATCGTTACTCTTGCCAGCGGTTTCTTGACTTTGAAGCTGTGATTATACTGGTGACGAGATATTGGCTACCCTAAGAGAGTCACAGCGTTTCGTGCCAGTTGCTCACCCAAATACACATTTTTTAGATACTGTTTCCAGTGTGACTGAAGCGATATGCCACTAGTTGTGTATCTTAAGAGAAACATCGTTACTTTTGCCAGGGGTTTCTACAAGTTGCTGATTTGATTCTGCTGGTGACGAGGCATTGGCTACCTCAAGAGAGTCATAGAGATTCCTGCCAGTTCTTCACCCAAATACACATTTTTAGATACTCTTTCCAGTCTGCCTGATAGCTACGCCACTAGTTGTGTATCTTAAGAGTCATTGTAACTTTTGCCAGGGGTTTCTTGAAGTTGCTGATGTGATTATGCTGGTGACGAGGCATTGGCTACCCTATGAGTGTCATAGTGATTCCTGCTAGTTGCTCACCCAAATACACATTTCTTTGATACTTTAGCCAGTCTGCCTCAAGTGACACCCCACTAGCTGTGTATCTTATGAGAAGCTTCGTTACCTTTGCAAGCGGTTTCTTGAAGTTGGTGATGGGATTATGTTGGTGACGAGGCATTGGCTATCTTAAGAGAGTCATAGTGGTTCCTGCCAGTTGCTCACCCAAATACACATTTTGAGATACTGTGGCCAGTCTGCCTGAAGCGATACGCCACTAGTTGTGTATCTTAAGAGAAACGTCGTTACTCTTGCCAGCAGTTTCTTGACTTTGAAGCTGTGATTATACTGGTGACGAGATATTGGCTACCCTAAGAGAGTCACAGTGTTTCGTGCCAGTTGCTCACCCAAATACACATTTTTTAGATACTGTTTCCAGTGTGCCTGAAGCGATACGCCACTAGTTGTGTATCTTAAGAGAAACATCGTTACTTTTGCCAGGGGTTTCTAGACGTTGCTGATTTGATTCTGCTGGTGACGAGGCATTGGCTACCTCAAGAGAGTCATAGAGATACCTGCCAGTTCTTCACCCAAATACACATTTTTTAGATACTCTTTCCAGTCTGCCTGATAGCTACGCCACTAGTTGTGTATCTTAAGAGTCATTGTAACTTTTGCCAGGGGTTTCTTGAAGTTGCTAATGTGATTATGCTGGTGACGAGGCATTGGCTACCCTATGAGTGTCATAGTGATTCCTGCTAGTTGCTCACCCAAATACACATTTTTTTGATACTTTAGCCAGTCTGCCTCAAGTGACACCCCACTAGCTGTGTATCTTATGAGAAGCTTCGTTACCTTTGCAAGCGGTTTCTTGAAGTTGGTGATGGGATTATGTTGGTGACGAGGCATTGGCTCCCTTAAGAGAGTCATAGTGCTTCCTGCCAGTTGCTCACCCAAATACACATTTTGAGATACTGTGGCCAGTCTGCCTGAAGCGATACGCCACTAGTTGTGTATCTTAAGAGAAACATCGTTACTCTTGCCAGCGGTTTCTTGACTTTGAAGCTGTGATTATACTGGTGACGAGATATTGGCTACCCTAAGAGAGTCATAGTGTTTCGTGCCAGTTGCTCACCCAAATACACATTTTTTAGATACTGTTTCCAGTGTGCCTGAAGCGATACGCCACTAGTTGTGTATCTTAAGAGAAACATCGTTACTTTTGCCAATGGTTTCTAGAAGTTGCTGATTTGATTCTGCTGGTGACGAGGCATTGGCTACCTCAAGAGAGTCATAGAGATTCCTGCCAGTTCTTCACCCAAATACACATTTTTTAGATACTCTTTCCAGTCTGCCTGATAGCTACGCCACTAGTTGTGTATCTTACGAGTCATTGTAACTTTTGCCAGGGGTTTCTTGAAGTTGCTGATGTGATTATGCTGGTGACGAGGCATTGGCTACCCTATGAGTGTCATAGTGATTCCTACTAGTTGCTCACCCAAATACACATTTTTTTGATACTTTGGCCAGTCTGCCTCAAGTGACACCCCACTAGCTGTGTATCTTATGAGAAGCTTCGTTACCTTTGCAAGCGGTTTCTTGAAGTTGGTGATGGGATTATGTTGGTGACGAGGCATTGTCTACCTTAAGAGGGTCAAAATGCTTCCTGCCAGTTGCTCACCCAAATACACATTTTGAGATACTGTGGCCAGTCTGCCTGAAGCGATACGCCACTAGTTGTGTATCTTAAGAGAAACATCGTTACTCTTGCCAGCGGTTTCTTGACTTTGAAGCTGTGATTATACTGGTGACGAGATATTGGCTACCCTAAGAGAGTCACAGTGTTTCGTGCCAGTTGCTCACCCAAATACACATTTTTTAGATACTGTTTCCAGTGTGCCTGAAGCGATACGCCACTAGTTGTGTATCTTAAGAGAAACATCGTTACTTTTGCCAGGGGTTTCTAGAAATTGCTGATTTGATTCTGCTGGTGACGAGGCATTGGCTACCTCAAGAGAGTCATAGAGATTCCTGCCAGTTCTTCACCCAAATACACATTTTTTAGATACTCTTTCCAGTCTGCCTGATAGCTACGCCACTAGTTGTGTATCTTAAGAGTCATTGTAACTTTTGCCAGGGGTTTCTTGAAGTTGCTGATGTGATTATGCTGGTGACGAGGCATTGGCTACCCTATGAGTGTCATAGTGATTCCTGCTAGTTGCTCACCCAAATACACATTTTGTTGATACTTTAGCCAGTCTGCCTCAAGTGACACCCCACTAGCTGTGTATCTTATGAGAATCTTCGTTACCTTTGCAAGCGGTTTCTTGAAGTTGGTGATGGGATTATGTTGGTGACGAGGCATTGGCTATCTTAAGAGGGTCATAGTGCTTCCTGCCAGTTGCTCACCAAAATACACATTTTGAGATACTGGCGTCTGCCTGAAGCGATACGCCACTAGTTGTGTATCTTAAGAGAAACATCGTTACCCTTGCCAGCGGTTTCTTGACTTTGAAGCTGTGATTATACTGGTGACGAGATATTGGCTACCCTAAGAGAGTCACAGTGTTTCGTGCCAGTTGCTCCCCCAAATACACATTTTTTAGATACTGTTTCCAGTGTGCCTGAAGCGATACGCCACTAGTTGTGTATCTTAAGAGAAACATCGTTACTTTTGCCAGGGGTTTCTAGACGTTGCTGATTTGATTCTGCTGGTGACGAGGCATTGGCTACCTCAAGAGAGTCATAGAGATTCCTGCCAGTTCTTCACCCAAATACACATTTTTTAGATACTCTTTCCAGTCTGCCTGATAGCTACGCCACTAGTTGTGTATCTTAAGAGTCATTGTAACTTTGGCCAGGGGTTTCTTGAAGCTGCTGATGTGATTATGCTGGTGACGAGGCATTGGCTACCCTATGAGTGTCATAGTGATTCCTGCTAGTTGCTCACCCAAATACACATTTTTTTGATACTTTAGCCAGTCTGCCTCAAGTGACACCCCACTAGCTGTGTATCTTATGAGAAGCTTCGTTACCTTTGCAAGCGGTTTCTTGAAGTTGGTGATGGGATTATGTTGGTGA
Source organism: Schistocerca nitens (assembly GCF_023898315.1). NCBI lineage: Eukaryota > Metazoa > Arthropoda > Insecta > Orthoptera > Acrididae > Schistocerca > Schistocerca nitens. The sequence continues at coordinate 120,084,728 of NC_064616.1, forward strand.
CGAGGCATTGGCTCCCTTAAGAGAGTCATAGTGCTTCCTGCCAGTTGCTCACCCAAATACACATTTTGAGATACTGTGGCCAGTCTGCCTGAAGCGATACGCCACTAGTTGTGTATCTTAAGAGAAACATCGTTACTCTTGCCAGCGGTTTCTTGACTTTGAAGCTGTGATTATACTGGTGACGAGATATTGGCTACCCTAAGAGAGTCACAGTGTTTCGTGCCAGTTGCTCACCCAAATACACATTTTTTAGATACTGTTTCCAGTGTGCCTGAAGCGATACGCCACTAGTTGTGTATCTTAAGAGAAACATCGTTACTTTTGCCAGGGGTTTCTAGAAATTGCTGATTTGATTCTGGTGGTGACGAGGCATTGGCTACCTCAAGAGAGTCATAGAGATTCCTGCCAGTTCTTCACCCAAATACACATTTTTTAGATACTCTTTCCAGTCTGCCTGATAGCTACGCCACTAGTTGTGTATTTTAAGAGTCATTGTAACTTTTGCCAGGGGTTTCTTGAAGTTGCTGATGTGATTATGCTGGTGACGAGGCATTGGCTACCCTATGAGTGTCATAGTGATTCCTGCTAGTTGCTCACCCAAATACACATTTTTTTGATACTTTAGCCAGTCTGCCTCAAGTGACACCCCACTAGCTGTGTATCTTATGAGAAGCTTCGTTACCTTTGCAAGCGGTTTCTTGAAGTTGGTGATGGGATTATGTTGGTGACGAGGCATTGGCTATCTTAAGAGAGTCATAGTGCTTCCTGCCAGTTGCTCACCCAAATACACATTTTGAGATACTGGCGTCTGCCTGAAGCGATACGCCACTAGTTGTGTATCTTAAGAGAAACATCGTTACCCTTGCCAGCGGTTTCTTGACTTTGAAGCTGTGATTATACTGGTGACGAGACATTGGCTACCCTAAGAGAGTCACAGTGTTTCGTGCCAGTTGCTCCTCCAAATACACATTTTTTAGATACTGTTTCCAGTGTGCCTGAAGCGATACGCCACTAGTTGTGTATCTTAAGAGAAACATCGTTACTTTTGCCAGGGGTTTCTAGAAATTGCTGATTTGAATCTGCTGGTGACGAGGCATTGGCTACCTCAAGAGAGTCATAGAGATTCCTGCCAGTTCTTCACCCAAATACACATTTTTTAGATACTCTTTCCAGTCTGCCTGATAGCTACGCCACTAGTTGTGTATCTTAAGAGTCATTGTAACTTTTGGTAGGGCTTTCTTGAAGTTGCTGATGTGATTATGCTGGTGACGAGGCATTGGCTACCCTATGAGTGTCATAGTGATTCCTGCTAGTTGCTCACCCAAATACACATTTTTTTGATACTTTAGCCAGTCTGCCTCAAGTGACACCCCACTAGCTGTGTATCTTATGAGAAGCTTCGTTACCTTTGCAAGCGGTTTCTTGAAGTTGGTGATGGGATTATGTTGGTGACGAGGCATTGGCTATCTTAAGAGAGTCATAGTGCTTCCTGCCAGTTGCTCACCCAAATACACATTTTGAGATACTGGCGTCTGCCTGAAGCGATACGCCACTAGTTGTGTATCTTAAGAGAAACATCGTTACCCTTGCCAGCGGTTTCTTGACTTTGAAGCTGTGATTATACTGGTGACGAGATATTGGCTACCCTAAGAGAGTCACAGTGTTTCGTGCCAGTTGCTCCCCCAAATACACATTTTTTAGATACTGTTTCCAGTGTGCCTGAAGCGATACGCCACTAGTTGTGTATCTTAAGAGAAACATCGTTACTTTTGCCAGGGGTTTCTAGAAGTTGCTGATTTAATTCTGCTGGTGACGAGGCATTTTCTACCTCAAGAGAGTCATAGAGATACCTGCCAGTTCTTCACCCAAATACTCATTTTTTAGATACTCTTCCCAGTCTGCCTGATAGCTACGCCACTAGTTGTGTATCTTGAGAGTCATTGTAACTTTTGCCAGGGGTTTCTTGAAGTTGCTGATGTGATTATGCTGGTGACGAGGCATTGGCTACCCTATGAGTGTCATAGTGATTCCTGCTAGTTGCTCACCCAAATACACATTTTTTTGATACTTTGGCCAGTCTGCCTCAAGTGACACCCCACTAGCTGTGTATCTTATGAGAAGCTTCGTTACCTTTGCAAGCGGTTTCTTGAAGTTGGTGATGGGATTATGTTGGTGACGAGGCATCGGCTACCTTAAGAGAGTCATAATGCTTCCTGCCAGTTGCTCACCCAAATACACATTTTGAGATACTGTGGCCAGTCTGCCTGAAGCGATACGCCACTAGTTGTGTATCTTAAGAGAAACATCGTTACTCTTGCCAGCGGTTTCTTGACTTTGAAGCTGTGATTATACTGGTGACGAGATATTGGCTACCCAAAGAGAGTCACAGTGTTTCGTGCCAGTTGCTCCCCCAAATACACATTTTTTAGATACTGTTTCCTGTGTGCCTGAAGCGATACGCCACTAGTTGTGTATCTTAAGAGAAACATCGTTACTTTTGCCAGGGGTTTCTAGAAGTTGCTGATTTGATTCTGCTGGTGACGAGGCATTGGCTACCTCAAGAGAGTCATAGAGATGCCTGCCAGTTCTTCACCCAAATACACATTTTTTAGATACTCTTTCCAGTCTGCCTGATAGCTACGCCACTAGTTGTGTATCTTAAGAGTCATTGTAACTTTTGCCAGGGGTTTCTTGAATTTGCTGATGTGATTATGCTGGTGACGAGGCATTGGCTACCCTATGAGTGTCATAGTGATTCCTGCTAGTTGCTCACCCAAATACACATTTTTTTGATACTTTGGCCACTCTGCCTCAAGTGACACCCCACTAGCTGTGTATCTTATGAGAAGCTTCGTTACCTTTGCAAGCGGTTTCTTGAAGTTGGTGATGGGATTATGTTGGTGACGAGGCATTGGCTATCTTAAGAGAGTCATAGTGCTTCCTGCCAGTTGCTCACCCAAATACACATTTTGAGACACTGTGGCCAGTCTGCCTGAGCCGATACGCCACTAGTTGTGTATCTTAAGAGAAACATCGTTACTCTTGCCAGCGGTTTCTTGACTTTGAAGCTGTGATTATACTGGTGACGAGATATTGGTTACCCTAAGAGAGTCACAGTGTTTCGTGCCAGTTGCTCACCCAAATACACATTTTTTAGATACTGTTTCCAGTGTGCCTGAAGCGATACGCCACTAGTTGTGTATCTTAAGAGAAACATCGTTACCTTTGCCAGGGGTTTCTAGAAGTTGCTGATTTGATTCTGCTGGTGACGAGGCATTGGCTACGTCAAGAGAGTCATAGAGATTCCTGCCAGTTCTTCACCCAAATACACATTTTTTAGATACTCTTTCTAGTCTGCCTGATAGCTACGCCACTAGTTGTGTATCTTAAGAGTCATTGTAACTTTTGCCACGGGTTTCTTGAAGTTGCTGATGTGATTATGCTGGTGACGAGGCATTGGCTACCCTATGAGTGTCATAGTGATTCCTGCTAGTTGCTCACCCAAATACACATTTTTTTGATACTTTGGCCACTCTGCCTCAAGTGACACCCCAGTAGCTGAGTATCTTATGAGAAGCTTCCCTACCTTTGCAAGAGGTTTCTTGAAGTTGGTGATGGGATTATGTTGGTGACGATGCATTGGCTACCTTAAGAGAGTCATAGTGCTTCCTGCCAGTTGCTCACCCAAATACACTTTTTGAGATACTGTGGCCAGTCTGCCTGAAGCGATATGCCACTACTTGTGTATCTTATGAGAAACATCGTTACTCTTGCCAGCGGTTTCTTGACTTTGAAGCTGTGATTATACTGGTGACGAGATATTGGCTACCCTAAGAGAGTCACAGCGTTTCGTGCCAGTTGCTCACCCAAATACACATTTTTTAGATACTGTTTCCAGTGTGCCTGAAGCGATATGCCACTAGTTGTGTATCTTAAGAGAAACATCGTTACTTTTGCCAGGGGTTTCTACAAGTTGCTGACTTGATTCTGCTGGTGACGAGGCATTGGCTACCTCAAGAGAGTCATAGAGATTCCTGCCAGTTCTTCACCCAAATACACATTTTTTAGATACTCTTTCCAGTCTGCCTGATAGCTACGCCACTAGTTGTGTATCTTAAGAGTCATTGTAACTTTTGCCAGGGGTTTCTTGAAGTTGCTGATGTGATTATGCTGGTGACGAGGCATTGGCTACCCTATGAGTGTCATAGTGATTCCTGCTAGTTGCTCACCCAAATACACATTTTTTTGATACTTTAGCCAGTCTGCCTCAAGTGACACCCCACTAGCTGTGTATCTTATGAGAAGCTTCGTTACCTTTGCAAGCGGTTTCTTGAAGTTGGTGATGGGATTATATTGGTGACGAGGCATTGGCTATCTTAAGAGAGTCATATTGGTCCTGCCAGTTGCTCAACCAAATACACATTTTGAGATACTGTGGCCAGTCTGCCTGAAGCGATACGCCACTAGTTGTGTATCTTAAGAGAAACGTCGTTACTCTTGCCAGCAGTTTCTTGACTTTGAAGCTGTGATTATACTGGTGACGAGATATTGGTTACCCTAAGAGAGTCACAGTGTTTCGTGCCAGTTGCTCACCCAAATACACATTTTTTAGATACTGTTTCCAGTGTGCCTGAAGCGATACGCCACTAGTTGTGTATCTTAAGAGAAACATCGTTACTTTTGCCAGGGGTTTCTAGAAGTTGCTGATTTGATTCTGCTGGTGACGAGGCATTGGCTACCTCAAGAGAGTCATAGAGATACCTGACAGTTCTTCACCCAAATACACATTTTTTAGATACTCTTTCCAGTCTGCCTGATAGCTACGCCACTAGTTGTGTATCTTAAGAGTCATTGTAACTTTTGCCAGGGGTTTCTTGAAGCTGCTGATGTGATTATGCTGGTGACGAGGCATTGGCTACCCTATGAGTGTCATAGTGATTCCTGCTAGTTGCTCACCCAAATACACATTTTTTTGATACTTTGGCCAGTCTGCCTCAAGTGACACCCCACTAGCTGTGTATCTTATGAGAAGCTTCGTTACCTTTGCAAGCGGTTTCTTGAAGTTGGTGATGGGATTATGTTGGTGACGAGGCATTGGCTACCTTAAGAGAGTCATAGTGCTTCCTGCCAGTTGCTCACCCAAATACACATTTTGAGATACTGTGGCCAGTCTGCCTGAAGCGATACGCCACTAGTTGTGTATCTTAAGAGAAACATCGTTACTCTTGCCAGCGGTTTCTTGACTTTGAAGCTGTGATTATACTGGTGACGAGATATTGGCTACCCTAAGAGAGTCACAGTGTTTCGTGCCAGTTGCTCACCCAAATACACATTTTTTAGATACTGTTTCCTGTGTGCCTGAAGCGATACGCCACTAGTTGTGTATCTTAAGAGAAACATCGTTACTTTTGCCAATGGTTTCTAGAAGTTGCTGATTTGATTCTGCTGGTGACGAGGCATTGGCTACCTCAAGAGAGTCATAGAGATTCCTGCCAGTTCTTCACCCAAATACACATTTTTTAGATACTCTTTCCAGTCTGCCTGATAGCTACGCCACTAGTTGTGTATCTTAAGAGTCATTGTAACTTTTGCCAGGGGTTTCTTGAAGCTGCTGATGTGATTATGCTGGTGACGAGGCATTGGCTACCCTATGAATGTCATAGTGATTCCTGCTAGTTTCTCACCCAAATACACATTTTTTTGATACTTTGGCCAGTCTGCCTCAAGTGACACCCCACTAGCTGTGTATCTTATGAGAAGCTTCGTTACCTTTGCAAGCGGTTTCTTGAAGTTGGTGATGGGATTATGTTGGTGACGAGGCATTGGCTACCTTAAGAGAGTCATAGTGCTTCCTGCCAGTTGCTCACCCAAATACACATTTTGAGATACTGTGGCCAGTCTGCCTGAAGCGATACGCCACTAGTTGTGTATCTTAAGAGAAACGTCGTTACTCTTGCCAGCAGTTTCTTGACTTTGAAGCTGTGATTATACTGGTGACGAGATATTGGTTACCCTAAGAGAGTCACAGTGTTTCGTGCCAGTTGCTCCCCCAAATAAACATTTTTTAGATACTGTTTCCAGTGTGCCTGAAGCGATACGCCACTAGTTGTGTATCTTAAGAGAAACATCGTTACTTTTGCCAGGGGTTTCTAGAAGTTGCTGATTTGATTCTGCTGGTGACGAGGCATTGGCTACCTCAAGAGAGTCATAGAGATACCTGACAGTTCTTCACCCAAATACACATTTTTTAGATACTCTTTCCAGTCTGCCTGATAGCTACGCCACTAGTTGTGTATCTTAAGAGTCATTGTAACTTTTGCCAGGGGTTTCTTGAAGCTGCTGATGTGATTATGCTGGTGACGAGGCATTGACTACCCTATGAGTGTCATAGTGATTCCTGCTAGTTGCTCACCCAAATACACATTTTTTTGATACTTTGGCCAGTCTGCCTCAAGTGACACCCCACTAGCTGTGTATCTTATGAGAAGCTTCGTTACCTTTGCAAGCGGTTTCTTGAAGTTGGTGATGGGATTATGTTGGTGACGAGGCATTGGCTACCTTAAGAGAGTCATAGTGCTTCCTGCCAGTTGCTCACCCAAATACACATTTTGAGATACTGTGGCCAGTCTGCCTGAAGCGATACGCCACTAGTTGTGTATCTTAAGAGAAACATCGTTACTCTTGCCAGCGGTTTCTTGACTTTGAAGCTGTGATTATACTGGTGACGAGATATTGGCTACCCTAAGAGAGTCACAGTGTTTCGTGCCAGTTGCTCACCCAAATACACATTTTTTAGATACTGTTTCCTGTGTGCCTGAAGCGATACGCCACTAGTTGTGTATCTTAAGAGAAACATCGTTACTTTTGCCAATGGTTTCTAGAAGTTGCTGATTTGATTCTGCTGGTGACGAGGCATTGGCTACCTCAAGAGAGTCATAGAGATTCCTGCCAGTTCTTCACCCAAATACACATTTTTTAGATACTCTTTCCAGTCTGCCTGATAGCTACGCCACTAGTTGTGTATCTTAAGAGTCATTGTAACTTTTGCCAGGGGTTTCTTGAAGCTGCTGATGTGATTATGCTGGTGACGAGGCATTGGCTACCCTATGAATGTCATAGTGATTCCTGCTAGTTTCTCACCCAAATACACATTTTTTTGATACTTTGGCCAGTCTGCCTCAAGTGACACCCCACTAGCTGTGTATCTTATGAGAAGCTTCGTTACCTTTGCAAGCGGTTTCTTGAAGTTGGTGATGGGATTATGTTGGTGACGAGGCATTGGCTACCTTAAGAGAGTCATAGTGCTTCCTGCCAGTTGCTCACCCAAATACACATTTTGAGATACTGTGGCCAGTCTGCCTGAAGCGATACGCCACTAGTTGTGTATCTTAAGAGAAACATCGTTACTCTTGCCAGCGGTTTCTTGACTTTGAAGCTGTGATTATACTGGTGACGAGATATTGGCTACCCTAAGAGAGTCACACTGTTTCGTGCCAGTTGCTCACCCAAATACACATTTTTTAGATACTGTTTCCAGTGTGCCTGAAGCGATACGCCACTAGTTGTGTATCTTAAGAGAAACATCGTTTCTTTTGCCAATGGTTTCTAGAAGTTGCTGATTTGATTCTGCTGGTGACGAGGCATTGGCTACCTCAAGAAAGTCATAGAGATTCCTGCCAGTTCTTCACCCAAATACACATTTTTTAGATACTCTTTCCAGTCTGCCTGATAGCTACGCCACTAGTTGTGTATCTTAAGAGTCATTGTAACTTTTGCCAGGGGTTTCTTGAAGTTGCTGATGAGATTATGCTGGTGACGAGGCATTGGCTACCCTATGAGTGTCATAGTGATTCCTACTAGTTGCTCACCCAAATACACATTTTTTTGATACTTTGGCCAGTCTGCCTCAAGTGACACCCCACTAGCTGTGTATCTTATGATAAGCTTCGTTACCTTTGCAAGCGGTTTCTTGAAGTTGGTGATGGGATTATGTTGGTGACGAGGCATTGGCTATCTTAAGAGAGTCATAGTGCTTCCTGCCAGTTGCTCACCCAAATACACATTTTGAGATACTGTGGCCAGTCTGCCTGAAGCGATACGCCACTAGTTGTGTATCTTAAGAGAAACATCGTTACTCTTGGCAGCGGTTTCTTGACTTTGAAGCTGTGATTATACTGGTGACGAGATATTGGCTACCCTAAGAGAGTCACAGTGTTTCGTGCCAGTTGCTCACCCAAATACACATTTTTTAGATACTGTTTCCTGTGTGCCTGAAGCGATACGCCACTAGTTGTGTATCTTAAGAGAAACATCGTTACTTTTGCCAGGGGTTTCTAGAAATTGCTGATTTGATTCTGCTGGTGACGAGGCATTGGCTACCTCAAGAGAGTCATAGAGATTCCTGCCAGTTCTTCACCCAAATACACATTTTTTAGATACTCTTTCCAGTCTGCCTGATAGCTACGCCACTAGTTGTGTATCTTAAGAGTCATTGTAACTTTTGCCAGGGGTTTCTTGAAGTTGCTGATGTGATTATGCTGGTGACGAGGCATTGGCTACCCTATGAGTGTCATAGTGATTCCTGCTAGTTGCTCACCCAAATACACATTTTTTTGATACTTTAGCCAGTCTGCCTCAAGTGACACCCCACTAGCTGTGTATCTTATGAGAAGCTTCGTTACCTTTGCAAGCGGTTTCTTGAAGTTGGTGATGGGATTATGTTGGTGACGAGGCATTGGCTATCTTAAGAGAGTCATAGTGGTTCCTGCCAGTTGCTCACCCAAATACACATTTTGAGATACTGTGGCCAGTCTGCCTGAAGCGATACGCCACTAGTTGTGTATCTTAAGAGAAACGTCGTTACTCTTGCCAGCAGTTTCTTGACTTTGAAGCTGTGATTATACTGGTGACGAGATATTGGTTACCCTAAGAGAGTCACAGTGTTTCGTGCCAGTTGCTCACCCAAATACACATTTTTTAGATACTGTTTCCAGTGTGCCTGAAGCGATACGCCACTAGTTGTGTATCTTAAGAGAAACATCGTTACTTTTGCCAGGGGTTTCTAGAAGTTGCTGATTTGATTCTGCTGGTGACGAGGCATTGGCTACCTCAAGAGAGTCATAGAGATACCTGACAGTTCTTCACCCAAATACACATTTTTTAGATACTCTTTCCAGTCTGCCTGATAGCTACGCCACTATTTGTGTATCTTAAGAGTCATTGTAACTTTTGCCAGGGGTTCTTGAAGCTGCTGATGTGATTATGCTGGTGACGAGGCATTGGCTACCCTATGAGTGTCATAGTGATTCCTGCTAGTTGCTCACCCAAATACACATTTTTTTGATACTTTGGCCAGTCTGCCTCAAGTGACAACCCACTAGCTGTGTATCTTATGATAAGCTTCGTTACCTTTGCAAGCGGTTTCTTGAAGTTGGTGATGGGATTATGTTGGTGACGAGCCATTGGCTACCTTAAGAGAGTCATAGTGCTTCCTGCCAGTTGCTCACCCAAATACACTTTTTGAGATACTGTGGCCAGTCTGCCTGAAGCGATACGCCACTAGTTGTGTATCTTAAGAGAAACATCGTTACTCTTGCCAGCGGTTTCTTGACTTTGAAGCTGTGATTATACTGGTGACGAGATATTGGCTACCCTAAGAGAGTCACAGTGTTTCGTGCCAGTTGCTCACCCAAATACACATTTTTTAGATACTGTTTCCTGTGTGCCTGAAGCGATACGCCACTAGTTGTGTATCTTAAGAGAAACATCGTTACTTTTGCCAATGGTTTCTAGAAGTTGCTGATTTGATTCTGCTGGTGACGAGGCATTGGCTACCTCAAGAGAGTCATAGAGATTCCTGCCAGTTCTTCACCCAAATACACATTTTTTAGATACTCTTTCCAGTCTGCCTGATAGCTACGCCACTAGTTGTGTATCTTAAGAGTCATTGTAACTTTTGCCAGGGGTTTCTTGAAGCTGCTGATGTGATTATGCTGGTGACGAGGCATTGGCTACCCTATGAGTGTCATAGTGATTCCTGCTAGTTGCTCACCCAAATACACATTTTTTTGATACTTTGGCCAGTCTGCCTCAAGTGACACCCCACTAGCTGTGTATCTTATGAGAAGCTTCGTTACCTTTGCAAGCGGTTTCTTGAAGTTGGTGATGGGATTATGTTGGTGACGAGGCATTGTCTACCTTAAGAGAGTCATAATGCTTCCTGCCAGTTGCTCACCCAAATACACATTTTGAGATACTGTGGCCAGTCTGCCTGAAGCGATACGCCACTAGTTGTGTATCTTAAGAGAAACATCGTTACTCTTGCCAGCGGTTTCTTGACTTTGAAGCTGTGATTATACTGGTGACGAGATATTGGCTACCCTAAGAGAGTCACAGTGTTTCGTGCCAGTTGCTCACCCAAATACACATTTTTTAGATACTGTTTCCAGTGTGCCTGAAGCGATACGCCACTGGTTGTGTATCTTAAGAGAAACATCGTTACTTTTGCCAGGGGTTTCTAGAAATTGCTGATTTGATTCTGCTGGTGACGAGGCATTGGCTACCTCAAGAGAGTCATAGAGATTCCTGCCAGTTCTTCACCCAAATACACATTTTTTAGATACTCTTTCCAGTCTGCCTGATAGCTACGCCACTAGTTGTGTATCTTAAGAGTCATTGTAACTTTTGCCAGGGGTTTCTTGAAGTTGCTGATGTGATTATGCTGGTGACGAGGCATTGGCTACCCTATGAGTGTCATAGTGATTCCTGCTAGTTGCTCACCCAAATACACATTTTTTTGATACTTAAGCCAGTCTGCCTCAAGTGACACCCCACTAGCTGTGTATCTTATGAGAAGCTTCGTTACCTTTGCAAGCGGTTTCTTGAAGTTGGTGATGGGATTATGTTGGTGACGAGGCATTGGCTATCTTAAGAGAGTCATAGTGGTTCCTGCCAGTTGCTCACCCAAATACACATTTTGAGATACTGTGGCCAGTCTGCCTGAAGCGATACGCCACTAGTTGTGTATCTTAAGAGAAACGTCGTTACTCTTGCCAGCAGTTTCTTGACTTTGAAGCTGTGATTATACTCGTGACGAGATATTGGTTACCCTAAGAGAGTCACAGTGTTTCGTGCCAGTTGCTCACCCAAATACACATTTTTTAGATACTGTTTCCAGTGTGCCTGAAGCGATACGCCACTAGTTGTGTATCTTAAGAGAAACATCGTTACTTTTGCCAGGGGTTTCTAGAAGTTGCTGATTTGATTCTGCTGGTGACGAGGCATTGGCTACCTCAAGAGAGTCATAGAGATACCTGACAGTTCTTCACCCAAATACACATTTTTTAGATACTCTTTCCAGTCTGCCTGATAGCTACGCCACTAGTTGTGTATCTTAAGAGTCATTGTAACTTTTGCCAGGGGTTTCTTGAAGCTGCTGATGTGATTATGCTGGTGACGAGGCATTGGCTACCCTATGAGTGTCATAGTGATTCCTGCTAGTTGCTGACCCAAATACACATTTTTTTGATACTTTGGCCAGTCTGCCTCAAGTGACACCCCACTAGCTGTGTATCTTATGATAAGCTTCGTTACCTTTGCAAGCGGTTTCTTGAAGTTGGTGATGGGATTATGTTGGTGACGAGGCATTGGCTACCTTAAGAGAGTCATAGTGCTTCCTGCCAGTTGCTCACCCAAATACACATTTTGAGATACTGTGGCCAGTCTGCCTGAAGCGATACGCCACTAGTTGTGTATCTTAAGAGAAACATCGTTACTCTTGCCAGCGGTTTCTTGACTTTGAAGCTGTGATTATACTGGTGACGAGATATTGGCTACCCTAAGAGAGTCACAGTGTTTCGTGCCAGTTGCTCACCCAAATACACATTTTTTAGATACTGTTTCCTGTGTGCCTGAAGCGATACGCCACTAGTTGTGTATCTTAAGAGAAACATCGTTACTTTTGCCAATGGTTTCTAGAAGTTGCTGATTTGATTCTGCTGGTGACGAGGCATTGGCTACCTCAAGAGAGTCATAGAGATTCCTGCCAGTTCTTCACCCAAATACACATTTTTTAGATACTCTTTCCAGTCTGCCTGATAGCTACGCCACTAGTTGTGTATCTTAAGAGTCATTGTAACTTTTGCCAGGGGTTTCTTGAAGCTGCTGATGTGATTATGCTGGTGACGAGGCATTGGCTACCCTATGAGTGTCATAGTGATTCCTGCTAGTTGCTCAACCAAATACACATTTTTTTGATACTTTGGCCAGTCTGCCTCAAGTGACACCCCACTAGCTGTGTATCTTATGAGAAGCTTCGTTACCTTTGCAAGCGGTTTCTTGAAGTTGGTGATGGGATTATGTTGGTGTCGAGGCATTGGCTACCTTAAGAGAGTCATAGTGCTTCCTGCCAGTTGCTCACCCTAATACACATTTTGAGATACTGTTGCCAGTCTGCCTGAAGCGATACGCCACTAGTTGTGTATCTTAAGAGAAACATCGTTACTCTTGCCAGCGGTTTCTTGACTTTGAAGCTGTGATTATACTGGTGACGAGATATTGGCTACCCTAAGAGAGTCACAGTGTTTCGTGCCAGTTGCTCACCCAAATACACATTTTTTAGATACTGTTTCCAGTGTGCCTGAAGCGATACGCCACTGGTTGTGTATCTTAAGAGAAACATCGTTACTTTTGCCAGGGGTTTCTAGAAATTGCTGATTTGATTCTGCTGGTGACGAGGCATTGGCTACCTCAAGAGAGTCATAGAGATTCCTTCCAGTTCTTCACCCAAATACACATTTTTTAGATACTCTTTCCAGTCTGCCTGATAGCTACGCCACTAGTTGTGTATCTTAAGAGTCATTGTAACTTTTGCCAGGGGTTTCTTGAAGTTGCTGATGAGATTATGCTGGTGACGAGGCATTGGCTACCCTATGAGTGTCATAGTGATTCCTACTAGTTGCTCACCCAAATACACATTTTTTTGATACTTTGGCCAGTCTGCCTCAAGTGACACCCCACTAGCTGTGTATCTTATGAGAAGCTTCGTTACCTTTGCAAGCGGTTTCTTGAAGTTGGTGATGGGATTATGTTGCTGACGAGGCATTGTCTACCTTAAGAGAGTCATAATGCTTCCCGCCAGTTGCTCACCCAAATACACATTTTGAGATACTGTGGCCAGTCTGCCTGAAGCGATACGCCACTAGTTGTGTATCTTAAGAGAAACATCGTTACTCTTGCCAGCGGTTTCTTGACTTTGAAGCTGTGATTATACTGGTGACGAGATATTGGCTACCCTAAGAGAGTCACAGTGTTTCGTGCCAGTTGCTCACCCAAATACACATTTTTTAGATACTGTTTCCAGTGTGCCTGAAGCGATACGCCACTGGTTTTGTATCTTAAGAGAAACATCGTTACTTTTGCCAGGGGTTTCTAGAAATTGCTGATTTGATTCTGCTGGTGACGAGGCATTGGCTACCTCAAGAGAGTCATAGAGATTCCTGCCAGTTCTTCACCCAAATACACATTTTTTAGATACTCTTTCCAGTCTGCCTGATAGCTACGCCACTAGTTGTGTATCTTAAGAGTCATTGTAACTTTTGCCAGGGGTTTCATGAAGTTGCTGATGTGATTATGCTGGTGACGAGGCATTGGCTACCCTATGAGTGTCATAGTGATTCCTGCTAGTTGCTCACCCAAATACACATTTTTTTGATACTTTAGCCACTCTGCCTCAAGTGACACCCCACTAGCTGTGTATCTTATGAGAAGCTTCGTTACCTTTGCAAGCGGTTTCTTGAAGTTGGTGATGGGATTATGTTGGTGACGAGGCATTGGCTACCTTAAGAGAGTCATAGTGCTTCCTGCCAGTTGCTCACCCAAATACACATTTTGAGATACTGTGGCCAGTCTGCCTGAAGCGATACGCCACTAATTGTGTATCTTAAGAGAAACATCGTTACTCTTGCCAGCGGTTTCTTGACTTTGAAGCTGTGATTATACTGGTGACGAGATATTGGCTACCCTAAGAGAGTCACAGTGTTTCGTGCCAGTTGCTCACCCAAATACACATTTTTTAGATACTGTTTCCTGTGTGCCTGAAGCGATACGCCACTAGTTGTGTATCTTAAGAGAAACATCGTTACTTTTGCCAATGGTTTCTAGAAGTTGCTGATTTGATTCTGCTGGTGACGAGGCATTGGCTACCTCAAGAGAGTCATAGAGATTCCTGCCAGTTCTTCACCCAAATACACATTTTTTAGATACTCTTTCCAGTCTGCCTGATAGCTACGCCACTAGTTGTGTATCTTAAGAGTCATTGTAACTTTTGCCAGGGGTTTCTTGAAGCTGCTGATGTGATTATGCTGGTGACGAGGCATTGGCTACCCTATGAGTGTCATAGTGATTCCTGCTAGTTGCTCACCCAAATACACATTTTTTTGATACTTTGGCCAGTCTGCCTCAAGTGACACCCCACTAGCTGTGTATCTTATGAGAAGCTTCGTTACCTTTGCAAGCGGTTTCTTGAAGTTGGTGATGGGATTATGTTGGTGACGAGGCATTGGCTACCTTAAGAGAGTCATAGTGCTTCCTGCCAGTTGCTCACCCAAATACACATTTTGAGATACTGTGGCCAGTCTGCCTGAAGCGATACGCCACTAGTTGTGTATCTTAAGAGAAACATCATTACTCTTGCCAGCGGTTTCTTGACTTTGAAGCTGTGATTATACTGGTGACGAGATATTGGCTACCCTAAGAGAGTCACAGTGTTTCGTGCCAGTTGATCACCCAAATACACATTTTTTAGATACTGTTTCCAGTGTGCCTGAAGCGATACGCCACTAGTTGTGTATCTTAAGAGAAACATCGTTACTTTTGCCAATGGTTTCTAGAAGTTGCTGATTTGATTCTGCTGGTGACGAGGCATTGGCTACCTCAAGAGAGTCATAGAGATTCCTGCCAGTTCTTCACCCAAATACACATTTTTTAGATACTCTTTCCAGTCTGCCTGATAGCTACGCCACTAGTTTTGTATCTTAAGAGTCATTGTAACTTTTGCCAGGGGTTTCTTGAAGTTGCTGATGAGATTATGCTGGTGACGAGGCATTGGCTACCCTATGAGTGTCATAGTGATTCCTACTAGTTGCTCACCCAAATACACATTTTTTGATACTTTGGCCAGTCTGCCTCAAGTGACACCCCACTAGCTGTGTATCTTATGAGAAGCTTCGTTACCTTTGCAAGCGGTTTCTTGAAGTTGGTGATGGGATTATGTTGGAGACGAGGCATTGTCTACCTTAAGAGAGTCATAATGCTTCCTGCCAGTTGCTCACCCAAATACACATTTTGAGATACTGTGGCCAGTCTGCCTGAAGCGATACGCCACTAGTTGTGTATCTTAAGAGAAACATCGTTACTCTTGCCAGCGGTTTCTTGACTTTGAAGCTGTGATTATACTGGTGACGAGATATTGGCTACCCTAAGAGAGTCACAGTGTTTCGTGCCAGTTGCTCACCCAAATACACATTTTTTAGATACTGTTTCCAGTGTGCCTGAAGCGATACGCCACTGGTTGTGTATCTTAAGAGAAACATCGTTACTTTTGCCAGGGGTTTCTAGTTATTGCTGATTTGATTCTGCTGGTGACGAGGCATTGGCTACCTCAAGAGAGTCATAGAGATTCCTGCCAGTTCTTCACCCAAATACACATTTTTTAGATACTCTTTCCAGTCTGCCTGATAGCTACGCCACTAGTTGTGTATCTTAAGAGTCATTGTAACTTTTGCCAGGGGTTTCTTGAAGTTGCTGATGTGATTATGCTGGTGACGAGGCATTGGCTACCCTATGAGTGTCATAGTGATTCCTGCTAGTTGCTCACCCAAATACACATTTTTTTGATACTTTAGCCAGTCTGCCTCAAGTGACACCCCACTAGCTGTGTATCTTATGAGAAGCTTCGTTACCTTTGCAAGCGGTTTCTTGAAGTTGGTGATGGGATTATGTTGGTGACGAGGCATTGGCTATCTTAAGAGAGTCATAGTGCTTCCTGCCAGTTGCTCACCCAATACACATTTTGAGATACTGGCGTCTGCCTGAAGCGATACGCCACTAGTTGTGTATCTTAAGAGATACATCGTTACCCTTGCCAGCGGTTTCTTGACTTTGAAGCTGTGATTATACTGGTGACGAGATATTGGCTACCCTAAGAGAGTCACAGTGTTTCGTGCCAGTTGCTCCCCCAAATAAACATTTTTTAGATACTGTTTCCAGTGTGCCTGAAGCGATACGCCACTAGTTGTGTATCTTAAGAGAAACATCGTTACTTTTGCCAGGGGTTTCTAGAAGTTGCTGATTTAATTCTGCTGGTGACGAGGCATTTTCTACCTCAAGAGAGTCATAGAGATACCTGCCAGTTCTTCACCCAAATACACATTTTTTAGATACTCTTTCCAGTCTGCCTGATAGCTACGCCACTAGTTGTGTATCTTAAGAGTCATTGTAACTTTCGCCAGGGGTTTCTTGAAGTTGCTGATGTGATTATGCTGGTGACGAGGCATTGGCTACCCTATGAGTGTCATAGTGATTCCTGCTAGTTGCTCACCCAAATACACATTTTTTTGATACTTTGGCCAGTCTGCCTCAAGTGACACCCCACTAGCTGTGTATCTTATGAGAAGCTTCGTTACCTTTGCAAGCGGTTTCTTGAAGTTGGTGATGGGATTATGTTGGTGACGAGGCATCGGCTACCTTAAGAGAGTCATAATGCTTCCTGCCAGTTGCTCACCCAAATACACATTTTGAGATACTGTGGCCAGTCTGCCTGAAGCGATACGCCACTAGTTGTGTATCTTAAGACAAACATCGTTACTCTTGCCAGCGGTTTCTTGACTTTGAAGCTGTGATTATACTGGTGACGAGATATTGGCTACCCTAAGAGAGTCACAGTGTTTCGTGCCAGTTGCTCACACAAATACACATTTTTTAGATACTGTTTCCAGTGTGCCTGAAGCGATACGCCACTAGTTGTGTATCTTAAGAGAAACATCGTTACTTTTGCCAGGGGTTTCTAGAAGTTGCTGATTTGATTCTGCTGGTGACGAGGCATTGGCTACCTCAAGAGAGTCATAGAGATTCCTGCCAGTTCTTCACTCAAATACACATTTTTTAGATACTCTTTCCAGTCTGCCTCATAGCTACGCCACTAGTTGTGTATCTTAAGAGTCATTGTAACTTTTGCCAGGGGTTTCTTGAAGTTGCTGATGTGATTATGCTGGTGACGAGGCATTGGCTACCCTATGAGTGTCATAGTGATTCCTGCTAGTTGCTCACCCAAATACACATTTTTTTGATACTTTGGCCAGTCTGCCTCAAGTGACACCCCACTAGCTGTGTATCTTATGAGAAGCTTCGTTACCTTTGCAAGCGGTTTCTTGAAGTTGGTGATGGAATTATGATGGTGACGAGGCATTGGCTATCTTAAGAGAGTCATAGTGCTTCCTGCCAGTTGCTCACCCAAATACACATTTTGAGATACTGTGGCCAGTCTGCCTGAAGCGATACGCCACTAGTTGTGTATCTGAAGAGAAACATCGTTACTCTTGCCAGCGGTTTCTTGACTTTGAAGCTGTGATTATACTGGAGACGAGATATTGGCTACCCTAAGAGAGTCACAGTGTTTCCTGCCAGTTGCTCACCCAAATACACATTTTTTAGATACTGTTTCCAGTGTGCCTGAAGCGATACGCCACTAGTTGTGTATCTTAAGAGAAACATCGTTACGTTTGAAAGGGGTTTCTAGAAGTTGCTGATTTGATTCTGCTGGTGACGAGGCATTGGCTACCTCAAGAGAGTCATAGAGATTCCTGCCAGTTCTTCACCCAAATACACATTTTTTTAGATACCCTTTCCAGTCTGCCTGATAGCTACGCCACTAGTTGTGTATCTTAAGAGTCATTGTAACTTTTGCCAGGGGTTTCTTGAAGTTGCTGATGTGATTATGCTGGTGACGAGGCATTGGCTACCCTATGAGTGTCATAGTGATTCCTGCTAGTTGCTCACCCAAATACACATTTTTTTGATACTTTGGCCAGTCTGCCTCAAGTGACACCCCACTAGCTGTGTATCTTATGAGAAACTTCGTTACCTTTGCAAGCGGTTTCTTGAAGTTGGTGATGGGATTATGTTGGTGACGAGGCATTGGCTACCTTAAGAGAGTCATAGTGCTTCCTGCCAGTTGCTCGCCCAAATACACATTTTGAGATACTGTGGCCAGTCTGCCTGAAGCGATACGCCACTAGTTGTGTATCTTAAGAGAAACATCGTTACTCTTGCCAGCGGTTTCTTGACTTTGAAGCTGTGATTATACTGGTGACGAGATATTGGCTACCCTAAGAGAGTCACAGTGTTTCGTGCCAGTTGCTCACCCAAATACACATTTTTTAGATACTGTTTCCAGTGTGCCTGAAGCGATACGCCACTAGTTGTGTATCTTAAGAGAAACATCGTTACTTTTGCCAGGGGTTTCTAGAAGTTGCTGATTTGATTCTGCTGGTGACGAGGCATTGGCTACCTCAAGAGAGTCATAGAGATTCCTGCCAGTTCTTCACCCAAATACACATTTTTTAGATACTCTTTCCAGTCTGCCTGATAGCTACGCCACTAGTTGTGTATCTTAAGAGTCATTGTAACTTTTGCCAGGGGTTTCTTGAAGTTGCTGATGTGATTATGCTGGTGACGAGGCATTGGCTACCCTATGAGTGTCATAGTGATTCCTGCTAGTTGCTCACCCAAATACACATTTTTTTGATACTTTGGCCAGTCTGCCTCAAGTGACACCCCACTAGCTGTGTATCTTATGAGAAGCTTCGATACCTTTGCAAGCGGTTTCTTGAAGTTGGCGATGGGATTATGTTGGTGACGAGGCATTGGCTACCTTAAGAGAGTCATAGTGCTTCCTGCCAGTTGCTCACCCAAATACACATTTTGAGATACTGTGGCCAGTCTGCCTGAAGCGATACGCCACTAGTTGTGTATCTTAAGAGAAACATCGTTACTTTTGAAAGGGGTTTCTAGAAGTTGCTGATTTGATTCTGCTGGTGACGAGGCATTGGCTACCCCAAGAGAGTCATAGAGATTCCTGCCAGTTCTTCACCCAAATACACATTTTTTAGATACTCTTTACAGTCTGCCTGATAGCTACGCCACTAGTTGTGTATCTTAAGAGTCATTGTAACTTTTGCCAGGGGTTTCTTTAAGTTGCTGATGTGATTATGCTGGTGACGAGGCATTGGCTACCCTATGAGTGTCATAGTGATTACTGCTAGTTGCTCACCCAAATACACATTTTTTTGATACTTTGGCCAGTCTGCCTCAAGTGACACCCCACTAGCTGTGTATCTTATGAGAAGCTTCGTTACCTTTGCAAGCGGTTTCTTGAAGTTGGTGATGGGATTATGTTGGTGACGAGGCATTGGCTACCTTAAGAGAGTCATAGAGATTCCTGCCAGTTCTTCACCCAAATACACATTTTTTAGATACTCTTTCCAGTCTGCCTGATAGCTACGCCACTAGTTGTGTATCTTAAGAGTCATTGTAACTTTTGCCAGGGGTTTCTTGAAGTTGCTGATGTGATTATGCTGGTGACGAGGCATTGGCTACCCTATGAGTGTCATAGTGATTACTGCTAGTTGCTCACCCAAATACACATTTTTTTGATACTTTGGCCAGTCTGCCTCAAGTGACACCCCACTAGCTGTGTATCTTATGAGAAGCTTCGATACCTTTGCAAGCGGTTTCTTGAAGTTGGCGATGGGATTATGTTGGTGACGAGGCATTGGCTACCTTAAGAGAGTCATAGTGCTTCCTGCCAGTTGCTCACCCAAATACACATTTTGAGATACTGTGGCCAGTCTGCCTGAAGCGATACGCCACTAGTTGTGTATCTTAAGAGAAACATCGTTACTTTTGCCAGGGGTTTCTAGAAGTTGCTGATTTGATTCTGCTGGTGACGAGGCATTGGCTACCTCAAGAGGGTCATAGAGATTCCTGCCAGTTCTTCACACAAATACACATTTTTTAGATACTCTTTCCAGTCTGCCTGATAGCTACGCCACAAGTTGTGTATCTTAAGAGTCATTGTAACTTTTGCCAGGGGTTTCTTGAAGTTGCTGATGTGATTATGCTGGTGACGAGGCATTGGCTACCCTATGAGTGTCATAGTGATTCCTGCTAGTTGCTCACCCAAATACACATTTTTTTGATACTTTGGCCAGTCTGCCTCAAGTGACACCCCACTAGCTGTGTATCTTATGAGAAGCTTCGTTACCTTTGCAAGCGGTTTCTTGAAGTTGGTGATGGGATTATGTTGGTGACGAGGCATTGGCTACCTTAAGAGAGTCATAGTGCTTCCTGCCAGTTGCTCACCCAAATACACATTTTGAGATACTGTGGCCAGTCTGCCTGAAGCGATACGCCACTAGTTGTGTATCTTAAGAGAAACATCGTTACTTTGGCCAGCGGTTTCTTGACTTTGAAGCTGAGATTATACTGGTGACGAGATTTGGCTACCCTAAGAGTGTCACAGTGTTTCGTGCCAGTTGCTCACACAAATACTCATTTTTTTGATACTTTGGCCAGTCTGCCTCAAGTGACACCCCACTAGCTGTGTATCTTATGAGAAGCTTCGTTACCTTTGCAAGCGGTTTCTTGAAGTTGGTGATGGGATTATGTTGGTGACGAGGCATTGGCTACCTTAAGAGAGTCATAGTGCTTCCTGCCAGTTGCTCACCCAAATACACATTTTGAGATACTGTGGCCAGTCTGCCTGAAGCGATACGCCACTAGTTGTGTATCTTAAGAGAAACATCGTTACTCTTGCCAGCGGTTTCTTGACTTTGAAGCTGAGATTATACTGGTGACGAGATATTGGCTACCCTAAGAGAGTCACAGTGTTTCGTGCCAGTTGCTCACCCAAATACACATTTTTTAGATACTGTTTCGTGTGCCTGAAGCTATACGCCACTAGTTGTGTATCTTAAGAGAAACATCGTTACTCTTGCCAGCGGTTTCTTGACTTTGAAGCTGTGATTATACTGGTGACGAGATATTGGCTACCCTAAGAGAGTCACAGTGTTTCGTGCCAGTTGCTCACCCAAATACACATTTTTTAGATACTGTTTCGTGTGCCTGAAGCTATACGCCACTAGTTGTGTATCTTAAGAGAAACATCGTTACTTTTGCCAGGGGTTACTAGAAGTTGCTGATTTGATTCTGCTGTTGACGAGGCATTGGCTACCTCAAGAGAGTCATAGCGATTCCTGCCAGTTCTTCACCCAAATACACATTTTTTAGATACTCTTTCCAGTCTGCCTGATAGCTACGCCACTAGTTGTGTCTCTTAAGAGTCATTGTAACTTTTGCCAGGGGTTTCTTGAAGTTGCTGATGTGATTATGCTGGTGACGAGGCATTGGCTACCCTATGAGTGTCATAGTGATTCCTGCTAGTTGCTCACCCAAATACACATTTTTTGATACTTTAGCCAGTCTGCCTCAAGTGACACCCCACTAGCTGTGTATCTTATGAGAAGCTTCGTTACCTTTGCAAGCGGTTTCTTGAAGTTGGTGATGGGATTATGTTGGTGACGAGGCATTGGCTATCTTAAGAGAGTCATATTGGTTCCTGCCAGTTGCTCACCCAAATACACATTTTGAGATACTGTGGCCAGTCTGCCTGAAGCGATACGCCACTAGTTGTGTATCTTAAGAGAAACATCGTTACTTTGGCCAGCGGTTTCTTGACTTTGAAGCTGAGATTATCCTGGTGACGAGATTTGGCTACCCTAAGAGTGTCACAGTGTTTCGTGCCAGTTGCTCACACAAATACACATTTTTTTGATACTTTGGCCAGTCTGCCTCAAGTGACACCCCACTAGCTGTGTATCTTACGAGAAGCTTCGTTACCTTTGCAAGCGGTTTCTTGAAGTTGGTGATGGGATTATGTTGGTGACGAGGCATTGGCTACCTTAAGAGAGTCATAGTGCTTCCTGCCAGTTGCTCACCCAAATACACATTTTGAGATACTGTGGCCAGTCTGCCTGAGGCGATACGCCACTAGTTGTGTATCTTAAGAGAAACATCGTTACTCTTGCCAGCGGTTTCTTGACTTTGAAGCTGAGATTATACTGGTGACGAGATATTGGCTACCCTAAGAGAGTCACAGTGTTTCGTGCCAGTTGCTCACCCAAATACACATTTTTTAGATACTGTTTCGTGTGCCTGAAGCTATACGCCACTAGTTGTGTATCTTAAGAGAAACATCGTTACTCTTGCCAGCGGTTTCTTGACTTTGAAGCTGTGATTATACTGGTGACGAGATATTGGCTACCCTAAGAGAGTCACAGTGTTTCGTGCCAGTTGCTCACCCAAATACACATTTTTTAGATACTGTTTCCAGTGTGCCTGAAGCGATACGCCACTAGTTGTGTATCTTAAGAGAAACATCGTTACTTTTGCCAGGGGTTTCTAGAAGTTGCTGATTTGATTCTGCTGGTGACGAGGCATTGGCTACCTCAAGAGAGTCATAGAGATTCCTGCCAGTTCTTCACCCAATACACATTTTTTAGATACTCTTTCCAGTCTGCCTGATAGCTACGCCACTAGTTGTGTATCTTAAGAGTCATTGTAACTTTTGCCAGGGGTTTCTTGAAGTTGCTGATGTGATTATGCTGGTGACGAGGCATTGGCTACCCTATGAGTGTCATAGTGATTCCTGCTAGTTGCTCACCCAAATACACATTTTTTTGATACTTTGGCCAGTCTGCCTCAAGTGACACCCCACTAGCTGTGTATCTTATGAGAAGCTTCGATACCTTTGCAAGCGGTTTCTTGAAGTTGGCGATGGGATTATGTTGGTGACGAGGCATTGGCTACCTTAAGAGAGTCATAGTGCTTCCTGCCAGTTGCTCACCCAAATACACATTTTGAGATACTGTGGCCAGTCTGCCTGAAGCGATACGCCACTAGTTGTGTATCTTAAGAGAAACATCGTTACTTTTGAAAGGGGTTTCTAGAAGTTGCTGATTTGATTCTGCTGGTGACGAGGCATTGGCTATCCCAAGAGAGTCATAGAGATTCCTGCCAGTTCTTCACCCAAATACACATTTTTTAGATACTCTTTACAGTCTGCCTGATAGCTACGCCACTAGTTGTGTATCTTAAGAGTCATTGTAACTTTTGCCAGGGGTTTCTTTAAGTTGCTGATGTGATTATGCTGGTGACGAGGCATTGGCTACCCTATGAGTGTCATAGTGATTACTGCTAGTTGCTCACCCAAATACACATTTTTTTGATACTTTGGCCAGTCTGCCTCAAGTGACACCCCACTAGCTGTGTATCTTATGAGAAGCTTCGTTACCTTTGCAAGCGGTTTCTTGAAGTTGGTGATGGGATTATGTTGGTGACGAGGCATTGGCTACCTCAAGAGAGTCATAGAGATTCCTGCCAGTTCTTCACACAAATACACATTTTTTAGATACTCTTTCCAGTCTGCCTGATAGCTACGCCACAAGTTGTGTATCTTAAGAGTCATTGTAACTTTTGCCAGGGGTTTCTTGAAGTTGCTGATGTGATTATGCTGGTGACGAGGCATTGGCTACCCTATGAGTGTCATAGTGATTCCTGCTAGTTGCTCACCCAAATACACATTTTTTTTGATACTTTGGCCAGTCTGCCTCAAGTGACACCCCACTAGCTGTGTATCTTATGAGAAGCTTCGTTACTTTTGCAAGCGGTTTCTTGAAGTTGGTGATGGGATTATGTTGGTGACGAGGCATTGGCTACCTTAAGAGAGTCATAGTGCTTCCTGCCAGTTGCTCACCCAAATACACATTTTGAGATACTGTGGCCAGTCTGCCTGAAGCGATACGCCACTAGTTGTGTATCTTAAGAGAAACATCGTTACTTTGGCCAGCGGTTTCTTGACTTTGAAGCTGAGATTATACTGGTGACGAGATTTGGCTACCCTAAGAGTGTCACAGTGTTTCGTGCCAGTTGCTCACACAAATACACATTTTTTTGATACTTTGGCCAGTCTGCCTCAAGTGACACCCCACTAGCTGTGTATCTTATGAGAAGCTTCGTTACCTTTGCAAGCGGTTTCTTGAAGTTGGTGATGGGATTATGTTGGTGACGAGGCATTGGCTACCTTAAGAGAGTCATAGTGCTTCCTGCCAGTTGCTCACCCAAATACACATTTTGAGATACTGTGGCCAGTCTGCCTGAAGCGATACGCCACTAGTTGTGTATCTTAAGAGAAACATCGTTACTCTTGCCAGCGGTTTCTTGACTTTGAAGCTGAGATTATACTGGTGACGAGATATTGGCTACCCTAAGAGAGTCACAGTGTTTCGTGCCAGTTGCTCACCCAAATACACATTTTTTAGATACTGTTTCGTGTGCCTGAAGCTATACGCCACTAGTTGTGTATCTTAAGAGAAACATCGTTACTCTTGCCAGCGGTTTCTTGACTTTGAAGCTGTGATTATACTGGTGACGAGATATTGGCTACCCTAAGAGAGTCACAGTGTTTCGTGCCAGTTGCTCACCCAAATACACATTTTTTAGATACTGTTTCGTGTGCCTGAAGCTATACGCCACTAGTTGTGTATCTTAAGAGAAACATCGTTACTTTTGCCAGGGGTTACTAGAAGTTGCTGATTTGATTCTGCTGTTGACGAGGCATTGGCTACCTCAAGAGAGTCATAGCGATTCCTGCCAGTTCTTCACCCAAATACACATTTTTTAGATACTCTTTCCAGTCTGCCTGATAGCTACGCCACTAGTTGTGTCTCTTAAGAGTCATTGTAACTTTTGCCAGGGGTTTCTTGAAGTTGCTGATGTGATTATGCTGGTGACGAGGCATTGGCTACCCTATGAGTGTCATAGTGATTCCTGCTAGTTGCTCACCCAAATACACATTTTTTTGATACTTTGGCCAGTCTGCCTCAAGTGACACCCCACTAGCTGTGTATCTTATGAGAAGCTTCGATACCTTTGCAAGCGGTTTCTTGAAGTTGGCGATGGGATTATGTTGGTGACGAGGCATTGGCTACCTTAAGAGAGTCATAGTGCTTCCTGCCAGTTGCTCACCCAAATACACATTTTGAGATACTGTGGCCAGTCTGCCTGAAGCGATACGCCACTAGTTGTGTATCTTAAGAGAAACATCGTTACTTTTGAAAGGGGTTTCTAGAAGTTGCTGATTTGATTCTGCTGGTGACGAGGCATTGGCTACCCCAAGAGAGTCATAGAGATTCCTGCCAGTTCTTCACCCAAATACACATTTTTTAGATACTCTTTACAGTCTGCCTGATAGCTACGCCACTAGTTGTGTATCTTAAGAGTCATTGTAACTTTTGCCAGGGGTTTCTTTAAGTTGCTGATGTGATTATGCTGGTGACGAGGCATTGGCTACCCTATGAGTGTCATAGTGATTACTGCTAGTTGCTCACCCAAATACACATTTTTTTGATACTTTGGCCAGTCTGCCTCAAGTGACACCCCACTAGCTGTGTATCTTATGAGAAGCTTCGTTACCTTTGCAAGCGGTTTCTTGAAGTTGGTGATGGGATTATGTTGGTGACGAGGCATTGGCTACCTCAAGAGAGTTATAGAGATTCCTGCCAGTTCTTCACACAAATACACATTTTTTAGATACTCTTTCCAGTCTGCCTGATAGCTACGCCACAAGTTGTGTATCTTAAGAGTCATTGTAACTTTTGCCAGGGGTTTCTTGAAGTTGCTGATGTGATTATGCTGGTGACGAGGCATTGGCTACCCTATGAGTGTCATAGTGATTCCTGCTAGTTGCTCACCCAAATACACATTTTTTTGATACTTTAGCCAGTCTGCCTCAAGTGACACCCCACTAGCTGTGTATCTTATGAGAAGCTTCGTTACATTTGCAAGCGGTTTCTTGAAGTTGGTGATGGGATTATGTTGGTGACGAGGCATTGGCTACCTTAAGAGAGTCATAGTGCTTCCTGCCAGTTGCTCACCCAAATACACATTTTGAGATACTGTGGCCAGTCTGCCTGAAGCGATACGCCACTAGTTGTGTATCTTAAGAGAAACATCGTTACTTTGGCCAGCGGTTTCTTGACTTTGAAGCTGAGATTATACTGGTGACGAGATTTGGCTACCCTAAGAGTGTCACAGTGTTTCGTGCCAGTTGCTCACACAAATACACATTTTTTTGATACTTTGGCCAGTCTGCCTCAAGTGACACCCCACTAGCTGTGTATCTTATGAGAAGCTTCGTTACCTTTGCAAGCGGTTTCTTGAAGTTGGTGATGGGATTATGTTGGTGACGAGGCATTGGCTACCTTAAGAGAGTCATAGTGCTTCCTGCCAGTTGCTCACCCAAATACACATTTTGAGATACTGTGGCCAGTCTGCCTGAAGCGATACGCCACTAGTTGTGTATCTTAAGAGAAACATCGTTACTCTTGCCAGCGGTTTCTTGACTTTGAAGCTGAGATTATACTGGTGACGAGATATTGGCTACCCTAAGAGAGTCACAGTGTTTCGTGCCAGTTGCTCACCCAAATACACATTTTTTAGATACTGTTTCGTGTGCCTGAAGCTATACGCCACTAGTTGTGTATCTTAAGAGAAACATCGTTACTCTTGCCAGCGGTTTCTTGACTTTGAAGCTGTGATTATACTGGTGACGAGATATTGGCTACCCTAAGAGAGTCACAGTGTTTCGTGCCAGTTGCTCACCCAAATACACATTTTTTAGATACTGTTTCGTGTGCCTGAAGCTATACGCCACTAGTTGTGTATCTTAAGAGAAACATCGTTACTTTTGCCAGGGGTTACTAGAAGTTGCTGATTTGATTCTGCTGTTGACGAGGCATTGGCTACCTCAAGAGAGTCATAGCGATTCCTGCCAGTTCTTCACCCAAATACACATTTTTTAGATACTCTTTCCAGTCTGCCTGATAGCTACGCCACTAGTTGTGTCTCTTAAGAGTCATTGTAACTTTTGCCAGGGGTTTCTTGAAGTTGCTGATGTGATTATGCTGGTGACGAGGCATTGGCTACACTATGAGTGTCATAGTGATTCCTGCTAGTTGCTCACCCAAATACACATTTTTTGATACTTTAGCCAGTCTGCCTCAAGTGACACCCCACTAGCTGTGTATCTTATGAGAAGCTTCGTTACCTTTGCAAGCGGTTTCTTGAAGTTGGTGATGGGATTATGTTGGTGACGAGGCATTGGCTATCTTAAGAGAGTCATATTGGTTCCTGCCAGTTGCTCACCCAAATACACATTTTGAGATACTGTGGCCAGTCTGCCTGAAGCGATACGCCACTAGTTGTGTATCTTAAGAGAAACATCGTTACTTTGGCCAGCGGTTTCTTGACTTTGAAGCTGAGATTATCCTGGTGACGAGATTTGGCTACCCTAAGAGTGTCACAGTGTTTCGTGCCAGTTGCTCACACAAATACACATATTTTTGATACTTTGGCCAGTCTGCCTCAAGTGACACCCCACTAGCTGTGTATCTTATGAGAAGCTTCGTTACCTTTGCAAGCGGTTTCTTGAAGTTGGTGATGGGATTATGTTGGTGACGAGGCATTGGCTACCTTAAGAGAGTCATAGTGCTTCCTGCCAGTTGCTCACCCAAATACACATTTTGAGATACTGTGGCCAGTCTGCCTGAAGCGATACGCCACTAGTTGTGTATCTTAAGAGAAACATCGTTACTCTTGCCAGCGGTTTCTTGACTTTGAAGCTGAGATTATACTGGTGACGAGATATTGGCTACCCTAAGAGAGTCACAGTGTTTCGTGCCAGTTGCTCACCCAAATACACATTTTTTAGATACTGTTTCGTGTGCCTGAAGCTATACGCCACTAGTTGTGTATCTTAAGAGAAACATCGTTACTCTTGCCAGCGGTTTCTTGACTTTGAAGCTGTGTTTATACTGGTGACGAGATATTGGCTACCCTAAGAGAGTCACAGTGTTTCGTGCCAGTTGCTCACCCAAATACACATTTTTTAGATACTGTTTCCAGTGTGCCTGAAGCGATACGCCACTAGTTGTGTATCTTAAGAGAAACATCGTTACTTTTGCCAGGGGTTTCTAGAAGTTGCTGATTTGATTCTGCTGGTGACGTGGCATTGGCTACCTCAAGAGAGTCATAGAGATTCCTGCC
This sequence comes from Schistocerca nitens, assembly GCF_023898315.1. Classification (NCBI taxonomy): domain Eukaryota; kingdom Metazoa; phylum Arthropoda; class Insecta; order Orthoptera; family Acrididae; genus Schistocerca; species Schistocerca nitens. The sequence goes on from NC_064616.1 coordinate 120,112,946, forward strand.
AGTTCTTCACCCAAATACACATTTTTTAGATACTCTTTCCAGTCTGCCTGATAGCTACGCCACTAGTTGTGTATCTTAAGAGTCATTGTAACTTTTGCCAGGGGTTTCTTGAAGTTGCTGATGTGATTATGCTGGTGACGAGGCATTGGCTACCCTATGAGTGTCATAGTGATTCCTGCTAGTTGCTCACCCAAATACACATTTTTTTGATACATTGGCCAGTCTGCCTCAAGTGACACCCCACTAGCTGTGTATCTTATGAGAAGCTTCGATACCTTTGCAAGCGGTTTCTTGAAGTTGGCGATGGGATTATGTTGGTGACGAGGCATTGGCTACCTTAAGAGAGTCATAGTGCTTCCTGCCAGTTGCTCACCCAAATACACATTTTGAGATACTGTGGCCAGTCTGCCTGAAGCGATACGCCACTAGTTGTGTATCTTAAGAGAAACATCGTTACTTTTGAAAGGGGTTTCTAGAAGTTGTTGATTTGATTCTGCTGGTGACGAGGCATTGGCTACCCCAAGAGAGTCATAGAGATTCCTGCCAGTTCTTCACCCAAATACACATTTTTTAGATACTCTTTACAGTCTGCCTGATAGCTACGCCACTAGTTGTGTATCTTAAGAGTCATTGTAACTTTTGCCAGGGGTTTCTTTAAGTTGCTGATGTGATTATGCTGGTGACGAGGCATTGGCTACCCTATGAGTGTCATAGTGATTACTGCTAGTTGCTCACCCAAATACACATTTTTTTGATACTTTGGCCAGTCTGCCTCAAGTGACACCCCACTAGCTGTGTATCTTATGAGAAGCTTCGTTACCTTTGCAAGCGGTTTCTTGAAGTTGGTGATGGGATTATGTTGGTGACGAGGCATTGGCTACCTTAAGAGAGTCATAGAGATTCCTGCCAGTTCTTCACCCAAATACACATTTTTTAGATACTCTTTCCAGTCTGCCTGATAGCTACGCCACTAGTTGTGTATCTTAAGAGTCATTGTAACTTTTGCCAGGGGTTTCTTGAAGTTGCTGATGTGATTATGCTGGTGACGAGGCATTGGCTACCCTATGAGTGTCATAGTGATTCCTGCTAGTTGCTCACCCAAATACACATTTTTTTGATACTTTGGCCAGTCTGCCTCAAGTGACACCCCACTAGCTGTGTATCTTATGAGAAGCTTCGATACCTTTGCAAGCGGTTTCTTGAAGTTGGCGATGGGATTATGTTGGTGACGAGGCATTGGCTACCTTAAGAGAGTCATAGTGCTTCCAGCCAGTTGCTCACCCAAATACACATTTTGAGATACTGTGGCCAGTCTGCCTGAAGCGATACGCCACTAGTTGTGTATATTAAGAGAAACATCGTTACTCTTGCCAGCGGTTTCTTGACTTTGAAGCTGTGATTATACTGGTGACGAGATATTGGCTACCTTAAGAGAGTCATAGTGCTTTCTGCCAGTTGGTCACCCAAATACACATTTTGAGATACTGTGGCCAGTCTGCCTGAAGCGATACGCCACTAGTTGTGTATCTTAAGAGAAACATCGTTACTTTTGCCAGGGGTTTCTAGAAGTTGCTGATTTGATTCTGCTGGTGACGAGGCATTGGCTACCTCAAGAGAGTCATAGAGATTCCTGCCAGTTCTTCACACAAATACACATTTTTTAGATACTCTTTCCAGTCTGCCTGATAGCTACGCCACAAGTTGTGTATCTTAAGAGTCATTGTAACTTTTGCCAGGGGTTTCTTGAAGTTGCTGATGTGATTATGCTGGTGACGAGGCATTGGCTACCCTATGAGTGTCATAGTGATTCCTGCTAGTTGCTCACCCAAATACACATTTTTTTGATACTTTGGCCAGTCTGCCTCAAGTGACACCCCACTAGCTGTGTATCTTATGAGAAGCTTCGTTACATTTGCAAGCGGTTTCTTGAAGTTGGTGATGGGATTATGTTGGTGACGAGGCATTGGCTACCTTAAGAGAGTCATAGTGCTTCCTGCCAGTTGCTCACCCAAATACACATTTTGAGATACTGTGGCCAGTCTGCCTGAAGCGATACGCCACTAGTTGTGTATCTTAAGAGAAACATCGTTACTTTGGCCAGCGGTTTCTTGACTTTGAAGCTGAGATTATACTGGTGACGAGATTTGGCTACCCTAAGAGTGTCACAGTGTTTCGTGCCAGTTGCTCACACAAATACACATTTTTTTGATACTTTGGACAGTCTGCCTCAAGTGACACCCCACTAGCTGTGTATCTTATGAGAAGCTTCGTTACCTTTGCAAGCGGTTTCTTGAAGTTGGTGATGGGATTATGTTGGTGACGAGGCATTGGCTACCTTAAGAGAGTCATAGTGCTTCCTGCCAGTTGCTCACCCAAATACACATTTTGAGATACTGTGGCCAGTCTGCCTGAAGCGATACGCCACTAGTTGTGTATCTTAAGAGAAACATCGTTACTCTTGCCAGCGGTTTCTTGACTTTGAAGCTGAGATTATACTGGTGACGAGATATTGGCTACCCTAAGAGAGTCACAGTGTTTCGTGCCAGTTGCTCACCCAAATACACATTTTTTAGATACTGTTTCGTGTGCCTGAAGCTATACGCCACTAGTTGTGTATCTTAAGAGAAACATCGTTACTCTTGCCAGCGGTTTCTTGACTTTGAAGCTGTGATTATACTGGTGACGAGATATTGGCTACCCTAAGAGAGTCACAGTGTTTCGTGCCAGTTGCTCACCCAAATACACATTTTTTAGATACTGTTTCGTGTGCCTGAAGCTATACGCCACTAGTTGTGTATCTTAAGAGAAACATCGTTACTTTTGCCAGGGGTTACTAGAAGTTGCTGATTTGATTCTGCTGTTGACGAGGCATTGGCTACCTCAAGAGAGTCATAGCGATTCCTGCCAGTTCTTCACCCAAATACACATTTTTTAGATACTCTTTCCAGTCTGCCTGATAGCTACGCCACTAGTTGTGTCTCTTAAGAGTCATTGTAACTTTTGCCAGGGGTTTCTTGAAGTTGCTGATGTGATTATGCTGGTGACGAGGCATTGGCTACCCTATGAGTGTCATAGTGATTCCTGCTAGTTGCTCACCCAAATACACATTTTTTGATACTTTAGCCAGTCTGCCTCAAGTGACACCCCACTAGCTGTGTATCTTATGAGAAGCTTCGTTACCTTTGCAAGCGGTTTCTTGAAGTTGGTGATGGGATTATGTTGGTGACGAGGCATTGGCTATCTTAAGAGAGTCATATTGGTTCCTGCCAGTTGCTCACCCAAATACACATTTTGAGATACTGTGGCCAGTCTGCCTGAAGCGATACGCCACTAGTTGTGTATCTTAAGAGAAACATCGTTACTTTGGCCAGCGGTTTCTTGACTTTGAAGCTGAGATTATCCTGGTGACGAGATTTGGCTACCCTAAGAGTGTCACAGTGTTTCGTGCCAGTTGCTCACACAAATACACATTTTTTTGATACTTTGGCCAGTCTGCCTCAAGTGACACCCCACTAGCTGTGTATCTTATGAGAAGCTTCGTTACCTTTGCAAGCGGTTTCTTGAAGTTGGTGATGGGATTATGTTGGTGACGAGGCATTGGCTACCTTAAGAGAGTCATAGTGCTTCCTGCCAGTTGCTCACCCAAATACACATTTTGAGATACTGTGGCCAGTCTGCCTGAAGCGATACGCCACTAGTTGTGTATCTTAAGAGAAACATCGTTACTCTTGCCAGCGGTTTCTTGACTTTGAAGCTGAGATTATACTGGTGACGAGATATTGGCTACCCTAAGAGAGTCACAGTGTTTCGTGCCAGTTGCTCACCCAAATACACATTTTTTAGATACTGTTTCGTGTGCCTGAAGCTATACGCCACTAGTTGTGTATCTTAAGAGAAACATCGTTACTCTTGCCAGCGGTTTCTTGACTTTGAAGCTGTGATTATACTGGTGACGAGATATTGGCTACCCTAAGAGAGTCACAGTGTTTCGTGCCAGTTGCTCACCCAAATACACATTTTTTAGATACTGTTTCCAGTGTGCCTGAAGCGATACGCCACTAGTTGTGTATCTTAAGAGAAACATCGTTACTTTTGCCAGGGGTTTCTAGAAGTTGCTGATTTGATTCTGCTGGTGACGAGGCATTGGCTACCTCAAGAGAGTCATAGAGATTCCTGCCAGTTCTTCACCCAATACACATTTTTTAGATACTCTTTCCAGTCTGCCTGATAGCTACGCCACTAGTTGTGTATCTTAAGAGTCATTGTAACTTTTGCCAGGGGTTTCTTGAAGTTGCTGATGTGATTATGCTGGTGACGAGGCATTGGCTACCCTATGAGTGTCATAGTGATTCCTGCTAGTTGCTCACCCAAATACACATTTTTTTGATACTTTGGCCAGTCTGCCTCAAGTGACACCCCACTAGCTGTGTATCTTATGAGAAGCTTCGATACCTTTGCAAGCGGTTTCTTGAAGTTGGCGATGGGATTATGTTGGTGACGAGGCATTGGCTACCTTAAGAGAGTCATAGTGCTTCCTGCCAGTTGCTCACCCAAATACACATTTTGAGATACTGTGGCCAGTCTGCCTGAAGCGATACGCCACTAGTTGTGTATCTTAAGAGAAACATCGTTACTTTTGAAAGGGGTTTCTAGAAGTTGCTGATTTGATTCTGCTGGTGACGAGGCATTGGCTATCCCAAGAGAGTCATAGAGATTCCTGCCAGTTCTTCACCCAAATACACATTTTTTAGATACTCTTTACAGTCTGCCTGATAGCTACGCCACTAGTTGTGTATCTTAAGAGTCATTGTAACTTTTGCCAGGGGTTTCTTTAAGTTGCTGATGTGATTATGCTGGTGACGAGGCATTGGCTACCCTATGAGTGTCATAGTGATTCCTGCTAGTTGCTCACCCAAATACACATTTTTTTGATACTTTGGCCAGTCTGCCTCAAGTGACACCCCACTAGCTGTGTATCTTATGAGAAGCTTCGTTACCTTTGCAAGCGGTTTCTTGAAGTTGGTGATGGGATTATGTTGGTGACGAGGCATTGGCTACCTCAAGAGAGTCATAGAGATTCCTGCCAGTTCTTCACACAAATACACATTTTTTAGATACTCTTTCCAGTCTGCCTGATAGCTACGCCACAAGTTGTGTATCTTAAGAGTCATTGTAACTTTTGCCAGGGGTTTCTTGAAGTTGCTGATGTGATTATGCTGGTGACGAGGCATTGGCTACCCTATGAGTGTCATAGTGATTCCTGCTAGTTGCTCACCCAAATACACATTTTTTTTGATACTTTGGCCAGTCTGCCTCAAGTGACACCCCACTAGCTGTGTATCTTATGAGAAGCTTCGTTACATTTGCAAGCGGTTTCTTGAAGTTGGTGATGGGATTATGTTGGTGACGAGGCATTGGCTACCTTAAGAGAGTCATAGTGCTTCCTGCCAGTTGCTCACCCAAATACACATTTTGAGATACTGTGGCCAGTCTGCCTGAAGCGATACGCCACTAGTTGTGTATCTTAAGAGAAACATCGTTACTTTGGCCAGCGGTTTCTTGACTTTGAAGCTGAGATTATACTGGTGACGAGATTTGGCTACCCTAAGAGTGTCACAGTGTTTCGTGCCAGTTGCTCACACAAATACACATTTTTTTGATACTTTGGCCAGTCTGCCTCAAGTGACACCCCACTAGCTGTGTATCTTATGAGAAGCTTCGTTACCTTTGCAAGCGGTTTCTTGAAGTTGGTGATGGGATTATGTTGGTGACGAGGCATTGGCTACCTTAAGAGAGTCATAGTGCTTCCTGCCAGTTGCTCACCCAAATACACATTTTGAGATACTGTGGCCAGTCTGCCTGAAGCGATACGCCACTAGTTGTGTATCTTAAGAGAAACATCGTTACTCTTCCCAGCGGTTTCTTGACTTTGAAGCTGAGATTATACTGGTGACGAGATATTGGCTACCCTAAGAGAGTCACAGTGTTTCGTGCCAGTTGCTCACCCAAATACACATTTTTTAGATACTGTTTCGTGTGCCTGAAGCTATACGCCACTAGTTGTGTATCTTAAGAGAAACATCGTTACTCTTGCCAGCGGTTTCTTGACTTTGAAGCTGTGATTATACTGGTGACGAGATATTGGCTACCCTAAGAGAGTCACAGTGTTTCGTGCCAGTTGCTCACCCAAATACACATTTTTTAGATACTGTTTCGTGTGCCTGAAGCTATACGCCACTAGTTGTGTATCTTAAGAGAAACATCGTTACTTTTGCCAGGGGTTACTAGAAGTTGCTGATTTGATTCTGCTGTTGACGAGGCATTGGCTACCTCAAGAGAGTCATAGCGATTCCTGCCAGTTCTTCACCCAAATACACATTTTTTAGATACTCTTTCCAGTCTGCCTGATAGCTACGCCACTAGTTGTGTCTCTTAAGAGTCATTGTAACTTATGCCAGGGGTTTCTTGAAGTTGCTGATGTGATTATGCTGGTGACGAGGCATTGGCTACACTATGAGTGTCATAGTGATTCCTGCTAGTTGCTCACCCAAATACACATTTTTTGATACTTTAGCCAGTCTGCCTCAAGTGACACCCCACTAGCTGTGTATCTTATGAGAAGCTTCGTTACCTTTGCAAGCGGTTTCTTGAAGTTGGTGATGGGATTATGTTGGTGACGAGGCATTGGCTATCTTAAGAGAGTCATATTGGTTCCTGCCAGTTGCTCACCCAAATACACATTTTGAGATACTGTGGCCAGTCTGCCTGAAGCGATACGCCACTAGTTGTGTATCTTAAGAGAAACATCGTTACTTTGGCCAGCGGTTTCTTGACTTTGAAGCTGAGATTATCCTGGTGACGAGATTTGGCTACCCTAAGAGTGTCACAGTGTTTCGTGCCAGTTGCTCACACAAATACACATATTTTTGATACTTTGGCCAGTCTGCCTCAAGTGACACCCCACTAGCTGTGTATCTTATGAGAAGCTTCGTTACCTTTGCAAGCGGTTTCTTGAAGTTGGTGATGGGATTATGTTGGTGACGAGGCATTGGCTACCTTAAGAGAGTCATAGTGCTTCCTGCCAGTTGCTCACCCAAATACACATTTTGAGATACTGTGGCCAGTCTGCCTGAAGCGATACGCCACTAGTTGTGTATCTTAAGAGAAACATCGTTACTCTTGCCAGCGGTTTCTTGACTTTGAAGCTGAGATTATACTGGTGACGAGATATTGGCTACCCTAAGAGAGTCACAGTGTTTCGTGCCAGTTGCTCACCCAAATACACATTTTTTAGATACTGTTTCGTGTGCCTGAAGCTATACGCCACTAGTTGTGTATCTTAAGAGAAACATCGTTACTCTTGCCAGCGGTTTCTTGACTTTGAAGCTGTGATTATACTGGTGACGAGATATTGGCTACCCTAAGAGAGTCACAGTGTTTCGTGCCAGTTGCTCACCCAAATACACATTTTTTAGATACTGTTTCCAGTGTGCCTGAAGCGATACGCCACTAGTTGTGTATCTTAAGAGAAACATCGTTACTTTTGCCAGGGGTTTCTAGAAGTTGCTGATTTGATTCTGCTGGTGACGAGGCATTGGCTACCTCAAGAGAGTCATAGAGATTCCTGCCAGTTCTTCACCCAAATACACATTTTTTAGATACTCTTTCCAGTCTGCCTGATAGCTACGCCCCTAGTTGTGTATCTTAAGAGTCATTGTAACTTTTGCCAGGGGTTTCTTGAAGTTGCTGATGTGATTATGCTGGTGACGAGGCATTGGCTACCCTATGAGTGTCATAGTGATTCCTGCTAGTTGCTCACCCAAATACACATTTTTTTGATACATTGGCCAGTCTGCCTCAAGTGACACCCCACTAGCTGTGTATCTTATGAGAAGCTTCGATACCTTTGCAAGCGGTTTCTTGAAGTTGGCGATGGGATTATGTTGGTGACGAGGCATTGGCTACCTTAAGAGAGTCATAGTGCTTCCTGCCAGTTGCTCACCCAAATACACATTTTGAGATACTGTGGCCAGTCTGCCTGAAGCGATACGCCACTAGTTGTGTATCTTAAGAGAAACATCGTTACTTTTGAAAGGGGTTTCTAGAAGTTGCTGGTTTGATTCTGCTGGTGACGAGGCATTGGCTACCCCAAGAGAGTCATAGAGATTCCTGCCAGTTCTTCACCCAAATACACATTTTTTAGATACTCTTTACAGTCTGCCTGATAGCTACGCCACTAGTTGTGTATCTTAAGAGTCATTGTAACTTTTGCCAGGGGTTTCTTTAAGTTGCTGATGTGATTATGCTGGTGACGAGGCATTGGCTACCCTATGAGTGTCATAGTGATTACTGCTAGTTGCTCACCCAAATACACATTTTTTTGATACTTTGGCCAGTCTGCCTCAAGTGACACCCCACTAGCTGTGTATCTTATGAGAAGCTTCGTTACCTTCGCAAGCGGTTTCTTGAAGTTGGTGATGGGATTATGTTGGTGACGAGGCATTGGCTACCTTAAGAGAGTCATAGTGCTTCCTGCCAGTTGCTCACCCAAATACACATTTTGAGATACTGTGGCCAGTCTGCCTGAAGCGATACGCCACTAGTTGTGTATATTAAGAGAAACATCGTTACTCTTGCCAGCGGTTTCTTGACTTTGAAGCTGAGATTATACTGGTGACGAGATTTGGCTACCCTAAGAGAGTCACAGTGTTTCGTGCCAGTTGCTCACACAAATACACATTTTTTTGATACTTTGGCCAGTCTGCCTCAAGTGACACCCCACTAGCTGTGTATCTTATGAGAAGCTTCGTTACCTTCGCAAGCGGTTTCTTGAAGTTGGTGATGGGATTATGTTGGTGACGAGGCATTGGCTACCTTAAGAGAGTCATAGTGCTTCCTGCCAGTTGCTCACCCAAATACACATTTTGAGATACTGTGGCCAGTCTGCCTGAAGCGATACGCCACTAGTTGTGTATCTTAAGAGAAACATCGTTACTCTTGCCAGCGGTTTCTTGACTTTGAAGCTGAGATTATACTGGTGACGAGATATTGGCTGCCCTAAGAGAGTCACAGTGTTTCGTGCCAGTTGCTCACACAAATACACATTTTTTAGATACTGTTTCGTGTGCCTGAAGCTATACGCCACTAGTTGTGTATCTTAAGAGAAACATCGTTACTTTTGCCAGGGGTTTCTAGAAGTTGCTGATTTGATTCTGCTGTTGACGAGGCATTGGCTACCTCAAGAGAGTCATAGAGATTCCTGCCAGTTCTTCACCCAAATACACATTTTTTAGATACTCTTTCCAGTCTGCCTGATAGCTACGCCACTAGTTGTGTATCTTAAGAGTCATTGTGAACTTTTGCCAGGGGTTTCTTGAAGTTGCTGATGTGATTATGCTGGTGACGAGGCATTGGCTACCCTATGAGTGTCATAGTGATTCCAGCTAGTTGCTCACCCAAATACACATTTTTTTGATAGTTTGGCCAGTCTGCCTCAAGTGACACCCCACTAGCTGTGTATCTTATGAGAAGCTTCGTTACCTTTGCAAGCGGTTTCTTGAAGTTGGTGATGGGATTATGTTGGTGACGAGGCATTGGCTATCTTAAGAGAGTCATAGTGCTTCCTGCCAGTTGCTCACCCAAATACACATTTTGAGATACTGTGGCCAGTCTGCCTGAAGCGATACGCCACTAGTTGTGTATCTTAAGAGAAACATCGTTACTCTTGCCAGCGGTTTCTTGACTTTGAAGCTGTGATTATACTGGTGACGAGATATTGGTTACCCTAAGAGAGTCACAGTGTTTCGTGCCAGTTGCTCACCCAAATACACATTTTTTAGGTACTGTTTCCAGTGTGCCTGAAGCGATACGCCACTAGTTGTGTATCTTAAGAGAAACAACGTTACTTTTGCCAGGGGTTTCTAGAAGTTGCTGATTTGATTCTGCTGGTGACGAGGCATTGGCCACCTCAAGAGAGTCATACAGATTCCTGCCAGTTCTTCACCCGAATACACATTTTTTAGATACTCTTTCCAGTCTGCCTGATAGCTACGCCACTAGTTGTGTATCTTAAGAGTCATTGTAACTTTTGCCAGGGGTTTCTTGAAGTTGCTGATGTGATTATGCTGGTGACGAGGCATTGGCTACCCTATGAGTGTCATAGTGATTCCTGCTAGTTGCTCACCCAAATACTCATTTTTTTGATGGTTTTGGCCACTCTGCCTCAAGTGACACCCCACTAGCTGTGTATCTTATGAGAAGCTTCGTTACCTTTGCAAGCGGTTTCTTGAAGTTGGTGATGGGATTATGTTGGTGACGAGGCATTGGCTACCTTAAGAGAGTCATAGTTCTTTCTGCCAGTTGCTCACCCAAATACACATTTTGAGATACTGTGGCCAGTCTGCCTGAAGCGATACGCCACTAGTTGTGTATCTTAAGGGAAACATCGTTACTTTGGCCAGCGGTTTCTTGACTTTGAAGCTGAGATTATACTGGTGACGAGATTTGGCTACCCTAAGAGTGTCACAGTGTTTCGTGCCAGTTGCTCACACAAATACACATTTTTTTGATACTTTGGACAGTCTGCCTCAAGTGACACCCCACTAGCTGTGTATCTTATGAGAAGCTTCGTTACCTTTGCAAGCGGTTTCTTGAAGTTGGTGATGGGATTATGTTGGTGACGAGGCATTGGCTACCTTAAGAGAGTCATAGTGCTTCCTGCCAGTTGCTCACCCAAATACACATTTTGAGATACTGTGGCCAGTCTGCCTGAAGCGATACGCCACTAGTTGTGTATCTTAAGAGAAACATCGTTACTCTTGCCAGCGGTTTCTTGACTTTGAAGCTGAGATTATACTGGTGACGAGAAATGGCTACCCTAAGAGAGTCACAGTGTTTCGTGCCAGTTGCTCACCCAAATACACATTTTTTAGATACTGTTTCGTGTGCCTGAAGCTATACGCCACTAGTTGTGTATCTTAAGAGAAACATTGTTACTCTTGCCAGCGGTTTCTTGACTTTGAAGCTGTGATTATACTGGTGACGAGATATTGGCTACCCTAAGAGAGTCACAGTGTTTCGTGCCAGTTGCTCACCCAAATACACATTTTTTAGATACTGTTTCGTGTGCCTGAAGCTATACGCCACTAGTTGTGTATCTTAAGAGAAACATCGTTACTTTTGCCAGGGGTTACTAGAAGTTGCTGATTTGATTCTGCTGTTGACGAGGCATTGGCTACCTCAAGAGAGTCATAGCGATTCCTGCCAGTTCTTCACCCAAATACACATTTTTTAGATACTCTTTCCAGTCTGCCTGATAGCTACGCCACTAGTTGTGTCTCTTAAGAGTCATTGTAACTTTTGCCAGGGGTTTCTTGAAGTTGCTGATGTGATTATGCTGGTGACGAGGCATTGGCTACCCTATGAGTGTCATAGTGATTCCTGCTAGTTGCTCACCCAAATACACATTTTTTGATACTTTAGCCAGTCTGCCTCAAGTGACACCCCACTAGCTGTGTATCTTATGAGAAGCTTCGTTACCTTTGCAAGCGGTTTCCTGAAGTTGGTGATGGGATTATGTTGGTGACGAGGCATTGGCTATCTTAAGAGAGTCATATTGGTTCCTGCCAGTTGCTCACCCAAATACACATTTTGAGATACTGTGGCCAGTCTGCCTGAAGCGATACGCCACTAGTTGTGTATCTTAAGAGAAACATCGTTACTTTGGCCAGCGGTTTCTTGACTTTGAAGCTGAGATTATCCTGGTGACGAGATTTGGCTACCCTAAGAGTGTCACAGTGTTTCGTGCCAGTTGCTCACACAAATACACATTTTTTTGATACTTTGGCCAGTCTGCCTCAAGTGACACCCCACTAGCTGTGTATCTTATGAGAAGCTTCGTTACCTTTGCAAGCGGTTTCTTGAAGTTGGTGATGGGATTATGTTGGTGATGAGGCATTGGCTACCTTAAGAGAGTCATAGTGCTTCCTGCCAGTTGCTCACCCAAATACACATTTTGAGATACTGTGGCCAGTCTGCCTGAAGCGATACGCCACTAGTTGTGTATCTTAAGAGAAACATCGTTACTCTTGCCAGCGGTTTCTTGACTTTGAAGCTGAGATTATACTGGTGACGAGATATTGGCTACCCTAAGAGAGTCACAGTGTTTCGTGCCAGTTGCTCACCCAAATACACATTTTTTAGATACTGTTTCGTGTGCCTGAAGCTATACGCCACTAGTTGTGTATCTTAAGAGAAACATCGTTACTCTTGCCAGCGGTTTCTTGACTTTGAAGCTGTGATTATACTGGTGACGAGATATTGGCTACCCTAAGAGAGTCACAGTGTTTCGTGCCAGTTGCTCACCCAAATACACATTTTTTAGATACTGTTTCGTGTGCCTGAAGCTATACGCCACTAGTTGTGTATCTTAAGAGAAACATCGTTACTTTTGCCAGGGGTTTCTAGAAGTTGCTGATTTGATTCTGCTGTTGACGAGGCATTGGCTACCTCAAGAGAGTCATAGCGATTCCTGCCAGTTCTTCACCCAAATACACATTTTTTAGATACTCTTTCCAGTCTGCCTGATAGCTACGCCACTAGTTGTGTATCTTAAGAGTCATTGTAACTTTTGCCAGGGGTTTCTTGAAGTTGCTGATGTGATTATGCTGGTGACGAGGCATTGGCTACCCTATGAGTGTCATAGTGATTCCTGCTAGTTGCTCACCCAAATACACATTTTTTGATACTTCGGCCAGTCTGCCTCAAGTGACACCCCACTAGCTGTGTATCTTATGAGAAGCTTCGTTACCTTTGCAAGCGGTTTCTTGAAGTTGGTGATGGGATTATGTTGGTGACGAGGCATTGGCTATCTTAAGAGAGTCATAGTGCTTCCTGCCAGTTGCTCACCCAAATACACATTTTTTAGATACTGTTTCCAGTGTGCCTGAAGCGATACGCCACTAGTTGTGTATCTTAAGGGAAACATCGTTACTTTTGCCAGGGGTTTCTAGAAGTTGCTGATTTGATTCTGCTGGTGACGAGGCATTGGCTACCTCAACAGAGTCATAGAGATTCCTGCAAGTTCTTCACCCAAATACACATTTTTTAGATACTCTTTCCAGTCTGCCTGATAGCTACGCCACTAGTTGTGCATCTTAAGAGTCATTGTAACTTTTGCCAGGGGTTTCTTGAAGTTGCTGATGTGATTATGCTGGTGACGAGGCATTGGCTACCCTATGAGTGTCATAGTGATTCCTGCTAGTTGCTCACCCAAATACACATTTTTTTGATACTTTGGCCAGTCTGCCTCAAGTGACACCCCACTAGCTGTGTATCTTATGAGAAGCTTCGTTACCTTTGCAAGCGGTTTCTTGAAGTTGGTTATGGGATTATGTTGGTGACGAGGCATTGGCTACCTTAAGAGAGTCATAGTGCTTCCTGCCAGTTGCTCACCCAAATACACGTTTTGAGATACTGTGGCCAGGCTGCCTGAAGCGATACGCCACTAGTTGTGTATATTAAGAGAAACATCGTTACTCTTGCCAGCGGTTTCTTGACTTTGAAGCTGAGATTATACTGGTGACGAGATTTGGCTACCCTAAGAGAGTCACAGTGTTTCGTGCCAGTTGCTCACACAAATACACATTTTTTTGATACTTTGGCCAGTCTGCCTCAAGTGACACCCCACTAGCTGTGTATCTTATGAGAAGCTTCGTTACCTTCGCAAGCGGTTTCTTGAAGTTGGTGATGGGATTATGTTGGTGACGAGGCATTGGCTACCTTAAGAGAGTCATAGTGCTTCCTGCCAGTTGCTCACCCAAATACACATTTTGAGATACTGTGGCCAGTCTGCCTGAAGCGATACGCCACTAGTTGTGTATCTTAAGAGAAACATCGTTACTCTTGCCAGCGGTTTCTTGACTTTGAAGCTGAGATTATACTGGTGACGAGATATTGGCTGCCCTAAGAGAGTCACAGTGTTTCGTGCCAGTTGCTCACACAAATACACATTTTTTAGATACTGTTTCGTGTGCCTGAAGCTATACGCCACTAGTTGTGTATCTTAAGAGAAACATCGTTACTTTTGCCAGGGGTTTCTAGAAGTTGCTGATTTGATTCTGCTGTTGACGAGGCATTGGCTACCTCAAGAGAGTCATAGAGATTCCTGCCAGTTCTTCACCCAAATACACATTTTTTAGATACTCTTTCCAGTCTGCCTGATAGCTACGCCACTAGTTGTGTATCTTAAGAGTCATTGTGAACTTTTGCCAGGGGTTTCTTGAAGTTGCTGATGTGATTATGCTGGTGACGAGGCATTGGCTACCATATGAGTGTCATAGTGATTCCAGCTAGTTGCTCACCCAAATACACATTTTTTTGATAGTTTGGCCAGTCTGCCTCAAGTGACACCCCACTAGCTGTGTATCTTATGAGAAGCTTCGTTACCTTTGCAAGCGGTTTCTTGAAGTTGGTGATGGGATTATGTTGGTGACGAGGCATTGGCTATCTTAAGAGAGTCATAGTGCTTCCTGCCAGTTGCTCACCCAAATACACATTTTGAGATACTGTGGCCAGTCTGCCTGAAGCGATACGCCACTAGTTGTGTATCTTAAGAGAAACATCGTTACTCTTGCCAGCGGTTTCTTGACTTTGAAGCTGTGATTATACTGGTGACGAGATATTGGTTACCCTAAGAGAGTCACAGTGTTTCGTGCCAGTTGCTCACCCAAATACACATTTTTTAGGTACTGTTTCCAGTGTGCCTGAAGCGATACGCCACTAGTTGTGTATCTTAAGAGAAACAACGTTACTTTTGCCAGGGGTTTCTAGAAGTTGCTGATTTGATTCTGCTGGTGACGAGGCATTGGCCACCTCAAGAGAGTCATACAGATTCCTGCCAGTTCTTCACCCGAATACACATTTTTTAGATACTCTTTCCAGTCTGCCTGATAGCTACGCCACTAGTTGTGTATCTTAAGAGTCATTGTAACTTTTGCCAGGGGTTTCTTGAAGTTGCTGATGTGATTATGCTGGTGACGAGGCATTGGCTACCCTATGAGTGTCATAGTGATTCCTGCTAGTTGCTCACCCAAATACTCATTTTTTTGATGGTTTTGGCCACTCTGCCTCAAGTGACACCCCACTAGCTGTGTATCTTATGAGAAGCTTCGTTACCTTTGCAAGCGGTTTCTTGAAGTTGGTGATGGGATTATGTTGGTGACGAGGCATTGGCTACCTTAAGAGAGTCATAGTGCTTCCTGCCAGTTGCTCACCCAAATACACATTTTGAGATACTGTGGCCAGTCTGCCTGAAGCGATACGCCACTAGTTGTGTATCTTAAGAGAAACATCGTTACTCTTGCCAGCGGTTTCTTGACTTTGAAGCTGTGATTATACTGGTGACGAGATATTGGTTACCCTAAGAGAGTCACAGTGTTTCGTGCCAGTTGCTCACCCAAATACACATTTTTTAGGTACTGTTTCCAGTGTGCCTGAAGCAATACGCCACTAGTTGTGTATCTTAAGAGAAACAACGTTACTTTTGCCAGGGGTTTCTAGAAGTTGCTGATTTGATTCTGCTGGTGACGAGGCATTGGCTACCTCAAGAGAGTCATAGAGATTCCTGCCAGTTCTTCACCCGAATACACATTTTTTAGATACTCTTTCCAGTCTGCCTGATAGCTACGCCACTAGTTGTGTATCTTAAGAGTCATTGTAACTTTTGCCAGGGGTTTCTTGAAGTTGCTGATGTGATTATGCTGGTGACGAGGCATTGGCTACCCTATGAGTGTCATAGTGATTCCTGCTAGTTGCTCACCCAAATACACATTTTTTTGATGGTTTTGGCCAGTCTGCCTCAAGTGACACCCCACTAGCTGTGTATCTTATGAGAAGCTTCGTTACCTTTGCAAGCGGTTTCTTGAAGTTGGTGATGGGGTTATGTTGGTGACGAGGCATTGGCTACCTTAAGAGAGTCATAGTGCTTCCTGCTAGTTGCTCACCCAAATACACATTTTGAGATACTGTGGCCAGTCTGCCTGAAGCGATACGCCACTAGTTGTGTATCTTAAGAGAAACATCGTAACTTTTGCCAGGGGTTTCTAGAAGTTGCTGATTTGATTGTGCTGGTGACGAGGCATTGGCTACCTCAAGAGAGTCATAGAGATTCCTGCCAGTTCTTCACGCAAATACACATTTTTTAGATACTCTTTCCAGTCTGCCTGATAGCTACGCCACTAGTTGTGTATCTTAAGAGTCATTGTAACTTTTGCCAGGGGTTTCTTGAAGTTGCTGATGTGATTATGCTGGTGACGAGGCATTGGCTACCCTATGAGTGTCATAGTGATTCCTGCTAGTTGCTCACCCAAATACACATTTTTTTGATAGTTTGGCCAGTCTGCCTCAAGTGACACCCCAGTAGCTGTGTATCTTATGAGAAGCTTCGTTACCTTTGCAAGCGGTTTCTTGAAGTTGGTGATGGGATTATGTTGGTGACGAGGCATTGGCTACCTTAAGAGAGTCATAGTGCTTCCTGCCAGTTGCTCACCCAAATACACATTTTGAGATACTGTGGCCAGTCTGCCTGAAGCGATACGCCACTAGTTGTGTATCTTAAGAGAAACATCGTTACTCTTGCCAGCGGTTTCTTGACTTTGAAGCTGAGATTATACTGGTGACGAGATATTGGCTGCCCTAAGAGAGTCACAGTGTTTCGTGCCAGTTGCTCACACAAATACACATTTTTTAGATACTGTTTCGTGTGCCTGAAGCTATACGCCACTAGTTGTGTATCTTAAGAGAAACATCGTTACTTTTGCCAGGGGTTTCTAGAAGTTGCTGATTTGATTCTGCTGTTGACGAGGCATTGGCTACCTCAAGAGAGTCATAGAGATTCCTGCCAGTTCTTCACCCAAATACACATTTTTTAGATACTCTTTCCAGTCTGCCTGATAGCTACGCCACTAGTTGTGTATCTTAAGAGTCATTGTAACTTTTGCCAGGGGTTTCTTGAAGTTGCTGATGTGATTATGCTGGTGACGAGGCATTGGCTACCCTATGAGTGTCATAGTGATTCCTGCTAGTTGCTCACCCAAATACACATTTTTTTGATGGTTTGGCCAGTCTGCCTCAAGTGACACCCCACTAGCTGTGTATCTTATGAGAAGCTTCGTTACCTTTGCAAGCGGTTTCTTGAAGTTGGTTATGGGATTATGTTGGTGACGAGGCATTGGCTACCTTAAGAGAGTCATAGTGCTTTCTGCCAGTTGGTCACCCAAATACACATTTTGAGATACTGTGGCCAGTCTGCCTGAAGCGATACGCCACTAGTTGTGTATCTTAAGAGAAACATCGTAACTTTTGCCAGGGGTTTCTAGAAGTTGCTGATTTGATTGTGCTGGTGACGAGGCATTGGCTACCTCAAGAGAGTCATAGAGAATCCTGCCAGTTCTTCACGCAAATACACATTTTTTAGATACTCTTTCCAGTCTGCCTGATAGCTACGCCACTAGTTGTGTATCTTAAGAGTCATTGTAACTTTTGCCAGGGGTTTCTTGAAGTTGCTGATGTGATTATGCTGGTGACGAGGCATTGGCTACCCTATGAGTGTCATAGTGATTCCTGCTAGTTGCTCACCCAAATACACATTTTTTTGATAGTTTGGCCAGTCTGCCTCAAGTGACACCCCACTAGCTGTGTATCTTATGAGAAGCTTCGTTACCTTTGCAAGCGGTTTATTGAAGTTGGTGATGGGATTATGTTGGTGACGAGGCATTGGCTACCTTAAGAGAGTCATAGTGCTTCCTGCCAGTTGCTCACCCAAATACACATTTTGAGATACTGTGGCCAGTCTGCCTGAAGCGATACGCCACTAGTTGTGTATCTTAAGAGAAACATCGTTACTCTTGCCAGCGGTTTCTTGACTTTGAAGCTGTGATTATACTGGTGACGAGATATTGGTTACCCTAAGAGAGTCACAGTGTTTCGTGCCAGTTGCTCACCCAAATACACATTTTTTAGGTACTGTTTCCAGTGTGCCTGAAGCAATACGCCACTAGTTGTGTATCTTAAGAGAAACAACGTTACTTTTGCCAGGGGTTTCTAGAAGTTGCTGATTTGATTCTGCTGGTGACGAGGCATTGGCCACCTCAAGAGAGTCATAGAGATTCCTGCCAGTTCTTCACCCGAATACACATTTTTTAGATACTCTTTCCAGTCTGCCTGATAGCTACGCCACTAGTTGTGTATCTTAAGAGTCATTGTAACTTTTGCCAGGGGTTTCTTGAAGTTGCTGATGTGATTATGCTGGTGACGAGGCATTGGCTACCCTATGAGTGTCATAGTGATTCCTGCTAGTTGCTCACCCAAATACACATTTTTTTGATGGTTTTGGCCAGTCTGCCTCAAGTGACACCCCACTAGCTGTGTATCTTATGAGAAGCTTCGTTACCTTTGCAAGCGGTTTCTTGAAGTTGGTGATGGGGTTATGTTGGTGACGAGGCATTGGCTACCTTAAGAGAGTCATAGTGCTTCCTGCTAGTTGCTCACCCAAATACACATTTTGAGATACTGTGGCCAGTCTGCCTGAAGGGATACGCCACTAGTTGTGTATCTTAAGAGAAACATCGTAACTTTTGCCAGGGGTTTCTAGAAGTTGCTGATTTGATTGTGCTGGTGACGAGGCATTGGCTACCTCAAGAGAGTCATAGAGATTCCTGCCAGTTCTTCACGCAAATACACATTTTTTAGATACTCTTTCCAGTCTGCCTGATAGCTACGCCACTAGTTGTGTATCTTAAGAGTCATTGTAACTTTTGCCAGGGGTTTCTTGAAGTTGCTGATGTGATTATGCTGGTGACGAGGCATTGGCTACCCTATGAGTGTCATAGTGATTCCTGCTAGTTGCTCACCCAAATACACATTTTTTTGATACTTTGGCCAGTCTGCCTCAAGTGACACCCCACTAGCTGTGTATCTTATGAGAAGCTTCGTTACCTTTGCAAGCGGTTTCTTGAAGTTGGTGATGGGATTATGTTGGTGACGAGGCATTGGCTACCTTAAGAGAGTCATAGTGCTTCCTGCCAGTTGCTCACCCAAATACACATTTTGAGATACTGTGGCCAGTCTGCCTGAAGCGATACGCCACTAGTTGTGTATCTTAAGAGAAACATCGTTACTCTTGCCAGCGGTTTCTTGACTTTGAAGCTGAGATTATACTGGTGACGAGATATTGGCTGCCCTAAGAGAGTCACAGTGTTTCGTGCCAGTTGCTCACACAAATACACATTTTTTAGATACTGTTTCGTGTGCCTGAAGCTATACGCCACTAGTTGTGTATCTTAAGAGAAACATCGTTACTTTTGCCAGGGGTTTCTAGAAGTTGCTGATTTGATTCTGCTGTTGACGAGGCATTGGCTACCTCAAGAGAGTCATAGAGATTCCTGCCAGTTCTTCACCCAAATACACATTTTTTAGATACTCTTTCCAGTCTGCCTGATAGCTACGCCACTAGTTGTGTATCTTAAGAGTCATTGTAACTTTTGCCAGGGGTTTCTTGAAGTTGCTGATGTGATTATGCTGGTGACGAGGCATTGGCTACCCTATGAGTGTCATAGTGATTCCTGCTAGTTGCTCACCCAAATACACATTTTTTGATACTTCGGCCAGTCTGCCTCAAGTGACACCCCACTAGCTGTGTATCTTATGAGAAGCTTCGTTACCTTTGCAAGCGGTTTCTTGAAGTTGGTGATGGGATTATGTTGGTGACGAGGCATTGGCTATCTTAAGAGAGTCATAGTGCTTCCTGCCAGTTGCTCACCCAAATACACATTTTGAGATACTGTGGCCAGTCTGCCTGAAGCGATACGCCACTAGTTGTGTATCTTAAGAGAAACATCGTTACTCTTGCCAGCGGTTTCTTGACTTTGAAGCTGTGATTATACTGGTGACGAGATATTGGTTACCCTAAGAGAGTCACAGTGTTTCGTGCCAGTTGCTCACCCAAATACACATTTTTTAGGTACTGTTTCCAGTGTGCCTGAAGCGATACGCCACTAGTTGTGTATCTTAAGAGAAACAACGTTACTTTTGCCAGGGGTTTCCAGAAGTTGCTGATTTGATTCTGCTGGTGACGAGGCATTGGCCACCTCAAGAGAGTCATACAGATTCCTGCCAGTTCTTCACCCAAATACACATTTTTTAGATACTCTTTCCAGTCTGCCTGATAGCTACGCCACTAGTTGTGTATCTTAAGAGTCATTGTAACTTTTGCCAGGGGTTTCTTGAAGTTGCTGATGTGATTATGCTGGTGACGAGGCATTGGCTACCCTATGAGTGTCATAGTGATTCCTGCTAGTTGCTCACCCAAATACACATTTTTTTGATGGTTTGGCCAGTCTGCCTCAAGTGACACCCCACTAGCTGTGTATCTTATGAGAAGCTTCGTTACCTTTGCAAGCGGTTTCTTGAAGTTGGTGATGGGATTATGTTGGTGACGAGGCATTGGCTACCTTAAGAGAGTCATAGTGCTTCCTGCCAGTTGCTCACCCAAATACACATTTTGAGATACTTTTTCCAGTGTGCCTGAAGCGATACGCCACTAGTTGTGTATCTTAAGAGAAACATCGTTACTTTTGCCAGGGGTTTCTAGAAGTTGCTGATTTGATTCTGCTGGTGACGAGGCATTGGCTACCTCAAGAGAGTCATAGAGATTCCTGCAAGTTCTTCACCCAAATACACATTTTTTAGATACTCTTTCCAGTCTGCCTGATAGCTACGCCACTAGTTGTGCATCTTAAGAGTCATTGTGAACTTTTGCCAGGGGTTTCTTGAAGTTGCTGATGTGATTATGCTGGTGACGAGGCATTGGCTACCCTATGAGTGTCATAGTGATTCCTGCTAGTTGCTCACCCAAATACACATTTTTTTGATAGTTTGGCCAGTCTGCCTCAAGTGACACCCCACTAGCTGTGTATCTTATGAGAAGCTTCGTTACCTTTGCAAGCGGTTTCTTGAAGTTGGTGATGGGATTATGTTGGTGACGAGGCATTGGCTATCTTAAGAGAGTCATAGTGCTTCCTGCCAGTTGCTCACCCAAATACACATTTTGAGATACTGTGGCCAGTCTGCCTGAAGCGATACGCCACTAGTTGTGTATCTTAAGAGAAACATCGTTACTCTTGCCAGCGGTTTCTTGACTTTTGAGCTGTGATTATACTGGTGACGAGATATTGGTTACCCTAAGAGAGTCACAGTGTTTCGTGCCAGTTGCTAACCCAAATACACATTTTTTAGGTACTGTTTCCAGTTTGCCTGAAGCGATACGCCACTAGTTGTGTATCTTAAGAGAAACTACGTTACTTTTGCCAGGGGTTTCTAGAAGTTGCTGATTTGATTCTGCTGGTGACGAGGCATTGGCCACCTTAAGAGAGTCATACAGATTCCTGCCAGTTCTTCACCCGAATACACATTTTTTAGATACTCTTTCCAGTCTGCCTGATAGCTACGCCACTAGTTGTGTATCTTAAGAGTCATTGTAACTTTTGCCAGGGGTTTCTTGAAGTTGCTGATGTGATTATGCTGGTGACGAGGCATTGGCTACCCTATGAGTGTCATAGTGATTCCTGCTAGTTGCTCACCCAAATACACATTTTTTTGATGGTTTGGCCAGTCTGCCTCAAGTGACACCCCACTAGCTGTGTATCTTATGAGAAGCTTCGTTACCTTTGCAAGCGGTTTCTTGAAGTTGGTGATGGGATTATGTTGGTGACGAGGCATTGGCTATCTTAAGAGAGTCATAGTGCTTCCTGCCAGTTGCTCACCCAAATACACATTTTGAGATACTGTGGCCAGTCTGCCTGAAGCGATACGCCACTAGTTGTGTATCTTAAGAGAAACATCGTTACTCTTGCCAGCGGTTTCTTGACTTTGAAGCTGAGATTATATTGGTGACGAGATTTGGCTACCCTAAGAGAGTCACAGTGTTTCGTGCCAGTTGCTCACACAAATACACATTTTTTTGATACTTTGGCCAGTCTGCCTCAAGTGACACCCCACTTGCTGTGTATCTTATGAGAAGCTTCGTTACCTTTGCAAGCGGTTTCTTGAAGTTGGTGATGGGATTATGTTGGTGACGAGGCATTGGCTACCTTAAGAGAGTCATAGTGCTTCCTGCCAGTTGCTCACCCAAATACACATTTTGAGATACTGTGGCCAGTCTGCCTGAAGCGATACGCCACTAGTTGTGTATCTTAAGAGAAACATCGTTACTCTTGCCAGCGGTTTCTTGACTTTGAAGCTGAGATTATACTGGTGACGAGATATTGGCTACCCTAAGAGAGTCACAGTGTTTCGTGCCAGTTGCTCACCCAAATACACATTTTTTAGATACTTTTTCCAGTGTGCCTGAAGCGATACGCCACTAGTTGTGTATCTTAAGAGAAACATCGTTACTTTTGCCAGGGGTTTCTAGAAGTTGCTGATTTGATTCTGCTGGTGACGAGGCATTGGCTACCTCAAGAGAGTCATAGAGATTCCTGCAAGTTCTTCACCCAAATACACATTTTTTAGATACTCTTTCCAGTCTGCCTGATAGCTACGCCACTAGTTGTGCATCTTAAGAGTCATTGTGAACTTTTGCCAGGGGTTTCTTGAAGTTGCTGATGTGATTATGCTGGTGACGAGGCATTGGCTACCCTATGAGTGTCATAGTGATTCCTGCTAGTTGCTCACCCAAATACACATTTTTTTGATAGTTTGGCCAGTCTGCCTCAAGTGACACCCCACTAGCTGTGTATCTTATGAGAAGCTTCGTTACCTTTGCAAGCGGTTTCTTGAAGTTCGTGATGGGATTATGTTGGTGACGAGGCATTGGCTATCTTAAGAGAGTCATAGTGCTTCCTGCCAGTTGCTCACCCAAATACACATTTTGAGATACTGTGGCCAGTCTGCCTGAAGCGATGCGCCACTAGTTGTGTATCTTAAGAGAAACATCGTTACTCTTGCCAGCGGTTTCTTGACTTTGGAGCTGTGATTATACTGGTGACGAGATATTGGTTACCCTAAGAGAGTCACAGTGTTTCGTGCCAGTTGCTCACCCAAATACACATTTTTTAGGTACTGTTTCCAGTGTGCCTGAAGCGATACGCCACTAGTTGTGTATCTTAAGAGAAACAACGTTACTTTTGCCAGGGGTTTCTAGAAGTTGCTGATTTGATTCTGCTGGTGACGAGGCATTGGCCACCTCAAGAGAGTCATACAGATTAATGCCAGTTCTTCACCCGAATACACATTTTTTAGATACTCTTTCCAGTCTGCCTGATAGCTACGCCACTAGTTGTGCATCTTAAGAGTCATTGTGAACTTTTGCCAGGGGTTTCTTGAAGTTGCTGATGTGATTATGCTGGTGACGAGGCATTGGCTACCCTATGAGTGTCATAGTGATTCCTGCTAGTTGCTCACCCAAATACACATTTTTTTGATAGTTTGGCCAGTCTGCCTCAAGTGACACCCCACTAGCTGTGTATCTTATGAGAAGCTTCGTTACCTTTGCAAGCGGTTTCTTGAAGTTGGTGATGGGATTATGTTGGTGACGAGGCATTGGCTATCTTAAGAGAGTCATAGTGCTTCCTGCCAGTTGCTCACCCAAATACACATTTTGAGATACCTTGGCCAGTCTGCCTGAAGCGATACGCCACTAGTTGTGTATCTTAAGAGAAACATCGTTACTCTTGCCAGCGGTTTCTTGACTTTGGAGCTGTGATTATACTGGTGACGAGATATTGGTTACCCTAAGAGAGTCACAGTGTTTCGTGCCAGTTGCTCTCCCAAATACACATTTTTTAGGTACTGTTTCCAGTGTGCCTGAAGCGATACGCCACTAGTTGTGTATCTTAAGAGAAACAACGTTACTTTTGCCAGGGGTTTCTAGAAGTTGCTGATTTGATTCTGCTGGTGACGAGGCATTGGCCACCTCAAGAGAGTCATACAGATTCCTGCCAGTTCTTCACCCGAATACACATTTTTTAGATACTCTTTCCAGTCTGCCTGACAGCTACGCCACTAGTTGTGTATCTTAAGAGTCATTGTAACTTTTGCCAGGGGTTTCTTGAAGTTGCTGATGTGATTATGCTGGTGACGAGGCATTGGCTACCCTATGAGTGTCATAGTGATTCCTGCTAGTTGCTCACCCAAATACACATTTTTTTGATGGTTTGGCCAGTCTGCCTCAAGTGACACCCCACTAGCTGTGTATCTTATGAGAAGCTTCGTTACCTTTGCAAGCGGTTTCTTGAAGTTGGTGATGGGATTATGTTGGTGACGATGCATTGGCTACCTTAAGAGAGTCATAGTGCTTCCTGCTAGTTGCTCACCCAAATACACATTTTGAGATACTGTGGCCAGTCTGCCTGAAGCGATACGCCACTAGTTGTGTATATTAAGAGAAACATCGTTACTCTCCAGCGGTTTCTTGACTTTGAAGCTGTGATTATACTGGTGACGAGATATTGGCTACCCTAAGAGAGTCACAGTGTTATGTGCCAGTTGCTCACCCAAATACACATTTTTTAGATACTGTTTCCAGTGTGCCTGAAGCGATACGCCACTAGTTGTGTATCTTAAGAGAAACATCGTAACTTTTGCCAGGGGTTTCTAGAAGTTGCTGATTTGATTCTGCTGGTGACGAGGCATTGGCTACCTCAAGAGAGTCATAGAGATTCCTGCCAGTTCTTCACCCAAATACACATTTTTTAGATACTCTTTCCAGTCTGCCTGATAGCTACGCCACTAGTTGTGTATCTTAAGAGTCATTGTAACTTTTGCCAGGGGTTTCTTGAAGTTGCTGATGTGATTATGCTGGTGACGAGGCATTGGCTACCCTATGAGTGTCATAGTGATTCCTGCTAGTTGCTCACCCAAATACACATTTTTTTGATAGTTTGGCCAGTCTGCCTCAAGTGACACCCCACTATCTGTGTATCTTATGAGAAGCTTCGTTACCTTTGCAAGCGGTTTCTTGAAGTTGGTGATGGGATTATGTTGGTGACGAGGCATTGGCTACCTTAAGAGAGTCATAGTGCTTCCTGCCAGTTGCTCACCCAAATACACATTTTGAGATACTGTGGCCAGTCTGCCTGAAGCGATACGCCACTAGTTGTGTATCTTAAGAGAAACATCGTTACTCTTGCCAGCGGTTTCTTGACTTTGAAGCTGAGATTATACTGGTGACGAGATATTGGCTGCCCTAAGAGAGTCACAGTGTTTCGTGCCAGTTGCTCACACAAATACACATTTTTTAGATACTGTTTCGTGTGCCTGAAGCTATACGCCACTAGTTGTGTATCTTAAGAGAAACATCGTTACTTTTGCCAGGGGTTTCTAGAAGTTGCTGATTTGATTCTGCTGTTGACGAGGCATTGGCTACCTCAAGAGAGTCATAGAGATTCCTGCCAGTTCTTCACCCAAATACACATTTTTTAGATACTCTTTCCAGTCTGCCTGATAGCTACGCCACTAGTTGTGTATCTTAAGAGTCATTGTAACTTTTGCCAGGGGTTTCTTGAAGTTGCTGATGTGATTATGCTGGTCACGAGGCATTGGCTACCCTATGAGTGTCATAGTGATTCCTGCTAGTTGCTCACCCAAATACACATTTTTTGATACTTCGGCCAGTCTGCCTCAAGTGACACCCCACTAGCTGTGTATCTTATGAGAAGCTTCGTTACCTTTGCAAGCGGTTTCTTGAAGTTCGTGATGGGATTATGTTGGTGACGAGGCATTGGCTATCTTAAGAGAGTCATAGTGCTTCCTGCCAGTTGCTCACCCAAATACACATTTTGAGATACTGTGGCCAGTCTGCCTGACGCGATACGCCACTAGTTGTGTATCTTAAGAGAAACATCGTTACTCTTGCCAGCGGTTTCTTGACTTTGAAGCTGTGATTATACTGGTGACGAGATATTGGTTACCCTAAGAGAGTCACAGTGTTTCGTGCCAGTTGCTCACCCAAATACACATTTTTTAGGTACTGTTTCCAGTGTGCCTGAAGCGATACGCCACTAGTTGTGTATCTTAAGAGAAACAACGTTACTTTTGCCAGGGGTTTCCAGAAGTTGCTGATTTGATTCTGCTGGTGACGAGGCATTGGCCACCTCAAGAGAGTCATACAGATTCCTGCCAGTTCTTCACCCAAATACACATTTTTTAGATACTCTTTCCAGTCTGCCTGATAGCTACGCCACTAGTTGTGTATCTTAAGAGTCATTGTAACTTTTGCCAGGGGTTTCTTGAAGTTGCTGATGTGATTATGCTGGTGACGAGGCATTGGCTACCCTATGAGTGTCATAGTGATTCCTGCTAGTTGCTCACCCAAATACACATTTTTTTGATGGTTTGGCCAGTCTGCCTCAAGTGACACCCCAGTAGCTGTGTATCTTATGAGAAGCTTCGTTACCTTTGCAAGCGGTTTCTTGAAGTTGGTTATGGGATTATGTTGGTGACGAGGCATTGGCTACCTTAAGAGAGTCATAGTGCTTCCTGCCAGTTGCTCACCCAAATACACATTTTGAGATACTGTGGCCAGTCTGCCTGAAGCGATACGCCACTAGTTGTGTATCTTAAGAGAAACATCGTTACTCTTGCCAGCGGTTTCTTGACTTTGAAGCTGTGATTATACTGGTGACGAGATATTGGCTACCCTAAGAGAGTCACAGTGTTATGTGCCAGTTGCTCACCCAAATACACATTTTTTAGATACTGTTTCCAGTGTGCCTGAAGCGATACGCCACTAGTTGTGTATCTTAAGAGAAACATCGTATCTTTTGCCAGGGGTTTCTAGAAGTTGCTGATTTGATTGTGCTGGTGACGAGGCATTGGCTACCTCAAGAGAGTCATAGAGAATCCTGCCAGTTCTTCACGCAAATACACATTTTTTAGATACTCTTTCCAGTCTGCCTGATAGCTACGCCACTAGTTGTGTATCTTAAGAGTCATTGTAACTTTTGCCAGGGGTTTCTTGAAGTTGCTGATGTGATTATGCTGGTGACGAGGCATTGGCTACCCTATGAGTGTCATAGTGATTCCTGCTAGTTGCTCACCCAAATACACATTTTTTTGATAGTTTGGCCAGTCTGCCTCAAGTGACACCCCACTAGCTGTGTATCTTATGAGAAGCTTCGTTACCTTTGCAAGCGGTTTCTTGAAGTTGGTGATGGGATTATGTTGGTGACGAGGCATTGGCTACCTTAAGAGAGTCATAGTGCTTCCTGCCAGTTGCTCACCCAAATACACATTTTGAGATACTGTGGCCAGTCTGCCTGAAGCGATACGCCACTAGTTGTGTATCTTAAGAGAAACATCGTTACTCTTGCCAGCGGTTTCTTGACTTTGAAGCTGTGATTATACTGGTGACGAGATATTGGTTACCCTAAGAGAGTCACAGTGTTTCGTGCCAGTTGCTCACCCAAATACACATTTTTTAGGTACTGTTTCCAGTGTGCCTGAAGCAATACGCCACTAGTTGTGTATATTAAGAGAAACAACGTTACTTTTGCCAGGGGTTTCTAGAAGTTGCTGATTTGATTCTGCTGGTGACGAGGCATTGGCTACCTCAAGAGAGTCATAGAGATTCCTGCCAGTTCTTCACCCGAATACACATTTTTTAGATACTCTTTCCAGTCTGCCTGATAGCTACGCCACTAGTTGTGTATCTTAAGAGTCATTGTAACTTTTGCCAGGGGTTTCTTGAAGTTGCTGATGTGATTATGCTGGTGACGAGGCATTGGCTACCCTATGAGTGTCATAGTGATTCCTGCTAGTTGCTCACCCAAATACACATTTTTTTGATGGTTTTGGCCAGTCTGCCTCAAGTGACACCCCACTAGCTGTGTATCTTATGAGAAGCTTCGTTACCTTTGCAAGCGGTTTCTTGAAGTTGGTGATGGGGTTATGTTGGTGACGAGGCATTGGCTACCTTAAGAGAGTCATAGTGCTTCCTGCTAGTTGCTCACCCAAATACACATTTTGAGATACTGTGGCCAGTCTGCCTGAAGCGATACGCCACTAGTTGTGTATCTTAAGAGAAACATCGTAACTTTTGCCAGGGGTTTCTAGAAGTTGCTGATTTGATTGTGCTGGTGACGAGGCATTGGCTACCTCAAGAGAGTCATAGAGATTCCTGCCAGTTCTTCACGCAAATACACATTTTTTAGATACTCTTTCCAGTCTGCCTGATAGCTACGCCACTAGTTGTGTATCTTAAGAGTCATTGTAACTTTTGCCAGGGGTTTCTTGAAGTTGCTGATGTGATTATGCTGGTGACGAGGCATTGGCTACCCTATGAGTGTCATAGTGATTCCTGCTAGTTGCTCACCCAAATACACATTTTTTTGATAGTTTGGCCAGTCTGCCTCAAGTGACACCCCAGTAGCTGTGTATCTTATGAGAAGCTTCGTTACCTTTGCAAGCGGTTTCTTGAAGTTGGTGATGGGATTATGTTGGTGACGAGGCATTGGCTACCTTAAGAGAGTCATAGTGCTTCCTGCCAGTTGCTCACCCAAATACACATTTTGAGATACTGTGGCCAGTCTGCCTGAAGCGATACGCCACTAGTTGTGTATCTTAAGAGAAACATCGTTACTCTTGCCAGCGGTTTCTTGACTTTGAAGCTGAGATTATACTGGTGACGAGATATTGGCTGCCCTAAGAGAGTCACAGTGTTTCGTGCCAGTTGCTCACACAAATACACATTTTTTAGATACTGTTTCGTGTGCCTGAAGCTATACGCCACTAGTTGTGTATCTTAAGAGAAACATCGTTACTTTTGCCAGGGGTTTCTAGAAGTTGCTGATTTGATTCTGCTGTTGACGAGGCATTGGCTACCTCAAGAGAGTCATAGAGATTCCTGCCAGTTCTTCACCCAAATACACATTTTTTAGATACTCTTTCCAGTCTGCCTGATAGCTACGCCACTAGTTGTGTATCTTAAGAGTCATTGTAACTTTTGCCAGGGGTTTCTTGAAGTTGCTGATGTGATTATGCTGGTGACGAGGCATTGGCTACCCTATGAGTGTCATAGTGATTCCTGCTAGTTGCTCACCCAAATACACATTTTTTGATACTTCGGCCAGTCTGCCTCAAGTGACACCCCACTAGCTGTGTATCTTATGAGAAGCTTCGTTACCTTTGCAAGCGGTTTCTTGAAGTTGGTGATGGGATTATGTTGGTGACGAGGCATTGGCTATCTTAAGAGAGTCATAGTGCTTCCTGCCAGTTGCTCACCCAAATACACATTTTGAGATACTGTGGCCAGTCTGCCTGAAGCGATACGCCACTAGTTGTGTATCTTAAGAGAAACATCGTTACTCTTGCCAGCGGTTTCTTGACTTTGAAGCTGTGATTATACTGGTGACGAGATATTGGTTACCCTAAGAGAGTCACAGTGTTTCGTGCCAGTTGCTCACCCAAATACACATTTTTTAGGTACTGTTTCCAGTGTGCCTGAAGCGATACGCCACTAGTTGTGTATCTTAAGAGAAACAACGTTACTTTTGCCAGGGGTTTCCAGAAGTTGCTGATTTGATTCTGCTGGTGACGAGGCATTGGCCACCTCAAGAGAGTCATACAGATTCCTGCCAGTTCTTCACCCAAATACACATTTTTTAGATACTCTTTCCAGTCTGCCTGATAGCTACGCCACTAGTTGTGTATCTTAAGAGTCATTGTAACTTTTGCCAGGGGTTTCTTGAAGTTGCTGATGTGATTATGCTGGTGACGAGGCATTGGCTACCCTATGAGTGTCATAGTGATTCCTGCTAGTTGCTCACCCAAATACACATTTTTTTGATGGTTTGGCCAGTCTGCCTCAAGTGACACCCCACTAGCTGTGTATCTTATGAGAAGCTTCGTTACCTTTGCAAGCGGTTTCTTAAAGTTGGTTATGGGATTATGTTGGTGACGAGGCATTGGCTACCTTAAGAGAGTCATAGTGCTTTCTGCCAGTTGGTCACCCAAATACACATTTTGAGATACTGTGGCCAGTCTGCCTGAAGCGATACGCCACTAGTTGTGTATCTTAAGAGAAACATCGTAACTTTTGCCAGGGGTTTCTAGAAGTTGCTGATTTGATTGTGCTGGTGACGAGGCATTGGCTACCTCAAGAGAGTCATAGAGAATCCTGCCAGTTCTTCACGCAAATACACATTTTTTAGATACTCTTTCCAGTCTGCCTGATAGCTACGCCACTAGTTGTGTATCTTAAGAGTCATTGTAACTTTTGCCAGGGGTTTCTTGAAGTTGCTGATGTGATTATGCTGGTGACGAGGCATTGGCTACCCAATGAGTGTCATAGTGATTCCTGCTAGTTGCTCACCCAAATACACATTTTTTTGATGGTTTTGGCCAGTCTGCCTCAAGTGACACCCCACTAGCTGTGTATCTTATGAGAAGCTTCGTTACCTTTGCAAGCGGTTTCTTGAAGTTGGTGATGGGGTTATGTTGGTGACGAGGCATTGGCTACCTTAAGAGAGTCATAGTGCTTCCTGCTAGTTGCTCACCCAAATACACATTTTGAGATACTGTGGCCAGTCTGCCTGAAGCGATACGCCACTAGTTGTGTATCTTAAGAGAAACATCGTAACTTTTGCCAGGGGTTTCTAGAAGTTGCTGATTTGATTGTGCTGGTGACGAGGCATTGGCTACCTCAAGAGAGTCATAGAGATTCCTGCCAGTTCTTCACGCAAATACACATTTTTTAGATACTCTTTCCAGTCTGCCTGATAGCTACGCCACTAGTTGTGTATCTTAAGAGTCATTGTAACTTTTGCCAGGGGTTTCTTGAAGTTGCTGATGTGATTATGCTGGTGACGAGGCATTGGCTACCCTATGAGTGTCATAGTGATTCCTGCTAGTTGCTCACCCAAATACACATTTTTTTGATACTTTGGCCAGTCTGCCTCAAGTGACACCCCACTAGCTGTGTATCTTATGAGAAGCTTCGTTACCTTTGCAAGCGGTTTCTTGAAGTTGGTGATGGGATTATGTTGGTGACGAGGCATTGGCTACCTTAAGAGAGTCATAGTGCTTCCTGCCAGTTGCTCACCCAAATACACATTTTGAGATACTGTGGCCAGTCTGCCTGAAGCGATACGCCACTAGTTGTGTATCTTAAGAGAAACATCGTTACTCTTGCCAGCGGTTTCTTGACTTTGAAGCTGAGATTATACTGGTGACGAGATATTGGCTGCCCTAAGAGAGTCACAGTGTTTCGTGCCAGTTGCTCACACAAATACACATTTTTTAGATACTGTTTCGTGTGCCTGAAGCTATACGCCACTAGTTGTGTATCTTAAGAGAAACATCGTTACTTTTGCCAGGGGTTTCTAGAAGTTGCTGATTTGATTCTGCTGTTGACGAGGCATTGGCTACCTCAAGAGAGTCATAGAGATTCCTGCCAGTTCTTCACCCAAATACACATTTTTTAGATACTCTTTCCAGTCTGCCTGATAGCTACGCCACTAGTTGTGTATCTTAAGAGTCATTGTAACTTTTGCCAGGGGTTTCTTGAAGTTGCTGATGTGATTATGCTGGTGACGAGGCATTGGCTACCCTATGAGTGTCATAGTGATTCCTGCTAGTTGCTCACCCAAATACACATTTTTTGATACTTCGGCCAGTCTGCCTCAAGTGACACCCCACTAGCTGTGTATCTTATGAGAAGCTTCGTTACCTTTGCAAGCGGTTTCTTGAAGTTGGTGATGGGATTATGTTGGTGACGAGGCATTGGCTATCTTAAGAGAGTCATAGTGCTTCCTGCCAGTTGCTCACCCAAATACACATTTTGAGATACTGTGGCCAGTCTGCCTGAAGCGATACGCCACTAGTTGTGTATCTTAAGAGAAACATCGTTACTCTTGCCAGCGGTTTCTTGACTTTGAAGCTGTGATTATACTGGTGACGAGATATTGGTTACCCTAAGAGAGTCACAGTGTTTCGTGCCAGTTGCTCACCCAAATACACATTTTTTAGGTACTGTTTCCAGTGTGCCTGAAGCGATACGCCACTAGTTGTGTATCTTAAGAGAAACAACGTTACTTTTGCCAGGGGTTTCCAGAAGTTGCTGATTTGATTCTGCTGGTGACGAGGCATTGGCCACCTCAAGAGAGTCATACAGATTCCTGCCAGTTCTTCACCCAAATACACATTTTTTAGATACTCTTTCCAGTCTGCCTGATAGCTACGCCACTAGTTGTGTATCTTAAGAGTCATTGTAACTTTTGCCAGGGGTTTCTTGAAGTTGCTGATGTGATTATGCTGGTGACGAGGCATTGGCTACCCTATGAGTGTCATAGTGATTCCTGCTAGTTGCTCACCCAAATACACATTTTTTTGATGGTTTGGCCAGTCTGCCTCAAGTGACACCCCACTAGCTGTGTATCTTATGAGAAGCTTCGTTACCTTTGCAAGCGGTTTCTTGAAGTTGGTGATGGGATTATGTTGGTGACGAGGCATTGGCTACCTTAAGAGAGTCATAGTGCTTCCTGCCAGTTGCTCACCCAAATACACATTTTGAGATACTTTTTCCAGTGTGCCTGAAGCGATACGCCACTAGTTGTGTATCTTAAGAGAAACATCGTTACTTTTGCCAGGGGTTTCTAGAAGTTGCTGATTTGATTCTGCTGGTGACGAGGCATTGGCTACCTCAAGAGAGTCATAGAGATTCCTGCAAGTTCTTCACCCAAATACACATTTTTTAGATACTCTTTCCAGTCTGCCTGATAGCTACGCCACTAGTTGTGCATCTTAAGAGTCATTGTGAACTTTTGCCAGGGGTTTCTTGAAGTTGCTGATGTGATTATGCTGGTGACGAGGCATTGGCTACCCTATGAGTGTCATAGTGATTCCTGCTAGTTGCTCACCCAAATACACATTTTTTTGATAGTTTGGCCAGTCTGCCTCAAGTGACACCCCACTAGCTGTGTATCTTATGAGAAGCTTCGTTACCTTTGCAAGCGGTTTCTTGAAGTTGGTGATGGGATTATGTTGGTGACGAGGCATTGGCTATCTTAAGAGAGTCATAGTGCTTCCTGCCAGTTGCTCACCCAAATACACATTTTGAGATACTGTGGCCAGTCTGCCTGAAGCGATACGCCACTAGTTGTGTATCTTAAGAGAAACATCGTTACTCTTGCCAGCGGTTTCTTGACTTTTGAGCTGTGATTATACTGGTGACGAGATATTGGTTACCCTAAGAGAGTCACAGTGTTTCGTGCCAGTTGCTAACCCAAATACACATTTTTTAGGTACTGTTTCCAGTTTGCCTGAAGCGATACGCCACTAGTTGTGTATCTTAAGAGAAACTACGTTACTTTTGCCAGGGGTTTCTAGAAGTTGCTGATTTGATTCTGCTGGTGACGAGGCATTGGCCACCTTAAGAGAGTCATACAGATTCCTGCCAGTTCTTCACCCGAATACACATTTTTTAGATACTCTTTCCAGTCTGCCTGATAGCTACGCCACTAGTTGTGTATCTTAAGAGTCATTGTAACTTTTGCCAGGGGTTTCTTGAAGTTGCTGATGTGATTATGCTGGTGACGAGGCATTGGCTACCCTATGAGTGTCATAGTGATTCCTGCTAGTTGCTCACCCAAATACACATTTTTTTGATGGTTTGGCCAGTCTGCCTCAAGTGACACCCCACTAGCTGTGTATCTTATGAGAAGCTTCGTTACCTTTGCAAGCGGTTTCTTGAAGTTGGTGATGGGATTATGTTGGTGACGAGGCATTGGCTATCTTAAGAGAGTCATAGTGCTTCCTGCCAGTTGCTCACCCAAATACACATTTTGAGATACTGTGGCCAGTCTGCCTGAAGCGATACGCCACTAGTTGTGTATCTTAAGAGAAACATCGTTACTCTTGCCAGCGGTTTCTTGACTTTGAAGCTGAGATTATACTGGTGACGAGATTTGGCTACCCTAAGAGAGTCACAGTGTTTCGTGCCAGTTGCTCACACAAATACACATTTTTTTGATACTTTGGCCAGTCTGCCTCAAGTGACACCCCACTTGCTGTGTATCTTATGAGAAGCTTCGTTACCTTTGCAAGCGGTTTCTTGAAGTTGGTGATGGGATTATGTTGGTGACGAGGCATTGGCTACCTTAAGAGAGTCATAGTGCTTCCTGCCAGTTGCTCACCCAAATACACATTTTGAGATACTGTGGCCAGTCTGCCTGAAGCGATACGCCACTAGTTGTGTATCTTAAGAGAAACATCGTTACTCTTGCCAGCGGTTTCTTGACTTTGAAGCTGAGATTATACTGGTGACGAGATATTGGCTACCCTAAGAGAGTCACAGTGTTTCGTGCCAGTTGCTCACCCAAATACACATTTTTTAGATACTTTTTCCAGTGTGCCTGAAGCGATACGCCACTAGTTGTGTATCTTAAGAGAAACATCGTTACTTTTGCCAGGGGTTTCTAGAAGTTGCTGATTTGATTCTGCTGGTGACGAGGCATTGGCTACCTCAAGAGAGTCATAGAGATTCCTGCAAGTTCTTCACCCAAATACACATTTTTTAGATACTCTTTCCAGTCTGCCTGATAGCTACGCCACTAGTTGTGCATCTTAAGAGTCATTGTGAACTTTTGCCAGGGGTTTCTTGAAGTTGCTGATGTGATTATGCTGGTGACGAGGCATTGGCTACCCTATGAGTGTCATAGTGATTCCTGCTAGTTGCTCACCCAAATACACATTTTTTTGATAGTTTGGCCAGTCTGCCTCAAGTGACACCCCACTAGCTGTGTATCTTATGAGAAGCTTCGTTACCTTTGCAAGCGGTTTCTTGAAGTTCGTGATGGGATTATGTTGGTGACGAGGCATTGGCTATCTTAAGAGAGTCATAGTGCTTCCTGCCAGTTGCTCACCCAAATACACATTTTGAGATACTGTGGCCAGTCTGCCTGAAGCGATGCGCCACTAGTTGTGTATCTTAAGAGAAACATCGTTACTCTTGCCAGCGGTTTCTTGACTTTGGAGCTGTGATTATACTGGTGACGAGATATTGGTTACCCTAAGAGAGTCACAGTGTTTCGTGCCAGTTGCTCACCCAAATACACATTTTTTAGGTACTGTTTCCAGTGTGCCTGAAGCGATACGCCACTAGTTGTGTATCTTAAGAGAAACAACGTTACTTTTGCCAGGGGTTTCTAGAAGTTGCTGATTTGATTCTGCTGGTGACGAGGCATTGGCCACCTCAAGAGAGTCATACAGATTAATGCCAGTTCTTCACCCGAATACACATTTTTTAGATACTCTTTCCAGTCTGCCTGATAGCTACGCCACTAGTTGTGCATCTTAAGAGTCATTGTGAACTTTTGCCAGGGGTTTCTTGAAGTTGCTGATGTGATTATGCTGGTGACGAGGCATTGGCTACCCTATGAGTGTCATAGTGATTCCTGCTAGTTGCTCACCCAAATACACATTTTTTTGATAGTTTGGCCAGTCTGCCTCAAGTGACACCCCACTAGCTGTGTATCTTATGAGAAGCTTCGTTACCTTTGCAAGCGGTTTCTTGAAGTTGGTGATGGGATTATGTTGGTGACGAGGCATTGGCTATCTTAAGAGAGTCATAGTGCTTCCTGCCAGTTGCTCACCCAAATACACATTTTGAGATACCTTGGCCAGTCTGCCTGAAGCGATACGCCACTAGTTGTGTATCTTAAGAGAAACATCGTTACTCTTGCCAGCGGTTTCTTGACTTTGGAGCTGTGATTATACTGGTGACGAGATATTGGTTACCCTAAGAGAGTCACAGTGTTTCGTGCCAGTTGCTCTCCCAAATACACATTTTTTAGGTACTGTTTCCAGTGTGCCTGAAGCGATACGCCACTAGTTGTGTATCTTAAGAGAAACAACGTTACTTTTGCCAGGGGTTTCTAGAAGTTGCTGATTTGATTCTGCTGGTGACGAGGCATTGGCCACCTCAAGAGAGTCATACAGATTCCTGCCAGTTCTTCACCCGAATACACATTTTTTAGATACTCTTTCCAGTCTGCCTGACAGCTACGCCACTAGTTGTGTATCTTAAGAGTCATTGTAACTTTTGCCAGGGGTTTCTTGAAGTTGCTGATGTGATTATGCTGGTGACGAGGCATTGGCTACCCTATGAGTGTCATAGTGATTCCTGCTAGTTGCTCACCCAAATACACATTTTTTTGATGGTTTGGCCAGTCTGCCTCAAGTGACACCCCACTAGCTGTGTATCTTATGAGAAGCTTCGTTACCTTTGCAAGCGGTTTCTTGAAGTTGGTGATGGGATTATGTTGGTGACGATGCATTGGCTACCTTAAGAGAGTCATAGTGCTTCCTGCTAGTTGCTCACCCAAATACACATTTTGAGATACTGTGGCCAGTCTGCCTGAAGCGATACGCCACTAGTTGTGTATATTAAGAGAAACATCGTTACTCTCCAGCGGTTTCTTGACTTTGAAGCTGTGATTATACTGGTGACGAGATATTGGCTACCCTAAGAGAGTCACAGTGTTATGTGCCAGTTGCTCACCCAAATACACATTTTTTAGATACTGTTTCCAGTGTGCCTGAAGCGATACGCCACTAGTTGTGTATCTTAAGAGAAACATCGTAACTTTTGCCAGGGGTTTCTAGAAGTTGCTGATTTGATTCTGCTGGTGACGAGGCATTGGCTACCTCAAGAGAGTCATAGAGATTCCTGCCAGTTCTTCACCCAAATACACATTTTTTAGATACTCTTTCCAGTCTGCCTGATAGCTACGCCACTAGTTGTGTATCTTAAGAGTCATTGTAACTTTTGCCAGGGGTTTCTTGAAGTTGCTGATGTGATTATGCTGGTGACGAGGCATTGGCTACCCTATGAGTGTCATAGTGATTCCTGCTAGTTGCTCACCCAAATACACATTTTTTTGATAGTTTGGCCAGTCTGCCTCAAGTGACACCCCACTAGCTGTGTATCTTATGAGAAGCTTCGTTACCTTTGCAAGCGGTTTCTTGAAGTTGGTGATGGGATTATGTTGGTGACGAGGCATTGGCTACCTTAAGAGAGTCATAGTGCTTCCTGCCAGTTGCTCACCCAAATACACATTTTGAGATACTGTGGCCAGTCTGCCTGAAGCGATACGCCACTAGTTGTGTATCTTAAGAGAAACATCGTTACTCTTGCCAGCGGTTTCTTGACTTTGAAGCTGAGATTATACTGGTGACGAGATATTGGCTGCCCTAAGAGAGTCACAGTGTTTCGTGCCAGTTGCTCACACAAATACACATTTTTTAGATACTGTTTCGTGTGCCTGAAGCTATACGCCACTAGTTGTGTATCTTAAGAGAAACATCGTTACTTTTGCCAGGGGTTTCTAGAAGTTGCTGATTTGATTCTGCTGTTGACGAGGCATTGGCTACCTCAAGAGAGTCATAGAGATTCCTGCCAGTTCTTCACCCAAATACACATTTTTTAGATACTCTTTCCAGTCTGCCTGATAGCTACGCCACTAGTTGTGTATCTTAAGAGTCATTGTAACTTTTGCCAGGGGTTTCTTGAAGTTGCTGATGTGATTATGCTGGTCACGAGGCATTGGCTACCCTATGAGTGTCATAGTGATTCCTGCTAGTTGCTCACCCAAATACACATTTTTTGATACTTCGGCCAGTCTGCCTCAAGTGACACCCCACTAGCTGTGTATCTTATGAGAAGCTTCGTTACCTTTGCAAGCGGTTTCTTGAAGTTCGTGATGGGATTATGTTGGTGACGAGGCATTGGCTATCTTAAGAGAGTCATAGTGCTTCCTGCCAGTTGCTCACCCAAATACACATTTTGAGATACTGTGGCCAGTCTGCCTGACGCGATACGCCACTAGTTGTGTATCTTAAGAGAAACATCGTTACTCTTGCCAGCGGTTTCTTGACTTTGAAGCTGTGATTATACTGGTGACGAGATATTGGTTACCCTAAGAGAGTCACAGTGTTTCGTGCCAGTTGCTCACCCAAATACACATTTTTTAGGTACTGTTTCCAGTGTGCCTGAAGCGATACGCCACTAGTTGTGTATCTTAAGAGAAACAACGTTACTTTTGCCAGGGGTTTCCAGAAGTTGCTGATTTGATTCTGCTGGTGACGAGGCATTGGCCACCTCAAGAGAGTCATACAGATTCCTGCCAGTTCTTCACCCAAATACACATTTTTTAGATACTCTTTCCAGTCTGCCTGATAGCTACGCCACTAGTTGTGTATCTTAAGAGTCATTGTAACTTTTGCCAGGGGTTTCTTGAAGTTGCTGATGTGATTATGCTGGTGACGAGGCATTGGCTACCCTATGAGTGTCATAGTGATTCCTGCTAGTTGCTCACCCAAATACACATTTTTTTGATGGTTTGGCCAGTCTGCCTCAAGTGACACCCCAGTAGCTGTGTATCTTATGAGAAGCTTCGTTACCTTTGCAAGCGGTTTCTTGAAGTTGGTTATGGGATTATGTTGGTGACGAGGCATTGGCTACCTTAAGAGAGTCATAGTGCTTCCTGCCAGTTGCTCACCCAAATACACATTTTGAGATACTGTGGCCAGTCTGCCTGAAGCGATACGCCACTAGTTGTGTATATTAAGAGAAACATCGTTACTCTTGCCAGCGGTTTCTTGACTTTGAAGCTGTGATTATACTGGTGACGAGATATTGGCTACCCTAAGAGAGTCACAGTGTTATGTGCCAGTTCCTCACCCAAATACACATTTTTTAGATACTGTTTCCAGTGTGCCTGAAGCGATACGCCACTAGTTGTGTATCTTAAGAGAAACATCGTTACTTTTGCCAGGGGTTTCTAGAAGTTGCTGATTTGATTCTGCTGGTGACGAGGCATTGGCTACCTCAAGAGAGTCATAGAGATTCCTGCCAGTTCTTCACCCAAATACACATTTTTTAGATACTCTTTGCAGTCTGCCTGATAGCTACGCCACTAGTTGTGTATCTTAATAGTCATTGTAACTTTTGCCAGGGGTTTCTTGAAGTTGCTGATGTGATTATGCTGGTGACGAGGCATTGGCTACCCTATGAGTGTCATAGTGATTCCTGCTAGTTGCTCACCCAAATACACATTTTTTTGATAGTTTGGCCAGTCTGCCTCAAGTGACACCCCAGTAGCTGTGTATCTTATGAGAAGCTTCGTTACCTTTGCAAGCGGTTTCTTGAAGTTGGTGATGGGATTATGTTGGTGACGAGGCATTGGCTACCTTAAGAGAGTCATAGTGCTTTCTGCCAGTTGCTCACCCAAATACACATTTTGAGATACTGTGGCCAGTCTGCCTGAAGCGATACGCCACTAGTTGTGTATCTTAAGAGAAACATCGTTACTCTTGCCAGCGGTTTCTTGACTTTGAAGCTGAGATTATACTGGTGACGAGATTTGGCTACCCTAAGAGAGTCACAGTGTTTCGTGCCAGTTGCTCACACAAATACACATTTTTTTGATACTTTGGCCAGTCTGCCTCAAGTGACACCCCACTAGCTGTGTATCTTATGAGAAGCTTCGTTACCTTTGCAAGCGGTTTCTTGAAGTTGGTGATGGGATTATGTTGGTGACGAGGCATTTGCTACCTTAAGAGAGTCATAGTGCTTCCTGCCAGTTGCTCACCCAAATACACATTTTGAGATACTGTGGCCAGTCTGCCTGAAGCGATACGCCACTAGTTGTGTATCTTAAGAGAAACATCGTTACTCTTGCCAGCGGTTTCTTGACTTTGAAGCTGTGATTATACTGGTGACGAGATATTGGTTACCCTAAGAGAGTCACAGTGTTTCGTGCCAGTTGCTCACCCAAATACACATATTTTAGGTACTGTTTCCAGTGTGCCTGAAGCGATACGCCACTAGTTGTGTATCTTAAGAGAAACAACGTTACTTTTGCCAGGGGTTTCCAGAAGTTGCTGATTTGATTCTGCTGGTGACGAGGCATTGGCCACCTCAAGAGAGTCATACAGATTCCTGCCAGTTCTTCACCCAAATACACATTTTTTAGATACTCTTTCCAGTCTGCCTGATAGCTACGCCACTAGTTGTGTATCTTAAGAGTCATTGTAACTTTTGCCAGGGGTTTCTTGAAGTTGCTGATGTGATTATGCTGGTGACGAGGCATTGGCTACCCTATGAGTGTCATAGTGATTCCTGCTAGTTGCTCACCCAAATACACATTTTTTTGATGGTTTGGCCAGTCTGCCTCAAGTGACACCCCACTAGCTGTGTATCTTATGAGAAGCTTCGTTACCTTTGCAAGCGGTTTCTTGAAGTTGGTTATGGGATTATGTTGGTGACGAGGCATTGGCTACCTTAAGAGAGTCATAGTGCTTCCTGCCAGTTGCTCACCCAAATACACATTTTGAGATACTGTGGCCAGTCTGCCTGAAGCGATACGCCACTAGTTGTGTATATTAAGAGAAACATCGTTACTCTTGCCAGCGGTTTCTTGACTTTGAAGCTGTGATTATACTGGTGACGAGATATTGGCTACCCTAAGAGAGTCACAGTGTTATGTGCCAGTTGCTCACCCAAATACACATTTTTTAGATACTGTTTCCAGTGTGCCTGAAGCGATACGCCACTAGTTGTGTATCTTAAGAGAAACATCGTAACTTTTGCCAGGGGTTTCTAGAAGTTGCTGATTTGATTCTGCTGGTGACGAGGCATTGGCTACCTCAAGAGAGTCATAGAGATTCCTGCCAGTTCTTCACCCAAATACACATTTTTTAGATACTCTTTCCAGTCTGCCTGATAGCTACGCCACTAGTTGTGTATCTTAAGAGTCATTGTAACTTTTGCCAGGGGTTTCTTGAAGTTGCTGATGTGATTATGCTGGTGACGAGGCATTGGCTACCCTATGAGTGTCATAGTGATTCCTGCTAGTTGCTCACCCAAATACACATTTTTTTGATAGTTTGGCCAGTCTGCCTCAAGTGACACCCCAGTAGCTGTGTATCTTATGAGAAGCTTCGTTACCTTTGCAAGCGGTTTCTTGAAGTTGGTGATGGGATTATGTTGGTGACGAGGCATTGGCTACCTTAAGAGAGTCATAGTGCTTTCTGCCAGTTGCTCACCCAAATACACATTTTGAGATACTGTGGCCAGTCTGCCTGAAGCGATACGCCACTAGTTGTGTATATTAAGAGAAACATCGTTACTCTTGCCAGCGGTTTCTTGACTTTGAAGCTGTGATTATACTGGTGACGAGATATTGGCTACCCTAAGAGAGTCACAGTGTTATGTGCCAGTTGCTCACCCAAATACACATTTTTTAGATACTGTTTCCAGTGTGCCTGAAGCGATACGCCACTAGTTGTGTATCTTAAGAGAAACATCGTAACTTTTGCCAGGGGTTTCTAGAAGTTGCTGATTTGATTCTGCTGGTGACGAGGCATTGGCTACCTCAAGAGAGTCATAGAGATTCCTGCCAGTTCTTCACCCAAATACACATTTTTTAGATACTCTTTCCAGTCTGCCTGATAGCTACGCCACTAGTTGTGTATCTTAAGAGTCATTGTAACTTTTGCCAGGGGTTTCTTGAAGTTGCTGATGTGATTATGCTGGTGACGAGGCATTGGCTACCCTATGAGTGTCATAGTGATTCCTGCTAGTTGCTCACCCAAATACACATTTTTTTGATAGTTTGGCCAGTCTGCCTCAAGTGACACCCCAGTAGCTGTGTATCTTATGAGAAGCTTCGTTACCTTTGCAAGCGGTTTCTTGAAGTTGGTGATGGGATTATGTTGGTGACGAGGCATTGGCTACCTTAAGAGAGTCATAGTGCTTTCTGCCAGTTGCTCACCCAAATACACATTTTGAGATACTGTGGCCAGTCTGCCTGAAGCGATACGCCACTAGTTGTGTATCTTAAGAGAAACATCGTTACTCTTGCCAGCGGTTTCTTGACTTTGAAGCTGAGATTATACTGGTGACGAGATTTGGCTACCCTAAGAGAGTCACAGTGTTTCGTGCCAGTTGCTCACACAAATACACATTTTTTTGATACTTTGGCCAGTCTGCCTCAAGTGACACCCCACTAGCTGTGTATCTTATGAGAAGCTTCATTACCTTTGCAAGCGGTTTCTTGAAGTTGGTGATGGGATTATGTTGGTGACGAGGCATTGGCTACCTTAAGAGAGTCATAGTGCTTCCTGCCAGTTGCTCACCCAAATACACATTTTGAGATACTGTGGCCAGTCTGCCTGAAGCGATACGCCACTAGTTGTGTATCTTAAGAGAAACATCGTTACTCTTGCCAGCGGTTTCTTGACTTTGAAGCTGTGATTATACTGGTGACGAGATATTGGTTACCCTAAGAGAGTCACAGAGTTTCGTGCCAGTTGCTCACCCAAATACACATTTTTTAGGTACTGTTTCCAGTGTGCCTGAAGCGATACGCCACTAGTTGTGTATCTTAAGAGAAACAACGTTACTTTTGCCAGGGGTTTCTAGAAGTTGCTGATTTGATTCTGCTGGTGACGAGGCATTGGCCACCTCAAGAGAGTCATACAGATTCCTGCCAGTTCTTCACCCAAATACACATTTTTTAGATACTCTTTCCAGTCTGCCTGATAGCTACGCCACTAGTTGTGTATCTTAAGAGTCATTGTAACTTTTGCCAGGGGTTTCTTGAAGTTGCTGATGTGATTATGCTGGTGACGAGGCATTGGCTACCCTATGAGTGTCATAGTGATTCCTGCTAGTTGCTCACCCAAATACACATTTTTTTGATACTTTGGCCAGTCTGCCTCAAGTGACACCCCACTAGCTGTGTATCTTATGAGAAGCTTCGTTACCTTTGCAAGCGGTTTCTTGAAGTTGGTGATGGGATTATGTTGGTGACGAGGCATTGGCTACCTTAAGAGAGTCATAGTGCTTCCTGCCAGTTGCTCACCCAAATACACATTTTGAGATACTGTGGCCAGTCTGCCTGAAGCGATACGCCACTAGTTGTGTATATTAAGAGAAACATCGTTACTCTCCAGCGGTTTCTTGACTTTGAAGCTGTGATTATACTGGTGACGAGATATTGGCTACCCTAAGAGAGTCACAGTGTTACGTGCCAGTTGCTCACCCAAATACACATTTTTTAGATACTGTTTCCAGTGTGCCTGAAGCGATACGCCACTAGTTGTGTATCTTAAGAGAAACATCGTAACTTTTGCCAGGGGTTTCTAGAAGTTGCTGATTTGATTCTGCTGGTGACGAGGCATTGGCTACCTCAAGAGAGTCATAGAGATTCCTGCCAGTTCTTCACCCAAATACACATTTTTTAGATACTCTTTCCAGTCTGCCTGATAGCTACGCCACTAGTTGTGTATCTTAAGAGTCATTGTAACTTTTGCCAGGGGTTTCTTGAAGTTGCTGATGTGATTATGCTGGTGACGAGGCATTGGCTACCCTATGAGTGTCATAGTGATTCCTGCTAGTTGCTCACCCAAATACACATTTTTTTGATAGTTTGGCCAGTCTGCCTCAAGTGACACCCCAGTAGCTGTGTATCTTATGAGAAGCTTCGTTACCTTTGCAAGCGGTTTCTTGAAGTTGGTGATGGGATTATGTTGGTGACGAGGCATTGGCTACCTTAAGAGAGTCATAGTGCTTTCTGCCAGTTGCTCACCCAAATACACATTTTGAGATACTGTGGCCAGTCTGCCTGAAGCGATACGCCACTAGTTGTGTATCTTAAGAGAAACATCGTTACTCTTGCCAGCGGTTTCTTGACTTTGAAGCTGAGATTATACTGGTGACGAGATATTGGCTACCCTAAGAGAGTCACAGTGTTTCGTGCCAGTTGCTCACACAAATACACATTTTTTTGATAGTTTGGCCAGTCTGCCTCAAGTGACACCCCAGTAGCTGTGTATCTTATGAGAAGCTTCGTTACCTTTGCAAGCGGTTTCTTGAAGTTGGTGATGGGATTATGTTGGTGACGAGGCATTGGCTACCTTAAGAGAGTCATAGTGCTTTCTGCCAGTTGCTCACCCAAATACACATTTTGAGATACTGTGGCCAGTCTGCCTGAAGCGATACGCCACTAGTAGTGTATCTTAAGAGAAACATCGTTACTCTTGCCAGCGGTTTCTTGACTTTGAAGCTGAGATTATACTGGTGACGAGATTTGGCTACCCTAAGAGAGTCACAGTGTTTCGTGCCAGTTGCTCACACAAATACACATTTTTTTGATACTTTGGCCAGTCTGCCTCAAGTGACACCCCACTAGCTGTGTATCTTATGAGAAGCTTCGTTACCTTTGCAAGCGGTTTCTTGAAGTTGGTGATGGGATTATGTTGGTGACGAGGCATTGGCTACCTTAAGAGAGTCATAGTGCTTCCTGCCAGTTGCTCACCCAAATACACATTTTGAGATACTGTGGCCAGTCTGCCTGAAGCGATACGCCACTAGTTGTGTATCTTAAGAGAAACATCGTTACTCTTGCCAGCGGTTTCTTGACTTTGAAGCTGAGATTATACTGGTGACGAGATATTGGCTACCCTAAGAGAGTCACAGTGTTTCGTGCCAGTTGCTCACCCAAATACACATTTTTTAGATACTTTTTCCAGTGTGCCTGAAGCGATACGCCACTAGTTGTGTATCTTAAGAGAAACATCGTTACTTTTGCCAGGGGTTTCTAGAAGTTGCTGATTTGATTCTGCTGGTGACGAGGCATTGGCTACCTCAAGAGAGTCATAGAGATTCCTGCAAGTTCTTCACCCAAATACACATTTTTTAGATACTCTTTCCAGTCTGCCTGATAGCTACGCCACTAGTTGTGCATCTTAAGAGTCATTGTAACTTTTGCCAGGGGTTTCTTGAAGTTGCTGATGT
Organism: Schistocerca nitens; assembly: GCF_023898315.1. NCBI lineage: Eukaryota > Metazoa > Arthropoda > Insecta > Orthoptera > Acrididae > Schistocerca > Schistocerca nitens. Next base: position 120,157,797 of record NC_064616.1, read on the forward strand.
GATTATGCTGGTGACGAGGCATTGGCTACCCTATGAGTGTCATAGTGACTCCTGCTAGTTGCTCACCCAAATACACATTTTTTTGATACTTTGGCCAGTCTGCCTCAAGTGACACCCCACTAGCTGTGTATCTTATGAGAAGCTTCGTTACCTTTGCAAGCGGTTTCTTGAAGTTGGTGATGGGATTATGTTGGTGACGAGGCATTGGCTACCTTAAGAGAGTCATAGTGCTTCCTGCCAGTTGCTCACCCAAATACACATTTTGAGATACTGTGGCCAGTCTGCCTGAAGCGAAACGCCACTAGTTGTGTATATTAAGAGAAACATCGTTACTCTTGCCAGCGGTTTCTTGACTTTGAAGCTGTGATTATACTGGTGACGAGATATTGGTTACCCTAAGAGAGTCACAGTGTTTCGTGCCAGTTGCTCACCCAAATACACATTTTTTAGGTACTGTTTCCAGTGTGCCTGAAGCGATACGCCACTAGTTGTGTATCTTAAGAGAAACAACGTTACTTTTGCCAGGGGTTTCTAGAAGTTGCTGATTTGATTCTGCTGGTGACGAGGCATTGGCCACCTCAAGAGAGTCATACAGATTCCTGCCAGTTCTTCACCCAAATACACATTTTTTAGATACACTTTCCAGTCTGCCTGATAGCTACGCCACTAGTTGTGTATCTTAAGAGTCATTGTAACTTTTGCCAGGGGTTTCTTGAAGTTGCTGATGTGATTATGCTGGTGACGAGGCATTGGCTACCCTATGAGTGTCATAGTGATTCCTGCTAGTTGCTCACCCAAATACACATTTTTTTGATACTTTGGCCAGTCTGCCTCAAGTGACACCCCACTAGCTGTGTATCTTATGAGAAGCTTCGTTACCTTTGCAAGCGGTTTCTTGAAGTTGGTGATGGGATTATGTTGATGACGAGGCATTGGCTACCTTAAGAGAGTCATAGTGCTTCCTGCCAGTTGCTCACCCAAATACACATTTTGAGATACTGTGGCCAGTCTGCCTGAAGCGATACGCCACTAGTTGTGTATATTAAGAGAAACATCGTTACTCTCCAGCGGTTTCTTGACTTTGAAGCTGTGATTATACTGGTGACGAGATATTGGCTACCCTAAGAGAGTCACAGTGTTACGTGCCAGTTGCTCACCCAAATACACATTTTTTAGATACTGTTTCCAGTGTGCCTGAAGCGATACGCCACTAGTTGTGTATCTTAAGAGAAACATCGTAACTTTTGCCAGGGGTTTCTAGAAGTTGCTGATTTGATTCTGCTGGTGACGAGGCATTGGCTACCTCAAGAGAGTCATAGAGATTCCTGCCAGTTCTTCACCCAAATACACATTTTTTAGATACTCTTTCCAGTCTGCCTGATAGTTACGCCACTAGTTGTGTATCTTAAGAGTCATTGTAACTTTTGCCAGGGGTTTCTTGAAGTTGCTGATGTGATTATGCTGGTGACGAGGCATTGGCTACCCTATGAGTGTCATAGTGATTCCTGCTAGTTGCTCACCCAAATACACATTTTTTTGATAGTTTGGCCAGTCTGCCTCAAGTGACACCCCAGTAGCTGTGTATCTTATGAGAAGCTTCATTACCTTTGCAAGCGGTTTCTTGAAGTTGGTGATGGGATTATGTTGGTGACGAGGCATTGGCTACCTTAAGAGAGTCATAGTGCTTTCTGCCAGTTGCTCACCCAAATACACATTTTGAGATACTGTGGCCAGTCTGCCTGAAGCGATACGCCACTAGTTGTGTATCTTAAGAGAAACATCGTTACTCTTGCCAGCGGTTTCTTGACTTTGAAGCTGAGATTATACTGGTGACGAGATTTGGCTACCCTAAGAGAGTCACAGTGTTTCGTGCCAGTTGCTCACACAAATACACATTTTTTTGATACTTTGGCCAGTCTGCCTCAAGTGACACCCCACTAGCTGTGTATCTTATGAGAAGCTTCGTTACCTTTGCAAGCGGTTTCTTGAAGTTGGTGATGGGATTATGTTGGTGACGAGGCATTGGCTACCTTAAGAGAGTCATAGTGCTTCCTGCCAGTTGCTCACCCAAATACACATTTTGAGATACTGTGGCCAGTCTGCCTGAAGCGATACGCCACTAGTTGTGTATCTTAAGAGAAACATCGTTACTCTTGCCAGCGGTTTCTTGACTTTGAAGCTGAGATTATACTGGTGACGAGATATTGGCTACCCTAAGAGAGTCACAGTGTTTCGTGCCAGTTGCTCACCCAAATACACATTTTTTAGATACTTTTTCCAGTGTGCCTGAAGCGATACGCCACTAGTTGTGTATCTTAAGAGAAACATCGTTACTTTTGCCAGGGGTTTCTAGAAGTTGCTGATTTGATTCTGCTGGTGACGAGGCATTGGCTACCTCAAGAGAGTCATAGAGATTCCTGCAAGTTCTTCACCCAAATACACATTTTTTAGATACACTTTCCAGTCTGCCTGATAGCTACGCCACTAGTTGTGCATCTTAAGAGTCATTGTAACTTTTGCCAGGGGTTTCTTGAAGTTGCTGATGTGATTATGCTGGTGACGAGGCATTGGCTACCCTATGAGTGTCATAGTGACTCCTGCTAGTTGCTCACCCAAATACACATTTTTTTGATACTTTGGCCAGTCTGCCTCAAGTGACACCCCACTAGCTGTGTATCTTATGAGAAGCTTCGTTACCTTTGCAAGCGGTTTCTTGAAGTTGGTGATGGGATTATGTTGGTGACGAGGCATTGGCTACCTTAAGAGAGTCATAGTGCTTCCTGCCAGTTGCTCACCCAAATACACATTTTGAGATACTGTGGCCAGTCTGCCTGAAGCGATACGCCACTAGTTGTGTATATTAAGAGAAACATCGTTACTCTTGCCAGCGGTTTCTTGACTTTGAAGCTGAGATTATACTGGTGACGAGATTTGGCTACCCTAAGAGAGTCACAGTGTTTCGTGCCAGTTGCTCACACAAATACACATTTTTTTGATACTTTGGCCAGTCTGCCTCAAGTGACACCCCACTAGCTGTGTATCTTATAAGAAGCTTCGTTACCTTTGCAAGCGGTTTCTTGAAGTTGGTGATGGGATTATGTTGGTGACGAGGCATTGGCTATCTTAAGAGAGTCATAGTGCTTCCTGCCAGTTGCTCACCCAAATACACATTTTGAGATACTGTGGCCAGTCTGCCTGAAGCGAAACGCCACTAGTTGTGTATATTAAGAGAAACATCGTTACTCTTGCCAGCGGTTTCTTGACTTTGAAGCTGTGATTATACTGGTGACGAGATATTGGTTACCCTAAGAGAGTCACAGTGTTTCGTGCCAGTTGCTCACCCAAATACACATTTTTTAGGTACTGTTTCCAGTGTGCCTGAAGCGATACGCCACTAGTTGTGTATCTTAAGAGAAACAACGTTACTTTTGCCAGGGGTTTCTAGAAGTTGCTGATTTGATTCTGCTGGTGACGAGGCATTGGCCACCTCAAGAGAGTCATACAGATTCCTGCCAGTTCTTCACCCAAATACACATTTTTTAGATACTCTTTCCAGTCTGCCTGATAGCTACGCCACTAGTTGTGTATCTTAAGAGTCATTGTAACTTTTGCCAGGGGTTTCTTGAAGTTGCTGATGTGATTATGCTGGTGACGAGGCATTGGCTACCCTATGAGTGTCATAGTGATTCCTGCTAGTTGCTCACCCAAATACACATTTTTTTGATACTTTGGCCAGTCTGCCTCAAGTGACACCCCAGTAGCTGTGTATCTTATGAGAAGCTTCGTTACCTTTGCAAGCGGTTTCTTGAAGTTGGTGATGGGATTATGTTGGTGACGAGGCATTGGCTACCTTAAGAGAGTCATAGTGCTTCCTGCCAGTTGCTCACCCAAATACACATTTTGAGATACTGTGGCCAGTCTGCCTGAAGCGATACGCCACTAGTTGTGTATATTAAGAGAAACATCGTTACTCTCCAGCGGTTTCTTGACTTTGAAGCTGTGATTATACTGGTGACGAGATATTGGCTACCCTAAGAGAGTCACAGTGTTACGTGCCAGTTGCTCACCCAAATACACATTTTTAGATACTGTTTCCAGTGTGCCTGAAGCGATACGCCACTAGTTGTGTATCTTAAGAGAAACATCGTAACTTTTGCCAGGGGTTTCTAGAAGTTGCTGATTTGATTCTGCTGGTGACGAGGCATTGGCTACCTCAAGAGAGTCATAGAGATTCCTGCCAGTTCTTCACCCAAATACACATTTTTTAGATACTCTTTCCAGTCTGCCTGATAGCTACGCCACTAGTTGTGTATCTTAAGAGTCATTGTAACTTTTGCCAGGGGTTTCTTGAAGTTGCTGATGTGATTATGCTGGTGACGAGGCATTGGCTACCCTATGAGTGTCATAGTGATTCCTGCTAGTTGCTCACCCAAATACACATTTTTTTGATAGTTTGGCCAGTCTGCCTCAAGTGACACCCCACTAGCTGTGTATCTTATGAGAAGCTTCGTTACCTTTGCAAGCGGTTTCTTGAAGTTGGTGATGGGATTATGTTGGTGACGAGGCATTGGCTACCTTAAGAGAGTCATAGTGCTTTCTGCCAGTTGCTCACCCAAATACACATTTTGAGATACTGTGGCCAGTCTGCCTGAAGCGATACGCCACTAGTTGTGTATCTTAAGAGAAACATCGTTACTCTTGCCAGCGGTTTCTTGACTTTGAAGCTGAGATTATACTGGTGACGAGATTTGGCTACCCTAAGAGAGTCACAGTGTTTCGTGCCAGTTGCTCACACAAATACACATTTTTTTGATACTTTGGCCAGTCTGCCTCAAGTGACACCCCACTAGCTGTGTATCTTATGAGAAGCTTCGTTACCTTTGCAAGCGGTTTCTTGAAGTTGGTGATGGGATTATGTTGGTGACGAGGCATTGGCTACCTTAAGAGAGTCATAGTGCTTCCTGCCAGTTGCTCACCCAAATACACATTTTGAGATACTGTGGCCAGTCTGCCTGAAGCGATACGCCACTAGTTGTGTATATTAAGAGAAACATCGTTACTCTCCAGCGGTTTCTTGACTTTGAAGCTGTGATTATACTGGTGACGAGATATTGGCTACCCTAAGAGAGTCACAGTGTTACGTGCCAGTTGCTCACCCAAATACACATTTTTTAGATACTGTTTCCAGTGTGCCTGAAGCGATACGCCACTAGTTGTGTATCTTAAGAGAAACATCGTAACTTTTGCCAGGGGTTTCTAGAAGTTGCTGATTTGATTCTGCTGGTGACGAGGCATTGGCTACCTCAAGAGAGTCATAGAGATTCCTGCCAGTTCTTCACCCAAATACACATTTTTTAGATACTCTTTCCAGTCTGCCTGATAGCTACGCCACTAGTTGTGTATCTTAAGAGTCATTGTAACTTTTGCCAGGGGTTTCTTGAAGTTGCTGATGTGATTATGCTGGTGACGAGGCATTGGCTACCCTATGAGTGTCATAGTGATTCCTGCTAGTTGCTCACCCAAATACACATTTTTTTGATAGTTTGGCCAGTCTGCCTCAAGTGACACCCCACTAGCTGTGTATCTTATGAGAAGCTTCGTTACCTTTGCAAGCGGTTTCTTGAAGTTGGTGATGGGATTATGTTGGTGACGAGGCATTGGCTACCTTAAGAGAGTCATAGTGCTTTCTGCCAGTTGCTCACCCAAATACACATTTTGAGATACTGTGGCCAGTCTGCCTGAAGCGATACGCCACTAGTTGTGTATCTTAAGAGAAACATCGTTACTCTTGCCAGCGGTTTCTTGACTTTGAAGCTGAGATTATACTGGTGACGAGATTTGGCTACCCTAAGAGAGTCACAGTGTTTCGTGCCAGTTGCTCACACAAATACACATTTTTTTGATACTTTGGCCAGTCTGCCTCAAGTGACACCCCACTAGCTGTGTATCTTATGAGAAGCTTCGTTACCTTTGCAAGCGGTTTCTTGAAGTTGGTGATGGGATTATGTTGGTGACGAGGCATTGGCTACCTTAAGAGAGTCATAGTGCTTCCTGCCAGTTGCTCACCCAAATACACATTTTGAGATACTGTGGCCAGTCTGCCTGAAGCGATACGCCACTAGTTGTGTATCTTAAGAGAAACATCGTTACTCTTGCCAGCGGTTTCTTGACTTTGAAGCTGAGATTATACTGGTGACGAGATATTGGCTACCCTAAGAGAGTCACAGTGTTTCGTGCCAGTTGCTCACCCAAATACACATTTTTTAGATACTTTTTCCAGTGTGCCTGAAGCGATACGCCACTAGTTGTGTATCTTAAGAGAAACATCGTTACTTTTGCCAGGGGTTTCTAGAAGTTGCTGATTTGATTCTGCTGGTGACGAGGCATTGGCTACCTCAAGAGAGTCATAGAGATTCCTGCAAGTTCTTCACCCAAATACACATTTTTTAGATACTCTTTCCAGTCTGCCTGATAGCTACGCCACTAGTTGTGCATCTTAAGAGTCATTGTAACTTTTGCCAGGGGTTTCTTGAAGTTGCTGATGTGATTATGCTGGTGACGAGGCATTGGCTACCCTATGAGTGTCATAGTGACTCCTGCTAGTTGCTCACCCAAATACACATTTTTTTGATACTTTGGCCAGTCTGCCTCAAGTGACACCCCACTAGCTGTGTATCTTATGAGAAGCTTCGTTACCTTTGCAAGCGGTTTCTTGAAGTTGGTGATGGGATTATGTTGGTGACGAGGCATTGGCTATCTTAAGAGAGTCATAGTGCTTCCTGCCAGTTGCTCACCCAAATACACATTTTGAGATACTGTGGCCAGTCTGCCTGAAGCGATACGCCACTAGTTGTGTATATTAAGAGAAACATCGTTACTCTTGCCAGCGGTTTCTTGACTTTGAAGCTGAGATTATACTGGTGACGAGATTTGGCTACCCTAAGAGAGTCACAGTGTTTCGTGCCAGTTGCTCACACAAATACACATTTTTTTGATACTTTGGCCAGTCTGCCTCAAGTGACACCCCACTAGCTGTGTATCTTATAAGTAGCTTCGTTACCTTTGCAAGCGGTTTCTTGAAGTTGGTGATGGGATTATGTTGGTGACGAGGCATTGGCTATCTTAAGAGAGTCATAGTGCTTCCTGCCAGTTGCTCACCCAAATACACATTTTGAGATACTGTGGCCAGTCTGCCTGAAGCGAAACGCCACTAGTTGTGTATATTAAGAGAAACATCGTTACTCTTGCCAGCGGTTTCTTGACTTTGAAGCTGTGATTATACTGGTGACGAGATATTGGTTACCCTAAGAGAGTCACAGTGTTTCGTGCCAGTTGCTCACCCAAATACACATTTTTTAGGTACTGTTTCCAGTGTGCCTGAAGCGATACGCCACTAGTTGTGTATCTTAAGAGAAACAACGTTACTTTTGCCAGGGGTTTCTAGAAGTTGCTGATTTGATTCTGCTGGTGACGAGGCATTGGCCACCTCAAGAGAGTCATACAGATTCCTGCCAGTTCTTCACCCAAATACACATTTTTTAGATACTCTTTCCAGTCTGCCTGATAGCTACGCCACTAGTTGTGTATCTTAAGAGTCATTGTAACTTTTGCCAGGGGTTTCTTGAAGTTGCTGATGTGATTATGCTGGTGACGAGGCATTGGCTACCCTATGAGTGTCATAGTGATTCCTGCTAGTTGCTCACCCAAATACACATTTTTTGATACTTTGGCCAGTCTGCCTCAAGTGACACCCCACTAGCTGTGTATCTTATGAGAAGCTTCGTTACCTTTGCAAGCGGTTTCTTGAAGTTGGTGATGGGATTATGTTGGTGACGAGGCATTGGCTACCTTAAGAGAGTCATAGTGCTTCCTGCCAGTTGCTCACCCAAATACACATTTTGAGATACTGTGGCCAGTCTGCCTGAAGCGATACGCCACTAGTTGTGTATATTAAGAGAAACATCGTTACTCTCCAGCGGTTTCTTGACTTTGAAGCTGTGATTATACTGGTGACGAGATATTGGCTACCCTAAGAGAGTCACAGTGTTACGTGCCAGTTGCTCACCCAAATACACATTTTTTAGATACTGTTTCCAGTGTGCCTGAAGCGATACGCCACTAGTTGTGTATCTTAAGAGAAACATCGTAACTTTTGCCAGGGGTTTCTAGAAGTTGCTGATTTGATTCTGCTGGTGGCGAGGCATTGGCTACCTCAAGAGAGTCATAGAGATTCCTGCCAGTTCTTCACCCAAATACACATTTTTTAGATACTCTTTCCAGTCTGCCTGATAGCTACGCCACTAGTTGTGTGTCTTAAGAGTCATTGTAACTTTTGCCAGGGGTTTCTTGAAGTTGCTGATGTGATTATGCTGGTGACGAGGCTTGGCTACCCTATGAGTGTCATAGTGATTCCTGCTAGTTGCTCACCCAAATACACATTTTTTTGATAGTTTGGCCAGTCTGCCTCAAGTGACACCCCACTAGCTGTGTATCTTATGAGAAGCTTCGTTACCTTTGCAAGCGGTTTCTTGAAGTTGGTGATGGGATTATGTTGGTGACGAGGCATTGGCTACCTTAAGAGAGTCATAGTGCTTCCTGCCAGTTGCTCACCCAAATACACATTTGGAGATACTGTGGCCAGTCTGCCTGAAGCGATACGCCACTAGTTGTGTATCTTAAGAGAAACATCGTTACTCTTGCCAGTGGTTTCTTGACTTTGAAGCTGTGATTATACTGGTGACGAGATATTGGTTACCCTAAGAGAGTCACAGTGTTTCGTGCCAGTTGCTCACCCAAATACACATTTTTTAGGTACTGTTTCCAGTGTGCCTGAAGCGATACGCCACTAGTTGTGTATCTTAAGAGAAACAACGTTACTTTTGCCAGGGGTTTCCAGAAGTTGCTGATTTGATTCTGCTGGTGACGAGGCATTGGCCACCTCAAGAGAGTCATACAGATTCCTGCCAGTTCTTCACCCAAATACACATTTTTTAGATACTCTTTCCAGTCTGCCTGATAGCTACGCCACTAGTTGTGTATCTTAAGAGTCATTGTAACTTTTGCCAGGGGTTTCTTGAAGTTGCTGATGTGATTATGCTGGTGACGAGGCATTGGCTACCCTATGAGTGTCATAGTGATTCCTGCTAGTTGCTCACCCAAATACACATTTTTCTGATGGTTTGGCCAGTCTGCCTCAAGTGACACCCCACTAGCTGTGTATCTTATGAGAAGCTTCGTTACCTTTGCAAGCGGTTTCTTGAAGTTGGTGATGGGATTATGTTGGTGACGAGGCATTGGCTACCTTAAGAGAGTCATAGTGCTTCCTGCCAGTTGCTCACCCAAATACACATTTTGAGATACTGTGGCCAGTCTGCCTGAAGCGATACGCCACTAGTTGTGTATATTAAGAGAAACATCGTTACTCTTGCCAGCGGTTTCTTGACTTTGAAGCTGTGATTATACTGGTGACGAGATATTGGCTACCCTAAGAGAGTCACAGTGTTATGTGCCAGTTGCTCACCCAAATACACATTTTTTAGATACTGTTTCCAGTGTGCCTGAAGCGATACGCCACTAGTTGTGTATCTTAAGAGAAACATCGTAACTTTTGCCAGGGGTTTCTAGAAGTTGCTGATTTGATTCTGCTGGTGACGAGGCATTGGCTACCTCAAGAGAGTCATAGAGATTCCTGCCAGTTCTTCACCCAAATACACATTTTTTAGATACTCTTTCCAGTCTGCCTGATAGCTACGCCACTAGTTGTGTATCTTAAGAGTCATTGTAACTTTTGCCAGGGGTTTCTTGAAGTTGCTGATGTGATTATGCTGGTGACGAGGCATTGGCTACCCTATGAGTGTCATAGTGATTCCTGCTAGTTGCTCACCCAAATACACATTTTTTTGATAGTTTGGCCAGTCTGCCTCAAGTGACACCCCAGTAGCTGTGTATCTTATGAGAAGCTTCGTTACCTTTGCAAGCGGTTTCTTGAAGTTGGTGATGGGATTATGTTGGTGACGAGGCATTGGCTACCTTAAGAGAGTCATAGTGCTTTCTGCCAGTTGCTCACCCAAATACACATTTTGAGATACTGTGGCCAGTCTGCCTGAAGCGATACGCCACTAGTTGTGTATCTTAAGAGAAACATCGTTACTCTTGCCAGCGGTTTCTTGACTTTGAAGCTGAGATTATACTGGTGACGAGATTTGGCTACCCTAAGAGAGTCACAGTGTTTCGTGCCAGTTGCTCACACAAATACACATTTTTTTGATACTTTGGCCAGTCTGCCTCAAGTGACACCCCACTAGCTGTGTATCTTATGAGAAGCTTCGTTACCTTTGCAAGCGGTTTCTTGAAGTTGGTGATGGGATTATGTTGGTGACGAGGCATTGGCTACCTTAAGAGAGTCATAGTGCTTCCTGCCAGTTGCTCACCCAAATACACATTTTGAGATACTGTGGCCAGTCTGCCTGAAGCGATACGCCACTAGTTGTGTATCTTAAGAGAAACATCGTTACTCTTGCCAGCGGTTTCTTGACTTTGAAGCTGAGATTATACTGGTGACGAGATATTGGCTACCCTAAGAGAGTCACAGTGTTTCGTGCCAGTTGCTCACCCAAATACACATTTTTTAGATACTTTTTCCAGTGTGCCTGAAGCGATACGCCACTAGTTGTGTATCTTAAGAGAAACATCGTTACTTTTGCCAGGGGTTTCTAGAAGTTGCTGATTTGATTCTGCTGGTGACGAGGCATTGGCTACCTCAAGAGAGTCATAGAGATTCCTGCAAGTTCTTCACCCAAATACACATTTTTTAGATACTCTTTCCAGTCTGCCTGATAGCTACGCCACTAGTTGTGCATCTTAAGAGTCATTGTAACTTTTGCCAGGGGTTTCTTGAAGTTGCTGATGTGATTATGCTGGTGACGAGGCATTGGCTACCCTATGAGTGTCATAGTGATTCCTGCTAGTTGCTCACCCAAATACTCATTTTTTTGATGGTTTGGCCAGTCTGCCTCAAGTGACACCCCACTAGCTGTGTATCTTATGAGAAGCTTCGTTACCTTTGCAAGCGGTTTCTTGAAGTTGGTGATGGGATTATGTTGGTGACGAGGCATTGGCTACCTTAAGAGAGTCATAGTGCTTCCTGCCAGTTGCTCACCCAAATACACATTTTGAGATACTGTGGCCAGTCTGCCTGAAGCGATACGCCACTAGTTGTGTATATTAAGAGAAACATCGTTACTCTCCAGCGGTTTCTTGACTTTGAAGCTGTGATTATACTGGTGACGAGATATTGGCTACCCTAAGAGAGTCACAGTGTTACGTGCCAGTTGCTCACCCAAATACACATTTTTTAGATACTGTTTCCAGTGTGCCTGAAGCGATACGCCACTAGTTGTGTATCTTAAGAGAAACATCGTAACTTTTGCCAGGGGTTTCTAGAAGTTGCTGATTTGATTCTGCTGGTGGCGAGGCATTGGCTACCTCAAGAGAGTCATAGAGATTCCTGCCAGTTCTTCACCCAAATACACATTTTTTAGATACTCTTTCCAGTCTGCCTGATAGCTACGCCACTAGTTGTGTGTCTTAAGAGTCATTGTAACTTTTGCCAGGGGTTTCTTGAAGTTGCTGATGTGATTATGCTGGTGACGAGGCTTGGCTACCCTATGAGTGTCATAGTGATTCCTGCTAGTTGCTCACCCAAATACACATTTTTTTGATAGTTTGGCCAGTCTGCCTCAAGTGACACCCCACTAGCTGTGTATCTTATGAGAAGCTTCGTTACCTTTGCAAGCGGTTTCTTGAAGTTGGTGATGGGATTATGTTGGTGACGAGGCATTGGCTACCTTAAGAGAGTCATAGTGCTTCCTGCCAGTTGCTCACCCAAATACACATTTTGAGATACTGTGGCCAGTCTGCCTGAAGCGATACGCCACTAGTTGTGTATATTAAGAGAAACATCGTTACTCTTGCCAGTGGTTTCTTGACTTTGAAGCTGTGATTATACTGGTGACGAGATATTGGTTACCCTAAGAGAGTCACAGTGTTTCGTGCCAGTTGCTCACCCAAATACACATTTTTTAGGTACTGTTTCCAGTGTGCCTGAAGCGATACGCCACTAGTTGTGTATCTTAAGAGAAACAACGTTACTTTTGCCAGGGGTTTCCAGAAGTTGCTGATTTGATTCTGCTGGTGACGAGGCATTGGCCACCTCAAGAGAGTCATACAGATTCCTGCCAGTTCTTCACCCAAATACACATTTTTTAGATACTCTTTCCAGTCTGCCTGATAGCTACGCCACTAGTTGTGTATCTTAAGAGTCATTGTAACTTTTGCCAGGGGTTTCTTGAAGTTGCTGATGTGATTATGCTGGCGACGAGGCATTGGCTACCCTATGAGTGTCATAGTGATTCCTGCTAGTTGCTCACCCAAATACACATTTTTTTGATGGTTTGGCCAGTCTGCCTCAAGTGACACCCCACTAGCTGTGTATCTTATGAGAAGCTTCGTTACCTTTGCAAGCGGTTTCTTGAAGTTGGTGATGGGATTATGTTGGTGACGAGGTATTGGCTACCTTAAGAGAGTCATAGTGCTTCCTGCCAGTTGCTCACCCAAATACACATTTTGAGATACTGTGGCCAGTCTGCCTGAAGCGATACGCCACTAGTTGTGTATATTAAGAGAAACATCGTTACTCTTGCCAGCGGTTTCTTGACTTTGAAGCTGTGATTATACTGGTGACGAGATATTGGCTACCCTAAGAGAGTCACAGTGTTATGTGCCAGTTGCTCACCCAAATACACATTTTTTAGATACTGTTTCCAGTGTGCCTGAAGCGATACGCCACTAGTTGTGTATCTTAAGAGAAACATCGTTACTTTTGCCAGGGGTTTCTAGAAGTTGCTGATTTGATTCTGCTGGTGACGAGGCATTGGCTACCTCAAGAGAGTCATAGAGATTCCTGCCAGTTCTTCACCCAAATACACATTTTTTAGATACTCTTTCCAGTCTGCCTGATAGCTACGCCACTAGTTGTGTATCTTAAGAGTCATTGTAACTTTTGCCAGGGGTTTCTTGAAGTTGTTGATGTGATTAGGCTGGTGACGAGGCATTGGCTACCCTATGAGTGTCATAGTGATTCCTGCTAGTTGCTCACCCAAATACACATTTTTTTGATACTTTGGCCAGTCTGCCTCAAGTGACACCCCACTAGCTGTGTATCTTATGAGAAGCTTCGTTACCTTTCCAAGCGGTTTCTTGAAGTTGGTGATGGGATTATGTTGGTGACGAGGCATTGGCTACCTTAAGAGAGTCATAGTGCTTTCTGCCAGTTGCTCACCCAAATACACATTTTGAGATACTGTGGCCAGTCTGCCTGAAGCGATACGCCACTAGTTGTGTATCTTAAGAGAAACATCGTTACTCTTGCCAGCGGTTTCTTGACTTTGAAGCTGAGATTATACTGGTGACGAGATTTGGCTACCCTAAGAGAGTCACAGTGTTTCGTGCCAGTTGCTCACACAAATACACATTTTTTCGATACTTTGGCCAGTCTGCCTCAAGTGACACCCCACTAGCCGTGTATCTTATGAGAAGCTTCGTTACCTTTGCAAGCGGTTTCTTGAAGTTGGTGTTGGGATTATGTTGGTGACGAGGCATTGGCTACCTTAAGAGGGTCATAGTGCTTTCTGCCAGTTGCTCACCCAAATACACATTTTGAGATACTGTGGCCAGTCTGCCTGAAGCGATACGCCACTAGTTGTGTATCTTAAGAGAAACATCGTTACTCTTGCCAGCGGTTTCTTGACTTTGAAGCTGAGATTATACTGGTGACGAGATATTGGCTACCCTAAGAGAGTCACAGTGTTTCGTGCCAGTTGCTCACACAAATACACATTTTTTAGATACTGTTTCGTGTGCCTGAAGCTATACGCCACTAGTTGTGTATCTTAAGAGAAACATCGTTACTTTTGCCAGGGGTTTCTAGAAGTTGCTGATTTGATTGTGCTGGTGACGAGGCATTGGCTACCTCAAGAGAGTCATAGAGATTCCTGCCAGTTCTTCACCCAAATACACATTTTTTAGATACTCTTTGCAGTCTGCCTGATAGCTACGCCACTAGTTGTGTATCTTAAGAGTCATTGTAACTTTTGCCAGGGGTTTCTTGAAGTTGCTGATGTGATTATGCTGGTGACGAGGCATTGGCTACCCTATGAGTGTCATAGTGATTCCTGCTAGTTGCTCACCCAAATACACATTTTTTTGATAGTTTGGCCAGTCTGCCTCAAGTGACACCCCAGTAGCTGTGTATCTTATGAGAAGCTTCGTTACCTTTGCAAGCGGTTTCTTGAAGTTGGTGATGGGATTATGTTGGTGACGAGGCATTGGCTACCTTAAGAGAGTCATAGTGCTTTCTGCCAGTTGCTCACCCAAATACACATTTTGAGATACTGTGGCCAGTCTGCCTGAAGCGATACGCCACTAGTTGTGTATCTTAAGAGAAACATCGTTACTCTTGCCAGCGGTTTCTTGACTTTGAAGCTGAGATTATACTGGTGACGAGATTTGGCTACCCTAAGAGAGTCACAGTGTTTCGTGCCAGTTGCTCACACAAATACACATTTTTTTGATACTTTGGCCAGTCTGCCTCAAGTGACACCCCACTAGCTGTGTATCTTATGAGAAGCTTCGTTACCTTTGCAAGCGGTTTCTTGAAGTTGGTGATGGGATTATGTTGGTGACGAGGCATTTGCTACCTTAAGAGAGTCATAGTGCTTCCTGCCAGTTGCTCACCCAAATACACATTTTGAGATACTGTGGCCAGTCTGCCTGAAGCGATACGCCACTAGTTGTGTATCTTAAGAGAAACATCGTTACTCTTGCCAGCGGTTTCTTGACTTTGAAGCTGTGATTATACTGGTGACGAGATATTGGTTACCCTAAGAGAGTCACAGTGTTTCGTGCCAGTTGCTCATCCAAATACACATATTTTAGGTACTGTTTCCAGTGTGCCTGAAGCGATACGCCACTAGTTGTGTATCTTAAGAGAAACAACGTTACTTTTGCCAGGGGTTTCCAGAAGTTGCTGATTTGATTCTGCTGGTGACGAGGCATTGGCCACCTCAAGAGAGTCATACAGATTCCTGCCAGTTCTTCACCCAAATACACATTTTTTAGATACTCTTTCCAGTCTGCCTGATAGCTACGCCACTAGTTGTGTATCTTAAGAGTCATTGTAACTTTTGCCAGGGGTTTCTTGAAGTTGCTGATGTGATTATGCTGGTGACGAGGCATTGGCTACCCTATGAGTGTCATAGTGATTCCTGCTAGTTGCTCACCCAAATACACATTTTTTTGATGGTTTGGCCAGTCTGCCTCAAGTGACACCCCACTAGCTGTGTATCTTATGAGAAGCTTCGTTAAATTTGCAAGCGGTTTCTTGAAGTTGGTTATGGGATTATGTTGGTGACGAGGCATTGGCTACCTTAAGAGAGTCATAGTGCTTCCTGCCAGTTGCTCACCCAAATACACATTTTGAGATACTGTGGCCAGTCTGCCTGAAGCGATACGCCACTAGTTGTGTATATTAAGAGAAACATCGTTACTCTTGCCAGCGGTTTCTTGACTTTGAAGCTGTGATTATACTGGTGACGAGATATTGGCTACCCTAAGAGAGTCACAGTGTTATGTGCCAGTTGCTCACCCAAATACACATTTTTTAGATACTGTTTCCAGTGTGCCTGAAGCGATACGCCACTAGTTGTGTATCTTAAGAGAAACATCGTAACTTTTGCCAGGGGTTTCTAGAAGTTGCTGATTTGATTCTGCTGGTGACGAGGCATTGGCTACCTCAAGAGAGTCATAGAGATTCCTGCCAGTTCTTCACCCAAATACACATTTTTTAGATACTCTTTCCAGTCTGCCTGATAGCTACGCCACTAGTTGTGTATCTTAAGAGTCATTGTAACTTTTGCCAGGGGTTTCTTGAAGTTGCTGATGTGATTATGCTGGTGACGAGGCATTGGCTACCCTATGAGTGTCATAGTGATTCCTGCTAGTTGCTCACCCAAATACACATTTTTTTGATAGTTTGGCCAGTCTGCCTCAAGTGACACCCCAGTAGCTGTGTATCTTATGAGAAGCTTCGTTACCTTTGCAAGCGGTTTCTTGAAGTTGGTGATGGGATTATGTTGGTGACGAGGCATTGGCTACCTTAAGAGAGTCATAGTGCTTTCTGCCAGTTGCTCACCCAAATACACATTTTGAGATACTGTGGCCAGTCTGCCTGAAGCGATACGCCACTAGTTGTGTATCTTAAGAGAAACATCGTTACTCTTGCCAGCGGTTTCTTGACTTTGAAGCTGAGATTATACTGGTGACGAGATTTGGCTACCCTAAGAGAGTCACAGTGTTTCGTGCCAGTTGCTCACACAAATACACATTTTTTTGATACTTTGGCCAGTCTGCCTCAAGTGACACCCCACTAGCTGTGTATCTTATGAGAAGCTTCGTTACCTTTGCAAGCGGTTTCTTGAAGTTGGTTATGGGATTATGTTGGTGACGAGGCATTGGCTACCTTAAGAGAGTCATAGTGCTTCCTGCCAGTTGCTCACCCAAATACACATTTTGAGATACTGTGGCCAGTCTGCCTGAAGCGATACGCCACTAGTTGTGTATATTAAGAGAAACATCGTTACTCTTGCCAGCGGTTTCTTGACTTTGAAGCTGTGATTATACTGGTGACGAGATATTGGCTACCCTAAGAGAGTCACAGTGTTATGTGCCAGTTGCTCACCCAAATACACATTTTTTAGATACTGTTTCCAGTGTGCCTGAAGCGATACGCCACTAGTTGTGTATCTTAAGAGAAACATCGTAACTTTTGCCAGGGGTTTCTAGAAGTTGCTGATTTGATTCTGCTGGTGACGAGGCATTGGCTACCTCAAGAGAGTCATAGAGATTCCTGCCAGTTCTTCACCCAAATACACATTTTTTAGATACTCTTTCCAGTCTGCCTGATAGCTACGCCACTAGTTGTGTATCTTAAGAGTCATTGTAACTTTTGCCAGGGGTTTCTTGAAGTTGCTGATGTGATTATGCTGGTGACGAGGCATTGGCTACCCTATGAGTGTCATAGTGATTCCTGCTAGTTGCTCACCCAAATACACATTTTTTTGATAGTTTGGCCAGTCTGCCTCAAGTGACACCCCAGTAGCTGTGTATCTTATGAGAAGCTTCGTTACCTTTGCAAGCGGTTTCTTGAAGTTGGTGATGGGATTATGTTGGTGACGAGGCATTGGCTACCTTAAGAGAGTCATAGTGCTTTCTGCCAGTTGCTCACCCAAATACACATTTTGAGATACTGTGGCCAGTCTGCCTGAAGCGATACGCCACTAGTTGTGTATCTTAAGAGAAACATCGTTACTCTTGCCAGCGGTTTCTTGACTTTGAAGCTGAGATTATACTGGTGACGAGATTTGGCTACCCTAAGAGAGTCACAGTGTTTCGTGCCAGTTGCTCACACAAATACACATTTTTTTGATACTTTGGCCAGTCTGCCTCAAGTGACACCCCACTAGCTGTGTATCTTATGAGAAGCTTCGTTACCTTTGCAAGCGGTTTCTTGAAGTTGGTGATGGGATTATGTTGGTGACGAGGCATTGGCTACCTTAAGAGAGTCATAGTGCTTCCTGCCAGTTGCTCACCCAAATACACATTTTGAGATACTGTGGCCAGTCTGCCTGAAGCGATACGCCACTAGTTGTGTATCTTAAGAGAAACATCGTTACTCTTGCCAGCGGTTTCTTGACTTTGAAGCTGAGATTATACTGGTGACGAGATATTGGCTACCCTAAGAGAGTCACAGTGTTTCGTGCCAGTTGCTCACCCAAATACACATTTTTTAGATACTTTTTCCAGTGTGCCTGAAGCGATACGCCACTAGTTGTGTATCTTAAGAGAAACATCGTTACTTTTGCCAGGGGTTTCTAGAAGTTGCTGATTTGATTCTGCTGGTGACGAGGCATTGGCTACCTCAAGAGAGTCATAGAGATTCCTGCAAGTTCTTCACCCAAATACACTTTTTTTAGATACTCTTTCCAGTCTGCCTGATAGCTACGCCACTAGTTGTGCATCTTAAGAGTCATTGTAACTTTTGCCAGGGGTTTCTTGAAGTTGCTGATGTGATTATGCTGGTGACGAGGCATTGGCTACCCTATGAGTGTCATAGTGACTCCTGCTAGTTGCTCACCCAAATACACATTTTTTTGATACTTTGGCCAGTCTGCCTCAAGTGACACCCCACTAGCTGTGTATCTTATGAGAAGCTTCGTTACCTTTGCAAGCGGTTTCTTGAAGTTGGTGATGGGATTATGTTGGTGACGAGGCATTGGCTACCTTAAGAGAGTCATAGTGATTCCTGCCAGTTGCTCACCCAAATACACATTTTGAGATACTGTGGCCAGTCTGCCTGAAGCGATACGCCACTAGTTGTGTATATTAAGAGAAACATCGTTACTCTTGCCAGCGGTTTCTTGACTTTGAAGCTGAGATTATACTGGTGACGAGATTTGGCTACCCTAAGAGAGTCACAGTGTTTCGTGCCAGTTGCTCACACAAATACACATTTTTTTGATACTTTGGCCAGTCTGCCTCAAGTGACACCCCACTAGCTGTGTATCTTATAAGAAGCTTCGTTACCTTTGCAAGCGGTTTCTTGAAGTTGGTGATGGGATTATGTTGGTGACGAGGCATTGGCTATCTTAAGAGAGTCATAGTGCTTCCTGCCAGTTGCTCACCCAAATACACATTTTGAGATACTGTGGCCAGTCTGCCTGAAGCGAAACGCCACTAGTTGTGTATATTAAGAGAAACATCGTTACTCTTGCCAGCGGTTTCTTGACTTTGAAGCTGTGATTATACTGGTGACGAGATATTGGTTACCCTAAGAGAGTCACAGTGTTTCGTGCCAGTTGCTCACCCAAATACACATTTTTTAGGTACTGTTTCCAGTGTGCCTGAAGCGATACGCCACTAGTTGTGTATCTTAAGAGAAACAACGTTACTTTTGCCAGGGGTTTCTAGAAGTTGCTGATTTGATTCTGCTGGTGACGAGGCATTGGCCACCTCAAGAGAGTCATACAGATTCCTGCCAGTTCTTCACCCAAATACACATTTTTTAGATACTCTTTCCAGTCTGCCTGATAGCTACGCCACTAGTTGTGTATCTTAAGAGTCATTGTAACTTTTGCCAGGGGTTTCTTGAAGTTGCTGATGTGATTATGCTGGTGACGAGGCATTGGCTACCCTATGAGTGTCATAGTGATTCCTGCTAGTTGCTCACCCAAATACACATTTTTTTGATGGTTTGGCCAGTCTGCCTCAAGTGACACCCCACTAGCTGTGTATCTTATGAGAAGCTTCGTTACCTTTGTAAGCGGTTTCTTGAAGTTGGTGATGGGATTATGTTGGTGACGATGCATTGGCTACCTTAAGAGAGTCATAGTGCTTCCTGCCAGTTGCTCACCCAAATACACATTTTGAGATACTGTGGCCAGTCTGCCTGAAGCGATACGCCACTAGTTGTGTATATTAAGAGAAACATCGTTACTCTCCAGCGGTTTCTTGACTTTGAAGCTGTGATTATACTGGTGACGAGATATTGGCTACCCTAAGAGAGTCACAGTGTTACGTGCCAGTTGCTCACCCAAATACACATTTTTTAGATACTGTTTCCAGTGTGCCTGAAGCGATACGCCACTAGTTGTGTATCTTAAGAGAAACATCGTAACTTTTGCCAGGGGTTTCTAGAAGTTGCTGATTTGATTCTGCTGGTGGCGAGGCATTGGCTACCTCAAGAGAGTCATAGAGATTCCTGCCAGTTCTTCACCCAAATACACATTTTTTAGATACTCTTTCCAGTCTGCCTGATAGCTACGCCACTAGTTGTGTGTCTTAAGAGTCATTGTAACTTTTGCCAGGGGTTTCTTGAAGTTGCTGATGTGATTATGCTGGTGACGAGGCTTGGCTACCCTATGAGTGTCATAGTGATTCCTGCTAGTTGCTCACCCAAATACACATTTTTTTGATACTTTGGCCAGTCTGCCTCAAGTGACACCCCACTAGCTGTGTATCTTATGAGAAGCTTCGTTACCTTTGCAAGCGGTTTCTTGAAGTTGGTGATGGGATTATGTTGGTGACGAGGCATTGGCTACCTTAAGAGAGTCATAGTGCTTCCTGCCAGTTGCTCACCCAAATACACATTTTGAGATACTGTGGCCAGTCTGCCTGAAGCGATACGCCACTAGTTGTGTATCTTAAGAGAAACATCGTTACTCTTGCCAGTGGTTTCTTGACTTTGAAGATGTGATTATACTGGTGAAGAGATATTGGTTACCCTAAGAGAGTCACAGTGTTTCGTGCCAGTTGCTCACCCAAATACACATTTTTTAGGTACTGTTTCCAGTGTGCCTGAAGCGATACGCCACTAGTTGTGTATCTTAAGAGAAACAACGTTACTTTTGCCAGGGGTTCCCAGAAGTTGCTGATTTGATTCTGCTGGTGACGAGGCATTGGCCACCTCAAGAGAGTCATACAGATTCCTGCCAGTTCTTCACCCAAATACACATTTTTTAGATACTCTTTCCAGTCTGCCTGATAGCTACGCCACTAGTTGTGTATCTTAAGAGTCATTGTAACTTTTGCCAGGGGTTTCTTGAAGTTGCTGATGTGATTATGCTGGTGACGAGGCATTGGCTACCCTATGAGTGTCATAGTGATTCCTGCTAGTTGCTCACCCAAATACACATTTTTTTGATGGTTTGGCCAGTCTGCCTCAAGTGACACCCCACTAGCTGTGTATCTTATGAGAAGCTTCGTTACCTTTGCAAGCGGTTTCTTGAAGTTGGTGATGGGATTATGTTGGTGACGAGGCATTGGCTACCTTAAGAGAGTCATAGTGCTTCCTGCCAGTTGCTCACCCAAATACACATTTTGAGATACTGTGGCCAGTCTGCCTGAAGCGATACGCCACTAGTTGTGTATATTAAGAGAAACATCGTTACTCTTGCCAGCGGTTTCTTGACTTTGAAGCTGTGATTATACTGGTGACGAGATATTGGCTACCCTAAGAGAGTCACAGTGTTATGTGCCAGTTGCTCACCCAAATACACATTTTTTAGATACTGTTTCCAGTGTGCCTGAAGCGATACGCCACTAGTTGTGTATCTTAAGAGAAACATCGTTACTTTTGCCAGGGGTTTCTAGAAGTTGCTGATTTGATTCTGCTGGTGACGAGGCATTGGCTACCTCAAGAGAGTCATAGAGATTCCTGCCAGTTCTTCACCCAAATACACATTTTTTAGATACTCTTTCCAGTCTGCCTGATAGCTACGCCACTAGTTGTGTGTCTTAAGAGTCATTGTAACTTTTGCCAGGGGTTTCTTGAAGTTGCTGATGTGATTATGCTGGTGACGAGGCTTGGCTACCCTATGAGTGTCATAGTGATTCCTGCTAGTTGCTCACCCAAATACACATTTTTTTGATAGTTTGGCCAGTCTGCCTCAAGTGACACCCCACTAGCTGTGTATCTTATGAGAAGCTTCGTTACCTTTGCAAGCGGTTTCTTGAAGTTGGTGATGGGATTATGTTGGTGACGAGGCATTGGCTACCTTAAGAGAGTCATAGTGCTTCCTGCCAGTTGCTCACCCAAATACACATTTTGAGATACTGTGGCCAGTCTGCCTGAAGCGATACGCCACTAGTTGTGTATCTTAAGAGAAACATCGTTACTCTTGCCAGTGGTTTCTTGACTTTGAAGCTGTGATTATACTGGTGACGAGATATTGGTTACCCTAAGAGAGTCACAGTGTTTCGTGCCAGTTGCTCACCCAAATACACATTTTTTAGGTACTGTTTCCAGTGTGCCTGAAGCGATACGCCACTAGTTGTGTATCTTAAGAGACACAACGTTACTTTTGCCAGGGGTTCCCAGAAGTTGCTGATTTGATTCTGCTGGTGACGAGGCATTGGCCACCTCAAGAGAGTCATACAGATTCCTGCCAGTTCTTCACCCAAATACACATTTTTTAGATACTCTTTCCAGTCTGCCTGATAGCTACGCCACTAGTTGTGTGTCTTAAGAGTCATTGTAACTTTTGCCAGGGGTTTCTTGAAGTTGCTGATGTGATTATGCTGGTGACGAGGCTTGGCTACCCTATGAGTGTCATAGTGATTCCTGCTAGTTGCTCACCCAAATACACATTTTTTTGATAGTTTGGCCAGTCTGCCTCAAGTGACACCCCACTAGCTGTGTATCTTATGAGAAGCTTCGTTACCTTTGCAAGCGGTTTCTTGAAGTTGGTGATGGGATTATGTTGGTGACGAGGCATTGGCTACCTTAAGAGAGTCATAGTGCTTCCTGCCAGTTGCTCACCCAAATACACATTTTGAGATACTGTGGCCAGTCTGCCTGAAGCGATACGCCACTAGTTGTGTATCTTAAGAGAAACATCGTTACTCTTGCCAGTGGTTTCTTGACTTTGAAGCTGTGATTATACTGGTGACGAGATATTGGTTACCCTAAGAGAGTCACAGTGTTTCGTGCCAGTTGCTCACCCAAATACACATTTTTTAGGTACTGTTTCCAGTGTGCCTGAAGCGATACGCCACTAGTTGTGTATCTTAAGAGAAACAACGTTACTTTTGCCAGGGGTTCCCAGAAGTTGCTGATTTGATTCTGCTGGTGACGAGGCATTGGCCACCTCAAGAGAGTCATACAGATTCCTGCCAGTTCTTCACCCAAATACACATTTTTTAGATACTCTTTCCAGTCTGCCTGATAGCTACGCCACTAGTTGTGTATCTTAAGAGTCATTGTAACTTTTGCCAGGGGTTTCTTGAAGTTGCTGATGTGATTATGCTGGTGACGAGGCATTGGCTACCCTATGAGTGTCATAGTGATTCCTGCTAGTTGCTCACCCAAATACACATTTTTTTGATGGTTTGGCCAGTCTGCCTCAAGTGACACCCCACTAGCTGTGTATCTTATGAGAAGCTTCGTTACCTTTGCAAGCGGTTTCTTGAAGTTGGTGATGGGATTATGTTGGTGACGAGGCATTGGCCACCTTAAGAGAGTCATAGTGCTTCCTGCCAGTTGCTCACCCAAATACACATTTTGAGATACTGTGGCCAGTCTGCCTGAAGCGATACGCCACTAGTTGTGTATCTTAAGAGAAACATCGTTACTCTTGCCAGCGGTTTCTTGACTTTGAAGCTGTGATTATACTGGTGACGAGATATTGGCTACCCTAAGAGAGTCACAGTGTTATGTGCCAGTTGCTCACCCAAATACACATTTTTTAGATACTGTTTCCAGTGTGCCTGAAGCGATACGCCACTAGTTGTGTATCTTAAGAGAAACATCGTTACTTTTGCCAGGGGTTTCTAGAAGTTGCTGATTTGATTCTGCTGGTGACGAGGCATTGGCTACCTCAAGAGAGTCATAGAGATTCCTGCCAGTTCTTCACCCAAATACACATTTTTTAGATACTCTTTCCAGTCTGCCTGATAGCTACGCCACTAGTTGTGTATCTTAAGAGTCATTGTAACTTTTGCCAGGGGTTTCTTGAAGTTGTTGATGTGATTAGGCTGGTGACGAGGCATTGGCTACCCTATGAGTGTCATAGTGATTCCTGCTAGTTGCTCACCCAAATACACATTTTTTTGATACTTTGGCCAGTCTGCCTCAAGTGACACCCCACTAGCTGTGTATCTTATGAGAAGCTTCGTTACCTTTCCAAGCGGTTTCTTGAAGTTGGTGATGGGATTATGTTGGTGACGAGGCATTGGCTACCTTAAGAGAGTCATAGTGCTTTCTGCCAGTTGCTCACCCAAATACACATTTTGAGATACTGTGGCCAGTCTGCCTGAAGCGATACGCCACTAGTTGTGTATCTTAAGAGAAACATCGTTACTCTTGCCAGCGGTTTCTTGACTTTGAAGCTGAGATTATACTGGTGACGAGATTTGGCTACCCTAAGAGAGTCACAGTGTTTCGTGCCAGTTGCTCACACAAATACACATTTTTTCGATACTTTGGCCAGTCTGCCTCAAGTGACACCCCACTAGCTGTGTATCTTATGAGAAGCTTCGTTACCTTTGCAAGCGGTTTCTTGAAGTTGGTGTTGGGATTATGTTGGTGACGGGCATTGGCTACCTTAAGAGGGTCATAGTGCTTTCTGCCAGTTGCTCACCCAAATACACATTTTGAGATACTGTGGCCAGTCTGCCTGAAGCGATACGCCACTAGTTGTGTATCTTAAGAGAAACATCGTTACTCTTGCCAGCGGTTTCTTGACTTTGAAGCTGAGATTATACTGGTGACGAGATATTGGCTACCCTAAGAGAGTCACAGTGTTTCGTGCCAGTTGCTCACACAAATACACATTTTTTAGATACTGTTTCGTGTGCCTGAAGCTATACGCCACTAGTTGTGTATCTTAAGAGAAACATCGTTACTTTTACCAGGGGTTTCTAGAAGTTGCTGATTTGATTCTGCTGTTGACGAGGCATTGGCTACCTCAAGAGAGTCATAGAGATTCCTGCCAGTTCTTCACCCAAATACACATTTTTTAGATACTCTTTCCAGTCTGCCTGATAGTTACGCCACTAGTTGTGTATCTTAAGAGTCATTGTAACTTTTGCCAGGGGTTCTTGAAGTTGCTGATGTGATTATGCTGGTGACGAGGCATTGGCTACCCTATGAGTGTCATAGTGATTCCTGCTAGTTGCTCACCCAAATACACATTTTTTTGATACTTTGGCCAGTCTGCCTCAAGTGACACCCCACTAGCTGTGTATCTTATGAGAAGCTTCGTTACCTTTGCAAGCGGTTTCTTGAAGTTGGTGATGGGATTATGTTGGTGACGAGGCATTGGCTACCTTAAGAGAGTCATAGTGCTTCCTGCCAGTTGCTCACCCAAATACACATTTTGAGATACTGTGGCCAGTCTGCCTGAAGCGATACGCCACTAGTTGTGTATATTAAGAGAAACATCGTTACTCTTGCCAGCGGTTTCTTGACTTTGAAGCTGTGATTATACTGGTGACGAGATATTGGCTACCCTAAGAGAGTCACAGTGTTACGTGCCAGTTGCTCACACAAATACACATTTTTTAGATACTGTTTCCAGTGTGCCTGAAGCGATACGCCACTAGTTGTGTATCTTAAGAGAAACATCGTTACTTTTGCCAGGGGTTTCTAGAAGTTGCTGATTTGGTTCTGCTGTTGACGAGGCATTGGCTACCTCAAGAGAGTCATAGAGATTCCTGCCAGTTCTTCACCCAAATACACATTTTTTAGATACTCTTTCGAGTCTGCCTGATAGCTACGCCACTAGTTGTGTATCTTAAGAGTCATTGTAACTTTTGCCAGGGGTTTCTTGAAGTTGCTGATGTGATTATGCTGGTGACGAGGCATTGGCTACCCTATGAGTGTCATAGTGATTCCAGCTAGTTGCTCACCCAAATACACATTTTTTGATACTTCGGCCAGTCTGCCTCAAGTGACACCCCAGTAGCTGTGTATCTTATGAGAAGCTTCGTTACCTTTGCAAGCGGTTTCTTGAAGTTGGTGATGGGATTATGTTGGTGACGAGGCATTGGCTACCTTAAGAGAGTCATAGTGCTTCCTGCCAGTTGCTCACCCAAATACACATTTTGAGATACTGTGGCCAGTCTGCCTGAAGCGATACGCCACTAGTTGTGTATCTTAAGAGAAACATCGTTACTCTTGCCAGCGGTTTCTTGACTTTGAAGCTGTGATTATACTGGTGACGAGATAATGGCTACCCTAAGAGAGTCACAGTGTTATGTGCCAGTTGCTCACCCAAATACACATTTTTTAGATACTTTTTCCAGTGTGCCTGAAGCGATACGCCACTAGTTGTGTATCTTAAGAGAAACATCGTTACTTTTGCCAGGGGTTTCTAGAAGTTGCTGATTTGATTCTGCTGGTGACGAGGCATTGGCTACCTCAAGAGAGTCATAGAGATTCCTGCCAGTTCTTCACCGAAATACACATTTTTTAGATACTCTTTCCAGTCTGCCTGATAGCTACGCCACTAGTTGTGTATCTTAAGAGTCATTGTAACTTTTGCCAGGGGTTTCTTGAAGTTGCTGATGTGATTATGCTGGTGACGAGTCATTGGCTACCCTATGAGTGTCATAGTGATTCCTGCTAGTTGCTCACCCAAATACACATTTTTTTGATAGTTTGGCCAGTCTGCCTCAAGTGACACCCCACTAGCTTTGTATCTTATGAGAAGCTTCGTTACCTTTGCAAGCGGTTTCTTGAAGTTGGTGATGGGATTATGTTGGTGACGAGGCATTGGCTACC
This sequence comes from Schistocerca nitens, assembly GCF_023898315.1. NCBI lineage: Eukaryota > Metazoa > Arthropoda > Insecta > Orthoptera > Acrididae > Schistocerca > Schistocerca nitens. Next base: position 120,184,192 of record NC_064616.1, read on the forward strand.
TTATGAGAGTCATAGTGCTTTCTGCCAGTTGCTCACCCAAATACACATTTTGAGATACTGTGGCCAGTCTGCCTGAAGCGATACGCCACTAGTTGTGTATCTTAAGAGAAACATCGTTACTCTTGCCAGCGGTTTCTTGACTTTGAAGCTGAGATTATACTGGTGACGAGATTTGGCTACCCTAAGAGAGTCACAGTGTTTCGTGCCAGTTGCTCACACAAATACACATTTTTTTGATACTTTGGCCAGTCTGCCTCAAGTGACACCCCACTAGCTGTGTATCTTATGAGAAGCTTCGTTACCTTTGCAAGCGGTTTCTTGAAGTTGGTGATGGGATTATGTTGGTGACGAGGCATTGGCTACCTTAAGAGAGCCATAGTGCTTCCTGCCAGTTGCTCACCCAAATACACATTTTGAGATACTGTGGCCAGTCTGCCTGAAGCGATACGCCACTAGTTGTGTATCTTAAGAGAAACATCGTTACTCTTGCCAGCGGTTTCTTGACTTTGAAGCTGAGATTATACTGGTGACGAGATATTGGCTACCCTAAGAGAGTCACAGTGTTTCGTGCCAGTTGCTCACACAAATACACATTTTTTAGATACTGTTTCCAGTGTGCCTGAAGCGATACGCCACTAGTTGTGTATCTTAAGAGAAACATCGTTACTTTTGCCAGGGGTTTCTAGAAGTTGCTGATTTGATTCGGCTGGTGACGAGGCATTGGCTACCTCAAGAGAGTCATAGAGATTCCTGCCAGTTCTTCACCCAAATACACATTTTTAGATACTCTTTCCAGTCTGCCTGATAGCTACGCCACAAGTTGTGTATCTTAAGAGTCATTGTAACTTTTGCCAGGGGTTTCTTGAAGTTGCTGATGTGATTATGCTGGTGACGAGGCATTGGCTACCCTATGAGTGTCATAGTGATTCCTGCTAGTTGCTCACCCAAATACACATTTTTTTGATACTTTGGCCAGTCTGCCTCAAGTGACACCCCACTGGCTGTGTATCTTAAGAGAAGCTTCGTTACCTTTGCAAGCGGTTTCTTGAAGTTGGTGATGGGATTATGTTGGTGACGAGGCATTGGCTACCTTAAGAGAGTCATAGTGCTTTCTGCCAGTTGCTCACCCAAATACACATTTTGAGATACTGTGGCCAGTCTGCCTGAAGCGATACGCCACTAGTTGTGTATCTTAAGAGAAACATCGTTACTCTTGCCAGCGGTTTCTTGACTTTGAAGCTGAGATTATACTGGTGACGAGATTTGGCTACCCTAAGAGAGTCACAGTGTTTCGTGCCAGTTGCTCACACAAATACACATTTTTTTGATACTTTGGCCAGTCTGCCTCAAGTGACACCCCACTAGCTGTGTATCTTATGAGAAGCTTCGTTACCTTTGCAAGCGGTTTCTTGAAGTTGGTTATGGGATTATGTTGGTGACGAGGCATTGGCTACCTTAAGAGAGTCATAGTGCTTCCTGCCAGTTGCTCACCCAAATACACATTTTGAGATACTGTGGCCAGTCTGCCTGAAGCGATACGCCACTAGTTGTGTATATTAAGAGAAACATCGTTACTCTTGCCAGCGGTTTCTTGACTTTGAAGCTGTGATTATACTGGTGACGAGATATTGGCTACCCTAAGAGAGTCACAGTGTTATGTGCCAGTTGCTCACCCAAATACACATTTTTTAGATACTGTTTCCAGTGTGCCTGAAGCGATACGCCACTAGTTGTGTATCTTAAGAGAAACATCGTAACTTTTGCCAGGGGTTTCTAGAAGTTGCTGATTTGATTCTGCTGGTGACGAGGCATTGGCTACCTCAAGAGAGTCATAGAGATTCCTGCCAGTTCTTCACCCAAATACACATTTTTTAGATACTCTTTCCAGTCTGCCTGATAGCTACGCCACTAGTTGTGTATCTTAAGAGTCATTGTAACTTTTGCCAGGGGTTTCTTGAAGTTGCTGATGTGATTATGCTGGTGACGAGGCATTGGCTACCCTATGAGTGTCATAGTGATTCCTGCTAGTTGCTCACCCAAATACACATTTTTTTGATAGTTTGGCCAGTCTGCCTCAAGTGACACCCCAGTAGCTGTGTATCTTATGAGAAGCTTCGTTACCTTTGCAAGCGGTTTCTTGAAGTTGGTGATGGGATTATGTTGGTGACGAGGCATTGGCTACCTTAAGAGAGTCATAGTGCTTTCTGCCAGTTGCTCACCCAAATACACATTTTGAGATACTGTGGCCAGTCTGCCTGAAGCGATACGCCACTAGTTGTGTATCTTAAGAGAAACATCGTTACTCTTGCCAGCGGTTTCTTGACTTTGAAGCTGAGATTATACTGGTGACGAGATTTGGCTACCCTAAGAGAGTCACAGTGTTTCGTGCCAGTTGCTCACACAAATACACATTTTTTTGATACTTTGGCCAGTCTGCCTCAAGTGACACCCCACTAGCTGTGTATCTTATGAGAAGCTTCGTTACCTTTGCAAGCGGTTTCTTGAAGTTGGTGATGGGATTATGTTGGTGACGAGGCATTGGCTACCTTAAGAGAGTCATAGTGCTTCCTGCCAGTTGCTCACCCAAATACACATTTTGAGATACTGTGGCCAGTCTGCCTGAAGCGATACGCCACTAGTTGTGTATCTTAAGAGAAACATCGTTACTCTTGCCAGCGGTTTCTTGACTTTGAAGCTGAGATTATACTGGTGACGAGATATTGGCTACCCTAAGAGAGTCACAGTGTTTCGTGCCAGTTGCTCACCCAAATACACATTTTTTAGATACTTTTTCCAGTGTGCCTGAAGCGATACGCCACTAGTTGTGTATCTTAAGAGAAACATCGTTACTTTTGCCAGGGGTTTCTAGAAGTTGCTGATTTGATTCTGCTGGTGACGAGGCATTGGCTACCTCAAGAGAGTCATAGAGATTCCTGCAAGTTCTTCACCCAAATACACTTTTTTTAGATACTCTTTCCAGTCTGCCTGATAGCTACGCCACTAGTTGTGCATCTTAAGAGTCATTGTAACTTTTGCCAGGGGTTTCTTGAAGTTGCTGATGTGATTATGCTGGTGACGAGGCATTGGCTACCCTATGAGTGTCATAGTGACTCCTGCTAGTTGCTCACCCAAATACACATTTTTTTGATACTTTGGCCAGTCTGCCTCAAGTGACACCCCACTAGCTGTGTATCTTATGAGAAGCTTCGTTACCTTTGCAAGCGGTTTCTCGAAGTTGGTGATGGGATTATGTTGGTGACGAGGCATTGGCTACCTTAAGAGAGTCATAGTGATTCCTGCCAGTTGCTCACCCAAATACACATTTTGAGATACTGTGGCCAGTCTGCCTGAAGCGATACGCCACTAGTTGTGTATATTAAGAGAAACATCGTTACTCTTGCCAGCGGTTTCTTGACTTTGAAGCTGAGATTATACTGGTGACGAGATTTGGCTACCCTAAGAGAGTCACAGTGTTTCGTGCCAGTTGCTCACACAAATACACATTTTTTTGATACTTTGGCCAGTCTGCCTCAAGTGACACCCCACTAGCTGTGTATCTTATAAGAAGCTTCGTTACCTTTGCAAGCGGTTTCTTGAAGTTGGTGATGGGATTATGTTGGTGACGAGGCATTGGCTATCTTAAGAGAGTCATAGTGCTTCCTGCCAGTTGCTCACCCAAATACACATTTTGAGATACTGTGGCCAGTCTGCCTGAAGCGAAACGCCACTAGTTGTGTATATTAAGAGAAACATCGTTACTCTTGCCAGCGGTTTCTTGACTTTGAAGCTGTGATTATACTGGTGACGAGATATTGGTTACCCTAAGAGAGTCACAGTGTTTCGTGCCAGTTGCTCACCCAAATACACATTTTTTAGGTACTGTTTCCAGTGTGCCTGAAGCGATACGCCACTAGTTGTGTATCTTAAGAGAAACAACGTTACTTTTGCCAGGGGTTTCTAGAAGTTGCTGATTTGATTCTGCTGGTGACGAGGCATTGGCCACCTCAAGAGAGTCATACAGATTCCTGCCAGTTCTTCACCCAAATACACATTTTTTAGATACTCTTTCCAGTCTGCCTGATAGCTACGCCACTAGTTGTGTATCTTAAGAGTCATTGTAACTTTTGCCAGGGGTTTCTTGAAGTTGCTGATGTGATTATGCTGGTGACGAGGCATTGGCTACCCTATGAGTGTCATAGTGATTCCTGCTAGTTGCTCACCCAAATACACATTTTTTTGATGGTTTGGCCAGTCTGCCTCAAGTGACACCCCACTAGCTGTGTATCTTATGAGAAGCTTCGTTACCTTTGTAAGCGGTTTCTTGAAGTTGGTGATGGGATTATGTTGGTGACGATGCATTGGCTACCTTAAGAGAGTCATAGTGCTTCCTGCCAGTTGCTCACCCAAATACACATTTTGAGATACTGTGGCCAGTCTGCCTGAAGCGATACGCCACTAGTTGTGTATATTAAGAGAAACATCGTTACTCTCCAGCGGTTTCTTGACTTTGAAGCTGTGATTATACTGGTGACGAGATATTGGCTACCCTAAGAGAGTCACAGTGTTACGTGCCAGTTGCTCACCCAAATACACATTTTTTAGATACTGTTTCCAGTGTGCCTGAAGCGATACGCCACTAGTTGTGTATCTTAAGAGAAACATCGTAACTTTTGCCAGGGGTTTCTAGAAGTTGCTGATTTGATTCTGCTGGTGGCGAGGCATTGGCTACCTCAAGAGAGTCATAGAGATTCCTGCCAGTTCTTCACCCAAATACACATTTTTTAGATACTCTTTCCAGTCTGCCTGATAGCTACGCCACTAGTTGTGTGTCTTAAGAGTCATTGTAACTTTTGCCAGGGGTTTCTTGAAGTTGCTGATGTGATTATGCTGGTGACGAGGCTTGGCTACCCTATGAGTGTCATAGTGATTCCTGCTAGTTGCTCACCCAAATACACATTTTTTTGATACTTTGGCCAGTCTGCCTCAAGTGACACCCCACTAGCTGTGTATCTTATGAGAAGCTTCGTTACCTTTGCAAGCGGTTTCTTGAAGTTGGTGATGGGATTATGTTGGTGACGAGGCATTGGCTACCTTAAGAGAGTCATAGTGCTTCCTGCCAGTTGCTCACCCAAATACACATTTTGAGATACTGTGGCCAGTCTGCCTGAAGCGATACGCCACTAGTTGTGTATCTTAAGAGAAACATCGTTACTCTTGCCAGTGGTTTCTTGACTTTGAAGATGTGATTATACTGGTGAAGAGATATTGGTTACCCTAAGAGAGTCACAGTGTTTCGTGCCAGTTGCTCACCCAAATACACATTTTTTAGGTACTGTTTCCAGTGTGCCTGAAGCGATACGCCACTAGTTGTGTATCTTAAGAGAAACAACGTTACTTTTGCCAGGGGTTCCCAGAAGTTGCTGATTTGATTCTGCTGGTGACGAGGCATTGGCCACCTCAAGAGAGTCATACAGATTCCTGCCAGTTCTTCACCCAAATACACATTTTTTAGATACTCTTTCCAGTCTGCCTGATAGCTACGCCACTAGTTGTGTATCTTAAGAGTCATTGTAACTTTTGCCAGGGGTTTCTTGAAGTTGCTGATGTGATTATGCTGGTGACGAGGCATTGGCTACCCTATGAGTGTCATAGTGATTCCTGCTAGTTGCTCACCCAAATACACATTTTTTTGATGGTTTGGCCAGTCTGCCTCAAGTGACACCCCACTAGCTGTGTATCTTATGAGAAGCTTCGTTACCTTTGCAAGCGGTTTCTTGAAGTTGGTGATGGGATTATGTTGGTGACGAGGCATTGGCTACCTTAAGAGAGTCATAGTGCTTCCTGCCAGTTGCTCACCCAAATACACATTTTGAGATACTGTGGCCAGTCTGCCTGAAGCGATACGCCACTAGTTGTGTATATTAAGAGAAACATCGTTACTCTTGCCAGCGGTTTCTTGACTTTGAAGCTGTGATTATACTGGTGACGAGATATTGGCTACCCTAAGAGAGTCACAGTGTTATGTGCCAGTTGCTCACCCAAATACACATTTTTTAGATACTGTTTCCAGTGTGCCTGAAGCGATACGCCACTAGTTGTGTATCTTAAGAGAAACATCGTTACTTTTGCCAGGGGTTTCTAGAAGTTGCTGATTTGATTCTGCTGGTGACGAGGCATTGGCTACCTCAAGAGAGTCATAGAGATTCCTGCCAGTTCTTCACCCAAATACACATTTTTTAGATACTCTTTCCAGTCTGCCTGATAGCTACGCCACTAGTTGTGTGTCTTAAGAGTCATTGTAACTTTTGCCAGGGGTTTCTTGAAGTTGCTGATGTGATTATGCTGGTGACGAGGCATTGGCTACCCTATGAGTGTCATAGTGACTCCTGCTAGTTGCTCACCCAAATACACATTTTTTTGATACTTTGGCCAGTCTGCCTCAAGTGACACCCCACTAGCTGTGTATCTTATGAGAAGCTTCGTTACCTTTGCAAGCGGTTTCTCGAAGTTGGTGATGGGATTATGTTGGTGACGAGGCATTGGCTACCTTAAGAGAGTCATAGTGATTCCTGCCAGTTGCTCACCCAAATACACATTTTGAGATACTGTGGCCAGTCTGCCTGAAGCGATACGCCACTAGTTGTGTATATTAAGAGAAACATCGTTACTCTTGCCAGCGGTTTCTTGACTTTGAAGCTGAGATTATACTGGTGACGAGATTTGGCTACCCTAAGAGAGTCACAGTGTTTCGTGCCAGTTGCTCACACAAATACACATTTTTTTGATACTTTGGCCAGTCTGCCTCAAGTGACACCCCACTAGCTGTGTATCTTATAAGAAGCTTCGTTACCTTTGCAAGCGGTTTCTTGAAGTTGGTGATGGGATTATGTTGGTGACGAGGCATTGGCTATCTTAAGAGAGTCATAGTGCTTCCTGCCAGTTGCTCACCCAAATACACATTTTGAGATACTGTGGCCAGTCTGCCTGAAGCGAAACGCCACTAGTTGTGTATATTAAGAGAAACATCGTTACTCTTGCCAGCGGTTTCTTGACTTTGAAGCTGTGATTATACTGGTGACGAGATATTGGTTACCCTAAGAGAGTCACAGTGTTTCGTGCCAGTTGCTCACCCAAATACACATTTTTTAGGTACTGTTTCCAGTGTGCCTGAAGCGATACGCCACTAGTTGTGTATCTTAAGAGAAACAACGTTACTTTTGCCAGGGGTTTCTAGAAGTTGCTGATTTGATTCTGCTGGTGACGAGGCATTGGCCACCTCAAGAGAGTCATACAGATTCCTGCCAGTTCTTCACCCAAATACACATTTTTTAGATACTCTTTCCAGTCTGCCTGATAGCTACGCCACTAGTTGTGTATCTTAAGAGTCATTGTAACTTTTGCCAGGGGTTTCTTGAAGTTGCTGATGTGATTATGCTGGTGACGAGGCATTGGCTACCCTATGAGTGTCATAGTGATTCCTGCTAGTTGCTCACCCAAATACACATTTTTTTGATGGTTTGGCCAGTCTGCCTCAAGTGACACCCCACTAGCTGTGTATCTTATGAGAAGCTTCGTTACCTTTGTAAGCGGTTTCTTGAAGTTGGTGATGGGATTATGTTGGTGACGATGCATTGGCTACCTTAAGAGAGTCATAGTGCTTCCTGCCAGTTGCTCACCCAAATACACATTTTGAGATACTGTGGCCAGTCTGCCTGAAGCGATACGCCACTAGTTGTGTATATTAAGAGAAACATCGTTACTCTCCAGCGGTTTCTTGACTTTGAAGCTGTGATTATACTGGTGACGAGATATTGGCTACCCTAAGAGAGTCACAGTGTTACGTGCCAGTTGCTCACCCAAATACACATTTTTTAGATACTGTTTCCAGTGTGCCTGAAGCGATACGCCACTAGTTGTGTATCTTAAGAGAAACATCGTAACTTTTGCCAGGGGTTTCTAGAAGTTGCTGATTTGATTCTGCTGGTGGCGAGGCATTGGCTACCTCAAGAGAGTCATAGAGATTCCTGCCAGTTCTTCACCCAAATACACATTTTTTAGATACTCTTTCCAGTCTGCCTGATAGCTACGCCACTAGTTGTGTGTCTTAAGAGTCATTGTAACTTTTGCCAGGGGTTTCTTGAAGTTGCTGATGTGATTATGCTGGTGACGAGGCTTGGCTACCCTATGAGTGTCATAGTGATTCCTGCTAGTTGCTCACCCAAATACACATTTTTTTGATACTTTGGCCAGTCTGCCTCAAGTGACACCCCACTAGCTGTGTATCTTATGAGAAGCTTCGTTACCTTTGCAAGCGGTTTCTTGAAGTTGGTGATGGGATTATGTTGGTGACGAGGCATTGGCTACCTTAAGAGAGTCATAGTGCTTCCTGCCAGTTGCTCACCCAAATACACATTTTGAGATACTGTGGCCAGTCTGCCTGAAGCGATACGCCACTAGTTGTGTATCTTAAGAGAAACATCGTTACTCTTGCCAGTGGTTTCTTGACTTTGAAGATGTGATTATACTGGTGAAGAGATATTGGTTACCCTAAGAGAGTCACAGTGTTTCGTGCCAGTTGCTCACCCAAATACACATTTTTTAGGTACTGTTTCCAGTGTGCCTGAAGCGATACGCCACTAGTTGTGTATCTTAAGAGAAACAACGTTACTTTTGCCAGGGGTTCCCAGAAGTTGCTGATTTGATTCTGCTGGTGACGAGGCATTGGCCACCTCAAGAGAGTCATACAGATTCCTGCCAGTTCTTCACCCAAATACACATTTTTTAGATACTCTTTCCAGTCTGCCTGATAGCTACGCCACTAGTTGTGTATCTTAAGAGTCATTGTAACTTTTGCCAGGGGTTTCTTGAAGTTGCTGATGTGATTATGCTGGTGACGAGGCATTGGCTACCCTATGAGTGTCATAGTGATTCCTGCTAGTTGCTCACCCAAATACACATTTTTTTGATGGTTTGGCCAGTCTGCCTCAAGTGACACCCCACTAGCTGTGTATCTTATGAGAAGCTTCGTTACCTTTGCAAGCGGTTTCTTGAAGTTGGTGATGGGATTATGTTGGTGACGAGGCATTGGCTACCTTAAGAGAGTCATAGTGCTTCCTGCCAGTTGCTCACCCAAATACACATTTTGAGATACTGTGGCCAGTCTGCCTGAAGCGATACGCCACTAGTTGTGTATATTAAGAGAAACATCGTTACTCTTGCCAGCGGTTTCTTGACTTTGAAGCTGTGATTATACTGGTGACGAGATATTGGCTACCCTAAGAGAGTCACAGTGTTATGTGCCAGTTGCTCACCCAAATACACATTTTTTAGATACTGTTTCCAGTGTGCCTGAAGCGATACGCCACTAGTTGTGTATCTTAAGAGAAACATCGTTACTTTTGCCAGGGGTTTCTAGAAGTTGCTGATTTGATTCTGCTGGTGACGAGGCATTGGCTACCTCAAGAGAGTCATAGAGATTCCTGCCAGTTCTTCACCCAAATACACATTTTTTAGATACTCTTTCCAGTCTGCCTGATAGCTACGCCACTAGTTGTGTGTCTTAAGAGTCATTGTAACTTTTGCCAGGGGTTTCTTGAAGTTGCTGATGTGATTATGCTGGTGACGAGGCTTGGCTACCCTATGAGTGTCATAGTGATTCCTGCTAGTTGCTCACCCAAATACACATTTTTTTGATAGTTTGGCCAGTCTGCCTCAAGTGACACCCCACTAGCTGTGTATCTTATGAGAAGCTTCGTTACCTTTGCAAGCGGTTTCTTGAAGTTGGTGATGGGATTATGTTGGTGACGAGGCATTGGCTACCTTAAGAGAGTCATAGTGCTTCCTGCCAGTTGCTCACCCAAATACACATTTTGAGATACTGTGGCCAGTCTGCCTGAAGCGATACGCCACTAGTTGTGTATCTTAAGAGAAACATCGTTACTCTTGCCAGTGGTTTCTTGACTTTGAAGCTGTGATTATACTGGTGACGAGATATTGGTTACCCTAAGAGAGTCACAGTGTTTCGTGCCAGTTGCTCACCCAAATACACATTTTTTAGGTACTGTTTCCAGTGTGCCTGAAGCGATACGCCACTAGTTGTGTATCTTAAGAGAAACAACGTTACTTTTGCCAGGGGTTCCCAGAAGTTGCTGATTTGATTCTGCTGGTGACGAGGCATTGGCCACCTCAAGAGAGTCATACAGATTCCTGCCAGTTCTTCACCCAAATACACATTTTTTAGATACTCTTTCCAGTCTGCCTGATAGCTACGCCACTAGTTGTGTGTCTTAAGAGTCATTGTAACTTTTGCCAGGGGTTTCTTGAAGTTGCTGATGTGATTATGCTGGTGACGAGGCTTGGCTACCCTATGAGTGTCATAGTGATTCCTGCTAGTTGCTCACCCAAATACACATTTTTTTGATAGTTTGGCCAGTCTGCCTCAAGTGACACCCCACTAGCTGTGTATCTTATGAGAAGCTTCGTTACCTTTGCAAGCGGTTTCTTGAAGTTGGTGATGGGATTATGTTGGTGACGAGGCATTGGCTACCTTAAGAGAGTCATAGTGCTTCCTGCCAGTTGCTCACCCAAATACACATTTTGAGATACTGTGGCCAGTCTGCCTGAAGCGATACGCCACTAGTTGTGTATCTTAAGAGAAACATCGTTACTCTTGCCAGTGGTTTCTTGACTTTGAAGCTGTGATTATACTGGTGACGAGATATTGGTTACCCTAAGAGAGTCACAGTGTTTCGTGCCAGTTGCTCACCCAAATACACATTTTTTAGGTACTGTTTCCAGTGTGCCTGAAGCGATACGCCACTAGTTGTGTATCTTAAGAGAAACAACGTTACTTTTGCCAGGGGTTCCCAGAAGTTGCTGATTTGATTCTGCTGGTGACGAGGCATTGGCCACCTCAAGAGAGTCATACAGATTCCTGCCAGTTCTTCACCCAAATACACATTTTTTAGATACTCTTTCCAGTCTGCCTGATAGCTACGCCACTAGTTGTGTATCTTAAGAGTCATTGTAACTTTTGCCAGGGGTTTCTTGAAGTTGCTGATGTGATTATGCTGGTGACGAGGCATTGGCTACCCTATGAGTGTCATAGTGATTCCTGCTAGTTGCTCACCCAAATACACATTTTTTTGATGGTTTGGCCAGTCTGCCTCAAGTGACACCACACTAGCTGTGTATCTTATGAGAAGCTTCGTTACCTTTGCAAGCGGTTTCTTGAAGTTGGTGATGGGATTATGTTGGTGACGAGGCATTGGCCACCTTAAGAGAGTCATAGTGCTTCCTGCCAGTTGCTCACCCAAATACACATTTTGAGATACTGTGGCCAGTCTGCCTGAAGCGATACGCCACTAGTTGTGTATCTTAAGAGAAACATCGTTACTCTTGCCAGCGGTTTCTTGACTTTGAAGCTGTGATTATACTGGTGACGAGATATTGGCTACCCTAAGAGAGTCACAGTGTTATGTGCCAGTTGCTCACCCAAATACACATTTTTTAGATACTGTTTCCAGTGTGCCTGAAGCGATACGCCACTAGTTGTGTATCTTAAGAGAAACATCGTTACTTTTGCCAGGGGTTTCTAGAAGTTGCTGATTTGATTCTGCTGGTGACGAGGCATTGGCTACCTCAAGAGAGTCATAGAGATTCCTGCCAGTTCTTCACCCAAATACACATTTTTTAGATACTCTTTCCAGTCTGCCTGATAGCTACGCCACTAGTTGTGTATCTTAAGAGTCATTGTAACTTTTGCCAGGGGTTTCTTGAAGTTGTTGATGTGATTAGGCTGGTGACGAGGCATTGGCTACCCTATGAGTGTCATAGTGATTCCTGCTAGTTGCTCACCCAAATACACATTTTTTTGATACTTTGGCCAGTCTGCCTCAAGTGACACCCCACTAGCTGTGTATCTTATGAGAAGCTTCGTTACCTTTCCAAGCGGTTTCTTGAAGTTGGTGATGGGATTATGTTGGTGACGAGGCATTGGCTACCTTAAGAGAGTCATAGTGCTTTCTGCCAGTTGCTCACCCAAATACACATTTTGAGATACTGTGGCCAGTCTGCCTGAAGCGATACGCCACTAGTTGTGTATCTTAAGAGAAACATCGTTACTCTTGCCAGCGGTTTCTTGACTTTGAAGCTGAGATTATACTGGTGACGAGATTTGGCTACCCTAAGAGAGTCACAGTGTTTCGTGCCAGTTGCTCACACAAATACACATTTTTTCGATACTTTGGCCAGTCTGCCTCAAGTGACACCCCACTAGCTGTGTATCTTATGAGAAGCTTCGTTACCTTTGCAAGCGGTTTCTTGAAGTTGGTGTTGGGATTATGTTGGTGACGGGCATTGGCTACCTTAAGAGGGTCATAGTGCTTTCTGCCAGTTGCTCACCCAAATACACATTTTGAGATACTGTGGCCAGTCTGCCTGAAGCGATACGCCACTAGTTGTGTATCTTAAGAGAAACATCGTTACTCTTGCCAGCGGTTTCTTGACTTTGAAGCTGAGATTATACTGGTGACGAGATATTGGCTACCCTAAGAGAGTCACAGTGTTTCGTGCCAGTTGCTCACACAAATACACATTTTTTAGATACTGTTTCGTGTGCCTGAAGCTATACGCCACTAGTTGTGTATCTTAAGAGAAACATCGTTACTTTTACCAGGGGTTTCTAGAAGTTGCTGATTTGATTCTGCTGTTGACGAGGCATTGGCTACCTCAAGAGAGTCATAGAGATTCCTGCCAGTTCTTCACCCAAATACACATTTTTTAGATACTCTTTCCAGTCTGCCTGATAGTTACGCCACTAGTTGTGTATCTTAAGAGTCATTGTAACTTTTGCCAGGGGTTCTTGAAGTTGCTGATGTGATTATGCTGGTGACGAGGCATTGGCTACCCTATGAGTGTCATAGTGATTCCTGCTAGTTGCTCACCCAAATACACATTTTTTTGATACTTTGGCCAGTCTGCCTCAAGTGACACCCCACTAGCTGTGTATCTTATGAGAAGCTTCGTTACCTTTGCAAGCGGTTTCTTGAAGTTGGTGATGGGATTATGTTGGTGACGAGGCATTGGCTACCTTAAGAGAGTCATAGTGCTTCCTGCCAGTTGCTCACCCAAATACACATTTTGAGATACTGTGGCCAGTCTGCCTGAAGCGATACGCCACTAGTTGTGTATATTAAGAGAAACATCGTTACTCTTGCCAGCGGTTTCTTGACTTTGAAGCTGTGATTATACTGGTGACGAGATATTGGCTACCCTAAGAGAGTCACAGTGTTACGTGCCAGTTGCTCACACAAATACACATTTTTTAGATACTGTTTCCAGTGTGCCTGAAGCGATACGCCACTAGTTGTGTATCTTAAGAGAAACATCGTTACTTTTGCCAGGGGTTTCTAGAAGTTGCTGATTTGGTTCTGCTGTTGACGAGGCATTGGCTACCTCAAGAGAGTCATAGAGATTCCTGCCAGTTCTTCACCCAAATACACATTTTTTAGATACTCTTTCGAGTCTGCCTGATAGCTACGCCACTAGTTGTGTATCTTAAGAGTCATTGTAACTTTTGCCAGGGGTTTCTTGAAGTTGCTGATGTGATTATGCTGGTGACGAGGCATTGGCTACCCTATGAGTGTCATAGTGATTCCAGCTAGTTGCTCACCCAAATACACATTTTTTGATACTTCGGCCAGTCTGCCTCAAGTGACACCCCAGTAGCTGTGTATCTTATGAGAAGCTTCGTTACCTTTGCAAGCGGTTTCTTGAAGTTGGTGATGGGATTATGTTGGTGACGAGGCATTGGCTACCTTAAGAGAGTCATAGTGCTTCCTGCCAGTTGCTCACCCAAATACACATTTTGAGATACTGTGGCCAGTCTGCCTGAAGCGATACGCCACTAGTTGTGTATCTTAAGAGAAACATCGTTACTCTTGCCAGCGGTTTCTTGACTTTGAAGCTGTGATTATACTGGTGACGAGATAATGGCTACCCTAAGAGAGTCACAGTGTTATGTGCCAGTTGCTCACCCAAATACACATTTTTTAGATACTTTTTCCAGTGTGCCTGAAGCGATACGCCACTAGTTGTGTATCTTAAGAGAAACATCGTTACTTTTGCCAGGGGTTTCTAGAAGTTGCTGATTTGATTCTGCTGGTGACGAGGCATTGGCTACCTCAAGAGAGTCATAGAGATTCCTGCCAGTTCTTCACCGAAATACACATTTTTTAGATACTCTTTCCAGTCTGCCTGATAGCTACGCCACTAGTTGTGTATCTTAAGAGTCATTGTAACTTTTGCCAGGGGTTTCTTGAAGTTGCTGATGTGATTATGCTGGTGACGAGTCATTGGCTACCCTATGAGTGTCATAGTGATTCCTGCTAGTTGCTCACCCAAATACACATTTTTTTGATAGTTTGGCCAGTCTGCCTCAAGTGACACCCCACTAGCTTTGTATCTTATGAGAAGCTTCGTTACCTTTGCAAGCGGTTTCTTGAAGTTGGTGATGGGATTATGTTGGTGACGAGGCATTGGCTACCTTATGAGAGTCATAGTGCTTTCTGCCAGTTGCTCACCCAAATACACATTTTGAGATACTGTGGCCAGTCTGCCTGAAGCGATACGCCACTAGTTGTGTATCTTAAGAGAAACATCGTTACTCTTGCCAGCGGTTTCTTGACTTTGAAGCTGAGATTATACTGGTGACGAGATTTGGCTACCCTAAGAGAGTCACAGTGTTTCGTGCCAGTTGCTCACACAAATACACATTTTTTTGATACTTTGGCCAGTCTGCCTCAAGTGACACCCCACTAGCTGTGTATCTTATGAGAAGCTTCGTTACCTTTGCAAGCGGTTTCTTGAAGTTGGTGATGGGATTATGTTGGTGACGAGGCATTGGCTACCTTAAGAGAGCCATAGTGCTTCCTGCCAGTTGCTCACCCAAATACACATTTTGAGATACTGTGGCCAGTCTGCCTGAAGCGATACGCCACTAGTTGTGTATATTAAGAGAAACATCGTTACTCTTGCCAGCGGTTTCTTGACTTTGAAGCTGAGATTATACTGGTGACGAGATTTGGCTACCCTAAGAGAGTCACAGTGTTTCGTGCCAGTTGCTCACACAAATACACATTTTTTAGATACTGTTTCCAGTGTGCCTGAAGCGATACGCCACTAGTTGTGTATCTTAAGAGAAACATCGTTACTTTTGCCAGGGGTTTCTAGAAGTTGCTGATTTGATTCGGCTGGTGACGAGGCATTGGCTACCTCAAGAGAGTCATAGAGATTCCTGCCAGTTCTTCACCCAAATACACATTTTTAGATACTCTTTCCAGTCTGCCTGATAGCTACGCCACAAGTTGTGTATCTTAAGAGTCATTGTAACTTTTGCCAGGGGTTTCTTGAAGTTGCTGATGTGATTATGCTGGTGACGAGGCATTGGCTACCCTATGAGTGTCATAGTGATTCCTGCTAGTTGCTCACCCAAATACACATTTTTTTGATACTTTGGCCAGTCTGCCTCAAGTGACACCCCACTGGCTGTGTATCTTAAGAGAAGCTTCGTTACCTTTGCAAGCGGTTTCTTGAAGTTGGTGATGGGATTATGTTGGTGACGAGGCATTGGCTACCTTAAGAGAGTCATAGTGCTTTCTGCCAGTTGCTCACCCAAATACACATTTTGAGATACTGTGGCCAGTCTGCCTGAAGCGATACGCCACTAGTTGTGTATATTAAGAGAAACATCGTTACTCTTGCCAGCGGTTTCTTGACTTTGAAGCTGAGATTATACTGGTGACGAGATTTGGCTACCCTAAGAGAGTCACAGTGTTTCGTGCCAGTTGCTCACACAAATACACATTTTTTTGATACTTTGGCCAGTCTGCCTCAAGTGACACCCCACTAGCTGTGTATCTTATGAGAAGCTTCGTTACCTTTGCAAGCGGTTTCTTGAAGTTGGTGATGGGATTATGTTGGTGACGAGGCATTGGCTACCTTAAGAGAGTCATAGTTCTTTCTGCCAGTTGCTCACCCAAATACACATTTTGAGATACTGTGGCCAGTCTGCCTGAAGCGATACGCCACTAGTTGTGTATCTTAAGAGAAACATCGTTACTCTTGCCAGCGGTTTCTTGACTTTGAAGCTGAGATTATACTGGTGACGAGATTTGGCTACCCTAAGAGAGTCACAGTGTTTCGTGCCAGTTGCTCACACAAATACATATTTTTTTGATACTTTGGCCAGTCTGCCTCAAGTGACACCCCACTAGCTGTGTATCTTATGAGAAGCTTCGTTACCTTTGCAAGCGGTTTCTTGAAGTTGGTGTTGGGATTATGTTGGTGACGAGGCATTGGCTACCTTAAGAGAGTCATAGTGCTTTCTGCCAGTTGCTCACCCAAATACACATTTTGAGATACTGTGGCCAGTCTGCCTGAAGCGATACGCCACTAGTTGTGTATCTTAAGAGAAACATCGTTACTCTTGCCAGCGGTTTCTTGACTTTGAAGCTGAGATTATACTGGTGACGAGATATTGGCTACCCCAAGAGAGTCACAGTGTTTCGTGCCAGTTGCTCACACAAATACACATTTTTTAGATACTGTTTCGTGTGCCTCAAGCTATACGCCACTAGTTGTGTATCTTAAGAGAAACATCGTTATTTTTACCAGGGGTTTCTAGAAGTTGCTGATTTGATTCTGCTGTTGACGAGGCATTGGCTACCTCAAGAGACTCATAGAGATTCCTGCCAGTTCTTCACCCAAATACACATTTTTTAGATACTCTTTCCAGTCTGCCTGATAGCTACGCCACTAGTTGTGTATCTTAAGAGTCATTGTAACTTTTGCCAGGGGTTTCTTGAAGTTGCTGATGTGATTATGCTGGTGACGAGGCATTGGCTACCCTATGAGTGTCATAGTGATTCCTGCTAGTTGCTCACCCAAATACACATTTTTTTGATACTTTGGCCAGTCTGCCTCAAGTGACACCCCACTAGCTGTGTATCTTATGAGAAGCTTCGTTACCTTTGCAAGCGGTTTCTTGAAGTTGGTGATGGGATTATGTTGGTGACGAGGCATTGGCTACCTTAAGAGAGTCATAGTGCTTCCTGCCAGTTGCTCACCCAAATACACATTTTGAGATACTGTGGCCAGTCTGCCTGAAGCGATACGCCACTAGTTGTGTATATTAAGAGAAACATCGTTACTCTTGCCAGCGGTTTCTTGACTTTGAAGCTGTGATTATACTGGTGACGAGATATTGGCTACCCTAAGAGAGTCACAGTGTTACGTGCCAGTTGCTCACCCAAATACACATTTTTTAGATACTGTTTCCAGTGTGCCTGAAGCGATACGCCACTAGTTGTGTATCTTAAGAGAAACATCGTTACTTTTGCCAGGGGTTTCTAGAAGTTGCTGATTTGATTCGGCTGGTGACGAGGCATTGGCTACCTCAAGAGAGTCATAGAGATTCCTGCCAGTTCTTCACCCAAATACACATTTTTTAGATACTCTTTCCAGTCTGCCTGATAGCTACGCCACAAGTTGTGTATCTTAAGAGTCATTGTAACTTTTGCCAGGGGTTTCTTGAAGTTGCTGATGTGATTATGCTGGTGACGAGGCATTGGCTACCCTATGAGTGTCATAGTGATTCCTGCTAGTTGCTCACCCAAATACACATTTTTTTGATACTTTGGCCAGTCTGCCTCAAGTGACACCCCACTAGCTGTGTATCTTAAGAGAAGCTTCGTTACCTTTGCAAGCGGTTTCTTGAAGTTGGTGATGGGATTATGTTGGTGACGAGGCATTGGCTACCTTAAGAGAGT
This sequence comes from Schistocerca nitens, assembly GCF_023898315.1. Taxonomy (NCBI): domain Eukaryota; kingdom Metazoa; phylum Arthropoda; class Insecta; order Orthoptera; family Acrididae; genus Schistocerca; species Schistocerca nitens. The sequence continues at coordinate 120,202,020 of NC_064616.1, forward strand.
CATAGTGCTTTCTGCCAGTTGCTCACCCAAATACACATTTTGAGATACTGTGGCCAGTGTGCCTGAAGCGATACGCCACTAGTTGTGTATATTAAGAGAAACATCGTTACTCTTGCCAGCGGTTTCTTGACTTTGAAGCTGAGATTATACTGGTGACGAGATTTGGCTACCCTAAGAGAGTCACAGTGTTTCGTGCCAGTTGCTCACACAAATACACATTTTTTTGATACTTTGGCCAGTCTGCCTCAAGTGACACCCCACTAGCTGTGTATCTTATGAGAAGCTTCGTTACCTTTGCAAGCGGTTTCTTGAAGTTGGTGATGGGATTATGTTGGTGACGAGGCATTGGCTACCTTAAGAGAGTCATAGTTCTTTCTGCCAGTTGCTCACCCAAATACACATTTTGAGATACTGTGGCCAGTCTGCCTGATGCGATACGCCACTAGTTGTGTATCTTAAGAGAAACATCGTTACTCTTGCCAGCGGTTTCTTGACTTTGAAGCTGAGATTATACTGGTGACGAGATTTGGCTACCCTAAGAGAGTCACAGTGTTTCGTGCCAGTTGCTCACACAAATACACATTTTTTTGATACTTTGGCCAGTCTGCCTCAAGTGACACCCCACTAGCTGTGTATCTTATGAGAAGCTTCGTTACCTTTGCAAGCGGTTTCTTGAAGTTGGTGTTGGGATTATGTTGGTGACGAGGCATTGGCTACCTTAAGAGAGTCATAGTGCTTTCTGCCAGTTGCTCACCCAAATACACATTTTGAGATACTGTGGCCAGTCTGCCTGAAGCGATACGCCACTAGTTGTGTATCTTAAGAGAAACATCGTTACTCTTGCCAGCGGTTTCTTGACTTTGAAGCTGAGATTATACTGGTGACGAGATATTGGCTACCCCAAGAGAGTCACAGTGTTTCGTGCCAGTTGCTCACACAAATACACATTTTTAAATACTGTTTCGTGTGCCTGAAGCTATACGCCACTAGTTGTGTATCTTAAGAGAAACATCGTTATTTTTACCAGGGGTTTCTAGAAGTTGCTGATTTGATTCTGCTGTTGACGAGGCATTGGCTACCTCAAGAGAGTCATAGAGATTCCTGCCAGTTCTTCACCCAAATACACATTTTTTAGATACTCTTTCCAGTCTGCCTGATAGCTACGCCACTAGTTGTGTATCTTAAGAGAAACATCGTTACTCTTGCCAGCGGTTTCTTGACTTTGAAGCTGAGATTATACTGGTGACGAGATTTGGCTTCCCTAAGAGAGTCACAGTGTTTCGTGCCAGTTGCTCACACAAATACACATTTTTTTGATACTTTGGCCAGTCTGCCTCAAGTGACACCCCACTAGCTGTGTATCTTATGAGAAGCTTCGTTACCTTTGCAAGCGGTTTCTTGAAGTTGGTGTTGGGATTATGTTGGTGACGAGGCATTGGCTACCTTAAGAGAGTCATAGTGCTTTCTGCCAGTTGCTCACCCAAATACACATTTTGAGATACTGTGGCCAGTCTGCCTGAAGCGATACGCCACTAGTTGTGTATCTTAAGAGAAACATCGTTACTCTTGCCAGCGGTTTCTTGACTTTGAAGCTGAGATTATACTGGTGACGAGATATTGGCTACCCCAAGAGAGTCACAGTGTTTCGTGCCAGTTGCTCACACAAATACACATTTTTTAGATACTGTTTCGTTTGCCTGAAGCTATACGCCACTAGTTGTGTATCTTAAGAGAAACATCGTTATTTTTACCAGGGGTTTCTAGAAGTTGCTGATTTGATTCTGCTGGTGACGAGGCATTGGCTACCTGAAGAGAGTCATAGAGATTCCTGCCAGTTCTTCACCCAAATACACATTTTTTAGATACTCTTTCCAGTCTGCCTGATAGCTACGCCACAAGTTGTGTATCTTAAGAGTCATTGTAACTTTTGCCAGGGGTTTCTTGAAGTTGCTGATGTGATTATGCTGGTGACGAGGCATTGGCTACCCTATGAGTGTCATAGTGATTCCTGCTAGTTGCTCACCCAAATACACATTTTTTTGATACTTTGGCCAGTCTGCCTCAAGTGACACCCCACTAGCTGTGTATCTTATGAGAAGCTTCGTTACCTTTCCAAGCGGTTTCTTGAAGTTTGTGATGGGATTATGTTGGTGACGAGGCATTGGCTACCTTAAGAGAGTCATAGTGCTTCCTGCCAGTTGCTCACCCAAATACACATTTTGAGATACTGTGGCCAGTCTGCCTGAAGCGATACGCCACTAGTTGTGTATCTTAAGAGAAACATCGTTACTCTGGCCAGCGGTTTCTTGACTTTGAAGCTGAGATTATACTGGTGACGAGATATTGGCTACCCTAAGAGAGTCACAGTGTTTCGTGCCAGTTGCTCACACAAATACACATTTTTTAGATACTGTTTCGTGTGCCTGAAGCTATACGCCACTAGTTGTGTATCTTCAGAGAAACATCGTTACTTTTACCAGGGGTTTCTAGAAGTTGCTGATTTGATTCTGCTGGTGACGAGGCATTGGCTACCTCAAGAGAGTCATAGAGATTCCTGCCAGTTCTTCACCCAAATACACATTTTTTAGATACTCTTTCCAGTCTGCCTGATAGCTACGCCACTAGTTGTGTATCTTAAGAGTCATTGTAACTTTTGCCAGGGGTTTCTTGAAGTTGCTGATGTGATTATGCTGGTGACGAGGCATTGGATACCCTATGAGTGTCATAGTGATTCCTGCTAGTTGCTCACCCAAATACACATTTTTTTGATAGTTTGGCCAGTCTGCCTCAAGTGACACCCCACTAGCTGTGTATCTTATGAGAAGCTTCGTTACCTTTGCAAGCGGTTTCTTGAAGTTGGTGATGGGATTATGTTGGTGACGAGGCATTGGCTACCTTAAGAGAGTCATAGTGCTTCCTGCCAGTTGCTCACCCAAATACACATTTTGAGATACTGTGGCCAGTCTGCCTGAAGCGATACGCCACTAGTTGTGTATATTAAGAGAAACATCGTTACTCTTGCCAGCGGTTTCTTGACTTTGAAGCTGTGATTATACTGGTGACGAGATATTGGCTACCCTAAGAGAGTCACAGTGTTACGTGCCAGTTGCTCACCCAAATACACATTTTTTAGATACTGTTTCCAGTGTGCCTGAAGCGATACGCCACTAGTTGTGTATCTTAAGAGAAACATCGTTACTTTTGCCAGGGGTTTCTAGAAGTTGCTGATTTGATTCTGCTGGTGACGAGGCATTGGCTACCTCAAGAGAGTCATAGAGATTCCTGCCAGTTCTTCACCCAAATACACATTTTTTAGATACTCTTTCCAGTCTGCCTGATAGCTACGCCACTAGTTGTGTATCTTAAGAGTCATTGTAACTTTTGCCAGGGGTTTCTTGAAGTTGCTGATGTAATTATGCTGGTGACGAGACATTGGCTACCCTATGAGTGTCATAGTGATTCCTGCTAGTTGCTCACCCAAATACACATTTTTTTGATAGTTTGGCCAGTCTGCCTCAAGTGACACCCCACTAGCTGTGTATCTTATGAGAAGCTTCGTTACCTTTGCAAGCGGTTTCTTGAAGTTGGTGATGGGATTATGTTGGTGACGAGGTATTGGCTACCTTAAGAGAGTCATAGTGCTTCCTGCCAGTTGCTCACCCAAATACACATTTTGAGATACTGTGGCCAGTCTGCCTGAAGCGATACGCCACTAGTTGTGTATCTTAAGAGAAACATCGTTACTCTTGCCAGCGGTTTCTTGACTTTGAAGCTGAGGTTATACTGGTGACGAGATTTGGCTACCCTAAGACAGTCACAGTGTTTCGTGCCAGTTGCTCACACAAATACACATTTTTTTGATACTTTGGCCAGTCTGCCTCAAGTGACACCCCACTAGCTGTGTATCTTATGAGAAGCTTCGTTACCTTTGCAAGCGGTTTCTTGAAGTTGGTGATGGGATTATGTTGGTGACGAGGCATTGGCTACCTTAAGAGAGTCATAGTGCTTCCTGCCAGTTGCTCACCCAAATACACATTTTGAGATACTGTGGCCAGTCTGCCTGAAGCGATACGCCACTAGTTGTGTATCTTAAGAGAAACATCGTTACTCTTGCCAGCGGTTTCTTGACTTTGAAGCTGAGATTATACTGGTGACGAGATATTGGCTACCCTAAGAGAGTCACAGTGTTTCGTGCCAGTTGCTCACACAAATACACATTTTTTAGATACTGTTTCGTGTGCCTGAAGCTATACGCCACTAGTTGTGTATCTTAAGAGAAACATCGTTACTTTTACCAGGGGTTTCTAGAAGTTGCTGATTTGATTCTGCTGTTGACGAGGCATTGGCTACCTCAAGAGAGTCATAGAGATTCCTGCCAGTTCTTCACCCAAATACACATTTTTTAGATACTCTTTCCAGTCTGCCTGATAGCTACGCCACTAGTTGTGTATCTTAAGAGTCATTGTAACTTTTGCCAGGGGTTTCTTGAAGTTGCTGATGTGATTATGCTGGTGACGAGGCATTGGCTACCCTATGAGTGTCATAGTGATTCCTGCTAGTTGCTCACCCAAATACACATTTTTTGATAGTTTGGCCAGTCTGCCTCAAGTGACACCCCACTAGCTGTGTATCTTATGAGAAGCTTCGTTACCTTTGGAAGCGGTTTCTTGAAGTTGGTGATGGGATTATGTTGGTGACGAGGCATTGGCTACCTTAAGAGAGTCATAGTGCTTCCTGCCAGTTGCTCACCCAAATACACATTTTGAGATACTGTGGCCAGTCTGCCTGAAGCGATACGCCACTAGTTGTGTATATTAAGAGAAACATCGTTACTCTTGCCAGCGGTTTCTTGACTTTGAAGCTGTGATTATACTGGTGACGAGATATTGGCTACCCTAAGAGAGTCACAGTGTTACGTGCCAGTTGCTCACCCAAATACACATTTTTTAGATACTGTTTCCAGTGTGCCTGAAGCGATACGCCACTAGTTGTGTATCTTAAGAGAAACATCGTTACTTTTGCCAGGGGTTTCTAGAAGTTGCTGATTTGATTCTGCTGGTGACGAGGCATTGGCTACCTCAAGAGAGTCATAGAGATTCCTGCCAGTTCTTCACCCAAATACACATTTTTTAGATACTCTTTCCAGTCTGCCTGATAGCTACGCCACTAGTTGTGTATCTTAAGAGTCATTGTAACTTTTGCCAGGGGTTTCTTGAAGTTGCTGATGTGATTATGCTGGTGACGAGGCATTGGCTACCCTATGAGTGTCATAGTGATTCCTGCTAGTTGCTCACCCAAATACACATTTTTTGATAGTTTGGCCAGTCTGCCTCAAGTGACACCCCACTAGCTGTGTATCTTATGAGAAGCTTCGTTACCTTTGGAAGCGGTTTCTTGAAGTTGGTGATGGGATTATGTTGGTGACGAGGCATTGGCTACCTTAAGAGAGTCATAGTGCTTCCTGCCAGTTGCTCACCCAAATACACATTTTGAGATACTGTGGCCAGTCTGCCTGAAGCGATACGCCACTAGTTGTGTATATTAAGAGAAACATCGTTACTCTTGCCAGCGGTTTCTTGACTTTGAAGCTGTGATTATACTGGTGACGAGATATTGGCTACCCTAAGAGAGTCACAGTGTTACGTGCCAGTTGCTCACCCAAATACACATTTTTTAGATACTGTTTCCAGTGTGCCTGAAGCGATACGCCACTAGTTGTGTATCTTAAGAGAAACATCGTTACTTTTGCCAGGGGTTTCTAGAAGTTGCTGATTAGATTCTGCTGGTGACGAGGCATTGGCTACCTCAAGAGAGTCATAGAGATTCCTGCCAGTTCTTCACCCAAATACACATTTTTTAGATACTCTTTCCAGTCTGCCTGATAGCTACGCCACTAGTTGTGTATCTTAAGAGTCATTGTAACTTTTGCCAGGGGTTTCTTGAAGTTGCTGATGTAATTATGCTGGTGACGAGACATTGGCTACCCTATGAGTGTCATAGTGATTCCTGCTAGTTGCTCACCCAAATACACATTTTTTTGATAGTTTGGCCAGTCTGCCTCAAGTGACACCCCACTAGCTGTGTATCTTATGAGAAGCTTCGTTACCTTTGCAAGCGGTTTCTTGAAGTTGGTGATGGGATTATGTTGGTGACGAGGTATTGGCTACCTTAAGAGAGTCATAGTGCTTCCTGCCAGTTGCTCACCCAAATACACATTTTGAGATACTGTGGCCAGTCTGCCTGAAGCGATACGCCACTAGTTGTGTATCTTAAGAGAAACATCGTTACTCTTGCCAGCGGTTTCTTGACTTTGAAGCTGAGGTTATACTGGTGACGAGATTTGGCTACCCTAAGACAGTCACAGTGTTTCGTGCCAGTTGCTCACACAAATACACATTTTTTTGATACTTTGGCCAGTCTGCCTCAAGTGACACCCCACTAGCTGTGTATCTTATGAGAAGCTTCGTTACCTTTGCAAGCGGTTTCTTGAAGTTGGTGATGGGATTATGTTGGTGACGAGGCATTGGCTACCTTAAGAGAGTCATAGTGCTTCCTGCCAGTTGCTCACCCAAATACACATTTTGAGATACTGTGGCCAGTCTGCCTGAAGCGATACGCCACTAGTTGTGTATCTTAAGAGAAACATCGTTACTCTTGCCAGCGGTTTCTTGACTTTGAAGCTGAGATTATACTGGTGACGAGATATTGGCTACCCTAAGAGAGTCACAGTGTTTCGTGCCAGTTGCTCACACAAATACACATTTTTTAGATACTGTTTCGTGTGCCTGAAGCTATACGCCACTAGTTGTGTATCTTAAGAGAAACATCGTTACTTTTACCACGGGTTTCTAGAAGTTGCTGATTTGATTCTGCTGTTGACGAGGCATTGGCTACCTCAAGAGAGTCATAGAGATTCCTGCCAGTTCTTCACCCAAATACACATTTTTTAGATACTCTTTCCAGTCTGCCTGATAGCTACGCCACTAGTTGTGTATCTTAAGAGTCATTGTAACTTTTGCCAGGGGTTTCTTGAAGTTGCTGATGTGATTATACTGGTGACGAGATATTGGCTGCCCTAAGAGAGTCACAGTGTTTCGTGCCAGTTGCTCACACAAATACACATTTTTTTGATACTTTGGCCAGTCTGCCTCAAGTGACACCCCACTAGCTGTGTATCTTATGAGAAGCTTCGTTACCTTTGCAAGCGGTTTCTTGAAGTTGGTGATGGGATTATGTTGGTGACGAGGCATTGGCTACCTTAAGAGAGTCATAGTGCTTCCTGCCAGTTGCTCACCCAAATACACATTTTGAGATACTGTGGCCAGTCTGCCTGAAGCGATACGCCACTAGTTGTGTATCTTAAGAGAAACATCGTTACTCTTGCCAGCGGTTTCTTGACTTTGAAGCTGAGATTATACTGGTGACGAGATATTGGCTTCCCTAAGAGAGTCACAGTGTTTCGTGCCAGTTGCTCACACAAATACACATTTTTTAGATACTGTTTCGTGTGCCTGAAGCTATACGCCACTAGTTGTGTATCTTAAGAGAAACATCGTTACTTTTACCAGGGGTTTCTAGAAGTTGCTGATTTGATTCTGCTGTTGACGAGGCATTGGCTACCTCAAGAGAGTCATAGAGATTCCTGCCAGTTCTTCACCCAAATACACATTTTTTAGATACTCTTTCCAGTCTGCCTGATAGCTACGCCACTAGTTGTGTATCTTAAGAGTCATTGTAACTTTTGCCAGGGGTTTCTTGAAGTTGCTGATGTGATTATGCTGGTGACGAGGCATTGGCTACCCTATGAGTGTCATAGTGATTCCTGCTAGTTGCTCACCCAAATACACATTTTTTGATAGTTTGGCCAGTCTGCCTCAAGTGACACCCCACTAGCTGTGTATCTTATGAGAAGCTTCGTTACCTTTGGAAGCGGTTTCTTGAAGTTGGTGATGGGATTATGTTGGTGACGAGGCATTGGCTTCCTTAAGAGAGTCATAGTGCTTCCTGCCAGTTGCTCACCCAAATACACATTTTGAGATACTGTGGCCAGTCTGCCTGAAGCGATACGCCACTAGTTGTGTATATTAAGAGAAACATCGTTACTCTTGCCAGCGGTTTCTTGACTTTGAAGCTGTGATTATACTGGTGACGAGATATTGGCTACCCTAAGAGAGTCACAGTGTTACGTGCCAGTTGCTCACCCAAATACACATTTTTTAGATACTGTTTCCAGTGTGCCTGAAGCGATACGCCACTAGTTGTGTATCTTAAGAGAAACATCGTTACTTTTGCCAGGGGTTTCTAGAAGTTGCTGATTTGATTCTGCTGGTGACGAGGCATTGGCTACCTCAAGAGAGTCATAGAGATTCCTGCCAGTTCTTCACCCAAATACACATTTTTTAGATACTCTTTCCAGTCTGCCTGATAGCTACGCCACAAGTTGTGTATCTTAAGAGTCATTGTAACTTTTGCCAGGGGTTTCTTGAAGTTGCTGATGTGATTATGCTGGTGACGAGGCATTGGCTACCCTATGAGTGTCATAGTGATTCCTGCTAGTTGCTCACCCAAATACACATTTTTTTGATACTTTGGCCAGTCTGCCTCAAGTGACACCCCACTAGCTGTGTATCTTATGAGAAGCTTCGTTACCTTTGCAAGCGGTTTCTTGAAGTTGGTGTTGGGATTATGTTGGTGACGAGGCATTGGCTACCTTAAGAGAGTCATAGTGCTTTCTGCCAGTTGCTCACCCAAATACACATTTTGAGATACTGTGGCCAGTCTGCCTGAAGCGATACGCCACTAGTTGTGTATCTTAAGAGAAACATCGTTACTCTTGCCAGCGGTTTCTTGACTTTGAAGCTGAGATTATACTGGTGACGAGATATTGGCTACCCCAAGAGAGTCACAGTGTTTCGTGCCAGTTGCTCACACAAATACACATTTTTTAGATACTGTTTCGTGTGCCTGAAGCTATACGCCACTAGTTGTGTATCTTAAGAGAAACATCGTTATTTTTACCAGGGGTTTCTAGAAGTTGCTGATTTGATTCTGCTGTTGACGAGGCATTGGCTACCTCAAGAGAGTCATAGAGATTCCTGCCAGTTCTTCACCCAAATACACATTTTTTAGATACTCTTTCCAGTCTGCCTGATAGCTACGCCACTAGTTGTGTATCTTAAGAGTCATTGTAACTTTTGCCAGGGGTTTCTTGAAGTTGCTGATGTGATTATGCTGGTGACGAGGCATTGGCTACCCTATGAGTGTCATAGTGATTCCTGCTAGTTGCTCACCCAAATACACATTTTTTTGATAGTTTGGCCAGTCTGCCTCAAGTGACACCCCACTAGCTGTGAATCTTATGAGAAGCTTCGTTACCTTTGCAAGCGGTTTCTTGAAGTTGGTGATGGGATTATGTTGGTGACGAGGCATTGGCTACCTTAAGAGAGTCATAGTGCTTCCTGCCAGTTGCTCACCCAAATACACATTTTGAGATACTGTGGCCAGTCTGCCTGAAGCGATACGCCACTAGTTGTGTATATTAAGAGAAACATCGTTACTCTTGCCAGCGGTTTCTTGACTTTGAAGCTGTGATTATACTGGTGACGAGATATTGGCTACCCTAAGAGAGTCACAGTGTTACGTGCCAGTTGCTCACCCAAATACACATTTTTTAGATACTGTTTCCAGTGTGCCTGAAGCGATACGCCACTAGTTGTGTATCTTAAGAGAAACATCGTTACTTTTGCCAGGGGTTTCTAGAAGTTGCTGATTTGATTCTGCTGGTGACGAGGCATTGGCTACCTGAAGAGAGTCATAGAGATTCCTGCCAGTTCTTCACCCAAATACACATTTTTTAGATACTCTTTCCAGTCTGCCTGATAGCTACGCCACAAGTTGTGTATCTTAAGAGTCATTGTAACTTTTGCCAGGGGTTTCTTGAAGTTGCTGATGTGATTATGCTGGTGACGAGGCATTGGCTACCCTATGAGTGTCATAGTGATTCCTGCTAGTTGCTCACCCAAATACACATTTTTTTGATACTTTGGCCAGTCTGCCTCAAGTGACACCCCACTAGCTGTGTATCTTATGAGAAGCTTCGTTACCTTTGCAAGCGGTTTCTTGAAGTTGGTGATGGGATTATGTTGGTGACGAGGCATTGGCTACCTTAAGAGAGTCATAGTGCTTCCTGCCAGTTGCTCACCCAAATACACATTTTGAGATACTGTGGCCAGTCTGCCTGAAGCGATACGCCACTAGTTGTGTATCTTAAGAGAAACATCGTTACTCTGGCCAGCGGTTTCTTGACTTTGAAGCTGAGATTATACTGGTGACGAGATATTGGCTACCCTAAGAGAGTCACAGTGTTTCGTGCCAGTTGCTCACACAAATACACATTTTTTAGATACTGTTTCGTGTGCCTGAAGCTATACGCCACTAGTTGTGTATCTTCAGAGAAACATCGTTACTTTTACCAGGGGTTTCTAGAAGTTGCTGATTTGATTCTGCTGGTGACGAGGCATTGGCTACCTCAAGAGAGTCATAGAGATTCCTGCCAGTTCTTCACCCAAATACACATTTTTTAGATACTCTTTCCAGTCTGCCTGATAGCTACGCCACTAGTTGTGTATCTTAAGAGTCATTGTAACTTTTGCCAGGGGTTTCTTGAAGTTGCTGATGTAATTATGCTGGTGACGAGACATTGGCTACCCTATGAGTGTCATAGTGATTCCTGCTAGTTGCTCACCCAAATACACATTTTTTTGATAGTTTGGCCAGTCTGCCTCAAGTGACACCCCACTAGCTGTGTATCTTATGAGAAGCTTCGTTACCTTTGCAAGCGGTTTCTTGAAGTTGGTGATGGGATTATGTTGGTGACGAGGTATTGGCTACCTTAAGAGAGTCATAGTGCTTCCTGCCAGTTGCTCACCCAAATACACATTTTGAGATACTGTGGCCAGTCTGCCTGAAGCGATACGCCACTAGTTGTGTATCTTAAGAGAAACATCGTTACTCTTGCCAGCGGTTTCTTGACTTTGAAGCTGAGGTTATACTGGTGACGAGATTTGGCTACCCTAAGACAGTCACAGTGTTTCGTGCCAGTTGCTCACACAAATACAAATTTTCTTGATACTTTGGCCAGTCTGCCTCAAGTGACACCCCACTAGCTGTGTATCTTATGAGAAGCTTCGTTACCTTTGCAAGCGGTTTCTTGAAGTTGGTGATGGGATTATGTTGGTGACGAGGCATTGGCTACCTTAAGAGAGTCATAGTGCTTCCTGCCAGTTGCTCACCCAAATACACATTTTGAGATACTGTGGCCAGTCTGCCTGAAGCGATACGCCACTAGTTGTGTATCTTAAGAGAAACATCGTTACTCTTGCCAGCGGTTTCTTGACTTTGAAGCTGAGATTATACTGGTGACGAGATATTGGCTACCCTAAGAGAGTCACTGTGTTTCGTGCCAGTTGCTCACACAAATACACATTTTTTAGATACTGTTTCGTGTGCCTGAAGCTATACGCCACTAGTTGTGTATCTTAAGAGAAACATCGTTACTTTTACCACGGGTTTCTAGAAGTTGCTGATTTGATTCTGCTGTTGACGAGGCATTGGCTACCTCAAGAGAGTCATAGAGATTCCTGCCAGTTCTTCACCCAAATACACATTTTTTAGATACTCTTTCCAGTCTGCCTGATAGCTACGCCACTAGTTGTGTATCTTAAGAGTCATTGTAACTTTTGCCAGGGGTTTCTTGAAGTTGCTGATGTGATTATACTGGTGACGAGATATTGGCTGCCCTAAGAGAGTCACAGTGTTTCGTGCCAGTTGCTCACACAAATACACATTTTTTTGATACTTTGGCCAGTCTGCCTCAAGTGACACCCCACTAGCTGTGTATCTTATGAGAAGCTTCGTTACCTTTGCAAGCGGTTTCTTGAAGTTGGTGATGGGATTATGTTGGTGACGAGGCATTGGCTACCTTAAGAGAGTCATAGTGCTTCCTGCCAGTTGCTCACCCAAATACACATTTTGAGATACTGTGGCCAGTCTGCCTGAAGCGATACGCCACTAGTTGTGTATCTTAAGAGAAACATCGTTACTCTTGCCAGCGGTTTCTTGACTTTGAAGCTGAGATTATACTGGTGACGAGATATTGGCTACCCTAAGAGAGTCACAGTGTTTCGTGCCAGTTGCTCACACAAATACACATTTTTTAGATGCTGTTTCGTGTGCCTGAAGCTATACGCCACTAGTTGTGTGTCTTAAGAGAAACATCGTTACTTTTACCAGGGGTTTCTAGAAGTTGCTGATTTGATTCTGCTGTTGACGAGGCATTGGCTACCTCAAGAGAGTCATAGAGATTCCTGCCAGTTCTTCACCCAAATACACATTTTTTAGATACTCTTTCCAGTCTGCCTGATAGCTACGCCACTAGTTGTGTATCTTAAGAGTCATTGTAACTTTTGCCAGGGGTTTCTTGAAGTTGCTGATGTGATTATGCTGGTGACGAGGCATTGGCTACCCTATGAGTGTCATAGTGATTCCTGCTAGTTGCTCACCCAAATACACATTTTTTGATAGTTTGGCCAGTCTGCCTCAAGTGACACCCCACTAGCTGTGTATCTTATGAGAAGCTTCGTTACCTTTTGAAGCGGTTTCTTGAAGTTGGTGATGGGATTATGTTGGTGACGAGGCATTGGCTTCCTTAAGAGAGTCATAGTGCTTCCTGCCAGTTGCTCACCCAAATACACATTTTGAGATACTGTGGCCAGTCTGCCTGAAGCGATACGCCACTAGTTGTGTATATTAAGAGAAACATCGTTACTCTTGCCAGCGGTTTCTTGACTTTGAAGCTGTGATTATACTGGTGACGAGATATTGGCTACCCTAAGAGAGTCACAGTGTTACGTGCCAGTTGCTCACCCAAATACACATTTTTTAGATACTGTTTCCAGTGTGCCTGAAGCGATACGCCACTAGTTGTGTATCTTAAGAGAAACATCGTTACTTTTGCCAGGGGTTTCTAGAAGTTGCTGATTTGATTCTGCTGGTGACGAGGCATTGGCTACCTCAAGAGAGTCATAGAGATTCCTGCCAGTTCTTCACCCAAATACACATTTTTTAGATACTCTTTCCAGTCTGCCTGATAGCTACGCCACTAGTTGTGTATCTTAAGAGTCATTGTAACTTTTGCCAGGGGTTTCTTGAAGTTGCTGATGTGATTATGCTGGTGACGAGACATTGGCTACCCTATGAGTGTCATAGTGTTTCCTGCTAGTTGCTCACCCAAATACACATTTTTTTGATAGTTTGGCCAGTCTGCCTCAAGTGACACCCCACTAGCTGTGTATCTTATGAGAAGCTTCGTTACCTTTGCAAGCGGTTTCTTGAAGTTGGTGATGGGATTATGTTGGTGACGAGGCATTGGCGACCTTAAGAGAGTCATAGTGCTTCCTGCCAGTTGCTCACCCAAATACACATTTTGAGATACTGTGGCCAGTCTGCCTGAAGCGATACGCCACTAGTTGTGTATCTTAAGAGAAACATCGTTACTCTTGCCAGCGGTTTCTTGACTTTGAAGCTGAGATTATATTGGTGACGAGATTTGGCTACCCTAAGACAGTCACAGTGTTTCGTGCCAGTTGCTCACACAAATACACATTTTTTTGATACTTTGGCCAGTCTGCCTCAAGTGACACCCCACTAGCTGTGTATCTTATGAGAAGCTTCGTTACCTTTGCAAGCGGTTTCTTGAAGTTGGTGATGGGATTATGTTGGTGACGAGGCATTGGCTATCTTAAGAGAGTCATAGTGCTTCCTGCCAGTTGCTCAACCAAATACACATTTTGAGATACTGTGGCCAGTCTGCCTGAAGCGATACGCCACTAGTTGTGTATCTTAAGGGAAACATCTTTACTCTTGCCAGCGGTTTCTTGACTTTGAAGCTGAGATTATACTGGTGACGAGATATTGGCTACCCTAAGAGAGTCACAGTGTTTCGTGCCAGTTGCTCACACAAATACACATTTTTTAGATACTGTTTCGTGTGCCTGAAGCTATACGCCACTAGTTGTGTATCTTAAGAGAAACATCGTTACTTTTACCAGGGGTTTCTAGAAGTTGCTGATTTGATTCTGCTGTTGACGAGGCATTGGCTACCTCAAGAGAGTCATAGAGATTCCTGCCAGTTCTTCACCCAAATACACATTTTTTAGATACGCTTTCCAGTCTGCCTGATAGCTACGCCACTAGTTGTGTATCTTAAGAGTCATTGTAACTTTTGCCAGGGGTTTCTTGAAGTTGCTGATGTGATTATGCTGGTGACGAGGCATTGGCTACCCTATGAGTGTCATAGTGATTCCTGCTAGTTGCTCACCCAAATACACATTTTTTTGATAGTTTGGCCAGTCTGCCTCAAGTGACACCCCACTAGCTGTGAATCTTATGAGAAGCTTCGTTACCTTTGCAAGCGGTTTCTTGAAGTTGGTGATGGGATTATGTTGGTGACGAGGCATTGGCTACCTTAAGAGAGTCATAGTGCTTCCTGCCAGTTGCTCACCCAAATACACATTTTGAGATACTGTGGCCAGTCTGCCTGAAGCGATACGCCACTAGTTGTGTATATTAAGAGAAACATCGTTACTCTTGCCAGCGGTTTCTTGACTTTGAAGCTGTGATTATACTGGTGACGAGATATTGGCTACCCTAAGAGAGTCACAGTGTTACGTGCCAGTTGCTCACCCAAATACACATTTTTTAGATACTGTTTCCAGTGTGCCTGAAGCGATACGCCACTAGTTGTGTATCTTAAGAGAAACATCGTTACTTTTGCCAGGGGTTTCTAGAAGTTGCTGATTTGATTCTGCTGGTGACGAGGCATTGGCTACCTGAAGAGAGTCATAGAGATTCCTGCCAGTTCCTCACCCAAATACACATTTTTTAGATACTCTTTCCAGTCTGCCTGATAGCTACGCCACAAGTTGTGTATCTTAAGAGTCATTGTAACTTTTGCCAGGGGTTTCTTGAAGTTGCTGATGTGATTATGCTGGTGACGAGGCATTGGCTACCCTATGAGTGTCATAGTGATTCCTGCTAGTTGCTCACCCAAATACACATTTTTTTGATACTTTGGCCAGTCTGCCTCAAGTGACACCCCACTAGCTGTGTATCTTATGAGAAGCTTCGTTACCTTTGCAAGCGGTTTCTTGAAGTTGGTGATGGGATTATGTTGGTGACGAGGCATTGGCTACCTTAAGAGAGTCATAGTGCTTCCTGCCAGTTGCTCACCCAAATACACATTTTGAGATACTGTGGCCAGTCTGCCTGAAGCGATACGCCACTAGTTGTGTATCTTAAGAGAAACATCGTTACTCTGGCCAGCGGTTTCTTGACTTTGAAGCTGAGATTATACTGGTGACGAGATATTGGCTACCCTAAGAGAGTCACAGTGTTTCGTGCCAGTTGCTCACACAAATACACATTTTTTAGATACTGTTTCGTGTGCCTGAAGCTATACGCCACTAGTTGTGTATCTTCAGAGAAACATCGTTACTTATACCAGGGGTTTCTAGAAGTTGCTGATTTGATTCTGCTGGTGACGAGGCATTGGCTACCTCAAGAGAGTCATAGAGATTCCTGCCAGTTCTTCACCCAAATACACATTTTTTAGATACTCTTTCCAGTCTGCCTGATAGCTACGCCACTAGTTGTGTATCTTAAGAGTCATTGTAACTTTTGCCAGGGGTTTCTTGAAGTTGCTGATGTAATTATGCTGGTGACGAGACATTGGCTACCCTATGAGTGTCATAGTGATTCCTGCTAGTTGCTCACCCAAATACACATTTTTTTGATAGTTTGGCCAGTCTGCCTCAAGTGACACCCCACTAGCTGTGTATCTTATGAGAAGCTTCGTTACCTTTGCAAGCGGTTTCTTGAAGTTGGTGATGGGATTATGTTGGTGACGAGGTATTGGCTACCTTAAGAGAGTCATAGTGCTTCCTGCCAGTTGCTCACCCAAATACACATTTTGAGATACTGTGGCCAGTCTGCCTGAAGCGATACGCCACTAGTTGTGTATCTTAAGAGAAACATCGTTACTCTTGCCAGCGGTTTCTTGACTTTGAAGCTGAGGTTATACTGGTGACGAGATTTGGCTACCCTAAGACAGTCACAGTGTTTCGTGCCAGTTGCTCACACAAATACAAATTTTCTTGATACTTTGGCCAGTCTGCCTCAAGTGACACCCCACTAGCTGTGTATCTTATGAGAAGCTTCGTTACCTTTGCAAGCGGTTTCTTGAAGTTGGTGATGGGATTATGTTGGTGACGAGGCATTGGCTACCTTAAGAGAGTCATAGTGCTTCCTGCCAGTTGCTCACCCAAATACACATTTTGAGATACTGTGGCCAGTCTGCCTGAAGCGATACGCCACTAGTTGTGTATCTTAAGAGAAACATCGTTACTCTTGCCAGCGGTTTCTTGACTTTGAAGCTGAGATTATACTGGTGACGAGATATTGGCTACCCTAAGAGAGTCACTGTGTTTCGTGCCAGTTGCTCACACAAATACACATTTTTTAGATACTGTTTCGTGTGCCTGAAGCTATACGCCACTAGTTGTGTATCTTAAGAGAAACATCGTTACTTTTACCACGGGTTTCTAGAAGTTGCTGATTTGATTCTGCTGTTGACGAGGCATTGGCTACCTCAAGAGAGTCATAGAGATTCCTGCCAGTTCTTCACCCAAATACACATTTTTTAGATACTCTTTCCAGTCTGCCTGATAGCTACGCCACTAGTTGTGTATCTTAAGAGTCATTGTAACTTTTGCCAGGGGTTTCTTGAAGTTGCTGATGTGATTATACTGGTGACGAGATATTGGCTGCCCTAAGAGAGTCACAGTGTTTCGTGCCAGTTGCTCACACAAATACACATTTTTTTGATACTTTGGCCAGTCTGCCTCAAGTGACACCCCACTAGCTGTGTATCTTATGAGAAGCTTCGTTACCTTTGCAAGCGGTTTCTTGAAGTTGGTGATGGGATTATGTTGGTGACGAGGCATTGGCTACCTTAAGTGAGTCATAGTGCTTCCTGCCAGTTGCTCACCCAAATACACATTTTGAGATACTGTGGCCAGTCTGCCTGAAGCGATACGCCACTAGTTGTGTATCTTAAGAGAAACATCGTTACTCTTGCCAGCGGTTTCTTGACTTTGAAGCTGAGATTATACTGGTGACGAGATATTGGCTACCCTAAGAGAGTCACAGTGTTTCGTGCCAGTTGCTCACACAAATACACATTTTTTAGATACTGTTTCGTGTGCCTGAAGCTATACGCCACTAGTTGTGTATCTTAAGAGAAACATCGTTACTTTTACCAGGGGTTTCTAGAAGTTGCTGATTTGATTCTGCTGTTGACGAGGCATTGGCTACCTCAAGAGAGTCATAGAGATTCCTGCCAGTTCTTCACCCAAATACACATTTTTTAGATACTCTTTCCAGTCTGCCTGATAGCTACGCCACTAGTTGTGTATCTTAAGAGTCATTGTAACTTTTGCCAGGGGTTTCTTGAAGTTGCTGATGTGATTATGCTGGTGACGAGGCATTGGCTACCCTATGAGTGTCATAGTGATTCCTGCTAGTTGCTCACCCAAATACACATTTTTTGATAGTTTGGCCAGTCTGCCTCAAGTGACACCCCACTAGCTGTGTATCTTATGAGAAGCTTCGTTACCTTTTGAAGCGGTTTCTTGAAGTTGGTGATGGGATTATGTTGGTGACGAGGCATTGGCTTCCTTAAGAGAGTCATAGTGCTTCCTGCCAGTTGCTCACCCAAATACACATTTTGAGATACTGTGGCCAGTCTGCCTGAAGCGATACGCCACTAGTTGTGTATCTTAAGAGAAACATCGTTACTCTTGCCAGCGGTTTCTTGACTTTGAAGCTGAGATTATATTGGTGACGAGATTTGGCTACCCTAAGACAGTCACAGTGTTTCGTGCCAGTTGCTCACACAAATACACATTTTTTTGATACTTTGGCCAGTCTGCCTCAAGTGACACCCCACTAGCTGTGTATCTTATGAGAAGCTTCGTTACCTTTGCAAGCGGTTTCTTGAAGTTGGTGATGGGATTATGTTGGTGACGAGGCATTGGCTATCTTAAGAGAGTCATAGTGCTTCCTGCCAGTTGCTCAACCAAATACACATTTTGAGATACTGTGGCCAGTCTGCCTGAAGCGATACGCCACTAGTTGTGTATCTTAAGGGAAACATCTTTACTCTTGCCAGCGGTTTCTTGACTTTGAAGCTGAGATTATACTGGTGACGAGATATTGGCTACCCTAAGAGAGTCACAGTGTTTCGTGCCAGTTGCTCACACAAATACACATTTTTTAGGTACTGTTTCGTGTGCCTGAAGCTATACGCCACTAGTTGTGTATCTTAAGAGAAACATCGTTACTTTTACCAGGGGTTTCTAGAAGTTGCTGATTTGATTCTGCTGTTGACGAGGCATTGGCTACCTCAAGAGAGTCATAGAGATTCCTGCCAGTTCTTCACCCAAATACACATTTTTTAGATACTCTTTCCAGTCTGCCTGATAGCTACGCCACTAGTTGTGTATCTTAAGAGTCATTGTAACTTTTGCCAGGGGTTTCTTGAAGTTGCTGATGTGATTATACTGGTGACGAGATATTGGCTACCCTAAGAGAGTCACAGTGTTTCGTGCCAGTTGCTCACACAAATACACATTTTTTTGATACTTTGGCCAGTCTGCCTCAAGTGACACCCCACTAGCTGTGTATCTTATGAGAAGCTTCGTTACCTTTGCAAGCGGTTTCTTGAAGTTGGTGATGGGATTACGTTGGTGACGAGGCATTGGCGACCTTAAGAGAGTCATAGTGCTTCCTGCCAGTTGCTCACCCAAATACACATTTTGAGATACTGTGGCCAGTCTGCCTGAAGCGATACGCCACTAGTTGTGTATCTTAAGAGAAACATCGTTACTCTTGCCAGCGGTTTCTTGACTTTGAAGCTGAGATTATACTGGTGACGAGATTTGGCTACCCTAAGACAGTCACAGTGTTTCGTGCCAGTTGCTCACACAAATACACATTTTTTGATACTTTGGCCAGTCTGCCTCAAGTGACACCCCACTAGCTGTGTATCTTATGAGAAGCTTCGTTACCTTTGCAAGCGGTTTCTTGAAGTTGGTGATGGGATTATGTTGGTGACGAGGCATTGGCTATCTTAAGAGAGTCATAGTGCTTCCTGCCAGTTGCTCAACCAAATACACATTTTGAGATACTGTGGCCAGTCTGCCTGAAGCGATACGCCACTAGTTGTGTATCTTATGAGAAACATCGTTACTCTTGCCAGCGGTTTCTTGACTTTGAAGCTGAGATTATACTGGTGACGAGATATTGGCTACCCTAAGAGAGTCACAGTGTTTCGTGCCAGTTGCTCACACAAATACACATTTTTTAGATACTGTTTCGTGTGCCTGAAGCGATACGCCACTAGTTGTGTATATTAAGAGAAACATCGTTACTCTTGCCAGCGGTTTCTTGACTTTGAAGCTGTGATTATACTGGTGACGAGATATTGGCTACCCTAAGAGAGTCACAGTGTTACGTGCCAGTTGCTCACCCAAATACACATTTTTTAGATACTGTTTCCAGTGTGCCTGAAGCGATACGCCACTAGTTGTGTATCTTAAGAGAAACATCGTTACTTTTGCCAGGGGTTTCTAGAAGTTGCTGATTTGATTCTGCTGGTGACGAGGCATTGGCTACCTCAAGAGAGTCATAGTGCTTCCTGCCAGTTGCTCACCCAAATACACATTTTGAGATACTGTGGCCAGTCTGCCTGAAGCGATACGCCACTAGTTGTGTATCTTAAGAGAAACATCGTTACTCTTGCCAGCGGATTCTTGACTTTGAAGCTGAGATTATATTGGTGACGAGATTTGGCTACCCTAAGACAGTCACAGTGTTTCGTGCCAGTTGCTCACACAAATACACATTTTTTTGATACTTTGGCCAGTCTGCCTCAAGTGACACCCCACTAGCTGTGTATCTTATGAGAAGCTTCGTTACCTTTGCAAGCGGTTTCTTGAAGTTGGTGATGGGATTATGTTGGTGACGAGGCATTGGCTATCTTAAGAGAGTCATAGTGCTTCCTGCCAGTTGCTCAACCAAATACACATTTTGAGATACTGTGGCCAGTCTGCCTGAAGCGATACGCCACTAGTTGTGTATCTTAAGGGAAACATCTTTACTCTTGCCAGCGGTTTCTTGACTTTGAAGCTGAGATTATACTGGTGACGAGATATTGGCTACCCTAAGAGAGTCACAGTGTTTCGTGCCAGTTGCTCACACAAATACACATTTTTTAGATACTGTTTCGTGTGCCTGAAGCTATACGCCACTAGTTGTGTATCTTCAGAGAAACATCGTTACTTTTACCAGGGGTTTCTAGAAGTTGCTGATTTGATTCTGCTGGTGACGAGGCATTGGCTACCTCAAGAGAGTCATAGAGATTCCTGCCAGTTCTTCACCCAAATACACATTTTTTAGATACTCTTTCCAGTCTGCCTGATAGCTACGCCACTAGTTGTGTATCTTAAGAGTCATTGTAACTTTTGCCAGGGGTTTCTTGAAGTTGCTGATGTGATTATGCTGGTGACGAGGCATTGGCTACCCTATGAGTGTCATAGTGATTCCTGCTAGTTGCTCACCCAAATACACATTTTTTTGATAGTTTGGCCAGTCTGCCTCAAGTGACACCCCACTAGCTGTGTATCTTATGAGAAGCTTCGTTACCTTCGGAAGCGGTTTCTTGAAGTTGGTGATGGGATTATGTTGGTGACGAGGCATTGGCTACCTTAAGAGAGTCATAGTGCTTCCTGCCAGTTGCTCACCCAAATACACATTTTGAGATACTGTGGCCAGTCTGCCTGAAGCGATACGCCACTAGTTGTGTATATTAAGAGAAACATCGTTACTCTTGCCAGCGGTTTCTTGACTTTGAAGCTGTGATTATACTGGTGACGAGATATTGGCTACCCTAAGAGAGTCACAGTGTTACGTGCCAGTTGCTCACCCAAATACACATTTTTTTGATACTGTTTCCAGTGTGCCTGAAGCGATACGCCACTAGTTGTGTATCTTAAGAGAAACATCGTTACTTTTGCCAGGGGTTTCTAGAAGTTGCTGATTTGATTCTGCTGGTGACGAGGCATTGGCTACCTCAAGAGAGTCATAGAGATTCCTGCCAGTTCTTCACACAAATACACATTTTTTAGATACTCTTTCCAGTCTGCCTGATAGCTACGCCACTAGTTGTGTATCTTAAGAGTCATTGTAACTTTTGCCAGGGGTTTCTTGAAGTTGCTGATGTAATTATGCTGGTGACGAGACATTGGCTACCCTATGAGTGTCATAGTGATTCCTGCTAGTTGCTCACCCAAATACACATTTTTTTGATAGTTTGGCCAGTCTGCCTCAAGTGACACCCCACTAGCTGTGTATCTTATGAGAAGCTTCGTTACCTTTGCAAGCGGTTTCTTGAAGTTGGTGATGGGATTATGTTGGTGACGAGGTATTGGATACCTTAAGAGAGTCATAGTGCTTCCTGCCAGTTGCTCACCCAAATACACATTTTGAGATACTGTGGCCAGTCTGCCTGAAGCGATACGCCACTAGTTGTGTATCTTAAGAGAAACATCGTTACTCTTGCCAGCGGTTTCTTGACTTTGAAGCTGAGGTTATACTGGTGACGAGATTTGGCTACCCTAAGACAGTCACAGTGTTTCGTGCCAGTTGCTCACACAAATACACATTTTTTTGATACTTTGGCCAGTCTGCCTCAAGTGACACCCCACTAGCTGTGTATCTTATGAGAAGCTTCGTTACCTTTGCAAGCGGTTTCTTGAAGTTGGTGATGGGATTATGTTGGTGACGAGGCATTGGCTACCTTAAGAGAGTCATAGTGCTTCCTGCCAGTTGCTCACCCAAATACACATTTTGAGATACTGTGGCCAGTCTGCCTGAAGCGATACGCCACTAGTTGTGTATCTTAAGAGAAACATCGTTACTCTTGCCAGCGGTTTCTTGACTTTGAAGCTGAGATTATACTGGTGACGAGATATTGGCTACCCTAAGAGAGTCACAGTGTTTCATGCCAGTTGCTCACACAAATACACATTTTTTAGATACTGTTTCGTGTGCCTGAAGCTATACGCCACTAGTTGTGTATCTTAAGAGAAACATCGTTACTTTTACCACGGGTTTCTAGAAGTTGCTGATTTGATTCTGCTGTTGACGAGGCATTGGCTACCTCAAGAGAGTCATAGAGATTCCTGCCAGTTCTTCACCCAAATACACATTTTTTAGATACTCTTTCCAGTCTGCCTGATAGCTACGCCACTAGTTGTGTATCTTAAGAGTCATTGTAACTTTTGCCAGGGGTTTCTTGAAGTTGCTGATGTGATTATACTGGTGACGAGATATTGGCTGCCCTAAGAGAGTCACAGTGTTTCGTGCCAGTTGCTCACACAAATACACATTTTTTTGATACTTTGGCCAGTCTGCCTCAAGTGACACCCCACTAGCTGTGTATCTTATGAGAAGCTTCGTTTCCTTTGCAAGCGGTTTCTTGAAGTTGGTGATGGGATTATGTTGGTGACGAGGCATTGGCTACCTTAAGAGAGTCATAGTGCTTCCTGCCAGTTGCTCACCCAAATACACATTTTGAGATACTGTGGCCAGTCTGCCTGAAGCGATACGCCACTAGTTGTGTATCTTAAGAGAAACATCGTTACTCTTGCCAGCGGTTTCTTGACTTTGAAGCTGAGATTATACTGGTGACGAGATATTGGCTACCCTAAGAGAGTCACAGTGTTTCGTGCCAGTTGCTCACACAAATACACATTTTTTAGGTAGTGTTTCGTGTGCCTGAAGCTATACGCCACTAGTTGTGTATCTTAAGAGAAACATCGTTACTTTTACCAGGGGTTTCTAGAAGTTGCTGATTTGATTCTGCTGTTGACGAGGCATTGGCTACCTCAAGAGAGTCATAGAGATTCCTGCCAGTTCTTCACCCAAATACACATTTTTTAGATACTCTTTCCAGTCTGCCTGATAGCTACGCCACTAGTTGTGTATCTTAAGAGTCATTGTAACTTTTGCCAGGGGTTTCTTGAAGTTGCTGATGTGATTATGCTGGTGACGAGGCATTGGCTACCCTATGAGTGTCATAGTGATTCCTGCTAGTTGCTCACCCAAATACACATTTTTTGATAGTTTGGCCAGTCTGCCTCAAGTGACACCCCACTAGCTGTGTATCTTATGAGAAGCTTCGTTACCTTTGGAAGCGGTTTCTTGAAGTTGGTGATGGGATTATGTTGGTGACGAGGCATTGGCTTCCTTAAGAGAGTCATAGTGCTTCCTGCCAGTTGCTCACCCAAATACACATTTTGAGATACTGTGGCCAGTCTGCCTGAAGCGATACGCCACTAGTTGTGTATATTAAGAGAAACATCGTTACTCTTGCCAGCGGTTTCTTGACTTTGAAGCTGTGATTATACTGGTGACGAGATATTGGCTACCCTAAGAGAGTCACAGTGTTACGTGCCAGTTGCTCACCCAAATACACATTTTTTAGATACTGTTTCCAGTGTGCCTGAAGCGATACGCCACTAGTTGTGTATCTTAAGAGAAACATCGTTACTTTTGCCAGGGGTTTCTAGAAGTTGCTGATTTGATTCTGCTGGTGACGAGGCATTGGCTACCTCAAGAGAGTCATAGAGATTCCTGCCAGTTCTTCACCCAAATACACATTTTTTAGATACTCTTTCCAGTCTGCCTGATAGCTACGCCACTAGTTGTGTATATTAAGAGTCATTGTAACTATTGCCAGGGGTTTCTTGAAGTTGCTGATGTGATTATGCTGGTGACGAGACATTGGCTACCCTATGAGTGTCATAGTGATTCCTGCTAGTTGCTCACCCAAATACACATTTTTTTTGATAGTTTGGCCAGTCTGCCTCAAGTGACACCCCACTAGCTGTGTATCTTATGAGAAGCTTCGTTACCTTTGCAAGCGGTTTCTTGAAGTTGGTGATGGGATTATGTTGGTGACGAGGTATTGGCTACCTTAAGAGAGTCATAGTGCTTCCTGCCAGTTGCTCACCCAAATACACATTTTGAGATACTGTGGCCAGTCTGCCTGAAGCGATACGCCACTAGTTGTGTATCTTAAGAGAAACATCGTTACTCTTGCCAGCGGTTTCTTGACTTTGAAGCTGAGGTTATACTGGTGACGAGATTTGGCTACCCTAAGACAGTCACAGTGTTTCGTGCCAGTTGCTCACACAAATACACATTTTTTTGATACTTTGGCCAGTCTGCCTCAAGTGACACCCCACTAGCTGTGTATCTTATGAGAAGCTTCGTTACCTTTGCAAGCGGTTTCTTGAAGTTGGTGATGGGATTATGTTGGTGACGAGGCATTGGCTACCTTAAGAGAGTCATAGTGCTTCCTGCCAGTTGCTCACCCAAATACACATTTTGAGATACTGTGGCCAGTCTGCCTGAAGCGATACGCCACTAGTTGTGTATCTTAAGAGAAACATCGTTACTCTTGCCAGCGGTTTCTTGACTTTGAAGCTGAGATTATACTGGTGACGAGATATTGGCTACCCTAAGAGAGTCACAGTGTTTCGTGCCAGTTGCTCACACAAATACACATTTTTTAGATACTGTTTCGTGTGCCTGAAGCTATACGCCACTAGTTGTGTATCTTAAGAGAAACATCGTTACTTTTACCACGGGTTTCTAGAAGTTGCTGATTTGATTCTGCTGTTGACGAGGCATTGGCTACCTCAAGAGAGTCATAGAGATTCCTGCCAGTTCTTCACCCAAATACACATTTTTTAGATACTCTTTCCAGTCTGCCTGATAGCTACGCCACTAGTTGTGTATCTTAAGAGTCATTGTAACTTTTGCCAGGGGTTTCTTGAAGTTGCTGATGTGATTATGCTGGTGACGAGGCATTGGCTACCCTATGAGTGTCATAGTGATTCCTGCTAGTTGCTCACCCAAATACACATTTTTTGATAGTTTGGCCAGTCTGCCTCAAGTGACACCCCACTAGCTGTGTATCTTATGAGAAGCTTCGTTACCTTTGGAAGCGGTTTCTTGAAGTTGGTGATGGGATTATGTTGGTGACGAGGCATTGGCTTCCTTAAGAGAGTCATAGTGCTTCCTGCCAGTTGCTCACCCAAATACACATTTTGAGATACTGTGGCCAGTCTGCCTGAAGCGATACGCCACTAGTTGTGTATATTAAGAGAAACATCGTTACTCTTGCCAGCGGTTTCTTGACTTTGAAGCTGTGATTATACTGGTGACGAGATATTGGCTACCCTAAGAGAGTCACAGTGTTACGTGCCAGTTGCTCACCCAAATACACATTTTTTAGATACTGTTTCCAGTGTGCCTGAAGCGATACGCCACTAGTTGTGTATCTTAAGAGAAACATCGTTACTTTTGCCAGGGGTTTCTAGAAGTTGCTGATTTGATTCTGCTGGTGACGAGGCATTGGCTACCTCAAGAGAGTCATAGAGATTCCTGCCAGTTCTTCACCCAAATACACATTTTTTAGATACTCTTTCCAGTCTGCCTGATAGCTACGCCACTAGTTGTGTATATTAAGAGTCATTGTAACTATTGCCAGGGGTTTCTTGAAGTTGCTGATGTGATTATGCTGGTGACGAGACATTGGCTACCCTATGAGTGTCATAGTGTTTCCTGCTAGTTGCTCACCCAAATACACATTTTTTTGATAGTTTGGCCAGTCTGCCTCAAGTGACACCCCACTAGCTGTGTATCTTATGAGAAGCTTCGTTACCTTTGCAAGCGGTTTCTTGAAGTTGGTGATGGGATTATGTTGGTGACGAGGCATTGGCGACCTTAAGAGAGTCATAGTGCTTCCTGCCAGTTGCTCACCCAAATACACATTTTGAGATACTGTGGCCAGTCTGCCTGAAGCGATACGCCACTAGTTGTGTATCTTAAGAGAAACATCGTTACTCTTGCCAGCGGTTTCTTGACTTTGAAGCTGAGATTATATTGGTGACGAGATTTGGCTACCCTAAGACAGTCACAGTGTTTCGTGCCAGTTGCTCACACAAATACACATTTTTTTGATACTTTGGCCAGTCTGCCTCAAGTGACACCCCACTAGCTGTGTATCTTATGAGAAGCTTCGTTACCTTTGCAAGCGGTTTCTTGAAGTTGGTGATGGGATTATGTTGGTGACGAGGCATTGGCTATCTTAAGAGAGTCATAGTGCTTCCTGCCAGTTGCTCAACCAAATACACATTTTGAGATACTGTGGCCAGTCTGCCTGAAGCGATACGCCACTAGTTGTGTATCTTAAGGGAAACATCTTTACTCTTGCCAGCGGTTTCTTGACTTTGAAGCTGAGATTATACTGGTGACGAGATATTGGCTACCCTAAGAGAGTCACAGTGTTTCGTGCCAGTTGCTCACACAAATACACATTTTTTAGATAGTGTTTCGTGTGCCTGAAGCTATACGCCACTAGTTGTGTATCTTAAGAGAAACATCGTTACTTTTACCAGGGGTTTCTAGAAGTTGCTGATTTGATTCTGCTGTTGACGAGGCATTGGCTACCTCAAGAGAGTCATAGAGATTCCTGCCAGTTCTTCACCCAAATACACATTTTTTAGATACTCTTTCCAGTCTGCCTGATAGCTACGCCACTAGTTGTGTATCTTAAGAGTCATTGTAACTTTTGCCAGGGGTTTCTTGAAGTTGCTGATGTGATTATACTGGTGACGAGATATTGGCTACCCTAAGAGAATCACAGTGTTTCGTGCCAGTTGCTCACACAAATACACATTTTTTTGATACTTTGGCCAGTCTGCCTCAAGTGACACCCCACTAGCTGTGTATCTTATGAGAAGCTTCGTTACCTTTGCAAGCGGTTTCTTGAAGTTGGTGATGGGATTATGTTGGTGACGAGGCATTGGCGACCTTAAGAGAGTCATAGTGCTTCCTGCCAGTTGCTCACCCAAATACACATTTTGAGATACTGTGGCCAGTCTGCCTGAAGCGATACGCCACTAGTTGTGTATCTTAAGAGAAACATCGTTACTCTTGCCAGCGGTTTCTTGACTTTGAAGCTGAGATTATACTGGTGACGAGATTTGGCTACCCTAAGACAGTCACAGTGTTTCGTGCCAGTTGCTCACACAAATACACATTTTTTTGATACTTTGGCCAGTCTGCCTCAAGTGACACCCCACTAGCTGTGTATCTTATGAGAAGCTTCGTTACCTTTGCAAGCGGTTTCTTGAAGTTGGTGATGGGATTATGTTGGTGACGAGGCATTGGCTATCTTAAGAGAGTCATAGTGCTTCCTGCCAGTTGCTCAACCAAATACACATTTTGAGATACTGTGGCCAGTCTGCCTGAAGCGATACGCCACTAGTTGTGTATCTTAAGAGAAACATCGTTACTCTTGCCAGCGGTTTCTTGACTTTGAAGCTGAGATTATACTGGTGACGAGATATTGGCTACCCTAAGAGAGTCACAGTGTTTCGTGCCAGTTGCTCACACAAATACACATTTTTTAGATACTGTTTCGTGTGCCTGAAGCTATACGCCACTAGTTGTGTATCTTAAGAGAAACATCGTTACTTATGCCAGGGGTTTCTAGAAGTTGCTGATTTGATTCTGCTGGTGACGAGGCATTGGCTACCTCAAGAGAGTCATAGAGATTCCTGCCAGTTCTTCACCCAAATACACATTTTTTAGATACTCTTTCCAGTCTGCCTGATAGCTACGCCACTAGTTGTGTATCTTAAGAGTCATTGTAACTTTTGCCAGGGGTTTCTTGAAGTTGCTGATGTGATTATGCTGGTGACGAGGCATTGGCTACCCTATGAGTGTCATAGTGATTCCTGCTAGTTGCTCACCCAAATACACATTTTTTGATAGTTTGGCCAGTCTGCCTCAAGTGACACCCCACTAGCTGTGTATCTTATGAGAAGCTTCGTTACCTTTGGAAGCGGTTTCTTGAAGTTGGTGATGGGATTATGGTGGTGACGAGGCATTGGCTTCCTTAAGAGAGTCATAGTGCTTCCTGCCAGTTGCTCACCCAAATACACATTTTGAGATACTGTGGCGTCTGCCTGAAGCGATACGCCACTAGTTGTGTATATTAAGAGAAACATCGTTACTCTTGCCAGCGGTTTCTTGACTTTGAAGCTGTGATTATACTGGTGACGAGATATTGGCTACCCTAAGAGAGTCACAGTGTTACGTGCCAGTTGCTCACCCAAATACACATTTTTTAGATACTGTTTCCAGTGTGCCTGAAGCGATACGCCACTAGTTGTGTATCTTAAGAGAAACATCGTTACTTTTGCCAGGGGCTTCTAGAAGTTGCTGATTTGATTCTGCTGGTGACGAGGCATTGGCTACCTCAAGAGAGTCATAGAGATTCCTGCCAGTTCTTCACCCAAATACACATTTTTTAGATACTCTTTCCAGTCTGCCTGATAGCTACGCCACTAGTTGTGTATATTAAGAGTCATTGTAACTTTTGCCAGGGGTTTCTTGAAGTTGCTGATGTGATTATGCTGGTGACGAGACATTGGCTACCCTATGAGTGTCATAGTGTTTCCTGCTAGTTGCTCACCCAAATACACATTTTTTTGATAGTTTGGCCAGTCTGCCTCAAGTGACACCCCACTAGCTGTGTATCTTATGAGAAGCTTCGTTACCTTTGCAAGCGGTTTCTTGAAGTTGGTGATGGGATTATGTTGGTGACGAGGCATTGGCGACCTTAAGAGAGTCATAGTGCTTCCTGCCAGTTGCTCACCCAAATACACATTTTGAGATACTGTGGCCAGTCTGCCTGAAGCGATACGCCACTAGTTGTGTATCTTAAGAGAAACATCGTTACTCTTGCCAGCGGTTTCTTGACTTTGAAGCTGAGATTATATTGGTGACGAGATTTGGCTACCCTAAGACAGTCACAGTGTTTCGTGCCAGTTGCTCACACAAATACACATTTTTTTGATACTTTGGCCAGTCTGCCTCAAGTGACACCCCACTAGCTGTGTATCTTATGAGAAGCTTCGTTACCTTTGCAAGCGGTTTCTTGAAGTTGGTGATGGGATTATGTTGGTGACGAGGCATTGGCTATCTTAAGAGAGTCATAGTGCTTCCTGCCAGTTGCTCAACCAAATACACATTTTGAGATACTGTGGCCAGTCTGCCTGAAGCGATACGCCACTAGTTGTGTATCTTAAGGGAAACATCTTTACTCTTGCCAGCGGTTTCTTGACTTTGAAGCTGAGATTATACTGGTGACGAGATATTGTCTACCCTAAGAGAGTCACAGTGTTTCGTGCCAGTTGCTCACACAAATACACATTTTTTAGATACTGTTTCGTGTGCCTGAAGCTATACGCCACTAGTTGTGTATCTTAAGAGAAACATCGTTACTTTTACCAGGGGTTTCTAGAAGTTGCTGATTTGATTCTGCTGTTGACGAGGCATTGGCTACCTCAAGAGAGTCATAGAGATTCCTGCCAGTTCTTCACCCAAATACACATTTTTTAGATACTCTTTCCAGTCTGCCTGATAGCTACGCCACTAGTTGTGTATCTTAAGAGTCATTGTAACTTTTGCCAGGGGTTTCTTGAGGTTGCTGATGTGATTATACTGGTGACGAGATATTGGCTACCCTAAGAGAGTCACAGTGTTTCGTGCCAGTTGCTCACACAACTACACATTTTTTTGATACTTTGGCCAGTCTGCCTCAAGTGACACCCCACTAGCTGTGTATCTTATGAGAAGCTTCGTTACCTTTGAAAGCGGTTTCTTGAAGTTGGTGATGGGATTATGTTGGTGACGAGGCATTGGCGACCTTAAGAGAGTCATAGTGCTTCCTGCCAGTTGCTCACCCAAATACACATTTTGAGATACTGTGGCCAGTCTGCCTGAAGCGATACGCCACTAGTTGTGTATCTTAAGAGAAACATCGTTACTCTTGCCAGCGGTTTCTTGACTTTGAAGCTGAGATTATACTGGTGACGAGATTTGGCTACCCTAAGACAGTCACAGTGTTTCGTGCCAGTTGCTCACACAAATACACATTTTTTTGATACTTTGGCCAGTCTGCCTCAAGTGACACCCCACTAGCTGTGTATCTTATGAGAAGCTTCGTTACCTTTGCAAGCGGTTTCTTGAAGTTGGTGATGGGATTATGTTGGTGACGAGGCATTGGCTATCTTAAGAGAGTCATAGTGCTTCCTGCCAGTTGCTCAACCAAATACACATTTTGAGATACTGTGGCCAGTCTGCCTGATAGCTACGCCACTAGTTGTGTATCTTAAGAGAAACATCGTTACTCTTGCCAGCAGTTTCTTGACTTTGAAGCTGAGATTATACTGGTGACGAGATATTGGCTACCCTAAGAGAGTCACAGTGTTTCGTGCCAGTTGCTCACACAAACCCACATTTTTTAGATACTGTTTCGTGTGCCTGAAGCTATACGCCACTAGTTGTGTATCTTAAGAGAAACATCGTTACTTATGCCAGGGGTTTCTAGAAGTTGCTGATTTGATTCTGCTGTTGACGAGGCATTGGCTACCTCAAGGGAGTCATAGAGATTCCTGCCAGTTCTTCACCCAAATACACATTTTTTAGATACTCTTTCCAGTCTGCCTGATAGCTACGCCACTAGTTGTGTATCTTAAGAGTCATTGTAACTTTTGCCAGGGGTTTCTTGAAGTTGCTGATGTGATTATACTGGTGACGAGATATTGGCTACCCTAAGAGAGTCACAGTGTTTCGTGCCAGTTGCTCACACAAATACACATTTTTTTGATACTTTGGCCAGTCTGTCTCAAGTGACACCCCACTAGCTGTGTATCTTATGAGAAGCTTCGTTACCTTTGCAAGCGGTTTCTTGAAGTTGGTGATGGGATTATGTTGGTGACGAGGCATTGGCTATCTTAAGAGAGTCATAGTGCTTCCTGCCAGTTGCTCAACCAAATACACATTTTGAGATACTGTGGCCAGTCTGCCTGAAGCGATACGCCACTAGTTGTGTATCTTAAGAGAAACATCTTTACTCTTGCCAGCGGTTTCTTGACTTTGAAGCTGAGATTATACTGGTGACGAGATATTGGCTGCCCTAAGAGAGTCACAGTGTTTCGTGCCAGTTGCTCACACAAATACACATTTTTTTATACTGTTTCGTGTGCCTGAGGCTATACGCCACTAGTTGTGTATCTTAAGAGAAACATCGTTACTTTTGCCAGGGGTTTCTAGAAGTTGCTGATTTGATTCTGCTGTTGACGAGGCATTGGCTTCCTCAAGAGAGTCATAGAGATTCCTGCCAGTTCTTCACCAAAATACACATTTTTTAGATACTCTTTCCAGTCTGCCTGATAGCTACGCCACTAGTTGTGTATCTTAAGAGTCATTGTAACTTTTGCCAGGGCTTTCTTGAAGTTGCTGATGTGATTATGCTGGTGACGAGGCATTAGCTACCCTATGAGTGTCATAGTGATTCCTGCTAGTTGCTCACCCAAATACACATTTTTTGATACTTCGGCCAGTCTGCCTCAAGTGACACCCCACTAGCTGTGTATCTTATGAGAAGCTTCGTTACCTTTGCAAGCGGTTTCTTGAAGTTGGTGATGGGATTATGTTGGTGACGAGGCATTGGCTATCTTAAGAGAGTCATAGTGCTTCCTGCCAGTTGCTCACCCAAATACACATTTTGAGATACTGTGGCCAGTCTGCCTGAAGCGATACGCCACTAGTTGTGTATCTTAAGAGAAACATCGTTACTCTTGCCAGCGGTTTCTTGACTTTGAAGCTGTGATTATACTGGTGACGAGATATTGGTTACCCTAAGAGAGTCACAGTGTTTCGTGCCAGTTGCTCACCCAAATACACATTTTTTAGATACTGTTTCCAGTGTGCCTGAAGCGATACGCCACTAGTTGTGTATCTTAAGAGAAACATCGTTACTTTTGCCAGGGGTTTCTAGAAGTTGCTGATTTGATTCTGCTGTTGACGAGGCATTGGCTACCTCAAGAGAGTCATAGAGATTCCTGCCAGTTGCTCACCCAAATACACATTTTGAGATACTGTGGCCAGTCTGCCTGAAGCGATACGCCACTAGTTGTGTATCTTAAGAGAAACATCGTTACTCTTGCCAGCGGTTTCTTGACTTTGAAGCTGTGATTATACTGGTGACGAGATATTGGTTACCCTAAGAGAGTCACAGTGTTTCGTGCCAGTTGCTCACCCAAATACACATTTTTTAGATACTGTTTCCAGTGTGCCTGAAGCGATACGCCACTAGTTGTGTATCTTAAGAGAAACATCGTTACTTTTGCCAGGGGTTTCTAGAAGTTGCTGATTTGATTCTGCTGGTGACGAGGCATAGGCTACCTCAAGAGAGTCATAGAGATTCCTGCCAGTTGCTCACCCAAATACACATTTTGAGATACTGTGGCCAGTCTGCCTGAAGCGATACGCCACTAGTTGTGTATCTTAAGAGAAACATCGTTACTCTTGCCTGCGGTTTCTTGACTTTGAAGCTGTGATTATACTGGTGA
Source organism: Schistocerca nitens (assembly GCF_023898315.1). NCBI lineage: Eukaryota > Metazoa > Arthropoda > Insecta > Orthoptera > Acrididae > Schistocerca > Schistocerca nitens. Next base: position 120,234,695 of record NC_064616.1, read on the forward strand.
CGATATATTGGCTACCCTAAGAGAGTCACAGTGTTTCGTGCCAGTTGCTCACCCAAATACACATTTTTTAGATACTGTTTTCAGTGTGCCTGAAGCGATACGCCACTAGTTGTGTATCTTATGAGAAACATCGTAACTTTTGCCAGGGGTTTCTAGAAGTTGCTGATTTGATTCTGCTGGTGACGAGGCATTGGCTACCTCAAGAGAGTCATAGAGATTCCTGCCAGTTCTTCACCCAAATACACATTTTTTAGATACTCTTTCCAGTCTGCCTGTTGGCTACGCCACTAGTTGTGTATCTTAAGAGTCATTGTAACTTTTGCCAGGGGTTTCTTGAAGTTGCTGATGTGATTATGCTGGTGACGAGGCATTGGCTACCCTATGAGTGTCATAGTGATTCCTGCTAGTTGCTCACCCAAATACACATTTTTTTGATACTCTTTCCAGTCTGCCTGATAGCTACGCCACTAGTTGTGTATCTTAAGACTCATTGTAACTTTTGCCACGGGTTTCTTGAAGTTGCTGATGTGATTATGCTGGTGACGAGGCATTGGCTACCCTTTGAGTGTCATAGTGATTCCTGCTAGTTGCTCACCCAAATACACATTTTTTTGATACTTTGGCCAGTCTGCCTCAAGTGACACCCCACTAGCTGTGTATCTTATGAGAAGCTTCGTTAACTTTGCAAGCGGTTTCTTGAAGTTGGTGATGGGATTATGTTGGTGACGAGGCATTGGCTATCTTAAGAGAGTCATAGTGCTTCCTGCCAGTTGCTCACCCAAATAAACATTTTGAGATACTGTGGCCAGTCTGCCTGAAGCGATACGCCACTAGTTGTGTATCTTAAGAGAAACATCGTTACTCTTGCCTGCGGTTTCTTGACTTTGAAGCTGTGATTATACTGGTGACGATATATTGGCTACCCTAAGAGAGTCACAGTGTTTCGTGCCAGTTGCTCACCCAAATACACATTTTTTAGATACTGTTTTCAGTGTGCCTGAAGCGATACGCCACTAGTTGTGTATCTTATGAGAAACATCGTAACTTTTGCCAGGGGTTTCTAGAAGTTGCTGATTTGATTCTGCTGGTGACGAGGCATTGGCTACCTCAAGAGAGTCATAGAGATTCCTGCCAGTTCTTCACCCAAATACACATTTTTTAGATACTCTTTCCAGTCTGCCTGTTGGCTACGCCACTAGTTGTGTATCTTAAGAGTCATTGTAACTTTTGCCAGGGGTTTCTTGAAGTTGCTGATGTGATTATGCTGGTGACGAGGCATTGGCTACCCTATGAGTGTCATAGTGATTCCTGCTAGTTGCTCACCCAAATACACATTTTTTTGATACTCTTTCCAGTCTGCCTGATAGCTACGCCACTAGTTGTGTATCTTAAGACTCATTGTAACTTTTGCCACGGGTTTCTTGAAGTTGCTGATGTGATTATGCTGGTGACGAGGCATTGGCTACCCTTTGAGTGTCATAGTGATTCCTGCTAGTTGCTCACCCAAATACACATTTTTTTGATACTTTGGCCAGTCTGCCTCAAGTGACACCCCACTAGCTGTGTATCTTATGAGAAGCTTCGTTAACTTTGCAAGCGGTTTCTTGAAGTTGGTGATGGGATTATGTTGGTGACGAGGCATTGGCTATCTTAAGAGAGTCATAGTGCTTCCTGCCAGTTGCTCACCCAAATAAACATTTTGAGATACTGTGGCCAGTCTGCCTGAAGCGATACGCCACTAGTTGTGTATCTTAAGAGAAACATCGTTACTCTTGCCAGCGGTTTCTTGACTTTGAAGCTGTGATTATACTGGTGACGAGATATTGGTTACCCTAAGAGAGTCACAGTGTTTCGTGCCAGTTGCTCACCCAAATACACATTTTTTAGATACTGTTTCCAGTGTGCCTGAAGCGATACGCCACTAGTTGTGTATCTTAAGAGAAACATCGTTACTTTTGCCAGGGGTTTCTAGAAGTTGCTGATTTGATTCTGCTGGTGACGAGGCATAGGCTACCTCAAGAGAGTCATAGAGATTCCTGCCAGTTGCTCACCCAAATACACATTTTGAGATACTGTGGCCAGTCTGCCTGAAGCGATACGCCACTAGTTGTGTATCTTAAGAGAAACATCGTTACTCTTGCCTGCGGTTTCTTGACTTTGAAGCTGTGATTATACTGGTGACGATATATTGGCTACCCTAAGAGAGTCACAGTGTTTCGTGCCAGTTGCTCACCCAAATACACATTTTTTAGATACTGTTTTCAGTGTGCCTGAAGCGATACGCCACTAGTTGTGTATCTTATGAGAAACATCGTAACTTTTGCCAGGGGTTTCTAGAAGTTGCTGATTTGATTCTGCTGGTGACGAGGCATTGGCTACCTCAAGAGAGTCATAGAGATTCCTGCCAGTTCTTCACCCAAATACACATTTTTTAGATACTCTTTCCAGTCTGCCTGTTGGCTACGCCACTAGTTGTGTATCTTAAGAGTCATTGTAACTTTTGCCAGGGGTTTCTTGAAGTTGCTGATGTGATTATGCTGGTGACGAGGCATTGGCTACCCTATGAGTGTCATAGTGATTCCTGCTAGTTGCTCACCCAAATACACATTTTTTTGATACTCTTTCCAGTCTGCCTGATAGCTACGCCACTAGTTGTGTATCTTAAGACTCATTGTAACTTTTGCCACGGGTTTCTTGAAGTTGCTGATGTGATTATGCTGGTGACGAGGCATTGGCTACCCTTTGAGTGTCATAGTGATTCCTGCTAGTTGCTCACCCAAATACACATTTTTTTGATACTTTGGCCAGTCTGCCTCAAGTGACACCCCACTAGCTGTGTATCTTATGAGAAGCTTCGTTAACTTTGCAAGCGGTTTCTTGAAGTTGGTGATGGGATTATGTTGGTGACGAGGCATTGGCTATCTTAAGAGAGTCATAGTGCTTCCTGCCAGTTGCTCACCCAAATAAACATTTTGAGATACTGTGGCCAGTCTGCCTGAAGCGATACGCCACTAGTTGTGTATCTTAAGAGAAACATCGTTACTCTTGCCAGCGGTTTCTTGACTTTGAAGCTGTGATTATACTGGTGACGAGATATTGGTTACCCTAAGAGAGTCACAGTGTTTCGTGCCAGTTGCTCACCCAAATACACATTTTTTAGATACTGTTTCCAGTGTGCCTGAAGCGATACGCCACTAGTTGTGTATCTTAAGAGAAACATCGTTACTTTTGCCAGGGGTTTCTAGAAGTTGCTGATTTGATTCTGCTGGTGACGAGGCATTGGCTACCTCAAGAGAGTCATAGAGATTCCTGCCAGTTGCTCACCCAAATACACATTTTGAGATACTGTGGCCAGTCTGCCTGAAGCGATACGCCACTAGTTGTGTATCTTAAGAGAAACATCGTTACTCTTGCCAGCGGTTTCTTGACTTTGAAGCTGTGATTATACTGGTGACGAGATATTGGTTACCCTAAGAGAGTCACAGTGTTTCGTGCCAGTTGCTCACCCAAATACACATTTTTAGATACTGTTTCCAGTGTGCCTGAAGCGATACGCCACTAGTTGTGTATCTTAAGAGAAACATCGTTACTTTTGCCAGGGGTTTCTAGAAGTTGCTGATTTGATTCTGCTGGTGACGAGGCATTGGCTACCTCAAGAGAGTCATAGAGATTCCTGCCAGTTGCTCACCCAAATACACATTTTGAGATACTGTGGCCAGTCTGCCTGAAGCGATACGCCACTAGTTGTGTATCTTAAGAGAAACATCGTTAGTCTTGCCTGCGGTTTCTTGACTTTGAAGCTGTGATTATACTGGTGACGAGATATTGGCTACCCTAAGAGAGTCACAGTGTTTCGTGCCAGTTGCTCACCCAAATACACATTTTTTAGATACTGTTTTCAGTGTGCCTGAAGCGATACGCCACTAGTTGTGTATCTTATGAGAAACATCGTAACTTTTGCCAGGGGTTTCTAGAAGTTGCTGATTTGATTCTGCTGGTGACGAGGCATTGGCTACCTCAAGAGAGTCATAGAGATTCCTGCCAGTTCTTCACCCAAATACACATTTTTTAGATACTCTTTCCGGTCTGCCTGTTGGCTACGCCACTAGTTGTGTATCTTAAGAGTCATTGTAACTTTTGCCAGGAGTTTCTTGAAGTTGCTGATGTGATTATGCTGGTGACGAGACATTGGCTACCCTATGAGTGTCATAGTGTTTCCTGCTAGTTGCTCACCCAAATACACATTTTTTTGATAGTTTGGCCAGTCTGCCTCAAGTGACACCCCACTAGCTGTGTATCTTATGAGAAGCTTCGTTACCTTTGCAAGCGGTTTCTTGAAGTTGGTGATGGGATTATGTTGGTGACGAGGCATTGGCTACCTTAAGAGAGTCATAGTGCTTCCTGCCAGTTGCTCACCCAAATACACATTTTGAGATACTGTGGCCAGTCTGCCTGAAACGATACGCCACTAGTTGTGTATCTTAAGAGAAACATCGTTACTCTTGCCAGCGGTTTCTTGACTTTGAAGCTGAGATTATACTGGTGACGAGATTTGGCTACCCTAAGACAGTCACAGTGTTTCGTGCCAGTTGCTCACACAAATACACATTTTTTTGATCCTTTGGCCAGTCTGCCTCAAGTGACACCCCACTAGCTGTGTATCTTATGAGAAGCTTCGTTACCTTTGCAAGCGGTTTCTTGAAGTTGGTGATGGGATTATGTTGGTGACGAGGCATTGGCTATCTTAAGAGAGTCATAGTGCTTCCTGCCAGTTGCTCAACCAAATACACATTTTGAGATACTGTGGCCAGTCTGCCTGAAGCGATACGCCACTAGTTGTGTATCTTAAGAGAAACATCTTTACTCTTGCCAGCGGTTTCTTGACTTTGAAGCTGAGATTATACTGGTGACGAGATATTGGCTACCCTAAGAGAGTCACAGTGTTTCGTGCCAGTTGCTCACACAAATACACATTTTTTAGATACTGTTTCGTGTGCCTGAAGCTATATGCCACTAGTTGTGTATCTTAAGAGAAACATCGTTACTTTTACCAGGGGTTTTTAGAAGTTGCTGATTTGATTCTGCTGTTGACGAGGCATTGGCTACCTCAAGAGAGTCATAGAGATTCCTGCCAGTTCTTCACCCAAATACACATTTTTTAGATACTCTTTCCAGTCTGCCTGATAGCTACGCCACTAGTTGTGTATCTTAAGAGTCATTGTAACTTTTGCCAGGGGTTTCTTGAAGTTGCTGATGTGATTATACTGGTGACGAGATATTGGCTACCCTAAGAGAGTCACAGTGTTTCGTGCCAGTTGCTCACACAAATACACATTTTTTTGATACTTTGGCCAGTCTGTCTCAAGTGACACCCCACTAGCTGTGTATCTTATGAGAAGCTTCGTTACCTTTGCAAGCGGTTTCTTGAAGTTGGTGATGGGATTATGTTGGTGACGAGGCATTGGCTATCTTAAGAGAGTCATAGTGCTTCCTGCCAGTTGCTCAACCAAATACACATTTTGAGATACTGTGGCCAGTCTGCCTGAAGCGATACGCCACTAGTTGTGTATCTTAAGAGAAACATCTTTACTCTTGCCAGCGGTTTCTTGACTTTGAAGCTGAGATTATACTGCTGACGAGATATTGGCTGCCCTAAGAGAGTCACAGTGTTTCGTGCCAGTTGCTCACACAAATACACATTTTTTTATACTGTTTCGTGTGCCTGAGGCTATACGCCACTAGTTGTGTATCTTAAGAGAAACATCGTTACTTTTGCCAGGGGTTTCTAGAAGTTGCTGATTTGATTCTGCTGTTGACGAGGCATTGGCTTCCTCAAGAGAGTCATAGAGATTCCTGCCAGTTCTTCACCCAAATACACATTTTTTAGATACTCTTTCCAGTCTGCCTGATAGCTACGCCACTAGTTGTGTATCTTAAGAGTCATTGTAACTTTTGCCAGGGCTTTCTTGAAGTTGCTGATGTGATTATGCTGGTGACGAGGCATTAGCTACCCTATGAGTGTCATAGTGATTCCTGCTAGTTGCTCACCCAAATACACATTTTTTGATACTTCGGCCAGTCTGCCTCAAGTGACACCCCACTAGCTGTGTATCTTATGAGAAGCTTCGATACCTTTGCAAGCGGTTTCTTGAAGTTGGAGATGGGATTATGTTGGTGACGAGGCATTGGCTACCTTAAGAGAGTCATAGTGCTTCCTGCCAGTTGCTCACCCAAATACACATTTTGAGATACTGTGGCCAGTCTGCCTGAAGCGATACGCCACTAGTTGTGTATCTTAAGAGAAACATCTTTACTCTTGCCAGCGGTTTCTTGACTTTGAAGCTGAGATTATACTGGTGACGAGATATTGGCTACCCTAAGAGAGTCACAGTGTTTCGTGCCAGTTGCTCACACAAATACACATTTTTTAGATACTGTTTCGTGTGCCTGAAGCTATATGCCACTAGTTGTGTATCTTAAGAGAAACATCGTTACTTTTACCAGGGGTTTTTAGAAGTTGCTGATTTGATTCTGCTGTTGACGAGGCATTGGCTACCTCAAGAGAGTCATAGAGATTCCTGCCAGTTCTTCACCCAAATACACATTTTTTAGATACTCTTTCCAGTCTGCCTGATAGCTACGCCACTAGTTGTGTATCTTAAGAGTCATTGTAACTTTTGCCAGGGGTTTCTTGAAGTTGCTGATGTGATTATACTGGTGACGAGATATTGGCTACCCTAAGAGAGTCACAGTGTTTCGTGCCAGTTGCTCACACAAATACACATTTTTTTGATACTTTGGCCAGTCTGTCTCAAGTGACACCCCACTAGCTGTGTATCTTATGAGAAGCTTCGTTACCTTTGCAAGCGGTTTCTTGAAGTTGGTGATGGGATTATGTTGGTGACGAGGCATTGGCTATCTTAAGAGAGTCATAGTGCTTCCTGCCAGTTGCTCAACCAAATACACATTTTGAGATACTGTGGCCAGTCTGCCTGAAGCGATACGCCACTAGTTGTGTATCTTAAGAGAAACATCTTTACTCTTGCCAGCGGTTTCTTGACTTTGAAGCTGAGATTATACTGGTGACGAGATATTGGCTGCCCTAAGAGAGTCACAGTGTTTCGTGCCAGTTGCTCACACAAATACACATTTTTTTATACTGTTTCGTGTGCCTGAGGCTATACGCCACTAGTTGTGTATCTTAAGAGAAACATCGTTACTTTTGCCAGGGGTTTCTAGAAGTTGCTGATTTGATTCTGCTGTTGACGAGGCATTGGCTTCCTCAAGAGAGTCATAGAGATTCCTGCCAGTTCTTCACCCAAATACTCATTTTTTAGATACTCTTTCCAGTCTGCCTGATAGCTACGCCACTAGTTGTGTATCTTAAGAGTCATTGTAACTTTTGCCAGGGCTTTCTTGAAGTTGCTGATGTGATTATGCTGGTGACGAGGCATTAGCTACCCTATGAGTGTCATAGTGATTCCTGCTAGTTGCTCACCCAAATACACATTTTTTGATACTTCGGCCAGTCTGCCTCAAGTGACACCCCACTAGCTGTGTATCTTATGAGAAGCTTCGTTACCTTTGCAAGCGGTTTCTTGAAGTTGGTGATGGGATTATGTTGGTGACGAGGCATTGGCTATCTTAAGAGAGTCATAGTGCTTCCTGCCAGTTGCTCACCCAAATACACATTTTGAGATACTGTGGCCAGTCTGCCTGAAGCGATACGCCACTAGTTGTGTATCTTAAGAGAAACATCGTTACTCTTGCCAGCGGTTTCTTGACTTTGAAGCTGTGATTATACTGGTGACGAGATATTGGTTACCCTAAGAGAGTCACAGTGTTTCGTGCCAGTTGCTCACCCAAATACACATTTTTTAGATACTGTTTCCAGTGTGCCTGAAGCGATACGCCACTAGTTGTGTATCTTAAGAGAAACATCGTTACTTTTGCCAGGGGTTTCTAGAAGTTGCTGATTTGATTCTGCTGTTAACGAGGCATTGGCTACCTCAAGAGAGTCATAGAGATTCCTGCCAGTTGCTCACCCAAATACACATTTTGAGATACTGTGGCCAGTCTGCCTGAAGCGATACGCCACTAGTTGTGTATCTTAAGAGAAACATCGTTACTCTTGCCAGCGGTTTCTTGACTTTGAAGCTGTGATTATACTGGTGACGAGATATTGGTTACCCTAAGAGAGTCACAGTGTTTCGTGCCAGTTGCTCACCCAAATACACATTTTTTAGATACTGTTTCCAGTGTGCCTGAAGCGATACGCCACTAGTTGTGTATCTTAAGAGAAACATCGTTACTTTTGCCAGGGGTTTCTAGAAGTTGCTGATTTGATTCTGCTGGTGACGAGGCATAGGCTACCTCAAGAGAGTCATAGAGATTCCTGCCAGTTGCTCACCCAAATACACATTTTGAGATACTGTGGCCAGTCTGCCTGAAGCGATACGCCACTAGTTGTGTATCTTAAGAGAAACATCGTTACTCTTGCCTGCGGTTTCTTGACTTTGAAGCTGTGATTATACTGGTGACGATATATTGGCTACCCTAAGAGAGTCACAGTGTTTCGTGCCAGTTGCTCACCCAAATACACATTTTTTAGATACTGTTTTCAGTGTGCCTGAAGCGATACGCCACTAGTTGTGTATCTTATGAGAAACATCGTAACTTTTGCCAGGGGTTTCTAGAAGTTGCTGATTTGATTCTGCTGGTGACGAGGCATTGGCTACCTCAAGAGAGTCATAGAGATTCCTGCCAGTTCTTCACCCAAATACACATTTTTTAGATACTCTTTCCAGTCTGCCTGTTGGCTACGCCACTAGTTGTGTATCTTAAGAGTCATTGTAACTTTTGCCAGGGGTTTCTTGAAGTTGCTGATGTGATTATGCTGGTGACGAGGCATTGGCTACCCTATGAGTGTCATAGTGATTCCTGCTAGTTGCTCACCCAAATACACATTTTTTTGATACTCTTTCCAGTCTGCCTGATAGCTACGCCACTAGTTGTGTATCTTAAGAGTCATTGTAACTTTTGCCACGGGTTTCTTGAAGTTGCTGATGTGATTATGCTGGTGACGAGGCATTGGCTACCCTTTGAGTGTCATAGTGATTCCTGCTAGTTGCTCACCCAAATACACATTTTTTTGATACTTTGGCCAGTCTGCCTCAAGTGACACCCCACTAGCTGTGTATCTTATGAGAAGCTTCGTTAACTTTGCAAGCGGTTTCTTGAAGTTGGTGATGGGATTATGTTGGTGACGAGGCATTGGCTATCTTAAGAGAGTCATAGTGCTTCCTGCCAGTTGCTCACCCAAATACACATTTTGAGATACTGTGGCCAGTCTGCCTGAAGCGATACGCCACTAGTTGTGTATCTTAAGAGAAACATCGTTACTCTTGCCAGCGGTTTCTTGACTTTGAAGCTGTGATTATACTGGTGACGAGATATTGGTTACCCTAAGAGAGTCACAGTGTTTCGTGCCAGTTGCTCACCCAAATACACATTTTTTAGATACTGTTTCCAGTGTGCCTGAAGCGATACGCCACTAGTTGTGTATCTTAAGAGAAACATCGTTACTTTTGCCAGGGGTTTCTAGAAGTTGCTGATTTGATTCTGCTGTTAACGAGGCATTGGCTACCTCAAGAGAGTCATAGAGATTCCTGCCAGTTGCTCACCCAAATACACATTTTGAGATACTGTGGCCAGTCTGCCTGAAGCGATACGCCACTAGTTGTGTATCTTAAGAGAAACATCGTTACTCTTGCCAGCGGTTTCTTGACTTTGAAGCTGTGATTATACTGGTGACGAGATATTGGTTACCCTAAGAGAGTCACAGTGTTTCGTGCCAGTTGCTCACCCAAATACACATTTTTTAGATACTGTTTCCAGTGTGCCTGAAGCGATACGCCACTAGTTGTGTATCTTAAGAGAAACATCGTTACTTTTGCCAGGGGTTTCTAGAAGTTGCTGATTTGATTCTGCTGGTGACGAGGCATAGGCTACCTCAAGAGAGTCATAGAGATTCCTGCCAGTTGCTCACCCAAATACACATTTTGAGATACTGTGGCCAGTCTGCCTGAAGCGATACGCCACTAGTTGTGTATCTTAAGAGAAACATCGTTACTCTTGCCTGCGGTTTCTTGACTTTGAAGCTGTGATTATACTGGTGACGATATATTGGCTACCCTAAGAGAGTCACAGTGTTTCGTGCCAGTTGCTCACCCAAATACACATTTTTTAGATACTGTTTTCAGTGTGCCTGAAGCGATACGCCACTAGTTGTGTATCTTATGAGAAACATCGTAACTTTTGCCAGGGGTTTCTAGAAGTTGCTGATTTGATTCTGCTGGTGACGAGGCATTGGCTACCTCAAGAGAGTCATAGAGATTCCTGCCAGTTCTTCACCCAAATACACATTTTTTAGATACTCTTTCCAGTCTGCCTGTTGGCTACGCCACTAGTTGTGTATCTTAAGAGTCATTGTAACTTTTGCCAGGGGTTTCTTGAAGTTGCTGATGTGATTATGCTGGTGACGAGGCATTGGCTACCCTATGAGTGTCATAGTGATTCCTGCTAGTTGCTCACCCAAATACACATTTTTTTGATACTCTTTCCAGTCTGCCTGATAGCTACGCCACTAGTTGTGTATCTTAAGAGTCATTGTAACTTTTGCCACGGGTTTCTTGAAGTTGCTGATGTGATTATGCTGGTGACGAGGCATTGGCTACCCTTTGAGTGTCATAGTGATTCCTGCTAGTTGCTCACCCAAATACACATTTTTTTGATACTTTGGCCAGTCTGCCTCAAGTGACACCCCACTAGCTGTGTATCTTATGAGAAGCTTCGTTAACTTTGCAAGCGGTTTCTTGAAGTTGGTGATGGGATTATGTTGGTGACGAGGCATTGGCTATCTTAAGAGAGTCATAGTGCTTCCTGCCAGTTGCTCACCCAAATAAACATTTTGAGATACTGTGGCCAGTCTGCCTGAAGCGATACGCCACTAGTTGTGTATCTTAAGAGAAACATCGTTACTCTTGCCAGCGGTTTCTTGACTTTGAAGCTGTGATTATACTGGTGACGAGATATTGGTTACCCTAAGAGAGTCACAGTGTTTCGTGCCAGTTGCTCACCCAAATACACATTTTTTAGATACTGTTTCCAGTGTGCCTGAAGCGATACGCCACTAGTTGTGTATCTTAAGAGAAACATCGTTACTTTTGCCAGGGGTTTCTAGAAGTTGCTGATTTGATTCTGCTGGTGACGAGGCATTGGCTACCTCAAGAGAGTCATAGAGATTCCTGCCAGTTGCTCACCCAAATACACATTTTGAGATACTGTGGCCAGTCTGCCTGAAGCGATACGCCACTAGTTGTGTATCTTAAGAGAAACATCGTTACTCTTGCCAGCGGTTTCTTGACTTTGAAGCTGTGATTATACTGGTGACGAGATATTGGTTACCCTAAGAGAGTCACAGTGTTTCGTGCCAGTTGCTCACCCAAATACACATTTTTAGATACTGTTTCCAGTGTGCCTGAAGCGATACGCCACTAGTTGTGTATCTTAAGAGAAACATCGTTACTTTTGCCAGGGGTTTCTAGAAGTTGCTGATTTGATTCTGCTGGTGACGAGGCATTGGCTACCTCAAGAGAGTCATAGAGATTCCTGCCAGTTGCTCACCCAAATACACATTTTGAGATACTGTGGCCAGTCTGCCTGAAGCGATACGCCACTAGTTGTGTATCTTAAGAGAAACATCGTTACTCTTGCCTGCGGTTTCTTGACTTTGAAGCTGTGATTATACTGGTGACGATATATTGGCTACCCTAAGAGAGTCACAGTGTTTCGTGCCAGTTGCTCACCCAAATACACATTTTTTAGATACTGTTTTCAGTGTGCCTGAAGCGATACGCCACTAGTTGTGTATCTTATGAGAAACATCGTAACTTTTGCCAGGGGTTTCTAGAAGTTGCTGATTTGATTCTGCTGGTGACGAGGCATTGGCTACCTCAAGAGAGTCATAGAGATTCCTGCCAGTTCTTCACCCAAATACACATTTTTTAGATACTCTTTCCAGTCTGCCTGTTGGCTACGCCACTAGTTGTGTATCTTAAGAGTCATTGTAACTTTTGCCAGGGGTTTCTTGAAGTTGCTGATGTGATTATGCTGGTGACGAGGCATTGGCTACCCTATGAGTGTCATAGTGATTCCTGCTAGTTGCTCACCCAAATACACATTTTTTTGATACTCTTTCCAGTCTGCCTGATAGCTACGCCACTAGTTGTGTATCTTAAGAGTCATTGTAACTTTTGCCACGGGTTTCTTGAAGTTGCTGATGTGATTATGCTGGTGACGAGGCATTGGCTACCCTTTGAGTGTCATAGTGATTCCTGCTAGTTGCTCACCCAAATACACATTTTTTTGATACTTTGGCCAGTCTGCCTCAAGTGACACCCCACTAGCTGTGTATCTTATGAGAAGCTTCGTTAACTTTGCAAGCGGTTTCTTGAAGTTGGTGATGGGATTATGTTGGTGACGAGGCATTGGCTATCTTAAGAGAGTCATAGTGCTTCCTGCCAGTTGCTCACCCAAATAAACATTTTGAGATACTGTGGCCAGTCTGCCTGAAGCGATACGCCACTAGTTGTGTATCTTAAGAGAAACATCGTTACTCTTGCCAGCGGTTTCTTGACTTTGAAGCTGTGATTATACTGGTGACGAGATATTGGTTACCCTAAGAGAGTCACAGTGTTTCGTGCCAGTTGCTCACCCAAATACACATTTTTTAGATACTGTTTCCAGTGTGCCTGAAGCGATACGCCACTAGTTGTGTATCTTAAGAGAAACATCGTTACTTTTGCCAGGGGTTTCTAGAAGTTGCTGATTTGATTCTGCTGGTGACGAGGCATTGGCTACCTCAAGAGAGTCATAGAGATTCCTGCCAGTTGCTCACCCAAATACACATTTTGAGATACTGTGGCCAGTCTGCCTGAAGCGATACGCCACTAGTTGTGTATCTTAAGAGAAACATCGTTACTCTTGCCAGCGGTTTCTTGACTTTGAAGCTGTGATTATACTGGTGACGAGATATTGGTTACCCTAAGAGAGTCACAGTGTTTCGTGCCAGTTGCTCACCCAAATACACATTTTTAGATACTGTTTCCAGTGTGCCTGAAGCGATACGCCACTAGTTGTGTATCTTAAGAGAAACATCGTTACTTTTGCCAGGGGTTTCTAGAAGTTGCTGATTTGATTCTGCTGGTGACGAGGCATTGGCTACCTCAAGAGAGTCATAGAGATTCCTGCCAGTTGCTCACCCAAATACACATTTTGAGATACTGTGCCCAGTCTGCCTGAAGCGATACGCCACTAGTTGTGTATCTTAAGAGAAACATCGTTACTCTTGCCTGCGGTTTCTTGACTTTGAAGCTGTGATTATACTGGTGACGAGATATTGGCTACCCTAAGAGAGTCACAGTGTTTCGTGCCAGTTGCTCACCCAAATACACATTTTTTAGATACTGTTTTCAGTGTGCCTGAAGCGATACGCCACTAGTTGTGTATCTTATGAGAAACATCGTAACTTTTGCCAGGGGTTTCTAGAAGTTGCTGATTTGATTCTGCTGGTGACGAGGCATTGGCTACCTCAAGAGAGTCATAGAGATTCCTGCCAGTTCTTCACCCAAATACACATTTTTTAGATACTCTTTCCGGTCTGCCTGTTGGCTACGCCACTAGTTGTGTATCTTAAGAGTCATTGTAACTTTTGCCAGGGGTTTCTTGAAGTTGCTGATGTGATTATGCTGGTGACGAGGCATTGGCTACCCTATGAGTGTCATAGTGATTCCTGCTAGTTGCTCACCCAAATACACATTTTTTTGATACTCTTTCCAGTCTGCCTGATAGCTACGCCACTAGTTGTGTATCTTAAGAGTCATTGTAACTTTTGCCAGGGCTTTCTTGAAGTTGCTGATGTGATTATGCTGGTGACGAGGCATTAGCTACCCTATGAGTGTCATAGTGATTCCTGCTAGTTGCTCACCCAAATACACATTTTTTGATACTTCGGCCAGTCTGCCTCAAGTGACACCCCACTAGCTGTGTATCTTATGAGAAGCTTCGTTACCTTTGCAAGCGGTTTCTTGAAGTTGGTGATGGGATTATGTTGGTGACGAGGCATTGGCTATCTTAAGAGAGTCATAGTGCTTCCTGCCAGTTGCTCACCCAAATACACATTTTGAGATACTGTGGCCAGTCTGCCTGAAGCGATACGCCACTAGTTGTGTATCTTAAGAGAAACATCGTTACTCTTGCCAGCGGTTTCTTGACTTTGAAGCTGTGATTATACTGGTGACGAGATATTGGTTACCCTAAGAGAGTCACAGTGTTTCGTGCCAGTTGCTCACCCAAATACACATTTTTTAGATACTGTTTCCAGTGTGCCTGAAGCGATACGCCACTAGTTGTGTATCTTAAGAGAAACATCGTTACTTTTGCCAGGGGTTTCTAGAAGTTGCTGATTTGATTCTGCTGTTGACGAGGCATTGGCTACCTCAAGAGAGTCATAGAGATTCCTGCCAGTTGCTCACCCAAATACACATTTTGAGATACTGTGGCCAGTCTGCCTGAAGCGATACGCCACTAGTTGTGTATCTTAAGAGAAACATCGTTACTCTTGCCAGCGGTTTCTTGACTTTGAAGCTGTGATTATACTGGTGACGAGATATTCGTTACCCTAAGAGAGTCACAGTGTTTCGTGCCAGTTGCTCACCCAAATACACATTTTTTAGATACTGTTTCCAGTGTGCCTGAAGCGATACGCCACTAGTTGTGTATCTTAAGAGAAACATCGTTACTTTTGCCAGGGGTTTCTAGAAGTTGCTGATTTGATTCTGCTGGTGACGAGGCATAGGCTACCTCAAGAGAGTCATAGAGATTCCTGCCAGTTGCTCACCCAAATACACATTTTGAGATACTGTGGCCAGTCTGCCTGAAGCGATACGCCACTAGTTGTGTATCTTAAGAGAAACATCGTTACTCTTGCCTGTGGTTTCTTGACTTTGAAGCTGTGATTATACTGGTGACGATATATTGGCTACCCTAAGAGAGTCACAGTGTTTCGTGCCAGTTGCTCACCCAAATACACATTTTTTAGATACTGTTTTCAGTGTGCCTGAAGCGATACGCCACTAGTTGTGTATCTTATGAGAAACATCGTAACTTTTGCCAGGGGTTTCTAGAAGTTGCTGATTTGATTCTGCTAAAGACGAGGCATTGGCTACCTCAAGAGAGTCATAGAGATTCCTGCCAGTTCTTCACCCAAATACACATTTTTTAGATACTCTTTCCAGTCTGCCTGTTGGCTACGCCACTAGTTGTGTATCTTAAGAGTCATTGTAACTTTTGCCAGGGGTTTCTTGAAGTTGCTGATGTGATTATGCTGGTGACGAGGCATTGGCTACCCTATGAGTGTCATAGTGATTCCTGCTAGTTGCTCACCCAAATACACATTTTTTTGATACTCTTTCCAGTCTGCCTGATAGCTACGCCACTAGTTGTGTATCTTAAGAGTCATTGTAACTTTTGCCACGGGTTTCTTGAAGTTGCTGATGTGATTATGCTGGTGACGAGGCATTGGCTACCCTTTGAGTGTCATAGTGATTCCTGCTAGTTGCTCACCCAAATACACATTTTTTTGATACTTTGGCCAGTCTGCCTCAAGTGACACCCCACTAGCTGTGTATCTTATGAGAAGCTTCGTTAACTTTGCAAGCGGTTTCTTGAAGTTGGTGATGGGATTATGTTGGTGACGAGGCATTAGCTATCTTAAGAGAGTCATAGTGCTTCCTGCCAGTTGCTCACCCAAATAAACATTTTGAGATACTGTGGCCAGTCTGCCTGAAGCGATACGCCACTAGTTGTGTATCTTAAGAGAAACATCGTTACTCTTGCCAGCGGTTTCTTGACTTTGAAGCTGTGATTATACTGGTGACGAGATATTGGTTACCCTAAGAGAGTCACAGTGTTTCGTGCCAGTTGCTCACCCAAATACACATTTTTTAGATACTGTTTCCAGTGTGCCTGAAGCGATACGCCACTAGTTGTGTATCTTAAGAGAAACATCGTTACTTTTGCCAGGGGTTTCTAGAAGTTGCTGATTTGATTCTGCTGGTGACGAGGCATTGGCTACCTCAAGAGAGTCATAGAGATTCCTGCCAGTTGCTCACCCAAATACACATTTTGAGATACTGTGGCCAGTCTGCCTGAAGCGATACGCCACTAGTTGTGTATCTTAAGAGAAACATCGTTACTCTTGCCAGCGGTTTCTTGACTTTGAAGCTGTGATTATACTGGTGACGAGATATTGGTTACCCTAAGAGAGTCACAGTGTTTCGTGCCAGTTGCTCACCCAAATACACATTTTTAGATACTGTTTCCAGTGTGCCTGAAGCGATACGCCACTAGTTGTGTATCTTAAGAGAAACATCGTTACTTTTGCCAGGGGTTTCTAGAAGTTGCTGATTTGATTCTGCTGATGACGAGGCATTGGCTACCTCAAGAGAGTCATAGAGATTCCTGCCAGTTGCTCACCCAAATACACATTTTGAGATACTGTGCCCAGTCTGCCTGAAGCGATACGCCACTAGTTGTGTATCTTAAGAGAAACATCGTTACTCTTGCCTGCGGTTTCTTGACTTTGAAGCTGTGATTATACTGGTGACGAGATATTGGCTACCCTAAGAGAGTCACAGTGTTTCGTGCCAGTTGCTCACCCAAATACACATTTTTTAGATACTGTTTTCAGTGTGCCTGAAGCGATACGCCACTAGTTGTGTATCTTATGAGAAACATCGTAACTTTTGCCAGGGGTTTCTAGAAGTTGCTGATTTGATTCTGCTGGTGACGAGGCATTGGCTACCTCAAGAGAGTCATAGAGATTCCTGCCAGTTCTTCACCCAAATACACATTTTTTAGATACTCTTTCCGGTCTGCCTGTTGGCTACGCCACTAGTTGTGTATCTTAAGAGTCATTGTAACTTTTGCCAGGGGTTTCTTGAAGTTGCTGATGTGATTATGCTGGTGACGAGGCATTGGCTACCCTATGAGTGTCATAGTGATTCCTGCTAGTTGCTCACCCAAATACACATTTTTTTGATACTCTTTCCAGTCTGCCTGATAGCTACGCCACTAGTTGTGTATCTTAAGAGTCATTGTAACTTTTGCCAGGGCTTTCTTGAAGTTGCTGATGTGATTATGCTGGTGACGAGGCATTAGCTACCCTATGAGTGTCATAGTGATTCCTGCTAGTTGCTCACCCAAATACACATTTTTTGATACTTCGGCCAGTCTGCCTCAAGTGACACCCCACTAGCTGTGTATCTTATGAGAAGCTTCGTTACCTTTGCAAGCGGTTTCTTGAAGTTGGTGATGGGATTATGTTGGTGACGAGGCATTGGCTATCTTAAGAGAGTCATAGTGCTTCCTGCCAGTTGCTCACCCAAATACACATTTTGAGATACTGTGGCCAGTCTGCCTGAAGCGATACGCCACTAGTTGTGTATCTTAAGAGAAACATCGTTACTCTTGCCAGCGGTTTCTTGACTTTGAAGCTGTGATTATACTGGTGACGAGATATTGGTTACCCTAAGAGAGTCACAGTGTTTCGTGCCAGTTGCTCACCCAAATACACATTTTTTAGATACTGTTTCCAGTGTGCCTGAAGCGATACGCCACTAGTTGTGTATCTTAAGAGAAACATCGTTACTTTTGCCAGGGGTTTCTAGAAGTTGCTGATTTGATTCTGCTGTTGACGAGGCATTGGCTACCTCAAGAGAGTCATAGAGATTCCTGCCAGTTGCTCACCCAAATACACATTTTGAGATACTGTGGCCAGTCTGCCTGAAGCGATACGCCACTAGTTGTGTATCTTAAGAGAAACATCGTTACTCTTGCCAGCGGTTTCTTGACTTTGAAGCTGTGATTATACTGGTGACGAGATATTCGTTACCCTAAGAGAGTCACAGTGTTTCGTGCCAGTTGCTCACCCAAATACACATTTTTTAGATACTGTTTCCAGTGTGCCTGAAGCGATACGCCACTAGTTGTGTATCTTAAGAGAAACATCGTTACTTTTGCCAGGGGTTTCTAGAAGTTGCTGATTTGATTCTGCTGGTGACGAGGCATAGGCTACCTCAAGAGAGTCATAGAGATTCCTGCCAGTTGCTCACCCAAATACACATTTTGAGATACTGTGGCCAGTCTGCCTGAAGCGATACGCCACTAGTTGTGTATCTTAAGAGAAACATCGTTACTCTTGCCTGCGGTTTCTTGACTTTGAAGCTGTGATTATACTGGTGACGATATATTGGCTACCCTAAGAGAGTCACAGTGTTTCGTGCCAGTTGCTCACCCAAATACACATTTTTTAGATACTGTTTTCAGTGTGCCTGAAGCGATACGCCACTAGTTGTGTATCTTATGAGAAACATCGTAACTTTTGCCAGGGGTTTCTAGAAGTTGCTGATTTGATTCTGCTAAAGACGAGGCATTGGCTACCTCAAGAGAGTCATAGAGATTCCTGCCAGTTCTTCACCCAAATACACATTTTTTAGATACTCTTTCCAGTCTGCCTGTTGGCTACGCCACTAGTTGTGTATCTTAAGAGTCATTGTAACTTTTGCCAGGGGTTTCTTGAAGTTGCTGATGTGATTATGCTGGTGACGAGGCATTGGCTACCCTATGAGTGTCATAGTGATTCCTGCTAGTTGCTCACCCAAATACACATTTTTTTGATACTCTTTCCAGTCTGCCTGATAGCTACGCCACTAGTTGTGTATCTTAAGAGTCATTGTAACTTTTGCCACGGGTTTCTTGAAGTTGCTGATGTGATTATGCTGGTGACGAGGCATTGGCTACCCTTTGAGTGTCATAGTGATTCCTGCTAGTTGCTCACCCAAATACACATTTTTTTGATACTTTGGCCAGTCTGCCTCAAGTGACACCCCACTAGCTGTGTATCTTATGAGAAGCTTCGTTAACTTTGCAAGCGGTTTCTTGAAGTTGGTGATGGGATTATGTTGGTGACGAGGCATTGGCTATCTTAAGAGAGTCATAGTGCTTCCTGCCAGTTGCTCACCCAAATAAACATTTTTAGATACTGTTTTCAGTGTGCCTGAAGCGATACGCCACTAGTTGTGTATCTTAAGAGAAACATCGTTACTCTTGCCAGCGGTTTCTTGACTTTGAAGCTGTGATTATACTGGTGACGAGATATTGGTTACCCTAAGAGAGTCACAGTGTTTCGTGCCAGTTGCTCACCCA
Source organism: Schistocerca nitens (assembly GCF_023898315.1). Taxonomy (NCBI): domain Eukaryota; kingdom Metazoa; phylum Arthropoda; class Insecta; order Orthoptera; family Acrididae; genus Schistocerca; species Schistocerca nitens. Next base: position 120,254,021 of record NC_064616.1, read on the forward strand.
AATACACATTTTTTAGATACTGTTTCCAGTGTGCCTGAAGCGATACGCCACTAGTTGTGTATCTTAAGAGAAACATCGTTACTTTTGCCAGGGGTTTCTAGAAGTTGCTGATTTGATTCTGCTGGTGACGAGGCATTGGCTACCTCAAGAGAGTCATAGAGATTCCTGCCAGTTGCTCACCCAAATACACATTTTGAGATACTGTGGCCAGTCTGCCTGAAGCGATACGCCACTAGTTGTGTATCTTAAGAGAAACATCGTTACTCTTGCCAGCGGTTTCTTGACTTTGAAGCTGTGATTATACTGGTGACGAGATATTGGTTACCCTAAGAGAGTCACAGTGTTTCGTGCCAGTTGCTCACCCAAATACACATTTTTAGATACTGTTTCCAGTGTGCCTGAAGCGATACGCCACTAGTTGTGTATCTTAAGAGAAACATCGTTACTTTTGCCAGGGGTTTCTAGAAGTTGCTGATTTGATTCTGCTGGTGACGAGGCATTGGCTACCTCAAGAGAGTCATAGAGATTCCTGCCAGTTGCTCACCCAAATACACATTTTGAGATACTGTGGCCAGTCTGCCTGAAGCGATACGCCACTAGTTGTGTATCTTAAGAGAAACATCGTTACTCTTGCCTGCGGTTTCTTGACTTTGAAGCTGTGATTATACTGGTGACGAGATATTGGCTACCCTAAGAGAGTCACAGTGTTTCGTGCCAGTTGCTCACCCAAATACACATTTTTTAGATACTGTTTTCAGTGTGCCTGAAGCGATACGCCACTAGTTGTGTATCTTAAGAGAAACATCGTAACTTTTGCCAGGGGTTTCTAGAAGTTGCTGATTTGATTCTGCTGGTGACGAGGCATTGGCTACCTCAAGAGAGTTATAGAGATTCCTGCCAGTTCTTCACCCAAATACACATTTTTTAGATACTCTTTCCAGTCTGCCTGATAGCTACGCCACTAGTTGTGTATCTTAAGAGTCATTGTAACTTTTGCCAGGGGTTTCTTGAAGTTGCTGATGTGATTATGCTGGTGACGAGGCATTGGCTACCCTATGAGTGTCATAGTGATTCCTGCTAGTTGCTCACCCAAATACACATTTTTTTGATACTTTGGCCAGTCTGCCTCAAGTGACACCCCACTAGCTGTGTATCTTATGAGAAGCTTCGTTACCTTTGCAAGCGGTTTCTTGAAGTTGGTGATGGGATTATGTTGGTGACGAGGCATTGGCTACCTTAAGAGAGTCGTAGTGCTTCCTGCCAGTGGCTCACCCAAATACACATTTTGAGATACTGTGGCCAGTCTGCCTGAAGCGATACGCCACTAGTTGTGTATCTTAAGAGAAACATCGTTACTCTTGCCAACGGTTTCTTGACTTTGAAGCTGAGATTATACTGGTGAGGAGATATTGGCTACCCTAAGAGAGTCCAGTGTTTCGTGGCAGTTGCTCACACAAATACACATTTTTTTGATACTTTGGCCAGTCTGCCTCAAGTGACACCCCACTAGCTGTGTATCTTATGAGAAGCTTCGTTACCTTTGCAAGCGGTTTCTTGAAGTTGGTGATGGGATTATGTTGGTGACAAGGCATTGGCTACCTTAAGAGAGTCATAGTGCTTCCTGCCAGTTGCTCACCCAAATACACATTTTGAGATACTGTGGCCAGTCTGCCTGAGGCGATACGCCACTAGTTGTGTATATTAAGAGAAACATCGTTACTCTTGCCAGCGGTTTCTTGACTTTGAAGCTGTGATTATACTGGTGACGAGATATTGGCTACCCTAAGAGAGTCACAGAGTTTCGTGCCAGTTGCTCACCCAAATACACATTTTTTAGATACTGTTTCCAGTGTGCCTGAAGCGATACGCCACTAGTTGTGTATCTTAAGAGAAACATCGTTACTTTTGCCAGGGGTTTCTAGAAGTTGCTGATTTGATTCTGCTGGTGACGAGGCATTGGCTGCCTCAAGAGAGTCATAGAGATTCCTTGCAGTTCTTCACCCAAATACACATTTTTTAGATACTCTTTCCAGTCTGCCTGATAGCTACGCCACTAGTTGTGTATCTTAAGAGTCATTGTAACTTTTGCCAGGGGTTTCTTGAAGTTGCTGATGTGATTATGCTGGTGACGAGGCATTGGCTACCCTATGAGTGTCATAGTGATTCCTGCTAGTTGCTCACCCAAATACACATTTTTTTGATACTTTGGCCAGTCTGCCTCAAGTGACACCCCACTAGCTGTGTATCTTATGAGAAGCTTCGTTACCTTTGCAAGCGGTTTCTTGAAGTTGGTGATGGGATTATGTTGGTGACGAGGCATTGGCTACCTTAAGAGAGTCATAGTGCTTCCTGCCAGTTGCTCACCCAAATACACATTTTGAGATACTGTGGCCAGTCTGCCTGAAGCGATACGCCACTAGTTGTGTATCTTAAGAGAAACATCGTTACTCTTGCCAGCGGTTTCTTGACTTTGAAGCTGAGATTATACTGGTGACGAGATATTGGCTGCCCTAAGAGAGTCACAGTGTTTCGTGCCAGTTGCTCACACAAATACACATTTTTTAGATACTGTTTCGTGTGCCTGTGGCTATACGCCACTAGTTGTGTATCTTAAGAGAAACATCGTTACTTTTGCCAGGGGTTTCTAGAAGTTGCTGATTTGATTCTGCTGTTGACGAGGCATTGGCTACCTCAAGAGAGTCATAGAGATTCCTGCCAGTTCTTCACCCAAATACACATTTTTTAGATACTCTTTCCAGTCTGCCTGATAGCTACGCCACTAGTTGTGTATCTTAAGAGTCATTGTAACTTTTGCCAGGGGTTTCTTGAAGTTGCTGATGTGATTATGCTGGTGACGAGGCATTGGCTACCCTATGAGTGTCATAGTGATTCCTGCTAGTTGCTCACCCAAATACACATTTTTTGATACTTCGGCCAGTCTGCCTCAAGTGACACCCCACTAGCTGTGTATCTTATGAGAAGCTTCGTTACCTTTGCAAGCGGTTTCTTGAAGTTGGTGATGGGATTTTGTTGGTGACGAGGCATTGGCTATCTTAAGAGAATCATAGTGCTTCCTGCCAGTTGCTCACCCAAATACACATTTTGAGATACTGTGGCCAGTCTGCCTGAAGCGATACGCATCTAGTTGTGTATCTTAAGAGAAACATCGTTACTCTTGCCAGCGGTTTCTTGACTTTGAAGCTGTGATTATACTGGTGACGAGATACTGGTTACCCTAAGAGAGTCACAGTGTTTCGTGCCAGTTGCTCACCCAAATACACATTTTTTAGATACTGTTTCCAGTGTGCCTGAAGCGATACGCCACTAGTTGTGTATCTTAAGAGAAACATCGTTACTTTTGCCAGGGGTTTCTAGAAGTTGCTGATTTGATTCTGCTGGTGACGAGGCATTGGCTACCTCAAGAGAGTCATAGAGATTCCTGCCAGTTGCTCACCCAAATACACATTTTGAGATACTGTGGCCAGTCTGCCTGAAGCGATACGCCACTAGTTGTGTATCTTAAGAGAAACATCGTTACTCTTGCCAACGGTTTCTTGACTTTGAAGCTGAGATTATACTGGTGACGAGATATTGGCTACCCTAAGAGAGTCCAGTGTTTCGTGCCAGTTGCTCACACAAATACACATTTTTTTGATACTTTGGCCAGTCTGCCTCAAGTGACACCCCACTAGCTGTGTATCTTATGAGAAGCTTCGTTACCTTTGCAAGCGGTTTCTTGAATTTGGTGATGGGATTATGTTGGTGACAAGGCATTGGCTACCTTAAGAGAGTCATAGTGCTTCCTGCCAGTTGCTCACCCAAATACACATTTTGAGATACTGTGGCCAGTCTGCCTGAGGCGATACGCCACTAGTTGTGTATATTAAGAGAAACATCGTTACTCTTGCCAGCGGTTTCTTGACTTTGAAGCTGTGATTATACTGGTGACGAGATATTGGCTACCCTAAGAGAGTCACAGTGTTTCGTGCCAGTTGCTCACCCAAATACACATTTTTTAGATACTGTTTCCAGTGTGCCTGAAGCGATACGCCACTAGTTGTGTATCTTAAGAGAAACATCGTTACTTTTGCCAGGGGTTTCTAGAAGTTGCTGATTTGATTCTGCTGCTGACGAGGCATTGGCTGCCTCAAGAGAGTCATAGAGATTCCGTGCAGTTCTTCACCCAAATACACATTTTTTAGATACTCTTTCCAGTCTGCCTGATAGCTACGCCACTAGTTGTGTATCTTAAGAGTCATTGTAACTTTTGCCAGGGGTTTCTTGAAGTTGCTGATGTGATTATGCTGGTGACGAGGCATTGGCTACCCTATGAGTGTCATAGTGATTCCTGCTAGTTGCTCACCCAAATACACATTTTTTTGATACTTTGGCCAGTCTGCCTCAAGTGACACCCCACTAGCTGTGTATCTTATGAGAAGCTTCGTTACCTTTGCAAGCGGTTTCTTGAAGTTGGTGATGGGATTATGTTGGTGACGAGGCATTGGCTACCTTAAGAGAGTCATAGTGCTTCCTGCCAGTTGCTCACCCAAATACACATTTTGAGATACTGTGGCCAGTCTGCCTGAAGCGATACGCCACTAGTTGTGTATCTTAAGAGAAACATCGTTACTCTTGCCAGCGGTTTCTTGACTTTGAAGCTGAGATTATACTGGTGACGAGATAATGGCTGCCCTAAGAGAGTCACAGTGTTTGGTAACAGTTGCTCACACAAATACACATTTTTTAGATACTGTTTCGTGTGCGTGAGGCTATACGCCACTAGTTGTGTATCTTAAGAGAAACATCGTTACTTTTGCCAGGGGTTTCTAGAAGTTGTTGATTTGATTCTGCTGTTGACGAGGCATTGGCTACCTCAAGAGAGTCATAGAGATTCCTGCCAGTTCTTCACCCAAATACACATTTTTTAGATACTCTTTCCAGTCTGCCTGATAGCTACGCCACTAGTTGTGTATCTTAAGAGTCATTGTAACTTTTGCCAGGGGTTTCTTGAAGTTGCTGATGTGATTATGCTGGTGACGAGGCATTGGCTACCCTATGAGTGTCATAGTGATTCCTGCTAGTTGCTCACCCAAATACACATTTTTTTGGTACTTTGGCCAGTCTGCCTAAAGTGACACCCCACTAGCTGTGTATCTTATGAGAAGCTTCGTTACCTTTGCAAGCGGTTTCTTGAAGTTGGTGATGGGATTATGTTGGTGACGAGGCATTGACTACCTTAAGAGGGTCATAGTGCTTCCTGCCAGTTGCTCACCCAAATACACATTTTGAGATACTGTGGCCAGTCTGCCTGAGCCAATACGCCACTAGTTGTGTATCTTAAGAGAAACATCGTTACTCTTGCCTGCGGTTTCTTGACTTTGAAGCTGTGATTATACTGGTGATGAGATATTGGCTACCCTAAGAGAGTCACAGTGTTTCGTGCCAGTTGCTCACCCAAATACACATTTTTTAGATACTGTTTTCAGTGTGCCTGAAGCGATACGCCACTAGTTGTGTATCTTAAGAGAAACATCGTAACTTTTGCCAGGGGTTTCTAGAAGTTGCTGATTTGATTCTGCTGGTGACGAGGCATTGGCTACCTCAAGAGAGTCATAGAGATTCCTGCCAGTTCTTCACCCAAATACACATTTTTTAGATACTCTTTCCAGTCTGCCTGATAGCTACGCCACTAGTTGTGTATCTTAAGAGTCATTGTAACTTTTGCCAGGGGTTTCTTGAAGTTGCTGATGTCATTATGCTGGTGACGAGGCATTGGCTACCCTATGAGTGTCATAGTGATTCCTGCTAGTTGCTCACCCAAATACACATTTTTTTGATACTTTGGCCAGTCTGCCTCAAGTGACACCCCACTAGCTGTGTATCTTATGAGAAGCTTCGTTACCTTTGCAAGCGGTTTCTTGAAGTTGGTGATGGGATTATGTTGGTGACGAGGCATTGGCTACCTTAAGAGAGTCATAGTGCTTCCTGCCAGTTGCTCACCCAAATACACATTTTGAGATACTGTGGCCAGTCTGCCTGAAGCGATACGCCACTAGTTGTGTATCTTAAGAGAAACATCGTTACTCTTGCCAGCGGTTTCTTGACTTTGAAGCTGTGATTATACTGGTGACGAGATATTGGCTACCCTAAGAGAGTCACAGTGTTTCGTGCCAGTTGCTCACCCAAATACACATTTTTTAGATACTGTTTTCAGTGTGCCTGAAGCGATACGCCACTAGATGTGTATCTTAAGAGAAACATCGTAACTTTTGCCAGGGGTTTCTAGAAGTTGCTGATTTGATTCTGCTGGTGACGAGGCATTGGCTACCTCAAGAGAGTCATAGAGATTCGTGCCAGTTCTTCACCCAAATACACATTTTTTAGATACTCTTTCCAGTCTGCCTGATAGCTACGCCAGTAGTTGTGTATCTTAAGAGTCATTGTAACTTTTGCCAGGGGTTTCTTGAAGTTGCTGATGTGATTATGCTGGTGACGAGGCATTGGCTACCCTATGAGTGTCATAGTGATTCCTGCTAGTTGCTCACCCAAATACACATTTTTTGATACTTCGGCCAGTCTGCCTCAAGTGACACCCCACTAGCTGTGTATCTTATGAGAAGCTTCGTTACCTTTGCAAGCGGTTTCTTGAAGTTGGTGATGGGATTATGTTGGTGACGAGGCATTGGCTATCTTAAGAGAGTCATAGTGCTTCCTGCCAGTTGCTCACCCAAATACACATTTTGAGATACTGTGGCCAGTCTGCCTGAAGCGATACGCCACTAGTTGTGTATCTTAAGAGAAACATCGTTACTCTTGCCTGCGGTTTCTTGACTTTGAAGCTGTGATTATACTGGTGACGAGATATTGGCTACCCTAAGAGAGTCACAGTGTTTCGTGCCAGTTGCTCACCCACATACACATTTTTTAGATACTGTTTTCAGTGTGCCTGAAGCGATACGCCACTAGTTGTGTATCTTAAGAGAAACATCGTAACTTTTGCCAGGGGTTTCTAGAAGTTGCTGATTTGATTCTGCTGGTGACGAGGCATTGGCTACCTCAAGAGAGTCATAGAGATTCCTGCCAGTTCTTCACCCAAATACACATTTTTTAGATACTCTTTCCAGTCTGCCTGATAGCTACGCCACTAGTTGTGTATCTTAAGAGTCATTGTAACTTTTGCCAGGGGTTTCTTGAAGTTGCTGATGTGATTATGCTGGTGACGAGGCATTGGCTACCCTATGAGTGTCATAGTGATTCCTGCTAGTTGCTCACCCAAATAAACATTTTTTTGATACTTTGGCCAGTCTGCCTCAAGTGACACCCCACTAGCTGTGTATCTTATGAGAAGCTTCGTTACCTTTGCAAGCGGTTTCTTGAAGTTGGTGATGGGATTATGTTGGTGACGAGGCATTGGCTACCTTAAGAGAGTCATAGTGCTTCCTGCCAGTTGCTCACCCAAATACACATTTTGAGATACTGTGGCCAGTCTGCCTGAAGCCATACGCCACTAGTTGTGTATCTTAAGAGAAACATCGTTACTCTTGCCAGCGGTTTCTTGACTTTGAAGCTGAGATTATACTGGTGACGAGATATTGGCTGCCCTAAGAGAGTCACAGTGTTTCGTGCCAGTTGCTCACACAAATACACATTTTTTAGATACTGTTTCGTGTGCCTGAGGCTATACGCCACTAGTTGTGTATCTTAAGAGAAACATCGTTACTTTTGCCAGGGGTTTCTAGAAGTTGCTGATTTGATTCTGCTGTTGACGAGGCATTGGCTACCTCAAGAGAGTCATAGAGATTCCTGCCAGTTCTTCACCCAAATACACATTTTTTAGATACTCTTTCCAGTCTGCCTGATAGCTACGCCACTAGTTGTGTATCTTAAGAGTCATTGTAACTTTTGCCCGGGGTTTCTTGAAGTTGCTGATGTGATTATGCTGGTGACGAGGCATTGGCTACCCTAAGAGTGTCATAGTGATTCCTGCTAGTTGCTCACCCAAATACACATTTTTTGATACTTCGGCCAGTCTGCCTCAAGTGACACCCCACTAGCTGTGTATCTTATGAGAAGCTTCGTTACCTTTGCAAGCGGTTTCTTGAAGTTGGTGATGGGATTATGTTGGTGACGAGGCATTGGCTATCTTAAGAGAGTCATAGTGTTTCCTGCAAGTTGCTCACCCAAATACACATTTTGAGATACTGTGACCAGTCTGCCTGAAGCGATACGCCACTAGTTGTGTATCTTAAGAGAAACATCGTTACTCTTGCCAGCGGTTTCTTGACTTTGAAGCTGTGATTATACTGGTGACGAGATATTGGTTACCCTAAGAGAGTCACAGTGTTTCGTGCCAGTTGCTCACCCAAATACACATTTTTTAGATACTGTTTCCAGTGTGCCTAATGCGATACGCCACTAGTTGTGTATCTTAAGAGAAACATCGTTACTTTTGCCAGGGGTTTCTAGAAGTTGCTGATTTGATTCTGCTGGTGACGAGGCATTGGCTACCTCAAGAGAGTCATAGAGATTCCTGCCAGTTCTTCACCCAAATACACATTTTTTAGATACTCTTTCCAGTCTGCCTGAGAGCTACGCCACTAGTTGTGTATCTTAAGAGTCATTGTAACTTTTGCCAGGGGTTTCTTGAAGTTGCTGATGTGATTATGCTGGTGACGAGGCATTGGCTACCCTATGAGTGTCATAGTGATTCCTGCTAGTTGCTCACCCAAATACACATTTTTTTGATAGTTTGGCCAGTCTGCCTCAAGTGACACCCCACTAGCTGTGTATCTTATGAGAAGCTTCGTTACCTTTGCAAGCGGTTTCTTGAAGTTGGTGATGGGATTATGTTGGTGACGAGGCATTGGCTACCTTAAGAGAGTCATAGTGCTTCCTGCCAGTTGCTCACCCAAATACACATTTTGAGATACTGTGGCCAGTCTGCCTGAGGCGATACGCCACTAGTTGTGTATCTTAAGAGAAACTTCGTTACTCTTGCCAACGGTTTCTTGACTTTGAAGCTGAGATTATACTGGTGACGAGATATTGGCTACCCTAAGAGAGTCACAGTGTTTCGTGCCAGTTGCTCACACAAATACACATTTTTTTGATACTTTGGCCAGTCTGCCTCAAGTGACACCCCACTAGCTGTGTATCTTATGAGAAGCTTCGTTACCTTTGCAAGCGGTTTCTTGAAGTTGGTGATGGGATTATGTTGGTGACAAGGCATTGGCTACCTTAAGAGAGTCATAGTGCTTCCTGCCAGTTGCTCACCCAAATACACATTTTGAGATACTGTGGCCAGTCTGCCTGAAGCGATACGCCACTAGTTGTGTATCTTAAGAGAAACATCGTTACTTTTGCCAGGGGTTTCTAGAAGTTGCTGATTTGATTCTGCTGGTGACTAGGCATTGGCTACCTCAAGAGAGTCATAGAGATTCGTGCCAGTTCTTCACCCAAATACACATTTTTTAGATACTCTTTCCAGTCTGCCTGATAGCTACGCCACTAGTTGTGTATCTTAAGAGTCATTGTAACTTTTGCCAGGGGTTTCTTGAAGTTGCTGATGTCATTATGCTGGTGACGAGGCATTGGCTACCCTATGAGTGTCATAGTGATTCCTGCTAGTTGCTCACCCAAATACACATTTTTTTGATACTTTGGCCAGTCTGCCTCAAGTGACACCCCACTAGCTGTGTATCTTATGAGACGCTTCGTTACCTTTGCAAGCGGTTTCTTGAACTTGGTGATGGGATTATGTTGGTGACGAGGCATTGGCTACCTTAAGAGAGTCATAGTGCTTTCTGCCAGTTGGTCACCCAAATACACATTTTGAGATACTGTGGCCAGTCTGCCTGAAGCGATACGCCACTAGTTGTGTATCTTAAGAGAAACATCGTTACTCTTGCCAGCGGTTTCTTGACTTTGAAGCTGTGATTATACTGGTGACGAGATATTGGTTACCCTAAGAGAGTCACAGTGTTTCGTGCCAGTTGCTCACCCAAATACACATTTTTTAGATACTGTTTCCAGTGTGCCTGAAGCGATACGCCACTAGTTGTGTATCTTAAGAGAAACATCGTTACTTTTGCCAGGGGTTTCTAGAAGTTGCTGATTTGATTCTGCTGGTGACGAGGCATTGGCTACCTCAAGAGAGTCATAGAGATTCCTGCCAGTTGCTCACCCAAATACACATTTTGAGATACTGTGGCCAGTCTGCCTGAAGCGATACGCCACTAGTTGTGTATCTTAAGAGAAACATCGTTACTCTTGCCTGCGGTTTCTTGACTTTGAAGCTGTGATTATACTGGTGACGAGATATTGGCTACCCTATGAGAGTCACAGTGTTTCGTGCCAGTTGCTCACCCAAATACAGATTTTTTAGATACTGTTTCGTGTGCCTGAGGCTATACGCCACTAGTTGTGTATCTTAAGAGAAACATCGTTACTTTTGCCAGGGGTTTCTAGAAGTTGCTGATTTGATTCTGCTGTTGACGAGGCATTGGCTACCTCAAGAGAGTCATAGAGATTCCTGCCAGTTCTTCACCCAAATACACATTTTTTAGATACTCTTTCCAGTCTGCCTGATAGCTACGCCACTAGTTGTGTATCTTAAGAGTCATTGTAACTTTTGCCAGGGGTTTCTTGAAGTTGCTGATGTGATTATGCTGGTGACGAGGCATTGGCTACCCTATGAGTGTCATAGTGATTCCTGCTAGTTGCTCACCCAAATACACATTTTTTGATACTTCGGCCAGTCTGCCTCATGTGACACCCCACTAGCTGTGTATCTTATGAGAAGCTTCGTTACCTTTGCAAGCGGTTTCTTGAAGTTGGTGATGGGATTATGTTGGTGACGAGGCATTGGCTATCTTAAGAGAGTCATAGTGCTTCCGGCCAGTTGCTCACCCAAATACACATTTTGAGATACTGTGGCCAGTCTGCCTGAAGCGATACGCCACTAGTTGTGTATCTTAAGAGAAACATCGTTCCTCTTGCCAACGGTTTCTTGACTTTGAAGCTGAGATTATACTGGTGACGAGATATTGGCTACTCTAAGAGAGTCACAGTGTTTCGTGCCAGTTGCTCACACAAATACACATTTTTTTGATACTTTGGCCAGTCTGCCTCAAGTGACACCCCACTAGCTGTGTATCTTGTGAGAAGCTTCGTTACCTTTGCAAGCGGATTCTTGAAGTTGGTGATGGGATTATGTTGGTGACGAGGCATTGGCTACCTTAAGAGAGTCATAGTGCTTCCTGCCAGTTGCTCACCCAAATACACATTTTGAGATACTGTGGCCAGTCTGCCTGAAGCGATACGCCACTAGTTGTGTATCTTAAGAGAAACATCGTTACTTTTGCCAGGGGTTTCTAGAAGTTGCTGATTTGATTCTGCTGGTGACGAGGCATTGGCTACCTCAAGAGAGTCATAGAGATTCCTGCCAGTTCTTCACCCAAATACACATTTTTTAGATACTCTTTCCAGTCTGCCTGATAGCTACGCCACTAGTTGTGTATCTTAAGAGTCATTGTAACTTATGCCAGGGGTTTCTTGAAGTTGCTGATGTCATTATGCTGGTGACGAGGCATTGGCTACCCTATGAGTGTCATAGTGATTCCTGCTAGTTGCTCACCCAAATACACATTTTTTTGATACTTTGGCCAGTCTGCCTCAAGTGACACCCCACTAGCTGTGTATCTTATGAGAAGCTTCGTTACCTTTGCAAGCGGTTTCTTGAACTTGGTGATGGGATTATGTTGGTGACGAGGCATTGGCTACCTTAAGAGAGTCATAGTGCTTTCTGCCAGTTGGTCACCCAAATACACATTTTGAGATACTGTGGCCAGTCTGCCTGAAGCGATACGCCACTAGTTGTGTATCTTAAGAGAAACATCGTTACTCTTGCCAGCGGTTTCTTGACTTTGAAGCTGTGATTATACTGGTGACGAGATATTGGTTACCCTAAGAGAGTCACAGTGTTTCGTGCCAGTTGCTCACCCAAATACACATTTTTTAGATACTGTTTCCAGTGTGCCTGAAGCGATACGCCACTAGTTGTGTATCTTAAGAGAAACATCGTTACTTTTGCCAGGGGTTTCTAGAAGTTGCTGATTTGATTCTGCTGGTGACGAGGCATTGGCTACCTCAAGAGAGTCATAGAGATTCCTGCCAGTTGCTCACCCAAATACACATTTTGAGATACTGTGGCCAGTCTGCCTGAAGCGATACGCCACTAGTTGTGTATCTTAAGAGAAACATCGTTACTCTTGCCTGCGGTTTCTTGACTTTGAAGCTGTGATTATACTGGTGACGAGATATTGGCTACCCTATGAGAGTCACAGTGTTTCGTGCCAGTTGCTCACCCAAATACACATTTTTTAGATACTGTTTGGTGTGCCTGAGGCTATACGCCACTAGTTGTGTATCTTAAGAGAAACATCGTTACTTTTGCCAGGGGTTTCTAGAAGTTGCTGATTTGATTCTGCTGTTGACGAGGCATTGGCTACCTCAAGAGAGTCATAGAGATTCCTGCCAGTTCTTCACCCAAATACACATTTTTTAGATACTCTTTCCAGTCTGCCTGATAGCTACGCCACTAGTTGTGTATCTTAAGAGTCATTGTAACTTTTGCCAGGGGTTTCTTGAAGTTGCTGATGTGATTATGCTGGTGACGAGGCATTGGCTACCCTATGAGTGTCATAGTGATTCCTGCTAGTTGCTCACCCAAATACACATTTTTTGATACTTCGGCCAGTCTGCCTCATGTGACACCCCACTAGCTGTGTATCTTATGAGAAGCTTCGTTACCTTTGCAAGCGGTTTCTTGAAGTTGGTGATGGGATTATGTTGGTGACGAGGCATTGGCTATCTTAAGAGAGTCATAGTGCTTCCTGCCAGTTGCTCACCCAAATACACATTTTGAGATACTGTGGCCAGTCTGCCTGAAGCGATACGCCACTAGTTGTGTATCTTAAGAGAAACATCGTTCCTCTTGCCAACGGTTTCTTGACTTTGAAGCTGAGATTATACTGGTGACGAGATATTGGCTACTCTAAGAGAGTCACAGTGTTTCGTGCCAGTTGCTCACACAAATACACATTTTTTTGATACTTTGGCCAGTCTGCCTCAAGTGACACCCCACTAGCTGTGTATCTTGTGAGAAGCTTCGTTACCTTTGCAAGCGGTTTCTTGAAGTTGGTGATGGGATTATGTTGGTGACGAGGCATTGGCTACCTTAAGAGAGTCATAGTGCTTCCTGCCAGTTGCTCACCCAACTACACATTTTGAGATACTGTGGCCAGTCTGCCTGAAGCGATACGCCACTAGTTGTGTATCTTAAGAGAAACATCGTTACTCTTGCCAGCGGTTTCTTGACTTTGAAGCTGTGATTATACTGGTGACGAGATATTGGTTACCCTAAGAGAGTCACAGTGTTTCGTGCCAGTTGCTCACCCAAATACACATTTTTTAGATACTGTTTCCAGTGTGCCTGAAGCGATACGCCACTAGTTGTGTATCTTAAGAGAAACATCGTTACTTTTGCCAGGGGTTTCTAGAAGTTGCTGATTTGATTCTGCTGGTGACGAGGCATTGGCTACCTCAAGAGAGTCATAGAGATTCCTGCCAGTTCTTCACCCAAATACACATTTTTTAGATACTCTTTCCAGTCTGCCTGATAGCTACGCCGCTAGTTGTGTATCTTAAGAGTCATTGTAACTTTTGCCAGGGGTTTCTTGAAGTTGCTGATGTGATTATGCTGGTGACGAGGCATTGGCTACCCTATGAGTGTCATAGTGATTCCTGCTAGTTGCTCACCCAAATACACATTTTTTTGATAGTTTGGCCAGTCTGCCTCAAGTGACACCCCACTAGCTGTGTATCTTATGAGAAGCTTCGTTACCTTTGCAAGCGGTTTCTTGAAGTTGGTGATGGGATTATGTTGGTGACGATGCATTGGCTACCTTAAGAGAGTCATACTGCTTCCTGCCAGTTGCTCACCCAAATACACATTTTGAGATACTGTGGCCAGTCTGCCTGAAGCGATACGCCACTAGTTGTGTATCTTAAGAGAAACATCGTTACTCTTGCCAACGGTTTCTTGACTTTGAAGCTGAGATTATACTGGTGACGAGATATTGGCTACTCTAAGAGAGTCACAGTGTTTCGTGCCAGTTGCTCACACAAATACACATTTTTTTGATACTTTGGCCAGTCTGCCTCAAGTGACACCCCACTAGCTGTGTATCTTATGAGAAGCTTCGTTACCTTTGCAAGCAATTTCTTGAAGTTGGTGATGGGATTATGTTGGTGACGAGGCATTGGCTACCTCAAGAGAGTCATAGAGATTCCTGCCAGTTCTTCACCCAAATACAGATTTTTTAGATACTCTTTCCAGTCGGCCTGATAGCTACGCCACTAGTTGTGTATCTTAAGAGTCATTATAACTTTTGCCAGGGGTTTCTTGAAGTTGCTGATGTGATTATGCTGGTGACGAGGCATTGGCTACCCTATGAGTGTCATAGTGATTCCTGCTAGTTGCTCACCCAAATACACATTTTGTTGATACTTTGGCCAGTCTGTCTCAAGTGACACCCCACTAGCTGTGTATCTTATGAGAAGCTTCGTTACCTTTGCAAGCGGTTTCTTGAAGTTGGTGATGGGATTATGTTGGTGACGAGGCATTGGCTACCTTAAGAGAGTCATAGTGCTTCCTGCCAGTTGCTGACCCAAATACACATTTTGAGATACTGTGGCCAGTCTGCCTGAAGCGATACGCCACTAGTTGTGTATCTTAAGAGAAACATCGTTACTCTTGCCAGCGGTTTCTTGACTTTGAAGCTGTGATTATACTGGTGATGAGATATTGGCTACCTTAAGAGAGTCATAGTGCTTTCTGCCAGTTGCTCACCCAAATACACATTTTGAGATACTGTGGCCAGTCTGCCTGAAGCGATACGCCACTAGTTGTGTATCTTAAGAGAAACATCGTTACTCTTGCCAGCGGTTTCTTGACTTTGAAGCTGTGATTATACTGGTGACGAGATATTGGTTACCCTAAGAGAGTCACAGTGTTTCGTGCCAGTTGCTCACCCAAATACACATTTTTTAGATACTCTTTCCAGTCTGCCTGATAGCTACGCCACTAGTTGTGTATCTTAAGAGTCATTGTAACTTTTGCCAGGGGTTTCTTGAAGTTGCTGATGTGATTATGCTGGTGACGAGGCATTGGCTACCCTATGAGTGTCATAGTGATTTCTGCTAGTTGCTCACCCAAATACACATTTTTTTGATAGTTTGGCCAGTCTGCCTCAAGTGACACCCCACTAGCTGTGTATCTTATGAGAAGCTTCGTTACCTTTGCAAGCGGTTTCTTGAAGTTGGTGATGGGATTATGTTGGCGACGAGGCATTGGCTACCTTAAGAGAGTCATAGTGCTTCCTGCCAGTTGCTCACCCAAATACACATTTTGAGATACTGTGGCCAGTCTGCCTAAAGCGATACGCCACTAGTTGTGTATCTTAAGAGAAACATCGTTACTCTTGCCAGCGGTTTCTTGACTTTGAAGCTGTGATTATACTGGTGACGAGATATTGGCTACCTTAAGAGAGTCATAGTGCTTTCTGCCAGTTGGTCACCCAAATACACATTTTGAGATACTGTGGCCACTCTGCCTGAAGCGATACGCCACTAGTTGTGTATCTTAAGAGACACATCGTTACTCTTGCCAGCGGTTTCTTGACTTTGAAGCTGTGATTATACTGGTGACGAGATATTGGTTACCCTAAGAGAGTCACAGTGTTTCGTGCCAGTTGCTCACCCAAATACACATTTTTTAGATACTCTTTCCAGTCTGCCTGATAGCTACGCCACTAGTTGTGTATCTTAAGAGTCATTGTAACTTTTGCCAGGTGTTTCTTGAAGTTGCTGATGTGATTATGCTGGTGACGAGGCATTGGCTACCCTATGAGTGTCATAGTGATTCCTGCTAGTTGCTCACCCAAATACACATTTTTTTGATACTTTGGCCAGTCTGCCTCAAGTGACACCCCACTAGCTGTGTATCTTATGAAAAGCTTCGTTACCTTTGCAAGCGGTTTCTTGAAGTTGGTGATGGGATTATGTTGGTGACGAGGCATTGGCTACCTTACGAGAGTCATAGTGCTTCCTGCCAGTTGCTCACCCAAATCCACATTTTGAGATACTGTGGCCAGTCTGCCTGAAGCGATACGCCACTAGTTGTGTATCTTAAGAGAAACATCGTAACTTTTGCCAGGGGTTTCTAGAAGTTGCTGATTTGATTCTGCTGGTGACGAGGCATTGGCTACCTCAAGAGAGTCATAGAGATTCCTGCCAGTTCTTCACCCAAATACACATTTTTAGATACTCTTTCCAGTCTGCCTGATAGCTACGCCACTAGTTGTGTATCTTAAGAGTCATTGTAACTTTTGCCAGGGGTTTCTTGAAGTTGCTGATGTGATTATTCTGGTGACGAGGCATTGGGTACCCTATGAGTGTCATAGTGATTCCTGCTAGTTGCTCACCCAAATACACATTTTTTTGATACTTTGGCCAGTCTGCCTCAAGTGACACCCCACTAGCTGTGTATCTTATGAGAAGCTTCGTTACCTTTGCAAGCGGTTTCTTGAAGTTGGTGATGGGATTATGTTGGTGACGATGCATTGGCTACCTTAAGAGAGTCATAGTGCTTCCTGCCAGTTGCTCACCCAAATACACATTTTGAGATACTGTGGCCAGTCTGCCTGAAGCGATACGCCACTAGTTGTGTATCTTAAGAGAAACATCGTTACTCTTGCCAGCGGTTTCTTGACTTTGAAGCTGTGATTATACTGGTGACGAGATATTGGCTACCTTAAGAGAGTCATAGTGCTTTCTGCCAGTTGGTCACCCAAATACACATTTTGAGATACTGTGGCCAGGCTGCCTGAAGCGATACGCCACTAGTTGTGTATCTTAAGAGACACATCGTTACTCTTGCCAGCGGTTTCTTGACTTTGAAGCTGTGATTATACTGGTGACGAGATATTGGTTACCCTAAGAGAGTCACAGTGTTTCGTGCCAGTTGCTCACCCAAATACACATTTTTTAGATACTCTTTCCAGTCTGCCTGATAGCTACGCCACTAGTTGTGTATCTTAAGAGTCATTGTAACTTTTGCCAGGTGTTTCTTGAAGTTGCTGATGTGATTATGCTGGTGACGAGGCATTGGCTACCTCAAGAGAGTCATAGAGATTCCTGCCAGTTGCTCACCCAAATACACATTTTGAGATACTGTGGCCAGTCTGCCTGAAGCGATACGCCACTAGTTGTGTATCTTAAGAGAAACATCGTTACTCTTGCCTGCGGTTTCTTGACTTTGAAGCTGTGATTATACTGGTGACGAGATATTGGCTACCCTATGAGAGTCACAGTGTTTCGTGCCAGTTGCTCACCCAAATACAGATTTTTTAGATACTGTTTCGTGTGCCTGAGGCTATACGCCACTAGTTGTGTATCTTAAGAGAAACATCGTTACTTTTGCCAGGGGTTTCTAGAAGTTGCTGATTTGATTCTGCTGTTGACGAGGCATTGGCTACCTCAAGAGAGTCATAGAGATTCCTGCCAGTTCTTCACCCAAATACACATTTTTTAGATACTCTTTCCAGTCTGCCTGATAGCTACGCCACTAGTTGTGTATCTTAAGAGTCATTGTAACTTTTGCCAGGGGTTTCTTGAAGTTGCTGATGTGATTATGCTGGTGACGAGGCATTGGCTACCCTATGAGTGTCATAGTGATTCCTGCTAGTTGCTCACCCAAATACACATTTTTTGATACTTCGGCCAGTCTGCCTCATGTGACACCCCACTAGCTGTGTATCTTATGAGAAGCTTCGTTACCTTTGCAAGCGGTTTCTTGAAGTTGGTGATGGGATTATGTTGGTGACGAGGCATTGGCTATCTTAAGAGAGTCATAGTGCTTCCTGCCAGTTGCTCACCCAAATACACATTTTGAGATACTGTGGCCAGTCTGCCTGAAGCGATACGCCACTAGTTGTGTATCTTAAGAGAAACATCGTTCCTCTTGCCAACGGTTTCTTGACTTAGAAGCTGAGATTATACTGGTGACGAGATATTGGCTACTCTAAGAGAGTCACAGTGTTTCGTGCCAGTTGCTCACACAAATACACATTTTTTTGATACTTTGGCCAGTCTGCCTCAAGTGACACCCCACTAGCTGTGTATCTTGTGAGAAGCTTCGTTACCTTTGCAAGCGGTTTCTTGAAGTTGGTGATGGGATTATGTTGGTGACGAGGCATTGGCTACCTTAAGAGAGTCATAGTGCTTCCTGCCAGTTGCTCACCCAACTACACATTTTGAGATACTGTGGCCAGTCTGCCTGAAGCGATACGCCACTAGTTGTGTATCTTAAGAGAAACATCGTTACTCTTGCCAGCGGTTTCTTGACTTTGAAGCTGTGATTATACTGGTGACGAGATATTGGTTACCCTAAGAGAGTCACAGTGTTTCGTGCCAGTTGCTCACCCAAATACACATTTTTTAGATACTGTTTCCAGTGTGCCTGAAGCGATACGCCACTAGTTGTGTATCTTAAGAGAAACATCGTTACTTTTGCCAGGGGTTTCTAGAAGTTGCTGATTTGATTCTGCTGGTGACGAGGCATTGGCTACCTCAAGAGAGTCATAGAGATTCCTGCCAGTTCTTCACCCAAATACACATTTTTTAGATACTCTTTCCAGTCTGCCTGATAGCTACGCCGCTAGTTGTGTATCTTAAGAGTCATTGTAACTTTTGCCAGGGGTTTCTTGAAGTTGCTGATGTGATTATGCTGGTGACGAGGCATTGGCAAATCTTGAGTGTCATAGTGATTCCTGCTAGTTGCTCACCCAAATACACATTTTTTTGATAGTTTGGCCAGTCTGCCTCAAGTGACACCCCACTAGCTGTGTATCTTATGAGAAGCTTCGTTACCTTTGCAAGCGGTTTCTTGAAGTTGGTGATGGGATTATGTTGGTGACGATGCATTGGCTACCTTAAGAGAGTCATACTGCTTCCTGCCAGTTGCTCACCCAAATACACATTTTGAGATACTGTGGCCAGTCTGCCTGAAGCGATACGCCACTAGTTGTGTATCTTAAGAGAAACATCGTTACTCTTGCCAACGGTTTCTTGACTTTGAAGCTGAGATTATACTGGTGACGAGATATTGGCTACTCTAAGAGAGTCACAGTGTTTCGTGCCAGTTGCTCACACAAATACACATTTTTTTGATACTTTGGCCAGTCTGCCTCAAGTGACACCCCACTAGCTGTGTATCTTATGAGAAGCTTCGTTACCTTTGCAAGCAATTTCTTGAAGTTGGTGATGGGATTATGTTGGTGACGAGGCATTGGCTACCTCAAGAGAGTCATAGAGATTCCTGCCAGTTCTTCACCCAAATACAGATTTTTTAGATACTCTTTCCAGTCGGCCTGATAGCTACGCCACTAGTTGTGTATCTTAAGAGTCATTATAACTTTTGCCAGGGGTTTCTTGAAGTTGCTGATGTGATTATGCTGGTGACGAGGCATTGGCTACCCTATGAGTGTCATAGTGATTCCTGCTAGTTGCTCACCCAAATACACATTTTTTTGATACTTTGGCCAGTCTGTCTCAAGTGACACCCCACTAGCTGTGTATCTTATGAGAAGCTTCGTTACCTTTGCAAGCGGTTTCTTGAAGTTGGTGATGGGATTATGTTGGTGACGAGGCATTGGCTACCTTAAGAGAGTCATAGTGCTTCCTGCCAGTTGCTGACCCAAATACACATTTTGAGATACTGTGGCCAGTCTGCCTGAAGCGATACGCCACTAGTTGTGTATCTTAAGAGAAACATCGTTACTCTTGCCAGCGGTTTCTTGACTTTGAAGCTGTGATTATACTGGTGACGAGATATTGGCTACCTTAAGAGAGTCATAGTGCTTTCTGCCAGTTGCTCACCCAAATACACATTTTGAGATACTGTGGCCAGTCTGCCTGAAGCGATACGCCACTAGTTGTGTATCTTAAGAGAAACATCGTTACTCTTGCCAGCGGTTTCTTGACTTTGAAGCTGTGATTATACTGGTGACGAGATATTGGTTACCCTAAGAGAGTCACAGTGTTTCGTGCCAGTTGCTCACCCAAATACACATTTTTTAGATACTCTTTCCAGTCTGCCTGATAGCTACGCCACTAGTTGTGTATCTTAAGAGTCATTGTAACTTTTGCCAGGGGTTTCTTGAAGTTGCTGATGTGATTATGCTGGTGACGAGGCATTGGCTACCCTATGAGTGTCATAGTGATTTCTGCTAGTTGCTCACCCAAATACACATTTTTTTGATAGTTTGGCCAGTCTGCCTCAAGTGACACCCCACTAGCTGTGTATCTTATGAGAAGCTTCGTTACCTTTGCAAGCGGTTTCTTGAAGTTGGTGATGGGATTATGTTGGCGACGTGGCATTGGCTACCTTAAGAGAGTCATAGTGCTTCCTGCCAGTTGCTCACCCAAATACACATTTTGAGATACTGTGGCCAGTCTGCCTAAAGCGATACGCCACTAGTTGTGTATCTTAAGAGAAACATCGTTACTCTTGCCAGCGGTTTCTTGACTTTGAAGCTGTGATTATACTGGTGACGAGATATTGGCTACCTTAAGAGAGTCATAGTGCTTTCTGCCAGTTGGTCACCCAAATACACATTTTGAGATACTGTGGCCAGTCTGCCTGAAGCGATACGCCACTAGTTGTGTATCTTAAGAGACACATCGTTACTCTTGCCAGCGGTTTCTTGACTTTGAAGCTGTGATTATACTGGTGACGAGATATTGGTTACCCTAAGAGAGTCACAGTGTTTCGTGCCAGTTGCTCACCCAAATACACATTTTTTAGATACTCTTTCCAGTCTGCCTGATAGCTACGCCACTAGTTGTGTATCTTAAGAGTCATTGTAACTTTTGCCAGGTGTTTCTTGAAGTTGCTGATGTGATTATGCTGGTGACGAGGCATTGGCTACCCTATGAGTGTCATAGTGATTCCTGCTAGTTGCTCACCCAAATACACATTTTTTTGATACTTTGGCCAGTCTGCCTCAAGTGACACCCCACTAGCTGTGTATCTTATGAAAAGCTTCGTTACCTTTGCAAGCGGTTTCTTGAAGTTGGTGATGGGATTATGTTGGTGACGAGGCATTGGCTACCTTACGAGAGTCATAGTGCTTCCTGCCAGTTGCTCATCCAAATACACATTTTGAGATACTGTGGCCAGTCTGCCTGAAGCGATACGCCACTAGTTGTGTATCTTAAGAGAAACATCGTTACTCTTGCCAACGGTTTCTTGACTTTGAAGCTGAGATTATACTGGTGACGAGATATTGGCTACCCTAAGAGAGTCACAGTGTTTCGTGCCAGTTGCTCACACAAATACACATTTTTTTGATACCTTGGCCAGTCTGCCTCAAGTGACACCCCACTAGCTGTGTATCTTATGAGAAGCTTCGTTACCTTTGCAAGCGGTTTCTTGAAGTTGGTGATGGGATTATGTTGGTGACGAGGCACTGGCTACCTTAAGAGAGTCATAGTGCTTCCTGCCAGTTGCTCACCCAAATACACATTTTGAGATACTGTGGCCAGTCTGCCTAAAGCGATACGCCACTAGTTGTGTATCTTAAGAGAAACATCGTTACTCTTGCCAACGGTTTCTTGACTTTGAAGCTGAGATTATACTGGTGACGAGATATTGGCTGCCCTAAGAGAGTCACAGTGTTTCGTAACAGTTGCTCACACAAATACACATTTTTAGATACTGTTTCGTGTGCCTGAAGCTATACGCCACTAGTTGTGTATCTTAAGAGAAACATCGTTACTTTTGCCAGGGGTTTCTAGAAGTTGCTGATTTGATTCTGCTGTTGACGAGGCATTGGCTACCTCAAGAGAGTCATTGAGATTCCTGCCAGTTCTTCACCCAAATACACATTTTTTAGATACTCTTTCCAGTCTGCCTGATAGCTACGCCACTAGTTGTGTATCTTAAGAGTCATTGAACTTTTGCCAGTGGTTTCTTGAAGTTGCTGATGTGATTATGCTGGTGACGAGGCATTGGCTACCCTATGAGTGTCATAGTGATTTCTGCTAGTTGCTCACCCAAATACACATTTTTTTGATAGTTTGGCCAGTCTGCCTCAAGTGACACCCCACTAGCTGTGTATCTTATGAGAAGCTTCGTTACCTTTGCAAGCGGTTTCTTGAAGTTGGTGATGGGATTATGTTGGTGACGAGGCATTGGCTACCTTAAGAGAGTCATAGTGCTTCGTGCCAGTTGCTCACCCAAATACACATTTTGAGATACTGTGGCCAGTCTGCCTAAAGCGATACGCCACTAGTTGTGTATCTTAAGAGAAACATCGTTACTCTTGCCAGCGGTTTCTTGACTTTGAAGCTGTGATTATACTGGTGACGAGATATTGGCTACCTTAAGAGAGTCATAGTGCTTTCTGCCAGTTGGTCACCCAAATACACATTTTGAGATACTGTGGCCAGTCTGCCTGAAGCGATACGCCACTAGTTGTGTATCTTAAGAGACACATCGTTACTCTTGCCAGCGGTTTCTTGACTTTGAAGCTGTGATTATACTGGTGACGAGATATTGGTTACCCTAAGAGAGTCACAGTGTTTCGTGCCAGTTGCTCACCCAAGTACACATTTTTTAGATGCTCTTTCCAGTCTGCCTGATAGCTACGCCACTAGTTGTGTATCTTAAGAGTCATTGTAACTTTTGCCAGGTGTTTCTTGAAGTTGCTGATGTGATTATGCTGGTGACGAGGCATTGGCTACCCTATGAGTGTCATAGTGATTCCTGCTAGTTGCTCACCCAAATACACATTTTTTTGATACTTTGGCCAGTCTGCCTCAAGTGACACCCCACTAGCTGTGTATCTTATGAAAAGCTCCGTTACCTTTGCAAGCGGTTTCTTGAAGTTGGTGATGGGATTATGTTGGTGACGTGGCATTGGCTACCTTACGAGAGTCATAGTGCTTCCTGCCAGTTGCTCACCCAAATACACATTTTGAGATACTGTGGCCAGTCTGCCTGAAGCGATACGCCACTAGTTGTGTATCTTAAGAGAAACATCGTAACTTTTGCCAGGGGTTTCTAGAAGTTGCTGATTTGATTCTGCTGGTGACGAGGCATTGGCTACCTCAAGAGAGTCATAGAGATTCCTGCCAGTTCTTCACCCAAATACACATTTTTTAGAAACTCTTTCCAGTCTGCCTGATAGCTACGCCACTAGTTGTGTATCTTAAGAGTCATTGTAACTTTTGCCAGGGGTTTCTTGAAGTTGCTGATGTGATTATGCTGGTGACGAGGCATTGGCTACCCTATGAGTGTCATAGTGATTCCTGCTAGTTGCTCACCCAAATACACATTTTTTTGATACTTTGGCCAGTCTGCCTCAAGTGACACCCCACTAGCTGTGTATCTTATGAGAAGCTTCGTTACCTTTGCAAGCGGTTTCTTGAAGTTGGTGATGGGATTATGTTGTTGACGATGCATTGGCTACCTTAAGAGAGTCATAGTGCTTCCTGCCAGTTGCTCACCCAAATACACATTTTGAGATACTGTGGCCAGTCTGCCTGAAGCGATACGCCACTAGTTGTGTATCTTAAGAGAAATATCGTTACTCTTGCCAGCGGTTTCTTGACTTTGAAGCTGAGATTATACTGGTGACGAGATATTGGCTGCCCTAAGAGAGTCACAGTGTTTCGTGCCAGTTGCTCACACAAATACACATTTTTAGATACTGTTTCGTGTGCCTGAAGCTATACGCCACTAGTTGTGTATCTTAAGAGAAACATCGTTACTTTTGCCAGGGGTTTCTAGAAGTTGCTGATTTGAGTCTGCTGTTGACGAGGCATTGGCTACCTCAAGAGAGTCATAGAGATTCCTGCCAGTTCTTCACCCAAATACACATTTTTTAGATACTCTTTCCAGTCTGCCTGATAGCTACGCCACTAGTTGTGTATCTTAAGAGTCATTGAACTTTTGCCAGTGGTTTCTTGAAGTTGCTGATGTGATTATGCTGGTGACGAGGCATTGGCTACCCTATGAGTGTCATAGTGATTCCTGCTAGTTGCTCACCCAAATACACATTTTTTGATACTTCGGCCAGTCTGCCTCAAGTGACACCCCACTAGCTGTGTATCTTATGAGAAGCTTCGTTACCTTTGCAAGCGGTTTCTTGAAGTTGGTGATGGGATTATGTTGGTGACGAGGCATTGGCTATCTTAAGAGAGTCATTGTGCTTCCTGCCAGTTGCTCACCCAAATACACATTTTGAGATACTGTGGCCAGTCTGCCTGAAGCGATACGCCACTAGTTGTGTATCTTAAGAGAAACATCGTTACTCTTGGCAGCGGTTTCTTGACTTTGAAGCTGTGATTATACTGGTGACGAGATATTGGTTACCCTAAGAGAGTAACAGTGTTTCGTGCCAGTTGCTCACCCAAATACACATTTTTTAGATACTGTTTCCAGTGTGCCTGAAGCGATACGCCACTAGTTGTGTATCTTAAGAGAAACATCGTTACTTTTGCCAGGGGTTTCTAGAAGTTGCTGATTTGATTCTGCTGGTGACGAGGCATTGGCTACCTCAAGAGAGTCATAGAGATTCCTGCCAGTTCTTCACCCAAATACACATTTTTTAGATACTCTTTCCAGTCTGCCTGATAGCTACGCCACTAGTTGTGTATCTTAAGAGTCATTGTAACTTTTGCCAGGGGTTTCTTGAAGTTGCTGATGTGATTATGCTGGTGACGAGGCATTGGCTACCCTATGAGTGTCATAGTGATTCCTGCTAGTTGCTCACCCAAATACACATTTTTTTGATAGTTTGGCCAGTCTGCCGCAAGTGACACCCCACTAGCTGTGTATCTTATGAGAAGATTCGTTACCTTTGCAAGCGGTTTCTTGAAGTTGGTGATGGGATTACGTTGGTGACGAGGCATTGGCTACCTTAAGAGAGTCATAGTGCTTCCTGCCAGTTGCTCACCCAAATACACATTTTGAGATACTGTGGCCAGTCTGCCTGAAGCGATACGCCACTAGTTGTGTATCTTAAAGAGAAACATCGTTACTCTTGCCAGCGGTTTCTTGACTTTGAAGCTGTGATTATACTGGTGACGAGATATTGGTTACCCTAAGAGAGTCACAGTGTTTCGTGCCAGTTGCTCACCCAAATACACATTTTTAGATACTCTTTCCAGTCCGCCTGATAGCTACGCCACTAGTTGTGTATCTTAAGAGTCATTGTAACTTTTGCCAGGTGTTTCTTGAAGTTGCTGATGTGATTATGCTGGTGACGAGGCATTGGCTACCCTATGAGTGTCATAGTGATTCCTGCTAGTTGCTCACTCAAATACACATTTTTTTGATACTTTCGCCAGTCTGCCTCAAGTGACACCCCACTAGCTGTGTATCTTATGAGAAGCTTCGTTACCTTTGCAAGCGGTTTCTTGAAGTTGGTGATGGGATTATGTTGGTGACGAGGCATTGGCTACCTTAAGAGAGTCATAGTGCTTCCTGCCAGTTGCTCACCCAAATACACATTTTGAGATACTGTGGCCAGTCTGCCTGAAGCGATACGCCACTAGTTGTGTATCTTAAGAGAAACATCGTTACTCTTGCCAGCGGTTTCTTGACTTTGAAGCTGTGATTATACTGGTGACGAGATATTGGCTACCCTAAGAGTGTCACAGTGTTTCGTGCCAGTTGCTCACCCCAATACACATTTTTTAGATACTGTTTCCAGTGTGCCTGAAGCGATACGCCACTAGTTGTGTATCTTAAGAGAAACATCGTAACTTTTGCCAGGGGTTTCTAGAAGTTGCTGATTTGATTCTGCTGGTGACGAGGCATTGGCTACCTCAAGAGAGTCATAGAGATTCCTGCCAGTTCTTCACCCAAATACACATTTTTTAGATACTCTTTCCAGTCTGCCTGATAGCTACGCCACTAGTTGTGTATCTTAAGAGTCGTTGTAACTTTTGCCAGGGGTTTCTTGAAGTTGCTGATGTGATTATGCTGGTGACGAGGCATTGGCTACCCTATGAGTGTCATAGTGATTCCTGCTAGTTGCTCACCCAAATACAAATTTTTTTGATACTTTGGCCAGTCTGCCTCAAGTGACACCCCACTAGCTGTGTAACTTATGAGAAGCTTCGTTACCTTTGCAAGCGGTTTCTTGAAGTTGGTGATGGGATTATGTTGGTGACGATGCATTGGCTACCTTATGAGAGTCATAGTGCTTCCTGCCAGTTGCTCACCCAAATACACATTTTGAGATACTGTGGCCAGTCTGCCTGAAGCGATACGCCACTAGTTGTGTATCTTAAGAGAAACATCGTTACTCTTGCCAACGGTTTCTTGACTTCGAAGCTGAGATTATACTGGTGACGAGATATTGGCTACCCTAAGAGAGTCACAGTGTTTCGTGCCAGTTGCTCACACAAATACACATTTTTTTGATACCTTGGCCAGTCTGCCTCAAGTGACACCCCACTAGCTGTGTATCTTATGAGAAGCTTCGTTACCTTTGCAAGCGGTTTCTTGAAGTTGGTGATGGGATTATGTTGGTGGCGAGGCATTGGCTACCTTAAGAGAGTCATAGTGCTTCCTGCCAGTTGCTCACCCAAATACACATTTTGAGATAGTGTGGCCAGTCTGCCTGATGCGATACGCCACTAGTTGTGTATCTTAAGAGAAACATCGTTACTCTTGCCAGCGGTTTCTTGACTTTGAAGCTGAGATTATACTGGTGACGAGATATTGGCTGCCCTAAGAGAGTCACAGTGTTTCGTGCCAGTTGCTCACACAAATACACATTTTTAGATACTGTTTCGTGTGCCTGAAGCTATACGCCACTAGTTGTGTATCTTAAGAGAAACATCGTTACTTTTGCCAGGGGTTTCTAGAAGTTGCTGATTTGATTCTGCTGGTGACGAGGCATTGGCTACCTCAAGAGAGTCATAGAGATTCCTGCCAGTTCTTCACCCCAATACACATTTTTTAGATACTCTTTCCAGTCTGCCTGATAGCTACGCCACTAGTTGTGTATCTTAAGAGTCATTGTAACTTTTGCCAGGGGTTTCTTGAAGTTGCTGATGTGATTATGCTGGTGACGAGGCATTGGCTACCCTATGAGTGTCATAGTGATTCCTGCTAGTTGCTCACCCAAATACACATTTTTTTGATACTTTGGCCAGTCTGCCTCAAGTGACACCCCACTAGCTGTGTATCTTATGAGAAGCTTCGTTACCTTTGCAAGCGGTTTCTTGAAGTTGGTGATGGGATTATGTTGGTGACGAGGCATTGGCTATCTTAAGAGAGTCATTGTGCTTCCTGCCAGTTGCTCACCCAAATACACATTTTGAGATACTGTGGCCAGTCTGCCTGAAGCGATACGCCACTAGTTGTGTATCTTAAGAGAAACATCGTTACTCTTGGCAGCGGTTTCTTGACTTTGAAGCTGTGATTATACTGGTGACGAGATATTGGTTACCCTAAGAGAGTAACAGTGTTTCGTGCCAGTTGCTCACCCAAATACACATTTTTTAGATACTGTTTCCAGTGTGCCTGAAGCGATACGCCACTAGTTGTGTATCTTAAGAGAAACATCGTTACTTTTGCCAGGGGTTTCTAGAAGTTGCTGATTTGATTCTGCTGGTGACGAGGCATTGGCTACCTCAAGAGAGTCATAGAGATTCCTGCCAGTTCTTCACCCAAATACACATTTTTTAGATACTCTTTCCAGTCTGCCTGATAGCTACGCCACTAGTTGTGTATCTTAAGAGTCATTGTAACTTTTGCCAGGGGTTTCTTGAAGTTGCTGATGTGATTATGCTGGTGACGAGGCATTGGCTACCCTATGAGTGTCATAGTGATTCCTGCTAGTTGCTCACCCAAATACACATTTTTTTGATAGTTTGGCCAGTCTGCCGCAAGTGACACCCCACTAGCTGTGTATCTTATGAGAAGATTCGTTACCTTTGCAAGCGGTTTCTTGAAGTTGGTGATGGGATTACGTTGGTGACGAGGCATTGGCTACCTTAAGAGAGTCATAGTGCTTCCTGCCAGTTGCTCACCCAAATACACATTTTGAGATACTGTGGCCAGTCTGCCTGAAGCGATACGCCACTAGTTGTGTATCTTAAAGAGAAACATCGTTACTCTTGCCAGCGGTTTCTTGACTTTGAAGCTGTGATTATACTGGTGACGAGATATTGGTTACCCTAAGAGAGTCACAGTGTTTCGTGCCAGTTGCTCACCCAAATACACATTTTTAGATACTCTTTCCAGTCCGCCTGATAGCTACGCCACTAGTTGTGTATCTTAAGAGTCATTGTAACTTTTGCCAGGTGTTTCTTGAAGTTGCTGATGTGATTATGCTGGTGACGAGGCATTGGCTACCCTATGAGTGTCATAGTGATTCCTGCTAGTTGCTCACTCAAATACACATTTTTTTGATACTTTCGCCAGTCTGCCTCAAGTGACACCCCACTAGCTGTGTATCTTATGAGAAGCTTCGTTACCTTTGCAAGCGGTTTCTTGAAGTTGGTGATGGGATTATGTTGGTGACGAGGCATTGGCTACCTTAAGAGAGTCATAGTGCTTCCTGCCAGTTGCTCACCCAAATACACATTTTGAGATACTGTGGCCAGTCTGCCTGAAGCGATACGCCACTAGTTGTGTATCTTAAGAGAAACATCGTTACTCTTGCCAGCGGTTTCTTGACTTTGAAGCTGTGATTATACTGGTGACGAGATATTGGCTACCCTAAGAGTGTCACAGTGTTTCGTGCCAGTTGCTCACCCCAATACACATTTTTTAGATACTGTTTCCAGTGTGCCTGAAGCGATACGCCACTAGTTGTGTATCTTAAGAGAAACATCGTAACTTTTGCCAGGGGTTTCTAGAAGTTGCTGATTTGATTCTGCTGGTGACGAGGCATTGGCTACCTCAAGAGAGTCATAGAGATTCCTGCCAGTTCTTCACCCAAATACACATTTTTTAGATACTCTTTCCAGTCTGCCTGATAGCTACGCCACTAGTTGTGTATCTTAAGAGTCGTTGTAACTTTTGCCAGGGGTTTCTTGAAGTTGCTGATGTGATTATGCTGGTGACGAGGCATTGGCTACCCTATGAGTGTCATAGTGATTCCTGCTAGTTGCTCACCCAAATACAAATTTTTTTGATACTTTGGCCAGTCTGCCTCAAGTGACACCCCACTAGCTGTGTAACTTATGAGAAGCTTCGTTACCTTTGCAAGCGGTTTCTTGAAGTTGGTGATGGGATTATGTTGGTGACGATGCATTGGCTACCTTATGAGAGTCATAGTGCTTCCTGCCAGTTGCTCACCCAAATACACATTTTGAGATACTGTGGCCAGTCTGCCTGAAGCGATACGCCACTAGTTGTGTATCTTAAGAGAAACATCGTTACTCTTGCCAACGGTTTCTTGACTTCGAAGCTGAGATTATACTGGTGACGAGATATTGGCTACCCTAAGAGAGTCACAGTGTTTCGTGCCAGTTGCTCACACAAATACACATTTTTTTGATACCTTGGCCAGTCTGCCTCAAGTGACACCCCACTAGCTGTGTATCTTATGAGAAGCTTCGTTACCTTTGCAAGCGGTTTCTTGAAGTTGGTGATGGGATTATGTTGGTGGCGAGGCATTGGCTACCTTAAGAGAGTCATAGTGCTTCCTGCCAGTTGCTCACCCAAATACACATTTTGAGATAGTGTGGCCAGTCTGCCTGATGCGATACGCCACTAGTTGTGTATCTTAAGAGAAACATCGTTACTCTTGCCAGCGGTTTCTTGACTTTGAAGCTGAGATTATACTGGTGACGAGATATTGGCTGCCCTAAGAGAGTCACAGTGTTTCGTGCCAGTTGCTCACACAAATACACATTTTTAGATACTGTTTCGTGTGCCTGAAGCTATACGCCACTAGTTGTGTATCTTAAGAGAAACATCGTTACTTTTGCCAGGGGTTTCTAGAAGTTGCTGATTTGATTCTGCTGGTGACGAGGCATTGGCTACCTCAAGAGAGTCATAGAGATTCCTGCCAGTTCTTCACCCCAATACACATTTTTTAGATACTCTTTCCAGTCTGCCTGATAGCTACGCCACTAGTTGTGTATCTTAAGAGTCATTGTAACTTTTGCCAGGGGTTTCTTGAAGTTGCTGATGTGATTATGCTGGTGACGAGGCATTGGCTACCCTATGAGTGTCATAGTGATTCCTGCTAGTTGCTCACCCAAATACACATTTTTTTGATACTTTGGCCAGTCTGCCTCAAGTGACACCCCACTAGCTGTGTATCTTATGAGAAGCTTCGTTACCTTTGCAAGC
Organism: Schistocerca nitens; assembly: GCF_023898315.1. Classification (NCBI taxonomy): domain Eukaryota; kingdom Metazoa; phylum Arthropoda; class Insecta; order Orthoptera; family Acrididae; genus Schistocerca; species Schistocerca nitens. Next base: position 120,284,469 of record NC_064616.1, read on the forward strand.
GGTTTCTTGAAGTTGGTGATGGGATTATGTTGGTGACGATGCATTGGCTACCTTAAGAGAGTCATAGTGCTTCCTGCCAGTTGCTCACCCTAATACACATTTTGAGATACTGTGGCCAGTCTGCCTGAAGCGATACGCCACTAGTTGTGTATCTTAAGAGAAACATAGTTACTCTTGCCAACGGTTTCTTGACTTTGAAGCTGAGATTATACTGGTGACGAGATATTGGCTGCCCTAAGAGAGTCACAGTGTTTCGTGCCAGTTGCTCACAGAAATACACGTTTTTAGATACTGTTTCGTGTGCCTGAAGCTATACGCCACTAGTTGTGTATCTTAAGAGATACATCGTTACTTTTGCCAGGGGTTTCTAGAAGTTGCTGATTTGATTCTGCTGTTGACGAGGCATTGGCTACCTCAAGAGAGTCATAGAGATTCCTGCCAGTTCTTCACCCAAATACACATTTTTTAGATACTCTTTCCAGTCTGCCTGATAGCTACGCCACTAGTTGTGTATCTTAAGAGTCATTGTAACTTTTGCCAGGGGTTTCTTGAAGTTGCTGATGTGATTATGCTGGTGACGAGGCATTGGCTACCCTATGAGTGTCATAGTGATTCCTGCTAGTTGCTCACCCAAATACACATTTTTTTGATAGTTTGGCCAGTCTGCCGCAAGTGACACCCCACTAGCTGTGTATCTTATGAGAAGATTCGTTACCTTTGCAAGCGGTTTCTTGAAGTTGGTGATGGGATTACGTTGGTGACGAGGCATTGGCTACCTTAAGAGAGTCATAGTGCTTCCTGCCAGTTGCTCACCCAAATACACATTTTGAGATACTGTGGCCAGTCTGCCTGAAGCGATACGCCACTAGTTGTGTATATTAAGAGAAACATCGTTACTCTTGCCAGCGGTTTCTTGAATTTGAAGCTGTGATTATACTGGTGACGAGATATTGGCTACCTTAAGAGAATCATAGTGCTTTCTGCCAGTTGGTCACCCAAATACACATTTTGAGATACTGTGGCCTGTCTGCCTGAAGCGATACGCCACTAGTTGTGTATCTTAAGAGAAACATCGTTACTCTTGCCAGCGGTTTCTTGACTTTGAAGCTGTGATTATACTGGTGACGAGATATTGGTTACCCTAAGAGAGTCACAGTGTTTCGTGACAGTTGCTCACCCAAATACACATTTTTTAGATACTCTTTCCAGTCCGCCTGATAGCTACGCCACTAGTTGTGTATCTTAAGAGTCATTGTAACTTTTGCCAGGGGTTTCTTGAAGTTGCTGATGTGATTATGCTGGTGACGAGGCATTGGCTACCCTATGAGTGTCATAGTGATTCCTGCTAGTTGCTCACTCAAATACACATTTTTTTGATACTTTCGCCAGTCTGCCTCAAGTGACACCCCTCTAGCTGTGTATCTTATGAGAAGCTTCGTTACCTTTGCAAGCGGTTTCTTGAAGTTGGTGATGGGATTATGTTGGTGACGAGGCATTGGCTACCTTAAGAGAGTCATAGTGCTTCCTGCCAGTTGCTCACCCAAATACACATTTTGAGATTCTGTGGCCAGTCTGCCTGAAGCGATACGCCACTAGTTGTGTATCTTAAGAGAAACATCGTTACTCTTGCCAGCGGTTTCTTGACTTTGAAGCTGTGATTATGCTGGTGACGAGATATTGGCTACCCTAAGAGAGTCACAGTGTTTCGTGCCAGTTGCTCACCCCAATACACATTTTTTAGATACTGTTTCCAGTGTGCCTGAAGCGATACGCCACTAGTTGTGTATCTTAAGAGAAACATCGTAACTTTTGCCAGGGGTTTCTAGAAGTTGCTGATTTGATTCTGCTGGTGACGAGGCATTGGCTACCTCAAGAGAGTCATAGAGATTCCTGCCAGTTCTTCACCCAAATACACATTTTTTAGATACTCTTTCCAGTCTGCCTGATAGCTACGCCACTAGTTGTGTATCTTAAGAGTCATTGTAACTTTTGCCAGGGGTTTCTTGAAGTTGCTGATGTGATTATGCTGGTGACGAGGCATTGGCTACCCTATGAGTGTCATAGTGATTCCTGCTAGTTGCTCATCCAAATACACATTTTTTGATACTTCGGCCAGTCTGCCTCAAGTGACACCCCACTAGCTGTGTATCTTATGAGAAGCTCCGTTGCCTTTGCAAGCGGTTTCTTAAAGTTGGTGATGGGATTATGTTGGTGACGAGGCATTGGCTATCTTAAGAGAGTCATAGTGCTTCCTGCCAGTTGCTCACCCAAATACACATTTTGAGATACTGTGGCCAGTCTGCCTGAAGCGATACGCCACTAGTTGTGTATCTTAAGAGAAACATCGTTACTCTTGCCAGCGGTTTCTTGACTTTGAAGCTGTGATTATACTGGTGACGACATATTGGTTACCCTAAGAGAGTCACAGTGTTTCGTGCCAGTTGCTCACCCAAATACACATTTTTTAGATACTGTTTCCAGTGTGCCTGAAGCGATACGCCACTAGTTGTGTATCTTAAGAGAAACGTCGTTACTTTTGCCAGGGGTTTCTAGAAGTTGCTGATTTGATTCTGCTGGTGCGAGGCATTGGCTACCTCAAGAGAGTCATAGAGATTCCTGCCAGTTCTTCACCCAAATACACATTTTTTAGATACTCTTTCCAGTCTGCCTGATAGCTACGCCACTAGTTGTGTATCTTAAGAGTCATTGTAACTTTTGCCAGGGGTTTCTTGAAGTTGCTGATGTGATTATGCTGGTGACGAGGCATTGGCTACCCTATGAGTGTCATAGTGATTCCTGCTAGTTGCTCACCCAAATACACATTTTTTTGATAGTTTGGCCAGTCTGCCTCAAGTGACACCCCACTAGCTGTGTATCTTATGAGAAGCTTCGTTACCTTTGCAAGCGGTTTCTTGAAGTTGGTGATGGGATTATGTTGGTGACGAGGCATTGGCTACCCTAAGAGAGTCACAGTGTTTCGTGCCAGTTGCTCACCCAAATACACATTTTTTAGATACTGTTTCCAGTGTGCCTAAAGCGATACGCCACTAGTTGTGTATCTTAAGAGAAACATCGTTACTCTTGCCAGCGGTTTCTTGACTTTGAAGCTGTGATTATACTGGTGACGAGATATTGGCTACCTTAAGAGAGTCATAGTGCTTTCTGCCAGTTGGTCACCCAAATACACATTTTGAGATACTGTGGCCAGTCTGCCTGAAGCGATACGCCACTAGTTGTGTATCTTAAGAGACACATCGTTACTCTTGCCAGCGGTTTCTTGACTTTGAAGCTGTGATTATACTGGTGACGAGATATTGGTTACCCTAAGAGAGTCACAGTGTTTCGTGCCAGTTGCTCACCGAAATACACATTTTTAGATAGTCTTTCCAGTCTGCCTGATAGCTACGCCACTAGTTGTGTATCTTAAGAGTCATTGTAACTTTTGCCAGGTGTTTCATGAAGTTGCTGATGTGATTATGCTGGTGACGAGGCATTGGCTACCCTATGAGTGTCATAGTGATTCCTGCTAGTTGCTCACCCAAATACACATTTTTTTGATACTTTGGCCAGTCTGCCTCAAGTGACACCCCACTAGCTGTGTATCTTATGAAAAGCTTCGTTACCTTTGCAAGCGGTTTCTTGAAGTTGGTGATGGGATTATGTTGGTGACGAGGCATTGGCTACCTTACGAGAGTCATAGTGCTTCCTGCCAGTTGCTCACCCAAATACACATTTTGAGATACTGTGGCCAGTCTGCCTGAAGCGATACGCCACTAGTTGTGTATCTTAAGAGAAACATCGTAACTTTTGCCAGGGGTTTCTAGAAGTTGCTGATTTGATTCTGCTGGTGACGAGGCATTGGCTACCTCAAGAGAGTCATAGAGATTCCTGCCAGTTCTTCACCCAAATACACATTTTTTAGATACTCTTTCCAGTCTGCCTGATAGCTACGCTACTAGTTGTGTATCTTAAGAGTCATTGTAACTTTTGCCGGGGGTTTCTTGAAGTTGCTGATGTGATTATGCTGGTGACGAGGCATTGGCTACCCTATGAGTGTCATAGTGATTCCTGCTAGTTGCTCACCCAAATACACATTTTTTTGATACTTTGGCCAGTCTGCCTCAAGTGACACCCCACTAGCTGTGTATCTTATGAGAAGCTTCGTTACCTTTGCAAGCGGTTTCTTGAAGTTGGTGATGGGATTATGTTGGTGACGATGCATTGGCTACCTTAAGAGAGTCATAGTGCTTCCTGCCAGTTGCTCACCCAAATACACATTTTGAGATACTGTGGCCAGTCTGCCTGAAGCGATACGCCACTAGTTGTGTATCTTAAGAGAAACATCGTTACTCTTGCCAACGGTTTCTTGACTTTGAAGCTGAGATTATACTGGTGACGAGATATTGGCTACCCTAAGAGAGTCACAGTGTTTCGTGCCAGTTGGTCACCCACATACACATTTTGAGATACTGTGGCGTCTGCCTGAAGCGATACGCCACTAGTTGTGTATCTTAAGAGAAACATCGTTACTCTTGCCAGCGTTTTCTTGACTTTGAAGCTGTGATTATACTGGTGACGAGATATTGGTTACCCTAAGAGAGTCACAGTGTTTCGTGCCAGTTGCTCACCCAAATACACATTTTTTAGATACTCTTTCCAGTCTGCCTGATAGCTACGCCACTAGTTGTGTATCTTAAGAGTCATTGTAACTTTTGCCAGGGGTTTCTTGAAGTTGCTGATGTGATTATGCTGGTGACGAGGCATTGGCTACCCTATGAGTGTCATAGTGATTCCTGATAGTTGCTCACTCAAATACACATTTTTTTGATACTTTCGCCAGTCTGCCTCAAGTGACACCCCACTAGCTGTGTATCTTATGAGAAGCTTCGTTACCTTTGCAAGCGGTTTCTTGAAGTTGGTGATGGGATTATGTTGGTGACGAGGCATTGGCTACCTTAAGAGAGTCATAGTGCTTCCTGCCAGTTGCTCACCCAAATACACATTTTGAGATACTGTGGCCAGTCTGCCTGAAGCGATACGCCACTAGTTGTGTATCTTAAGAGAAACATCGTTACCCTTGCCAGCGGTTTCTTGACTTTGAAGCTGTGATTATACTGGTGACGAGATATTGGCTACCCTAAGAGAGTCACAGTGTTTCGTGCCAGTTGCTCACCCCAATACACATTTTTTAGATACTGTTTCCAGTGTAACTGAAGCGATACGCCACTAGTTGTGTATCTTAAGAGAAACATCGTAACTTTTGCCAGGGGTTTCTAGAAGTTGCTGATTTGATTCTGCTGGTGACGAGGCATTGGCTACCTCAAGAGAGTCATAGAGATTCCTGCCAGTTCTTCACCAAAATACACATTTTTTAGATACTCTTTCCAGTCTGCCTGATAGCTACGCCACTAGTTGTGTATCTTAAGAGTCATTGTAACTTTTGCCAGGGGTTTCTTGAAGTTGCTGATGTGATTATGCTGGTGACGAGGCATTGGCTACCCTAAGAGAGTCACAGTGTTTCGTGCCAGTTGCTCACCCAAATACACATTTTTTAGATACTCTTTCCAGTCTGCCTGATAGCTACGCCACTAGTTGTGTATCTTAAGAGTCATTGTAACTTTTGCCAGGTGTTTCTTGAAGTTGCTGATGTGATTATGCTCTTGGCGAGGCATTGGCTACCCTATGAGTGTCATAGTGATTCCTGCTAGTTGCTCACCCAAATACACATTTTTTTGATACTTTGGCCAGTCTGCCTCAAGTGACACCCCACTAGCTGTGTATCTTATGAAAAGCTTCGTTACCTTTGCAAGCGGTTTCTTGAAGTTGGTGATGGGATTATGTTGGTGACGAGGCATTGGCTACCTTACGAGAGTCATAGTGCTTCCTGCCAGTTGCTCACCCAAATACACATTTTGAGATACTGTGTCCAGTCTGCCTGAAGCGATACGCCACTAGTTGTGTATCTTAAGAGAAACATCGTAACTTTTGCCAGGGGTTTCTAGAAGTTGCTGATTTGATTCTGCTGGTGACGAGGCATTGGCTACCTCAAGAGAGTCATAGAGATTCCGCCAGTTCTTCACCCAAATACACATTTTTAGATACTCTTTCCAGTCTGCCTGATAGCTACGCCACTAGTTGTGTATCTTAAGAGTCATTGTAACTTTTGCCAGGGGTTTCTTGAAGTTGCTGATGTGATTATGCTGGTGACGAGGCATTGGCTACCCTATGAGTGTCATAGTGATTCCTGCTAGTTGCTCACCCAAATACACATTTTTTGATACTTTGGCCAGTCTGCCTCAAGTGACACCCCACTAGCTGTTTAACTTATGAGAAGCTTCGTTACCTTTGCAAGCGGTTTCTTGAAGTTGGTGATGGGATTATGTTGGTGACGATGCATTGGCTACCTTAAGAGAGTCATACTGCTTCCTGCCAGTTGCTCACCTAAATACACATTTTGAGATACTGTGGCCAGTCTGCCTGAAGCGATACGCCACTAGTTGTGTATCTTAAGAGAAACATCGTTACTCTTGCCAACGGTTTCTTGACTTTGAAGCTGAGATTATACTGGTGACGAGATATTGGTTACCCTAAGAGAGTCACAGTGTTTCGTGCCAGTTGCTCACACAAATACACATTTTTTTGATACTTTGGCCAGTCTGCCTCAAGTGACACCCCACTAGCTGTGTATCTTATGAGAAGCTTCGTTACCTTTGCAAGCGGTTTCTTGAAGTTGGTGATGGGAATATGTTGGTGACGAGACATTGACTACCTTAAGAGAGTCATAGTGCTTCCTGCCAGTTGCTCACCCAAATACACATTTTGAGATACTGTGGCCAGTCTGCCTGAAGCGATACGCCACTAGTTGTGTATCTTAAGAGAAACATCGTTGCTCTTGCCAGCGGTTTCTTGACTTTGAAGCTGAGATTATACTGGTGACGAGATATTGGCTGCCCTAAGAGAGTCACAGTGTTTCGTGCCAGTTGCTCACACAAATACACATTTTTAGATACTGTTTCGTGTGCCTGAAGCTATACGCCACTAGTTGTGTATCTTAAGAGAAACATCGTTACTTTTGCCAGGGGTTTCTAGAAGTTGCTGATTTGATTCTGCTGTTGACGAGGCATTGGCTACCTCAAGAGAGTCATAGAGATTCCTGCCAGTTCTTCACCCAAATACACATTTTTTAGATACTCTTTCCAGTCTGCCTGATAGCTACGCCACTAGTTGTGTATCTTAAGAGTCATTGTAACTTTTGCCAGGGGTTTCTTGAAGTTGCTGATGTGATTATGCTGGTGACGAGGCATTGGCTACCCTATGAGTGTCATAGTGATTCCTGCTAGTTGCTCACCCAAATACACATTTTTTGATACTTCGGCCAGTCTGCCTCAAGTGACACCCCACTAGCTGTGTATCTTATGAGAAGCTTCGTTACCTTTGCAAGCGGTTTCTTGAAGTTGGTGATGGGATTATGTTGGTGACGAGGCATTGGCTATCTTAAGAGAGTCATAGTGCTTCCTGCCAGTTGCTCACCCAAATACACATTTTGAGATACTGTGGCCAGTCTGCCTGAAGCGATACGCCACTAGTTGTGTATCTTAAGAGATACATCGTTACTCTTGCCAGCGGTTTCTTGACTTTGAAGCTGTGATTATACTGGTGACGAGATATTGGTTACCCTAAGAGAGTCACAGTGTTTCGTGCCAGTTGCTCACCCAAATACACATTTTTTAGATACTGTTTCCAGTGTGCCTGAAGCGATACGCCACTAGTTGTGTATCTTAAGAGAAACATCGTTACTTTTGCCAGGGGTTTCTAGAAGTTGCTGATTTGATTCTGCTGGTGACGAGGCATTGGCTACCTCAAGAGAGTCATAGAGATTCCTGCCAGTTCTTCACCCAAATACACATTTTTTAGATACTCTTTCCAGTCTGCCTGATAGCTACGCCACTAGTTGTGTATCTTAAGAGTCATTGTAACTTTTGCCAGGGGTTTCTTGAAGTTGCTGATGTGATTATGCTGGTGACGAGGCATTGGCTACCCTATGAGTGTCATAGTGATTCCTGCTAGTTGCTCACCCAAATACACATTTTTTTTATACTTTGGCCAGTCTGCCGCAAGTGACACCCCACTAGCTGTGTATCTTATGAGAAGATTCGTTACCTTTGCAAGCGGTTTCTTGAAGTTGGTGATGGGATTACGTTGGTGACGAGGCATTGGCTACCTTAAGAGAGTCATAGTGCTTCCTGCCAGTTGCTCACCCAAATACACATTTTGAGATACTGTGGCCAGTCAGCCTGAAGCGATACGCCACTAGTTGTGTATCTTAAGAGAAACATCGTTACTCTTGCCAGCGGTTTCTTGACTTTGAAGCTGTGATTATACTGGTGACGAGATATTGGTTACCCTAAGAGAGTCACAGTGTTTCGTGTCAGTTGCTCACCCAAATACACATTTTTTAGATACTCTTTCCAGTCTGCCTGATAGCTACGCCACTAGTTGTGTATCTTAAGAGTCATTGTAACTTTTGCCAGGGGTTTCTTGAAGTAGCTGATGTGATTATGCTGGTGACGAGGCATTGGCTACCCTATGAGTGTCATAGTGATTCCTGCTAGTTGCTCACCCAAATACACATTTTTTGATACTTCGGCCAGTCTGCTTCAAGTGACACCCCACTAGCTGTGTATCTTATGAGAAGCTTCGTTGCCTTTGCAAGCGGTTTCTTAAAGTTGGTGATGGGATTATGTTGGTGACGAGGCATTGGCTATCTTAAGAGAGTCATAGTGCTTCCTGCCAGTTGCTCACCCAAATACACATTTTGAGATACTGTGGCCTGAAGCGATACGCCACTAGTTGTGTATCTTAAGAGAAACATCGTTACTCTTGCCAGCGGTTTCTTGACTTTGAAGCTGTGATTATACTGGTGACGAGATATTGGTTACCCTAAGAGAGTCACAGTGTTTCGTGTCAGTTGCTCACCCAAATACACATTTTTTAGATACTCTTTCCAGTCTGCCTGATAGCTACGCCACTAGTTGTGTATCTTAAGAGTCATTGTAACTTTTGCCAGGGGTTTCTTGAAGTTGCTGATGTGATTATGCTGGTGACGAGGCATTGGCTACCCTATGAGTGTCATAGTGATTCCTGCTAGTTGCTCACCCAAATACACATTTTTTTGATAGTTTGGCCAGTCTGCCGCAAGTGACACCCCACTAGCTGTGTATCTTATGAGAAGATTCGTTACCTTTGCAAGCGGTTTCTTGAAGTTGGTGATGGGATTACGTTGGTGACGAGGCATTGGCTACCTTAAGAGAGTCATAGTGCTTCCTGCCAGTTGCTCACCCAAATACACATTTTGAGATACTGTGGCCAGTCAGCCTGAAGCGATACGCCACTAGTTGTGTATCTTAAGAGAAACATCGTTACTCTTTCCAGCGGTTTCTTGACTTTGAAGCTGTGATTATACTGGTGACGAGATATTGGCTACCTTAAGAGAATCATAGTGCTTTCTGCCAGTTGGTCACCCAAATACACATTTTGAGATACTGTGGCCAGTCTGCCTGAAGCGATACGCCACTAGTTGTGTATCTTAAGAGAAACATCGTTACTCTTGCCAGCGGTTTCTTGACTTTGAAGCTGTGATTATACTGGTGACGAGATATTGGTTACCCTAAGAGAGTCACAGTGTTTCGTGCCAGTTGCTCACCCAAATACACATTTTTTAGATACTCTTTCCAGTCTGCCTGATAGCTACGCCACTAGTTGTGTATCTTAAGAGTCATTGTAACTTTTGCCAGGGGTTTCTTGAAGTTGCTGATGTGATTATGCTGGTGACGAGGCATTGGCTACCCTATGAGTGTCATAGTGATTCCTGCTAGTTGCTCACCCAAATACACATTTTTTTGATACTTTCGCCAGTCTGCCTCAAGTGACACCCCACTAGCTGTGTATCTTATGAGAAGCTTCGTTACCTTTGCAAGCGGTTTCTTGAAGTTGGTGATGGGATTATGTTGGTGACGAGGCATTGGCTACCTTAAGAGAGTCATAGTGCTTCCTGCCAGTTGCTCACCCAAATACACATTTTGAGATACTGTGGCGTCTGCCTGAAGCGATACGCCACTAGTTGTGTATCTTAAGAGAAACATCGTTACTCTTGCCAGCGGTTTCTTGACTTTGAAGCTGTGATTATACTGGTGACGAGATATTGGCTACCCTAAGAGTGTCACAGTGTTTCGTGCCAGTTGCTCACCCCAATACACATTTTTTAGATACTGTTTCCAGTGTGCCTGAGGCGATACGCCACTAGTTGTGTATCTTAAGAGAAACATCGTAACTTTTGCCAGGGGTTTCCAGAAGTTGCTGATTTGATTCTGCTGGTGACGAGGCATTGGCTACCTCAAGAGAGTCATAGAGATTCCTGCCAGTTCTTCACCCAAATACACATTTTTTAGATACTCTTTCCAGTCTGCCTGATAGCTACGCCACTAGTTGTGTATCTTAAGAGTCATTGTAACTTTTGCCAGGGGTTTCTTGAAGTTGCTGATGTGATTATGCTGGTGACGAGGCATTGGCTACCCTATGAGTGTCATAGTGATTCCTGCTAGTTGCACACCCAAATACACATTTTTTTGATACTTTGGCCAGTCTGCCTCAAGTGACACCCCACTAGCTGTGTATCTTATGAGAAGCTTCGTTACCTTTGCAAGCGGTTTCTTGAAGTTGGTGATGGGATTATGTTGGTGACGAGGCATTGGCTACCTTAAGAGAGTCATAGTGCTTTCTGCCAGTTGGTCACCCAAATACACATTTTGAGATACTGTGGCCAGTCTGCCTGAAGCGATACGCCACTAGTTGTGTATCTTAAGAGAAACATCGTTACTCTTGCCAGCGGTTTCTTGACTTTGAAGCTGTGATTATACTGGTGACGAGATATTGGTTACCCTAAGAGAGTCACAGTGTTTCGTGTCAGTTGCTCACCCAAATACACATTTTTTAGATACTCTTTCCAGTCTGCCTGATAGCTACGCCACTAGTTGTGTATCTTAAGAGTCATTGTAACTTTTGCCAGGGGTTTCTTGAAGTTGCTGATGTGATTATGCTGGTGACGAGGCATTGGCTACCCTATGAGTGTCATAGTGATTCCTGCTAGTTGCTCACCCAAATACACAATTTTTTGATACTTCGGCCAGTCTGCTTCAAGTGACACCCCACTAGCTGTGTATCTTATGAGAAGCTTCGTTGCCTTTGCAAGCGGTTTCTTAAAGTTGGTGATGGGATTATGTTGGTGACGAGGCATTGGCTATCTTAAGAGAGTCATAGTGCTTCCTGCCAGTTGCTCACCCAAATACACATTTTGAGATACTGTGGCCTGAAGCGATACGCCACTAGTTGTGTATCTTAAGAGAAACATCGTTACTCTTGCCAGCGGTTTCTTGACTTTGAAGCTGTGATTATACTGGTGACGAGATATTGGTTACCCTAAGAGAGTCACAGTGTTTCGTGCCAGTTGCTCACCCAAATACACATTTTTTAGATACTGTTTCCAGTGTGCCTGAAGCGATACGCCACTAGTTGTGTATCTTAAGAGAAACGTCGTTACTTTTGCCAGGGGTTTCTAGAAGTTGCTGATATGATTCTGCTGGTGACGAGGCATTGGCTACCTCAAGAGAGTCATAGAGATTCCTGCCAGTTCTTCACCCAAATACACATTTTTTAGATACTCTTTCCAGTCTGCCTGATAGCTACGCCACAAGTTGTGTATCTTAAGAGTCATTGTAACTTTTGCAGGGGTTTCTTGAAGTTGCTGATGTGATTATGCTGGTGACGAGGCATTGGCTACCCTATGAGTGTCATAGTGATTCCTGCTAGTTGCTCACAAAATACACATTTTTTTGATAGTTTGGCCAGTCTGCCGCAAGTGACACCCCACTAGCTGTGTATCTTATGAGAAGATTCGTTACCTTTGCAGGCGGTTTCTTGAAGTTGGTGATGGGATTACATTGGTGACGAGGCATTGGCTACCTTAAGAGAGTCATAGTGCTTCCTGCCAGTTGCTCACCCAAATACACATTTTGAGATACTGTGGCCAGTCAGCCTGAAGCGATACGCCACTAGTTGTGTATCTTAAGAGAAACATCGTTACTCTTTCCAGCGGTTTCTTGAATTTGAAGCTGTGATTATACTGGTGACGAGATATTGGCTACCTTAAGAGAATCATAGTGCTTTCTGCCAGTTGGTCACCCAAATACACATTTTGAGATACTGTGGCCAGTCTGCCTGAGGCGATACGCCACTAGTTGTGTATCTTAAGAGAAACATCGTTACTCTTGCCAGCGGTTTCTTGACTTTGAAGCTGTGATTATACTGGTGACGAGATATTGGTTACCCTAAGAGAGTCACAGTGTTTCGTGCCAGTTGCTCACCCAAATACACATTTTTTAGATACTGTTTCCAGTGTGCCTGAAGCGATACGCCACTAGTTGTGTATCTTAAGAGAAACGTCGTTACTTTTGCCAGGGGTTTCTAGAAGTTGCTGATTTGATTCTGCTGGTGACGAGGCATTGGCTACCTCAAGAGAGTCATAGAGATTCCTGCCAGTTCTTCACCCAAATACACATTTTTTAGATACTCTTTCCAGTCTGCCTGATAGCTACGCCACTAGTTGTGTATCTTAAGAGTCATTGTAACTTTTGCCAGGGGTTTCTTGAAGTTGCTGATGTCATTATGCTGGTGACGAGGCATTGGCTACCCTATGAGTGTCATAGTGATTCCTGCCAGTTGCTCACCCAAATACACATTTTTTTGATAGTTTGGCCAGTCTGCCTCAAGTGACACCCCACTAGCTGTGTATCTTATGAGAAGCTTCGTTACCTTTGCAAGCGGTTTCTTGAAGTTGGTGATGGGATTATGTTGGTGACGAGGCATTGGCTACCTTAAGAGAGTCATAGTGCTTCCTGCCAGTTGCTCACCCAAATACACATTTTGAGATACTGTGGCCAGTCTGCCTGAAGCGATACGCCACTAGTTGTGTATCTTAAGAGAAACATCGTTACTCTTGCCAGCGGTTTCTTGACTTTGAAGCTGTGATTATACTGGTGACGAGATATTGGTTACCCTAAGAGAGTCACAGTGTTTCGTGCCAGTTGCTCACCCAAATACACATTTTTTAGATACTGTTTCGTGTGTGCCTGAAGCGATACGCCACTAGTTGTGTATCTTAAGAGAAACATCGTTACTTTTGCCAGGGGTTTCTAGAAGTTGCTGATTTGATTCTGCTGGTGACGAGGCATTGGCTACCTCAAGAGAGTCATAGAGATTCCTGCCAGTTCTTCACCCAAATACACATTTTTTAGATACTCTTTCAAGTCTGCCTGATAGCTACGCCACTAGTTGTGTATCTTAGGAGTCATTGTAACTTTTGCCAGGGGTTTCTTGAAGTTGCTGATGTGATTATGCTGGTGACGAGGCATTGGCTACCCTATGAGTGTCATAGTGATTCCTGCTAGTTGCTCACCCAAATACACATTTTTTTGATACTTTGGCCAGTCTGCCTCAAGTGACACCCCACTAGCTGTGTATCTTATGAGAAGCTTCGTTACCTTTGCAAGCGGTTTCTTGAAGTTGGTGATGGGATTATGTTGGTGACGAGGCATTGGTTACCTTAAGAGAGTCATAGTGCTTTCTGCCGGTTGCTCACCCAAATACACATTTGAGATACTGTGGCCAGTCTGCCTGAAGCGATACGCCACTTGTTGTGTATCTTAAGAGAAACATCGTTACTTTTGCCAGCGGTTTCTTGACTTTGAAGCTGTGATTATACTGGTGACGAGATATTGATTACCGTAAGAGAGTCACAGTGTTTCGTGCCAGTTGCTCACCCAAATACACATTTTTTAGATACTCTTTCCAGTCTGCCTGATAGCTACGCCACTAGTTGTGTATCTTAAGAGTCATTGTAACTTTTGCCAGGGGTTTCTTGAAGTTGCTGATGTCATTATGCTGGTGACGAGGCATTGGCTACCCTATGAGTGTCATAGTGATTCCTGCTAGTTGCTCACCCAAATACACATTTTTTTGATACTTTGGCCAGTCTGCCTCAAGTGACACCCCACTAGCTGTGTATCTTATGAGAAGCTTCGTTACCTTTGCAAGCGGTTTCTTGAAGTTGGTGATGGGATTATGTTGGTGACGAGGCATTGGCTACCTTAAGAGAGTCATAGTGCTTTCTGCCAGTTGGTCACCCAAATACACATTTTGAGATACTGTGGCCAGTCTGCCTGAAGCGATACGCCACTAGTTGTGTATCTTAAGAGAAACATCGTTACTCTTGAAAGCGGTTTCTTGACTTTGAAGCTGTGATTATACTGGTGACGAGATATTGGTTACCATAAGAGAGTCACAGTGTTTCGTGCCAGTTGCTCACCCAAATACACATTTTTTAGATACTGTTTCGTGTGTGCCTGAAGCGATACGCCACTAGTTGTGTATCTTAAGAGAAACATCGTTACTTTTGCCAGGGGTTTCTAGAAGTTGCTGATTTGATTCTGCTGGTGACGAGGCATTGGCTACCTCAAGAGAGTCATAGAGATTCCTGCCAGTTCTTCACCCAAATACACATTTTTTAGATACTCTTTCCAGTCTGCCTGATAGCTACGCCACTAGTTGTGTATCTTAAGAGTCATTGTAACTTTTGCCAGGGGTTTCTTGAAGTTGCTGATGTCATTATGCTGGTGACGAGGCATTGGCTACCCTATGAGTGTCATAGTGATTCCTGCTAGTTGCTCACCCAAATACACATTTTTTTGATACTTTGGCCAGTCTGCCTCAAGTGACACCCCACTAGCTGTGTATCTTATGAGAAGCTTCGTTACCTTTGCAAGCGGTTTCTTGAAGTTGGTGATGGGATTATGTTGGTGAAGAGGCATTGGCTACCTTAAGAGAGTCATAGTGCTTCCTGCCAGTTGCTCACCCAAATACACATTTTGAGATACTGTGGCCAGTCTGCCTGAAGCGATACGCCACTAGTTGTGTATCTTAAGAGAAACATCGTTACTCTTGCCAGCGGTTTCTTGACTTTGAAGCTGAGATTATACTGGTGACGAGATATTGGCTACCCTAAGAGATTCACAGTGTTTCGTGCCAGTTGCTCACACAAATACACATTTTTTAGATACTGTTTCGTGTGCCTGAAGCTATACGCCACTAGTTGTGTATCTTAAGAGAAACATCGTTACTTTTGCCAGGGGTTTCTAGAAGTTGCTGATTTGATGAACCTGGTGACGAGGCATTGGCTACCTCAAGAGAGTCATAGAGATTCCTGCCAGTTCTTCACCCAAATACATATTTTTTAGATACTCTTTCCAGTCTGCCTGATAGCTACGCCACTAGTTGTGTATCTTAAGAGTCATTGTAACTTTTGCCAGGGGTTTCTTGAAGTTGCTGATGTGATTATGCTGGTGACGAGGCATTGGCTACCCTATGAGTGTCATAGTGATTCCTGCTAGTTGCTCACCCAAATACACATTTTTTTGATACTTTGGCCAGTCTGCCTCAAGTGACACCCCACTAGCTGTGTATCTTATGAGAAGCTTCGATACCTTTGCAAGCGGTTTCTTGAAGTTGGAGATGGGATTATGTTGGTGACGAGGCATTGGCTACCTTAAGAGAGTCATAGTGCTTCCTGCCAGTTGCTCACCCAAATACACATTTTGAGATACTGTGGCCAGTCTGCCTGAAGCGATACGCCACTAGTTGTGTATCTTAAGAAAAACATCGTTACTTCTCCAGGGGTTTCTAGAAGTTGCTGATTTGATTCTGCTGCTGACGAGGCATTGGCTACCCCAAGAGAGTCATAGAGATTCCTGCCAGTTCTTCACCCAAATACACATTTTTTAGATACTCTTTACAGTCTGCCTGATAGCTACGCCACTAGTTGTGTATCTTAAGAGTCATTGTAACTTTTGCCAGGGGTTTCTTGAAGTTGCTGATGTCATTATGCTGGTGACGAGGCATTGGCTACCCTGTGAGTGTCATAGTGATTCCTGCTAGTTGCTCACCCAAATACACATTTTTTTGATACTTTGGCCAGTCTGCCTCAAGTGACACCCCACTAGCTGTGTATCTTATGAGAAGCTTCGTTACCTTTGCAAGCGGTTTCTTGAAGTTGGTGATGGGATTATGTTGGTGACGAGGCATTGGCTACCTTAAAAGAGTCATAGTGCTTCCTGCCAGTTGCTCACCCAAATACACATTTTGAGATACTGTGGCCAGTCTGCCTGAAGCGATACGCCACTAGTTGTGTATCTTAAGAGAAACATCGTTACTTTTGCCAGCGGTTTCTTGACTTTGAAGCTGTGATTATACTGGTGACGAGATATTGATTACCCTAAGAGAGTCACAGTGTTTCGTGCCAGTTGCTCACCCAAATACACATTTTTTAGATACTCTTTCCAGTCTGCCTGATAGCTACGCCACTAGTTGTGTATCTTAAGAGTCATTGTAACTTTTGCCAGGGGTTTCTTGAAGTTGCTGATGTCATTATGCTGGTGACGAGGCATTGGCTACCCTATGAGTGTCATAGTGATTCCTGCTAGTTGCTCACTCAAATACACATTTTTTTGATACTTTGGCCAGTCTGCCTCAAGTGACACCCCACTAGCTGTGTATCTTATGAGAAGCTTCGTTACCTTTGCAAGCGGTTTCTTGAAGTTGGTGATGGGATTATGTTGGTGAAGAGGCATTGGCTACCTTAAGAGAGTCATAGTGCTTCCTGCCAGTTGCTCACCCAAATACACATTTTGAGATACTGTGGCCAGTCTGCCTGAAGCGATACGCCACTAGTTGTGTATCTTAAGAGAAACATCGTTACTTTTGCCAGGGGTTTCTAGAAGTTGCTGATTTGATTGTGCTGGTGACGAGGCATTGGCTACCTCAAGAGAGTCATAGAGATTCCTGCCAGTTCTTCACCCAAATACACATTTTTTAGATACTCTTTCCAGTCTGCCTGATAGCTACGCCACTAGTTGTGTATCTTAAGAGTCATTGTAACTTTTGCCAGGGGTTTCTTGAAGTTGCTGATGTGATTATGCTGGTGACGAGGCATTGGCTACCCTATGAGTGTCATAGTGCTTCCTGCCAGTTGCTCACCCAAATACACATTTTGAGATACTGTGGCCAGTCTGCCTGAAGCGATACGCCACTAGTTGTGTATCTTAAGAGAAACATCGTTACTCTTGCCAGCGGTTTCTTGACTTTGAAGCTGAGATTATACTGGTGACGAGATATTGGCTACCCTAAGAGATTCACAGTGTTTCGTGCCAGTTGCTCACACAAATACACATTTTTTAGATACTGTTTCGTGTGCCTGAAGCTATACGCCACTAGTTGTGTATCTTAAGAGAAACATCGTTACTTTTGCCAGGGGTTTCTAGAAGTTGCTGATTTGATTCTGCTGTTGACGAGGCATTGGCTACCTCAAGAGAGTCATAGAGATTCCTGCCAGTTCTTCACCCAAATACACATTTTTTAGATACTCTTTCCAGTCTGCCTGATAGCTACGCCACTAGTTGTGTATCTTAAGAGTCATTGTAACTTTTGCCAGGGGTTTCTTGAAGTTGCTGATGTGATTATGCTGGTGACGAGGCATTGGCTACCCTATGAGTGTCATAGTGATTCCTGCTAGTTGCTCACCCAAATACACATTTTTTGATAATTCGGCCAGTCTGCCTCAAGTGACACCCCACTAGCTGTGTATCTTATGAGAAGCTTCGTTACCTTTGCAAGCGGTTTCTTGAAGTTGGTGATGGGATTATGTTGGTGACGAGGCATTGGCTATCTTAAGAGAGTCATAGTGCTTCCTGCCAGTTGCTCACCCAAATACACATTTTGAGATACTGTGGCCAGTCTGCCTGAAGCGATACGACACTAGTTGTGTATCTTAAGAGAAACATCGTTACTCTTGCCAGCGGTTTCTTGACTTTGAAGCTGTGATTATACTGGTGACGAGATATTGGTTACCCTAAGAGAGTCACAGTGTTTCGTGCCAGTTGCTCACCCAAATACACATTTTTTAGATACTGTTTCCAGTGTGCCTGAAGCGATACGCCACTAGTTGTGTATCTTAAGAGAAACATCGTTACTTTTGCCAGGGGTTTCTAGAAGTTGCTGATTTGATTCACCTGGTGACGAGGCATTGGCTACCTCAAGAGAGTCATAGAGATTCCTGCCAGTTCTTCACCCAAATACACATTTTTTAGATACTCTTTCCAGTCTGCCTGATAGCTACGCCACTAGTTGTGTATCTTAAGAGTCATTGTAACTTTTGCCAGGGGTTTCTTGAAGTTGCTGATGTGATTATGCTGGTGACGAGGCATTGGCTACCCTATGAGAGTCATAGTGATTCCTGCTAGTTGCTCACCCAAATACACATTTTTTTGATACTTTGGCCAGTCTGCCTCAAGTGACACCCCACTAGCTGTGTATCTTATGAGAAGCTTCGTTACCTTTGCAAGCGGTTTCTTGAAGTTGGTGATGGGGTTATGTTGGTGAAGAGGCATTGGCTACCTTAAGAGAGTCATAGTGGTTCCTGCCAGTTGCTCACCCAAATACACATTTTGAGATACTGTGGCCAGTCTGCCTGAAGCGATACGCCACTAGTTGTGTATCTTAAGAGAAACATCGTTACTCTTGCCAGCGGTTTCTTGACTTTGAAGCTGAGATTATACTGGTGACGAGATATTGGTTACCCTAAGAGAGTCACAGTGTTTCGTGCCAGTTGCTCACCCAAATACACATTTTTTAGATACTGTTTCCAGTGTGCCTGAAGCGATACGCCACTAGTTGCGTATCTTAAGAGAAACATCGTTACTTTTGCCAGGGGTTTCTAGAAGTTGCTGATTTGATTCACCTGGTGACGAGGCATTGGCTACCTCAAGAGAGTCATAGAGATTCCTGCCAGTTCTTCACCCAAATACACATTTTTTAGATACTCTTTCCAGTCTGCCTGATAGCTACGCCACTAGTTGTGTATCTTAAGAGTCATTGTAACTTTTGCCAGGGGTTTCTTGAAGTTGCTGATGTGATTATGCTGGTGACGAGGCATTGGCTACCCTATGAGTGTCATAGTGATTCCTGCTAGTTGCTCACCCAAATACACATTTTTTTGATACTTTGGCCAGTCTGCCTCAAGTGACACCCCACTAGCTGTATATCTTATGAGAAGCTTCGTTACCTTTGCAAGCGGTTTCTTGAAGTTGGTGATGGGGTTATGTTGGTGAAGAGGCATTGGTTACCTTAAGAGAGTCATAGTGCTTCCTGCCAGTTGCTCACCCAAATACACATTTTGAGATACTGTGGCCAGTCTGCCTGAAGCGATACGCCACTAGTTGTGTATCTTAAGAGAAACATCGTTACTCTTGCCAGCGGTTTCTTGACTTTGAAGCTGAGATTATACTGGTGACGAGATATTGGCTACCCTAAGAGATTCACAGTGTTTCGTGCCAGTTGCTCACACAAATACACATTTTTTAGATACTGTTTCGTGTGCCTGAAGCTATACGCCACTAGTTGTGTATCTTAAGAGAAACATCGTTACTTTTGCCAGGGGTTTCTAGAAGTTGCTGATTTGATGAACCTGGTGACGAGGCATTGGCTACCTCAAGAGAGTCATAGAGATTCCTGCCAGTTCTTCACCCAAATACACATTTTTTAGATACTCTTTCCAGTCTGCCTCATAGCTACGCCACTAGTTGTGTATCTTAAGAGTCATTGTAACTTTTGCCAGGGGTTTCTTGAAGTTGCTGATGTCATTATGCTGGTGACGAGGCATTGGCTACCCTATGAGTGTCATAGTGATTCCTGCTAGTTGCTCACCCAAATACACATTTTTTTTGATACTTTGGCCAGTCTGCCTCAAGTGACACCCCACTAGCTGTGTATCTTATGAGAAGCTTCGTTACCTTTGCAAGCGGTTTCTTGAAGTTGGTGATGGGATTATGTTGGTGACGAGGCATTGGCTACCTTAAGAGAGTCATAGTGCTTTCTGCCAGTTGGTCACCCAAATACACATTTTGAGATACTGTGGCCAGTCTGCCTGAAGCGATACGCCACTAGTTGTGTATCTTAAGAGAAACATCGTTACTCTTGCCAGCGGTTTCTTGACTTTGAAGCTGTGATTATACTGGTGACGAGATATTGGTTACCCTAAGAGAGTCACAGTGTTTCGTGCCGGTTGCTCACCCAAATACACATTTTTTAGATACTCTTTCCAGTCTGCCTGATAGCTACGCCACTAGTTGTGTATCTTAAGAGTCATTGTAACTTTAGCCAGGGGTTTCTTGAAGTTGCTGATGTGATTATGCTGGTGACGAGGCATTGGCTACCCTATGAGTGTCATAGTGATTCCTGCTAGTTGCTCACCCAAATACACATTTTTTTGATACTTTGGCCAGTCTGCCTCAAGTGACACCCCACTAGCTGTGTATCTTATGAGAAGCTTCGTTACCTTTGCAAGCGGTTTCTTGAAGTTGGTGATGGGATTATGTTGGTGAAGAGGCATTGGCTACCTTAAGAGAGTCATAGTGCTTCCTGCCAGTTGCTCACCCAAATACACATTTTGAGATACTGTGGCCAGTCTGCCTGAAGCGATACGCCACTAGTTGTGTATCTTAAGAGAAACATCGTTACTCTTGCCAGCGGTTTCTTGACTTTGAAGCTGTGATTATACTGGTGACGAGATATTGGCTACCCTAAGAGAGTCACAGTGTTTCGTGCCAGTTGCTCACCCAAATACACATTTTTTAGATACTGTTTCCAGTGTGCCTGAAGCGATACGCCACTAGATGTGTATCTTAAGAGAAACATCGTTACTTTTGCCAGGGGTTTCTAGAAGTTGCTGATTTGATTGTGCTGGTGACGAGGCATTGGCTACCTCAAGAGAGTCATAGAGATTCCTGCCAGTTCTTCACCCAAATACACATTTTTTAGATACTCTTTCCAGTCTGCCTGATAGCTACGACACTAGTTGTGTATCTTAAGAGTCATTGTAACTTTTGCCAGGGGTTTCTTGAAGTTGCTGATGTGATTATGCTGGTGACGAGGCATTGGCTACCCTATGAGTGTCATAGTGATTCCTGCTAGTTGCTCACCCAAATACACATTTTTTTGATACTTTGGCCAGTCTGCCTCAAGTGACACCCCACTAGCTGTGTATCTTATGAGAAGCTTCGTTACATTTGCAAGCGGTTTCTTGAAGTTGGTGATGGGATTATGTTGGTGACGAGGCATTGGCTACCTTAAGAGAGTCATAGTGCTTCCTGCCAGTTGCTCACCCAAATACACATTTTGAGATACTGTGGCCAGTCTGCCTGAAGCGATACGCCACTAGTTGTGTATCTTAAGAGAAACATCGTTACTCTTGCCAGCGGTTTCTTGACTTTGAAGCTGAGATTATACTGGTGACGAGATATTGGCTACCCTAAGAGATTCACAGTGTTTCGTGAAAGTTGCTCACACAAATACACATTTTTTAGATACTGTTTCGTGTGCCTGAAGCTATACGCCACTAGTTGTGTATCTTAAGAGAAACATCGTTACTTTTGCCAGGGGTTTCTAGAAGTTGCTGATTTGATTCTGCTGTTGACGAGGCATTGGCTACCTCAAGAGAGTCATAGAGATTCCTGCCAGTTCTTCACCCAAATACACATTTTTTAGATACTCTTTCCCGTCTGCCTGATAGTTACGCCACTAGTTGTGTATCTTAAGAGTCATTGTAACTTTTGCCAGGGGTTTCTTGAAGTTGCTGATGTGAGTATGCTGGTGACGAGGCATTGGCTACCCTATGAGTGTCATAGTGATTCCTGCTAGTTGCTCACCCAAATACACATTTTTTGATAATTCGGCCAGTCTGCCTCAAGTGACACCCCACTAGCTGTGTATCTTATGAGAAGCTTCGTTACCTTTGCAAGCGGTTTCTTGAAGTTAGTGATGGGATTATGTTGGTGACGAGGCATTGGCTATCTTAAGAGAGTCATAGTGCTTCCTGCCAGTTGCTCACCCAAATACACATTTTGAGATACTGTGGCCAGTCTGCCTGAAGCGATACGCCACGAGTTGTGTATCTTAAGAGAAACATCGTTACTCTTGCCAGCGGTTTCTTGACTTTGAAGCTGTGATTATACTGGTGACGAGATATTGGTTACCCTAAGAGAGTCACAGTGTTTCGTGCCAGTTGCTCACCCAAATACACATTTTTTAGATACTGTTTCCAGTGTGCCTGAAGCGATACGCCACTAGTTGTGTATCTTAAGAGAAACATCGTTACTTTTGCCAGGGGTTTCTAGAAGTTGCTGATTTTATTCAGCTGGTGACGAGGCATTGGCTACCTCAAGAGAGTCATAGAGATTCCTGCCAGTTCTTCACCCAAATACACATTTTTTAGATACTCTTTCCAGTCTGCCTGATAGCTACGCCACTAGTTGTGTATCTTAAGAGTCATTGTAACTTTTGCCAGGGGTTTCTTGAAGTTGCTGATGTGATTATGCTGGTAACGAGGCATTGGCTACCCTATGAGTGTCATAGTGATTCCTGCTAGTTGCTCACCCAAATACACATTTTTTTGATACTTTGGCCAGTCTGCCTCAAGTGACACCCCACTAGCTGTGTATCTTATGAGAAGCTTCATTACCTTTGCAAGCGGTTTCTTGAAGTTTGTGATGGGATTATGTTGGTGACGTGGCATTGGCTACCTTAAGAGAGTCATAGTGCTTCCTTCCAGTTGCTCACCCAAATACACATTTTGAGATACTGTGGCCAGTCTGCCTGAAGCGATACGCCACTAGTTGTGTATCTTAAGAGAAACATCGTTACTCTTGCCAGCGGTTTCTTGACTTTGAAGCTGTGATTATACTGGTGACGAGATATTGGCTACCCTAAGAGAGTCACAGTGTTTCGTGCCAGTTGCTCACACAAATACACATTTTTTAGATACTGTTTCGTGTGCCTGAAGCTATACGCCACTAGTTGTGTATCTTAAGAGAAACATCGTTACTTTTGCCAGGGGTTTCTAGAAGTTGCTGATTTGATTCTGCTGTTGACGAGGCATTGGCTACCTCAAGAGAGTCATAGAGATTCCTGCCAGTTCTTCACCCAAATACACATTTTTTAGATACTCTTTCCAGTCTGCCTGATAGCTACGCCACTAGTTGTGTATCTTAAGAGTCATTGTAACTTTTGCCAGGGGTTTCTTGAAGTTGCTGATGTGATTATGCTGGTGACGAGGCATTGGCTACCCTATGAGTGTCATAGTGATTCCTGCTAGTTGCTCACCCAAATACACATTTTTTGATAATTCGGCCAGTCTGCCTCAAGTGACACCCCACTAGCTGTGTATCTTATGAGAAGCTTCGTTACCTTTGCAAGCGGTTTCTTGAAGTTGGTGATGGGATTATGTTGGTGACGAGGCATTGGCTATCTTAAGAGAGTCATAGTGCTTCCTGCCAGTTGCTCACCCAAATACACATTTTGAGATACTGTGGCCAGTCTGCCTGAAGCGATACGCCACTATTTGTGTATCTTAAGAGAAACATCGTTACTCTTGCCAGCGGTTTCTTGACTTTGAAGCTGTGATTATACTGGTGACGAGATATTGGCTACCCTAAGAGAGTCACAGTGTTTCGTGCCAGTTGCTCACCCAAATACACATTTTTTAGATACTGTTTCCAGTGTGCCTGAAGCGATACGCCACTAGTTGTGTATCTTAAGAGAAACATCGTTACTTTTGCCAGGGGTTTCTACAAGTTGCTGATTTGATTCAGCTGGTGACGAGGCATTGGCTACCTCAAGAGAGTCATAGAGATTCCTGCCAGTTCTTCACCCAAATACACATTTTTTAGATACTCTTTCCAGTCTGCCTGATAGCTACGCCACTAGTTGTGTATCTTAAGAGTCATTGTAACTTTTGCCAGGGGTTTCTTGAAGTTGCTGATGTGATTTTGCTGGTGACGAGGCATTGGCTACCCTATGAGTGTCATAGTGATTCCTGCTAGTTGCTCACCCAAATACACATTTTTTGATAATTCGGCCAGTCTGCCTCAAGTGACACCCCACTAGCTGTGTATCTTATGAGAAGCTTCGTTACCTTTGCAAGCGGTTTCTTGAAGTTGGTGATGGGATTATGTTGGTGACGAGGCATTGGCTATCTTAAGAGAGTCATAGTGCTTCCTGCCAGTTGCTCACCCAAATACACATTTTGAGATACTGTGGCCAGTCTGCCTGAAGCGATACGCCACTAGTTGTGTATCTTAAGAGAAACATCGTTACTCTTGCCAGCGGTTTCTTGACTTTGAAGCTGTGATTATACTGGTGACGAGATATTGGCTACCCTAAGAGAGTCACAGTGTTTCGTGCCAGTTGCTCACACAAATACACATTTTTTAGTTACTGTTTCCAGTGTGCCTGAAGCGATACGCCCCTAGTTGTGTATCTTAAGAGAAACATCGTTACTTTTGCCAGGGGTTTCTAGAAGTTGCTGATTTGATTCAGCTGGTGACGAGGCATTGGCTACCTCAAGAGAGTCATAGAGATTCCTGCCAGTTCTTCACCCAAATACACATTTTTTAGATACTCTTTCCAGTCTGCCTCATAGCTACGCCACTAGTTGTGTATCTTAAGAGTCATTGTAACTTTTGCCAGGGGTTTCTTGAAGTTGCTGATGTCATTATGCTGGTGACGAGGCATTGGCTACCCTATGAGTGTCATAGTGATTCCTGCTAGTTGCTCACCCAATTACACATTTTTTGATAATTCGGCCAGTCTGCCTCAAGTGACACCCCACTAGCTGTGTATCTTATGAGAAGCTTCGTTACCTTTGCAAGCGGTTTCTTGAAGTTGGTGATGGGATTATGTTGGTGACGAGGCATTGGCTATCTTAAGAGAGTCATAGTGCTTTCTGCCGGTTGCTCACCCAAATACACATTTTGAGATACTGTGGCCAGTCTGCCTGAAGCGATACGCCACTAGTTGTGTATCTTAAGAGAAACATCGTTACTCTTGCCAGCGGTTTCTTGACTTTGAAGCTGTGATTATACTGGTGACGAGATATTGATTACCCTAAGAGAGTCACAGTGTTTCGTACCAGTTGCTCACCCAAATACACATTTTTTAGATACTCTTTCCAGTCTGCCTGATAGCTACGCCACTAGTTGTGTATCTTAAGAGTCATTGTAACTTTTGCCAGGGGTTTCTTGAAGTTGCTGATGTCATTATGCTGGTGACGGGGCATTGGCTACCCTATGAGTGTCATAGTGATTCCTGCTAGTTGCTCACCCAAATACACATTTTTTTGATACTTTGGCCAGTCTGCCTCAAGTGACACCCCACTAGCTGTGTATCTTATGAGAAGCTTCGTTACCTTTGCAAGCGGTTTCTTGAAGTTGGTGATGGGATTATGTTGGTGACGAGGCATTGGCTACCTTAAGAGAGTCATAGTGCTTTCTGCCAGTTGCTCACCCAAATACACATTTTGAGATACTGTGGCCAGTCTGCCTGAAGCGATACGCCACTAGTTGTGTATCTTAAGAGAAACATCGCTACTCTTGCCAGCGGTTTCTTGACTTTGAAGCTGTGATTATACTGGTGACGAGATATTGGTTACCCTAAGAGAGTCACAGTGTTTCGTGCCAGTTGCTCACCCAAATACACATTTTTTAGATACTGTTTCGTGTGTGCCTGAAGCGATACGCCACTAGTTGTGTATCTTAAGAGAAACATCGTTACTTTTGCCAGGGGTTTCTAGAAGTTGCTGATTTGATTCTGCTGGTGACGAGGCATTGGCTACCTCAAGAGAGTCATAGAGATTCCTGCCAGTTCTTCACCCAAATACACATTTTTTAGATACTCTTTCCAGTCTGCCTGATAGCTACGCCACTAGTTGTGTATCTTAAGAGTCATTGTAACTTTTGCCAGGGGTTTCTTGAAGTTGCTGATGTGATTATGCTGGTGACGAGGCATTGGCTACCCTATGAGTGTCATAGTGATTCCTGCTAGTTGCTCACCCAAATACACATTTTTTTGATACTTTGGCCAGTCTGCCTCAAGTGACACCCCACTAGCTGTGTATCTTATGAGAAGCTTCGTTACCTTTGCAAGCGGTTTCTTGAAGTTGGTGATGGGATTATGTTGGTGAAGAGGCATTGGCTACCTTAAGAGAGTCATAGTGCTTCCTGCCAGTTGCTCACCCAAATACACATTTTGAGATACTGTGGCCAGTCTGCCTGAAGCGATACGCCACTAGTTGTGTATCTTAAGAGAAACATCGTTACTCTTGCCAGCGGTTTCTTGACTTTGAAGCTGAGATTATACTGGTGACGAGATATTGGCTACCCTAAGCGATTCACAGTGTTTCGTGCCAGTTGCTCAGACAAATACACATTTTTTAGATACTGTTTCGTGTGCCTGAAGCTATACGCCACTAGTTGTGTATCTTAAGAGTCATTGTAACTTTTGCCAGGGGTTTCTTGAAGTTGCTGATGTGATTATGCTGGTGACGAGGCATTGGCTACCCTATGAGTGTCATAGTGATTCCTGCTAGTTGCTCACCCAAATACACATTTTTTGATAATTCGGCCAGTCTGCCTCAAGTGACACCCCACCAGCTGTGTATCTTATGAGAAGCTTCGTTACCTTTGCAAGCGGTTTCTTGAAGTTGGTGATGGGATTATGTTGGTGACGAGGCATTGGCTATCTTAAGAGAGTCATAGTGCTTCCTGCCAGTTGCTCACCCAAATACACATTTTGAGATACTGTGGCCAGTCTGCCTGAAGCGATACGCCACTAGTTGTGTATCTTAAGAGAAACATCGTTACTCTTGCCAGCGGTTTCTTGACTTTGAAGCTGTGATTATACTGGTGACGAGATATTGGCTACCCTAAGAGAGTCACAGTGTTTCGTGCCAGTTGCTCACCCAAATACACATTTTTTAGATACTGTTTCCAGTGTGCCTGAAGCGATACGCCACTAGTTGTGTATCTTAAGAGAAACATCGTTACTTTTGCCAGGGGTTTCTAGAAGTTGCTGATTTGATTCAGCTGGTGACGAGGCATTGGCTACCTCAAGAGAGTCATAGAGATTCCTGCCAGTTCTTCACCCAAATACACATTTTTTAGATACTCTTTCCAGTCTGCCTCATAGCTACGCCACTAGTTGTGTATCTTAAGAGTCATTGTAACTTTTGCCAGGGGTTTCTTGAAGTTGCTGATGTGATTATGCTGGTGACGAGGCATTGGCTACCCTATGAGTGTCATAGTGATTCCTGCTAGTTGCTCACCCAAATACACATATTTTGATACTTCGGCCAGTCTGCCTCAAGTGACACCCCACTAGCTGTGTATCTTATGAGAAGCTTCGTTACCTTTGCAAGCGGTTTCTTGAAGTTGGTGATGGGATTATGTTGGTGACGAGGCATTGGCTATCTTAAGAGAGTCATAGTGCTTTCTGCCGGTTGCTCACCCAAATACACATTTTGAGATACTGTGGCCAGTCTGCCTGAAGCGATACGCCACTAGTTGTGTATCTTAAGAGAAACATCGTTACTCTTGCCAGCGGTTTCTTGACTTTGAAGCTGTGATTATACTGGTGACGAGATATTGATTACCCTAAGAGAGTCACAGTGTTTCGTACCAGTTGCTCACCCAAATACACATTTTTTAGATACTCTTTCCAGTCTGCCTGATAGCTACGCCACTAGTTGTGTATCTTAAGAGTCATTGTAACTTTTGCCAGGGGTTTCTTGAAGTTGCTGATGTCATTATGCTGGTGACGAGGCATTGGCTACCCTATGAGTGTCATAGTGATTCCTGCTAGTTGCTCACCCAAATACACATTTTTTTGATACTTTGGCCAGTCTGCCTCAAGTGACACCCCACTAGCTGTGTATCTTATGTGAAGCTTCGTTACCTTTGCAAGCGGTTTCTTGAAGTTGGTGATGGGATTATGTTGGTGACGAGGCATTGGATACCTTAAGAGAGTCATAGTGCTTTCTGCCAGTTGCTCACCCAAATACACATTTTGAGATACTGTGGCCAGTCTGCCTGAAGCGATACGCCACTAGTTGTGTATCTTAAGAGAAACATCGTTACTCTTGCCAGCGGTTTCTTGACTTTGAAGCTGTGATTATACTGGTGACGAGATATTGGTTACCCTAAGAGAGTCACAGTGTTTCGTGCCAGTTGCTCACCCAAATACACATTTTTTAGATACTGTTTCGTGTGTGCCTGAAGCGATACGCCACTAGTTGTGTATCTTAAGAGAAACATCGTTACTTTTGCCAGGGGTTTCTAGAAGTTGCTGATTTGATTGTGCTGGTGACGAGGCATTGGCTACCTCAAGAGAGTCATAGAGATTCCTGCCAGTTCTTCACCCAAATACACATTTTTTAGATACTCATTCCAGTCTGCCTGATAGCTACGCCACTAGTTGTGTATCTTAAGAGTCATTGTAACTTTTGCCAGGGGTTTCTTGAAGTTGCTGATGTGATTATGCTGGTGACGAGGCATTGGCTACCCTATGAGTGTCATAGTGATTCCTGCTAGTTGCTCACCCAAATACACATTTTTTTGATACTTTGGCCAGTCTGCCTCAAGTGACACCCCACTAGCTGTGTATCTTATGAGAAGCTTCGTTACCTTTGCAAGCGGTTTCTTGAAGTTGGTGATGGGATTATGTTGGTGACGAGGCATTGGCTATCTTAAGAGAGTCATAGTGCTTTCTGCCGGTTGCTCACCCAAATACACATTTTGAGATACTGTGGCCAGTCTGCCTGAGGCGATACGCCACTAGTTGTGTATCTTAAGAGAAACATCGTTACTCTTGCCAGCGGTTTCTTGACTTTGAAGCTGTGATTATACTGGTGACGAGATATTGGCTACCCTAAGAGAGTCACAGTGTTTCGTGCCAGTTGCTCACACAAATACACATTTTTTAGATACTGTTTCCAGTGTGCCTGAAGCGATACGCCACTAGTTGTGTATCTTAAGAGAAACATCGTTACTTTTGCCAGGGGTTTCTAGAAGTTGCTAATTTGATTCAGCTGGTGACGAGGCATTGGCTACCTCAAGAGAGTCATAGAGATTCCTGCCAGTTCTTCACCCAAATACACATTTTTTAGATACTCTTTCCAGTCTGCCTGATAGCTACGCCACTAGTTGTGTATCTTAAGAGTCATTGTAACTTTTGCCAGGGGTTTCTTGAAGTTGCT
Source organism: Schistocerca nitens (assembly GCF_023898315.1). Lineage (NCBI taxonomy): Eukaryota > Metazoa > Arthropoda > Insecta > Orthoptera > Acrididae > Schistocerca > Schistocerca nitens. The sequence goes on from NC_064616.1 coordinate 120,313,714, forward strand.
GATGTGATTATGCTGGTGACGAGGCATTGGCTACCCTATGAGTGTCATAGTGATTCCTGCTAGTTGCTCACCCAAATACACATTTTTTGATAATTCGGCCAGTCTGCCTCAAGTGACACCCCACTAGCTGTGTATCTTATGAGAAGCTTCGTTACCTTTGCAAGCGGTTTCTTGAAGTTGGTGATGGGATTATGTTGGTGACGAGGCATTGGCTATCTTAAGAGAGTCATAGTGCTTTCTGCCGGTTGCTCACCCAAATACACATTTTGAGATACTGTGGCCAGTCTGCCTGAAGCGATACGCCACTAGTTGTGTATCTTAAGAGAAACATCGTTACTCTTGCCAGCGGTTTCTTGACTTTGAAGCTGTGATTATACTGGTGACGAGATATTGATTACCCTAAGAGAGTCACAGTGTTTCGTACCAGTTGCTCACCCAAATACACATTTTTTAGATACTGTTTCGTGTGTGCCTGAAGCGATACGCCACTAGTTGTGTATCTTAAGAGAAACATCGTTACTTTTGCCAGGGGTTTCTAGAAGTTGCTGATTTGATTCTGCTGGTGACGAGGCATTGGCTACCTCAAGAGAGTCATAGAGATTCCTGCCAGTTCTTCACCCAAATACACATTTTTTAGATACTCTTTCCAGTCTGCCTCATAGCTACGCCACTAGTTGTGTATCTTAAGAGTCATTGTAACTTTTGCCAGGGGTTTCTTGAAGTTGCTGATGTCATTATGCTGGTGACGAGGCATTGACTACCCTATGAGAGTCATAGTGATTCCTGCTAGTTGCTCACCCAAATACACATTTTTTTGATACTTTGGCCAGTCTGCCTCAAGTGACACCCCACTAGCTGTGTATCTTATGAGAAGCTTCGTTACCTTTGCAAGCGGTTTCTTGAAGTTGGTGATGGGATTATGTTGGTGAAGAGGCATTGGCTACCTTAAGAGAGTCATAGTGCTTCCTGCCAGTTGCTCACCCAAATACACATTTTGAGATACTGTGGCCAGTCTGCCTGAAGCGATACGCCACTAGTTGTGTATCTTAAGAGAAACATCGTTACTCTTGCCAGCGGTTTCTTGACTTTGAAGCTGAGATTATACTGGTGACGAGATATTGGCTACCCTAAGCGATTCACAGTGTTTCGTGCCAGTTGCTCAGACAAATACACATTTTTTAGATACTGTTTCGTGTGCCTGAAGCTATACGCCACTAGTTGTGTATCTTAAGAGAAACATCGTTACTTTTGCCAGGGGTTTCTAGAAGTTGCTGATTTGATTCAGCTGGTGACGAGGCATTGGCTACCTCAAGAGAGTCATAGAGATTCCTGCCAGTTCTTCACCCAAATACACATTTTTTAGATACTCTTTCCAGTCTGCCTCATAGCTACGCCACTAGTTGTGTATCTTAAGAGTCATTGTAACTTTTGCCAGGGGTTTCTTGAAGTTGCTGATGTGATTATGCTGGTGACGAGGCATTGGCTACCCTATGAGTGTCATAGTGATTCCTGCTAGTTGCTCACCCAAATACACATTTTTTGATAATTCGGCCAGTTTGCCTCAAGTGACACCCCACTAGCTGTGTATCTTATGAGAAGCTTCGTTACCTTTGCAAGCGGTTTCTTGAAGTTGGTGATGGGATTATGTTGGTGACGAGGCATTGGCTATCTTAAGAGAGTCATAGTGCTTCCTGCCAGTTGCTCACCCAAATACACATTTTGAGATACTGTGGCCAGTCTGCCTGAAGCGATACGCCACTAGTTGTGTATCTTAAGAGAAACATCGTTACTCTTGCCAGCGGTTTCTTGACTTTGAAGCTGTGATTATACTGGTGACGAGATATTGACTACCCTAAGAGAGACACAGTGTTTCGTGCCAGTTGCTCACCCAAATACACATTTTTTAGATACTGTTTCCAGTGTGCCTGAAGCGATACGCCACTAGTTGTGTATCTTAAGAGAAACATCGTTACTTTTGCCAGGGGTTTCTAGAAGTTGCTGATTTGATTCAGCTGGTGACGAGGCATTGGCTACCTCAAGAGAGTCATAGAGATTCCTGCCAGTTCTTCACCCAAATACACATTTTTTAGATACTCTTTCCAGTCTGCCTGATAGCTACGCCACTAGTTGTGTATCTTAAGAGTCATTGTAACTTTTGCCAGGGGTTTCTTGAAGTTGCTGATGTGATTATGCTGGTGACGAGGCATTGGCTACCCTATGAGTGTCATAGTGATTCCTGCTAGTTGCTCACCCAAATACACATTTTTTGATACTTCGGCCAGTCTGCCTCAAGTGACACCCCACTAGCTGTGTATCTTATGAGAAGCTTCGTTACCTTTGCAAGCGGTTTCTTGAAGTTGGTGATGGGATTATGTTGGTGACGAGGCATTGGCTATCTTAAGAGAGTCATAGTGCTTTCTGCCGGTTGCTCACCCAAATACACATTTTGAGATACTGTGGCCAGTCTGCCTGAAGCGATACGCCACTAGTTGTGTATCTTAAGAGAAACATCGTTACTCTTGCCAGCGGTTTCTTGACTTTGAAGCTGTGATTATACTGGTGACGAGATATTGATTACCCTAAGAGAGTCACAGTGTTTCGTACCAGTTGCTCACCCAAATACACATTTTTTAGATACTCTTTCCAGTCTGCCTGATAGCTACGCCACTAGTTGTGTATCTTAAGAGTCATTGTAACTTTTGCCAGGGGTTTCTTGAAGTTGCTGATGTCATTATGCTGGTGACGAGGCATTGGCTACCCTATGAGTGTCATAGTGATTCCTGCTAGTTGCTCACCCAAATACACATTTTTTTGATACTTTGGCCAGTCTGCCTCAAGTGACACCCCACTAGCTGTGTATCTTATGAGAAGCTTCGTTACCTTTGCAAGCGGTTTCTTGAAGTTGGTGATGGGATTATGTTGGTGACGAGGCATTGGCTACCTTAAGAGAGTCATAGTGCTTTCTGCCAGTTGGTCACCCAAATACACATTTTGAGATACTGTGGCCAGTCTGCCTGAAGCGATACGCCACTAGTTGTGTATCTTAAGAGAAACATCGTTACTCTTGCCAGCGGTTTCTTGACTTTGAAGCTGTGATTATACTGGTGACGAGATATTGGTTACCCTAAGAGAGTCACAGTGTTTCGTGCCAGTTGCTCACCCAAATACACATTTTTTAGATACTGTTTCGTGTGTGCCTGAAGCGATACGCCACTAGTTGTGTATCTTAAGAGAAACATCGTTACTTTTGCCAGGGGTTTCTAGAAGTTGCTGATTTGATGAACCTGGTGACGAGGCATTGGCTACCTCAAGAGAGTCATAGAGATTCCTGCCAGTTCTTCACCCAAATACACATTTTTTAGATACTCTTTCCAGTCTGCCTGATAGCTACGCCACTAGTTGTGTATCTTAAGAGTCATTGTAACTTTTGCCAGGGGTTTCTTGAAGTTGCTGATGTGATTATGCTGGTGACGAGGCATTGGCTACCCTATGAGTGTCATAGTGATTCCTGCTAGTTGCTCACCCAAATACACATTTTTTTGATACTTCGGCCAGTCTGCCTCAAGTGACACCCCACTAGCTGTGTATCTTATGAGAAGCTTCGTTACCTTTGCAAGCGGTTTCTTGAAGTTGGTGATGGGATTATGTTGGTGAAGAGGCATTGGCTACCTTAAGAGAGTCATAGTGCTTCCTGCCAGTTGCTCACCCAAATCCACATTTTGAGATACTGTGGCCAGTGTGCCTGAAGCGATACGCCACTAGTTGTGTATCTTAAGAGAAACATCGTTACTTTTGCCAGGGGTTTCTAGAAGTTGCTGATCTGATTGTGCTGGTGACGAGGCATTGGCTACCTCAAGAGAGTCATAGAGATTCCTGCCAGTTCTTCACCCAAATACAGATTTTTTAGATACTCTTTCCAGTCTGCCTGATAGCTACGCCACTAGTTGTGTATCTTAAGAGTCATTGTAACTTTTGCCAGGGGTTTCTTGAAGTTGCTGATGTCATTATGCTGGTGACGAGGCATTGGCTACCCTATGAGTGTCATAGTGATTCCTGCTAGTTGCTCACCCAAATACACATTTTTTTGATACTTTCGCCAGTCTGCCTCAAGTGACACCCTACTAGCTGTGTATCTTATGAGAAGCTTCGTTACCTTTGCAAGCGGTTTCTTGAAGTTGGTGATGGGATTATGTTGGTGACGAGGCATTGGCTACCTTAAGAGAGTCATAGTGCTTCCTGCCAGTTGCTCACCCAAATACACATTTTGAGATACTGTGGCCAGTCTGCCTGAAGCGATACGCCACTAGTTGTGTATCTTAAGAGAAACATCGTTACTCTTGCCAGCGGTTTCTTGACTTTGAAGCTGAGATTATACTGGTGACGAGATATTGGCTACCCTAAGAGATTCACAGTGTTTCGTGCCAGTTGCTCACACAAATACACATTTTTTAGATACTGTTTCGTGTGCCTGAAGCTATACGCCACTAGTTGTGTATCTTAAGAGAAACATCGTTACTTTTGCCAGGGGTTTCTAGAAGTTGCTGATTTGATTCTGCTGTTGACGAGGCATTGGCTACCTCAAGAGAGTCATAGAGATTCCTGCCAGTTCTTCACCCAAATACACATTTTTTAGATACTCTTTCCAGTCTGCCTGATAGCTACGCCACTAGTTGTGTATCTTAAGAGTCATTGTAACTTTTGCCAGGGGTTTCTTGAAGTTGCTGATGTGATTATGCTGGTGACGAGGCATTGGCTACCCTATGAGTGTCATAGTGATTCCTGCTAGTTGCTCACCCAAATACACATTTTTTGATAATTCGGCCAGTCTGCCTCAAGTGACACCCCACTAGCTGTGTATCTTATGAGAAGCTTCGTTACCTTTGCAAGCGGTTTCTTGAAGTTGGTGATGGGATTATGTTGGTGACGAGGCATTGGCTATCTTAAGAGAGTCATAGTGCTTCCTGCCAGTTGCTCACCCAAATACACATTTTGAGATACTGTGGCCAGTCTGCCTGAAGCGATACGCCACTAGTTGTGTATCTTAAGAGAAACATCGTTACTCTTGCCAGCGGTTTCTTGACTTTGAAGCTGTGATTATACTGGTGACGAGATATTGGTTACCCTAAGAGAGTCACAGTGTTTCGTGCCAGTTGCTCACCCAAATACACATTTTTTAGATACTGTTTCCAGTGTGCCTGAAGCGATACGCCACTAGTTGTGTATCTTAAGAGAAACATCGTTACTTTTGCCAGGGGTTTCTAGAAGTTGCTGATTTGATTCTGCTGGTGACGAGGCATTGGCTACCTCAAGAGAGTCATAGAGATTCCTGCCAGTTCTTCACCCAAATACACATTTTTTAGATACTCTTTCCAGTCTGCCTGATAGCTACGCCACTAGTTGTGTATCTTAAGAGTCATTGTAACTTTTGCCAGGGGTTTCTTGAAGTTGCTGATGTGATTATGCTGGTGACGAGGCATTGGGTACCCTATCAGTGTCATAGTGATTCCTGCTAGTTGCTCACCCAAATACACATTTTTTTGATACTTTGGCCAGTCTGCCTCAAGTGACACCCCACTAGCTGTGTATCTTATGAGAAGCTTCGTTACCTTTGCAAGCGGTTTCTTGAAGTTGGTGATGGGATTATGTTGGTGACGTGGCATTGGCTACCTTAAGAGAGTCATAGTGCTTCCTGCCAGTTGCTCACCCAAATACACATTTTGAGATACTGTGGCCAGTCTGCCTGACGCGATACGCCACTAGTTGTGTATCTTAAGAGAAACATCGTTACTCTTGTCAGCGGTTTCTTGACTTTGAAGGTGTGATTGTACTGGTGACGAGATATTGGCTACCCTAAGAGAGTCACAGTGTTTCGTGCCAGTTGCTCACCCAAATACACATTTTTTAGATACTGTTTCGTGTGCCTGAAGCGATACGCCACTAGTTGTGTATCTTAAGAGAAACATCGTTACTTTTGCCAGGGGTTTCTAGAAGTTGCTGATTTGATTCGGCTGTTGACGAGGCATTGGCTACTTCAAGAGAGTCATAGAGATTCCTGCCAGTTCTTCACCCAAATACACATTTTTTAGATACTCTTTCCAGTGTGCCTGATAGCTACGCCACTAGTTGTGTATCTTAAGAGTCATTGTAACTTTTGCCAGGGGTTTCTTGAAGTTGCTGATGTCATTATGCTGGTGACGAGGCATTGGCTACCCTATGAGTGTCATAGTGATTCCTGCTAGTTGCTCACCCAAATACACATTTTTTGATACTTCGGCCAGTCTGCCTCAAGTGACACCCCACTAGCTGTGTATCTTATGAGAAGCTTCGTTACCTTTGCAAGCGGTTTCTTGAAGTTGGTGATGGGATTATGTTGGTGACGAGGCATTGGCTATCTTAAGAGAGTCATAGTGCTTCCTGCCAGTTGCTCACCCAAATACACATTTTGAGATACTGTGGCCAGTCTGCCTGAGGCGATACGCCACTATTTGTGTATCTTAAGAGAAACATCGTTACTCTTGCCAGCGGTTTCTTGACTTTGAAGCTGTGATTATACTGGTGACGAGATATTGGCTACCCTAAGAGAGAGACAGTGTTTCGTGCCAGTTGCTCACCCAAATACACATTTTTTAGATACTGTTTCCAGTGTGCCTGAAGCGATACGCCACTAGTTGTGTATCTTAAGAGAAACATCGTTACTTTTGCCAGGGGTTTCTAGAAGTTGGTGATTTGATTGTGCTGGTGACGAGGCATTGGCTACCTCAAGAGAGTCATAGAGATTCCTGCCAGTTCTTCACCCAAATACACATTTTTTAGATACTCTTTCCAGTCTGCCTGATAGCTACGCCACTAGTTGTGTATCTTAAGAGTCATTGTAACTTTTGCCAGGGGTTTCTTGAAGTTGCTGATGTGATTATGCTGGTGACGAGGCATTGGCTACCCTATGAGTGTCATAGTGATTCCTGCTAGTTGCTCACCCAAATACACATTTTTTGATACTTCGGCCAGTCTGCCTCAAGTGACACCCCACTAGCTGTGTATCTTATGAGAAGCTTCGTTACCTTTGCAAGCGGTTTCTTGAAGTTGGTGATGGGATTATGTTGGTGACGAGGCATTGGCTATCTTAAGAGAGTCATAGTGCTTCCTGCCAGTTGCTCACCCAAATACACATTTTGAGATACTGTGGCCAGTCTGCCTGAAGCGATACGCCACTAGTTGTGTATCTTAAGAGAAACATCGTTACTCTTGCCAGCGGTTTCTTGACTTTGAAGCTGTGATTATACTGGTGACGAGATATTGGCTACCCTAAGAGAGAGACAGTGTTTCGTGCCAGTTGCTCACCCAAATACACATTTTTTAGATACTGTTTCCAGTGTGCCTGAAGCGATACGCCACTAGTTGTGTATCTTAAGAGAAACATCGTTACTTTTGCCAGGGGTTTCTAGAAGTTGCTGATTTGATTGTGCTGGTGACGAGGCATTGGCTACCTCAAGAGAGTCATAGAGATTCCTGCCAGTTCTTCACGCAAATACACATTTTTTAGATACTCTTTCCAGTCTGCCTGATAGCTACGCCACTAGTTGTGTATCTTAAGAGTCATTGTAACTTTTGCCAGGGGTTTCTTGAAGTTGCTGATGTGATTATGCTGGTGACGAGGCATTGGCTACCCTATGAGTGTCATAGTGATTCCTGCTAGTTGCTCACCCAAATACACATTTTTTTGATACTTTGGCCAGTCTGCCTCAAGTGACACCCCACTAGCTGTGTATCTTATGAGAAGCTTCGTTACCTTTGCAAGCGGTTTCTTGAAGTTGGTGATGGGATTATGTTGGTGACGAGGCATTGGCTACCTTAAGAGAATCATCGTGCTTCCTGCCAGTTGCTCACCCAAATACACATTTTGAGATACTGTGGTCAGTCTGCCTGAAGCGATACGCCACTAGTTGTGTATCTTAAGAGAAACATCGTTACTCTTGCCAGCGGTTTCTTGACTTTGAAGCTGTGATTATACTGGTGACGAGATATTGGTTACCCTAAGAGAGTCACAGTGTTTCGTGCCAGTTGCTCACCCAAATACACATTTTTTAGATACTGTTTCCAGTGTGCCTGAAGCGATACGCCACTAGTTGTGTATCTTAAGAGAAACATCGTTACTTTTGCCAGGGGTTTCTAGAAGTTGCTGATTTGATTCTGCTGGTGACGAGGCATTGGCTACCTCAAGAGAGTCATAGAGATTCCTGCCAGTTCTTCACCCAAATACACATTTTTTAGATACTCTTTCCAGTCTGCCTGATAGCTACGCCACTAGTTGTGTACCTTAAGAGTCATTGTAAATTTTGCCAGGGGTTTCTTGAAGTTGCTGATGTGATTATGCTGGTGACGAGGCATTGGCTACCCTATGAGTGTCATAGTGATTCCTGCTAGTTGCTCACCCAAATACACATTTTTTGATACTTTGGCCAGTCTGCCTCAAGTGACACCCCACTAGCTGTGTATCTTATGAGAAGCTTCGTTACCTTTGCAAGCGGTTTCTTGAAGTTGGTGATGGGATTATGTTGGTGACGAGGCATTGGCTATCTTAAGAGAGTCATAGTGCTTCCTGCCAGTTGCTCACCCGAATACACATTTTGAGATACTGTGGCCAGTCTGCCTGAAGCGATACGCCACTAGTTGTGTATCTTAAGAGAAACATCGTTACTTTTGCCAGGGGTTTCTAGAAGTTGCTGATTTTATTCTGCTGGTGACGAGGCATTGGCTACCTCATGAGAGTCATAGAGATTCCTGCCAGTTCTTCACCCAAATACACATTTTTTAGATACTCTTTCCAGTCTGCCTGATAGCTACGCCACTAGTTGTGTATCTTAAGAGTCATTGTAACTTTTGCCAGCGGTTTCTTGATGTTGCTGATGTGATTATGCTGGTGACGAGGCATTGGCTACCCTATGAGTGTCATAGTGATTCCTTCTAGTTGCTCACCCAAATACACATTTTTTTGATAGTTTGGCCAGTCTGCCTCAAGTGACACCCCACTAGCTGTGTATCTTATGAGAAGCTTCGTTACCTTTGCAAGCGGTTTCTTGAAGTTGGTGATGGGATTATGTTGGTGACGAGGCATTGGCTATCTTAAGAGAGTCATAGTGCTTCCTGCCAGTTGCTCACCCAAATACACATTTTGAGATACTGTGGCCAGTCTGCCTGAGGCGATACGCCACTATTTGTGTATCTTAAGAGAAACATCGTTACTCTTGCCAGCGGTTTCTTGACTTTGAAGCTGTGATTATACTGGTGACGAGATATAGGCTACCCTAAGAGAGAGACAGTGTTTCGTGCCAGTTGCTCACCCAAATACACATTTTTTAGATACTGTTTCCAGTGTGCCTGAAGCGATACGCCACTAGTTGTGTATCTTAAGAGAAACATCGTTACTTTTGCCAGGGGTTTCTAGAAGTTGGTGATTTGATTGTGCTGGTGACGAGGCATTGGCTACCTCAAGAGAGTCATAGAGATTCCTGCCAGTTCTTCACCCAAATACACATTTTTTAGATACTCTTTCCAGTCTGCCTGATAGCTACGCCACTAGTTGTGTATCTTAAGAGTCATTGTAACTTTTGCCAGGGGTTTCTTGAAGTTGCTGATGTGATTATGCTGGTGACGAGGCATTGGCTACCCTATGAGTGTCATAGTGATTCCTGCTAGTTGCTCACCCAAATACACATTTTTTGATACTTCGGCCAGTCTGCCTCAAGTGACACCCCACTAGCTGTGTATCTTATGAGAAGCTTCGTTACCTTTGCAAGCGGTTTCTTGAAGTTGGTGATGGGATTATGTTGGTGACGAGGCATTGGCTATCTTAAGAGAGTCATAGTGCTTCCTGCCAGTTGCTCACCCAAATACACATTTTGAGATACTGTGGCCAGTCTGCCTGAAGCGATACGCCACTAGTTGTGTATCTTAAGAGAAACATCGTTACTCTTGCCAGCGGTTTCTTGACTTTGAAGCTGTGATTATACTGGTGACGAGATATTGGCTACCCTAAGAGAGAGACAGTGTTTCGTGCCAGTTGCTCACCCAAATACACATTTTTTAGATACTGTTTCCAGTGTGCCTGAAGCGATACGCCACTAGTTGTGTATCTTAAGAGAAACATCGTTACTTTTGCCAGGGGTTTCTAGAAGTTGCTGATTTGATTGTGCTGGTGACGAGGCATTGGCTACCTCAAGAGAGTCATAGAGATTCCTGCCAGTTCTTCACGCAAATACACATTTTTTAGATACTCTTTCCAGTCTGCCTGATAGCTACGCCACTAGTTGTGTATCTTAAGAGTCATTGTAACTTTTGCCAGGGGTTTCTTGAAGTTGCTGATGTGATTATGCTGGTGACGAGGCATTGGCTACCCTATGAGTGTCATAGTGATTCCTGCTAGTTGCTCACCCAAATACACATTTTTTTGATACTTTGGCCAGTCTGCCTCAAGTGACACCCCACTAGCTGTGTATCTTATGAGAAGCTTCGTTACCTTTGCAAGCGGTTTCTTGAAGTTGGTGATGGGATTATGTTGGTGACGAGGCATTGGCTACCTTAAGAGAATCATCGTGCTTCCTGCCAGTTGCTCACCCAAATACACATTTTGAGATACTGTGGTCAGTCTGCCTGAAGCGATACGCCACTAGTTGTGTATCTTAAGAGAAACATCGTTACTCTTGCCAGCGGTTTCTTGACTTTGAAGCTGTGATTATACTGGTGACGAGATATTGGTTACCCTAAGAGAGTCACAGTGTTTCGTGCCAGTTGCTCACCCAAATACACATTTTTTAGATACTGTTTCTAGTGTGCCTGAAGCGATACGCCACTAGTTGTGTATCTTAAGAGAAACATCGTTACTTTTGCCAGGGGTTTCTAGAAGTTGCTGATTTGATTCTGCTGGTGACGAGGCATTGGCTACCTCAAGAGAGTCATAGAGATTCCTGCCAGTTCTTCACCCAAATACACATTTTTTAGATACTCTTTCCAGTCTGCCTGATAGCTACGCCACTAGTTGTGTACCTTAAGAGTCATTGTAACTTTTGCCAGGGGTTTCTTGAAGTTGCTGATGTGATTATGCTGGTGACGAGGCATTGGCTACCCTATGAGTGTCATAGTGATTCCTGCTAGTTGCTCACCCAAATACACATTTTTTGATACTTTGGCCAGTCTGCCTCAAGTGACACCCCACTAGCTGTGTATCTTATGAGAAGCTTCGTTACCTTTGCAAGCGGTTTCTTGAAGTTGGTGATGGGATTATGTTGGTGACGAGGCATTGGCTATCTTAAGAGAGTCATAGTGCTTCCTGCCAGTTGCTCACCAGAATACACATTTTGAGATACTGTGGCCAGTCTGCCTGAAGCGATACGCCACTAGTTGTGTATCTTAAGAGAAACATCGTTACTTTTGCCAGGGGTTTCTAGAAGTTGCTGATTTTATTCTGCTGGTGACGAGGCATTGGCTACCTCATGAGAGTCATAGAGATTCCTGCCAGTTCTTCACCCAAATACACATTTTTTAGATACTCTTTCCAGTCTGCCTGATAGCTACGCCACTAGTTGTGTATCTTAAGAGTCATTGTAACTTTTGCCAGCGGTTTCTTGATGTTGCTGATGTGATTATGCTGGTGACGAGGCATTGGCTACCCTATGAGTGTCATAGTGATTCCTTCTAGTTGCTCACCCAAATACACATTTTTTTGATAGTTTGGCCAGTCTGCCTCAAGTGACACCCCACTAGCTGTGTATCTTATGAGAAGCATCGTTACCTTTGCAAGCGGTTTCTTGAAGTTGGTGATGGGATTATGTTGGTGACGAGGCATTGGCTACCTTAAGAGAGTCATAGTGCTTCCTGCCAGTTGCTCACCCAAATACACATTTTGAGATACTGTGGCCAGTCTGCCTGAAGCGATACGCCACTAGTTGTGTATCTTAAGAGAATCATCGTTACTCTTGCCAGCGGTTTCTTGACTTTGAAGCTGTGATTATACTGGTGACGAGATATAGGCTACCCTAAGAGAGAGACAGTGTTTCGTGCCAGTTGCTCACCCAAATACACATTTTTTAGATACTGTTTCCAGTGTGCCTGAAGCGATACGCCACTAGTTGTGTATCTTAAGAGAAACATCGTTACTTTTGCCAGGGGTTTCTAGAAGTTGCTGATTTGATTGTGCTGGTGACGAGGCATTGGCTACCTCAAGAGAGTCATAGAGATTCCTGCCAGTTCTTCACCCAAATACACATTTTTTAGATACTCTTTCCAGTCTGCCTGATAGCTACGCCACTAGTTGTGTATCTTAAGAGTCATTGTAACTTTTGCCAGGGGTTTCTTGAAGTTGCTGATGTGATTATGCTGGTGACGAGGCATTGGCTACCCTATGAGTGTCATAGTGATTCCTGCTAGTTGCTCACCCAAATACACATTTTTTTGATACTTTGGCCAGTCTGCCTCAAATGACACCCCACTAGCTGTGTATCTTATGAGAAGCTTCGTTACCTTTGCAAGCGGTTTCTTGAGGTTGGTGATGGGATTATGTTGGTGACGAGGCATTAGCTACCTTAAGAGAGTCATAGTGCTTCCTGCCAGTTGCTCACCCAAATACACATTTTGAGATACTGCGGCCAGACTGCCTGAAGCGATACGCCACTAGTTGTGTATCTTAAGAGAAACATCGTTACTCTTGCCAGCGGTTTCTTGACTTTGAAGCTGAGATTATACTGGTGACGAGATATTGGCTACCCTAAGAGATTCACAGTGTTTCGTGCCAGTTGCTCACACAAATACACATTTTTTAGATACTGTTTCGTGTGCCTGAAGCTATACGCCACTAGTTGTGTATCTTAAGAGAAACATCGTTACTTTTGCCAGGGGTTTCTAGAAGTTGCTGATTTGATTCTGCTGGTGACGAGGCATTGGCTACCTCAAGAGAGTCATAGAGATTCCTGCCAGTTCTTCACCCAAATACACATTTTTTAGATACTCTTTCCAGTCTGCCTGATAGCTACGCCACTAGTTGTGTATCTTAAGAGTCATTGTAACTTTTGCCAGGGGTTTCTTGAAGTTGCTGATGTGATTATGCTGGTGACGAGGCATTGGCTACCCTATGAGTGTCATAGTGATTCCTGCTAGTTGCTCACCCAAATACACATTTTTTTGATACTTTGGCCAGTCTGCCTCAAGTGACACCCCACTAGCTGTGTATCTTATGAGAAGCTTCGTTACCTTTGCAAGCGGTTTCTTGAAGTTGGTGATGGGATTATGTTGGTGACGAGGCATTGGCTATCTTAAGAGAGTCATAGTGCTTCCTGCCAGTTGCTCACCCAAATACACATTTTGAGATACTGTGGCCAGTCTGCCTGAAGCGATACGCCACTAGTTGTGTATCTTAAGAGAAACATCGTTACTCTTGCCAGCGGTTTCTTGACTTTGAAGCTGTGATTATACTGGTGACGAGATATTGGTTACCCTAAGAGAGTCACAGTGTTTCGTGCCAGTTGCTCACCCAAATACACATTTTTTAGATACTGTTTCCAGTGTGCCTGAAGCGATACGCCACTAGTTGTGTATCTTAAGAGAAACATCGTTACTTTTGCCAGGGGTTTCTAGAAGATGCTGATTTGATTCAGCTGGTGACGAGGCATTGGCTACCTCAAGAGAGTCATAGAGATTCCTGCCAGTTCTTCACCCAAATACACATTTTTTAGATACTCTTTCCAGTCTGCCTGATAGCTACGCCACTAGTTGTGTATCTTAAGAGTCATTGTAACTTTTCCCAGGGGTTTCTTGAAGTTGCTGATGTGATTATGCTGGTGACGAGGCATTGGCTACCCTATGAGTGTCATAGTGACTCCTGCTAGTTGCTCACCCAAATACAAATTTTTTTGATACTTTGGCCAGTCTGCCTCAAATGACACCCCACTAGCTGTGTATCTTATGAGAAGCTTCGTTACCTTTGCAAGCGGTTTCTTGAGGTTGGTGATGGGATTATGTTGGTGACGAGGCATTAGCTACCTTAAGAGAGTCATAGTGCTTCCTGCCAGTTGCTCACCCAAATACACATTTTGAGATACTGCGGCCAGACTGCCTGAAGCGATACGCCACTAGTTGTGTATCTTAAGAGAAACATCGTTACTCTTGCCAGCGGTTTCTTGACTTTGAAGCTGAGATTATACTGGTGACGAGATATTGGCTACCCTAAGAGAGAGACAGTGTTTCGTGCCAGTTGCTCACCCAAATACACATTTTTTAGATACTGTTTCCAGTGTGCCTGAAGCGATACGCCACTAGTTGTGTATCTTAAGAGAAACATCGTTACTTTTGCCAGGGGTTTCTAGAAGTTGCTGATTTGATTGTGCTGGTGACGAGGCATTGGCTACCTCAAGAGAGTCATAGAGATTCCTGCCAGTTCTTCACCCAAATACACATTTTTTAGATACTCTCTCCAGTCTGCCTGATAGCTACGCCACTAGTTGTGTATCTTAAGAGTCATTGTAACTTTTGCCAGGGGTTTCTTGAAGTTGCTGATGTGATTATGCTGGTGACGAGGCATTGGCTACCCTATGAGTGTCATAGTGATTCCTGCTAGTTGCTCACCCAAATACACATTTTTTTGATACTTTGGCCAGTCTGCCTCAAATGACACCCCACTAGCTGTGTATCTTATGAGAAGCTTCGTTACCTTTGCAAGCGGTTTCTTGAGGTTGGTGATGGGATTATGTTGGTGACGAGGCATTAGCTACCTTAAGAGAGTCATAGTGCTTCCTGCCAGTTGCTCACCCAAATACACATTTTGAGATACTGCGGCCAGACTGCCTGAAGCGATACGCCACTAGTTGTGTATCTTAAGAGAAACATCGTTACTCTTGCCAGCGGTTTCTTGACTTTGAAGCTGAGATTATACTGGTGACGAGATATTGGCTACCCTAAGAGATTCACAGTGTTTCGTGCCAGTTGCTCACACAAATACACATTTTTTAGATACTGTTTCGTGTGCCTGAAGCTATACGCCACTAGTTGTGTATCTTAAGAGAAACATCGTTACTTTTGCCAGGGGTTTCTAGAAGTTGCTGATTTGATTCTGCTGTTGACGAGGCATTGGCTACCTCAAGAGAGTCATAGAGATTCCTGCCAGTTCTTCACCCAAATACACATTTTTTAGATACTCTTTCCAGTCTGCCTGATAGCTACGCCACTAGTTGTGTATCTTAAGAGTCATTGTAACTTTTGCCAGGGGTTTCTTGAAGTTGCTGATGTGATTATGCTGGTGACGAGGCATTGGCTACCCTATGAGTGTCATAGTGATTCCTGCTAGTTGCTCACCCAAATACACATTTTTTTGATACTTTGGCCAGTCTGCCTCAAGTGACACCCCACTAGCTGTGTATCTTATGAGAAGCTTCGTTACCTTTGCAAGCGGTTTCTTGAAGTTGGTGATGGGATTATGTTGGTGACGAGGCATTGGCTATCTTAAGAGAGTCATAGTGCTTCCTGCCAGTTGCTCACCCAAATACACATTTTGAGATACTGTGGCCAGTCTGCCTGAAGCGATACGCCACTAGTTGTGTATCTTAAGAGAAACATCGTTACTCTTGCCAGCGGTTTCTTGACTTTGAAGCTGTGATTATACTGGTGACGAGATATTGGTTACCCTAAGAGAGTCACAGTGTTTCGTGCCAGTTGCTCACCCAAATACACATTTTTTAGATACTGTTTCCAGTGTGCCTGAAGCGATACGCCACTAGTTGTGTATCTTAAGAGAAACATCGTTACTTTTGCCAGGGGTTTCTAGAAGATGCTGATTTGATTCAGCTGGTGACGAGGCATTGGCTACCTCAAGAGAGTCATAGAGATTCCTGCCAGTTCTTCACCCAAATACACATTTTTTAGATACTCTTTCCAGTCTGCCTGATAGCTACGCCACTAGTTGTGTATCTTAAGAGTCATTGTAACTTTTGCCAGGGGTTTCTTGAAGTTGCTGATGTGATTATGCTGGTGACGAGGCATTGGCTACCCTATGAGTGTCATAGTGATTCCTGCTAGTTGCTCACCCAAATACACATTTTTTTGATACTTTGGCCAGTCTGCCTCAAATGATACCCCACTAGCTGTGTATCTTATGAGAAGCTTCGTTACCTTTGCAAGCGGTTTCTTGAGGTTGGTGATGGGATTATGTTGGTGACGAGGCATTAGCTACCTTAAGAGAGTCATAGTGCTTCCTGCCAGTTGCTCACCCAAATACACATTTTGAGATACTGCGGCCAGACTGCCTGAAGCGATACGCCACTAGTTGTGTATCTTAAGAGAAACATCGTTACTCTTGGTAGCGGTTTCTTGACTTTGAAGCTGAGATTATACTGGTGACGAGATATTGGCTACCCTAAGAGATTCACAGTGTTTCGTGCCAGTTGCTCACACAAATACACATTTTTTAGATACTGTTTCGTGTGCCTGAAGCTATACGCCACTAGTTGTGTATCTTAAGAGAAACATCGTTACTTTTGCCAGGGGTTTCTAGAAGTTGCTGATTTGATTCTGCTGTTGACGAGGCATTGGCTACCTCAAGAGAGTCATAGAGATTCCTGCCAGTTCTTCACCCAAATACACATTTTTTAGATACTCTTTCCAGTCTGCCTGATAGCTACGCCACTAGTTGTGTATCTTAAGAGTCATTGTAACTTTTGCCAGGGGTTTCTTGAAGTTGCTGATGTGATTATGCTGGTGACGAGGCATTGGCTACCCTATGAGTGTCATAGTGATTCCTGCTAGTTGCTCACCCAAATACACATTTTTTTGATACTTTGGCCAGTCTGCCTCAAGTGACACCCCACTAGCTGTGTATCTTATGAGAAGCTTCGTTACCTTTGCAAGCGGTTTCTTGAAGTTGGTGATGGGATTATGTTGGTGACGAGGCATTGGCTATCTTAAGAGAGTCATAGTGCTTCCTGCCAGTTGCTCACCCAAATACACATTTTGAGATACTGTGGCCAGTCTGCCTGAAGCGATACGCCACTAGTTGTGTATCTTAAGAGAAACATCGTTACTCTTGCCAGCGGTTTCTTGACTTTGAAGCTGTGATTATACTGGTGACGAGATATTGGTTACCCTAAGAGAGTCACAGTGTTTCGTGCCAGTTGCTCACCCAAATACACATTTTTTAGATACTGTTTCCAGTGTGCCTGAAGCGATACGCCACTAGTTGTGTATCTTAAGAGAAACATCGTTACTTTTGCCAGGGGTTTCTAGAAGATGCTGATTTGATTCAGCTGGTGACGAGGCATTGGCTACCTCAAGAGAGTCATAGAGATTCCTGCCAGTTCTTCACCCAAATACACATTTTTTAGATACTCTTTCCAGTCTGCCTGATAGCTACGCCACTAGTTGTGTATCTTAAGAGTCATTGTAACTTTTGCCAGGGGTTTCTTGAAGTTGCTGATGTGATTATGCTGGTGACGAGGCATTGGCTACCCTATGAGTGTCATAGTGATTTCTGCTAGTTGCTCACCCAAATACACATTTTTTTGATACTTTGGCCAGTCTGCCTCAAGTGACACCCCACTAGCTGTGTGTCTTATGAGAAGCTTCGTTACCTTTGCAAGCGGTTTCTTGAAGTTGGTGATGGGATTATGTTGGTGACGTGGCATTGGCTACCTTAAGAGAGTCATAGTGCTTCCTGCCAGTTGCTCACCCAAATACACATTTTGAGATACTGTGGCCTGTCTGCCTGAAGCTATACGCCACTAGTTGTGTATCTTAAGAGAAACATCGTTACTCTTGCCAGCGGTTTCTTGACTTTGAAGCTGTGATTATACTGGTGACGAGATATTGGCTACCCTAAGAGAGTCACAGTGTTTCGTGCCAGTTGCTCACCCAAATACACATTTTTTAGATACTGTTTCGTGTGCCTGAAGCGATACGCCACTAGTTGTGTATCTTAAGAGAAACATCGTTACTTTTGCCAGGGGTTTCTAGAAGTTGCTGATTTGATTCTGCTGTTGACGAGGCATTGGCTACCTCAAGAGAGTCATAGAGATTCCTGCCAGTTCTTCACCCAAATACACATTTTTTAGATACTCTTTCCAGGCTGCCTGATAGCTACGCCACTAGTTGTGTATCTTAAGAGTCATTGTAACTTTTGCCAGGGGTTTCTTGAAGTTGCTGATGTGATTATGCTGGTGACGAGCCATTGGCTACCCTATGAGTGTCATAGTGATTCCTGCTAGTTGCTCACCCAAATACACATTTTTTTGATACTTTGGCCAGTCTGCCTCAAGTGACACCCCACTAGCTGTGTATCTTATGAGAAGCTTCGTTACCTTTGCAAGCGGTTTCTTGAAGTTGGTGATGGGATTATGTTGGTGAAGAGGCATTGGCTACCTTAAGAGAGTCATAGTGCTTCCTGCCAGTTGCTCACCCAAATACACATTTTGAGATACTGTGGCCAGTCTGCCTGAAGCGATACGCCACTAGTTGTGTATCTTAAGAGAAACATCGTTACTCTTGCCAGCGGTTTCTTGACTTTGAAGCTGTGATTATACTGGTGACGAGATATTGGCTACCCTAAGAGAGTCACAGTGTTTCGTGCCAGTTGCTCACCCAAATACACATTTTTTAGATACTGTTTCCAGTGTGCCTGAAGCGATACGCCACTAGTTGTGTATCTTAAGAGAAACATCGTTACTTTTGCCAGGGGTTTCTAGAAGTTGCTGATTTGATTGTGCTGGTGACGAGGCATTGGCTACCTCAAGAGAGTCATAGAGATTCCTGCCAGTTCTTCACCCAAATACACATTTTTTAGATACTCTTTCCAGTCTGCCTGATAGCTACGCCACTAGTTGTGTATCTTAAGAGTCATTGTAACTTTTGCCAGGGGTTTCTTGAAGTTGCTGATGTCATTATGCTGGTGACGAGGCATTGGCTACCCTATGAGTGTCATAGTGATTCCTGCTAGTTGCTCACCCAAATACACATTTTTTGATACTTCGGCCAGTCTGCCTCAAGTGACACCCCACTAGCTGTGTATCTTATGAGAAGCTTCGTTACCTTTGCAAGCGGTTTCTTGAAGTTGGTGATGGGATTATGTTGGTGACGAGGCATTGGCTATCTTAAGAGAGTCATAGTGCTTCCTGCCAGTTGCTCACCCAAATACACATTTTGAGATACTGTGGCCAGTCTGCCTGAAGCGATACGCCACTATTTGTGTATCTTAAGAGAAACATCGTTACTCTTGCCAGCGGTTTCTTGACTTTGA
Organism: Schistocerca nitens; assembly: GCF_023898315.1. Classification (NCBI taxonomy): domain Eukaryota; kingdom Metazoa; phylum Arthropoda; class Insecta; order Orthoptera; family Acrididae; genus Schistocerca; species Schistocerca nitens. The sequence continues at coordinate 120,332,978 of NC_064616.1, forward strand.
AGCTGTGATTATACTGGTGACGAGATATTGGCTACCCTAAGAGAGAGACAGTGTTTCGTGCCAGTTGCTCACCCAAATACACATTTTTTAGATACTGTTTCCAGTGTGCCTGATGCGATACGCCACTAGTTGTGTATCTTAAGAGAAACATCGTTACTTTTGCCAGGGGTTTCTAGAAGTTGCTGATTTGATTGTGCTGGTGACGAGGCATTGGCTACCTCAAGAGAGTCATAGAGATTCCTGCCAGTTCTTCACCCAAATACACATTTTTTAGATACTCTTTCCAGTCTGCCTGATAGCTACGCCACTAGTTGTGTATCTTAAGAGTTATTGTAACTTTTGCCAGGGGTTTCTTGAAGTTGCTGATGTGATTATGCTGGTGACGAGGCATTGGCTACCCTATGAGTGTCATAGTGATTCCTGCTAGTTGCTCACCCAAATACACATTTTTTTGATACTTTGGCCAGTCTGCCTCAAGTGACACCCCACTAGCTGTGTATCTTATGAGAAGCTTCGTTACCTTTGCAAGCGGTTTCTTGAAGTTGGTGATGGGATTATGTTGGTGACGAGGCATTGGCTACCTTAAGAGAGTCATAGTGCTTCCTGCCAGTTGCTCACCCAAATACACATTTTGAGATACTGTGGTCAGTCTGCCTGAAGCGATACGCCACTAGTTGTGTATCTTAAGAGAAACATCGTTACTCTTGCCAGCGGTTTCTTGACTTTGAAGCTGTGATTATACTGGTGACGAGATATTGGTTACCCTAAGAGAGTCACAGTGTTTCGTGCCAGTTGCTCACCCAAATACACATTTTTTAGATACTGTTTCCAGTGTGCCTGAAGCGATACGCCACTAGTTGTGTATCTTAAGAGAAACATCGTTACTTTTGCCAGGGGTTTCTAGAAGTTGCTGATTTGATTGTGCTGGTGACGAGGCATTGGCTACCTCAAGAGAGTCATAGAGATTCCTGCCAGTTCTTCACCCAAATACACATTTTTTAGATACTCTTTCCAGTCTGCCTGATAGCTACGCCACTAGTTGTGTACCTTAAGAGTCATTGTAACTTTTGCCAGGGGTTTCTTGAAGTTGCTGATGTGATTATGCTGGTGACGAGGCATTGGCTACCCTATGAGTGTCATAGTGATTCCTGCTAGTTGCTCACCCAAATACACATTTTTTGATACTTTGGCCAGTCTGCCTCAAGTGACACCCCACTAGCTGTGTATCTTATGAGAAGCTTCGTTACCTTTGCAAGCGGTTTCTTGAAGTTGGTGATGGGATTATGTTGGTGACGAGGCATTGGCTACCTTAAGAGAGTCATAGTGCTTCCTGCCAGTTGATCACCCAAATACACATTTTGAGATACTGTGGCCAGTCTGCCTGAAGCGATACGCCACTAGTTGTGTATCTTAAGAGAAACATCGTTACTCTTGCCAGCGGTTTCTTGACTTTGAAGCTGTGATTATACTGGTGACGATATATTGGCTACCCTAAGAGAGTCACAGTGTTTCGTGCCAGTTGCTCACCCAAATACACATTTTTAGATACTGTTTCGTGTGCCTGAAGCGATACGCCACTAGTTGTGTATCTTAAGAGAAACATCGTTACTTTTGCCAGGGGTTTCTAGAAGTTGCTGATTTGATTCTGCTGTTGACGAGGCATTGGCTACCTCAAGAGAGTCATAGAGATTCCTGCCAGTTCTTCACCCAAATACACATTTTTTAGATACTCTTTCCAGTCTGCCTGATAGCTACGCCACTAGTTGTGTATCTTAAGAGTCATTGTAACTTTTGCCAGGGGTTTCTTGAAGTTGCTGATGTCATTATGCTGGTGACGAGGCATTGGCTACCCTATGAGTGTCATAGTGATTCCTGCTAGTTGCTCACCCAAATACACATTTTTTGATACTTCGGCCAGTCTGCCTCAAGTGACACCCCACTAGCTGTGTATCTTATGAGAAGCTTCGTTACCTTTGCAAGCGGTTTCTTGAAGTTGGTGATGGGATTATGTTGGTGACGAGGCATTGGCTATCTTAAGAGAGTCATAGTGCTTCCTGCCAGTTGCTCACCCAAATACACATTTTGAGATACTGTGGCCAGTCTGCCTGAAGCGATACGCCACTATTTGTGTATCTTAAGAGAAACATCGTTACTCTTGCCAGCGGTTTCTTGACTTTGAAGCTGTGATTATACTGGTGACGAGATATTGGCTACCCTAAGAGAGAGACAGTGTTTCGTGCCAGTTGCTCACCCAAATACACATTTTTTAGATACTGTTTCCAGTGTGCCTGAAGCGATACGCCACTAGTTGTGTATCTTAAGAGAAACATCGTTACTTTTGCCAGGGGTTTCTAGAAGTTGCTGATTTGATTGTGCTGGTGACGAGGCATTGGCTACCTCAAGAGAGTCATAGAGATTCCTGCCAGTTCTTCACCCAAATACACATTTTTTAGATACTCTTTCCAGTCTGCCTGATAGCTACGCCACTAGTTGTGTATCTTAAGAGTTATTGTAACTTTTGCCAGGGGTTTCTTGAAGTTGCTGATGTGATTATGCTGGTGACGAGGCATTGGCTACCCTATGAGTGTCATAGTGATTCCTGCTAGTTGCTCACCCAAATACACATTTTTTTGATACTTTGGCCAGTCTGCCTCAAGTGACACCCCACTAGCTGTGTATCTTATGAGAAGCTTCGTTACCTTTGCAAGCGGTTTCTTGAAGTTGGTGATGGGATTATGTTGGTGACGAGGCATTGGCTACCTTAAGAGAGTCATAGTGCTTCCTGCCAGTTGCTCACCCAAATACACATTTTGAGATACTGTGGTCAGTCTGCCTGAAGCGATACGCCACTAGTTGTGTATCTTAAGAGAAACATCGTTACTCTTGCCAGCGGTTTCTTGACTTTGAAGCTGTGATTATACTGGTGACGAGATATTGGTTACCCTAAGAGAGTCACAGTGTTTCGTGCCAGTTGCTCACCCAAATACACATTTTTTAGATACTGTTTCCAGTGTGCCTGAAGCGATACGCCACTAGTTGTGTATCTTAAGAGAAACATCGTTACTTTTGCCAGGGGTTTCTAGAAGTTGCTGATTTGATTCTGCTGGTGACGAGGCATTGGCTACCTCAAGAGAGTCATAGAGATTCCTGCCAGTTCTTCACCCAAATACACATTTTTTAGATACTCTTTCCAGTCTGCCTGATAGCTACGCCACTAGTTGTGTACCTTAAGAGTCATTGTAACTTTTGCCAGGGGTTTCTTGAAGTTGCTGATGTGATTATGCTGGTGACGAGGCATTGGCTACCCTATGAGTGTCATAGTGATTCCTGCTAGTTGCTCACCCAAATACACATTTTTTGATACTTTGGCCAGTCTGCCTCAAGTGACACCCCACTAGCTGTGTATCTTATGAGAAGCTTCGTTACCTTTGCAAGCGGTTTCTTGAAGTTGGTGATGGGATTATGTTGGTGACGAGGCATTGGCTACCTTAAGAGAGTCATAGTGCTTCCTGCCAGCTGCTCACCCAAATACACATTTTGAGATACTGTGGCCAGTCTGCCTGAAGCGATACGCCACTAGTTGTGTATCTTCAGAGAAACATCGTTACTCTTGCCAGCGGTTTCTTGACTTTGAAGCTGTGATTATACTGGTGACGAGATATTGGTTACCCTAAGAGAGTCACAGTGTTTCGTGCCAGTTGCTCACCCAAATACACATTTTTTAGATACTGTTTCCAGTGTGCCTGAAGCGATACGCCACTAGTTGTGTATCTTAAGAGAAACATCGTTACTTTTGCCAGGGGTTTCTAGAAGTTGCTGATTTGATTCTGCTGGTGACGAGGCATTGGCTACCTCAAGAGAGTCATAGAGATTCCTGCCAGTTCTTCACCCAAATACACATTTTTTAGATACTCTTTCCAGTCTGCCTGATAGCTACGCCACTAGTTGTGTATCTTAAGAGTCATTGTAACTTTTGCCAGGGGTTTCTTGAAGTTGCTGATGTGATTATGCTGGTGACGAGGCATTGGCTACCCTATGAGTGTCATAGTGATTCCTGCTAGTTGCTCACCCAAATACACATTTTTTTGATACTTTGGCCAGTCTGCCTCAAGTGACACCCCACTAGCTGTGTATCTTATGAGAAGCTTCGTTACCTTTGCAAGCGGTTTCTTGAAGTTGGTGATGGGATTATGTTGGTGACGAGGCATTGGCTACCTTAAGAGAGTCATAGTGCTTCCTGCCAGTTGCTCACCCAAATACACATTTTGAGATACTGTGGTCAGTCTGCCTGAAGCGATACGCCACTAGTTGTGTATCTTAAGAGAAACATCGTTACTCTTGCCAGCGGTTTCTTGACTTTGAGGCTGTGATTATACTGGTGACGAGATATTGGTTACCCTAAGAGAGTCACAGTGTTTCGTGCCAGTTGCTCACCCAAATACACATTTTTTAGATACTGTTTCCAGTGTGCCTGAAGCGATACGCCACTAGTTGTGTATCTTAAGAGAAACATCGTTACTTTTGCCAGGGGTTTCTAGAAGTTGCTGATTTGATTCTGCTGGTGACGAGGCATTGGCTACCTCAAGAGAGTCATAGAGATTCCTGCCAGTTCTTCACCCAAATACACATTTTTTAGATACTCTTTCCAGTCTGCCTGATAGCTACGCCACTAGTTGTGTACCTTAAGAGTCATTGTAACTTTTGCCAGGGGTTTCTTGAAGTTGCTGATGTGATTATGCTGGTGACGAGGCATTGGCTACCCTATGAGTGTCATAGTGATTCCTGCTAGTTACTCACCCAAATACACATTTTTTGATACTTTGGCCAGTCTGCCTCAAGTGACACCCCACTAGCTGTGTATCTTATGAGAAGCTTCGTTACCTTTGCAAGCGGTTTCTTGAAGTTGGTGATGGGATTATGTTGGTGACGAGGCATTGGCTATCTTAAGAGAGTCATAGTGCTTCCTGCCAGTTGCTCACCCGAATACACATTTTGAGATACTGTGGCCAGTCTGCCTGAAGCGATACGCCACTAGTTGTGTATCTTAAGAGAAACATCGTTACTTTTGCCAGGGGTTTCTAGAAGTTGCTGATTTGATTGTGCTGGTGACGAGGCATTGGCTACCTCATGAGAGTCATAGAGATTCCTGCCAGTTCTTCACCCAAATACACATTTTTTAGATACTCTTTCCAGTCTGCCTGATAGCTACGCCACTAGTTGTGTATCTTAAGAGTCATTGTAACTTTTGCCAGGGGTTTCTTGAAGTTGCTGATGTGATTATGCTGGTGACGAGGCATTGGCTACCCTATGATAGGCATAGTGATTCCTGCTAGTTGCTCACCCAAATACACATTTTTTTGATACTTTGGCCAGTCTGCCTCAAGTGACACCCCACTAGCTGTGTATCTTATGAGAAACTTTGTTACCTTTGCAAGCGGTTTCTTGAAGTTGGTGATGGGATTATGTTGGTGACGAGGCATTGGCTACCTTAAGAGAGTCATAGTGCTTCCTGCCAGTTGCTCACCCAAATACACATTTTGAGATACTGTGGCCAGTCTGCCTGAAGCGATACGCCACTAGTTGTGTATCTTAAGAGAAACATCGTTACTTTTGCCAGGGGTTTCTAGAAGTTGCTGATTTCATTCTGCTGGTGACGAGGCATTGGCTACCTCATGAGAGTCATAGACATTCCTGCCAGTTCTTCACCCAAATACACATTTTTTAGATACTCTTTCCAGTCTGCCTGATAGCTACGCCACTAGTTGTGTATCTTAAGAGTCATTGTAACTTTTGCCAGGGGTTTCTTGAAGTTGCTGATGTGATTATGCTAGTGACGAGGCATTGGCTACCCTATGAGTGTCATAGTGATTCCTCCTAGTTGCTCACCCAAATACACATTTTTTTGATACTTTGGCCAGTCTGCCTCAAGTGACACCCCACTAGCTGTGTATCTTATGAGAAGCTTCGTTACCTTTGCAAGCGGTTTCTTGAAGTTGGTGATGGGAGTATGTTGGTGACGAGGCATTGGCTACCTTAAGAGAGTCATAGTGCTTCCTGCCAGTTGCTCACCCAAATACACATTTTGAGATACTGTGGCCAGTCTGCCTGAAGCGATACGCCACTAGTTGTGTATCTTAAGAGAATCATCGTTACTCTTGCCAGCGGTTTCTTGACTTTGAAGCTGTGATTATACTGGTGACGAGATATTGGCTACCCTAAGAGAGTCACAGTGTTTCGTGCCAGTTGCTCACCCAAATACACATTTCTTAGATACTGTTTCCAGTGTGCCTGAAGCGATACGCCACTAGTTGTGTATCTTAAGAGAAACATCGTTACTTTTGCCAGGGGTTTCTAGAAGTTGCTGATTTGATTCTGCTGGTGACGAGGCATTGGCTACCTCAAGAGAGTCATAGAGATTCCTGCCAGTTCTTCACGCAAATACACATTTTTTAGATACTCTTTCCAGTCTGCCTGATAGCTACGCCACTAGTTGTGTATCTTAAGAGTCATTGTAACTTTTGCCAGGGGTTTCTTGAAGTTGCTGATGTGATTATGCTGGTGACGAGGCATTGGCTACCCTATGAGTGTCATAGTGATTCCTGCTAGTTGCTCACCCAAATACACATTTTTTGATACTTCGGCCAGTCTGCCTCAAGTGACACCCCACTAGCTGTGTATCTTATGAGAAGCTTCGTTACCTTTGCAAGCGGTTTCTTGAAGTTGGTGATGGGATTATGTTGGTGACGAGGCATTGGCTATCTTAAGAGAGTCATAGTGCTTCCTGCCAGTTGCTCACCCAAATACACATTTTGAGATACTGTGGCCAGTCTGCCTGAAGCGATACGCCACTAGTTGTGTATCTTAAGAGAAACATCGTTACTCTTGCCAGCGGTTTCTTGACTATGAAGCTGTGATTATACTGGTGACGAGATATTGGCTACCCTAAGAGAGAGACAGTGTTTCGTGCCAGTTGCTCACCCAAATACACATTTTTTAGATACTGTTTCCAGTGTGCCTGAAGCGATACGCCACTAGTTGTGTATCTTAAGAGAAACATCGTTACTTTTGCCAGGGGTTTCTAGAAGTTGCTGATTTGATTCTGCTGGTGACGAGGCATTGGCTACCTCAAGAGAGTCATAGAGATTCCTGCCAGTTCTTCACCCAAATACACATTTTTTAGATACTCTTTCCAGTCTGCCTGATAGCTACGCCACTAGTTGTGTATCTTAAGAGTCATTGTAACTTTTGCCAGGGGTTTCTTGAAGATGCTGTTGTCATTATGCTGGTGACGAGGCATTGGCTACCCTATGAGTGTCATAGTGATTCCTGCTAGTTGCTCACCCAAATACACATTTTTTGATACTTCGGCCAGTCTGCCTCAAGTGACACCCCACTAGCTGTGTATCTTATGAGAAGCTTCGTTACCTTTGCAAGCGGTTTCTTGAAGTTGGTGATGGGATTATGTTGGTGACGAGGCATTGGCTATCTTAAGAGAGTCATAGTGCTTCCTGCCAGTTGCTCACCCAAATACACATTTTGAGATACTGTGGCCAGTCTGCCTGAAGCGATACGCCACTATTTGTGTATCTTAAGAGAAACATCGTTACTCTTGCCAGCGGTTTCTTGACTTTGAAGCTGTGATTATACTGGTGACGAGATATTGGCTACCCTAAGAGAGAGACAGTGTTTCGTGCCAGTTGCTCACCCAAATACACATTTTTTAGATACTGTTTCCAGTGTGCCTGAAGCGATACGCCACTAGTTGTGTATCTTAAGAGAAACATCGTTACTTTTGCCAGGGGTTTCTAGAAGTTGCTGATTTGATTGTGCTGGTGACGAGGCATTGGCTACCTCAAGAGAGTCATAGAGATTCCTGCCAGTTCTTCACCCAAATACACATTTTTTAGATACTCTTTCCAGTCTGCCTTATAGCTACGCCACTAGTTGTGTATCTTAAGAGTTATTGTAACTTTTGCCAGGGGTTTCTTGAAGTTGCTGATGTGATTATGCTGGTGACGAGGCATTGGCTACCCTATGAGTGTCATAGTGATTCCTGCTAGTTGCTCACCCAAATACACATTTTTTGATACTTTGGCCAGTCTGCCTCAAGTGACACCCCACTAGCTGTGTATCTTATGAGAAGCTTCGTTACCTTTGCAAGCGGTTTCTTGAAGTTGGTGATGGGATTATGTTGGTGACGAGGCATTGGCTACCTTAAGAGAGTCATAGTGCTTCCTGCCAGCTGCTCACCCAAATACACATTTTGAGATACTGTGGCCAGTCTGCCTGAAGCGATACGCCACTAGTTGTGTATCTTCAGAGAAACATCGTTACTCTTGCCAGCGGTTTCTTGACTTTGAAGCTGTGATTATACTGGTGACGAGATATTGGTTACCCTAAGAGAGTCACAGTGTTTCGTGCCAGTTGCTCACCCAAATACACATTTTTTAGATACTGTTTCCAGTGTGCCTGAAGCGATACGCCACTAGTTGTGTATCTTAAGAGAAACATCGTTACTTTTGCCAGGGGTTTCTAGAAGTTGCTGATTTGATTCTGCTGGTGACGAGGCATTGGCTACCTCAAGAGAGTCATAGAGATTCCTGCCAGTTCTTCACCCAAATACACATTTTTTAGATACTCTTTCCAGTCTGCCTGATAGCTACGCCACTAGTTGTGTATCTTAAGAGTCATTGTAACTTTTGCCAGGGGTTTCTTGAAGTTGCTGATGTGATTATGCTGGTGACGAGGCATTGGCTACCCTATGAGTGTCATAGTGATTCCTGCTAGTTGCTCACCCAAATACACATTTTTTTGATACTTTGGCCAGTCTGCCTCAAGTGACACCCCACTAGCTGTGTATCTTATGAGAAGCTTCGTTACCTTTGCAAGCGGTATCTTGAAGTTGGTGATGGGATTATGTTGGTGACGAGGCATTGGCTACCTTAAGAGAGTCATAGTGCTTCCTGCCAGTTGCTCACCCAAATACACATTTTGAGATACTGTGGTCAGTCTGCCTGAAGCGATACGCCACTAGTTGTGTATCTTAAGAGAAACATCGTTACTCTTGCCAGCGGTTTCTTGACTTTGAGGCTGTGATTATACTGGTGACGAGATATTGGTTACCCTAAGAGAGTCACAGTGTTTCGTGCCAGTTGCTCACCCAAATACACATTTTTTAGATACTGTTTCCAGTGTGCCTGAAGCGATACGCCACTAGTTGTGTATCTTAAGAGAAACATCGTTACTTTTGCCAGGGGTTTCTAGAAGTTGCTGATTTGATTCTGCTGGTGACGAGGCATTGGCTACCTCAAGAGAGTCATAGAGATTCCTGCCAGTTCTTCACCCAAATACACATTTTTTAGATACTCTTTCCAGTCTGCCTGATAGCTACGCCACTAGTTGTGTACCTTAAGAGTCATTGTAACTTTTGCCAGGGGTTTCTTGAAGTTGCTGATGTGATTATGCTGGTGACGAGGCATTGGCTACCCTATGAGTGTCATAGTGATTCCTGCTAGTTACTCACCCAAATACACATTTTTTGATACTTTGGCCAGTCTGCCTCAAGTGACACCCCACTAGCTGTGTATCTTATGAGAAGCTTCGTTACCTTTGCAAGCGGTTTCTTGAAGTTGGTGATGGGATTATGTTGGTGACGAGGCATTGGCTATCTTAAGAGAGTCATAGTGCTTCCTGCCAGTTGCTCACCCGAATACACATTTTGAGATACTGTGGCCAGTCTGCCTGAAGCGATACGCCACTAGTTGTGTATCTTAAGAGAAACATCGTTACTTTTGCCAGGGGTTTCTAGAAGTTGCTGATTTGATTGTGCTGGTGACGAGGCATTGGCTACCTCATGAGAGTCATAGAGATTCCTGCCAGTTCTTCACCCAAATACACATTTTTTAGATACTCTTTCCAGTCTGCCTGATAGCTACGCCACTAGTTGTGTATCTTAAGAGTCATTGTAACTTTTGCCAGGGGTTTCTTGAAGTTGCTGATGTGATTATGCTGGTGACGAGGCATTGGCTACCCTATGATAGGCATAGTGATTCCTGCTAGTTGCTCACCCAAATACACATTTTTTTGATACTTTGGCCAGTCTGCCTCAAGTGACACCCCACTAGCTGTGTATCTTATGAGAAGCTTCGTTACCTTTGCAAGCGGTTTCTTGAAGTTGGTGATGGGATTATGTTGGTGACGAGGCATTGGCTACCTTAAGAGAGTCATAGTGCTTCCTGCCAGTTGCTCACCCAAATACACATTTTGAGATACTGTGGCCAGTCTGCCTGAAGCGATACGCCACTAGTTGTGTATCTTAAGAGAAACATCGTTACTTTTGCCAGGGGTTTCTAGAAGTTGCTGATTTGATTCTGCTGGTGACGAGGCATTGGCTACCTCAAGAGAGTCATAGAGATTCCTGCCAGTTCTTCACCCAAATACACATTTTTTAGATACTCTTTCCAGTCTGCCTGATAGCTACGCCACTAGTTGTGTACCTTAAGAGTCATTGTAACTTTTGCCAGGGGTTTCTTGAAGTTGCTGATGTGATTATGCTGGTGACGAGGCATTGGCTACCCTATGATTGTCATAGTGATTCCTGCTAGTTGCTCACCCAAATACACATTTTTTGATACTTTGGCCAGTCTGCCTCAAGTGACACCCCACTAGCTGTGTATCTTATGAGAAGCTTCGTTACCTTTGCAAGCGGTTTCTTGAAGTTGGTGATGGGATTATGTTGGTGACGAGGCATTGGCTACCTTAAGAGAGTCATAGTGCTTCCTGCCAGCTGCTCACCCAAATACACATTTTGAGATACTGTGGCCAGTCTGCCTGAAGCGATACGCCACTAGTTGTGTATCTTCAGAGAAACATCGTTACTCTTGCCAGCGGTTTCTTGACTTTGAAGCTGTGATTATACTGGTGACGAGATATTGGTTACCCTAAGAGAGTCACAGTGTTTCGTGCCAGTTGCTCACCCAAATACACATTTTTTAGATACTGTTTCCAGTGTGCCTGAAGCGATACGCCACTAGTTGTGTATCTTAAGAGAAACATCGTTACTTTTGCCAGGGGTTTCTAGAAGTTGCTGATTTGATTCTGCTGGTGACGAGGCATTGGCTACCTCAAGAGAGTCATAGAGATTCCTGCCAGTTCTTCACCCAAATACACATTTTTTAGATACTCTTTCCAGTCTGCCTGATAGCTACGCCACTAGTTGTGTATCTTAAGAGTCATTGTAACTTTTGCCAGGGGTTTCTTGAAGTTGCTGATGTGATTATGCTGGTGACGAGGCATTGGCTACCCTATGAGTGTCATAGTGATTCCTGCTAGTTGCTCACCCAAATACACATTTTTTTGATACTTTGGCCAGCCTGCCTCAAGTGACACCCCACTAGCTGTGTATCTTATGAGAAGCTTCGTTACCTTTGCAAGCGGTTTCTTGAAGTTGGTGATGGGATTATGTTGGTGACGAGGCATTGGCTACCTTAAGAGAGTCATAGTGCTTCCTGCCAGTTGCTCACCCAAATACACATTTTGAGATACTGTGGTCAGTCTGCCTGAAGCGATACGCCACTAGTTGTGTATCTTAAGAGAAACATCGTTACTCTTGCCAGCGGTTTCTTGACTTTGAGGCTGTGATTATACTGGTGACGAGATATTGGTTACCCTAAGAGAGTCACAGTGTTTCGTGCCAGTTGCTCACCCAAATACACATTTTTTAGATACTGTTTCCAGTGTGCCTGAAGCGATACGCCACTAGTTGTGTATCTTAAGAGAAACATCGTTACTTTTGCCAGGGGTTTCTAGAAGTTGCTGATTTGATTCTGCTGGTGACGAGGCATTGGCTACCTCAAGAGAGTCATAGAGATTCCTGCCAGTTCTTCACCCAAATACACATTTTTTAGATACTCTTTCCAGTCTGCCTGATAGCTACGCCACTAGTTGTGTACCTTAAGAGTCATTGTAACTTTTGCCAGGGGTTTCTTGAAGTTGCTGATGTGATTATGCTGGTGACGAGGCATTGGCTACCCTATGAGTGTCATAGTGATTCCTGCTAGTTACTCACCCAAATACACATTTTTTGATACTTTGGCCAGTCTGCCTCAAGTGACACCCCACTAGCTGTGTATCTTATGAGAAGCTTCGTTACCTTTGCAAGCGGTTTCTTGAAGTTGGTGATGGGATTATGTTGGTGACGAGGCATTGGCTATCTTAAGAGAGTCATAGTGCTTCCTGCCAGTTGCTCACCCAAATACACATTTTGAGATACTGTGGCCAGTCTGCCTGAAGCGATACGCCACTAGTTGTGTATCTTAAGAGAAACATCGTTACTTTTGCCAGGGGTTTCTAGAAGTTGCTGATTTGATTGTGCTGGTGACGAGGCATTGGCTACCTCATGAGAGTCATAGAGATTCCTGCCAGTTCTTCACCCAAATACACATTTTTTAGATACTCTTTCCAGTCTGCCTGATAGCTACGCCACTAGTTGTGTATCTTAAGAGTCATTGTAACTTTTGCCAGGGGTTTCTTGAAGTTGCTGATGTGATTATGCTGGTGACGAGGCATTGGCTACCCTATGATAGGCATAGTGATTCCTGCTAGTTGCTCACCCAAATACACATTTTTTTGATACTTTGGCCAGTCTGCCTCAAGTGACACCCCACTAGCTGTGTATCTTATGAGAAGCTTCGTTACCATTGCAAGCGGTTTCTTGAAGTTGGTGATGGGATTATGTTGGTGACGAGGCATTGGCTACCTTAAGAGAGTCATAGTGCTTCCTGCCAGTTGCTCACCCAAATACACATTTTGAGATACTGTGGCCAGTCTGCCTGAAGCGATACGCCACTAGTTGTGTATCTTAAGAGAAACATCGTTACTTTTGCCAGGGGTTTCTAGAAGTTGCTGATTTCATTCTGCTGGTGACGAGGCATTGGCTACCTCATGAGAGTCATAGACATTCCTGCCAGTTCTTCACCCAAATACACATTTTTTAGATACTCTTTCCAGTCTGCCTGATAGCTACGCCACTAGTTGTGTATCTTAAGAGTCATTGTAACTTTTGCCAGGGGTTTCTTGAAGTTGCTGATGTGATTATGCTAGTGACGAGGCATTGGCTACCCTATGAGTGTCATAGTGATTCCTGCTAGTTGCTCACCCAAATACACATTTTTTGATACTTTGGCCAGTCTGCCTCAAGTGACACCCCACTAGCTGTGTATCTTATGAGAAGCTTCGTTACCTTTGCAAGCGGTTTCTTGAAGTTGGTGATGGGATTATGTTGGTGACGAGGCATTGGCTACCTTAAGAGAGTCATAGTGCTTCCTGCCAGCTGCTCACCCAAATACACATTTTGAGATACTGTGGCCAGTCTGCCTGAAGCGATACGCCACTAGTTGTGTATCTTCAGAGAAACATCGTTACTCTTGCCAGCGGTTTCTTGACTTTGAAGCTGTGATTATACTGGTGACGAGATATTGGTTACCCTAAGAGAGTCACAGTGTTTCGTGCCAGTTGCTCACCCAAATACACATTTTTTAGATACTGTTTCCAGTGTGCCTGAAGCGATACGCCACTAGTTGTGTATCTTAAGAGAAACATCGTTACTTTTGCCAGGGGTTTCTAGAAGTTGCTGATTTGATTCTGCTGGTGACGAGGCATTGGCTACCTCAAGAGAGTCATAGAGATTCCTGCCAGTTCTTCACCCAAATACACATTTTTTAGATACTCTTTCCAGTCTGCCTGATAGCTACGCCACTAGTTGTGTATCTTAAGAGTCATTGTAACTTTTGCCAGGGGTTTCTTGAAGTTGCTGATGTGATTATGCTGGTGACGAGGCATTGGCTACCCTATGAGTGTCATAGTGATTCCTGCTAGTTGCTCACCCAAATACACATTTTTTTGATACTTTGGCCAGCCTGCCTCAAGTGACACCCCACTAGCTGTGTATCTTATGAGAAGCTTCGTTACCTTTGCAAGCGGTTTCTTGAAGTTGGTGATGGGATTATGTTGGTGACGAGGCATTGGCTACCTTAAGAGAGTCATAGTGCTTCCTGCCAGTTGCTCACCCAAATACACATTTTGAGATACTGTGGTCAGTCTGCCTGAAGCGATACGCCACTAGTTGTGTATCTTAAGAGAAACATCGTTACTCTTGCCAGCGGTTTCTTGACTTTGAGGCTGTGATTATACTGGTGACGAGATATTGGTTACCCTAAGAGAGTCACAGTGTTTCGTGCCAGTTGCTCACCCAAATACACATTTTTTAGATACTGTTTCCAGTGTGCCTGAAGCGATACGCCACTAGTTGTGTATCTTAAGAGAAACATCGTTACTTTTGCCAGGGGTTTCTAGAAGTTGCTGATTTGATTCTGCTGGTGACGAGGCATTGGCTACCTCAAGAGAGTCATAGAGATTCCTGCCAGTTCTTCACCCAAATACACATTTTTTAGATACTCTTTCCAGTCTGCCTGATAGCTACGCCACTAGTTGTGTACCTTAAGAGTCATTGTAACTTTTGCCAGGGGTTTCTTGAAGTTGCTGATGTGATTATGCTGGTGACGAGGCATTGGCTACCCTATGAGTGTCATAGTGATTCCTGCTAGTTACTCACCCAAATACACATTTTTTGATACTTTGGCCAGTCTGCCTCAAGTGACACCCCACTAGCTGTGTATCTTATGAGAAGCTTCGTTACCTTTGCAAGCGGTTTCTTGAAGTTGGTGATGGGATTATGTTGGTGACGAGGCATTGGCTATCTTAAGAGAGTCATAGTGCTTCCTGCCAGTTGCTCACCCAAATACACATTTTGAGATACTGTGGCCAGTCTGCCTGAAGCGATACGCCACTAGTTGTGTATCTTAAGAGAAACATCGTTACTTTTGCCAGGGGTTTCTAGAAGTTGCTGATTTGATTGTGCTGGTGACGAGGCATTGGCTACCTCATGAGAGTCATAGAGATTCCTGCCAGTTCTTCACCCAAATACACATTTTTTAGATACTCTTTCCAGTCTGCCTGATAGCTACGCCACTAGTTGTGTATCTTAAGAGTCATTGTAACTTTTGCCAGGGGTTTCTTGAAGTTGCTGATGTGATTATGCTGGTGACGAGGCATTGGCTACCCTATGATAGGCATAGTGATTCCTGCTAGTTGCTCACCCAAATACACATTTTTTTGATACTTTGGCCAGTCTGCCTCAAGTGACACCCCACTAGCTGTGTATCTTATGAGAAGCTTCGTTACCTTTGCAAGCGGTTTCTTGAAGTTGGTGATGGGATTATGTTGGTGACGAGGCATTGGCTACCTTAAGAGAGTCATAGTGCTTCCTGCCAGTTGCTCACCCAAATACACATTTTGAGATACTGTGGCCAGTCTGCCTGAAGCGATACGCCACTAGTTGTGTATCTTAAGAGAAACATCGTTACTTTTGCCAGGGGTTTCTAGAAGTTGCTGATTTCATTCTGCTGGTGACGAGGCATTGGCTACCTCATGAGAGTCATAGACATTCCTGCCAGTTCTTCACCCAAATACACATTTTTTAGATACTCTTTCCAGTCTGCCTGATAGCTACGCCACTAGTTGTGTATCTTAAGAGTCATTGTAACTTTTGCCAGGGGTTTCTTGAAGTTGCTGATGTGATTATGCTAGTGACGAGGCATTGGCTACCCTATGAGTGTCATAGTGATTCCTCCTAGTTGCTCACCCAAATACACATTTTTTTGATACTTTGGCCAGTCTGCCTCAAGTGACACCCCACTAGCTGTGTATCTTATGAGAAGCTTCGTTACCTTTGCAAGCGGTTTCTTGAAGTTGGTGATGGGAGTATGTTGGTGACGAGGCATTGGCTACCTTAAGAGAGTCATAGTGCTTCCTGCCAGTTGCTCACCCAAATACACATTTTGAGATACTGTGGCCAGTCTGCCTGAAGCGATACGCCACTAGTTGTGTATCTTAAGAGAATCATCGTTACTCTTGCCAGCGGTTTCTTGACTTTGAAGCTGTGATTATACTGGTGACGAGATATTGGCTACCCTAAGAGAGTCACAGTGTTTCGTGCCAGTTGCTCACCCAAATACACATTTCTTAGATACTGTTTCCAGTGTGCCTGAAGCGATACGCCACTAGTTGTGTATCTTAAGAGAAACATCGTTACTTTTGCCAGGGGTTTCTAGAAGTTGCTGATTTGATTCTGCTGGTGACGAGGCATTGGCTACCTCAAGAGAGTCATAGAGATTCCTGCCAGTTCTTCACGCAAATACACATTTTTTAGATACTCTTTCCAGTCTGCCTGATAGCTACGCCACTAGTTGTGTATCTTAAGAGTCATTGTAACTTTTGCCAGGGGTTTCTTGAAGTTGCTGATGTGATTATGCTGGTGACGAGGCATTGGCTACCCTATGAGTGTCATAGTGATTCCTGCTAGTTGCTCACCCAAATACACATTTTTTGATACTTCGGCCAGTCTGCCTCAAGTGACACCCCACTAGCTGTGTATCTTATGAGAAGCTTCGTTACCTTTGCAAGCGGTTTCTTGAAGTTGGTGATGGGATTATGTTGGTGACGAGGCATTGGCTATCTTAAGAGAGTCATAGTGCTTCCTGCCAGTTGCTCACCCAAATACACATTTTGAGATACTGTGGCCAGTCTGCCTGAAGCGATACGCCACTAGTTGTGTATCTTAAGAGAAACATCGTTACTCTTGCCAGCGGTTTCTTGACTATGAAGCTGTGATTATACTGGTGACGAGATATTGGCTACCCTAAGAGAGAGACAGTGTTTCGTGCCAGTTGCTCACCCAAATACACATTTTTTAGATACTGTTTCCAGTGTGCCTGAAGCGATACGCCACTAGTTGTGTATCTTAAGAGAAACATCGTTACCTTTGAAAGGGGTTTCTAGAAGTTGCTGATTTGATTGTGCTGGTGACGAGGCATTGGCTACCTCAAGAGAATCATAGAGATTCCTGCCAGTTCTTCACCCAAATACACATTTTTTAGATACTCTTTCCAGTCTGCCTGATAGCTACGCCACTAGTTGTGTATCTTAAGAGTCATTGTAACTTTTGCCAGGGGTTTCTTGAAGTTGCTGATGTGATTATGCTGGTGACGAGGCATTGGCTACCCTATGAGTGTCATAGTGATTCCTGCTAGTTGCTCACCCAAATACACATTTTTTTGATACTTTGGCCAGTCTGCCTCAAGTGACACCCCACTAGCTGTGTATCTTATGAGAAGCTTCGTTACCTTTGCAAGCGGTTTCTTGAAGTTGGTGATGGGATTATGTTGGTGACGAGGCATTGGCTATCTTAAGAGTGTCATAGTGCTTCCTGCCAGTTGCTCACCCAAATACACATTTTGAGATACTGTGGCCAGTCTGCCTGAAGCGATACGCCACTAGTTGTGTATCTTAAGAGAAACATCGTTACTCTTGCCAGCGGTTTCTTGACTTTGAAGCTGTGATTATACTGGTGACGAGATATTAGTTACCCTAAGAGAGTCACAGTGTTTCGTGCCAGTTGCTCACCCAAATACACATTTTTTAGATACTGTTTCCAGTGTGCCTGAAGCGATACGCCACTAGTTGTGTATCTTAAGAGAAACATCGTTACTTTTGCCAGGGGTTTCTAGAAGTTGCTGATTTGATTCTGCTGGTGACGAGGCATTGGCTACCTCAAGAGAGTCATAGAGATTCCTGCCAGTTCTTCACCCAAATACACATTTTTTAGATACTCTTTCCAGTCTGCCTGATAGCTACGCCACTAGTTGTGTATCTTAAGAGTCATTGTAACTTTTGCCAGGGGTTTCTTGAAGTTGCTGATGTGATTATGCTGGTGACGAGGCATTGGCTACCCTATGAGTGTCATAGTGATTCCTGCTAGTTGCTCACCCAAATACACATTTTTTTGATACTTTGGCCAGTCTGCCTCAAGTGACACCCCACTAGCTGTGTATCTTATGAGAAGCTTCGTTACCTTTGCAAGCGGTTTCTTGAAGTTGGTGATGGGATTATGTTGGTGACGTGGCATTGGCTACCTTAAGAGAGTCATAGTGCTTCCTGCCAGTTGCTCACCCAAATACACATTTTGAGATACTGTGGCCAGTCTGCCTGAAGCGATACGCCACTAGTTGTGTATCTTAAGAGAAACATCGTTACTCTTGCCAGCGGTTTCTTGACTTTGAAGCTGTGATTATACTGGTGACGAGATATTGGCTACCCTAAGAGAGTCACAGTGTTTCGTGCCAGTTGCTCACCCAAATACACATTTTTTAGATACTGTTTCGTGTGCCTGAAGCGATACGCCACTAGTTGTGTATCTTAAGAGAAACATCGTAACTTTTGCCAGGGGTTTCTAGAAGTTGCTGATTTGATTCTGCTGTTGACGAGGCATTGGCTACCTCAAGAGAGTCATAGAGATTCCTGCCAGTTCTTCACCCAAATACACATTTTTTAGATACTCTTTCCAGTCTGCCTGATAGCTACGCCACTAGTTGTGTATCTTAAGAGTCATTGTAACTTTTGCCAGGGGTTTCTTGAAGTTGCTGATGTGATTATGCTGGTGACGAGGCATTGGCTACCCTATGAGTGTCATAGTGATTCCTGCTAGTTGCTCACCCAAATACACATTTTTTGATACTTCGGCCAGTCTGCCTCAAGTGACACCCCACTAGCTGTGTATCTTATGAGAAGCTTCGTTACCTTTGCAAGCGGTTTCTTGAAGTTGGTGATGGGATTATGTTGGTGACGAGGCATTGGCTATCTTAAGAGAGTCATAGTGCTTCCTGCCAGTTGCTCACCCAAATACACATTTTGAGATACTGTGGCCAGTCTGCCTGAAGCGAAACGCCACTAGTTGTGTATCTTAAGAGAAACATCGTTACTCTTGCCAGCGGTTTCTTGACTTTGAAGCTGTGATTATACTGGTGACGAGATATTGGCTATCCTAAGAGAGAGACAGTGTTTCGTGCCAGTTGCTCACCCAAATACACATTTTTTAGATACTGTTTCCAGTGTGCCTGAAGCGATACGCCACTAGTTGTGTATCTTAAGGGGATACGGAATCGGATTTTGGGTTAAAAAATCTAATTTTTTTTTATTGGCGTATTATATTCTGCCATGTTTCCTCTTTAAAATGACGTATCATACATAGCTCTACTACAATTATAACTATTTTATTTTTATATATTTGTGAGATCGGGTATTGCGCTTTAGTTATACACGTCTCTCGTGGCTGACCATGAACTTTTTGGCAGTACCTTTAAAGTGACATGAATTCAAATATCCCGGTTTCCAGCGACTATTTATACACTAGTTGCCCGAAAATGTTTCTCTCTGGTTTCCTCAAGTTACTCTTTGACTTTGTGGCGGGACTGTTTTGTAAACAGTGTGATATAAGAAAGTAGTTGTTGTTGAGTTATTTCGTATTTAGTGCTTCATTTTTCGCAGTGAAAATGCCTAGAGCTAAAGCAAAAGTATTTAAAAAGCGTGTGAACTGGCAAAAGAAAAGAAATAATGATTCATTAGCAAAGCAAAGCAGTTCATCATCATCACTGTTGGAAAATGTGAATCCACTTATTACTGATTTGCCGAACGAACTTACACCAAATGAAAACAGTGCTTCTCATAAAAAACTAAGAGATTTGGAAGAGAAATATAATTTACTTGATAGAGGGAATGAAGTTTTTGAACTCATTGATACGAATATATTGTGTGAAGCTCTTGAAAACAGTTTGTGCTGCAAAAAATGTCATGGAAACGTTTCTCTGAAAGTAGAATCCCATGTTGGCCTGGCTGCCCAGTTTAATTTAATATGCAGTGTTTGTAAATACAGCTGTAAGTTTCCAAGTTCGGTTTCAGTAACTGTAAATAATGGATACAAGAAAACTGAACTTTATAGTGTAAATATTAGGTTAGTTTATGGATTGCGAGCAATTGGTAAGGGCAAAGCAGCTGGTGATATGCTATGTGGTGTTCTAAATCTTCCAAGTGCACCTTCAAAGTTTGAAGCTTACAATTATGTACTAGGATCTGCAGTTGAAGATGTAGCACAGAAGTCAATGCAGGTTGCTGTGGAAGAAGCAGTGGAAGAAAATGACGGCAGTCGTGACCTCACAGTGGCGTTTGATGGCACGTGGCAGAAAAGGGGCCACACCTCCAACAATGGTGTTGTAACAGCAACTAGTGTTGATACTGGCAAGCTTATTGATGTTGCAATAATGTCTAAATACTGTAGGTGCACAGGCAGGCTGAAAAATGAACACAGTGATGACTGTATTGCTAATTATTATGGTAGTAGTGGTGGCATGGAGGTTGCTGGGGTGAAGAAAATTTTTCATCGCTCTTCACAGTGGTATAATGTTCGCTATGTCAAATATCTGGGAGATGGTGACTCTAAAGCATTCAAAGAAGTTTTGGAAAGCAAACCATATGGGAACAGTGTAAATATAAGCAAACTTGAATGTATAGGACATGTGCAGAAGAGAATGGGTGCCAGGCTGAGAAGGTTAAAATCAGTTATGAAAGGGAAAAAACTAGATGATGGGAAAACCTTGGATGGCAGAGGAAGATGGTTGATTCCATAATAGACCACATTCAGAACTGCTATGGCCTTGCAATCAGGCAAAATACAGGCAATCTTGAAGAAATGAGGAGAGCTATATGGGCTTTATATCTCCACACCGCATCCACGGATGAGAATCCACAACATGGTTTGTGCCCCAAAGGTGAAAACAGCTGGTGTAAATACAATAGGGGACTAACAACAGGAGAGAAATACATTCACCACCACAGTCAACCATCAGCCATCATGGCAGAAATAAAGCCCATTTTCAGAGATCTGGCTGACAGAAGTCTTCTGATGAAATGTCTTCACGGAAAAACGCAGAACCCCAACGAGTGCTTGAATAGTGTGATATGGCATCGTCTCCCAAAAACAGTGTTTGTCGGAATTAATACACTACATTTTGGTGTGTATGATGCTGTGGCAACCTTCAATCTTGGAAATATAACTAAATGCCAGGTCCTTCGAAAGTTGGGTATGTGTGTTGGTTCCCGTACGGGACGTGCTATGTTCTTTTTAGATCAGCACAGACTAAGGCATGCTGATAATATAATCAAGACATTAGTGAAAAAAGCAAGACAGGTGCAGAGGGGTGCCAAAAGAAGACTTGAAGATGATTATGAAGACTGTGAAGGGGGTATTAGCTACGGATCAGGAATGTTTTAATCTTCTTTCTCCGTTTCCCGTAAGTTTACTTTTTACTTCATCTAGGAACATTATCTCAGGTACTGGTCAACCTAGAAGTCTGAAATTTTTATGACGTAGTGACATAGGTCCCTATTACATACTGAAACAACGATTTTTTAAATACTTGATTTACAAAAGACTTAGGGGTGATAGTCTAGTAAAAAGCGATGGAAAAAATTTACTTAAAAATAAATGTACAATATCTCTGTAAGAAAATACTTTGACAATAAACTGTTGTTTCAGTATTGTTGTAACATATGAATGCACATACAGTAAAATTTTTACCTCTCTGTCTCCAGTAGTTTGTGAGAAAATGTTTCCTATAGTAGGCATATATTAACATTGCGGGGATAGGTGATTCCGTATCCCCTTAAGAGAAACATCGTTACTTTTGCCAGGGGTCTCTAGAAGTTGCTGATTTGATTCTGCTGGTGACGAGGCATTGGCTACCTCAAGAGAGTCATAGAGATTCCTGCCAGTTCTTCACCCAAATACACATTTTTTAGATACTCTTTCCAGACTGCCTGATAGCTACGCCACTAGTTGTGTATCTTAAGAGTCATTGTAACTTTTGCCAGGGGTTTCTTGAAGTTGCTGATGTGATTATGCTGGTGACGAGGCATTGGCTACCCTATGAGTGTCATAGTGATTCCTGCTAGTTGCTCACCCAAATACACATTTTTTGATACTTTGGCCAGTCTGCCTCAAGTGACACCCCACTAGCTGTGTATCTTATGAGAAGCTTCGTTACCTTTGCAAGCGGTTTCTTGAAGTTGGTGATGGGATTATGTTGGTGACGAGGCATTGGCTATCTTAAGAGAGTCATAGTGCTTCCTGCCAGTTGCTCACCCAAATACACGTTTTGAGATACTGTGGCCAGTCTGCCTGAAGCGATACGCCACTAGTTGTGTATCTTAAGAGAAACATCGTTACTTTTGCCAGGGGTTTCTAGAAGTTGCTGATTTGATTCTGCTGGTGACGAGGCATTAGCTACCTCATGAGAGTCATAGAGATTCCTGCCAGTTCTTCACCCAAATGCACATTTTTTAGATACTCTTTCCAGTCTGCCTGATAGCTACGCCACTAGTTGTGTATCTTAAGAGTCATTGTAACTTTTGCCAGGGGTTTCTTGAAGTTGCTGATGTGATTATGCTGGTGACGAGGCATTGGCTACCCTATGAGTGTCATAGTGATTCCTGCTAGTTGCTCACCCAAATACACATTTTTTTGATACTTTGGCCAGTCTGCCTCAAGTGACACCCCACTAGCTGTGTATCTTATGAGAAGCTTCGTTACCTTTGCAAGCGGTTTCTTGAAGTTGGTGATGGGATTATGTTGGTGACGAGGCATTGGCTACCTTAAGAGAGTCATAGTGCTTCCTGCCAGTTGCTCACCCAAATACACATTTTGAGATACTGTGGCCAGTCTGCCTGAAGCGATACGCCACTAGTTGTGTATCTTAAGAGAATCATCGTTACTCTTGCCAGCGGTTTCTTGACTTTGAAGCTGTGATTATACTGGTGACGAGATATTGGCTACCCTAAGAGAGTCACAGTGTTTCGTGCCAGTTGCTCACCCAAACACACATTTTTTAGATACTGTTTCCAGTGTGCCTGAAGCGATACGCCACTAGTTGTGTATCTTAAGAGAAACATTGTTACTTTTGCCAGGGGTTTCTAGAAGTTGCTGATTTGATTCTGCTGGTGACGAGGCATTGGCTACCTCAAGAGAGTCATAGAGATTCCTGCCAGTTCTTCACCCAAATACACATTTTTTAGATACTCTTTCCATTCTGCCTGATAGCTACACCACTAGTTGTGCATCTTAAGAGTCATTGTAACTTTTGCCAGGGGTTTCTTGAAGTTGCTGATGTGATTATGCTGGTGACGAGGCATTGGCTACCCTATGAGTGTCATAGTGATTCCTGCTAGTTGCTCACCCAAATACACATTTTTTTGATACTTTGGCCAGTCTGCCACAAGTGACACCCCACTAGCTGTGTATCTTATAAGAAGCTTCGTTACCTTTGCAAGCGGTTTCTTGAAGTTGGTGATGGGATTATGTTGGTGACGAGGCATTGGCTACCTTAAGAGAGTCATAGTGCTTCCTGCCAGTTGCTCACCCAAATACACATTTTGAGATACTGTGGCCAGTCTGCCTGAAGCGATACGCCACTAGTTGTGTATCTTAAGAGAAACATCGTTACTCTTGCCAGCGGTTTCTTGACTTTGAAGCTGTGATTATACTGGTGACGAGATATTGGCTACCCTAAGGGAGTCACAGTGTTTCGTGCCAGTTGCTCACCCAAATACACATTTTTTAGATACTGTTTCGTGTGCCTGAAGCGATACGCCACTAGTTGTGTATCTTAAGAGAAACATCGTTACTTTTGCCAGGGGTTTCTAGAAGTTGCTGATTTGATTCTGCTGCTGACGAGGCATTGGCTACCTCAAGAGAGTCATAGAGATTCCTGCCAGTTCTTCGCCCAAATACACATTTTTTAGATACTCTTTCCAGTCTGCCTGATAGCTACGCCACTAGTTGTGTATCTTAAGAGTCATTGTAACTTTTGCCAGGGGTCTCTTGAAGTTGCTGATGTGATTATGCTGGTGACGAGTCATTGGCTACCCTATGAGTGTCATAGTGATTCCTGCTAGTTGCTCACCCAAATACACATTTTTTGATACTTTGGCCAGTCTGCCTCAAGTGACACCCCACTAGCTGTGTATCTTATGAGAAGCTTCGTTACCTTTGCAAGCGGTTTCTTGAAGTTGGTGATGGGATTATGTTGGTGACGAGGCATTGGCTATCTTAAGAGAGTCATAGTGCTTCCTGCCAGTTGCTCACCCAAATACACATTTTGAGATACTGTGGCCAGTCTGCCTGAAGCGATACGCCACTAGTTGTGTATCTTAAGAGAAACATCGTTACTCTTGCCAGCGGTTTCTTGACTTTGAAGCTGTGATTATACTGGTGACGAGATATTGGCTACCCTAAGAGAGTCACAGTGTTTCGTGCCAGTTGCTCACCCAAATACACATTTTTAGATACTGTTTCCAATGTGCCTGAAGCGATACGCCACAAGTTGTGTATCTTAAGAGAAACATCGTTACTTTTGCCAGGGGTTTCTAGAAGTTGCTATTTTGATTCTGCTGTTGACGAGGCATTGGCTACCTCAAGAGAGTCATAGAGATTCCTGCCAGTTCTTCACCCAAATACACATTTTTTAGATACTCTTTCCAGTCTGCCTGATAGCTACGCCACTAGTTGTGTACCTTAAGAGTCATTGTAACTTTTGCCAGGGGTTTCTTGAAGTTGCTGATGTGATTATGCTGGTGACGAGGCTTGGCTACCCTATGAGTGTCATAGTGATTCCTGCTAGTTGCTCACCCAAATACACATTTTTTTGATACTTTGGCCAGTCTGCCTCAAGTGACACCCCACTAGCTGTGTATCTTATGGGAAGCTTCGTTACCTTTGCAAGCGGTTTCTTGAAGTTGGTGATGGGATTATGTTGGTGACGAGGCATTGGCTATCTTAAGAGAGTCATAGTGCTTCCTGCCAGGTGCTCACCCAAATACACATTTTGAGATACTGTGGCCAGTCTGCCTGAAGCGATACGCCACTAGTTGTGTATCTTAAGAGAAACATCGTTACTCTTGCCAGCGGTTTCTTGACTTTGAAGCTGTGATTATACTGGTGACGAGATATTGTTTACCCTAAGAGAGTCACAGTGTTTCGTGCCAGTTGCTCACCCAAATACACATTTTTAGATACTGTTTCCAATGTGCCTGAAGCGATACGCCACAAGTTGTGTATCTTAAGAGAAACATCGTTACTTTTGCCAGGGGTTTCTAGAAGTTGCTGATTTGATTCTGCTGTTGACGAGGCATTGGCTACCTCAAGAGAGTCATAGAGATTCCTGCCAGTTCTTCACCCAAATACACATTTTTTAGATACTCTTTCCAGTCTGCCTGATAGCTACGCCACTAGTTGTGTATCTTAAGAGTCATTGTAACTTTTGCCAGGGGTTTCTTGAAGTTGCTGATGTGATTATGCTGGTGACGAGGCATTGGCTACCCTATGAGTGTCATAGTGATTCCTGCTAGTTGCTCACCCAAATACACATTTTTTTGATACTTCGGCCAGTCTGCCTCAAGTGACACCCCACTAGCTGTGTATCTTATGAGAAGCTTCGTTACCTTTGCAAGCGGTTTCTTGAAGTTGGTGATGGGATTATGTTGGTGACGAGGCATTGGCTATCTTAAGAGAGTCATAGTGCTTCCTGCCAGTTGCTCACCCAAATACACATTTTGAGATACTGTGGCCAGTCTGCCTGAAGCGATACGCCACTAGTTGTGTATCTTAAGAGAAACATCGTTACTCTTGCCAGCGGTTTCTTGACTTTGAAGCTGTGATTATACTGGTGACGAGATATTGGCTACCCTAAGAGAGTCACAGTGTTTCGTGCCAGTTGCTCACCCAAATACACATTTTTTAGATACTGTTTCCAGTGTGCCTGAAGCGATACGCCACTAGTTGTGTATCTTAAGAGAAACATCGTTACTTTTGCCGGGGGTTTCTAGAAGTTGCTGATTTGATTGTGCTGGTGACGAGGCATTGGCTACCCCAAGAGAGTCATAGAGATTCCTGCCAGTTCTTCACCCAAATACACATTTTTTAGATACTCTATCCAGTCTGCCTGATAGCTACGCCACTAGTTGTGTATCTTAAGAGTCATTGTAACTTTAGCCAGGGGTTTCTTGAAGTTGCTGATGTGATTATGCTGGTGACGAGCCATTGGCTACCCTATGAGTGTCATAGTGATTCCTGCTAGTTGCTCACCCAAATACACGTTTTTTTGATACTTCGGCCAGTCTGCCTCAAGTGACACCCCACTAGCTGTGTATCTTATGAGAAGCTTCGTTACCTTTGCAAGCGGTTTCTTGAAGTTGGTGATGGGATTATGTTGGTGACGAGGCATTGGCTATCTTAAGAGAGTCATAGTGCTTCCTGCCAGTTGCTCACCCAAATACACATTTTGAGATACTGTGGCCAGTCTGCCTGAAGCGATACGCCACTAGTTGTGTATCTTAAGAGAAACATCGTTACTCTTGCCAGCGGTTTCTTGACTTTGAAGCTGTGATTATACTGGTGACGAGATATTGGCTACCCTAAGAGAGAGACAGTGTTTCGTGCCAGTTGCTCACCCAAATACATATTTTTAGATACTGTTTCCAATGTGCCTGAAGCGATACGCCACAAGTTGTGTATCTTAAGAGAAACATCGTTACTTTTGCCAGGGGTTTCTAGAAGTTGCTGATTTGATTCTGCTGTTGACGAGGCATTGGCTACCTCAAGAGAGTCATAGAGATTCCTGCCAGTTCTTCACCCAAATACACATTTTTTAGATACTCTTTCCAGTCTGCCTGATAGCTACGCCACTAGTTGTGTATCTTAAGAGTCATTGTAACTTTTGCCAGGGGTTTCTTGAAGTTGCTGATGTGATTATGCTGGTGACGAGGCATTGGCTACCCTATGAGTGTCATAGTGATTCTGCTAGTTGCTCACCCAAATACACATTTTTTTGATGGTTTGGCCAGTCTGCCTCAAGTGACACCCCACTAGCTGTGTATCTTATGAGAAGCTTCGTTACCTTTGCAAGCGGTTTCTTGAAGTTGGTGATGGGATTATGTTGGTGACGAGGCATTGGCTACCTTAAGAGAGTCATAGTGCTTCATGCCAGATGCTCACCCAAATACACATTTTGAGATACTGTGGCCAGTCTGCCTGAAGCGATACGCCACTAGTTGTGTATCTTAAGAGAAACATCGTTACTCTTGCCAGCGGTTTCTTGACTTTGAAGCTGTGATTATACTGGTGACGAGATATTGGCTACCCTAAGGGAGTCACAGTGTTTCGTGCCAGTTGCTCACCCAAATACACATTTTTTAGATACTGTTTCGTGTGCCTGAAGCGATACGCCACTAGTTGTGTATCTTAACCCTCTATTGCACAAGAACAGTAAAACTAAGAATTTTCCAATAACAACTTTGGATTTATACTTCATAGTGCCCATGAATGAAAAATAGATGATGATAAACTTTCTAGTATATACATTTTGGAAAATATCACTCTGTATGTTCAAATATACACTGCGCAAATACGGATGTAATGAGTACGTACATATTAGTTCGTATAAGGTACTACATTTTTGGAGAACAGAGTTCAAAATTTATGGTACATCGACAAATTAAGACTTTAAATTAAATTTTATTTAAAAAACGAAAATAAAAAACATTATAAAAGTTGGGTATACATCAGTTAGCAAAATGTCACTACTATGCAGTTACATATTTCCAGAATTTATACATTGTGAATATTGTAGAAACAATTTCTATCTGGTACAAAACACAAATAGGTGTTACATTTGGTACACATTACTTTTGTTATTTTTTGACATTTATTATATTTACATCTGGCAGATTTTTCACAGTAGGCCAGTGATCGATTCTGTCCTTCCTGATGTCAGCATTTGCTGTATTTGGCTGCCTTCTCTTTTTGGTGCCACTGCCTGGTGAGCTATCCAGCGATTGTCTCTTGGATGGTTTTCCTGACCAGCATAAGGATTCAGCAATATCAAGCTTGAAATCAAACAAAGCCATCTGGGTTTTCTCTTCAATACTATTTTCATGACAGGCTCTCTTGTAAAGTAGCCAAGCAACAACACAACTCATGTCCAATAAATGGAAGAACAGTCTCATGTAATACTTCTTTGACCTGATTTTCGTTCTGTACAGAGCTAATAAGGAGTCAATAGTGTCAACACCTCCCATAAACTTGTTGTACTCCTTCACAATCTTTGGGCATTTTATTTCGATATGTTGCTTTGTTTTTTTGTCATATCTTGCAACCTGGCTTTCTGGGTGAGTGCCTGAAAAGGTGCCCAGAAGGCTGACACACCTGTTGTCTTGCCATTTCACAAGAATCAGGTCATATCCAGAAACAGATGCAGTGGATTCAACAGATGTGCCTCTTCCCTGCTTTTTCATTTCAGCATCAGATGGCATCTTATTGTTTCTCACTCTATTCAACTGTACTGTTCCCAGACAGTGAATACCACATTTTACCAGCTCAACTTGAAGCTCTGGACTGCAGAACCAGTTATCATAGAACAGTTTATGATTTTTGTACTTTGGTATTCTTTCAGCCAATCTGAGCACTACATTTCCACTGGCGTTTACATTAGGAAGATGACTGGGTTGATTGACGGGTCCAGAATAGATTTCGAAATCATAAATAATACCACTGGCACCTGCTATGCAATATATTTTGTAGCCCCACTTTTTTGGTTTCTTGGGATTATACTGTTTCAAACTACTGTGACCTTTGAATGGCACAGTTTGTTCGTCCACTGCAAGGTGTTCATCAATTGGTATTTTTGATAAATTTTTTCGCAGCATATCTGAGTATACAGTGCACGTCAGTGGCACAGTTACATCACATGAGCCAGTACAGAGTTCTGAAAATATGTATATTTAAATATACACAGTGCAATAGAGGGTTAAGAGAAACATCGTTACTCTTGCCAGCGGATTCTTGACTTTGAAGCTGTGATTATACTGGTGACGAGATATTGGCTACCCTAAGAGAGTCACAGTGTTTCGTGCCAGTTGCTCACCCAAATACACATTTTTAGATACTGTTTCCAATGTGCCTGAAGCGATACGCCACAAGTTGTGTATCTTAAGAGAAACATCGTTACTTTTGCCAGGGGTTTCTAGAAGTTGCTGATTTGATTCTGCTGTTGACGAGGCATTGGCTACCTCAAGAGAGTCATAAAGATTCCTGCCAGTTCTTCACCCAAATACACATTTTTTAGATACTCTTTCCAGTCTGCCTGATAGCTACGCCACTAGTTGTGTATCTTAAGAGTCATTGTAACTTTTGCCAGGGGTTTCTTGAAGTTGCTGATGTGATTATGCTGGTGACGAGGCTTGGCTACCCTATGAGTGTCATAGTGATTCCTGCTAGTTGCTCACCCAAATACACATTTTTTTGATACTTCGGCCAGTCTGCCTCAAGTGACACCCCACTAGCTGTGTATCTTATGAGAAGCTTCGTTACCTTTGCAAGCGGTTTCTTGAAGTTGGTGATGGGATTATGTTGGTGACGAGGCATTGGCTATCTTAAGAGAGTCATAGTGCTTCCTGCCAGTTGCTCACCCAAATACACATTTTGAGATACTGTGGCCAGTCTGCCTGAAGCGATACGCCACTAGTTGTGTATCTTAAGAGAAACATCGTTACTCTTGCCAGCGGTTTCTTGACTTTGAAGCTGTGATTATACTGGTGACGAGATATTGGCTACCCTAAGAGAGAGACAGTGTTTCGTGCCAGTTGCTCACCCAAATACACATTTTTTAGATACTGTTTCCAGTGTGCCTGAAGCGATACGCCACTAGTTGTGTATCTTAAGAGAAACATCGTTACTTTTGCCAGGGGTTTCTAGAAGTTGCTGATTTGATTGTGCTGGTGACGAGGCATTGGCTACCTCAAGAGAGTCATAGAGATTCCTGCCAGTTCTTCACCCAAATACACATTTTTTAGATACTCTTTCCAGTCTGCCTGATAGCTACGCCACTAGTTGTGTATCTTAAGAGTCATTGTAACTTTTGCCAACGGTTTCTTGAAGTTGCTGATGTGATTATGCTGGTGACGAGGCTTGGCTACCCTATGAGTGTCATAGTGATTCCTGCTAGTTGCTCACCCAAATACACATTTTTTTGATACTTTGGCCAGTCTGCCTCAAGTGACACCCCACTAGCTGTGTATCTTATGAGAAGCTTCGTTACCTTTGCAAGCGGTTTCTTGAAGTTGGTGATGGGATTATGTTGGTGACGAGGCATTGGCTATCTTAAGAGAGTCATAGTGCTTCCTGCCAGTTGCTCACCCAAATACACATTTTGAGATACTGTGGCCAGTCTGCCTGAAGCGATACGCCACTAGTTGTGTATCTTAAGAGAAACATCGTTACTCTTGCCAGCGGTTTCTTGACTTTGAAGCTGTGATTATACTGGTGACGAGATATTGGGTACCCTAAGAGAGTCACAGTGTTTCGTGCCAGTTGCTCACCCAAATACACATTTTTAGATACTGTTTCCAATGTGCCTGAAGCGATACGCCACAAGTTGTGTATTTTAAGAGAAACATCGTTACTTTTGCCAGGGGTTTCTAGAAGTTGCTGATTTGATTCTGCTGTTGACGAGGCATTGGCTACCTCAAGAGAGTCATAGAGATTCCTGCCAGTTCTTCACCCAAATACACATTTTTTAGATACTCTTTCCAGTCTGCCTGATAGCTACGGCACTAGTTGTGTATCTTAAGAGTCATTGTAACTTTTGCCAGGGGTTTCTTGAAGTTGCTGATGTGATTATGCTGGTGACGAGGCATTGGCTACACTATGAGTGTCATAGTGATTCCTGCTAGTTGCTCACCCGAATACACATTTTTTTTATACTTCGGCCAGTCTGCCTCAAGTGACACCCCACTAGCTGTGTATCTTATGAGAAGCTTCGTTACCTTTGCAAGCGGTTTCTTGAAGTTGGTGATGGGATTATTTTGGTGACGAGGCATTGGCTATCTTAAGAGAGTCATAGTGCTTCCTGCCAGTTGCTCACCCAAATACACATTTTGAGATACTGTGGCCAGTCTGCCTGAAGCGATACGCCACTAGTTGTGTATCTTAAGAGAAACATCGTTACTCTTGCCAGCGGTTTCTTGACTTTGAAGCTGTGATTATACTGGTGACGAGATATTGGCTACCATAAGAGAGAGACAGTGTTTCGTGCCAGTTGCTCACCCAAATACACATTTTTTAGATACTGTTTCCAGTGTGCCTGAAGCGATACGCCACTAGTTGTGTATCTTAAGAGAAACATCGTTACTTTTGCCAGGGGTTTCTTGAAGTTGCTGATTTGATTGTGCTGGTGACGAGGCATTGGCTACCTCAAGAGAGTCATAGAGATTCCTGCCAGTTCTTCACCCAAATACACATTTTTTAGATACTCTTTCCAGTCTGCCTGATAGCTACGCCACTAGTTGTGTATCTTAAGAGTCATTGTAACTTTTGCCAGGGGTTTCTTGAAGTTGCTGATGTGATTATGCTGGTGACGAGGCTTGGCTACCCTATGAGTGTCATAGTGATTCCTGCTAGTTGCTCACCCAAATACACATTTTTTTGATACTTTGGCCAGTCTGCCTCAAGTGACACCCCACTAGGTGTGTATCTTATGAGAAGCTTCGTTACCTTTGCAAGCGGTTTCTTGAAGTTGGTGATGGGATTATGTTGGTGACGATGCATTGGCTACCTTAAGAGAGTCATAGTGCTTCCTGCCAGTTGCTCACCCAAATACACATTTTGAGATACTGTGGCCAGTCTGCCTGAAGCGATACGCCACTAGTTGTGTATCTTAAGAGAAACATCGTTACTTTTGCCAGGGGTTTCCAGAAGTTGCTGATTTGATTCTGCTGGTGACGAGGCATTGGCTACCTCGAGAGAGTCTTAGAGATTCCTGCCAGTTCTTCACTCAAATACACATTTTTTAGATACTCTTTCCAGTCTGCCTGATAGCTACGCCACTAGTTGTGTATCTTAAGAGTCATTGTAACTTTTGCCAGGGGTTTCTTGAAGTTGCTGATGTGATTATGCTGGTGACGAGGCATTGGGTACCCTATGAGTGTCATAGTGATTCCTGCTAGTTGCTCACCCAAATACACATTTTTTTGGATACTTTGGCCAGTCTGCCTCAAGTGACACCCCACTAGGTGTGTATCTTATGAGAAGCTTCGTTACCTTTGCAAGCGGTTTCTTGAAGTTGGTGATGGGATTATGTTGGTGACGATGCATTGGCTACCTTAAGAGAGTCATAGTGCTTCCTGCCAGTTGCTCACCCAATTCCACATTTTGAGATACTGTGGCCAGTCTGCCTGAAGCGATACGCCACTAGTTGTGTATCTTAAGAGAAACATCGTTACTCTTGCCAGCGGTTTCTTGACTTTGAATCTGTGATTATACTGGTGACGAGATATTGGCTAGCCTAAGAGAGTCACAGTGTTTCGTGCCAGTTGCTCACCCAAATACACATTTTTTAGATACTGTTTCCAGTGTGCCTGAAGCGATACGCCACTAGTTGTGTATCTTAAGAGAAACATCGTTACTTTTGCCAGGGGTTTCTAGAAGTTGCTGATTTGATTCTGCTGGTGACGAGGGATTGGCTACCTCAAGAGAGTCATAGCGATTCCTGCCAGTTCTTCACCCAAATACACATTTTTTAGATACTCTTTCCAGTCTGCCTGATAGCTACGCCACTAGTTGTGTATCTTAAGAGTCATTGTAACTTTTGCTAGGGGTTTCTTGAAGTTGCTGATGTGATTATGCTGGTGACGAGGCATTGGCTACCCTATGAGTGTCATAGTGATTCCTGCTAGTTGCTCACCCAAATACACATTTTTTTGATACTTTGGCCAGTCTGCCTCAAGTGACGCCCCACTAGCTGTGTATCTTATGAGAAGCTTCGTTACCTTTGCAAGCGGTTTCTTGAAGTTGGTGATGGGATTATGTTGGTGACGAGGCATTGGCTACCTTAAGAGAGTCATAGTGCTTCCTGCCAGTTGCTCACCCAAATACACATTTTGAGATACTGTGGCCAGTCTGCCTGAAGCGATACGCCACTAGTTGTGTATCTTAAGAGAAACATCGTTACTTTTGCCAGGGGTTTCTAGAAGTTGCTGATTTGATTCTGCTGGTGACGAGGCATTGGCTACCTCGAGAGAGTCTTAGAGATTCCTGCCAGTTCTTCACTCAAATACACATTTTTTAGATACTCTTTCCAGTCTGCCTGATAGCTACGCCACTAGTTGTGTATCTTAAGAGTCATTGTAACTTTTGCCAGGGGTTTCTTGAAGTTGCTGATGTGATTATGCTGGTGACGAGGCATTGGGTACCCTATGAGTGTCATAGTGATTCCTGCTAGTTGCTCACCCAAATACACATTTTTTTGGATACTTTGGCCAGTCTGCCTCAAGTGACACCCCACTAGGTGTGTATCTTATGAGAAGCTTCGTTACCTTTGCAAGCGGTTTCTTGAAGTTGGTGATGGGATTATGTTGGTGACGATGCATTGGCTACCTTAAGAGAGTCATAGTGCTTCCTGCCAGTTGCTCACCCAATTCCACATTTTGAGATACTGTGGCCAGTCTGCCTGAAGCGATACGCCACTAGTTGTGTATCTTAAGAGAAACATCGTTACTCTTGCCAGCGGTTTCTTGACTTTGAATCTGTGATTATACTGGTGACGAGATATTGGCTAGCCTAAGAGAGTCACAGTGTTTCGTGCCAGTTGCTCACCCAAATACACATTTTTTAGATACTGTTTCCAGTGTGCCTGAAGCGATACGCCACTAGTTGTGTATCTTAAGAGAAACATCGTTACTTTTGCCAGGGGTTTCTAGAAGTTGCTGATTTGATTCTGCTGGTGACGAGGGATTGGCTACCTCAAGAGAGTCATAGCGATTCCTGCCAGTTCTTCACCCAAATACACATTTTTTAGATACTCTTTCCAGTCTGCCTGATAGCTACGCCACTAGTTGTGTATCTTAAGAGTCATTGTAACTTTTGCTAGGGGTTTCTTGAAGTTGCTGATGTGATTATGCTGGTGACGAGGCATTGGCTACCCTATGAGTGTCATAGTGATTCCTGCTAGTTGCTCACCCAAATACACATTTTTTTGATACTTTGGCCAGTCTGCCTCAAGTGACACCCCACTAGCTGTGTATCTTATGAGAAGCTTCGTTACCTTTGCAAGCGGTTTCTTGAAGTTGGTGATGGGATTATGTTGGTGCCGAGGCATTGGCTACCTTAAGAGAGTCATAGTGCTTCCTGCCAGTTGCTCACCCAAATACACATTTTGAGATACTGTGGCCAGTCTGCCTGAAGCGATACGCCACTAGTTGTGTATCTTAAGAGAAACATCGTTACTCTTGCCAGCGGTTTCTTGACTTTGAAGCTGTGATTATACTGGTGACGAGATATTGGCTACCCTAAGAGAGTCACAGTGTTTCGTGCCAGTTGCTCACCCAAATACACATTTTTTAGATACTGTTTCCAGTGTGCCTGAAGCGATACGCCACTAGTTGTGTATCTTAAGAGAAACATCGTTACTTTTGCCAGGGGTTTCAAGAAGTTGCTGATTTGATTCTGCTGGTGACGAGGCATTGGCTACCTCAAGAGAGTCATAGAGATTCCTGCCAGTTCTTCACCCAAATACACATTTTTTAGATACTCTTTCCAGTCTGCCTGATAGCTACGCCACTAGTTGTGTATCTTAAGAGTCATTGTAACTTTTGCTAGGGGTTTCTTGAAGTTGCTGATGTGATTATGCTGGTGACGAGGCATTGGCTACCCTATGAGTGTCATAGTGATTCCTGCTAGTTGCTCACCCAAATACACATTTTTTTGATACTTTGGCCAGTCTGCCTCAAGTGACACCCCACTAGCTGTGTATCTTATGAGAAGCTCCGTTACTTTTGCAAGCAGTTTCTTGAAGTTGGTGATGGGATTATGTTGGTGACGATGCATTGGCTACCTTAAGAGAGTCATAGTGCTTCCTGCCAGTTGCTCACCCAAATACACATTTTGAGATACTGTGGCCAGTCTGCCTGAAGCGATACGCCACTAGTTGTGTATCTTAAGAGAAACATCGTTACTCTTGCCAGCGGTTTCTTGACTTTGAAGCTGTGATTATACTGGTGACGAGATATTGGCTACCCTAAGAGAGTCACAGTGTTTCGTGCCAGTTACTCACCCAAATACACATTTTTTAGATACTGTTTCCAGTGTGCCTGAAGCGATACGCCACTAGTTTCGTATCTTAAGAGAAACATCGTTACTTTTGCCAGGGGTTTCTAGAAGTTGCTGATTAGATTCTGCTGGTGACGAGGCATTGGCTACCTCAAGAGAGTCATAGAGATTCCTGCCAGTTCTTCACCCAAATACACATTTTTTAGATACTCTTTCCAGTCTGCCTGATAGCTACGCCACTAGTTGTGTATCTTAAGAGTCAATGTAACTTTTGCTAGGGGTTTCTTGAAGTTGCTGATGTGATTATGCTGGTGACGAGGCATTGGCTACCCTATGAGTGTCATAGTGATTCCTGCTAGTTGCTCACACAAATACACATTTTTTTGATACTTTGGCCAGTCTGCCTCAAGTGACACCCCACTAGCTGTGTATCTTATGAGAAGCTTCGTTACCTTTGCAAGCGGTTTCTTGAAGTTGGTGATGGGATTATGTTGGTGACGATGCATTGGCTACCTTAAGAGAGTCATAGTGCTTCCTGCCAGTTGCTCACCCAAATACACATTTTGAGATACTGTGGCCAGTCTGCCTGAAGCGATACGCCACTAGTTGTGTATCTTAAGAGAAACATCGTTACTCTTGCCAGCGGTTTCTTGACTTTGAAGCTGTGATTATACTGGTGACGAGATATTGGCTACCCTAAGAGAGTCACAGTGTTTCGTGCCAGTTGCTCACCCAAATACACATTTTTTAGATACTGTTTCCAGTGTGCCTGAAGCGATACGCCACTAGTTGTGTATCTTAAGAGAACATCGTTACTTTTGCCAGGGGTTTCTAGAAGTTGCTGATTTGATTCTGCTGGTGACGAGGCATTGGCTACCCTATGAGTGTCATAGTGATTCCTGCTAGTTGCTCACCCAAATACACATTTTTTTGATACTTTGGCCAGTCTGCCTCAAGTGACACGCCACTAGCTGTGTATCTTATGAGAAGCTTCGTTACCTTTGCAAGCGGTTTCTTGAAGTTGGTGATGGGATTATGTTGGTGACGAGGCATTGGCTACCTTAAGAGAGTCATAGTGCTTCCTGCCAGTTGCTCACCCAAATACACATTTTGAGATACTGTGGCCAGTCTGCCTGAAGCGATACACCACTAGTTGTGTATCTTAAGAGAAACATCGTTACTCTTGCCAGCGGTTTCTTGACTTTGAAGCTGTGATTATACTGGTGACGAGATATTGGCTACCCTAAGAGAGTCACAGTGTTTCGTGCCAGTTGCTCACCCAAATACACATTTTTTAGATACTGTTTCGTGTGCCTGAAGCGATACGCCACTAGTTGTGTATCTTAAGAGAAACATCGTTACTTTTGCCAGGGGTTTCTAGAAGTTGCTGATTTGATTCTGCTGGTGACGAGGCATTGGCTACCTCAAGAGAGTCATAGAGATTCCTGCCAGTTCTTCACCCAAATACACATTTTTTAGATACTCTTTCCAGTCTGCCTGATAGCTACGCCACTAGTTGTGTATCTTAAGAGTCATTGTAACTTTTGCCAGGGGTCTCTTGAAGTTGCTGATGTGATTATGCTGGTGACGAGGCATTGGCTACCCTATGAGTGTCATAGTGATTCCTGCTAGTTGCTCACCCAAATACACATTTTTTGATACTTTGGCCAGTCTGCCTCAAGTGACACCCCACTAGCTGTGTATCTTATGAGAAGCTTCGTTACCTTTGCAAGCGGTTTCTTGAAGTTGGTAATGGGATTATGTTGGTGACTAGGCATTGGCTATCTTAAGAGAGTCATAGTGCTTCCTGCCAGCTGCTCACCCAAATACACATTTTGAGATACTGTGGCCAGTCTGCCTGAAGCGATACGCCACTAGTTGTGTATCTTAAGAGAAACATCGTTACTCTTGCCAGCGGTTTCTTGACTTTGAAGCTGTGATTATACTGGTGACGAGATATTGGTTACCCTAAGAGAGTCACAGTGTTTCGTGCCAGTTGCTCACCCAAATACACATTTTTTAGATACTGTTTCCAGTGTGCCTGAAGCGATACGCCACTAGTTGTGTATCTTAAGAGAAACATCGTTACTTTTGCCAGGGGTTTCTAGAAGTTGCTGATTTGATTCTCCTGGTGACGAGGCATTGGCTACCTCAAGAGAGTCATAGAGATTCCTGCCAGTTCTTCACCCAAATACACATTTTTTAGATACTCTTTCCAGTCTGCCTGATAGCTACGCCACAAGTTGTGTATCTTAAGAGTCATTGTAACTTTTGCCAGGGATTTCTTGAAGTTGCTAATGTGATTATGCTGGTGACGAGGCATTGGCTACCCTATGAGTGTCATAGTGATTCCTGCTAGTTGCTCACCCAAATACACATTTTTGATACTTTGGCCAGTCTGCCTCAAGTGACACCCCACTAGCTGTGTATCTTATGAGAAGCTTCGTTACCTTTGCATGCGGTTTCTTGAAGTTGGTGATGGGATTATGTTGGTGACGAGGCATTGGCTATCTTAAGAGAGTCATAGTGCTTCCTGCCAGTTGCTCACCCAAATACACATTTTGAGATACTGTGGCCAGTCTGCCTGAAGCGATACGCCACTAGTTGTGTATCTTAAGAGAAACATCGTTACTCTTGCCAGCGGTTTCTTGACTTTGAAGCTGTGATTATACTGGTGACGAGATATTGGTTACCCTAAGAGAGTCACAGTGTTTCGTGCCAGTTGCTCACCCAAATACACATTTTTTAGATACTGTTTCCAGTGTGCCTGAAGCGATACGCCACTAGTTGTGTATCTTAAGAGAAACATCGTTACTTTTGCCAGGGGTTTCTAGAAGTTGCTGATTTGATTCTGCTGGTGACGAGGCATTGGCTACCTCAAGAGAGTCATAGAGATTCCTGCCAGTTCTTCACCCAAATACACATTTTTTAGATACTCTTTCCAGTCTGCCTGATAGCTACGCCACAAGTTGTGTATCTTAAGAGTCATTGTAACTTTTGCCAGGGATTTCTTGAAGTTGCTAATGTGATTATGCTGGTGACGAGGCATTGGCTACCCTATGAGTGTCATAGTGATTCCTGCTAGTTGCTCACCCAAATACACATTTTTTTGATACTTTGGCCAGTCTGCCTCAAGTGACACCCCACTAGCTGTGTATCTTATGAGAAGCTTCGTTACCTTTGCATGCGGTTTCTTGAAGTTGGTGATGGGATTATGTTGGTGACGAGGCATTGGCTACCTTAAGAGAGTCATAGTGCTTCCTGCCAGTTGCTCACCCAAATACACATTTTGAGATACTGTGGCCAGTCTGCCTGAAGCGATACGCCACTAGTTGTGTATCTTAAGAGAAACATCGTTACTCTTGCCAGCGGTTTCTTGACTTTGAATCTGTGATTATACTGGTGACGAGATATTGGTTACCCTAAGAGAGTCACAGTGTTTCGTGCCAGTTGCTCACCCAAATACACATTTTTTAGATACTGTTTCCAGTGTGCCTGAAGCGATACGCCACTAGTTGTGTATCTTAAGAGAAACATCGTTACTTTTGCCAGGGGTTTCTAGAAGTTGCTGATTTGATTCTGCTGTTGACGAGGCATTGGCTACCTCAAGAGAGTCATAGAGATTCCTGCCAGTTCTTCACCCAAATACACATTTTTTAGATACTCTTTCCAGTCTGCCTGATAGCTACGCCACAAGTTGTGTATCTTAAGAGTCATTGTAACTTTTGCCAGGGATTTCTTGAAGTTGCTAATGTGATTATGCTGGTGACGAGGCATTGGCTACCCTATGAGTGTCATAGTGATTCCTGCTAGTTGCTCACCCAAATACACATTTTTGATACTTTGGCCAGTCTGCCTCAAGTGACACCCCACTAGCTGTGTATCTTATGAGAAGCTTCGTTACCTTTGCATGCGGTTTCTTGAAGTTGGTGATGGGATTATGTTGGTGACGAGGCATTGGCTATCTTAAGAGAGTCATAGTGCTTCCTGCCAGTTGCTCACCCAAATACACATTTTGAGATACTGTGGCCAGTCTGCCTGAAGCGATACGCCACTAGTTGTGTATCTTAAGAGAAACATCGTTACTCTTGCCAGCGGTTTCTTGACTTTGAAGCTGTGATTATACTGGTGACGAGATATTGGTTACCCTAAGAGAGTCACAGTGTTTCGTGCCAGTTGCTCACCCAAATACACATTTTTTAGATACTGTTTCCAGTGTGCCTGAAGCGATACGCCACTAGTTGTGTATCTTAAGAGAAACATCGTTACTTTTGCCAGGGGTTTCTAGAAGTTGCTGATTTGATTCTCCTGGTGACGAGGCATTGGCTACCTCAAGAGAGTCATAGAGATTCCTGCCAGTTCTTCACCCAAATACACATTTTTTTAGATACTCTTTCCAGTCTGCCTGATAGCTACGCCACAAGTTGTGTATCTTAAGAGTCATTGTAACTTTTGCCAGGGATTTCTTGAAGTTGCTAATGTGATTATGCTGGTGACGAGGCATTGGCTACCCTATGAGTGTCATAGTGATTCCTGCTAGTTGCTCACCCAAATACACATTTTTTTGATACTTTGGCCAGTCTGCCTCAAGTGACACCCCACTAGCTGTGTATCTTATGAGAAGCTTCGTTACCTTTGCATGCGGTTTCTTGAAGTTGGTGATGGGATTATGTTGGTGACGAGGCATTGGCTATCTTAAGAGAGTCATAGTGCTTCCTGCCAGTTGCTCACCCAAATACACATTTTGAGATACTGTGGCCAGTCTGCCTGAAGCGATACGCCACTAGTTGTGTATCTTAAGAGAAACATCGTTACTCTTGCCAGCGGTTTCTTGACTTTGAAGCTGTGATTATACTGGTGACGAGATATTGGTTACCCTAAGAGAGTCACAGTGTTTCGTGCCAGTTGCTCACCCAAATACACATTTTTTAGATACTGTTTCCAGTGTGCCTGAAGCGATACGCCACTAGTTGTGTATCTTAAGAGAAACATCGTTACTTTTGCCAGGGGTTTCTAGAAGTTGCTGATTTGATTCTGCTGGTGACGAGGCATTGGCTACCTCAAGAGAGTCATAGAGATTCCTGCCAGTTCTTCACCCAAATACACATTTTTTAGATACTCTTTCCAGTCTGCCTGATAGCTACGCCACAAGTTGTGTATCTTAAGAGTCATTGTAACTTTTGCCTGGGATTTCTTGAAGTTGCTAATGTGATTATGCTGGTGACGAGGCATTGGCTACCCTATGAGTGTCATAGTGATTCCTGCTAGTTGCTCACCAAAATACACATTTTTTTGATACTTTGGCCAGTCTGCCTCAAGTGACACCCCACTAGCTGTGTATCTTATGAGAAGCTTCGTTACCTTTGCATGCGGTTTCTTGAAGTTGGTGATGGGATTATGTTGGTGACGAGGCATTGGCTATCTTAAGAGAGTCATAGTGCTTCCTGCCAGTTGCTCACCCAAATACACATTTTGAGATACTGTGGCCAGTCTGCCTGAAGCGATACGCCACTAGTTGTGTATCTTAAGAGAAACATCGTTACTCTTGCCAGCGGTTTCTTGACTTTGAAGTTGTGATTATACTGGTGACGAGATATTGGTTACCCTAAGAGAGTCACAGTGTTTCGTGCCAGTTGCTCACCCAAATACACATTTTTTAGATACTGTTTCCAGTGTGCCTGAAGCGATACGCCACTAGTTGTGTATCTTAAGAGAAACATCGTTACTTTTGCCAGGGGTTTCTAGAAGTTGCTGATTTGATTCTGCTGGTGACGAGGCATTGGCTACCTCAAGAGAGTCATAGAGATTCCTGCCAGTTCTTCACCCAAATACACATTTTTTAGATACTCTTTCCAGTCTGCCTGATAGCTACGCCACAAGTTGTGTATCTTAAGAGTCATTGTAACTTTTGCCAGGGATTTCTTGAAGTTGCTAATGTGATTATGCTGGTGACGAGGCATTGGCTACCCTATGAGTGTCATAGTGATTCCTGCTAGTTGCTCACCAAAATACACATTTTTTTGATACTTTGGCCAGTCTGCCTCAAGTGACACCCCACTAGCTGTGTATCTTATGAGAAGCTTCGTTACCTTTGCATGCGGTTTCTTGAAGTTGGTGATGGGATTATGTTGGTGACGAGGCATTGGCTATCTTAAGAGAGTCATAGTGCTTCCTGCCAGTTGCTCACCCAAATACACATTTTGAGATACTGTGGCCAGTCTGCCTGAAGCGATACGCCACTAGTTGTGTATCTTAAGAGAAACATCGTTACTCTTGCCAGCGGTTTCTTGACTTTGAAGCTGTGATTATACTGGTGACGAGATATTGGTTACCCTAAGAGAGTCACAGTGTTTCGTGCCAGTTGCTCACCCAAATACACATTTTTTAGATACTGTTTCCAGTGTGCCTGAAGCGATACGCCACTAGTTGTGTATCTTAAGAGAAACATCGTTACTTTTGCCAGGGGTTTCTAGAAGTTGCTGATTTGATTCTGCTGGTGACGAGGCATTGGCTACCTCAAGAGAGTCATAGAGATTCCTGCCAGTTCTTCACTCAAATACACATTTTTTAGATACTCTTTCCAGTCTGCCTGATAGCTACGCCACAAGTTGTGTATCTTAAGAGTCATTGTAACTTTTGCCAGGGATTTCTTGAAGTTGCTAATGTGATTATGCTGGTGACGAGGCATTGGCTACCCTATGAGTGTCATAGTGATTCCTGCTAGTTGCTCACCCAAATACACATTTTTTTGATACTTTGGCCAGTCTGCCTCAAGTGACACCCCACTAGCTGTGTATCTTATGAGAAGCTTCGTTACCTTTGCATGCGGTTTCTTGAAGTTGGTGATGGGATTATGTTGGTGACGAGGCATTGGCTATCTTAAGAGAGTCATAGTGCTTCCTGCCAGTTGCTCACCCAAATACACATTTTGAGATACTGTGGCCAGTCTGCCTGAAGCGATACGCCACTAGTTGTGTATCTTAAGAGAAACATCGTTACTCTTGCCAGCGGTTTCTTGACTTTGAAGCTGTGATTATGCTGGTGACGAGATATTGGTTACCCTAAGAGAGTCACAGTGTTTCGTGCCAGTTGCTCACCCAAATACACATTTTTTAGATACTGTTTCCAGTGTGCCTGAAGCGATACGACACTAGTTGTGTATCTTAAGAGAAACATCGTTACTTTTGCCAGGGGTTTCTAGAAGTTGCTGATTTGATTCTGCTGGTGACGAGGCATTGGCTACCTCAAGAGAGTCATAGAGATTCCTGCCAGTTCTTCACCCAAATACACATTTTTTAGATACTCTTTCCAGTCTGCCTGATAGATACGCCACTAGTTGTGTATCTTAAGAGTCATTGTAACTTTTGCCAAGGGTTTCTTGAAGTTGCTGATGTGATTATGCTAGTGACGAGGCATTGGCTACCCTATGAGTGTCATAGTGATTCCTGCTAGTTGCTCACCCAAATACACATTTTTTGATACTTTGGCCAGTCTGCCTCAAGTGACACCCCACTAGCTATGTATCTTATGAGAAGCTTCGTTACCTTTGCAAGCGGTTTCTTGAAGTTGGTGATGGGATTATGTTGGCGACGAGGCATTGGCTATCTTAAGAGAGTCATAGTGCTTCCTGCCAGTTGCTCACCCAAATACACATTTTGAGATACTGTGGCCAGTCTGCCTGAAGCGATACGCCACTAGTTGTGTATCTTAAGAGAAACATCGTTACTCTTGCCAGCGGTTTCTTGACTTTGAAGCTGTGATTATACTGGTGACGAGATATTGGTTACCCTAAGAGAGTCACAGTGTTTCGTGCCAGTTGCTCACCCAAATACACATTTTTTAGATACTGTTTCCAGTGTGCCTGAAGCGATACGCCACTAGTTGTGTATCTTAAGAGAAACATTGTTACTTTTGCCAGGGGTTTCTAGAAGTTGCTGATTTGATTCTGCTGGTGACGAGGCATTGGCTACCTCAAGAGAGTCATAGAGATTCCTGCCAGTTCTTCACCCAAATACACATTTTTTAGATACTCTTTCCAGTCTGCCTGATAGCTACGCCACTAGTTGTGTATCTTAAGAGTCATTGTAACTTTTGCCAGGGGTTTCTTGAAGTTGCTGATGTGATTATGCTAGTGACGAGGCATTGGCTACCCTATGAGTGTCATAGTGATTCCTGCTAGTTGCTCACCCAAATACACATTTTTTGATACTTTGGCCAGTCTGCCTCAAGTGACACCCCACTAGCTATGTATCTTATGAGAAGCTTCGTTACCTTTGCAAGCGGTTTCTTGAAGTTGGTGATGGGATTATGTTGGCGACGAGGCATTGGCTATCTTAAGAGAGTCATAGTGCTTCCTGCCAGTTGCTCACCCAAATACACATTTTGAGATACTGTGGCCAGTGTGCC
This sequence comes from Schistocerca nitens, assembly GCF_023898315.1. Classification (NCBI taxonomy): domain Eukaryota; kingdom Metazoa; phylum Arthropoda; class Insecta; order Orthoptera; family Acrididae; genus Schistocerca; species Schistocerca nitens. The sequence continues at coordinate 120,376,485 of NC_064616.1, forward strand.
TGAAGCGATACGCCATTAGTTGTGTATCTTAAGAGAAACATCGTTACTCTTGCCAGCGGTTTCTTGACTTTGAAGCTGTGATTATACTGGTGACGAGATATTGGCTACCCTAAGAGAGTCACAGCGTTTCGTGCCAGTTGCTCACCCAAATACACATTTTTTAGATACTGTTTCCAGTGTGCCTGAAGCGATACGCCACTAGTTGTGTATCTTAAGAGAAACATCGTTACTTTTGCCAGGGGTTTCTAGAAGTTGCTGATTTGATTCTGCTGGTGACGAGGCATTGGCTACCTCAAGAGAGTCATAGAGATTCCTGCCAGTTCTTCACCCAAATACACATTTTTTTGATACTCTTTCCAGTCTGCCTGATAGCTACGCCACAAGTTGTGTATCTTAAGAGTCATTGTAACTTTTGCCAGGGATTTCTTGAAGTTGCTGATGTGATTATGCTGGTGACGAGGCATTGGCTACCCTATGAGTGTCATAGTGATTCCTGCTAGTTGCTCACCCAAATACACATTTTTTTGATACTTTGGCCAGTCTGCCTCAAGTGACACCCCACTAGCTGTGTATCTTATGAGATGCTTCGTTACCTTTGCAAGCGGTTTCTTGAAGTTGGTGATGGGATTATGTTGGTGACGAGGCATTGGCTACCTTAAGAGAGTCATAGTGCTTCCTGCCAGTTGCTCACCCAAATACACATTTTGAGATACTGTGGCCAGTCTGCCTGAAGCGATACGCCACTAGTTGTGTATCTTAAGAGAAACATCGTTACTCTTGCCAGCGGTTTCTTGACTTTGAAGCTGTGATTATACTGGTGACGAGATATTGGCTACCCTAAGAGAGTCACAGTGTTTCGTGCCAGTTGCTCACCCAAATACACATTTTTTAGATACTGTTTCCAGTGTGCCTGAAGCGATACGCCACTAGTTGTGTATCTTAAGAGAAACATCGTTACTTTTGCCAGGGGTTTCTAGAAGTTGCTGATTTGATTCTGCTGGTGACGAGGCATTGGCTACCTCAAGATAGTCATAGAGATTCCTGCCAGTTCTTCACCCAAATACACATTTTCTAGATACTCTTTCCAGTCTTCCTGATAGCTACGCCACTAGTTGTGTATCTTAAGAGTCATTGTAACTTTTGCCAGGGGTTTCTTGAAGTTGCTGATGTGATTATGCTGGTGACGAGGCATTGGCTACCCTATGAGTGTCATAGTGATTCCTGCTAGTTGCTCACCCAAATACACATTTTTTGATACTTTGGCCAGTCTGCCTCAAGTGACACCCCACTAGCTGTGTATCTTATGAGAAGCTTCGTTACCTTTGCATGCGGTTTCTTGAAGTTGGTGATGGGATTATGTTGGTGACGAGGCATTGGCTATCTTAAGAGAGTCATAGTGCTTCCTGCCAGTTGCTCACCCAAATACACATTTTGAGATACTGTGGCCAGTCTGCCTGAAGCGATACGCCACTAGTTGTGTATCTTAAGAGAAACATCGTTACTCTTGCCAGCGGTTTCTTGACTTTGAAGCTGTGATTATACTGGTGACGAGATATTGGTTACCCTAAGAGAGTCACAGTGTTTCGTGCCAGTTGCTCACCCAAATACACATTTTTTAGATACTGTTTCCAGTGTGCCTGAAGCGATACGCCACTAGTTGTGTATCTTAAGAGAAACATCGTTACTTTTGCCAGGGGTTTCTAGAAGTTGCTGATTTGATTCTGCTGGTGACGAGGCATTGGCTACCTCAAGAGAGTCATAGAGATTCCTGCCAGTTCTTCACCCAAATACACATTTTTTAGATACTCTTTCCAGTGTGCCTGATAGCTACGCCAGAAGTTGTGTATCTTAAGATTCATTGTAACTTTTGCCAGGGCTTTCTTGAAGTTGCTGATGTGATTATGCTGGTGACGAGGCATTGGCTACCCTATGAGTGTCATAGTGATTCCTGCTAGTTGCTCACCCAAATACACATTTTTTTGATACTTTGGCCAGTCTGCCTCAAGTGACACCCCACTAGCTGTGTATCTTATGAGAAGCTTCGTTACCTTTGCAAGCGGTTTCTTGAAGTTGGTGATGGGAATATGTTGGTGACGAGGCATTGGCTACCTTAAGAGAGCCATAGTGCTTTCTGCCAGTTGCTCACCCAAATACACATTTTGAGATACTGTGGCCAGTCTGCCTGAAGCGATACGCCACTAGTTGTGTATCATAAGAGAAACATCGTTACTCTTGCCAGCGGTTTCTTGACTATGAAGCTGTGATTATACTGGTGACGAGATATTGGCTACCCTAAGAGAGTCACAGTGTTTCGTGCCAGTTGCTCACCCAAATACACATTTTTTAGATACTGTTTCCAGTGTGCCTGAAGCGATACGCCACTAGTTGTGTATCTTAAGAGAAACATCGTTACTTTTGCCAGGGGTTTCTTGAAGTTGCTGATGTGATTATGCTGGTGACGAGGCATTGGCTACCCTATGAGTGTCATAGTGATTCCTGCTAGTTGCTCACCCAAATACACATTTTTTTGATACTTTGGCCAGTCTGCCTCAAGTGACACCCCACTAGCTGTGTATCTTATGAGAAGCTTCGTTACCTTTGCAAGCGGTTTCTTGAAGTTGGTGATGGGATTATGTTGGTGACGAGGCATTGGCTATCTTAAGAGAGTCATAGTGCTTCCTGCCAGTTGCTCACCCAAATACACATTTTGAGATACTGTGGCCAGTCTGCCTGAAGCGATACGCCACTAGTTGTGTATCTTAAGAGAAACATCGTTACTCTTGCCAGCGGTGTCTTGACTTTGAAGCTGTGATTATACTGGTGACGAGATATTGGTTACCCTAAGAGAGTCACAGTGTTTCGTGCCAGTTGCTCACCCAAATACACATTTTTTAGGTACTGTTTCCAGTGTGCCTGAAGCGATACGCCACTAGTTGTGTATCTTAAGAGAAACATCGTTACTTTTGCCAGGGGTTTCTAGAAGTTGCTGATTTGATTCTGCTGGTGACGAGGCATTGGCTACCTCAAGAGAGTCATAGAGATTCCTGCCAGTTCTTCACCCAAATACACATTTTTTAGATACTCTTTCCAGTCTGCCTGATAGCTACGCCACAAGTTGTGTATCTTAAGAGTCATTGTAACTTTTGCCAGGGATTTCTTGAAGTTGCTAATGTGATTATGCTGGTGACGAGGCATTGGCTACCCTATGAGTGTCATAGTGATTGCTGCTAGTTGCTCACCCAAATACACATTTTTTTGATACTTTGGCCAGTCTGCCTCAAGTGACACCCCACTAGCTGTGTATCTTATGAGAAGCTTCGTTACCTTTGCATGCGGTTTCTTGAAGTTGGTGATGGGATTATGTTGGTGACGAGGCATTGGCTATCTTAAGAGAGTCATAGTGCTTCCTGCCAGTTGCTCACCCAAATACACATTTTGAGATACTGTGGCCAGTCTGCCTGAAGCGATACGCCACTAGTTGTGTATCTTAAGAGAAACATCGTTACTCTTGCCAGCGGTTTCTTGACTTTGAAGCTGTGATTATACTGGTGACGAGATATTGGTTACCCTAAGAGAGTCACAGTGTTTCGTGCCAGTTGCTCACCCAAATACACATATTTTAGATACTGTTTCCAGTGTGCCTGAAGCGATACGACACTAGTTGTGTATCTTAAGAGAAACATCGTTACTTTTGCCAGGGGTTTCTACAAGTTGCTGATTTGATTCTGCTGGTGACGAGGCATTGGCTACCTCAAGAGAGTCATAGAGATTCCTGCCAGTTCTTCACCCAAATACACATTTTTTAGATACTCTTTTCAGTCTGCCTGATAGCTACGCCACTAGTTGTGTATCTTAAGAGTCATTGTAACTTTTGCCAGGGGTTTCTTGAAGTTGCTGATGTGATTATGCTGGTGACGAGGCATTGGCTACCCTATGAGTGTCATAGTGATTCCTGCTAGTTGCTCACCCAAATACACATTTTTTGATACTTTGGCCAGTCTGCCTCAAGTGACACCCCACTAGCTATGTATCTTATGAGAAGCTTCGTTACCTTTGCAAGCGGTTTCTTGAAGTTGGTGATGGGATTATGTTGGTGACGAGGAATTGGCTATCTTAAGAGAGTCATAGTGCTTCCTGCCAGTTGCTCACCCAAATACACATTTTGAGATACTGTGGCCAGTCTGCCTGAAGCGATACGCCACTAGTTGTGTATCTTAAGAGAAACATCGTTACTCTTGCCAGCGGTTTCTTGACTTGGAAGCTGTGATTATACTGGTGACGAGATATTGGTTACCCTAAGAGAGTCACAGTGTTTCGGGCCAGTTGCTCACCCAAATACACATTTTTTAGATACTGTTTCAAGTGTGCCTGAAGCGATACGCCACTAGTTGTGTATCTTAAGAGAAACATCGTTACCTTTGCCAGGGGTTTCTAGAAGTTGCTGATTTGATTCTGCTGGTGACGAGGCATTGACTACCTCAAGAGAGTCATAGAGATTCCTGCCAGTTCTTCACCCAAATACACATTTTTTAGATACTCTTTCCAGTCTGCCTGATAGCTACGCCACAAGTTGAGTATCTTAAGAGTCATTGTAACTTTTGCCAGGGATTTCTTGAAGTTGCTAATGTGATTATGCTGGTGACGAGGCATTGGCTACCCTATGAGTGTCATAGTGATTCCTGCTAGTTGCTCACCCAAATACACATTTTTTTGATACTTTGGCCAGTCTGCCTCAAGTGACACCCCACTAGCTGTGTATCTTATGAGAAGCTTCGTTACCTTTGCATGCGGTTTCTTGAAATTGGTGATGGGATTATGTTGGTGACGAGGCATTGGCTATCTTAAGAGAGTCATAGTGCTTCCTGCCAGTTGCTCACCCAAATACACATTTTGAGATACTGTGGCCAGTCTGCCTGAAGCGATACGACACTAGTTGTGTATCTTAAGAGAAACATCGTTACTCTTGCCAGCGGTTTCTTGACTTTGAAACTGTGATTATACTGGTGACGAGATATTGGTTACCCTAAGAGAGTCACAGTGTTTCGTGCCAGTTGCTCACCCAAATACACATTTTTTAGATACTGTTTCAAGTGTGCCTGAAGCGATACGACACTAGTTGTGTATCTTAAGAGAAACATCGTTACTTTTGCCAGGGGTTTCTAGAAGTTGCTGATTTGATTCTGCTGGTGACGAGGCATTGGCTACCTCAAGAGAGTCATAGAGATTCCTGCCAGTTCTTCACCCAAATACACATTTTTTAGATACTCTTTCCAGTCTGCCTGATAGATACGCCACTAGTTGTGTATCTTAAGAGTCATTGTAACTTTTGCCAGGAGTTTCTTGAAGTTGCTGATGTGATTATGCTGGTGACGAGGCATTGGCTACCCTATGAGTGTCATAGTGATTCCTGCTAGTTCCTCACCCAAATACACATTTTTTGATACTTAGGCCAGTCTGCCTCAAGTGACACCCCACTAGCTGTGTATCTTATGAGAAGCTTCGTTACCTTTGCAAGCGGTTTCTTGAAGTTGGTGATGGGATTATGTTGGCGACGAGGCATTGGCTATCTTAAGAGAGTCATAGTGCTTCCTGCCAGTTGCTCACCCAAATACACATTTTGAGATACTGTGGCCAGTCTGCCTGAAGCGATACGCCACTAGTTGTGTATCTTAAGAGAAACATCGTTACTCTTGCCAGCGGTTTCTTGACTTTGAAGCTGTGATTATACTGGTGACGAGATATTGGCTACCCTAAGAGAGTCACAGTGTTTCGTGCCAGTTGCTCACCCAAATACACATTTTTTAGATACTGTTTCCAGTGTGCCTGAAGCGATACGTCACTAGTTGTGTATCTTAAGAGAAACATCGTTACTTTTGAAAGGGGTTTCTAGAAGTTGCTGATTTGATTCTGCTGGTGACGAGGCATTGGATACCTCAAGAGAGTCATAGAGATTCCTGCCAGTTCTTCACCCAAATACACATTTTTTAGATACTCTTTCCAGTCTGCCTGATAGCTACGCCACTAGTTGTGTATCTTAAGAGTCATTGTAACTTTTGCCAGGGGTTTCTTGAAGTTGCTGATGTGATTATGCTGGTGACGAGGCATTGGCTACCCTATGAGTGTCATAGTGATTCCTGCTAGTTGCTCACCCAAATACACATTTTTTGATACTTTGGCCAGTCTGCCTCAAGTGACACCCCACTAGCTGTGTATCTTATGAGAAGCTTCGTTACCTTTGCAAGCGGTTTCTTGAAGTTGGTGATGGGATTATGTTGGTTACGAGGCATTGGATACCTTAAGAGAGTCCTAGGGCTTCCTGCCAGTTGCTCACCCAAATACACATTTTGAGATACTGTGGCCAGTCTGCTGAAGCGATACGCCACTAGTTGTGTATCTTAAGAGAAACATCGTTACTCTTGCCAGCCGTTTCTTGAATTTGAAGCTGTGATTATACTGGTGACGAGATATTGGCTACCTAAGAGAGTCACAGTGTTTCTTGCCAGTTGCTCACCCAAATACACATTTATTAGATACTGTTTACAGTGTGCCTGAAGCGATACGCCACTAGTTGTGTATCTTAAGAGAAACATCGTTACTTTTGAAAGGGGTTTCTAGAAGTTGCTGATTTGATTCTGCTGGTGACGAGGCATTGGCTACCTCAAGAGAGTCATAGAGATTCCTGCCAGTTCTTCACCCAAATACACATTTTTTAGATACTCTTTCCTGTCTGCCTGATAGCTACGCCACTAGTTGTGTATCTTAAGAGTCATTTGTAACTTTTGCCAGGGGTTTCTTGAAGTTGCTGATGTGATTATGCTGGTGACGAGCCATTGGCTACCCTATGAGTGTCATAGTGATTCCTGCTAGTTGCTCACCCAAATACACATTTTTTTGATACTTTGGCCAGTCTGCCTCAAGTGACACCCCACTAGCTGTGTATCTTATGAGAAGCTTCGTTACCTTTGCAAGCGGTTTCTTGAAGTTGGTGATGGGATTATGTTGGTTACGAGGCATTGGCTACCTTAAGAGAGTCATAGTGCTTCCTGCCAGTTGCTCACCCAGATTCACATTTTGAGATACTGTGGCCAGTCTGCCAGAGGCGATACGCCACTAGTTGTGTATCTTAAGAGAAACATCGTTACTCTTGCCAGCGGTTTCTTGACTTTGAAGCTGTGATTATACTGGTGACGAGATATTGGCTACCCTAAGAGAGTCACAGTGTTTCGTGCCTGTTGCTCACCCAAATACACATTTTTTAGATACTGTTTCCAGTGTGCCTGAAGCGATACGCCACTAGTTGTGTATCTTAAGAGAAACATCGTTACTTTTGCCAGGGGTTTCTAGAAGTTGCTGATTTGATTCTGCTGGTGACGAGGCATTGGCTACCTCAAGAGAGTCATAGAGATTCCTACCAGTTCTTCACCCAAATACACATTTTTTAGATACTCTTTCCTGTCTGCCTGATAGCTACGCCACTAGTTGTGTATCTTAAGAGTCATTGTAACTTTTGCCAGGGGTTTCTTGAAGTTGCTGATGTGATTATGCTGGTGACGAGGCATTGGCTACCCTATGAGTGTCATAGTGATTCCTGCTAGTTGCTCACCCAAATACACATTTTTTTGATACTTTGGCCAGTCTGCCTCAAGTGACACCCCACTAGCTGTGTATCTTATGAGAAGCTTCGTTACCTTTGCAAGCGGTTTCTTGAAGTTGGTGATGGGATTATGTTGGTTACGAGGCATTGGATACCTTAAGAGAGTCCTAGGGCTTCCTGCCAGTTGCTCACCCAAATACACATTTTGAGATACTGTGGCCAGTCTGCTGAAGCGATACGCCACTAGTTGTGTATCTTAAGAGAAACATCGTTACTCTTGCCAGCCGTTTCTTGAATTTGAAGCTGTGATTATACTGGTGACGAGATATTGGCTACCTAAGAGAGTCACAGTGTTTCTTGCCAGTTGCTCACCCAAATACACATTTATTAGATACTGTTTACAGTGTGCCTGAAGCGATACGCCACTAGTTGTGTATCTTAAGAGAAACATCGTTACTTTTGAAAGGGGTTTCTAGAAGTTGCTGATTTGATTCTGCTGGTGACGAGGCATTGGCTACCTCAAGAGAGTCATAGAGATTCCTGCCAGTTCTTCACCCAAATACACATTTTTTACATACTCTTATCAGTCTGCCTGATAGCTACGCCACTAGTTGTGTATCTTAAGAGTCAATGTAACTTTTGCCAGGGGTTTCTTGAAGTTGCTGATGTGATTATGCTGGTGACGAGGCATTGGCTACCCTATGAGTGTCATAGTGATTCCTGCTAGTTGCTCACCCAAATACACATATTTTTTGATACTTTGGCCAGTCTGCCTCAAGTGACACCCCACTAGCTATGTATCTTATGAGAAGCTTCGTTACCTTTGCATGCGGTTTCTTGAAGTTGGTGATGGGATTATGTTGGTGACGAGGCATTGGCTACCTTAAGAGAGTCATATTGCTTCCTGCCAGTTGCTCACACAAATACACGTTTTGAGATACTGTGGCCAGTCTGCCTGAAGCGATACGCCACTAGTTGTGTATCTTAAGAGAAACATCGTTACTCTTGCCAGCGGTTTCTTGACTTTGAAGCTGTGATTATACTGGTGACGAGATATTGGCTACCCTAAGAGAGTCACAGTGTTTCGTGCCAGTTGCTCACCCAAATACACATTTTTTAGATACTCTTTCCAGTCTGCCTGATAGCTACGCCAGTAGTTGTGTATCTTAAGAGTCATTGTAACTTTTGCCAGGGGTTTCTTGATGTTGCTGATGTGATTATGCTGGTGACGAGGCATTGGCTACCCTATGAGTGTCATAGTGATTCCTGCTAGTTGCTCACCCAAATACACATTTTTTGATACTTTGGCCAGTCTGCCTCAAGTGACACCCCACTAGCTGTGTATCTTATGAGAAGCTTCGTTACCTTTGCAAGCGGTTTCTTGAAGTTGGTGATGTGATTATGTTGGTGACGAGGCATTGGCTACCTTAAGAGGGTCATAGTGCTTCCTGCCAGGTGCTCACCCAAATACATATTTTTAGATACTGTGGCCAGTCTGACTGAAGCGATACGCCACTAGTTGTGTATCTTAAGAGAAACATCGTTACTCTTGCCAGCGGTTTCTTGACTTTGAAGCTGTGATTATACTGGTGACGAGATATTGGTTACCCTAAGAGAGTCACAGAGTTTCGTGCCAGTTGCTCACCCAAATACACAATTTTTAGATACTGTTTCCAGTGTGCCTGAAGCGATACGCCACTAGTTGTGTATCTTAAGAGAAACATCGTTACTTTTGCCACGGGTTTCTAGAAGTTGCTGATTTGATTCTGCTATTGACTAGGCATTGGGTACCTCAAGAGAGTCATAGAGATTCCTGCCAGTTCTTCACCCAAATACACATTTTATAGATACTCTTTCCAGTCTGCCTGATAGCTACGCCACTAGTTGTGTATCTTAAGAGTCATTGTAACTTTGCCAGGGGTTTCTTGAAGTTGCTGATGTGATTATGCTGGTGACGAGGCATTGGTTACCCTATGAGTGTCATAGTGATTCCTGCTAGTTGCTCACCCAAATACACATTTTTTTGATACTTTGGCCAGTCTGCCTCAAGTTACACCCCACTAGCTATGTATCTTATGAGAAGCTTCGTTACCTTTGCATGCGGTTTCTTGAAGTTGGTGATGGGATTATGTTGGTGACGAGGCATTGGCTACCTTAAGAGAGTCATATTGCCTCCTGCCAGTTGCTCACCCAAATACACATTTTGAGATACTGTGGCCAGTCTGATTGAAGCGATACGCCACTAGTTGTGTATCTTAAGAGAATCATCGTTACTCTTGCCAGCGGTTTCTTGACGTTGAAGCTGTGATTATACTGGTGACGAGATATTGGCTACCCTAAGAGAGTCACAGTGTTTCGTGCCAGTTGCCCACCCAAATACACATTTTTTAGATACTGTTTCCAGTGTGCCTGAAGCGATACGCCACTAGTTGTGTATCTTAAGAGAAACATCGTTACTTTTGCCAGGGGTTTCTAGAAGTTGCTGATTTGATTCTGCTGGTGACGAGGCATTGGTTACCTCAAGAGAGTCATAGAGATTCCTGCCGGTTCTTCACACAAATACACATTTTTTAGATACTCTTTCCAGTCTGCCTGATAGCTACGCCACTAGTTGTGTATCTTAAGAGTCATTGTAACTTTTGCCAGGGGTTTCTTGAAGTTGCTGATGTGATTATGCTGGTGACGAGGCATTGGCTACCCTATGAGTGTCATAGTGATTCCTGCTAGTTGCTCACCCAAATACACATTTTTTTGATACTTTGGCCAGTCTGCCTCAAGTGACACCCCACTAGCTGTGTATCTTATGAGAAGCTTCGTTACCTTTGCAAGCGGTTTCTTGAAGTTGGTGATGGGATTATGTTGGTGACGAGGCATTGGCTTCCTTAAGAGAGTCATAGTGCTTTCTGCCAGGTGCTCACCCAAATACACATTTTGAGATACTGTGGCCAGTCTGCCTGAAGCGATACGCCACTAGTTGTGTATCTTAAGAGAAACATCGTTACTTTTGCCAGGGGTTTCTAGAAGTTGCTGATTTGATTCTGCTATTGACGAGGCATTGGCTACCTCAAGAGAGTCATAGAGATTCCTGCCAGTTCTTCACCCAAATACACATTTTATAGATACTCTTTCCAGTCTGCCTGATAGCTACGCCACTAGTTGTGTATCTTAAGAGTCATTGTAACTTTTGCCAGGGGTTTCTTGAAGTTGCTGATGTGATTATGCTTGTGACGAGGCATTGGTTACCCTATGAGTGTCATAGTGATTCCTGCTAGTTGCTCACCCAAATACACATTTTTTTGATACTTTGGCCAGTCTGCCTCAAGTGACACCCCACTAGCTATGTATCTTATGAGAAGCTTCGTTACCTTTGCATGCGGTTTCTTGAAGTTGGTGATGGGATTATTTTGGTGACGAGGCATTGGCTACCTTAAGAGAGTTATAGTGCTTCCTGCCAGTTGCTCACCCAAATACACATTTTTTGATACTGTGGCCAGTCTGCCTGAAGCGATATGCCACTAGTTGTGTATCTTAAGAGAAACATCGTTACCCTTGCCAGCGGTTTCTTGACTTTGAAGATGTGATTATACTGGTTACGAGATATTGGCTACCCTAAGAGAGTCACAGTGTTTCGTGCCAGTTGCTCACCCAAATACACAATTTTTAGATACTGTTTCCAGTGTGCCTGAAGCGATACGCCACTAGTTGTGTATCTTAAGAGAAACATCCTTACTTTTGCCAAGGGTTTCTAGAAGCTGCTGATTTGATTCTGCTGGTAACGAGGCATTGGCTACCTCAAGAGAGTCATAGAGATTCCTGCCAGTTCTTCACCCAAATACACATTTTTTAGATACTCTTTCCAGTCTGCCTGATAGCTACGCCACTAGTTGTGTATCTTAAGAGTCATTGTAACTTTTGCCAGGGGTTTCTTGAAGTTGCTGATGTGATTATGCTGGTGACGAGGCATTGGCTACCCTATGAGTGTCATAGTGATTCCTGCTAGTTGCTCACCCAAATACACATTTTTTTGATACTTTGGCCTGTCTGCCTCAAGTGACACCCCACTAGCTGTGTATCTGATGAAAAGCTTCGTTACCTTTGCAAGCGGTTTCTTGAAGTTGGTGATGGGATTATGTTGGTGACGAGGCATTGGCTACCTTAAGAGAGTCATAGTGCTTTCTGCCAGTTGCTCACCCAAATACACATTTTGAGATACTGTGGCCAGTCTGCCTGAAGCGATACGCCACTAGTTGTGTATCTTAAGAGAAACATCGTTACTCTTGCCAGCGGTTTCTTGACTTTGAAGCTGTGATTATACTGGTGACGAGATATTGGTTACCCTAAGAGAGTCACAGTGTTTCGTGCCAGTTGCTCACCCAAATACACATCTTTTAGATACTGTTTCCAGTGTGCCTGAAGCGATACGCCACTAGTTGTGTATCTTAAGAGAAACATCGTTACTTTTGCCAGGGGTTTCTAGAATTTGCTGATTTGATTCTGCTGGTGACGAGGCATTGGCTACCTCAAGACAGTCATAGAGATTCCTGCCAGTTCTTCACCCAAATACACATTTTTTAGATACTCTTTCCAGTCTGCCTGATAGCTACGCCACTAGTTGTGTATCTTAAGAGTCATTGTAACTTTTGCCAGGGGTTTCTTGAAGTTGCTGATGTGATTATGCTGGTGACGAGGCATTGGCTACCCTATGAGTGTCATAGTGATTCCTGCGAGTTGCTCACCCAAATACACATTTTTTTGATACTTTGGCCATTCTGCCTCAAGTGACACCCCACTAGCTGTGTATCTTATGAGAAGCTTCGTTACCTTTGCAAGCGGTTTCGTGCAGTTGGTGATGTGATTATGTTGGTGACGAGGCATTGGCTACCTTAAGAGAGTCATAGTGCTTCCTGCCAGTTGCTCACCCAAATACACATTTTTTGATACTGTGGCGTCTGCCTGAAGCGATATGCCACTAGTTGTGTAACTTAAGAGAAACATCGTTACCCTTGCCAGCGGTTTCTTGACTTTGAAGATGTGATTATACTGGTTACGAGATATTGGCTACCCTAAGAGAGTCACAGTGTTTCGTGCCAGTTGCTCACCCAAATACACAATTTTTAGATACTGTTTCCAGTGTGCCTGAAGCGATACGTCACTAGTTGTGTATCTTAAGAGAAACATCCTTAATTTTGCCAAGGGTTTCTAGAAGCTGCTGATTTGATTCTGCTGGTGACGAGGCATTGGCTACCTCAAGAGAGTCATAGAGATTCCTGCCAGTTCTTCACCCAAATACACATTTTTTAGATACTCTTTCCAGTCTGCCTGATAGCTACGCCACTAGTTGTGTATCTTAAGAGTCATTGTAACTTTTGCCAGGGGTTTCTTGAAGTTGCTGATGTGATTATGCTGGTGACGAGGCATTGGCTACCCTATGAGTGTCATAGTGATTCCTGCTAGTTGCTCACCCAAATACACATTTTTTTGATACTTTGGCCAGTCTGCCTCAAGTGACACCCCACTAGCTGTGTATCTTATGAGAAGCTTCGTTACCTTTGCAAGCGGTTTCTTGAAGTTGGTGATGGGATTATGTTGGTGACGAGGCATTGGCTATCTTAAGAGAGTCATAGTGCTTCCTGCCAGTTGCTCACCCAAATACACATTTTGAGATACTGTGGCCAGTCTGCCTGAGCCGATACGCCACTATTTGTGTATCTTAAGAGAAACATCATTACTCTTGCCAGCGGTTTCTTGACTTTGAAGCTGTGATTATACTGGTGACGAGATATTGGTTACCCTAAGAGAGTCACAGTGTTTTGTGCCAGTTGCTCAACCAAATACACATTTTTTAGATACTGTTCCCAGTGTGCCTGAAGCGATACACCACTAGTTGTGTATCTTAAGAGAAACATCGTTACTTTTGCCAGAGGTTTCTAGAAGCTGCTGATTTGAGTCTGCTGGTGACGAGGCATTGGCTACCTCAAGAGAGTCATAGAGATTCCTTCCAGTTCTTCACCCAAATACACATTTTTTAGATACTCTTTCCAGTCTGCCTGATAGCTACGCCACTAGTTGTGTATCTTAAGAGTCATTGTAACTTTTGCCAGGGGTTTCTTGAAGTTGCTGATGTGATTATGCTGGTGACGAGGCATTGGCTACCCTATGAGTGTCATAGTGATTCCTGCTAGTTGCTCACCCAAATACACATTTTTTGATACTTTGGCCAGTCTGCCTCAAGTGACACCCCACTAGCTGTGTATCTTATGAGAAGCTTCGTTACCTTTGCAAGCGGTTTCTTGAAGTTGGTGATGGGATTATGTTGGTGACGATGCATTGGCTACCTTAAGAGAGTCATAGTGCTTCCTGCCAGTTGCTCACCCAAATACACATTTTGAGATACTGTGGCCAGTCTGCCTGAAGCGATACGCCACTAGTTGTGTATCTTAAGAGAAACATCGTTACTCTTGCCAGCGGTTTCTTGACTTTGAAGCTGTGATTATACTGGTGACGAGATATTGGCTACCCTAAGAGAGTCACAGTGTTTCGTGCCAGTTGCTCACCCAAATACACATTTTTTAGATACTGTTTCCAGTGTGCCTGAAGCGATACGCCACTAGTTGTGTATCTTAAGAGAAACATCGTTACTTTTGCCAGGGGTTTCTAGAAGCTGCTGATTTGATTCTGCTGGTGACGAGGCATTGGCTACCTCAAGAGAGTCATAGAGATTCCTGCCAGTTCTTCACCCAAATACACATTTTTTAGATACTCTTTCCAGTCTGCCTGATAGCTACGCCACTAGTTGTGTATCTTAAGAGTCATTGTAACTTTTGCCAGGGGTTTCTTGAAGTTGCTGATGTGATTATGCTGGTGAAGAGGCATTGGCTACCCTATGAGTGTCATAGTGATTCCTGCTAGTTGCTCACCCAAATACACATTTTTTTGATACTTTGGCCAGTCTGCCTCAAGTGACACCCCAGTAGCTGTGTATCTTATGAGAAGCTTCGTTACCTTTGCAAGCGGTTTCTTGAAGTTGGTGATGGGATTATGATGGTGACGATGCATTGGCTACCTTAAGAGAGTCATAGTGCTTCCTGCCAGTTGCTCATTCAAATACACATTTTGAGATACTGTGGCCAGTCTGCCTGAAGCGATACGCCACTAGTTGTGTATCTTAAGAGAAACATCGTTACTCTTGCCAGCGGTTTCTTGACTTTGAAGCTGTGATTATACTGGTGACGAGATATTGGCTACCCTAAGAGAGTCACAGTGTTTCGTGCCAGTTGCTCACCCAAATACACATTTTTTAGATACTGTTTCCAGTGTGCCTGAAGCGATACGCCACTAGTTGTGTATCTTAAGAGAAACATCGTTACTTTTGCCAGGGGTTTCTAGAAGTTGCTGATTTGATTCTGCTGGTGACAAGGCATTGGCTACCTCAAGAGAGTCATAGAGATTCCTGCCAGTTCTTCACCCAAATACACATTTTTTAGATACTCTTTCCAGTCTGCCTGATAGCTACGCCACTAGTTGTGTATCTTAAGAGTCATTGTAACTTTTGCCAGGGGTTTCTTGAAGTTGCTGATGTGATTATGCTGGCGACGAGGCATTGGCTACCCTATGAGTGTCATAGTGATTCCTGCTAGTTGCTCACCCAAATACACCTTTTTTTTATACTTTGGCCAGTCTGCCTCAAGTGACACCCCACTAGCTGTGTATCTTATGAGAAGCTTCGTTACCTTTGCAAGCGGTTTCTTGAAGTTGGTGATGGGATTATGTTGGTGACGAGGCATTGGATACCTTAAGAGAGTCATAGTGCTTCCTGCCAGTTGCTCACCCAAATACACATTTTGAGATACTGTGGCCAGTCTGCCTGAAGCGATACGCCACTAGTTGTGTATCTTAAGAGAAACATCGTTACTCTTGCCAGCGGTTTCTTGACTTTGAAGCTGTGATTATACTGGTGACGAGATATTGGCTACCCTAAGAGAGTCACAGTGTTTCGTGCCAGTTGCTCACCCAAATACACATTTTTTAGATACTGTTTGCAGTGTGCCTGAAGCGATACGCCACTAGTTGTGTATCTTAAGAGAAACATCGTTACTTTTGCCAGGGGTTTCTAGAAGTTGCTGATTTGATTCTGCTGGTGACGAGGCATTGGCTACCTCAAGAGAGTCATAGAGATTACTGCCAGTTCTTCACCAAAAATACACATTTTTTAGATACTCTTTCCAGTCTGCCTGATAGCTACGCCACTAGTTGTGTATCTTAAGAGTCATTGTAACTTTTGCCAGGGGTTTCTTGAAGTTGCTGATGTGATTATGCTGGTGAAGAGGCATTGGCTACCCTATGAGTGTCATAGTGATTCCTGCTAGTTGCTCACCCAAATACACTTTTTTTTGATACTTTGGCCAGTCTGCCTCAAGTGACACCCCAGTAGCTGTGTATCTTATGAGAAGCTTCGTTACCTTTGCAAGCGGTTTCTTGAAGTTGGTGATGGGATTATGTTGGTGACGAGGCATTGGCTATCTTGAGAGAGTCATAGTGCTTCCTGCCAGTTGCTAACCCAAATACACATTTTGAGATACTGTGGCCAGTCTGCCTGAGCCGATACGCCACTAGTTGTGTATCTTAAGAGAAACATCATTACTCTTGCCAGCGGTTTCTTGACTTTGAAGCTGTGATTATACTGGTGACGAGATATTGGTTACCCTAAGAGAGTCACAGTGTTTCGTGCCAGTTGCTCACCCAAATACACATTTTTTAGATACTGTTTCCAGTGTGCCTGAAGCGATACGCCACTAGTTGTGTATCTTAAGAGAAACATCGTTACTTTTGCCAGGGGTTTCTAGATGTTGCTGATTTGATTCTGCTGGTGACGAGGCATTGGCTACCTCAAGAGAGTCATAGAGATTCCTGCCAGTTCTTCACCCAAATACACATTTTTTATATACTCTTTCCAGTCTGCCTGATAGCTACGCCACTAGTTGTGTATCTTAAGAGTCATTGTAACTTTTGCCAGGGGTTTCTTGAAGTTGCTGATGTGATAATGCTGGTGACGCGGCATTGGCTACCCTATGAGTGTCATAGTGATTCCTGCTAGTTGCTCACCCAAATACACATTTTTTTGATACTTTGGCCAGTCTGCCTCAAGTGACACCCCACTAGCTGTGTATCTTATGACAAGCTTCGTTACCTTTGCAAGCGGTTTCTTGAAGTTGGTGATGGGATTATGTTGGTGACGAGGCATTGGCTACCTTAAGAGAGTCATAATGCTTCCTGCCAGTTGCTCACCCAAATACACATTTTGAGATACTGTGGCCAGTCTGCCTGAAGCGATACGCCACTAGTTGTGTATCTTAAGAGAAACATCGTTACTCTTGCCAGCGGTTTCTTGACTTTGAAGCTGTGATTATACTGGTGACGAGATATTGGCTACCCTAAGAGAGTCACAGTGTTTCGTGCCAGTTGCTCACCCAAATACACATTTTTTAGATACTGTTTGCAGTGTGCCTGAAGCGATACGCCACTAGTTGTGTATCTTAAGAGAAACATCGTTACTTTTGCCAGGGGTTTCTAGAAGTTGCTGATTTGATTCTGCTGGTGACGAGGCATTGGCTACGTCAAGAGAGTCATAGAGATTCCTGCCAGTTCTTCACACAAATACACATTTTTTAGATACTCTTTCCAGTCTGCCTGATAGCTACGCCACTAGTTGTGTATCTTAAGAGTCATTGTAACTTTTGCCAGGGGTTTCTTGAAGTTGCTGATGTGATTATGCTGGTGACGAGGCATTGGCTACCCTATGAGTGTCATAGTGATTCCTGCTAGTTGCTCACCCAAATACACATTTTTTTGATACTTTGGCCAGTCTGCCTCAAGTGACACCCCACTAGCTGTGTATCTTATGAGAAGCTTCGTTACCTTTGCAAGCGGTTTCTTGAAGTTGGTGATGGGATTATGTTGGTGACGAGGCATTGGCTACCTTAAGAGAGTCATAGTGCTTCCTGCCAGTTGCTCACCCAAATACACATTTTGAGATACTGTGGCCAGTCTGCCTGAAGCGATACGCCACTAGTTGTGTATCTTAAGAGAAACATCGTTACTCTTGCCAGCGGTTTCTTGACTTTGAAGCTGTGATTATACTGGTGACAAGATATTGGCTACCCTAAGAGAGTCACAGTGTTTCGTGCCAGTTGCTCACCCAAATACACATTTTTTAGATACTGTTTCCAGTGTGCCTGAAGCGATACGCCACTAGTTGTGTATCTTAAGAGAAACATCGTTACTTTTGCCAGGGGTTTCTAGAAGTTGCTGATTTGATTCTGCTGGTGACGAGGCATTGGCTACCTCAAGAGAGTCATAGAGATACCTGCCAGTTCTTCACCCAAATACACATTTTTTAGATACTCTTTCCAGTCTGCCTGATAGCTACGCCACTAGTTGTGTATCTTAAGAGTCATTGTAACTTTTGCAGGGGTTTCTTGAAGTTGCTGATGTGATTATGCTGGTGACGAGGCATTGGCTACCCTATGAGTGTCATAGTGATTCCTGCTAGTTGCTCA
This sequence comes from Schistocerca nitens, assembly GCF_023898315.1. Lineage (NCBI taxonomy): Eukaryota > Metazoa > Arthropoda > Insecta > Orthoptera > Acrididae > Schistocerca > Schistocerca nitens. Next base: position 120,394,635 of record NC_064616.1, read on the forward strand.
CCCAAATACACATTTTTTTGATACTTTCGCCAGTCTGCCTCAAGTGACACCCCACTAGCTGTGTATCTTATGAGAAGCTTCGTTACCTTTGCAAGCGGTTTCTTGAAGTTGGTGATGGGATTATGTTGGTGACGAGGCATTGGCTATCTTAAGAGAGTCATAGTGCTTCCTGCCAGTTGCTCACCCAAATACACATTTTGAGATACTGTGGCCAGTCTGCCTGAGCCGATACGCCACTAGTTGTGTATCTTAAGAGAAACATCATTACTCTTGCCAGCGGTTTCTTGACTATGAAGCTGTGATTATACTGGTGACGAGATATTGGTTACCCTAAGAGAGTCACAGTGTTTCGTGCCAGTTGCTCACCCAAATACAAATTTTTTAGATACTGTTGCCAGTGTGCCTGAAGCGATACGCCACTAGTTGTGTATCTTAAGAGAAACATCGTTACATTTGCCAGGGGTTTCTAGAAGTTGCTGATTTGATTCTGCTGGTGACGAGGCATTGGCTACCTCAAGAGAGTCATAGAGATTACTGCCAGTTCTTCACCAAAAATACACATTTTTTAGATACTCTTTCCAGTCTGCCTGATAGCTACGCCACTAGTTGTGTATCTTAAGAGTCATTGTAACTTTTGCCAGGGGTTTCTTGAAGTTGCTGATGTGATTATGCTGGTGAAGAGGCATTGGCTACCCTATGAGTGTCATAGTGATTCCTGCTAGTTGCTCACCCAAATACACTTTTTTTTGATACTTTGGCCAGTCTGCCTCAAGTGACACCCCAGTAGCTGTGTATCTTATGAGAAGCTTCGTTACCTTTGCAAGCGGTTTCTTGAAGTTGGTGATGGGATTATGTTGGTGACGAGGCATTGGCTATCTTGAGAGGGTCATAGTGCTTCCTGCCAGTTGCTAACCCAAATACACATTTTGAGATACTGTGGCCAGTCTGCCTGAGCCGATACGCCACTAGTTGTGTATCTTAAGAGAAACATCATTACTCTTGCCAGCGGTTTCTTGACTTTGAAGCTGTGATTATACTGGTGACGAGATATTGGTTACCCTAAGAGAGTCACAGTGTTTCGTGCCAGTTGCTCACCCAAATACACATTTTTTAGATACTGTTTCCAGTGTGCCTGAAGCGATAAACCACTAGTTGTGTATCTTAAGAGAAACATCGTTACTTTTGCCAGGGGTTTCTAGAAGTTGCTGATTTGATTCTGCTGGTGACGAGGCATTGGCTACCTCAAGAGAGTCATAGAGATTCCTTCCAGTTCTTCACCCAAATACACATTTTTTAGATACTCTTTCCAGTCTGCCTGATAGCTACGCCACTAGTTGTGTATCTTAAGAGTCATTGTAACTTTTGCCAGGGGTTTCTTGAAGTTGCTGATGTGATAATGCTGGTGACGCGGCATTCCCTACCCTATGAGTGTCATAGTGATTCCTGCTAGTTGCTCACCCAAATACACATTTTTTTGATACTTTGGCCAGTCTGCCTCAAGTGACACCCCACTAGCTGTGTATCTTATGACAAGCTTCGTTACCTTTGCAAGCGGTTTCTTGAAGTTGGTGATGGGATTATGTTGGTGACGAGGCATTGGCTACCTTAAGAGAGTCATAATGCTTCCTGCCAGTTGCTCACCCAAATACACATTTTGAGATACTGTGGCCAGTCTGCCTGAAGCGATACGCCACTAGTTGTGTATCTTAAGAGAAACATCGTTACTCTTGCCAGCGGTTTCTTGACTTTGAAGCTGTGATTATACTGGTGACGAGATATTGGCTACCCTAAGAGAGTCACAGTGTTTCGTGCCAGTTGCTCACCCAAATACACATTTTTTAGATACTGTTTGCAGTGTGCCTGAAGCGATACGCCACTAGTTGTGTATCTTAAGAGAAACATCGTTACTTTTGACAGGGGTTTCTAGAAGTTGCTGATTTGATTCTGCTGGTGACGAGGCATTGGCTACGTCAAGAGAGTCATAGAGATTCCTGCCAGTTCTTCACACAAATACACATTTTTTAGATACTCTTTCCAGTCTGCCTGATAGCTACGCCACTAGTTGTGTATCTTAAGAGTCATTGTAACTTTTGCCAGGGGTTTCTTGGAGTTGCTGATGTGATTATGCTGGTGACGAGGCATTGGCTACCCTATGAGTGTCATAGTGATTCCTGCTAGTTGCTCACCCAAATACACATTTTTTTGATACTTTGGCCAGTCTGCCTCAAGTGACACCCCACTAGCTGTGTATCTTATGAGAAGCTTCGTTACCTTTGCAAGCGGTTTCTTGAGGTTGGTGATGGGATTATGTTGGTGACGAGGCATTGGCTACCTTAAGAGAGTCATAGTGCTTCCTGCCAGTTGCTCACCCAAATACACATTTTGAGATACTGTGGCCAGTCTGCCTGAAGCGATACGCCACTAGTTGTGTATCTTAAGAGAAACATCGTTACTCTTGCCAGCGGTTTCTTGACTTTGAAGCTGTGATTATACTGGTGACGAGATATTGGCTACCCTAAGAGAGTCACAGTGTTTCGTACCAGTTGCTCACCCAAATACACATTTTTTAGATACTGTTTGCAGTGTGCCTGAAGCGATACGCCACTAGTTGTGTATCTTAAGAGAAACATCGTTACTTTTGACAGGGGTTTCTAGAAGTTGCTGATTTGATTCTGCTGGTGACGAGGCATTGGCTACGTCAAGAGAGTCATAGAGATTCCTGCCAGTTCTTCACACAAATACACATTTTTTAGATACTCTTTCCAGTCTGCCTGATAGCTACGCCACTAGTTGTGTATCTTAAGAGTCATTGTAACTTTTGCCAGGGGTTTCTTGGAGTTGCTGATGTGATTATGCTGGTGACGAGGCATTGGCTACCCTATGAGTGTCATAGTGATTCCTGCTAGTTGCTCACCCAAATACACATTTTTTTGATACTTTGGCCAGTCTGCCTCAAGTGACACCCCACTAGCTGTGTATCTTATGAGAAGCTTCGTTACCTTTGCAAGCGGTTTCTTGAGGTTGGTGATGGGATTATGTTGGTGACGAGGCATTGGCTACCTTAAGAGAGTCATAGTGCTTCCTGCCAGTTGCTCACCCAAATACACATTTTGAGATACTGTGGCCAGTCTGCCTGAAGCGATACGCCACTAGTTGTGTATCTTAAGAGAAACATCGTTACTCTTGCCAGCGGTTTCTTGACTTTGAAGCTGTGATTATACTGGTGACGAGATATTGGCTACCCTAAGAGAGTCACAGTGTTTCGTGCCAGTTGCTCACCCAAATACACATTTTTTAGATACTGTTTGCAGTGTGCCTGAAGCGATACGCCACTAGTTGTGTATCTTAAGAGAAACATCGTTACTTTTGCCAGGGGTTTCTAGAAGTTGCTGATTTGATTCTGCTGGTGACGAGGCATTGGCTACGTCAAGAGAGTCATAGAGATTCCTGCCAGTTCTTCACCCAAATACACATTTTTTAGATACTCTTTCCAGTCTGCCTGATAGCTACGCCACTAGTTGTGTATCTTAAGAGTCATTGTAACTTTTGCAGGGGTTTCTTGAAGTTGCTGATGTGATTATGCTGGTGACGAGGCATTGGCTACCCTATGAGTGTCATAGTGATTCCTGCTAGTTGCCCACCCAAATACACATTTTTTTGATACTTTCGCCAGTCTGCCTCAAGTGACACCCCACTAGCTGTGTATCTTATGAGAAGCTTCGTTACCTTTGCAAGCGGTTTCTTGAAGTTGGTGATGGGATTATGTTGGTGACGAGGCATTGGCTATCTTAAGAGAGTCATAGTGCTTCCTGCCAGTTGCTCACCCAAATACACATTTTGAGATACTGTGGCCAGTCTGCCTGAGCCGATACGCCACTAGTTGTGTATCTTAAGAGAAACATCATTACTCTTGCCAGCGGTTTCTTGACTTTGAAGCTGTGATTATACTGGTGACGAGATATTGGTTACCCTAAGAGAGTCACAGTGTTTCGTGCCAGTTGCTCACCCAAATACAAATTTTTTAGATACTGTTGCCAGTGTGCCTGAAGCGATACGCCACTAGTTGTGTATCTTAAGAGAAACATCGTTACATTTGCCAGGGGTTTCTAGAAGTTGCTGATTTGATTCTGCTGGTGACGAGGCATTGGCTACGTCAAGAGAGTCATAGAGATTCCTGCCAGTTCTTCACCCAAATACACATTTTTTAGATACTCTTTCCAGTCTGCCTGATAGCTACGCCACTAGTTGTGTATCTTAAGAGTCATTGTAACTTTTGCCAGGGGTTTCTTGAAGTTGCTGATGTGATTATGCTGGTGACGAGGCATTGGCTACCCTATGAGTGTCATAGTGATTCCTGCTAGTTGCTCACCCAAATACACATTTTTTTGATACTTTCGCCAGTCTGCCTCAAGTGACACCCCACTAGCTGTGTATCTTATGAGAAGCTTCGTTACCTTTGCAAGCGGTTTCTTGAAGTTGGTGATGGGAATATGTTGGTGACGAGGCATTGGCTATCTTAAGAGAATCATAGTGCTTCCTGCCAGTTGCTCACCCAAATACACATTTTGAGATACTGTGGCCAGTCTGCCTGACCCGATACGCCACTAGTTGTGTATCTTAAGAGAAACATCGTTACTCTTGCCAGCGGTTTCTTGACTTTGAAGCTGTGATTATACTGGTGACGAGATATTGGCTACCCTAAGAGAGTCACAGTGTTTCGTGCCAGTTGCTCACCCAAATACACATTTTTTAGATACTGTTTCCAGTGTGCCTGAAGCGATACGCCACTAGTTGTGTATCTTAAGAGAAACATCGTTACTTTTGCCAGGGGTTTCTAGAAGTTGCTGATTTGATTCTGCTGGTGACGAGGCATTGGCTACCTCAAGAGAGTCATAGAGATACCTGCCAGTTCTTCACCCAAATACACATTTTTTAGATACTCTTTCCAGTCTGCCTGATAGCTACGCCACTAGTTGTGTATCTTAAGAGTCATTGTAACTTTTGCCAGGGGTTTCTTGAAGTTGCTGATGTGAATATGCTGGTGACGAGGCATTGGCTACCCTATGAGTGTCATAGTGATTCCTGCTAGTTGCTCACCCAAATACACATTTTTTTGATACTTTGGCCAGTCTGCCTCAAGTGACACCCCACTAGCTGTGTATCTTATGAGAAGCTTCGTTACCTTTGCAAGCGGTTTCTTGAAGTTGGTGATGGGATTATGTTGGTGACTATGCATTGGCTACCTTAAGAGAGTCATAGTGCTTCCTGCCAGTTGCTCACCCAAATACACATTTTGAGATACTGTGGCCAGTCTGCCTGAAGCGATACGCCACTAGTTGTGTATCTTAAGAGAAACATCGTTACTCTTGCCAGTGGTTTCTTGACTTTGAAGCTGTGATTATACTGGTGACGAGATATTGGCTACCCTAAGAGACTCACAGTGTTTCGTGCCAGTTGCTCACCCAAATACACATTTTTTAGATACTGTTTCCAGTGTGCCTGAAGCGATACGCCACTAGTTGTGTATCTTAAGAGAAACATCGTTACTTTTGCCAGGGGTTTCTAGAAGTTGCTGAATTGATTCTGCTGGTGACGAGGCATTGGCTACCTAAAGAGAGTCATAGAGATACCTGCCAGTTCTTCACCCAGATACACATTTTTTAGATACTCTTTCCAGTCTGCCTGATAGCTACGCCACTAGTTGTGTATCTTAAGAGTCATTGTAACTTTTGCAGGGGTTTCTTGAAGTTGCTGATGTGATTATGCTGGTGACGAGGCATTGGCTACCCTATGAGTGTCATAGTGATTCCTGCTAGTTGCTCACCCAAATACACATTTTTTTGATACTTTGGCCAGTCTGCCTCAAGTGACACCCCACTAGCTGTGTATCTTATGAGAAGCTTCGTTACCTTTGCAAGCGGTTTCTTGAAGTTGGTGATGGGATTATGTTGGTGACGAGGCATTGGCTATCTTAAGAGAGTCATAGTGCTTCCTGCCAGTTGCTCACCCAAATACACATTTTGAGATACTGTGGCCAGTCTGCCTGAGCCGATACGCCACTAGTTGTGTATCTTAAGAGAAACATCATTACTCTTGCCAGCGGTTTCTTGACTTTGAAGCTGTGATTATACTGGTGACGAGATATTGGCTACCCTAAGAGAGTCACAGTGTTTCGTGCCAGTTGCTCACCCAAATACACATTTTTTAGATACTGTTTGCAGTGTGCCTGAAGCGATACGCCACTAGTTGTGTATCTTAAGAGAAACATCGTTACTTTTGCCAGGGGTTTCTAGAAGTTGCTGATTTGATTCTGCTGGTGACGAGGCATTGGCTACCTCAAGAGAGTCATAGAGATTCCTGCCAGTTCTTCACCCAAATACACATTTTTTAGATACTCTTTCCAGTCTGCCTGATAGCTACGCCACTAGTTGTGTATCTTAAGAGTCATTGTAACTTTTGCCAGGGGTTTCTTGAAGTTGCTGATGTGATAATGCTGGTGACGCGGCATTGGCTACCCTATGAGTGTCATAGTGATTCCTGCTAGTTGCTCACCCAAATACACATTTTTTTGATACTTTGGCCAGTCTGCCTCAAGTGACACCCCACCAGCTGTGTATCTTATGACAAGCTTCGTTACCTTTGCAAGCGGTTTCTTGAAGTTGGTGATGGGATTATGTTGGTGACGAGGCATTGGCTACCTTAAGAGAGTCATAATGCTTCCTGCCAGTTGCTCACCCAAATACCCATTTTGAGATACTGTGGCCAGTCTGCCTGAAGCGATACGCCACTAGTTGTGTATCTTAAGAGAAACATCGTTACTCTTGCCAGCGGTTTCTTGACTTTGAAGCTGTGATTATACTGGTGACGAGATATTGGCTACCCTAAGAGAGTCACAGTGTTTCGTGCCAGTTGCTCACCCAAATACACATTTTTTAGATACTGTTTCCAGTGTGCCTGAAGCGATACGCCACTAGTTGTGTATCTTAAGAGAAACATCGTTACTTTTGCCAGGGGTTTCTAGAAGTTGCTGATTTGATTCTGCTGGTGACGAGGCATTGGCTACCTCAAGAGAGTCATAGAGATACCTGCCAGTTCTTCACCCAAATACACATTTTTTAGATACTCTTTCCAGTCTGCCTGATAGCTACGCCACTAGTTGTGTATCTTAAGAGTCATTGTAACTTTTGCAGGGGTTTCTTGAAGTTGCTGATGTGATTATGCTGGTGACGAGGCATTGGCTACCCTATGAGTGTCATAGTGATTCCTGCTAGTTGCTCACCCAAATACACATTTTTTTGATACTTTCGCCAGTCTGCCTCAAGTGACACCCCACTAGCTGTGTATCTTATGAGAAGCTTCGTTACCTTTGCAAGCGGTTTCTTGAAGTTGGTGATGGGATTATGTTGGTGACGAGGCATTGGCTATCTTAAGAGAGTCATAGTGCTTCCTGCCAGTTGCTCACCCAAATACACATTTTGAGATACTGTGGCCAGTCTGCCTGAGCCGATACGCCACTAGTTGTGTATCTTAAGAGAAACATCATTACTCTTGCCAGCGGTTTCTTGACTTTGAAGCTGTGATTATACTGGTGACGAGATATTGGTTACCCTAAGAGAGTCACAGTGTTTCATGCCAGTTGCTCACCCAAATACACATTTTTTAGATACTGTTTCCAGTGTGCCTGATGCGATACGCCACTAGTTGTGTATCTTAAGAGAAACATCGTTACTTTTGCCAGGGGTTTCTAGAAGTTGCTGATTTGATTCTGCTGGTGACGAGGCATTGGCTACCTCAAGAGAGTCATAGAGATTCCTGCCAGTTCTTCACCCAAATACACATTTTTTAGATACTCTTTCCAGTCTGCCTGATAGCTACGCCACTAGTTGTGTATCTTAAGAGTCATTGTAACTTTTGCCAGGGGTTTCTTGAAGTTGCTGATGTGATTATGCTGGTGACGAGGCATTGGCTACCCTATGAGTGTCATAGTGATTCCTGCTAGTTGCTCACCCAAATACACATTTTTTTGATACTTTGGCCAGTCTGCCTCAAGTGACACCCCACTAGCTGTGTATCTTATGAGAAGCTTCGTTACCTTTGCATGCGGTTTCTTGAAGTTGGTGATGGGATTATGTTGGTGACGAGGCATTGGCTATCTTAAGAGAGTCATAGTGCTTCCTGCCAGTTGCTCACCCAAATACACATTTTGAGATACTGTGGCCAGTCTGCCTGAAGCGATACGCCACTAGTTGTGTATCTTAAGAGAAACATCGTTACTCTTGCCAGCGGTTTCTTGACTTTGAAGCTGTGATTATACTGGTGACGAGATATTGGCTACCCTAAGAGAGTCACAGTGTTTCGTGCCAGTTGCTCACCCAAATACACATTTTTTAGATACTGTTTCCAGTGTGCCTGAAGCGATACGCCACTAGTTGTGTATCTTAAGAGAAACATCGTTACTTTTGCCAGGGGTTTCTAGAAGTTGCTGATTTGATTCTGCTGGTGACGAGGCATTGGCTACCTCAAGAGAGTCATAGAGATTACTGCCAGTTCTTCACCAAAAATACACATTTTTTAGATACTCTTTCCAGTCTGCCTGATAGCTACGCCACTAGTTGTGTATCTTAAGAGTCATTGTAACTTTTGCCAGGGGTTTCTTGAAGTTGCTGATGTGATTATGCTGGTGACGAGGCATTTGCTTCCCTATGAGTGTCATAGTGATTCCTGCTAGTTGCTCACCCAAATACACATTTTTTTGATACTTTCGCCAGTCTGCCTCAAGTGACACCCCACTAGCTGTGTATCTTATGAGAAGCTTCGTTACCTTTGCAAGCGGTTTCTTGAAGTTGGTGATGGGATTATGTTGGTGACGAGGCATTGGCTATCTTAAGAGAGTCATAGTGATTCCTGCCAGTTGCTCACCCAAATACACATTTTGAGATACTGTGGCCAGTCTGCCTGAGCCGATACGCCACTAGTTGTGTATCTTAAGAGAAACATCATTACTCTTGCCAGCGGTTTCTTGACTTTGAAGCTGTGATTATACTGGTGACGAGATATTGGTTACCCTAAGAGAGTCACAGTGTTTCGTGCCAGTTGCTCACCCAAATACAAATTTTTTAGATACTGTTGCCAGTGTGCCTGAAGCGATACGCCACTAGTTGTGTATCTTAAGAGAAACATCGTTACATTTGCCAGGGGTTTCTAGAAGTTGCTGATTTGATTCTGCTGGTGACGAGGCATTGGCTACGTCAAGAGAGTCATAGAGATTCCTGCCAGTTCTTCACCCAAATACACATTTTTTAGATACTCTTTCCAGTCTGCCTGATAGCTATGCCACTAGTTGTGTATCTTAAGAGTCATTGTAACTTTTGCCAGGGGTTTCTTGAAGTTGCTGATGTGATTATGCTGGTGACGAGGCATTGGCTACCCTATGAGTGTCATAGTGATTCCTGCTAGTTGCTCACCCAAATACACATTTTTTTGATACTTTGGCCAGTCTGCCTCAAGTGACACCCCACTAGCTGTGTATCTTATGAGAAGCTTCGTTACCTTTGCAAGCGGTTTCTTGAAGTTGGTGATGGGATTATGTTGGTGACGATGCATTGGCTACCTTAAGAGAGTCATAGTGCTTCCTGCCAGTTGCTCACCCAAATACACATTTTGAGATACTGTGGCCAGTCTGCCTGAAGCGATACGCCACTAGTTGTGTATCTTAAGAGAAACATCGTTACTTTTGCCAGGGGTTTCTAGAAGTTGCTGATTTGATTCTGCTGGTGACGAGGCATTGGCTACCTCAAGAGAGTTATAGAGATTCCTGCCAGTTCTTCACCCAAATACACATTTTTTAGATACTCTTTCCAGTCTGCCTGATAGCTACGCCACTAGTTGTGTATCTTAAGAGTCATTGTAACTTTTGCCACGGGTTTCTTGAAGTTGCTGATGTGATTATGCTGGTGACGAGGCATTGGCTACCCTATGAGTGTCATAGTGATTCCTGCTAGTTGCTCACCCAAATACACATTTTTTTGATACTTTGGCCACTCTGCCTCAAGTGACACCCCAGTAGCTGAGTATCTTATGAGAAGCTTCGTTACCTTTGCAAGCGGTTTCTTGAAGTTGGTGATGGGATTATGTTGGTGACGAGGCATTGGCTATCTTAAGAGAGTCATAGTGCTTCCTGCCAGTTGCTCACCCAAATACACATTTTGAGATACTGTGGCCAGTCTGCCTGAAGCGATACGCCACTAGTTGTGTATCTTAAGAGAAACGTCGTTACTCTTGCCAGCAGTTTCTTGACTTTGAAGCTGTGATTATACTGGTGACGAGATATTGGTTACCCTAAGAGAGTCACAGTGTTTCGTGCCAGTTGCTCACCCAAATACACATTTTTTAGATACTGTTTCCAGTGTGCCTGAAGCGATACGCCACTAGTTGTGTATCTTAAGAGAAACATCGTTACTTTTGCCAGGGGTTTCTAGAAGTTGCTGATTTGATTCTGCTGGTGACGAGGCATTGGCTACCTCAAGAGAGTCATAGAGATTCCTGCCAGTTCTTCACCCAAATACACATTTTTTAGATACTCCTTCCAGTCTGCCTGATAGCTACGCCACTAGTTGTGTATCTTAAGAGTCATTGTAACTTTTGCCAGGGGTTTCTTGAAGCTGCTGATGTGATTATGCTGGTGACGAGGCATTGGCTACCCTATGAGTGTCATAGTGATTCCTGCTAGTTGCTCACCCAAATACACATTTTTTTGATACTTTGGCCAGTCTGCCTCAAGTGACACCCCACTAGCTGTGTATCTTATGAGAAGCTTCGTTACCTTTGCAAGCGGTTTCTTGAAGTTGGTGATGGGATTATGTTGGTGACGAGGCATTGGCTACCTTAAGAGAGTCATAGTGCTTCCTGCCAGTTGCTCATCCAAATACACATTTTGAGATACTGTGGCCAGTCTGCCTGAAGCGATACGCCACTACTTGTGTATCTTAAGAGAAACATCGTTACTCTTGCCAGCGGTTTCTTGACTTTGAAGCTGTGATTATACTGGTGACGAGATATTGGCTACCCTAAGAGAGTCACAGTGTTTCGTGCCAGTTGCTCACCCAAATACACATTTTTTAGATACTGTTTCCAGTGTGCCTGAAGCGATACGCCACTAGTTGTGTATCTTAAGAGAAACATCGTTACTTTTGCCAGGGGTTTCTAGAAGTTGCTGATTTGATTCTGCTGGTGACGAGGCATTGGCTACCTCAAGAGAGTCATAGAGATTCCTGCCAGTTCTTCACCCAAATACACATTTTTTAGATACTCTTTCCAGTCTGCCTGATAGCTACGCCACTAGTTGTGTATCTTAAGAGTCATTGTAACTTTTGCCAGGGGTTTCTTGAAGTTGCTGATGTGAATATGCTGGTGACGAGGCATTGGCTACCCTATGAGTGTCATAGTGATTCCTGCTAGTTGCTCACCCAAATACACATTTTTTTGATACTTTCGCCAGTCTGCCTCAAGTGACACCCCACTAGCTGTGTATCTTATGAGAAGCTTCGTTACCTTTGCAAGCGGTTTCTTGAAGTTGGTGATGGGATTATGTTGGTGACGATGCATTGGCTACCTTAAGAGAGTCATAGTGCTTCCTGCCAGTTGCTCACCCAAATACACATTTTGAGATACTGTGGCCAGTCTGCCTGAAGCGATACGCCACTAGTTGTGTATCTTAAGAGAAACATCGTTACTTATGCCAGGGGTTTCTAGAAGTTGCTGATTTGATTCTGCTGGTGACGAGGCATTGGCTACCTCAAGAGAGTTATAGAGATTCCTGCCAGTTCTTCACCCAAATACACATTTTTTAGATACTCTTTCCAGTCTGCCTGATAGCTACGCCACTAGTTGTGTATCTTAAGAGTCATTGTAACTTTTGCCAGGGGTTTCTTGAAGTTGCTGATGTGATTATGCTGGTGACGAGGCATTGGCTACCCTATGAGTGTCATAGTGATTCCTGCTAGTTGCTCACCCAAATACACATTTTTTTGATACTTTGGCCACTCTGCCTCAAGTGACACCCCAGTAGCTGAGTATCTTATGAGAAGCTTCGTTACCTTTGCAAGCGGTTTCTTGAAGTTGGTGATGTGATTATGTTGGTGACGAGGCATTGGCAACCTTAAGAGATTCATAGTGCTTTCTGCCAGTTGCTCACCCAAATACACATTTTGAGATACTGGCGTCTGCCTGAAGCGATACGCCAGTAGTTGTGTATCTTAAGAGAAACATCGTTACCCTTGCCAGCGGTTTCTTGACTTTGAAGCTGTGATTATACTGGTGACGAGATATTGGCTACCCTAAGAGAGTCACAGTGTTTCGTGCCAGTTGCTCCGCCAAATACACATTTTTTAGATACTGTGTCCAGTGTGCCTGAAGCGATACGCCACTAGTTGTGTATCTTAAGAGAAACATCGTTACTTTTGCCAGGGGTTTCTAGAAGTTGCTGATTTAATTCTGCTGGTGACGAGGCATTTTCTACCTCAAGAGAGTCATAGAGATACCTGCCAGTTCTTCACCCAAATACACATTTTTTAGATACTCTTTCCAGTCTGCCTGATAGCTACGCCACTAGTTGTGTATCTTAAGAGTCATTGTAACTTTTGCCAGGGGTTTCTTGAAGTTGCTGATGTGATTATGCTGGTGACGAGGCATTGGCTACCCTATGAGTGTCATAGTGATTCCTGCTAGTTGCTCACCCAAATACACATTTTTTTGATACTTGGCCAGTCTGCCTCAAGTGACACCCCACTAGCTGTGTATCTTATGAGAAGCTTCGTTACCTTTGCAAGCGGTTTCTTGAAGTTGGTGATGGGATTATGTTGGTGACGAGGCATTGGCTACCTTAAGAGAGTCATAATGCTTCCTGCCAGTTGCTCACCCAAATACACATTTTGAGATACTGTGGCCAGTCTGCCTGAAGCGATACGCCACTAGTTGTGTATCTTAAGAGAAACATCGTTACTCTTGCCAGCGGTTTCTTGACTTTGAAGCTGTGATTATACTGGTGACGAGATATTGGCTACCCTAAGAGAGTCACAGTGTTTCGTGCCAGTTGCTCACCCAAATACACATTTTTTAGATACTGTTTCCAGTGTGCCTGAGGCGATACGCCACTAGTTGTGTATCTTAAGAGAAACATCGTTACTTTTGCCAGGGGTTTTTAGAAGTTGCTGATTTGATTCTGCTGGTGACGAGGCATTGGCTACCTCAAGAGAGTCATAGAGATTCCTGCCAGTTCTTCACCCAAATACACATTTTTTAGATACTCTTTCCAGTCTGCCTGATAGCTACGCCACTAATTGTGTATCTTAAGAGTCATTGTAACTTTTGCCAGGGGTTTCTTGAAGTTGCTGATGTGAATATGCTGGTGACGAGGCATTGGCTACCCTATGAGTGTCATAGTGATTCCTGCTAGTTGCTCACCCAAATACACATTTTTTTGATACTTTGGCCAGTCTGCCTCAAGTGACACCCCACTAGCTTTGTATCTTGTGAGAAGCTTCGTTACCTTTGCAAGCGGATTCTTGAAGTTGGTGATGGGATTATGTTGGTGACGATGCATTGGCTACCTTAAGAGAGTCATAGTGCTTCCTGCCAGTTGCTCACCCAAATACACATTTTGAGATACTGTGGCCAGTCTGCCTGAAGCGATACGCCACTAGTTGTGTATCTTAAGAGAAACATCGTTACTTTTGCCAGGGGTTTCTAGAAGTTGCTGATTTGATTCTGCTGGTGACGAGGCATTGGCTACCTCAAGAGAGTCATAGAGATTCCTGCCAGTTCTTCACTCAAATACACATTTTTTAGATACTCTTTCCAGTCTGCCTGATAGCTACGCCACTAGTTGTGTATCTTAAGAGTCATTGTAACTTTTGCCAGGGGTTTCTTGAAGTTGCTGATGTGATTATGCTGGTGACGAGGCATTGGCTACCCTATGAGTGTCATAGTGATTCCTGCTAGTTGCTCACCCAAATACACATTTTTTTGATACTTTAGCCAGTCTGCCTCAAGTGACACCCCACTAGCTGTGTATCTTATGAGAAGCTTCGTTACCTTTGCAAGCGGTTTCTTGAAGTTGGTGATGGGATTATGTTGGTGACGAGGCATTGGCTATCTTAAGAGAGTCATAGTGCTTCCTGCCAGTTGCTCACCCATATACACATTTTGAGATACTGGCGTCTGCCTGAAGCGATACGCCACTAGTTGTGTATCTTAAGAGAAACATCGTTACCCTTGCCAGCGGTTTCTTGACTTTGAAGCTGTGATTATACTGGTGACGAGATATTGGCTACCCTAAGAGAGTCACAGTGTTTCGTGCCAATTGCTCCGCCAAATACACATTTTTTAGATAGTGTTTCCAGTGTGCCTGAAGCGATACGCCACTAGTTGTGTATCTTAAGAGAAACATCGTTACTTATGCCAGGGGTTTCTAGAAGTTGCTGATTTAATTCTGCTGGTGACGAGGCATTTTCTACCTCAAGAGAGTCATAGAGATACCTGCCAGTTCTTCACCCAAATACACATTTTTTAGATACTCTTTCCAGTCTGCCTGATAGCTACGCCACTAGTTGTGTATCTTAAGAGTCATTGTAACTTTTGCCAGGGGATTCTTGAAGTTGCTGATGTGATTATGCTGGTGACGAGGCATTGGCTACCCTATGAGTGTCATAGTGATTCCTGCTAGTTGCTCACCCAAATACACATTTCTTTGATACTTTGGCCAGTCTGCCTCAAGTGACACCCCACTAGCTGTGTATCTTATGAGAAGCTTCGTTACCTTTGCAAGCGGTTTCTTGAAGTTGGTGATGGGATTATGTTGGTGACGAGGCATCGGCTACCTTAAGAGAGTCATAATGCTTCCTGCCAGTTTCTCACCCAAATACACATTTTGAGATACTGTGGCCAGTCTGCCTGAAGCGATACGCCACTAGTTGTGTATCTTAAGAGAAACATCGTTACTCTTGCCAGCGGTTTCTTGACTTTGAAGCTGTGATTATTCTGGTGACGAGATATTGGCTACCCTAAGAGAGTCACAGTGTTTCGTGCCAGTTGCTCACCCAAATACACATTTTTTAGATACTGTTTCCAGTGTGCCTGAAGCGATACGCCACTAGTTGTGTATCTTAAGAGAAACATCGTTACTTTTGCCAGGGGTTTCTAGAAGTTGCTGATTTGATTCTGCTGGTGACGAGGCATTGGCTACCTCAAGAGAGTCATAGAGATTCCTGCCAGTTCTTCACTCAAATACACATTTTTTAGATACTCTTTCCAGTCTGCCTGCTAGCTACGCCACTAGTTGTGTATCTTAAGAGTCATTGTAACTTTTGCCAGGGGTTTCATGAAGTTGCTGATGCGATTATGCTGGTGACGAGGCATTGGCTACCCTATGAGTGTCATAGTGATTCCTGCTAGTTGCTCACCCAAATACACATTTTTTTGATACTTTGGCCAGTCTGCCTCAAGTGACACCCCACTAGCTGTGTATCTATTGAGAAGCTTCGTTACCTTTGCAAGCGGTTTCTTGAAGTTGGTGATGGGATTATGTTGGTGACGAGGCATTGGCTACCTTAAGAGAGTCATAATGCTTCCTGCCAGTTGCTCACCCAAATACACATTTTGAGATACTGTGGCCAGTCTGCCTGAAGCGATACGCCACTAGTTGTGTATCTTAAGAGAAACATCGTTACTCTTGCCAGCGGTTTCTTGACTTTGAAGCTGTGATTATACTGGTGACGAGATATTGGCTACCCTAAGAGAGTCACAGTGTTTCGTGCCAGTTGCTCACCCAAATACACATTTTTTAGATACTGTTTCCAGTGTGCCTGAAGCGATACGCCACTAGTTGTGTATCTTAAGAGAAACATCGTTACTTTTGCCAGGGGTTTCTAGAAGTTGCTGATTTGATTCTGCTGGTGACGAGGCATTGGCTACCTCAAGAGAGTCATAGAGATTCCTGCCAGTTCTTCACCCAAATACACATTTTTTAGATACTCTTTCCAGTCTGCCTGATAGCTACGCCACTAGTTGTGTATCTTAAGAGTCATTGTAACTTTTGCCAGGGGTTTCTTGAAGTTGCTGATGTGAATATGCTGGTGACGAGGCATTGGCTACCCTATGAGTGTCATAGTGATTCCTGCTAGTTGCTCACCCAAATACACATTTTTTTGATACTTTGGCCAGTCTGCCTCAAGTGACACCCCACTAGCTGTGTATCTTATGAGAAGCTTCGTTACCTTTGCAAGCGGTTTCTTGAAGTTGGTGATGGGATTATGTTGGTGACGATGCATTGGCTACCTTAAGAGAGTCATAGTGCTTCCTGCCAGTTGCTCACCCACATACACATTTTGAGATACTGTGGCCAGTCTGCCTGAAGCGATACGCCACTAGTTGTGTATCTTAAGAGAAACATCGTTACTTTTGCCAGGGGTTTCTAGAAGTTGCTGATTTGATTCTGCTGGTGACGAGGCATTGGCTACCTCAAGAGAGTTATAGAGATTCCTCCCAGTTCTTCACCCAAATACACATTTTTTAGATACTCTTTCCAGTCTGCCTGATAGCTACGCCACTAGTTGTGTATCTTAAGAGTCATTGTAACTTTTGCCACGGGTTTCTTGAAGTTGCTGATGTGATTATGCTGGTGACGAGGCATTGGCTACCCTATGAGTGTCATAGTGATTCCTGCTAGTTGCTCACCCAAATACACATTTTTTTGATACTTTGGCCACTCTGCCTCAAGTGACACCCCAGTAGCTGAGTATCTTATGAGAAGCTTCGTTACCTTTGCAAGCGGTTTCTTGAAGTTGGTGATGGGATTATGTTGGTGACGAGGCATTGGCTATCTTAAGAGAGTCATAGTGCTTCCTGCCAGTTGCTCACCCAAATACACATTTTGAGATACTGTGGCCAGTCTGCCTGAAGCGATACGCCACTAGTTGTGTATCTTAAGAGAAACGTCGTTACTCTTGCCAGCAGTTTCTTGACTTTGAAGCTGTGATTATACTGGTGACGAGATATTGGTTACCCTAAGAGAGTCACAGTGTTTCGTGCCAGTTGCTCACCCAAATACACATTTTTTAGATACTGTTTCCAGTGTGCCTGAAGCGATACGCCACTAATTGTGTATCTTAAGAGAAACATCGTTACTTTTGCCAGGGGTTTCTAGAAGTTGCTGATTTGATTCTGCTGGTGACGAGGCATTGGCTACCTCAAGAGAGTCATAGAGATTCCTGCCAGTTCTTCACCCAAATACACATTTTTTAGATACTCTTTCCAGTCTGCCTGATAGTTACGCCACTAGTTGTGTATCTTAAGAGTCATTGTAACTTTTGCCAGGGGTTTCTTGAAGCTGCTGATGTGATTATGCTGGTGACGAGGCATTGGCTACCCTATGAGTGTCATAGTGATTCCTGCTAGTTGCTCACCCAAATACACATTTTTTTGATACTTTGGCCAGTCTGCCTCAAGTGACACCCCACTAGCTGTGTATCTTATGAGAAGCTTCGTTACCTTTGCAAGCGGTTTCTTGAAGTTGGTGATGGGATTATGTTGGTGACGAGGCATTGGCTACCTTAAGAGAGTCATAGTGCTTCCTGCCAGTTGCTCACCCAAATACACATTTTGAGATACTGTGGCCAGTCTGCCTGAAGCGATACGCCACTACTTGTGTATCTTAAGAGAAACATCGTTACTCTTGCCAGCGGTTTCTTGACTTTGAAGCTGTGATTATACTGGTGACGAGATATTGGCTACCCTAAGAGAGTCACAGTGTTTCGTGCCAGTTGCTCACCCAAATACACATTTTTTAGATACTGTTTCCAGTGTGCCTGAAGCGATACGCCACTAGTTGTGTATCTTAAGAGAAACATCGTTACTTTTGCCAATGGTTTCTAGAAGTTGCTGATTTGATTCTGCTGGTGACGAGGCATTGGCTACCTCAAGAGAGTCATAGAGATTCCTGCCAGTTCTTCACCCAAATACACATTTTTAGATACTCTTTCCAGTCTGCCTGATAGCTACGCCACTAGTTGTGTATCTTAAGAGTCATTGTAACTTTTGCCAGGGGTTTCTTGAAGTTGCTGATGAGATTATGCTGGTGACGAGGCATTGGCTACCCTATGAGTGTCATAGTGATTCCTACTAGTTGCTCACCCAAATACACATTTTTTTGATACTTTGGCCAGTCTGCCTCAAGCGACACCCCACTAGCTGTGTATCTTATGAGAAGCTTCGTTACCTTAGCAAGCGGTTTCTTGAAGTTGGTGATGGGATTATGTTGGTGACGAGGCATTGTCTACCTTAAGAGAGTCATAATGCTTCCTGCCAGTTGCTCACCCAAATACACATTTTGAGATACTGTGGCCAGTCTGCCTGAAGCGATACGCCACTAGTTGTGTATCTTAAGAGAAACATCGTTACTCTTGCCAGCGGTTTCTTGACTTTGAAGCTGTGATTATACTGGTGACGAGATATTGGCTACCCTAAGAGAGTCACAGTGTTTCGTGCCACTTGCTCACCCAAATACACATTTTTTAGATACTGTTTCCAGTGTGCCTGAAGCGATACGCCACTAGTTGTGTATCTTAAGAGAAACATCGTTACTTTTGCCAGGGGTTTCTAGAAATTGCTGATTTGATTCTGCTGTTGACGAGGCATTGGCTACCTCAAGAGAGTCATAGAGATTCCTGCCAGTTCTTCACCCAAATACACATTTTTTAGATACACTTTCCAGTCTGCCTGATAGCTACGCCACTAGTTGTGTATCTTAAGAGTCATTGTAACTTTTGCCAGGGGTTTCTTGAAGTTGCTGATGTGATTATGCTGGTGACGAGGCATTGGCTACCCTATGAGTGTCATAGTGATTCCTGCTAGTTGCTCACCCAAATACACATTTTTTTGATACTTTAGCCAGTCTGCCTCAAGTGACACCCCACTAGCTGTGTATCTTATGAGAAGCTTCGTTACCTTTGCAAGCCGTTTCTTGAAGTTGGTGATGGGATTATGTTGGTGACGAGGCATTGGCTATCTTAAGAGAGTCATAGTGCTTCCTGCCAGTTGCTCACCCAAATACACATTTTGAGATACTGGCGTCTGCCTGAAGCGATACGCCACTAGTTGTGTATCTTAAGAGAAACATCGTTACTCTTGCCAGCGGTTTCTTGACTTTGAAGCTGTGATTATACTGGTGACGAGATATTGGCTACCCAAAGAGAGTCACAGTGTTTCGTGCCAGTTGCTCCCCCAAATACACATTTTTTAGATACTGTTTCCAGTGTGCCTGAAGCGATACGCCACTAGTTGTGTATCTTAAGAGAAACATCGTTACTTTTGCCAGGGGTTTCTAGAAGTTGCTGATTTAATTCTGCTGGTGACGAGGCATTTTCTACCACAAGAGAGTCATAGAGATACCTGCCAGTTCTTCACCCAAATACACATTTTTTAGATACTCTTTCCAGTCTGCCTGATAGCTACGCCACTAGTTGTGTATCTTAAGAGTCATTGTAACTTTTGCCAGGGGTTTCTTGAAGTTGCTGATGTGATTATGCTGGTGACGAGGCATTGGCTACCCTATGAGTGTCATAGTGATTCCTGCTAGTTGCTCACCCAAATACACATTTTTTTGATACTTTGGCCAGTCTGCCTCAAGTGACACCCCACTAGCTGTGTATCTTATGAGAAGGTTCGTTACCTTTGCAAGCGGTTTCTTGAAGTTGGTGATGTGATTATGTTGGTGACGAGGCATTGGCAACCTTAAGAGATTCATAGTGCTTTCTGCCAGTTGCTCACCCAAATTCACATTTTTTAGATACTGTTTCCAATGTGCCTGAAGCGATACGCCACTAGTTGTGTATCTTAAGAGAAACATCGTTACTTTTGAAAGGGTTTTCTAGAAGTTACTGATTTGATTCTGCTGGTGACGAGGGATTGGCTACCTCAAGAGAGTCATAGCGATTCCTGCCAGTTCTTCACCCAAATACACATTTTTTAGATACTCTTTCCAGTCTGCCTGATAGCTACGCCACTAGTTGTGTATCTTAAGAGTCATTGTAACTTTTGCCAGGGGTTTCTTGAAGTTGCTGATGTGATTATGCTGGTGACGAGGCATTGGCTACCCTATGAGTGTCATAGTGATTCCTGCTAGTTGCTCACCCAAATACACATTTGTTTGATACTTTGGCCAGTCTGCCTCAAGTGACACCCCACTAGCTGTGTATCTGATGAGAAGCTTCGTTACCTTTGCAAGCGGTTTCTTGAAGTTGGTGATGGGATTATGTTGGTGACGAGGCATTGGCTACCTTAAGAGAGTCATAGTGCTTCCTGCCAGTTGCTCACCCAAATACACATTTTGAGATACTGTGGCCAGTCTGCCTGAAGCGATACGCCACTAGTTGTGTATCTTAAGAGAAACATCGTTACTCTTGCCAGCGGTTTCTTGACTTTGAAGCTGTGATTATACTGGTGACGAGATATTGGCTACCCTAAGAGAGTCACAGTGTTTCGTGCCAGTTGCTCACCCAAATACACATTTTTTAGATACTGTTTCCAGTGTGCCTGAAGCGATACGCCACTAGTTGTGTATCTTAAGAGAAACATCGTTACTTTTGCCAGGGGTTTCTAGAAATTGCTGATTTGATTCTGCTGGTGACGAGGCATTGGCTACCTCAAGAGAGTCATAGAGATTCCTGCCAGTTCTTCACCCAAATACACATTTTTTAGATACTCTTTCCAGTCTGCCTGATAGCTACGCCACTAGTTGTGTATCTTAAGAGTCATTGTAACTTTTGCCAAGGGTTTCTTGAAGTTGCTGATGTGATTATGCTGGTGACGAGGCATTGGCTACCCTATGAGTGTCATAGTGATTCCTGCTAGTTGCTCACCCAAATACACATTTTTTTGATACTTTAGCCAGTCTGCCTCAAGTGACACCCCACTAGCTGTGTATCTTATGAGAAGCTTCGTTACCTTTGCAAGCGGTTTCTTGAAGTTGGTGATGGGATTATGTTGGTGACGAGGCATTGGCTATCTTAAGAGAGTCATAGTGCTTCCTGCCAGTTGCTCACCCAAATACACATTTTGAGATACTGGCGTCTGCCTGAAGCGATACGCCACTAGTTGTGTATCTTAAGAGAAACATCGTTACCCTTGCCAGCGGTTTCTTGACTTTGAAGCTGTGATTATACTGGTGACGAGATATTGGCTACCCTAAGAGAGTCACAGTGTTTCGTGCCAGTTGCTCCGCCAAATACACATTTTTAGATACTGTTTCCAGTGTGCCTGAAGCGATACGCCACTAGTTGTGTATCTTAAGAGAAACATCGTTACTTTTGCCAGGGGTTTCTAGAAGTTGCTGATTTAATTCTGCTGGTGACGAGGCATTTTCTACCTCAAGAGAGTCATAGAGATACCTGCCAGTTCTTCACCCAAATACACATTTTTTAGATACTCTTTCCAGTCTGCCTGATAGCTACGCCACTAGTTGTGTATCTTAAGAGTCATTGTAACTTTTGCCAGGGGTTTCTTGAAGTTGCTGATGTGATTATGCTGGTGACGAGGCATTGGCTACCCTATGAGTGTCATAGTGATTCCTGCTAGTTGCTCACCCAAATACACATTTCTTTGATACTTTGGCCAGTCTGCCTCAAGTGACACCCCACTAGCTGTGTATCTTATGAGAAGCTTCGTTACCTTTGCAAGCGGTTTCTTGAAGTTGGTGATGGGATTATGTTGGTGACGAGGCATTGGCTATCTTAAGAGAGTCATAGTGCTTCCTGCCAGTTGCTCACCCAAATACACATTTTGAGATACTGTGGCCAGTCTGCCTGAAGCGATACGCCACTAGTTGTGTATCTTAAGAGAAACATCGTTACTCTTGCCAGCGGTTTCTTGACTTTGAAGCTGTGATTATACTGGTGACGAGATATTGGCTACCCTAAGAGAGTCACAGTGTTTCGTGCCAGTTGCTCACCCAAATACACATTTTTTAGATACTGTTTCCAGTGTGCCTGAAGCGATACGCCACTAGTTGTGTATCTTAAGAGAAACATCGTTACTTTTGCCAGGGGTTTCTAGAAGTTGCTGATTTGATTCTGCTGGTGACGAGGCATTGGCTACCTCAAGAGAGTCATAGAGATTCCTGCCAGTTCTTCACTCAAATACACATTTTTTAGATACTCTTTCCAGTCTGACTGCTAGCTACGCCACTAGTTGTGTATCTTAAGAGT
The DNA here is from genome assembly GCF_023898315.1 of Schistocerca nitens. Lineage (NCBI taxonomy): Eukaryota > Metazoa > Arthropoda > Insecta > Orthoptera > Acrididae > Schistocerca > Schistocerca nitens. The sequence continues at coordinate 120,416,891 of NC_064616.1, forward strand.
CATTGTAACTTTTGCCAGGGGTTTCATGAAGTTGCTGATGTGATTATGCTGGTGACGAGGCATTGGCTACCCTATGAGTGTCATAGTGATTCCTGCTAGTTGCTCACCCAAATACACATTTTTTTGATACTTTGGCCAGTCTGCCTCAAGTGACACCCCACTAGCTGTGTATCTTATGAGAAGCTTCGTTACCTTTGCAAGCGGTTTCTTGAAGTTGGTGATGGGATTATGTTGGTGACGAGGCATTGGCTATCTTAAGAGAGTCATAATGCTTCCTGCCAGTTGCTCACCCAAATACACATTTTGAGATACTGTGGCCAGTCTGCCTGAAGCGATACGCCACTAGTTGTGTATCTTAAGAGAAACATCGTTACTCTTGCCAGCGGTTTCTTGACTTTGAAGCTGTGATTATACTGGTGACGAGATATTGGCTACCCTAAGAGAGTCACAGTGTTTCGTGCCAGTTGCTCACCCAAATACACATTTTTTAGATACTGTTTCCAGTGTGCCTGAAGCGATACGCCACTAGTTGTGTATCTTAAGAGAAACATCGTTACTTTTGCCAATGGTTTCTAGAAGTTGCTGATTTGATTCTGCTGGTGACGAGGCATTGGCTACCTCAAGAGAGTCATAGAGATTCCTGCCAGTTCTTCACCCAAATACACATTTTTTAGATACTCTTTCCAGTCTGCCTGATAGCTACGCCACTAGTTGTGTATCTTAAGAGTCATTGTAACTTTTGCCAGGGGTTTCTTGAAGTTGCTGATGAGATTATGCTGGTGACGAGGCATTGGCTACCCTATGAGTGTCATAGTGATTCCTACTAGTTGCTCACCCAAATACACATTTTTTTGATACTTTGGCCAGTCTGCCTCAAGCGACACCCCACTAGCTGTGTATCTTATGAGAAGCTTCGTTACCTTAGCAAGCGGTTTCTTGAAGTTGGTGATGGGATTATGTTGGTGACGAGGCATTATCTACCTTAAGAGAGTCATAATGCTTCCTGCCAGTTGCTCACCCAAATACACATTTTGAGATACTGTGGCCAGTCTGCCTGAAGCGATACGCCACTAGTTGTGTATCTTAAGAGAAACATCGTTACTCTTGCCAGCGGTTTCTTGACTTTGAAGCTGTGATTATACTGGTGACGAGATATTGGCTGCCCAAAGAGAGTCACAGTGTTTCGTGCCAGTTGCTCCCCCAAATACACATTTTTTAGATACTGTTTCCAGTGTGCCTGAAGCGATACGCCACTAGTTGTGTATCTTAAGAGAAACATCGTTACTTTTGCCAGGGGTTTCTAGAAGTTGCTGATTTAATTCTGCTGGTGACGAGGCATTTTCTACCTCAAGAGAGTCATAGAGATACCTGCCAGTTCTTCACCCAAATACACATTTTTTAGATACTCTTTCCAGTCTGCCTGATAGCTACGCCACTAGTTGTGTATCTTAAGAGTCATTGTATCTTTTGCCATGGGTTTCTTGAAGTTGCTGATGTGATTATGCTGGTGACGAGGCATTGGCTACCCTATGAGTGTCATAGTGATTCCTGCTAGTTGCTCACCCAAATACACATTTTTTTTTGATACTTTGGCCAGTCTGCCTCAAGTGACACCCCACTAGCTGTGTATCTTATGAGAAGCTTCGTTACCTTTGCAAGCGGTTTCTTGAAGTTGGTGATGTGAATATGTTGGTGACGAGGCATTGGCAACCTTAAGAGATTCATAGTGCTTTCTGCCAGTTGCTCACCCAAATTCACATTTTTTAGATACTGTTTCCAGTGTGCCTGAAGCGATACGCCACTAGTTGTGTATCTTAAGAGAAACATCGTTACTTTTGAAAGGGTTTTCTAGAAGTTGCTGATTTGATTCTGCTGGTGACGAGGGATTGGCTACCTCAAGAGAGTCATAGCGATTCCTGCCAGTTCTTCACCCAAATACACATTTTTTAGATACTCTTTCCAGTCTTCCTGATAGCTACGCCACTAGTTGTGTATCTTAAGAGTCATTGTAACTTTTGCCAGGGGTTTCTTGAAGTTGCTGATGTGATTATGCTGGTGACGAGGCATTGGCTACCCTATGAGTGTCATAGTGATTCCTGCTAGTTGCACACCCAAATACACATTTTTTTGATACTTTGGCCAGTCTGCCTCAAGTGACACCCCACTAGCTGTGTATCTGATGAGAAGCTTCGTTACCTTTGCAAGCGGTTTCTTGAAGTTGGTGATGGGATTATGTTGGTGACGAGGCATTGGCTACCTTAAGAGAGTCATAGTGCTTCCTGCCAGTTGCTCACCCAAATACACATTTTGAGATACTGTGGCCAGTCTGCCTGAAGCGATACGCCACTAGTTGTGTATCTTAAGAGAAACATCGTTACTCTTGCCAGCGGTTTCTTGACTTTGAAGTTGTGATTACACTGGTGACGAGATATTGGCTACCCTACGAGAGTCACAGTGTTTCGTGCCAGTTGCTCACCCAAATACACATTTTTTAGATACTGTTTCCAGTGTGCCTGAAGCGATACGCCACTAGTTGTGTATCTTAAGAGAAACATCGTTACTTTTGCCAGGGGTTTCTAGAAATTGCTGATTTGATTCTGCTGGTGACGAGGCATTGGCTACCTCAAGAGAGTCATAGAGATTCCTGCCAGTTCTTCACCCAAATACACATTTTTTAGATACTCTTTCCAGTCTGCCTGATAGCTACGCCACTAGTTGTGTATCTTAAGAGTCATTGTAACTTTTGCCAAGGGTTTCTTGAAGTTGCTGATGTGATTATGCTGGTGACGAGGCATTGGCTACCCTATGAGTGTCATAGTGATTCCTGCTAGTTGCTCACCCAAATAAACATTTTTTTGATACTTTAGCCAGTCTGCCTCAAGTGACACCCCACTAGCTGTGTATCTTATGAGAAGCTTCGTTACCTTTGCAAGCGGTTTCTTGAAGTTGGTGATGGGATTATGTTGGTGACGAGGCATTGGCTATCTTAAGAGAGTCATAGTGCTTCCTGCCAGTTGCTCACCCAAATACACATTTTGAGATACTGGCGTCTGCCTGAAGCGATACGCCACTAGTTGTGTATCTTAAGAGAAACATCGTTACCCTTGCCAGCGGTTTCTTGACTTTGAAGCTGTGATTATACTGGTGACGAGATATTGGCTACCCTAAGAGAGTCACAGTGTTTCGTGCCAGTTGCTCCGCCAAATACACATTTTTTAGATACTGTTTCCAGTGTGCCTGAAGCGATACGCCACTAGTTGTGTATCTTAAGAGAAACATCGTTACTTTTGCCAGGGGTTTCTAGAAGTTGCTGATTTAATTCTGCTGGTGACGAGGCATTTTCTACCTCAAGAGAGTCATAGAGATACCTGCCAGTTCTTCACCCAAATACACATTTTTTAGATACTCTTTCCAGTCTGCCTGATAGCTACGCCACTAGTTGTGTATCTTAAGAGTCATTGTAACTTTTGCCAGGGGTTTCTTGAAGTTGCTGATGTGATTATGCTGGTGACGAGGCATTGGCTACCCTATGAGTGTCATAGTGATTCCTGCTAGTTGCTCACCCAAATACACATTTCTTTGATACTTTGGCCAGTCTGCCTCAAGTGACACCCCACTAGCTGTGTATCTTATGAGAAGCTTCGTTACCTTTGCAAGCGGTTTCTTGAAGTTGGTGATGGGATTATGTTGGTGACGAGGCATTGGCTATCTTAAGAGAGTCATAGTGCTTCCTGCCAGTTCCTCACCCAAATACACATTTTGAGATACTGTGGCCAGTCTGCCTGAAGCGATACGCCACTAGTTGTGTATCTTAAGAGAAACATCGTTACTCTTGCCAGCGGTTTCTTGACTTTGAAGCTGTGATTATACTGGTGACGAGATATTGGCTACCCTAAGAGAGTCACAGTGTTTCGTGCCAGTTGCTCACCCAAATACACATTTTTTAGATACTGTTTCCAGTGTGCCTGAAGCGATACGCCACTAGTTGTGTATCTTAAGAGAAACATCGTTACTTTTGCCAGGGGTTTCTAGAAGTTGCTGATTTGATTCTGCTGGTGACGAGGCATTGGCTACCTCAAGAGAGTCATAGAGATTCCTGCCAGTTCTTCACTCAAATACACATTTTTTAGATACTCTTTCCAGTCTGCCTGCTAGCTACGCCACTAGTTGTGTATCTTAAGAGTCATTGTAACTTTTGCCAGGGGTTTCATGAAGTTGCTGATGTGATTATGCTGGTGACGAGGCATTGGCTACCCTATGAGTGTCATAGTGATTCCTGCTAGTTGCTCACCCAAATACACATTTTTTTGATACTTTGGCCAGTCTGCCTCAAGTGACACCCCACTAGCTGTGTATCTTATGAGAAGCTTCGTTACCTTTGCAAGCGGTTTCTTGAAGTTGGTGATGGGATTATGTTGGTGACGAGGCATTGGCTACCTTAAGAGAGTCATAATGCTTCCTGCCAGTTGCTCACCCAAATACACATTTTGAGATACTGTGGCCAGTCTGCCTGAAGCGATACGCCACTAGTTGTGTATCTTAAGAGAAACATCGTTACTCTTGCCAGCGGTTTCTTGACTTTGAAGCTGTGATTATACTGGTGACGAGATATTGGCTACCCTAAGAGAGTCACAGTGTTTCGTGCCAGTTGCTCACCCAAATACACATTTTTTAGATACTGTTTCCAGTGTGCCTGAGGCGATACGCCACTAGTTGTGTATCTTAAGAGAAACATCGTTACTTTTGCCAGGGGTTTCTAGAAGTTGCTGATTTGATTCTGCTGGTGACGAGGCATTGGCTACCTCAAGAGAGTCATAGAGATTCCTGCCAGTTCTTCACCCAAATACACATTTTTTAGATACTCTTTCCAGTCTGCCTGATAGCTACGCCACTAGTTGTGTATCTTAAGAGTCATTGTAACTTTTGCCAGGGGTTTCTTGAAGTTGCTGATGTGAATATGCTGGTGACGAGGCATTGGCTACCCTATGAGTGTCATAGTGATTCCTGCTAGTTGCTCACCCAAATACACATTTTTTTGATACTTTGGCCAGTCTGCCTCAAGTGACACCCCACTAGCTGTGTATCTTGTGAGAAGCTTCGTTACCTTTGCAAGCGGTTTCTTGAAGTTGGTGATGGGATTATGTTGGTGACGATGCATTGGCTACCTTAAGAGAGTCATAGTGCTTCCTGCCAGTTGCTCACCCAAAATACACATTTTGAGATACTGTGGCCAGTCTGCCTGAAGCGATACGCCACTAGTTGTGTATCTTAAGAGAAACATCGTTACTTTTGCCAGGGGTTTCTAGAAGTTGCTGATTTGATTCTGCTGGTGACGAGGCATTGGCTACCTCAAGAGAGTTATAGAGATTCCTGCAAGTTCTTCACCCAAATACACATTTTTTAGATACTCTTTCCAGTCTGCCTGATAGCTACGCCACTAGTTGTGTATCTTAAGAGTCATTGTAACTTTTGCCACGGGTTTCTTGAAGTTGCTGATGTGATTATGCTGGTGACGAGGCATTGGCTACCCTATGAGTGTCATAGTGATTCCTGCTAGTTGCTCACCCAAATACACATTTTTTTGATACTTTGGCCACTCTGCCTCAAGTGACACCCCAGTAGCTGAGTATCTTATGAGAAGCTTCGTTACCTTTGCAGGAGGTTTCTTGAAGTTGGTGATGGGATTATGTTGGTGACGATGCATTGGCTACCTTAAGAGAGTCATAGTGCTTCCTGCCAGTTGCTCACCCAAATACACATTTTGAGATACTGTGGCCAGTCTGCCTGAAGCGATACGCCACTACTTGTGTATCTTATGAGAAACATCGTTACTCTTGCCAGCGGTTTCTTGACTTTGAAGCTGTGATTATACTGGTGACGAGATATTGGCTACCCTAAGAGAGTCACAGCGTTTCGTGCCAGTTGCTCACCCAAATACACATTTTTTAGATACTGTTTCCAGTGTGCCTGAAGCGATATGCCACTAGATGTGTATCTTAAGAGAAACATCGTTACTTTTGCCAGGGGTTTCTTCAAGTTGCTGATTTGATTCTGCTGGTGACGAGGCATTGGCTACCTCAAGAGAGTCATAGAGATTCCTGCCAGTTCTTCACCCAAATACACATATTTAGATACTCTTTCCAGTCTGCCTGATAGCTACGCCACTAGTTGTGTATCTTAAGAGTCATTGTAACTTTTGCCAGGGGTTTCTTGAAGTTGCTGATGTGATTATGCTGGTGACGAGGCATTGGCTACCCTATGAGTGTCATAGTGATTCCTGCTAGTTGCTCACCCAAATACACATTTTTTTGATACTTTAGCCAGTCTGCCTCAAGTGACACCCCACTAGCTGTGTATCTTATGAGAAGCTTCGTTACCTTTGCAAGCGGTTTCTTGAAGTTGGTGATGGGATTATGTTGGTGACGAGGCATTGGCTATCTTAAGAGAGTCATAGTGGTTCCTGCCAGTTGCTCACCCAAATACACATTTTGAGATACTGTGGCCAGTCTGCCTGAAGCGATACGCCACTAGTTGTGTATCTTAAGAGAAACGTCGTTACTCTTGCCAGCAGTTTCTTGACTTTGAAGCTGTGATTATACTGGTGACGAGATATTGGTTACCCTAAGAGAGTCACAGTGTTTCGTGCCAGTTGCTCACCCAAATACACATTTTTTAGATACTGTTTCCAGTGTGCCTGAAGCGATACGCCACTAGTTGTGTATCTTAAGAGAAACATCGTTACTTTTGCCAGGGGTTTCTAGAAGTTGCTGATTTGATTCTGCTGGTGACGAGGCATTGGCTACCTCAAGAGAGTCATAGAGATACCTGCCAGTTCTTCACCCAAATACACATTTTTAGATACTCTTTCCAGTCTGCCTGATAGCTACGCCACTAGTTGTGTATCTTAAGAGTCATTGTAACTTTTGCCAGGGGTTTCTTGAAGCTGCTGATGTGATTATGCTGGTGACGAGGCATTGGCTACCCTATGAGTGTCATAGTGATTCCTGCTAGTTGCTCACCCAAATACACATTTTTTTGATACTTTGGCCAGTCTGCCTCAAGTGACACCCCACTAGCTGTGTATCTTATGAGAAGCTTCGTTACCTTTGCAAGCGGTTTCTTGAAGTTGGTGATGGGATTATGTTGGTGACGAGGCATTGGCTACCTTAAGAGAGTCATAGTGCTTCCTGCCAGTTGCTCACCCAAATACACATTTTGAGATACTGTGGCCAGTCTGCCTGAAGTGATACGCCACTAGTTGTGTATCTTAAGAGAAACATCGTTACTCTTGCCAGCGGTTTCTTGACTTTGCAGCTGTGATTATACTGGTGACGAGATATTGGCTACCCTAAGAGAGTCACAGTGTTTCGTGCCAGTTGCTCACCCAAATACACATTTTTTAGATACTGTTTCCAGTGTGCCTGAAGCGATACGCCACTAGTTGTGTATCTTAAGAGAAACATCGTTACTTTTGCCAATGGTTTCTAGAAGTTGCTGATTTGATTCTGCTGGTGACGAGGCATTGGCTACCTCAAGAGAGTCATAGAGATTCCTGCCAGTTCTTCACCCAAATACACATTTTTTAGATACTCTTTCCAGTCTGCCTGATAGCTACGCCACTAGTTGTGTATCTTAAGAGTCATTGTAACTTTTGCCAGGGTTTTCTTGAAGTTGCTGATGAGATTATGCTGGTGACGAGGCATTGGCTACCCTATGAGTGTCATAGTGATTCCTACTAGTTGCTCACCCAAATACACATTTTTTTGATACTTTGGCCAGTCTGCCTCAAGTGACACCCCACTAGCTGTGTATCTTATGAGAAGCTTCGTTACCTTTGCAAGCGGTTTCTTGAAGTTGGTGATGGGATTATGTTGGTGACGAGGCATTGTCTACCTTAAGAGAGTCATAATGCTTCCTGCCAGTTGCTCACCCAAATACACATTTTGAGATACTGTGGCCAGTCTGCCTGAAGCGATACGCCACTAGTTGTGTATCTTAAGAGAAACATCGTTACTCTTGCCAGCGGTTTCTTGACTTTGAAGCTGTGATTATACTGGTGACGAGATATTGGCTACCCTAAGAGAGTCACAGTGTTTCGTGCCAGTTGCTCACCCAAATACACATTTTTTAGATACTGTTTCCAGTGTGCCTGAAGCGATACGCCACTAGTTGTGTATCTTAAGAGAAACATCGTTACTTTTGCTAGGGGTTTCTAGAAATTGCTGATTTGATTCTGCTGGTGACGAGGCATTGGCTACCTCAAGAGAGTCATAGAGATTCCTGCCAGTTCTTCACCCAAATACACATTTTTTAGATACACTTTCCAGTCTGCCTGATAGCTACGCCACTAGTTGTGTATCTTAAGAGTCATTGTAACTTTTGCCAGGGGTTTCTTGAAGTTGCTGATGTGATTATGCTGGTGACGAGGCATTGGCTACCCTATGAGTGTCATAGTGATTCCTGCTAGTTGCTCACCCAAATACACATTTTTTTGATACTTTAGCCAGTCTGCCTCAAGTGACACCCCACTAGCTGTGTATCTTATGAGAAGCTTCGTTACCTTTGCAAGCGGTTTCTTGAAGTTGGTGATGGGATTATGTTGGTGACGAGGCATTGGCTATCTTAAGAGAGTCATAGTGCTTCCTGCCAGTTGCTCACCCAAATACACATTTTGAGATACTGGCGTCTGCCTGAAGCGATACGCCACTAGTTGTGTATCTTAAGAGAAACATCGTTACTCTTGCCAGCGGTTTCTTGACTTTGAAGCTGTGATTATACTGGTGACGAGATATTGGCCACCCTAAGAGAGTCACAGTGTTTCGTGCCAGTTGCTCCCCCAAATACACATTTTTTAGATACTGTTTCCAGTGTGCCTGAAGCGATACGCCACTAGTTGTGTATCTTAAGAGAAACATCGTTACTTTTGCCAGGGGTTTCTAGAAGTTGCTGATTTAATTCTGCTGGTGACGAGGCATTTTCTACCTCAAGAGAGTCATAGAGATACCTGCCAGTTCTTCACCCAAATACACATTTTTTAGATACTCTTTCCAGTCTGCCTGATAGCTACGCCACTAGTTGTGTATCTTAAGAGTCATTGTAACTTTTGCCAGGGGTTTCTTGAAGTTGCTGATGTGATTATGCTGGTGACGAGGCATTGGCTACCCTATGAGTGTCATAGTGATTCCTGCTAGTTGCTCACCCAAATACACATTTTTTTGATACTTTGGCCAGTCTGCCTCAAGTGACACCCCACTAGCTGTGTATCTTATGAGAAGCTTCGTTACCTTTGCAAGCGGTTTCTTGAAGTTGGTGATGGGATTATGTTGGTGACGAGGCATTGGCTACCTTAAGAGAGTCATAATGCTTCCTGCCAGTTGCTCACCCAAATACACATTTTGAGATACTGTGGCCAGTCTGCCTGAAGCGATACGCCACTAGTTGTGTATCTTAAGAGAAACATCGTTACTCTTGCCAGCGGTTTCTTGACTTTGAAGCTGTGATTATACTGGTGACGAGATATTGGCTACCCTAAGAGAGTCACAGTGTTTCGTGCCAGTTGCTCACCCAAATACACATTTTTTAGATACTGTTTCCAGTGTGCCTGAGGCGATACGCCACTAGTTGTGTATCTTAAGAGAAACATCGTTACTTTTGCCAGGGGTTTCTAGAAGTTGCTGATTTGATTCTGCTGGTGACGAGGCATTGGCTACCTCAAGAGAGTCATAGAGATTCCTGCCAGTTCTTCACCCAAATACACATTTTTTAGATACTCTTTCCAGTCTGCCTGATAGCTACGCCACTAGTTGTGTATCTTAAGAGTCATTGTAACTTTTGCCAGGGGTTTCTTGAAGTTGCTGATGTGAATATGCTGGTGACGAGGCATTGGCTACCCTATGAGTGTCATAGTGATTCCTGCTAGTTGCTCACCCAAATACACATTTTTTTGATACTTTGGCCAGTCTGCCTCAAGTGACACCCCACTAGCTGTGTATCTTGTGAGAAGCTTCGTTACCTTTGCAAGCGGTTTCTTGAAGTTGGTGATGGGATTATGTTGGTGACGATGCATTGGCTACCTTAAGAGAGTCATAGTGCTTCCTGCCAGTTGCTCACCCAAATACACATTTTGAGATACTGTGGCCAGTCTGCCTGAAGCGATACGCCACTAGTTGTGTATCTTAAGAGAAACATCGTTACTTTTGCCAGGGGTTTCTAGAAGTTGCTGATTTGATTCTGCTGGTGACGAGGCATTGGCTACCTCAAGAGAGTTATAGAGATTCCTGCAAGTTCTTCACCCAAATACACATTTTTTAGATACTCTTTCCAGTCTGCCTGATAGCTACGCCACTAGTTGTGTATCTTAAGAGTCATTGTAACTTTTGCCACGGGTTTCTTGAAGTTGCTGATGTGATTATGCTGGTGACGAGGCATTGGCTACCCTATGAGTGTCATAGTGATTCCTGCTAGTTGCTCACCCAAATACACATTTTTTTGATACTTTGGCCACTCTGCCTCAAGTGACACCCCACTAGCTGTGTATCTTATGAGAAGCTTCGTTACCTTTGCAAGCGGTTTCTTGAAGTTGGTGATGGGATTATGTTGGTGACGAGGCATTGGCTATCTTAAGAGAGTCATAGTGGTTCCTGCCAGTTGCTCACCCAAATACACATTTTGAGATACTGTGGCCAGTCTGCCTGAAGCGATACGCCACTAGTTGTGTATCTTAAGAGAAACGTCGTTACTCTTGCCAGCAGTTTCTTGACTTTGAAGCTGTGATTATACTGGTGACGAGATATTGGTTACCCTAAGAGAGTCACAGTGTTTCGTGCCAGTTGCTCACCCAAATACACATTTTTTAGATACTGTTTCCAGTGTGCCTGAAGCGATACGCCACTAGTTGTGTATCTTAAGAGAAACATCGTTACTTTTGCCAGGGGTTTCTAGAAGTTGCTGATTTGATTCTGCTGGTGACGAGGCATTGGCTACCTCAAGAGAGTCATAGAGATACCTGCCAGTTCTTCACCCAAATACACATTTTTAGATACTCTTTCCAGTCTGCCTGATAGCTACGCCACTAGTTGTGTATCTTAAGAGTCATTGTAACTTTTGCCAGGGGTTTCTTGAAGCTGCTGATGTGATTATGCTGGTGACGAGGCATTGGCTACCCTATGAGTGTCATAGTGATTCCTGCTAGTTGCTCACCCAAATACACATTTTTTTGATACTTTGGCCAGTCTGCCTCAAGTGACACCCCACTAGCTGTGTATCTTATGAGAAGCTTCGTTACCTTTGCAAGCGGTTTCTTGAAGTTGGTGATGGGATTATGTTGGTGACGAGGCATTGGCTACCTTAAGAGAGTCATAGTGCTTCCTGCCAGTTGCTCACCCAAATACACATTTTGAGATACTGTGGCCAGTCTGCCTGAAGTGATACGCCACTAGTTGTGTATCTTAAGAGAAACATCGTTACTCTTGCCAGCGGTTTCTTGACTTTGAAGCTGTGATTATACTGGTGACGAGATATTGGCTACCCTAAGAGAGTCACAGTGTTTCGTGCCAGTTGCTCACCCAAATACACATTTTTTAGATACTGTTTCCAGTGTGCCTGAAGCGATACGCCACTAGTTGTGTATCTTAAGAGAAACATCGTTACTTTTGCCAATGGTTTCTAGAAGTTGCTGATTTGATTCTGCTGGTGACGAGGCATTGGCTACCTCAAGAGAGTCATAGACATTCCTGCCAGTTCTTCACCCAAATACACATTTTTTAAATACACTTTCCAGTCTGCCTGATAGCTACGCCACTAGTTGTGTATCTTAAGAGTCATTGTAACTTTTGCCAGGGGTTTCTTGAAGTTGCTGATGTGATTATGCTGGTGACGAGGCATTGGCTACCCTATGAGTGTCATAGTGATTCCTGCTAGTTGCTCACCCAAATACACATTTTTTTGATACTTTAGCCAGTCTGCCTAAAGTGACACCCCACTAGCTGTGTATCTTATGAGAAGCTTCGTTACCTTTGCAAGCGGTTTCTTGAAGTTGGTGATGGGATTATGTTGGTGACGAGGCATTGGCTATCTTAAGAGAGTCATAGTGCTTCCTGCCAGTTGCTCACCCAAATACACATTTTGAGATACTTGCGTCTGCCTGAAGCGATACGCCACTAGTTGTGTATCTTAAGAGAAACATCGTTACCCTTGCCAGCGGTTTCTTGACTTTGAAGCTGTGATTATACTGGTGACGAGATATTGGCTACCCTAAGAGAGTCACAGTGTTTCGTGCCAGTTGCTCCCCCAAATACACATTTTTTAGATACTGTTTCCAGTGTGCCTGAAGCGATACGCCACTAGTTGTGTATCTTAAGAGAAACATCGTTACTTTTGCCAGGGGTTTCTAGAAGTTGCTGATTTAATTCTGCTGGTGACGAGGCATTTTCTACCTCAAGAGAGTCATAGAGATACCTGCCAGTTCTTCACCCAAATACACATTTTTTAGATACTCTTTCCAGTCTGCCTGATAGCTACGCCACTAGTTGTGTATCTTAAGAGTCATTGTAACTTTTGCCAGGGGTTTCTTGAAGTTGCTGATGTGATTATGCTGGTGACGAGGCATTGGCTACCCTATGAGTGTCATAGTGATTCCTGCTAGTTGCTCACCCAAATACACATTTTTTTGATACTTTGGCCAGTCTGCCTCAAGTGACACCCCACTAGCTGTGTATCTTATGAGAAGCTTCGTTACCTTTGCAAGCGGTTTCTTGAAGTTGGTGATGGGATTATGTTAGTGACGAGGCATTGGCTACCTTAAGAGAGTCATAATGCTTCCTGCCAGTTGCTCACCCAAATACACATTTTGAGATACTGTGGCCAGTCTGCCTGAAGCGATACGCCACTAGTTGTGTATCTTAAGAGAAACATCGTTACTCTTGCCAGCGGTTTCTTGACTTTGAAGCTGTGATTATACTGGTGACGAGATATTGGCTACCCTAAGAGAGTCACAGTGTTTCGTGCCAGTTGCTCACCCAAATACACATTTTTTAGATACTGTTTGCAGTGTGCCTGAAGCGATACGCCACTAGTTGTGTATCTTAAGAGAAACATCGTTACTTTTGCCAGGGGTTTCTAGAAGTTGCTGATTTGATTCTGCTGGTGACGAGGCATTGGCTACCTCAAGAGAGTCATAGAGATTCCTGCCAGTTCTTCACTCAAATACACATTTTTTAGATACTCTTTCCAGTCTGCCTGCTAGCTACGCCACTAGTTGTGTATCTTAAGAGTCATTGTAACTTTTGCCAGGGGTTTCTTGAAGTTGCTGATGTGATTATGCTGGTGACGAGGCATTGGCTACCCTATGAGTGTCATAGTGATTACTGCTAGTTGCTCACCCAAATACACATTTTTTTGATACTTTGGCCAGTCTGCCTCAAGTGACACCCCACTAGCTGTGTATCTTATGAGAAGCTTCGTTACCTTTGCAAGCGGTTTCTTGAAGTTGGTGATGGGATTATGTTGGTGACGAGGCATTGGCTACCTTAAGAGAGTCATAGTGCTTCCTGCCAGTTGCTCACCCAAATACACATTTTGAGATACTGTGGCCAGTCTGCCTGAGCCGATACGCCACTAGTTGTGTATCTTAAGAGAAACATCGTTACTCTTGCCAGCGGTTTCTTGACTTTGAAGCTGTGATTATACTGGTGACGAGATATTGGCTACCCTAAGAGAGTCACAGTGTTTCGTGCCAGTTGCTCACCCAAATACACATTTTTTAGATACTGTTTCCAGTGTGCCTGAAGCGATACGCCACTAGTTGTGCATCTTAAGAGAAACATCGTTACTTTTGCCAGGGGTTTCTAGAAGTTGCTGATTTGATTCTGCTGGTGACGAGGCATTGGCTACCTCAAGAGAGTCATAGAGATTCCTGCCAGTTCTTCACCCAAATACACATTTTTTAGATACTCTTTCCAGTCTGCCTGATAGCTACGCCACTAGTTGTGTATCTTAAGAGTCATTGTAACTTTTGCCAGGGGCTTCTTGAAGTTGCTGATGTGATTATGCTGGTGACGAGGCATTGGCTACCCTATGAGTGTCATAGTGATTCCTGCTAGTTTCTCACCCAAATACACATTTTTTGATACTTTGGCCAGTCTGCCTCAAGTGACACCCCACTAGCTGTGTATCTTATGAGAAGCTTCGATACCTTTGCAAGCGGTTTCTTGAAGTTGGAGATGGGATTATGTTGGTGACGAGGCATTGGCTACCTTAAGAGAGTCATAGTGCTTCCTGCCAGTTGCTCACCCAAATACACATTTTGAGATACTGTGGCCAGTCTGCCTGAAGCGATACGCCACTAGTTGTGTATCTTAGGAGAAACATCGTTACTTCTCCAGGGGTTTCTAGAAGTTGCTGATTTGATTCTGCTGGTGACGAGGCATTGGCTACCCCAAGAGAGTCATAGAAATTCCTGCCAGTTCTTCACCCAAATACACATTTTTTAGATACTCTTTCCAGTCTGCCTGATAGCTACGCCACTAGTTGTGTATCTTAAGAGTCATTGTAACTTTTGCCAGGGGTTTCTTGAAGTTGCTGATGTGATTATGCTGGTGACGAGGCATTGGCTACCCTATGAGTGTCATAGTGATTACTGCTAGTTGCTCACCCAAATACACATTTTTTTGATACTTTGGCCAGTCTGCCTCAAGTGACACCCCACTAGCTGTGTATCTTATGAGAAGCTTCGTTACCTTTGCTAGCGGTTTCTTGAAGTTGGTGATGTGATTATGTTGGTGACGAGGCATTGGCTACCTTAAGAGAGTCATAGTGCTTCCTGCCAGTTGCTCACCCAAATACACATTTTGAGATACTGTGGCCAGTCTGCCTGAAGCGATACGCCACTAGTTGTGTATCTTAAGAGAAACATCGTTACTTTTGAAAGGGGTTTCTACAAGTTGCTGATTTGATTCTGCTGGTGACGAGGCATTGGCTACCTCAAGAGAGTCATAGAGATTCCTGCCAGTTCTTCACCCAAATACACATTTTTTAGATACTCTTTCCAGTCTGCCTGATAGCTACGCCACTAGTTGTGTATCTTAAGAGTCATTGTAACTTTTGCCAGGAGTTTCTTGAAGTTGCTGATGTGATTATGCTGGTGACGAGGCATTGGCTACCCTATGAGTGACATAGTGATTCCTGCTAGTTGCTCACCCAAATACACATTTTTTTGATACTTTGGCCAGTCTGCCTCAAGTGACACCCCACTAGCTGTGTATCTTATGAGAAGCTTCGTTACCTTTGCAAGCGGTTTCTTGAAGTTGGTGATGGGATTATGTTGGTGCCGAGGCATTGGCTACCTTAAGAGAGTCATAGTGCTTCCTGCCAGTTGCTCACCCATATACACATTTTGAGATACTGTGGCCAGTCTGCCTGAAGCGATACGCCACTAGTTGTGTATCTGAAGAGTAACATCGTTACTCTTGCCAGCGGTTTCTTGACTTTGAAGCTGTGATTATACTGGAGACGAGATATTGTCTACCCTAAGAGAGTCACAGTGTTTCCTGCCAGTTGCTCACCCAAATACACATTTTTTAGATACTGTTTCCAGTGTGCCTGAAGCGATACGCCACTAGTTGTGTATCTTAAGAGAAACATCGTTACTTTTGAAAGGGGTTTCTAGAAGTTGCTGATTTGATTCTGCTGGTGACGAGGCATTGGCTACCTCAAGAGAGTCATAGAGATTCCTGCCAGTCTTCACCCAAATACACATTTTTTTAGATACTCTTTCCAGTCTGCCTGATAGCTACGCCACTAGTTGTGTATCTTAAGAGTCATTGTAACTTTTGCCAGGGGTTTCTTTAAGTTGCTGATGTGATTATGCTGGTGACGAGGCATTGGCTACCCTATGAGTGTCATAGTGATTACTGCTAGTTGCTCACCCAAATACACATTTTTTTGATACTTTGGCCAGTCTGCCTCAAGTGACACCTCACTAGCTGTGTATCTTATGAGAAGCTTCGTTACCTTTGCAAGCGGTTTCTTGAAGTTGGTGATGGGATTATGTTGGTGACGAGGCATTGGCTACCTTAAGAGAGTCATAGTGCTTCCTGCCAGTTGCTCACCCAAATACACATTTTGAGATACTGTGGCCAGTCTGCCTGAGCCGATACGCCACTAGTTGTGTATCTTAAGAGAAACATCGTTACTCTTGCCAGCGGTTTCTTGACTTTGAAGCTGTGATTATACTGGTGACGAGATATTGGCTACCCTAAGAGAGTCACAGTGTTTCGTGCCAGTTGCTCACCCAAATACACATTTTTTAGATACTGTTTCCAGTGTGCCTGAAGCGATACGCCACTAGTTGTGCATCTTAAGAGAAACATCGTTACTTTTGCCAGGGGTTTCTAGAAGTTGCTGATTTGATTCTGCTGGTGACGAGGCATTGGCTACCTCAAGAGAGTCATAGAGATTCCTGCCAGTTCTTCACCCAAATACACATTTTTTATATACTCTTTCCAGTCTGCCTGATAGCTACGCCACTAGTTGTGTATCTTAAGAGTCATTGTAACTTTTGCCAGGGGTTTCTTGAAGTTGCTGATGTGATTATGCTGGTGACGAGGCATTGGCTACCCTATGAGTGTCATAGTGATTCCTGCTAGTTGCTCACCCAAATACACATTTTTTTGATACTTTGGCCAGTCTGCCTCAAGTGACACCCCACTAGCTGTGTATCTTATGAGAAGCTTCGATACCTTTGCAAGCGGTTTCTTGAAGTTGGAGATGGGATTATGTTGGTGACGAGGCATTGGCTACCTTAAGAGAGTCATAGTGCTTCCTGCCAGTTGCTCACCCAAATACACATTTTGAGATACTGTGGCCAGTCTGCCTCAAGCGATACGCCACTAGTTGTGTATCTTAAGAGAAACATCGTTACTTCTCCAGGGGTTTCTAGAAGTTGCTGATTTGATTCTGCTGGTGACGAGGCATTGGCTACCCCAAGAGAGTCATAGAGATTCCTGCCAGTTCTTCACCCAAATACACATTTTTTAGATACTCTTTACAGTCTGCCTGATAGCTACGCCACTAGTTGTGTATCTTAAGAGTCATTGTAACTTTTGCCAGGGGTTTCTTTAAGTTGCTGATGTGATTATGCTGGTGACGAGGCATTGGCTACCCTATGAGTGTCATAGTGATTACTGCTAGTTGCTCACCCAAATACACAATTTTTTGATACTTTGGCCAGTCTGCCTCAAGTGACACCCCACTAGCTGTGTATCTTATGAGAAGCTTCGTTACCTTTGCAAGCGGTTTCTTGAAGTTGGTGATGGGATTATGTTGGTGACGAGGCATTGGCTACCTTAAGAGAGTCATAGTGCTTCCTGCCAGTTGCTCACCCAGATACACATTTTGAGATACTGTGGCCAGTCTGCCTGAAGCTATACGCCACTAGTTGTGTATGTTAAGAGAAACATCGTAACTTTTGCCAGGGGTTTCTAGAAGTTGCTGATTTGATTCTGCTGGTGACGAGGCATTGGCTACCTCAAGAGAGTCATAGAGATTCCTGCCAGTTCTTCACCCAAATACACATTTTTTAGATACTCTTTCCAGTCTGCCTGATAGCTACGCCACTAGTTGTGTATCTTAAGAGTCATTGTAACTTTTGCCAGGGGTTTCTTGAAGTTGCTGATGTGATTATGCTGGTGACGAGGCATTGGCTACCCTATGAGTGTCATAGTGATTACTGCTAGTTGCTCACCCAAATACACATTTTTTTGATACTTTGGCCAGTCTGCCTCAAGTGACACCCCACTAGCTGTGTATCTTATGAGAAGCTTCGTTACCTTTGCAAGCGGTTTCTTGAAGTTGGTGATGTGATTATGTTGGTGACGAGGCATTGGCTATCTTAAGAGAGTCATAGTGCTTCCTGCCAGTTGCTCACCCAAATACACATTTTGAGATACTGTGGCCAGTCTGCCTGAAGCGATACGCCACTAGTTGTGTATCTTAAGAGAAACATCGTTACTTTTGAAAGGGGTTTCTACAAGTTGCTGATTTGATTCTGCTGGTGACGAGGCATTGGCTACCTCAAGAGAGTCATAGAGATTCCTGCCAGTTCTTCACCCAAATACACATTTTTTAGATACTCTTTCCAGTCTGCCTGATAGCTACGCCACTAGTTGTGTATCTTAAGAGTCATTGTAACTTTTGCCAGGAGTTTCTTGAAGTTGCTGATGTGATTATGCTGGTGACGAGGCATTGGCTACCCTATGAGTGACATAGTGATTCCTGCTAGTTGCTCACCCAAATACACATTTTTTTGATACTTTGGCCAGTCTGCCTCAAGTGACACCCCACTAGCTATGTATCTTATGAGTAGCTTCGTTACCTTTGCAAGCGGTTTCTTGAAGTTGGTGATGGGATTATGTTGGTGCCGAGGCATTGGCTACCTTAAGAGAGTCATAGTGCTTCCTGCCAGTTGCTCACCCAAATACACATTTTGAGATACTGTGGCCAGTCTGCCTGAAGCGATACGCCACTAGTTGTGTATCTGAAGAGAAACATCGTTACTCTTGCCAGCGGTTTCTTGACTTTGAAGCTGTGATTATACTGGAGACGAGATATTGGCTACCCTAAGAGAGTCACAGTGTTTCCTGCCAGTTGCTCACCCAAATACACATTTTTTAGATACTGTTTCCAGTGTGCCTGAAGCGATACGCCACTAGTTGTGTATCTTAAGAGAAACATCGTTACTTTTGAAAGGGGTTTCTAGAAGTTGCTGATTTGATTCTGCTGGTGACGAGGCATTGGCTACCTCAAGAGAGTCATAGAGATTCCTGCCAGTCTTCACCCAAATACACATTTTTTTAGATACTCTTTCCAGTCTGCCTGATAGCTACGCCACTAGTTGTGTATCTTAAGAGTCATTGTAACTTTTGCCAGGGGTTTCTTTAAGTTGCTGATGTGATTATGCTGGTGACGAGGCATTGGCTACCCTATGAGTGTCATAGTGATTACTGCTAGTTGCTCACCCAAATACACATTTTTTTGATACTTTGGCCAGTCTGCCTCAAGTGACACCCCACTAGCTGTGTATCTTATGAGAAGCTTCGTTACCTTTGCAAGCGGTTTCTTGAAGTTGGTGATGGGATTATGTTGGTGACGAGGCATTGGCTACCTTAAGAGAGTCATAGTGCTTCCTGCCAGTTGCTCACCCAAATACACATTTTGAGATACTGTGGCCAGTCTGCCTGAGCCGATACGCCACTAGTTGTGTATCTTAAGAGAAACATCGTTACTCTTGCCAGCGGTTTCTTGACTTTGAAGCTGTGATTATACTGGTGACGAGATATTGGCTACCCTAAGAGAGTCACAGTGTTTCGTGCCAGTTGCTCACCCAAATACACATTTTTTAGATACTGTTTCCAGTGTGCCTGAAGCGATACGCCACTAGTTGTGCATCTTAAGAGAAACATCGTTACTTTTGCCAGGGGTTTCTAGAAGTTGCTGATTTGATTCTGCTGGTGACGAGGCATTGGCTACCTCAAGAGAGTCATAGAGATTCCTGCCAGTTCTTCACCCAAATACACATTTTTTAGATACTCTTTCCAGTCTGCCTGATAGCTACGGCACTAGTTGTGTATCTTAAGAGTCATTGTAACTTTTGCCAGGGGTTTCTTGAAGTTGCTGATGTGATTATGCTGGTGACGAGGCATTGGCTACCCTATGAGTGTCATAGTGATTCCTGCTAGTTGCTCACCCAAATACACATTTTTTTGATACTTTGGCCAGTCTGCCTCAAGTGACACCCCACTAGCTGTGTATCTTATGAGAAGCTTCGATACCTTTGCAAGCGGTTTCTTGAAGTTGGAGATGGGATTATGTTGGTGACGAGGCATTGGCTACCTTAAGAGAGTCATAGTGCTTCCTGCCAGTTGCTCACCCAAATACACATTTTGAGATACTGTGGCCAGTCTGCCTGAAGCGATACGCCACTAGTTGTGTATCTTAAGAGAAACATCGTTACTTCTCCAGGGGTTTCTAGAAGTTGCTGATTTGATTCTGCTGGTGACGAGGCATTGGCTACCCCAAGAGAGTCATAGAGATTCCTGCCAGTTCTTCACCCAAATACACATTTTTTAGATACTCTTTACAGTCTGCCTGATAGCTACGCCACTAGTTGTGTATCTTAAGAGTCATTGTAACTTTTGCCAGGGGTTTCTTTAAGTTGCTGATGTGATTATGCTGGTGACGAGGCATTGGCTACCCTATGAGTGTCATAGTGATTCCTGCTAGTTGCTCACCCAAATACACATTTTTTTGATACTTTGGCCAGTCTGCCTCAAGTGACACCCCACTAGCTGTGTATCTTATGAGAAGCTTCGTTACCTTTGCAAGCGGTTTCTTGAAGTTGGTGATGGGATTATGTTGGTGACGAGGCATTGGCTACCTTAAGAGAGTCATAGTGCTTCCTGCCAGTTGCTCACCCAGATACACATTTTGAGATACTGTGGCGTCTGCCTGAAGCTATACGCCACTAGTTGTGTATGTTAAGAGAAACATCGTTACTTTTGCCAGGGGTTTCTAGAAGTTGCTGATTTGATTCTGCTGGTGACGAGGCATTGGCTACCTCAAGAGAGTCATAGAGATTCCTGCCAGTTCTTCACCCAAATACACATTTTTTAGATACTCTTTCCAGTCTGCCTGATAGCTACGCCACTAGTTGTGTATCTTAAGAGTCATTGTAACTTTTGCCAGGGGTTTCTTGAAGTTGCTGATGTGATTATGCTGGTGACGAGGCATTGGCTACCCTATGAGTGTCATAGTGATTACTGCTAGTTGCTCACCCAAATACACATTTTTTTGATACTTTGGCCAGTCTGCCTCAAGTGACACCCCACTAGCTGTGTATCTTATGAGAAGCTTCGTTACCTTTGCAAGCGGTTTCTTGAAGTTGGTGATGTGATTATGTTGGTGACGAGGCATTGGCTACCTTAAGAGAGTCATAGTGCTTCCTGCCAGTTTCTCACCCAAATACACATTTTGAGGTACTGTGGCCAGTCTGCCTGAAGTGATACGCCACTAGTTGTGTATCTTAAGAGAAACATCGTTACTCTTGCCAGCGGTTTCTTGACTTTGAAGCTGTGATTATACTGGTGACGAGATATTGGCTACCCTAAGAGAGTCACAGTGTTTCGTGCCAGTTGCTCACCCAAATACACATTTTTTAGATACTGTTTCCAGTGTGCCTGAAGCGATACGCCACTAGTTGTGTATCTTAAGAGAAACATCGTTACTTTTGCCAGGGGTTTCTGGAAGTTGTTGATTTGATTCTGCTGGTGACGAGGCATTGGCTACCTCAAGAGAGTCATAGAGATTCCTGCCAGTTCTTCACCCAAATACACATTTTTTAGATACTCTTTCCAGTCTGCCTGATAGCTACGCCACTAGTTGTGTATCTTAAGAGTCATTGTAACTTTTGCCAGGGGTTTCTTGAAGTTGCTGATGTGATTATGCTGGTGACAAGGCATTGGCTACCCTATGAGTGTCATAGTGATTACTGCTAGTTGCTCACCCAAATACACATTTTTTTGATACTTTGGCCAGTCTGCCTCAAGTGACACCCCACTAGCTGTGTATCTTATGAGAAGCTTCGTTACCTTTGCAAGCGGTTTCTTGAAGTTGGTGATGGGATTATGTTGGTGACGAGGCATTGGCTACCTTAAGAGAGTCATAGTGCTTCCTGCCAGTTGCTCACCCAAATACACATTTTGAGATACTGTGGCCAGTCTGCCTGAAGCGATACGCCACTAGTTGTGTACCTTAAGAGAAACATCGTTACTCTTGCCAGCGGTTTCTTGACTTTGAAGCTGTGATTATACTGGTGACGAGATATTGGCTACCCTAAGAGAGTCACAGTGTTTCGTGCCAGTTGCTCACCCAAATACACATTTTTTTGATACTTTGGCCAGTCTGCCTCAAGTGACACCCCACTAGCTGTGTATCTTATGAGAAGCTTCGATACATTTGCAAGCGGTTTATTGAAGTTGGAGATGGGATTATGTTGGTGACGAGGCATTGGCTACCTTAAGAGAGTCATAGTGCTTCCTGCCAGTTCTTCACCCAAATACACATTTTGAGATACTGTGGCCAGTCTGCCTGAAGCGATACGCCACTAGTTGTGTATCTTAAGAGAAACATCGTTACTTCTCCAGGGGTTTCTAGAAGTTGCTGATTTGATTCTGCTGGTGACGAGGCATTGGCTACCCCAAGAGAGTCATAGAGATTCCTGCCAGTTCTTCACCCAAATACACATTTTTTAGATACTCTTTACAGTCTGCCTGATAGCTACGCCACTAGTTGTGTATCTTAAGAGTCATTGTAACTTTTGCCAGGGGTTTCTTTAAGTTGCTGATGTGATTATGCTGGTGACGAGGCATTGGCTACCCTATGAGTGTCATAGTGATTACTGCTAGTTGCTCACCCAAATACACATTTTTTTGATACTTTGGCCAGTCTGCCTCAAGTGACACCCCACTAGCTGTGTATCTTATGAGAAGCTTCGTTACCTTTGCCAGCGGTTTCTTGAAGTTGGTGATGGGATTATGTTGGTGACGAGGCATTGGCTACCTTAAGAGAGTCATAGTGCTTCCTGCCAGTTGCTCACCCAGATACACATTTTGAGATACTGTGGCCAGTCTGCCTGAAGCTATACGCCACTAGTTGTGTATGTTAAGAGAAACATCGTTACTTTTGCCAGGGGTTTCTAGAAGTTGCTGATTTGATTCTGCTGGTGACGAGGCATTGGCTACCTCAAGAGAGTCATAGAGATTCCTGCCAGTTCTTCACCCAAATACACATTTTTTTGATACTCTTTCCAGTCTGCCTGATAGCTACGCCACTAGTTTTGTATCTTAAGAGTCATTGTAACTTTTGCCAGGGGTTTTTTGAAGTTGCTGATGTGATTATGCTGGTGACGAGGCATTGGCTACCCTATGAGTGTCATAGTGATTACTGCTAGTTGCTCACCCAAATACACATTTTTTTGATACTTTGGCCAGTCTGCCTCAAGTGACACCCCACTAGCTGTGTATCTTATGAGAAGCTTCGTTACCTTTGCAAGCGGTTTCTTGAAGTTGGTGATGGGATTATGTTGGTGACGAGGCATTGGCTACCTTAAGAGAGTCATAGTGCTTCCTGCCAGTTGCTCACCCAAATACACATTTTGAGATACTGTGGCCAGTCTGCCTGAAGCGATACGCCACTAGTTGTGTATCTTAAGAGAAACATCGTTACTCTTGCCAGCGGTTTCTTGACTTTGAAGCTGTGATTATACTGGTGACGAGATATTGGCTACCCTAAGAGAGTCACAGTGTTTCGTGCCAGTTGCTCACCCAAATAGACATTTTTTAGATACTGTTTCCAGTGTGCCTGAAGCGATACGCCACTAGTTGTGTATCTTAAGAGAAACATCGTTACTCTTGCCAGCGGTTTCTTGACTTTGAAGATGTGATTATACTGGTGACGAGATATTGGCTACCCTAAGAGAGTCACAGTGTTTCGTGCCAGTTGCTCACCCAAATACACATTTTTTAGATACTGTTTCCAGTGTGCCTGAAGCGATACGCCACTAGTTGTGTATCTTAAGAGAAACATCGTTACTTTTGCCAGGGGTTTCTAGAAGTTGCTGATTTGATTCTGCTGGTGACGAGGCATTGGCTACCTCAAGAGAGTCATAGAGATTCCTGCCAGTTCTTCACCCAAATACACATTTTTTAGATACTCTTTCCAGTCTGCCTGATAGCTACGCCACTAGTTGTGTATCTTAAGAGTCATTGTAACTTTTGCCAGGGGTTTCTTGAAGTTGCTGATGTGATTATGCTGGTGACAAGGCATTGGCTACCCTATGAGTGTCATAGTGATTACTGCTAGTTGCTCACCCAAATACACATTTTTTTGATACTTTGGCCAGTCTGCCTCAAGTGACACCCCACTAGCTGTGTATCTTATGAGAAGCTTCGTTACCTTTGCCAGCGGTTTCTTGAAGTTGGTGATGGGATTATGTTGGTGACGAGGCATTGGCTACCTTAAGAGAGTCATAGTGCTTCCTGCCAGTTGCTCACCCAGATACACATTTTGAGATACTGTGGCCAGTCTGCCTGAAGCTATACGCCACTAGTTGTGTATGTTAAGAGAAACATCGTTACTTTTGCCAGGGGTTTCTAGAAGTTGCTGATTTGATTCTGCTGGTGACGAGGCATTGGCTACCTCAAGAGAGTCATAGAGATTCCTGCCAGTTCTTCACCCAAATACACATTTTTTTGATACTCTTTCCAGTCTGCCTGATAGCTACGCCACTAGTTTTGTATCTTAAGAGTCATTGTAACTTTTGCCAGGGGTTTTTTGAAGTTGCTGATGTGATTATGCTGGTGACGAGGCATTGGCTACCCTATGAGTGTCATAGTGATTACTGCTAGTTGCTCACCCAAATACACATTTTTTTGATACTTTGGCCAGTCTGCCTCAAGTGACACCCCACTAGCTGTGTATCTTATGAGAAGCTTCGTTACCTTTGCAAGCGGTTTCTTGAAGTTGGTGATGGGATTATGTTGGTGACGAGGCATTGGCTACCTTAAGAGAGTCATAGTGCTTCCTGCCAGTTGCTCACCCAAATACACATTTTGAGATACTGTGGCCAGTCTGCCTGAAGCGATACGCCACTAGTTGTGTATCTTAAGAGAAACATCGTTACTCTTGCCAGCGGTTTCTTGACTTTGAAGCTGTGATTATACTGGTGACGAGATATTGGCTACCCTAAGAGAGTCACAGTGTTTCGTGCCAGTTGCTCACCCAAATAGACATTTTTTAGATACTGTTTCCAGTGTGCCTGAAGCGATACGCCACTAGTTGTGTATCTTAAGAGAAACATCGTTACTCTTGCCAGCGGTTTCTTGACTTTGAAGATGTGATTATACTGGTGACGAGATATTGGCTACCCTAAGAGAGTCACAGTGTTTCGTGCCAGTTGCTCACCCAAATACACATTTTTTAGATACTGTTTCCAGTGTGCCTGAAGCGATACGCCACTAGTTGTGTATCTTAAGAGAAACATCGTTACTCTTGCCAGGGGTTTCTAGAAGTTGCTGATTTGATTCTGCTGGTGACGAGGCATTGGCTACCTCAAGAGAGTCATAGAGATTCCTGCCAGTTCTTCACCCAAATACACATTTTTTAGATACTCTTTCCAGTCTGCCTGATAGCTACGCCACTAGTTGTGTATCTTAAGAGTCATTGTAACTTTTGCCAGGGGTTTCTTGAAGTTGCTGATGTGATTATGCTGGTGACAAGGCATTGGCTACCCTATGAGTGTCATAGTGATTACTGCTAGTTGCTCACCCAAATACACATTTTTTTGATACTTTGGCCAGTCTGCCTCAAGTGACACCCCACTAGCTGTGTATCTTATGAGAAGCTTCGTTACCTTTGCAAGCGGTTTCTTGAAGTTGGTGATGGGATTATGTTGGTGACGAGGCATTGGCTACCATAAGAGAGTCATAGTGCTTCCTGCCAGTTGCTCACCCAAATACACATTTTGAGATACTGTGGCCAGTCTGCCTGAAGCGATACGCCACTAGTTGTGTATCTTAAGAGAAACTTCGTTACTCTTGCCAGCGGTTTCTTGACTTTGAAGCTGTGATTATACTGGTGACGAGATATTGGCTACCCTAAGAGAGTCACAGTGTTTCGTGCCAGTTGCTCACCCAAATACACATTTTTTAGATACTGTTTCCAGTGTGCCTGAAGCGATACGCCACTAGTTGTGTATCTTAAGAGAAATATCGTTACTTTTGAAAGGGGTTTCTAGAAGTTGCTGATTTGATTCTGCTGGTGACGAGGCATTGGCTACCTCAAGAGAGTCATAGAGATTCCTTCCAGTTCTTCACCCAAATACACATTTTTTAGATACTCTTTCGAGTCTGCCTGATAGCTACGCCACTAGTTGTGTATCTTAAGAGTCATTGTAACTTTTGCCAGGGGTTTCTTGAAGTTGCTGATGGGATTATGCTGGTGACGAGGCATTGGCTACCCTATGAGTGTCATAGTGATTCCTGCTACTTGCTCACCCAAATACACATTTTTTTGATACTTTGGCCAGTCTGCCTCAGGTGACACCCCACTAGCTGTGTATCTTATGAGAAGCTTCGATACCTTTGCAAGCGGTTTCTTGAAGTTGGTGATGGGATTATGTTGGTGACGAGGCATTGGCTACCTTAAGACAGTCATAGTGCTTCCTGCCAGTTGCTCACCCAAATACACATTTTGAGATACTGTGGCGTCTGCCTGAAGCGATACGCCACTAGTTGTGTATCTTAAGAGAAACATCGTTACTCTTGCCAGCGGTTTCTTGACTTTGAAGCTGTGATTATACTGGTGACGAGATATTGGCTACCCTAAGAGAGTCACAGTGTTTCGTGCCAGTTGCTCACCCAAATACACATTTTTTAGATACTGTTTCCAGTGTGCCTGAAGCGATACGCCACTAGTTGTGTATCTTAAGAGAAACATCGTTAGTTTTGCCAGGGGTTTCTAGAAGTTGCTGATTTGATTCTGCTGGTGACGAGGCATTGGCTACCTCAAGAGAGTCATAGAGATTCCTGCCAGTTCTTCACCCAAATACACATTTTTTAGATACTCTTTCCAGTCTGCCTGATTGCTACGCCACTAGTTGTGTATCTTAAGAGTCATTGTAACTTTTGCCAGGGGTTTCTTGAAGTTGCTGATGTGATTATGCTGGTGACGAGGCATTGGCTACCCTATGATTGTTATAGTGATTCCTGCTAGTTGCTCACCCAAATACACATTTTTTTGATACTTTCGCCAGTCTGCCTCAAGTGACAACCCACTAGCTGTGTATCTTATGAGAAGCTTCGTTACCTTTGCAAGCGGTTTCTTGAAGTTGGTGATGGGATTATGTTGGTGACGAGGCATTGGATACCTGAAGAGAGTCATAGTGCTTCCTGCCAGTTGCTCACCCAAATACACATTTTGAGATACTGTGGCCAGTCTGCCTGAGCCGATACGCCACTAGTTGTGTATCTTAAGAGAAACATCGTTACTCTTGCCAGCGGTTTCTTGACTTTGAAGCTGTGATTATACTGGTGACGAGATATTGGTTACCCTAAGAGAGTCACAGTGTTTCGTGCCAGTTGCTCACCCAAATACACATATTTTAGATACTGTTTCCAATGTGCCTGAAGCGATACGCCACTAGTTGTGTATCTTAAGAGAAACATCGTTACTTTTGCCAGGTGTTTCTAGATGTTGCTGATTTGATTGTGCTGGTGACGAGGCATTGGCTACCTCAAGAGAGTCATAGAGATTCCTGCCAGTTCTTCACCCAAATACACATTTTTTAGATACTCTTTACAGTCTGCCTGATAGCTACGCCACTAGTTGTGTATCTTAAGAGTCATTGTAACTTTTGCCAGGGGTTTCTTGAAGTTGCTGATGTGATTATGCTGGTGACGAGGCATTGGCTACCCTATGAGTGTCATAGTGATTACTGCTAGTTGCTCACCCAAATACACATTTTTTTGATACTTTGGCCAGTCTGCCTCAAGTGACACCCCACTAGCTGTGTATCTTATGAGAAGCTTCGTTACCTTTGCAAGCGGTTTCTTGAAGTTGGTGATGGGATTATGTTGGTGACGAGGCATTGGCTACCTTAAGAGAGTCATAGTGCTTCCTGCCAGTTGCTCACCCAAATACACATTTTGAGATACTGTGGCCAGTCTGCCTGAAGCGATACGCCACTAGTTGTGTATCTTAAGAGAAACATCGTTACTCTTGCCAGCGGTTTCTTGACTTTGAAGCTGTGACTATACTGGTGACGAGATAATGGCTACCCTAAGAGAGTCACAGTGTTTCCTGCCAGTTGCTCACCCAAATACACATTTTTTAGATACTGTTTCCAGTGTGCCTGAAGCGATACGCCACTAGTTGTGTATCTTAAGAGAAACATCGTTACTTCTCCAGGGGTTTCTAGAAGTTGCTGATTTGATTCTGCTGGTGACGAGGCATTGGCTACCCCAAGAGAGTCATAGAGATTCCTGCCAGTTCTTCACCCAAATACACATTTTTTAGATACTCTTTACAGTCTGCCTGATAGCTACGCCACTAGTTGTGTATCTTAAGAGTCATTGTAACTTTTGCCAGGGGTTTCTTTAAGTTGCTGATGTGATTATGCTGGTGACGAGGCATTGGCTACCCTATGAGTGTCATAGTGATTACTGCTAGTTGCTCACCCAAATACACATTTTTTTGATACTTTGGCCAGTCTGCCTCAAGTGACACCCCACTAGCTGTGTATCTTATGAGAAGCTTCGTTACCTTTGCAAGCGGTTTCTTGAAGTTGGTGATGGGATTATGTTGGTGACGAGGCATTGGCTACCTTAAGAGAGTCATAGTGCTTCCTGCCAGTTGCTCACCCAGATACACATTTTGAGATACTGTGGCCAGTCTGCCTGAAGCTATACGCCACTAGTTGTGTATGTTAAGAGAAACATCGTTACTTTTGCCAGGGGTTTCTAGAAGTTGCTGATTTGATTCTGCTGGTGACGAGGCATTGGCTACCTCAAGAGAGTCATAGAGATTCCTGCCAGTTCTTCACCCAAATACACATTTTTTTGATACTCTTTCCAGTCTGCCTGACAGCTACGCCACTAGTTTTGTATCTTAAGAGTCATTGTAACTTTTGCCAGGGGTTTTTTGAAGTTGCTGATGTGATTATGCTGGTGACGAGGCATTGGCTACCCTATGAGTGTCATAGTGATTACTGCTAGTTGCTCACCCAAATACACATTTTTTTGATACTTTGGCCAGTCTGCCTCAAGTGACACCCCACTAGCTGTGTATCTTATGAGAAGCTTCGTTACCTTTGCAAGCGGTTTCTTGAAGTTGGTGATGGGATTATGTTGGTGACGAGGCATTGGCTACCTTAAGAGAGTCATAGTGCTTCCTGCCAGTTGCTCACCCAAATACACATTTTGAGATACTGTGGCCAGTCTGCCTGAAGCGATACGCCACTAGTTGTGTATCTTAAGAGAAACATCGTTACTCTTGCCAGCGGTTTCTTGACTTTGAAGCTGTGATTATACTGGTGACGAGATATTGGCTACCCTAAGAGAGTCACAGTGTTTCGTGCCAGTTGCTCACCCAAATACACATTTTTTAGATACTGTTTCCAGTGTGCCTGAAGCGATACGCCACTAGTTGTGTATCTTAAGAGAAACATCGTTACTCTTGCCAGCGGTTTCTTGACTTTGAAGATGTGATTATACTGGTGACGAGATATTGGCTACCCTAAGAGAGTCACAGTGTTTCGTGCCAGTTGCTCACCCAAATACACATTTTTTAGATACTGTTTCCAGTGTGCCTGAAGCGATACGCCACTAGTTGTGTATCTTAAGAGAAACATCGTTACTTTTGCCAGGGGTTTCTAGAAGTTGCTGATTTGATTCTGCTGGTGACGAGGCATTGGCTACCTCAAGAGAGTCATAGAGATTCCTGCCAGTTCTTCACCCAAATACACATTTTTTAGATACTCTTTCCAGTCTGCCTGATAGCTACGCCACTAGTTGTGTATCTTAAGAGTCGTTGTAACTTTTGCCAGGGGTTTCTTGAAGTTGCTGATGTGATTATGCTGGTGACAAGGCATTGGCTACCCTATGAGTGTCATAGTGATTACTGCTAGTTGCTCACCCACATACACATTTTTTTGATACTTTGGCCAGTCTGCCTCAAGTGACACCCCACTAGCTGTGTATCTTATGAGAAACTTCGTTACCTTTGCAAGCGGTTTCTTGAAGTTGGTGATGGGATTATGTTGGTGACGAGGCATTGGCTACCATAAGAGAGTCATAGTGCTTCCTGCCAGTTGCTCACCCAAATACACATTTTGAGATACTGTGGCCAGTCTGCCTGAAGCGATACGCCACTAGTTGTGTATCTTAAGAGAAACTTCGTTACTCTTGCCAGCGGTTTCTTGACTTTGAAGCTGTGATTATACTGGTGACGAGATATTGGCTACCCTAAGAGAGTCACAGTGTTTCGTGCCAGTTGCTCACCCAAATACACATTTTTTAGATACTGTTTCCAGTGTGCCTGAAGCGATACGCCACTAGTTGTGTATCTTAAGAGAAATATCGTTACTTTTGAAAGGGGTTTCTAGAAGTTGCTGATTTGATTCTGCTGGTGACGAGGCATTGGCTACCTCAAGAGAGTCATAGAGATTCCTGCCAGTTCTTCACCCAAATACACATTTTTTAGATACTCTTTCCAGTCTGCCTGATAG
This sequence comes from Schistocerca nitens, assembly GCF_023898315.1. Lineage (NCBI taxonomy): Eukaryota > Metazoa > Arthropoda > Insecta > Orthoptera > Acrididae > Schistocerca > Schistocerca nitens. The sequence goes on from NC_064616.1 coordinate 120,447,225, forward strand.
CTACGCCACTAGTTGTGTATCTTAAGAGTCATTGTAACTTTTGCCAGGGGTTTCTTGAAGTTGCTGATGTGATTATGCTGGTGACGAGGCATTGGCTACCCTATGAGTGTCATAGTGATTCCTGCTACTTGCTCACCCAAATACACATTTTTTTGATACTTTGGCCAGTCTGCCTCAGGTGACACCCCACTAGCTGTGTATCTTATGAGAAGCTTCGATACCTTTGCAAGTGGTTTCTTGAAGTTGGTGATGGGATTATGTTGGTGACGAGGCATTGGCTACCTTAAGACAGTCATAGTGCTTCCTGCCAGTTGCTCACCCAAATACACATTTTGAGATACTGTGGCGTCTGCCTGAAGCGATACGCCACTAGTTGTGTATCTTAAGAGAAACATCGTTACTCTTGCCAGCGGTTTCTTGACTTTGAAGCTGTGATTATACTGGTGACGAGATATTGGCTACCCCAAGAGAGTCACAGTGTTTCGTGCCAGTTGCTCACCCAAATACACATTTTTTAGATACTGTTTCCAGTGTGCCTGAAGCGATACGCCACTAGTTGTGTATCTTAAGAGAAACATCGTTACTTTTGCCAGGGGTTTCTAGAAGTTGCTGATTTGATTCTGCTGGTGACGAGGCATTGGCTACCTCAAGAGAGTCATAGAGATTCCTGCCAGTTCTTCACCCAAATACACATTTTTTAGATACTCTTTCCAGTCTGCCTGATTGCTACGCCACTAGTTGTGTATCTTAAGAGTCATTGTAACTTTTGCCAGGGGTTTCTTGAAGTTGCTGATGTGATTATGCTGGTGACGAGGCATTGGCTACCCTATGATTGTTATAGTGATTCCTGCTAGTTGCTCACCCAAATACACATTTTTTTGATACTTTCGCCAGTCTGCCTCAAGTGACAACCCACTAGCTGTGTATCTTATGAGAAGCTTCGTTACCTTTGCAAGCGGTTTCTTGAAGTTGGTGATGGGATTATGTTGGTGACGAGGCATTGGATACCTGAAGAGAGTCATAGTGCTTCCTGCCAGTTGCTCACCCAAACACACATTTTGAGATACTGTGGCCAGTCTGCCTGAGCCGATACGCCACTAGTTGTGTATCTTAAGAGAAACATCGTTACTCTTGCCAGCGGTTTCTTGACTTTGAAGCTGTGATTATACTGGTGACGAGATATTGGTTACCCTAAGAGAGTCACAGTGTTTCGTGCCAGTTGCTCACCCAAATACACATATTTTAGATACTGTTTCCAATGTGCCTGAAGCGATACGCCACTAGTTGTGTATCTTAAGAGAAACATCGTTACTTTTGCCAGGTGTTTCTAGATGTTGCTGATTTGATTGTGCTGGTGACGAGGCATTGGCTACCTCAAGAGAGTCATAGAGATTCCTGCCAGTTCTTCACCCAAATACACATTTTTTAGATACTCTTTCCAGTCTGCCTGATAGCTACGCCACTAGTTGTGTATCTTAAGAGTCATTGTAACTTTTGCCAGGGGTTTCTTGAAGTTGCTGATGTGATTATGCTGGTGACGAGGCATTGGCTACCCTATGAGTGTCATAGTGATTACTGCTAGATGCTCACCCAAATACACATTTTTTTGATACTTTGGCCAGTCTGCCTCAAGTCACACCCCACTAGCTGTGTATCTTATGAGAAGCTTCGTTACCTTTGCAAGCGGTTTCTTGAAATTGGTGATGGGATTATGTTGGTGACGAGGCATTGGCTACCTTAAGAGAGTCATAGTGCTTCCTGCCAGTTGCTCACCCAAATACACATTTTGAGATACTGTGGCCAGTCTGCCTGAAGCGATACGCCACTAGTTGTGTATCTTAAGAGAAACATCGTTACTCTTGCCAGCGGTTTCTTGACTTTGAAGCTGTGACTATACTGGTGACGAGATATTGGCTACCCTAAGAGAGTCACAGTGTTTCCTGCCAGTTGCTCACCCAAATACACATTTTTTAGATACTGTTTCCAGTGTGCCTGAAGCGATACGCCACTAGTTGTGTATCTTAAGAGAAACATCGTTACTTTTGAAAGGGGTTTCTAGAAGTTGCTGATTTGATTCTGCTGGTGACGAGGCATTTGCTTCCTCAAGAGAGTCATAGAGATTCCTGCCAGTTCTTCACACAAATACACATTTTTTAGATACTCTTTCCAGTCTGCCTGATAGCTACGCCACTAGTTGTGTATCTTAAGAGTCATTGTAACTTTTGCCAGGGGTTTCTTGAAGTTGCTGATGTGATTATGCTGGTGACGAGGCATTGGCTACCCTGTGAGTGTCATAGTGATTCCTGCTAGTTGCTCACCCAAATACACATTTTTTTGATACTTTGGCCAGTCTGCCTCAAGTGACACCCCACTAGCTGTGTATCTTATGAGAAGCTTCGTTACCTTTGCAAGCGGTTTCTTGAAGTTGGTGATGGGATTATGTTGGTGACGAGGCATTGGCTACCTTAAGAGAGTCATAGTGCTTCCTGCCAGTTGCTCACCCAAATACACATTTTGAGATACTGTGGCCAGTCAGCCTGAAGCGATACGCCACTAGTTGTGTATCTTAACAGAAACATCGTTACTCTTGCCAGCGGTTTCTTGACTTTGAAGATGTGATTATACTGGTGACGAGATATTGGCTACCCTAAGAGAGTCACAGTGTTTCCTGCCAGTTGCTCACCCAAATACACATTTTTTAGATACTGTTTCCAGTGTGCCTGAAGCGATACGCCACTAGTTGTGTATCTTAAGAGAAACATCGTTACTTTTGAAAGGGGTTTCTAGAAGTTGCTGATTTGATTCTGCTGGTGACGAGGCATTGGCTACCTCAAGAGAGTCATAGAGATTCCTGCCAGTTCTTCACCCAAATACACATTTTTAGATACTCTTTCCAGTCTGCCTGATAGCTACGCCACTAGTTGTGTATCTTAAGAGTCATTGTAACTTTTGCCAGGGGTTTCTTGAAGTTGCTGATGTGATTATGCTGGTGACGAGGCATTGGCTACCCTATGAGTGTCATAGAGATTCCTGCTAGTTGCTCACCCAAATACACATTTTTTTGATACTTTGGCCAGTCTGCCTCAAGTGACACCCCACTAGCTGTGTATCTTATGAGAAGCTTCGTTACCTTTGCAAGCGGTTTCTTGAAGTTGGTGATGGGATTATGTTGGTGACGAGGCATTGGCTACCTGAAGAGAGTCATAGTGCTTCCTGCCAGTTGCTCACCCAAATACACATTTTGAGATACTCTGGCCAGTCTGCCTGAAGCGATACGCCACTAGTTGTGTATCTTAAGAGAAACATCGTTACTCTTGCCAGCGGTTTCTTGACTTTGAAGCTGTGATTATACTGGTGACGAGATATTGGTTACCCTAAGAGAGTCACAGTGTTTCGTGCCAGTTGCTCACCCAAATACACATTTTTTAGATACTGTTTCCAGTGTGCCTGAAGCGATACGGCACTAGTTGTGTATCTTAAGAGAAACATCGTTACTTTTGCCAGGGGTTTCTAGAAGTTGCTGATTTGATTCTGCTGGTGACGAGGCATTGGCTACCTCAAGAGAGTCATAGAGATTCCTGCCAGTTCTTCACCCAAATACACATTTTTTAGATACTCTTTCCAGTCTGCCTGATAGCTACGCCACTAGTTGTGTATCTTAAGAGTCATTGTAACTTTTGCCAGGGGTTTCTTGAAGTTGCTGATGTGATTATGCTGGTGACGAGGCATTGGCTACCCTATGAGTGTCATAGTGATTCCTGCTAGTTGCTCACCCAAATACACATTTTTTTGATACTTTGGCCAGTCTGCCTCAAGTGACACCCCACTAGCTGTGTATCTTATGAGAAGCTTCGTTACCTTTGCAAGCGGTTTCTTGAAGTTGGTGATGGGATTATGTTGGTGACGAGGCATTGGCTTCCTGAAGAGAGTCATAGTGCTTCCTGCCAGTTGCTCACCCAAATACACATTTTGAGATACTGTGGCCAGTCTGCCTGAGCCGATACGCCACTAGTTGTGTATCTTAAGAGAAACATCGTTACTCTTGCCAGCGGTTTCTTGACTTTGAAGCTGTGATTATACTGGTGACGAGATATTGGTTACCCTAAGAGAGTCACAGTGTTTCGTGCCAGTTGCTCACCCAAATACACATTTTTTAGATACTGTTTCCAGTGTGCCTGAAGCGATACGGCACTAGTTGTGTATCTTAAGAGAAACATCGTTACTTTTGGCAGGGGTTTCTAGAAGTTGCTGATTTGATTCTGCTGGTGACGAGGCATTGGCTACCTCAAGAGAGTCATAGAGATTCCTGCCAGTTCTTCACCCAAATACACATTTTTTAGATACTCTTTCCAGTCTGCCTGATAGCTACGCCACTAGTTGTGTATCTTAAGAGTCATTGTAACTTTTGCCAGGGGTTTCTTGAAGTTGCTGATGTGATTATGCTGGTGACGAGGCATTGGCTACCCTATGAGTGTCATAGTGATTCCTGCTAGTTGCTCACCCAAATACACATTTTTTTGATACTTTGGCCAGTCTGCCTCAAGTGACACCCCACTAGCTGTGTATCTTATGAGAAGCTTCGTTACCTTTGCAAGCGGTTTCTTGAAGTTGGTGATGGGATTATGTTGGTGACGAGGCATTGGCTTCCTGAAGACAGTCATAGTGCTTCCTGCCAGTTGCTCACCCAAATACACATTTTGAGATACTGTGGCCAGTCTGCCTGAGCCGATACGCCACTAGTTGTGTATCTTAAGAGAAACATCGTTACTCTTGCCAGCGGTTTCTTGACTTTGAAGCTGTGATTATACTGGTGACGAGATATTGGTTACCCTAAGAGAGTCACAGTGTTTCGTGCCAGTTGCTCACCCAAATACACATTTTTTAGATACTGTTTCCAGTGTGCCTGAAGCGATACGGCACTAGTTGTGTATCTTAAGAGAAACATCGTTACTTTTGGCAGGGGTTTCTAGAAGTTGCTGATTTGATTCTGCTGGTGACGAGGCATTGGCTACCTCAAGAGAGTCATAGAGATTCCTGCCAGTTCTTCACCCAAATACACATTTTTTAGATACTCTTTCCAGTCTGCCTGATAGCTACGCCACTAGTTGTGTATCTTAAGAGTCATTGTAACTTTTGCCAGGGGTTTCTTGAAGTTGCTGATGTGATTATGCTGGTGACGAGGCATTGGCTACCCTATGAGTGTCATAGTGATTCCTGCTAGTTGCTCATCCAAATACACATTTTTTTGATACTTTGGCCAGTCTGCCTCAAGTGACACCCCACTAGCTGTGTATCTTATGAGAAGCTTCGTTACCTTTGCAAGCGGTTTCTTGAAGTTGGTGATGGGATTATGTTGGTGACGAGGCATTGGCTACCTTAAGAGAGTCATAGAGCTTCCTGCCAGTTGCTCACCCAAATACACATTTTGAGATACTGTGGCCAGTCTGCCTGAAGCGATACGCCGCTAGTTGTGTATCTTAAGAGAAACATCGCTACTCTTGCCAGCGGTTTCTTGACTTTGAAGATGTGATTATACTGGTGACGAGATATTGGCTACCCTAAGAGAGTCACAGTGTTTCCTGCCAGTTGCTCACCCAAATACACATTTTTTAGATACTGTTTCCAGTGTGCCTGAAGCGATACGCCACTAGTTGTGTATCTTAAGAGAAACATCGTTACTTTTGAAAGGGGTTTCTAGAAGTTGCTGATTTGATTCTGCTGGTGACGAGGCATTGGCTACCTCAAGAGAGTCATAGAGATTCCTGCCAGTTCTTCACCCAAATACACATTTTTTAGATACTCTTTCCAGTCTGCCTGATAGCTACGCCACTAGTTGTGTATCTTAAGAGTCATTGTAACTTTTGCCAGGGGTTTCTTGAAGTTGCTGATGTGATTATGCTGGTGACGAGGCATTGGCTACCCTATGAGTGTCATAGTGATTCCTGCTAGATGCTCACCCAAATACACATTTTTTTGATACTTTGGCCAGTCTGCCTCAAGTGACACCCCACTAGCTGTGTATCTTATGAGAAGCTTCGTTACCTTTGCAAGCGGTTTCTAGAAGTTGGTGATTGGATTATGTTGGTGACGAGGCATTGGCTACCTTAAGAGAGTCATAGTGCTTCCTGCCAGTTGCTCACCCAAATACACATTTTGAGATACTGTGGCCAGTCTGCCTGAAGCGATACGCCACTAGTTGTGTATCTTAAGAGAAACATCGTTACTTTTGAAAGGGGTTTCTAGAAGTTGCTGATTTGATTCTGCTGGTGACGAGGCATTGGCTACTTCAAGAGAGTCATAGAGATTCCTGCCAGTTCTTCACCCAAATACACATTTTTTAGATACTCTTTCCAGTCTGCCTGATAGCTACGCCACTAGTTGTGTATCTTAAGAGTCAATGTAACTTTTGCCAGGGGTTTCTTGAAGTTGCTGATGTGATTATGCTGGTGACGAGGCATTGGCTACCCTATGAGTGTCATAGTGATTCCTGCTAGTTGCTCACCCAAATACACATTTTTTTTATACTTTGGCCAGTCTGCCTCAAGTGACACCCCACTAGCTGTGTATCTTAAGAGAAGCTTCGTTACCTTTGCAAGCGGTTTCTTGACTTTGAAGCTGTGATTATACTGGTGACGAGATATTGGCTACCCTAAGAGAGTCACAGTGTTTCGTGCCAGTTGCTCACCCAAATACACATTTTTTAGATACTGTTTCCAGTCTGCCTGAAGCGATACGCCACTAGTTGTGTATCTTAAGAGAAACATCGTTACTCTTGCCAGCGGTTTCTTGACTTTGAAGATGTGATTATACTGGTGACGAGATATTGGCTACCCTAAGAGAGTCACAGTGTTTCCTGCCAGTTGCTCACCCAAATACACATTTTTTAGATACTGTTTCCAGTGTGCCTGAAGCGATACGGCACTAGTTGTGTATCTTAAGAGAAACATCGTTACTTTTGCCAGGGGTTTCTAGAAGTTGCTGATTTGATTCTGCTGGTGACGAGGCATTGGCTACCTCAAGAGAGTCATAGAGATTCCTGCCAGTTCTTCACCCAAATACACATTTTTTAGATACTCTTTCCAGTCTGCCTGATAGCTACGCCACTAGTTGTGTATCTTAAGAGTCATTGTAACTTTTGCCAGGGGTTTCTTGAAGTTGCTGATGTTATTATGCTGGTGACGAGGCATTGGTTACGCTATGAGTGTCATAGTGATTCCTGCTAGTTGCTCACCCAAATGCACATTTTTTTGATTCTTTGGCCAGTCTGCCTCAAGTGACACCCCACTAGCTGTGTATCTTATGAGAAGCTTCGTTACCTTTGCAAGCGGTTTCTTGAAGTTGGTGATGGGATTATGTTGGTGACGAGGCATTGGCTACCTTAAGAGAGTCATAGTGCTTCCTGCCAGTTGCTCACCCAAATACACATTTTGAGATACCGTGGCCAGTCTGCCTGAGGCGATACGCCACTAGTTGTGTATCTTAAGAGAAACATCGTTACTCTTGCCAGCGGTTTCTTGACTTTGAAGCTGTGATTATACTGGTGACGAGATATTGGCTACCCTAAGAGAGTCACAGCGTTTCGCGCCAGTTGCTCACCCAAATACACATTTTTTAGATACTGTTTCCAGTGTGCCTGAAGCGATACGCCACTAGTTGTGTATCTTATGAGAAACATCGTTACTTTTGAAAGGGGTTTCTAGAAGTTGCTGATTTGATTCTGCTGGTGACGAGGCATTGGCTACCTCAAGAGAGTCATAGAGATTCCTGCCAGTTCTTCACCCAAATACACATTTTTTAGATACTCTTTCCAGTCTGCCTGATAGCTACGCCACTAGTTGTGTATCTTAAGAGTCATTGTAACTTTTGCCAGGGGTTTCTTGATGTTGCTGATGTGATTATGCTGGTGACGAGGCATTGGCTACCCTATGAGTGTCATAGCGATTCCTGCTAGTTGCTCACCCAAATACACATTTTTTTGATACTTTGGCCAGTCTGCCTCAAGTGACACCCCACTAGCTGTGTATCTTATGAGAAGCTTCGTTACCTTTGCTAGCGATTTCTTGATGTTGGTGATGGGATTACGTTGGTGACGATGCATTGGCTTCCTTAAGAGAGTCATAGTGCTTCCTGCCAGTTGCTCACCCAAATACACATTTTGAGATACTGTGGCCAGTCTGCCTGAAGCGATACGCCACTAGTTGTGTATCTTAAGAGAAACATCGTTACTCTTGCCCGCGGTTTCTTGACTTTGAAGATGTGATTATACTGGTGACGAGATATTGGCTACCCTAAGAGAGTCACAGTGTTTCCTGCCAGTTGCTCATTAAAATACACATTTTTTAGATACTGTTTCCAGTCTGCCTGATAGCTACGCCACTAGTTGTTTATCTTAAGAGTCATTGTAACTTTTTCCAGGGGTTTCTTGAAGTTGCTGATGTGATTATGCTGGTGACGAGGCATTGGCTACCCTATGAGTGTCATAGTGATTCCTGCTAGTTGCTCACACAAATACACATTTTTTTGATACTTTGGCCAGTCTGCCTCAAGTGACACCCCACTAGCTGTGTATGTTATGAGAAGCTTCGCTACCTTTGCAAGCGGTTTCTTGAAGTTGGTGATGGGATTATGTTGGTGACGAGGCATTGGCTACCTTAAGAGAGTCATAATGCTTCCTGCCAGTTGCTCAACCAAATACACATTTTGAGATACTGTGGCCAGTCTGCCTGAAGCGATACGCCACTAGTTGTGTATCTTAAGAGAAACATCGTTACTCTTGCCAGCGTTTTCTTGACTTTGAAGCTGTGATTATACTGTTGACGAGATATTGGCTACACTAAGAGAGTCACAGTGTTTCGTGCCAGTTGCTCACCCTAATACACATTTTTTAGATACTGTTTCCAGTGTGCCTGAAGCGATACGCCACTAGTTGTGTATCTTAAGAGAAACATCGTTACTTTTGCCAGGGGTTTCTAGAAGTTGCTGATTTGATTCTGCTGGTGACGAGGCATTGGCTACCTCAAGAGAGTCATAGAGATTCCTGCCAGTTCTTCACCCAAATACACATTTTTTAGATACTCTTTCCAGTCTGCCTGATAGCTACGCCACTAGTTGTGTATCTTAAGAGTCATTGTAACTTTTGCCAGGGGTTTCTTGAAGTTGCTGATGTGATTATGCTGGTGACGAGGCATTGGCTACCGTATGAGTGTCATAGTGATTCCTGCTAGTTGCTCACCCAAATACACATTTTTTTGATACTTTCGCCAGTCTGCCTCAAGTGACAACCCACTAGCTGTGTATCTTATGAGAAGCTTCGTTACCTTTGCAAGCGGTTTCTTGAAGTTGGTGATGGGATTATGTTGGTGACGAGGCATTGGCTACCTTAAGAGAGTCATAGTGTTTCCTGCCAGTTGCTCACCCAAATACACATTTTCAGATACTGTGGCCAGTCTGCCTGAAGCGATACGCCACTAGTTGTGTATCTTAAGAGAAACATCGTAACTCTTGCCAGCGGTTTCTTGACTTTGAAGATGTGATTATACTGGTGACGAGATATTGGCTACCCTAAGAGAGTCACAGTGTTTCCTGCCAGTGGCTCACGCAAATACACATTTTTTAGATACTGTTTCCAGTGTGCCTGAAGCGATACGCCACTAGTTGTGTATCTTAAGAGAAACATCTTTACTTTTGAAAGGGGTTTCTAGAAGTTGCTGATTTGATTCTGCTGGTGACGAGGCATTGGCTACCTCAAGAGAGTCATAGAGATTCCTGCCAGTTCTTCACCCAAATGCACATTTTTTAGATACTCTTTCCAGTCTGCCTGATAGCTACGCCACTAGTTGTGTATCTTAAGAGTCATTGTAACTTTTGCCAGGGGTTTCTTGAAGTTGCTGATGTGATTATGCTGGTCACGAGGCATTTGCTACCCTATGAGTGTCATAGTGATTCCTCTAGTTGCTCACCCAAATACACATTTTTTTGATACTTTGGCCAGTCTGCCTCAAGTGACACCCCACTAGCTGTGTATCTTATGAGAAGCTTCGTTACCTTTGCAAGCGGTTCCTTGAAGTTGGTGATGGGATTATGTTGGTGTCGAGGCATTGGCTACCTTACGAGAGTCATAATGCTTCCTGCCAGTTGCTCACCCAAATACACATTTTGAGATACTGTGGCCAGTCTGCCTGAAGCGATACGCCACTAGTTGTGTATCTTAACAGAAACATCGTTACTCTTGCCAGCGGTTTCTTGACTTTGAAGCTGTGATTATACTGGTGACGAGATATTGGCTACCCTAAGAGAGTCACAGTGTTTCGTGCCAGTTGCACACCCAAATACACATTTTTTTAGATACTGTTTCCAGTGTGCCTGAAGCGATACGCCACTAGTTGTGTATCTTAAGAGAAACATCGTTACTTTTGCCAGGGGTTTCTAGAAGTTGCTGATTTGATTCTGCTGGTGACGAGGCATTGGCTACCTCAAGAGAGTCATATAGATTCCTGCCAGTTCTTCACCCAAATACACATTTTTTAGAGACTCTTTCCAGTCTGCCTGATAGCTACGCCACTAGTTGTGTATCTTAAGAGTCATTGTAACTTTTGCCAGGGGTTTCTTGAAGTTGCTGATGTGATTATGCTGGTGACGAGGCATTGGCTACCCTATGAGTGTCATAGTGATTCCTGCTAGTTGCTCACCCAAATACACATTTTTTTGATACTTTGGCCAGTCTGCCTCAAGTGACACCCCACTAGCTGTGTATCTTATGAGAAGCTTCGTTACCTTTGCAAGCGGTTTCTTGAAGTTGGTGATGGGATTATGTTGGTGACGAGGCATTGACTACCTTAAGAGAGTCATAGTGCTTCCTGCCAGTTGTTCACCCTAATACACATTTTGAGATACTGTGGCCAGTCTGCCTGAAGCGATACGCCACTAGTTGTGTATCTTAAGAGAAACATCTTTACTTTTGCCAGGGGTTTCTAGAAGTTGCTGATTTGATTCTGCTGGTGAAGAGGCCTTGGCTACCTCAAGAGAGTCATAGAGATTCCTGCCAGTTCTTCACCCAAATACACATTTTTAGATACTCTTTCCAGTCTGCCTGATAGCTACGCCACTAATTGTGTATCTTAAGAGTCATTGTAACTTTTGCCAGGGGTTTCTTGAAGTTGCTGATGTGATTATGCTGGTGACGAGGCATTGGCTACCCTATGAGTGTCATAGTGATTCCTGCCAGTTGCTCACCCAAATACACATTTTTTTGATACTTTCGCCAGTCTGCCTCAAGTGACAACCCACTAGCTGTGTATCTTATGAGAAGCTTCGTTACCTTTGCAAGCGGTTTCTTGAAGTTGGTGATGGGATTATGTTGGTGACGAGGCATTGGCAACCTTAAGACAGTCATAATACTTCCTGCCAGTTGCTCACCCAAATACACATTTTGAGATACTGTGGCCAGTCTGCCTGAAGCGATACGCCACTAGTTGTGTATCTTAAGAGAAACATCGTTACTCTTGCCCGCGGTTTCTTGACTTTGAAGATGTGATTATACTGGTGACGAGATATTGGCTACCCTAAGAGAGTCACAGTGTTTCCTGCCAGTTGCTCATTAAAATACACATTTTTTAGATACTGTTTCCAGTCTGCCTGATAGCTACGCCACTAGTTGTTTATCTTAAGAGTCATTGTAACTTTTGCCAGGGGTTTCTTGAAGTTGCTGATGTGATTATGCTGGTGACGAGGCATTGGCTACCCTATGAGTGTCATAGTGATTCCTGCTAGTTGCTCACACAAATACACATTTTTTTGATACTTTGGCCAGTCTGCCTCAAGTGACACCCCACTAGCTGTGTATGTTATGAGAAGCTTCGCTACCTTTGCAAGCGGTTTCTTGAAGTTGGTGATGGGATTATGTTGGTGACGAGGCATTGGCTACCTTAAGAGAGTCATAATGCTTCCTGCCAGTTGCTCAACCAAATACACATTTTGAGATACTGTGGCCAGTCTGCCTGAAGCGATACGCCACTAGTTGTGTATCTTAAGAGAAACATCGTAACTCTTGCCAGCGGTTTCTTGACTTTGAAGATGTGATTATACTGGTGACGAGATATTGGCTACCCTAAGAGAGTCACAGTGTTTCCTGCCAGTGGCTCACGCAAATACACATTTTTTAGATACTGTTTCCAGTGTGCCTGAAGCGATACGCCACTAGTTGTGTATCTTAAGAGAAACATCGCTACTTTTGAAAGGGGTTTCAAGAAGTTGCTGATTTGATTCTGCTGGTGACGAGGCATTGGCTACCTCAAGAGAGTCATAGAGATTCCTGCCAGTTCTTAACCCAAATACACATTTTTTAGATACTCTTTCCAGTCTGCCTGATAGCTACGCCACTAGTTGTGTATCTTAAGAGTCATTGTAACTTTTGCCAGGGGTTTCTTGAAGTTGCTGATGTGATTATGCTGGTGACGAGGCATTGGCTACCCTATGAGTGTCATAGTGATTCCTGCTAGTTGCTCACCCAAATACACATTTTTTTGATACTTTGGCCAGTCTGCCTCAAGTGACACCCCACTAGCTGGGTATGTTATGAGAAGCTTCGTTACCTTTGCAAGCGGTTTCTTGAAGTTGGTGATGGGATTATGTTGGTGGCGAGGCATTGGCAACCTTAAGACAGTCATAATACTTCCTGCCAGTTGCTCACCCAAATACACATTTTGAGATACTGTGGCCAGTCTGCCTGAAGCGATACGCCACTAGTTGTGTATCTTAAGAGAAACATCTTTACTTTTGAAAGGGGTTTCTAGAAGTTGCTGATTTGATTCTGCTCGTGACGAGGCATTGGCTACCTCAAGAGAGTCATAGAGATTCCTGCCAGTTCTTCACCCAAATGCACATTTTTTAGATACTCTTTCCAGTCTGCCTGATAGCTACGCCACTAGTTGTGTATCTTAAGAGTCATTGTAACTTTTGCCAGGGGTTTCTTGAAGTTGCCGATGTGATTATGCTGGTCACGAGGCATTTGCTACCCTATGAGTGTCATAGTGATTCCTCTAGTTGCTCACCCAAATACACATTTTTTTGATACTTTGGCCAGTCTGCCTCAAGTGACACCCCACTAGCTGTGTATCTTATGAGAAGCTTCGTTACCTTTGCAAGCGGTTTCTTGAAGTTGGTGATGGGATTATGTTGGTGACGAGGCATTGGCTACCTTACGAGAGTCATAATGCTTCCTGCCAGTTGCTCACCCAAATACACATTTTGAGATACTGTGGCGTCTGCCTGAAGCGATACGCCACTAGTTGTGTATCTTAACAGAAACATCGTTACTCTTGCCAGCGGTTTCTTGACTTTGAAGCTGTGATTATACTGGTGACGAGATATTGGCTACCCTAAGAGAGTCACAGTGTTTCGTGCCAGTTGCTCACCCAAATACACATTTTTTAGATACTGTTTCCAGTGTGCCTGAAGCGATACGCCACTAGTTGTGTATCTTATGAGAAACATCGTTACTTTTGAAAGGGGTTTCTAGAAGTTGCTGATTTGATTCTGCTGGTGACGAGGCATTGGCTACCTCAAGAGAGTCATAGAGATTCCTGCCAGTTCTTCACCCAAATACACATTTTTTAGATACTCTTTCCAGTCTGCCTGATAGCTACGCCACTAGTTGTGTATCTTAAGAGTCATTGTAACTTTTGCCAGGGGTTTCTTGATGTTGCTGATGTGATTATGCTGGTGACGAGGCATTGGCTACCCTGTGAGTGTCATAGTGATTCCTGCTAGTTGCTCACCCAAATACACATTTTTTTGATACTTTGGCCAGTCTGCCTCAAGTGACACCCCACTAGCTGTGTATCTTATGAGAAGCTTCGTTACCTTTGCTAGCGATTTCTTGATGTTGGTGATGGGATTACGTTGGTGACGATGCATTGGCTTCCTTAAGAGAGTCATAGTGCTTCCTGCCAGTTGCTCACCCAAATACACATTTTGAGATACTGTGGCCAGTCTGCCTGAAGCGATACGCCACTAGTTGTGTATCTTAAGAGAAACATCGTTACTCTTGCCCGCGGTTTCTTGACTTTGAAGATGTGATTATACTGGTGACGAGATATTGGCTACCCTAAGAGAGTCACAGTGTTTCCTGCCAGTTGCTCATTAAAATACACATTTTTTAGATACTGTTTCCAGTCTGCCTGATAGCTACGCCACTAGTTGTTTATCTTAAGAGTCATTGTAACTTTTGCCAGGGGTTTCTTGAAGTTGCTGATGTGATTATGCTGGTGACGAGGCATTGGCTACCCTATGAGTGTCATAGTGATTCCTGCTAGTTGCTCACACAAATACACATTTTTTTGATACTTTGGCCAGTCTGCCTCAAGTGACACCCCACTAGCTGTGTATGTTATGAGAAGCTTCGCTACCTTTGCAAGCGGTTTCTTGAAGTTGGTGATGGGATTATGTTGGTGACGAGGCATTGGTTACCTTAAGAGAGTCATAATGCTTCCTGCCAGTTGCTCAACCAAATACACATTTTGAGATACTGTGGCCAGTCTGCCTGAAGCGATACGCCACTAGTTGTGTATCTTAAGAGAAACATCGTTACTCTTGCCAGCGTTTTCTTGACTTTGAAGCTGTGATTATACTGTTGACGAGATATTGGCTACCCTAAGAGAGTCACAGTGTTTCGTGCCAGTTGCTCACCCTAATACACATTTTTTAGATACTGTTTCCAGTGTGCCTGAAGCGATACGCCACTAGTTGTGTATCTTAAGAGAAACATCGTTACTTTTGCCAGGGGTTTCTAGAAGTTGCTGATTTGATTCTGCTGGTGACGAGGCATTGGCTACCTCAAGAGAGTCATAGAGATTCCTGCCAGTTCTTCACCCAAATACACATTTTTTAGATACTCTTTCCAGTCTGCCTGATAGCTACGCCACTAGTTGTGTATCTTAAGAGTCATTGTAACTTTTGCCAGGGGTTTCTTGAAGTTGCTGATGTGATTATGCTGGTGACGAGGCATTGGCTACCGTATGAGTGTCATAGTGATTCCTGCTAGTTGCTCACCCAAATACACATTTTTTTGATACTTTCGCCAGTCTGCCTCAAGTGACAACCCACTAGCTGTGTATCTTATGAGAAGCTTCGTTACCTTTGCAAGCGGTTTCTTGAAGTTGGTGATGGGATTATGTTGGTGACGAGGCATTGGCTACCTTAAGAGAGTCATAGTGTTTCCTGCCAGTTGCTCACCCAAATACACATTTTCAGATACTGTGGCCAGTCTGCCTGAAGCGATACGCCACTAGTTGTGTATCTTAAGAGAAACATCGTAACTCTTGCCAGCGGTTTCTTGACTTTGAAGATGTGATTAAACTGGTGACGAGATATTTGCTACCCTAAGAGAGTCACAGTGTTTCGTGCCAGTGGCTCACGCAAATACACATTTTTTAGATACTGTTTCCAGTCTGCCTGAATCGATACGCCACTAGTTGTGTATCTTAAGAGAAACATCTTTACTTTTGAAAGGGGTTTCTAGAAGTTGCTGATTTGATTCTGCTCGTGACGAGGCATTGGCTACCTCAAGAGAGTCATAGAGATTCTTGCCAGTTCTTCACCCAAATGCACATTTTTTAGATACTCTTTCCAGTCTGCCTGATAGCTACGCCACTAGTTGTTTATCTTAAGAGTCATTGTAACTTTTGCCAGGGGTTTCTTGAAGTTGCTGATGTGATTATGCTGGTGACGAGGCATTGGCTACCCTATGAGTGTCATAGTGATTCCTGCTAGTTGCTCACACAAATACACATTTTTTTGATACTTTGGCCAGTCTGCCTCAAGTGACACCCCACTAGCTGTGTATGTTATGAGAAGCTTCGCTACCTTTGCAAGCGGTTTCTTGAAGTTGGTGATGGGATTATGTTGGTGACGAGGCATTGGCTACCGTATGAGTGTCATAGTGATTCCTGCTAGTTGCTCACCCAAATACACATTTTTTTGATACTTTCGCCAGTCTGCCTCAAGTGACAACCCACTAGCTGTGTATCTTATGAGAAGCTTCGTTACCTTTGCAAGCGGTTTCTTGAAGTTGGTGATGGGATTATGTTGGAGACGAGGCATTGGCTACCTTAAGAGAGTCATAGTGTTTCCTGCCAGTTGCTCACCCAAATACACATTTTCAGATACTGTGGCCAGTCTGCCTGAAGCGATACGCCACTAGTTGTGTATCTTAAGAGAAACATCGTAACTCTTGCCAGCGGTTTCTTGACTTTGAAGATGTGATTATACTGGTGACGAGATATTGGCTACCCTAAGAGAGTCACAGTGTTTCGTGCCAGTGGCTCACGCAAATACACATTTTTTAGATACTGTTTCCAGTGTGCCTGAAGCGATACGCCACTAGTTGTGTATCTTAAGAGAAACATCGCTACTTTTGAAAGGGGTTTCAAGAAGTTGCTGATTTGATTCTGCTGGTGACGAGGCATTGGCTACCTCAAGAGAGTCATAGAGATTCCTGCCAGTTCTTCACCCAAATACACATTTTTTAGATACTCTTTCCAGTCTGCCTGATAGCTACGCCACTAGTTGTGTATCTTAAGAGTCATTGTAACTTTTGCCAGGGGTTTCTTGAAGTTGCTGATGTGATTATGCTGGTGACGAGGCATTGGCTACCCTATGAGTGTCATAGTGATTCCTGCTAGTTGCTCACCCAAATACACATTTTTTTGATACTTTGGCCAGTCTGCCTCAAGTGACACCCCACTAGCTGTGTATGTTATGAGAAGCTTCGTTACCTTTGCAAGCGGTTTCTTGAAGTTGGTGATGGGATTATGTTGGTGACGAGGCATTGGCAACCTTAAGAGAGTCATAATACTTCCTGCCAGTTGCTCACCCAAATACACATTTTGAGATACTGTGGCCAGTCTGCCTGAAGCGATACGCCACTAGTTGTGTATCTTAAGAGAAACATCTTTACTTTTGAAAGGGGTTTCTAGAAGTTGCTGATTTGATTCTGCTCGTGACGAGGCATTGGCTACCTCAAGAGAGTCATAGAGATTCTTGCCAGTTCTTCACCCAAATGCACATTTTTTAGATACTCTTTCCAGTCTGCCTGATAGCTACGCCACTAGTTGTGTATCTTAAGAGTCATTGTAACTTTTGCCAGGGGTTTCTTGAAGTTGCTGATGTGATTATGCTGGTCACGAGGCATTTGCTACCCTATGAGTGTCATAGTGATTCCTCTAGTTGCTCACCCAAATACACATTTTTTTGATACTTTGGCCAGTCTGCCTCAAGTGACACCCCACTAGCTGTGTATCTTATGAGAAGCTTCGTTACCTTTGCAAGCGGTTTCTTGAAGTTGGTGATGGGATTATGTTGGTGACGAGGCATTGGCTACCTTACGAGAGTCATAATGCTTCCTGCCAGTTGCTCACCCAAATACACATTTTGAGATACTGTGGCCAGTCTGCCTGAAGCGATACGCCACTAGTTGTGTATCTTAACAGAAACATCGTTACTCTTGCCAGCGGTTTATTGACTTTGAAGCTGTGATTATACTGGTGACGAGATATTGGCTACCCTAAGAGAGTCACAGTGTTTCGTGCCAGTTGCTCACCCAAATACACATTTTTTTAGATACTGTTTCCAGTGTGCCTGAAGCGATACGCCACTAGTTGTGTATCTTAAGAGAAACATCGTTACTTTTGCCAGGGGTTTCTAGAAGTTGCTGATTTGATTCTGCTGGTGACGAGGCATTGGCTACCTCAAGAGAGTCATATAGATTCCTGCCAGTTCTTCACCCAAATACACATTTTTTAGAGACTCTTTCCAGTCTGCCTGATAGCTACGCCACTAGTTGTGTATCTTAAGAGTCATTGTAACTTTTGCCAGGGGTTTCTTGAAGTTGCTGATGTGATTATGCTGGTGACGAGGCATTGGCTACCGTATGAGTGTCATAGTGATTCCTGCTAGTTGCTCACCCAAATACACATTTTTTTGATACTTTCGCCAGTCTGCCTCAAGTGACAACCCACTAGCTGTGTATCTTATGAGAAGCTTCGTTACCTTTGCAAGCGGTTTCTTGAAGTTGGTGATGGGATTATGTTGGTGACGAGGCATTGGCTACCTTAAGAGAGTCATAGTGTTTCCTGCCAGTTGCTCACCCAAATACACATTTTCAGATACTGTGGCCAGTCTGCCTGAAGCGATACGCCACTAGTTGTGTATCTTAAGAGAAACATCGTAACTCTTGCCAGCGGTTTCTTGACTTTGAAGATGTGATTAAACTGGTGACGAGATATTTGCTACCCTAAGAGAGTCACAGTGTTTCGTGCCAGTGGCTCACGCAAATACACATTTTTTAGATACTGTTTCCAGTCTGCCTGAATCGATACGCCACTAGTTGTGTATCTTAAGAGAAACATCTTTACTTTTGAAAGGGGTTTCTAGAAGTTGCTGATTTGATTCTGCTCGTGACGAGGCATTGGCTACCTCAAGAGAGTCATAGAGATTCTTGCCAGTTCTTCACCCAAATGCACATTTTTTAGATACTCTTTCCAGTCTGCCTGATAGCTACGCCACTAGTTGTTTATCTTAAGAGTCATTGTAACTTTTGCCAGGGGTTTCTTGAAGTTGCTGATGTGATTATGCTGGTGACGAGGCATTGGCTACCCTATGAGTGTCATAGTGATTCCTGCTAGTTGCTCACACAAATACACATTTTTTTGATACTTTGGCCAGTCTGCCTCAAGTGACACCCCACTAGCTGTGTATGTTATGAGAAGCTTCGCTACCTTTGCAAGCGGTTTCTTGAAGTTGGTGATGGGATTATGTTGGTGACGAGGCATTGGCTACCGTATGAGTGTCATAGTGATTCCTGCTAGTTGCTCACCCAAATACACATTTTTTTGATACTTTCGCCAGTCTGCCTCAAGTGACAACCCACTAGCTGTGTATCTTATGAGAAGCTTCGTTACCTTTGCAAGCGGTTTCTTGAAGTTGGTGATGGGATTATGTTGGTGACGAGGCATTGGCTACCTTAAGAGAGTCATAGTGTTTCCTGCCAGTTGCTCACCCAAATACACATTTTCAGATACTGTGGCCAGTCTGCCTGAAGCGATACGCCACTAGTTGTGTATCTTAAGAGAAACATCGTAACTCTTGCCAGCGGTTTCTTGACTTTGAAGATGTGATTATACTGGTGACGAGATATTGGCTACCCTAAGAGAGTCACAGTGTTTCGTGCCAGTGGCTCACGCAAATACACATTTTTTAGATACTGTTTCCAGTGTGCCTGAAGCGATACGCCACTAGTTGTGTATCTTAAGAGAAACATCGCTACTTTTGAAAGGGGTTTCAAGAAGTTGCTGATTTGATTCTGCTGGTGACGAGGCATTGGCTACCTCAAGAGAGTCATAGAGATTCCTGCCAGTTCTTCACCCAAATACACATTTTTTAGATACTCTTTCCAGTCTGCCTGATAGCTACGCCACTAGTTGTGTATCTTAAGAGTCATTGTAACTTTTGCCAGGGGTTTCTTGAAGTTGCTGATGTGATTATGCTGGTGACGAGGCATTGGCTACCCTATGAGTGTCATAGTGATTCCTGCTAGTTGCTCACCCAAATACACATTTTTTTGATACTTTGGCCAGTCTGCCTCAAGTGACACCCCACTAGCTGTGTATGTTATGAGAAGCTTCGTTACCTTTGCAAGCGGTTTCTTGAAGTTGGTGATGGGATTATGTTGGTGACGAGGCATTGGCAACCTTAAGAGAGTCATAATACTTCCTGCCAGTTGCTCACCCAAATACACATTTTGAGATACTGTGGCCAGTCTGCCTGAAGCGATACGCCACTAGTTGTGTATCTTAAGAGAAACATCTTTACTTTTGAAAGGGGTTTCTAGAAGTTGCTGATTTGATTCTGCTCGTGACGAGGCATTGGCTACCTCAAGAGAGTCATAGAGATTCTTGCCAGTTCTTCACCCAAATGCACATTTTTTAGATACTCTTTCCAGTCTGCCTGATAGCTACGCCACTAGTTGTGTATCTTAAGAGTCATTGTAACTTTTGCCAGGGGTTTCTTGAAGTTGCTGATGTGATTATGCTGGTCACGAGGCATTTGCTACCCTATGAGTGTCATAGTGATTCCTCTAGTTGCTCACCCAAATACACATTTTTTTGATACTTTGGCCAGTCTGCCTCAAGTGACACCCCACTAGCTGTGTATCTTATGAGAAGCTTCGTTACCTTTGCAAGCGGTTTCTTGAAGTTGGTGATGGGATTATGTTGGTGACGAGGCATTGGCTACCTTACGAGAGTCATAATGCTTCCTGCCAGTTGCTCACCCAAATACACATTTTGAGATACTGTGGCCAGTCTGCCTGAAGCGATACGCCACTAGTTGTGTATCTTAACAGAAACATCGTTACTCTTGCCAGCGGTTTATTGACTTTGAAGCTGTGATTATACTGGTGACGAGATATTGGCTACCCTAAGAGAGTCACAGTGTTTCGTGCCAGTTGCTCACCCAAATACACATTTTTTTAGATACTGTTTCCAGTGTGCCTGAAGCGATACGCCACTAGTTGTGTATCTTAAGAGAAACATCGTTACTTTTGCCAGGGGTTTCTAGAAGTTGCTGATTTGATTCTGCTGGTGACGAGGCATTGGCTACCTCAAGAGAGTCATATAGATTCCTGCCAGTTCTTCACCCAAATACACATTTTTTAGAGACTCTTTCCAGTCTGCCTGATAGCTACGCCACTAGTTGTGTATCTTAAGAGTCATTGTAACTTTTGCCAGGGGTTTCTTGAAGTTGCTGATGTGATTATGCTGGTGACGAGGCATTGGCTACCGTATGAGTGTCATAGTGATTCCTGCTAGTTGCTCACCCAAATACACATTTTTTTGATACTTTCGCCAGTCTGCCTCAAGTGACAACCCACTAGCTGTGTATCTTATGAGAAGCTTCGTTACCTTTGCAAGCGGTTTCTTGAAGTTGGTGATGGGATTATGTTGGTGACGAGGCATTGGCTACCTTAAGAGAGTCATAGTGTTTCCTGCCAGTTGCTCACCCAAATACACATTTTCAGATACTGTGGCCAGTCTGCCTGAAGCGATACGCCACTAGTTGTGTATCTTAAGAGAAACATCGTAACTCTTGCCAGCGGTTTCTTGACTTTGAAGATGTGATTAAACTGGTGACGAGATATTTGCTACCCTAAGAGAGTCACAGTGTTTCGTGCCAGTGGCTCACGCAAATACACATTTTTTAGATACTGTTTCCAGTCTGCCTGAATCGATACGCCACTAGTTGTGTATCTTAAGAGAAACATCTTTACTTTTGAAAGGGGTTTCTAGAAGTTGCTGATTTGATTCTGCTCGTGACGAGGCATTGGCTACCTCAAGAGAGTCATAGAGATTCTTGCCAGTTCTTCACCCAAATGCACATTTTTTAGATACTCTTTCCAGTCTGCCTGATAGCTACGCCACTAGTTGTTTATCTTAAGAGTCATTGTAACTTTTGCCAGGGGTTTCTTGAAGTTGCTGATGTGATTATGCTGGTGACGAGGCATTGGCTACCCTATGAGTGTCATAGTGATTCCTGCTAGTTGCTCACACAAATACACATTTTTTTGATACTTTGGCCAGTCTGCCTCAAGTGACACCCCACTAGCTGTGTATGTTATGAGAAGCTTCGCTACCTTTGCAAGCGGTTTCTTGAAGTTGGTGATGGGATTATGTTGGTGACGAGGCATTGGCTACCGTATGAGTGTCATAGTGATTCCTGCTAGTTGCTCACCCAAATACACATTTTTTTGATACTTTCGCCAGTCTGCCTCAAGTGACAACCCACTAGCTGTGTATCTTATGAGAAGCTTCGTTACCTTTGCAAGCGGTTTCTTGAAGTTGGTGATGGGATTATGTTGGTGACGAGGCATTGGCTACCTTAAGAGAGTCATAGTGTTTCCTGCCAGTTGCTCACCCAAATACACATTTTCAGATACTGTGGCCAGTCTGCCTGAAGCGATACGCCACTAGTTGTGTATCTTAAGAGAAACATCGTAACTCTTGCCAGCGGTTTCTTGACTTTGAAGATGTGATTATACTGGTGACGAGATATTGGCTACCCTAAGAGAGTCACAGTGTTTCGTGCCAGTGGCTCACGCAAATACACATTTTTTAGATACTGTTTCCAGTGTGCCTGAAGCGATACGCCACTAGTTGTGTATCTTAAGAGAAACATCGCTACTTTTGAAAGGGGTTTCAAGAAGTTGCTGATTTGATTCTGCTGGTGACGAGGCATTGGCTACCTCAAGAGAGTCATAGAGATTCCTGCCAGTTCTTCACCCAAATACACATTTTTTAGATACTCTTTCCAGTCTGCCTGATAGCTACGCCACTAGTTGTGTATCTTAAGAGTCATTGTAACTTTTGCCAGGGGTTTCTTGAAGTTGCTGATGTGATTATGCTGGTGACGAGGCATTGGCTACCCTATGAGTGTCATAGTGATTCCTGCTAGTTGCTCACCCAAATACACATTTTTTTGATACTTTGGCCAGTCTGCCTCAAGTGACACCCCACTAGCTGTGTATGTTATGAGAAGCTTCGTTACCTTTGCAAGCGGTTTCTTGAAGTTGGTGATGGGATTATGTTGGTGACGAGGCATTGGCAACCTTAAGAGAGTCATAATACTTCCTGCCAGTTGCTCACCCAAATACACATTTTGAGATACTGTGGCCAGTCTGCCTGAAGCGATACGCCACTAGTTGTGTATCTTAAGAGAAACATCTTTACTTTTGAAAGGGGTTTCTAGAAGTTGCTGATTTGATTCTGCTCGTGACGAGGCATTGGCTACCTCAAGAGAGTCATAGAGATTCTTGCCAGTTCTTCACCCAAATGCACATTTTTTAGATACTCTTTCCAGTCTGCCTGATAGCTACGCCACTAGTTGTGTATCTTAAGAGTCATTGTAACTTTTGCCAGGGGTTTCTTGAAGTTGCTGATGTGATTATGCTGGTCACGAGGCATTTGCTACCCTATGAGTGTCATAGTGATTCCTCTAGTTGCTCACCCAAATACACATTTTTTTGATACTTTGGCCAGTCTGCCTCAAGTGACACCCCACTAGCTGTGTATCTTATGAGAAGCTTCGTTACCTTTGCAAGCGGTTTCTTGAAGTTGGTGATGGGATTATGTTGGTGACGAGGCATTGGCTACCTTACGAGAGTCATAATGCTTCCTGCCAGTTGCTCACCCAAATACACATTTTGAGATACTGTGGCCAGTCTGCCTGAAGCGATACGCCACTAGTTGTGTATCTTAACAGAAACATCGTTACTCTTGCCAGCGGTTTATTGACTTTGAAGCTGTGATTATACTGGTGACGAGATATTGGCTACCCTAAGAGAGTCACAGTGTTTCGTGCCAGTTGCTCACCCAAATACACATTTTTTTAGATACTGTTTCCAGTGTGCCTGAAGCGATACGCCACTAGTTGTGTATCTTAAGAGAAACATCGTTACTTTTGCCAGGGGTTTCTAGAAGTTGCTGATTTGATTCTGCTGGTGACGAGGCATTGGCTACCTCAAGAGAGTCATATAGATTCCTGCCAGTTCTTCACCCAAATACACATTTTTTAGAGACTCTTTCCAGTCTGCCTGATAGCTACGCCACTAGTTGTGTATCTTAAGAGTCATTGTAACTTTTGCCAGGGGTTTCTTGAAGTTGCTGATGTGATTATGCTGGTGACGAGGCATTGGCTACCCTATGAGTGTCATAGAGATTCCTGCTAGTTGCTCACCCAAATACACATTTTTTTGATACTTTGGCCAGTCTGCCTCAAGTGACACCCCACTAGCTGTGTATCTTATGAGAAGCTTCGTTACCTTTGCAAGCGGTTTCTTGAAGTTGGTGATGGGATTATGTTGGTGACGAGGCATTGGCTACCTTAAGAGAGTCATAGTGCTTCCTGCCAGTTGCTCACCCAAATACACATTTTGAGATACTGTGCCCAGTCTGCCTGAAGCGATACGCCACTAGTTGTGTATCTTAAGAGAAACATCGTTACTCTTGCCAGCGGTTTCTTGACTTTGAAGCTGTGATTATACTGGTGACGAGATATTGGCTACCCTAAGAGAGTCACAGTGTTTCGTGCCAGTTGCTCACCCAAATACACATGTTTTAGATACTGTTTCCAGTGTGCCTGAAGCGATACGCCACTAGTTGTGTATCTTATGAGAAACATCGTTACTTTTGAAAGGGGTTTCTAGAAGTTGCTGATTTGATTCTGCTGGTGACGAGGCATTGGCTACCTCAAGAGAGTCATAGAGATTCCTGCCAGTTCTTCACCCAAATACACATTTTTTAGATACTCTTTCCAGTCTGCCTGATAGCTACGCCACTAGTTGTGTATCTTAAGAGTCATTGTAACTTTTGCCAGGGGTTTCTTGATGTTGCTGATGTGATTATGCTGGTGACGAGGCATTGGCTACCCTATGAGTGTCATAGTGATTCCTGCTAGTTGCTCACCCAAATACACATTTTTTTGATACTTTGGCCAGTCTGCCTCAAGTGACACCCCACTAGCTGTGTATCTTATGAGAAGCTTCGTTACCTTTGCTAGCGATTTCTTGATGTTGGTGATGGGATTACGTTGGTGACGATGCATTGGCTTCCTTAAGAGAGTCATAGTGCTTCCTGCCAGTTGCTCACCCAAATACACATTTTGAGATACTGTGGCCAGTCTGCCTGAAGCGATACGCCACTAGTTGTGTATCTTAAGAGAAACATCGTTACTCTTGCCCGCGGTTTCTTGACTTTGAAGATGTGATTATACTGGTGACGAGATATTGGCCACCCTAAGAGAGTCACAGTGTTTCCTGCCAGTTGCTCATTAAAATACACATTTTTTAGATACTGTTTCCAGTCTGCCTGATAGCTACGCCACTAGTTGTTTATCTTAAGAGTCATTGTAACTTTTGCCAGGGGTTTCTTGAAGTTGCTGATGTGATTATGCTGGTGACGAGGCATTGGCTACCCTATGAGTGTCATAGTGATTCCTGCTAGTTGCTCACACAAATACACATTTTTTTGATACTTTGGCCAGTCTGCCTCAAGTGACACCCCACTAGCTGTGTATGTTATGAGAAGCTTCGCTACCTTTGCAAGCGGTTTCTTGAAGTTGGTGATGGGATTATGTTGGTGACGAGGCATTGGCTACCTTAAGAGAGTCATAATGCTTCCTGCCAGTTGCTCAACCAAATACACATTTTGAGATACTGTGGCCAGTCTGCCTGAAGCGATACGCCACTAGTTGTGTATCTTAAGAGAAACATCGTTACTCTTGCCAGCGTTTTCTTGACTTTGAAGCTGTGATTATACTGTTGACGAGATATTGGCTACCCTAAGAGAGTCACAGTGTTTCGTGCCAGTTGCTCACCCTAATACACATTTTTTAGATACTGTTTCCAGTGTGCCTGAAGCGATACGCCACTAGTTGTGTATCTTAAGAGAAACATCGTTACTTTTGCCAGGGGTTTCTAGAAGTTGCTGATTTGATTCTGCTGGTGACGAGGCATTGGCTACCTCAAGAGAGTCATAGAGATTCCTGCCAGTTCTTCACCCAAATACACATTTTTTAGATACTCTTTCCAGTCTGCCTGATAGCTACGCCACTAGTTGTGTATCTTAAGAGTCATTGTAACTTTTGCCAGGGGTTTCTTGAAGTTGCTGATGTGATTATGCTGGTGACGAGGCATTGGCTACCGTATGAGTGTCATAGTGATTCCTGCTAGTTGCTCACCCAAATACACATTTTTTTGATACTTTCGCCAGTCTGCCTCAAGTGACAACCCACTAGCTGTGTATCTTATGAGAAGCTTCGTTACCTTTGCAAGCGGTTTCTTGAAGTTGGTGATGGGATTATGTTGGTGACGAGGCATTGGCTACCTTAAGAGAGTCATAGTGTTTCCTGCCAGTTGCTCACCCAAATACACATTTTCAGATACTGTGGCCAGTCTGCCTGAAGCGATACGCCACTAGTTGTGTATCTTAAGAGAAACATCGTAACTCTTGCCAGCGGTTTCTTGACTTTGAAGATGTGTTTATACTGGTGACGAGATATTGGCTACCCTAAGAGAGTCACAGTGTTTCCTGCCAGTGGCTCACGCAAATACACATTTTTAGATACTGTTTCCAGTGTGCCTGAAGCGATACGCCACTAGTTGTGTATCTTAAGAGAAACATCGCTACTTTTGAAAGGGGTTTCTAGAAGTTGCTGATTTGATTCTGCTGGTGACGAGGCATTGGCTACCTCAAGAGAGTCATAGAGATTCCTGCCAGTTCTTCACCCAAATACACATTTTTTAGATACTCTTTCCAGTCTGCCTGATAGCTACGCCACTAGTTGTGTATCTTAAGAGTCATTGTAACTTTTGCCAGGGGTTTCTTGAAGTTGCTGATGTGATTATGCTGGTGACGAGGCATTGGCTACCCTATGAGTGTCATAGTGATTCCTGCTAGTTGCTCACCCAAATACACATTTTTTTGATACTATGGCCAGTCTGCCTCAAGTGACACCCCACTAGCTGTGTATGTTATGAGAAGCTTCGTTACCTTTGCAAGCGGTTTCTTGAAGTTGGTGATGGGATAATGTTGGTGACGAGGCATTGGCAACCTTAAGAGAGTCATAATGCTTCCTGCCAGTTGCTCACCCAAATACACATTTTGAGATACTGTGGCCAGTCTGCCTGAAGCGATACGCCACTAGTTGTGTATCTTAAGAGAAACATCTTTACTTTTGAAAGGGGTTTCTAGAAGTTGCTGATTTGATTCTGCTGGTGACGAGGCATTGGCTACCTCAAGAGAGTCATAGAGATTCCTGCCATTTCTTCACCCAAATGCACATTTTTTAGATACTCTTTCCAGTCTGCCTGATAGCTACGCCACTAGTTGTGTATCTTAAGAGTCATTGTAACTTTTGCCAGGGGTTTCTTGAAGTTGCTGATGTGATTATGCTGGTCACGAGGCATTTGCTACCCTATGAGTGTCATAGTGATTCCTCTAGTAGCTCACCCAAATACACATTTTTTTGATACTTTGGCCAGACTGCCTCAAGTGACACCCCACTAGCTGTGTATCTTATGAGAAGCTTCGTTACCTTTGCAAGCGGTTTCTTGAAGTTGGTGATGGGATTATGTTGGTGACGAGGCATTGGCTACCTTACGAGAGTCATAATGCTTCCTGCCAGTTGCTCACCCAAATACACATTTTGAGATACTGTGGCCAGTCTGCCTGAAGCGATACGCCACTAGTTGTGTATCTTAACAGAAACATCGTTACTCTTGCCAGCGGTTTCTTGACTTTGAAGCTGTGATTATACTGGTGACGAGATATTGGCTACCCTAAGAGAGTCACAGTGTTTCGTGCCAGTTGCTCACCCAAATACACATTTTTTTAGATACTGTTTCCAGTGTGCCTGAAGCGATACGCCACTAGTTGTGTATCTTAAGAGAAACATCGTTACTTTTGCCAGGGGTTTCTAGAAGTTGCTGATTTGATTCTGCTGGTGACGAGGCATTGGCTACCTCAAGAGAGTCATATAGATTCCTGCCAGTTCTTCACCCAAATACACATTTTTTAGAGACTCTTTCCAGTCTGCCTGATAGCTACGCCACTAGTTGTGTATCTTAAGAGTCATTGTAACTTTTGCCAGGGGTTTCTTGAAGTTTCTGATGTGATTATGCTGGTGACGAGGCATTGGCTACCCTATGAGTGTCATAGTGATTCCTGCTAGTTGCTCACCCAAATACACATTTTTTTGATACTTTGGCCAGTCTGCCTCAAGTGACACCCCACTAGCTGTGTATCTTATGAGAAGCTTCGTTACCTTTGCAAGCGGTTTCTTGAAGTTGGTGATGGGATTATGTTGGTGACGAGGCATTGACTACCTTAAGAGAGTCATAGTGCTTCCTGCCAGTTGTTCACCCAAATACACATTTTGAGATACTGTGGCCAGTCTGCCTGAAGCGATACGCCACTAGTTGTGTATCTTAAGAGAAACATCTTTACTTTTGCCAGGGGTTTCTAGAGGTTGCTGATTTGATTCTGCTGGTGAAGAGGCCTTGGCTACCTCAAGAGAGTCATAGAGATACCTGACAGTTCTTCACCCAAATACACATTTTTAGATACTCTTTCCAGTCTGCCTGATAGCTACGCCTCTAATTGTGTATCTTAAGAGTCATTGTAACTTTTGCCAGGGGTTTCTTGAAGTTGCTGATGTGATTATGCTGGTGACGAGGCATTGGCTACCCTATGAGTGTCATAGTGATTCCTGCCAGTTGCTCACCCAAATACACATTTTTTTGATACTTTCGCCAGTCTGCCTCAAGTGACAACCCACTAGCTGTGTATCTTATGAGAAGCTTCGTTACCTTTGCAAGCGGTTTCATGAAGTTGGTGATGGGATTATGCTGGTGACGAGGCATTGGTTACCCTATGAGTGTCATAGTGATTACTGCTAGTTGCTCACCCAAATACACATTTTTTTGATACTTTGGCTAGTCTGCCTCAAGTGACACCCCACTAGCTGTGTATCTTATGAGAAGCTTCGTTACCTTTGCAAGCGGTTTCTTGAAGTTGGTGATGGGATTATGTTGGTGACGAGGCATTGGCTACCTTAAGAGAGTCATAGTGCTTCCTGCCAGTTGCTCACCCAAATACACATTTTGAGATACTGTGGCCAGTGTGCCTGAAGCGATACGCCACTAGTTGTGTATCTTAAGAGAAACATCGTTACTCTTGCCAGCGGTTTCTTGACTTTGAAGCTTTGATTATACTGGTGATGAGATATTGGCTACCCTAAGAGAGTCACAGTGTTTCGTGCCAGTTGCTCCCCCAAATACACATTTTTTAGATACTGTTTCCAGTGTGCCTGAAGCGATACGCCACTAGTTGTGTATCTTAAGAGAAACATCGTTACTTTTGCCAGGGGTTTCTAGAAGTTGCTGATTTGATTCTGCTGGTGACGAGGCATTGGCTACCTCAAGAGAGTCATAGAGATTCCTTCCAGTTCTGCACCCAAATAAACATTTTTTAGATACTCTTTCCAGTCTGCCTGATAGCTACGCCACTAGTTGTGTATCTTAAGAGTCATTGTAACTTTTGCCAGGGGTTTCTTGAAGTTGCTGATGTGATTATGCTGGTGACGAGGCATTGGTTACCCTATGAGTGTCATAGTGATTCCTGCTAGTTGCTCACCCAAATACACATTTTTTTGATACTTTGGCCAGTCTGCCTCAAGTGACACCCCACTAGCTGTGTATCTTATGAGAAGCTTCGTTACCTTTGGAAGCGGTTTCTTGAAGTTGGTGATGGGATTATGTTGGTGACGAGGCATTGGCTACCTTAAGAGAGTCATAATGCTTCCTGCCAGTTGCTCACCCAAATACACATTTTGAGATACTGTGGCCAGTCTGCCTGAAGCGATACGCCACTAGTTGTGTATCTTAAGAGAAACATCTTTACTTTTGAAAGGGGTTTCTAGAAGTTGCTGATTTGATTCTGCTGGTGACGAGGCATTGGCTACCTCAAGAGAGTCATAGAGATTCCTGCCAGTTCTTCACCCAAATGCACATTTTTTAGATACTCTTTCCAGTCTGCCTGATAGCTACGCCACTAGTTGTGTATCTTAAGAGTCATTGTAACTTTTGCCAGGGGTTTCTTGAAGTTGCTGATGTGATTATGCTGGTCACGAGGCATTTGCTACCCTATGAGTGTCATAGTGATTCCTGCTAGTTGCTCACCCAAATACACATTTTTTTGATACTATGGCCAGTCTGCCTCAAGTGACACCCCACTAGCTGTGTATGTTATGAGAAGCTTCGTTACCTTTGCAAGCGGTTTCTTGAAGTTGGTGATGGGATAATGTTGGTGACGAGGCATTGGCAACCTTAAGAGAGTCATAATGCTTCCTGCCAGTTGCTCACCCAAATACACATTTTGAGATACTGTGGCCAGTCTGCCTGAAGCGATACGCCACTAGTTGTGTATCTTAAGAGAAACATCTTTACTTTTGAAAGGGGTTTCTAGAAGTTGCTGATTTGATTCTGCTGGTGACGAGGCATTGGCTACCTCAAGAGAGTCATAGAGATTCCTGCCAGTTCTTCACCCAAATGCACATTTTTTAGATACTCTTTCCAGTCTGCCTGATAGCTACGCCACTAGTTGTGTATCTTAAGAGTCATTGTAACTTTTGCCAGGGGTTTCTTGAAGTTGCTGATGTGATTATGCTGGTCACGAGGCATTTGCTACCCTATGAGTGTCATAGTGATTCCTCTAGTTGCTCACCCAAATACACATTTTTTTGATACTTTGGCCAGACTGCCTCAAGTGACACCCCACTAGCTGTGTATCTTATGAGAAGCTTCGTTACCTTTGCAAGCGGTTTCTTGAAGTTGGTGATGGGATTATGTTGGTGACGAGGCATTGGCTACCTTACGAGAGTCATAATGCTTCCTGCCAGTTGCTCACCCAAATACACATTTTGAGATACTGTGGCCAGTCTGCCTGAAGCGATACGCCACTAGTTGTGTATCTTAACAGAAACATCGTTACTCTTGCCAGCGGTTTCTTGACTTTGAAGCTGTGATTATACTGGTGACGAGATATTGGCTACCCTAAGAGAGTCACAGTGTTTCGTGCCAGTTGCTCACCCAAATACACATTTTTTTAGATACTGTTTCCAGTGTGCCTGAAGCGATACGCCACTAGTTGTGTATCTTAAGAGAAACATCGTTACTTTTGCCAGGGGTTTCTAGAAGTTGCTGATTTGATTCTGCTGGTGACGAGGCATTGGCTACCTCAAGAGAGTCATATAGATTCCTGCCAGTTCTTCACCCAAATACACATTTTTTAGAGACTCTTTCCAGTCTGCCTGATAGCTACGCCACTAGTTGTGTATCTTAAGAGTCATTGTAACTTTTGCCAGGGGTTTCTTGAAGTTTCTGATGTGATTATGCTGGTGACGAGGCATTGGCTACCCTATGAGTGTCATAGTGATTCCTGCTAGTTGCTCACCCAAATACACATTTTTTTGATACTTTGGCCAGTCTGCCTCAAGTGACACCCCACTAGCTGTGTATCTTATGAGAAGCTTCGTTACCTTTGCAAGCGGTTTCTTGAAGTTGGTGATGGGATTATGTTGGTGACGAGGCATTGACTACCTTAAGAGAGTCATAGTGCTTCCTGCCAGTTGTTCACCCAAATACACATTTTGAGATACTGTGGCCAGTCTGCCTGAAGCGATACGCCACTAGTTGTGTATCTTAAGAGAAACATCTTTACTTTTGAAAGGGGTTTCTAGAAGTTGCTGATTTGATTCTGCTGGTGACGAGGCATTGGCTACCTCAAGAGAGTCATAGAGATTCCTGCCAGTTCTTCACCCAAATGCACATTTTTTAGATACTCTTTCCAGTCTGCCTGATAGCTACGCCACTAGTTGTGTATCTTAAGAGTCATTGTAACTTTTGCCAGGGGTTTCTTGAAGTTGCTGATGTGATTATGCTGGTCACGAGGCATTTGCTACCCTATGAGTGTCATAGTTATTCCTGCTAGTTGCTCACCCAAATACACATTTTTTTGATACTATGGCCAGTCTGCCTCAAGTGACACCCCACTAGCTGTGTATGTTATGAGAAGCTTCGTTACCTTTGCAAGCGGTTTCTTGAAGTTGGTGATGGGATAATGTTGGTGACGAGGCATTGGCAACCTTAAGAGAGTCATAATGCTTCCTGCCAGTTGCTCACCCAAATACACATTTTGAGATACTGTGGCCAGTCTGCCTGAAGCGATACGCCACTAGTTGTGTATCTTAAGAGAAACATCTTTACTTTTGAAAGGGGTTTCTAGAAGTTGCTGATTTGATTCTGCTGGTGACGAGGCATTGGCTACCTCAAGAGAGTCATAGAGATTCCTGCCAGTTCTTCACCCAAATGCACATTTTTTAGATACTCTTTCCAGTCTGCCTGATAGCTACGCCACTAGTTGTGTATCTTAAGAGTCATTGTAACTTTTGCCAGGGGTTTCTTGAAGTTGCTGATGTGATTATGCTGGTCACGAGGCATTTGCTACCCTATGAGTGTCATAGTGATTCCTCTAGTTGCTCACCCAAATACACATTTTTTTGATACTTTGGCCAGACTGCCTCAAGTGACACCCCACTAGCTGTGTATCTTATGAGAAGCTTCGTTACCTTTGCAAGCGGTTTCTTGAAGTTGGTGATGGGATTATGTTGGTGACGAGGCATTGGCTACCTTACGAGAGTCATAATGCTTCCTGCCAGTTGCTCACCCAAATACACATTTTGAGATACTGTGGCCAGTCTGCCTGAAGCGATACGCCACTAGTTGTGTATCTTAACAGAAACATCGTTACTCTTGCCAGCGGTTTCTTGACTTTGAAGCTGTGATTATACTGGTGACGAGATATTGGCTACCCTAAGAGAGTCACAGTGTTTCGTGCCAGTTGCTCACCCAAATACACATTTTTTTAGATACTGTTTCCAGTGTGCCTGAAGCGATACGCCACTAGTTGTGTATCTTAAGAGAAACATCGTTACTTTTGCCAGGGGTTTCTAGAAGTTGCTGATTTGATTCTGCTGGTGACGAGGCATTGGCTACCTCAAGAGAGTCATATAGATTCCTGCCAGTTCTTCACCCAAATACACATTTTTTAGAGACTCTTTCCAGTCTGCCTGATAGCTACGCCACTAGTTGTGTATCTTAAGAGTCATTGTAACTTTTGCCAGGGGTTTCTTGAAGTTTCTGATGTGATTATGCTGGTGACGAGGCATTGGCTACCCTATGAGTGTCATAGTGATTCCTGCTAGTTGCTCACCCAAATACACATTTTTTTGATACTTTGGCCAGTCTGCCTCAAGTGACACCCCACTAGCTGTGTATCTTATGAGAAGCTTCGTTACCTTTGCAAGCGGTTTCTTGAAGTTGGTGATGGGATTATGTTGGTGACGAGGCATTGACTACCTTAAGAGAGTCATAGTGCTTCCTGCCAGTTGTTCACCCAAATACACATTTTGAGATACTGTGGCCAGTCTGCCTGAAGCGATACGCCACTAGTTGTGTATCTTAAGAGAAACATCTTTACTTTTGCCAGGGGTTTCTAGAAGTTGCTGATTTGATTCTGCTGGTGAAGAGGCCTTGGCTACCTCAAGAGAGTCATAGAGATACCTGCCAGTTCTTCACCCAAATACACATTTTTAGATACTCTTTCCAGTCTGCCTGATAGCTACGCCTCTAATTGTGTATCTTAAGAGTCATTGTAACTTTTGCCAGGGGTTTCTTGAAGTTGCTGATGTGATTATGCTGGTGACGAGGCATTGGCTACCCTATGAGTGTCATAGTGATTCCTGCCAGTTGCTCACCCAAATACACATTTTTTTGATACTTTCGCCAGTCTGCCTCAAGTGACAACCCACTAGCTGTGTATCTTATGAGAAGCTTCGTTACCTTTGCAAGCGGTTTCATGAAGTTGGTGATGGGATTATGCTGGTGACGAGGCATTGGTTACCCTATGAGTGTCATAGTGATTCCTGCTAGTTGCTCACCCAAATACACATTTTTTTGATACTTTGGCTAGTCTGCCTCAAGTGACACCCCACTAGCTGTGTATCTTATGAGAAGCTTCGTTACCTTTGCAAGCGGTTTCTTGAAGTTGGTGATGGGATTATGTTGGTGACGAGGCATTGGCTACCTTAAGAGAGTCATAGTGCTTCCTGCCAGTTGCTCACCCAAATACACATTTTGAGATACTGTGGCCAGTGTGCCTGAAGCGATACGCCACTAGTTGTGTATCTTAAGAGAAACATCGTTACTCTTGCCAGCGGTTTCTTGACTTTGAAGCTTTGATTATACTGGTGATGAGATATTGGCTACCCTAAGAGAGTCACAGTGTTTCGTGCCAGTTGCTCCCCCAAATACACATTTCTTAGATACTGTTTCCAGTGTGCCTGAAGCGATACGCCACTAGTTGTGTATCTTAAGAGAAACATCGTTACTTTTGCCAGGGGTTTCTAGAAGTTGCTGATTTGATTCTGCTGGTGACGAGGCATTGGCTACCTCAAGAGAGTCATAGAGATTCCTTCCAGTTCTGCACCCAAATAAACATTTTTTAGATACTCTTTCCAGTCTGCCTGATAGCTACGCCACTAGTTGTGTATCTTAAGAGTCATTGTAACTTTTGCCAGGGGTTTCTTGAAGTTGCTGATGTGATTATGCTGGTGACGAGGCATTGGTTACCCTATGAGTGTCATAGTGATTCCTGCTAGTTGCTCACCCAAATACACATTTTTTTGATACTTTGGCCAGTCTGCCTCAAGTGACACCCCACTAGCTGTGTATCTTATGAGAAGCTTCGTTACCTTTGGCAGCGGTTTCTTGAAGTTGGTGATGGGATTATGTTGGTGACGAGGCATTGGCTACCTTAAGAGAGTCATAATGCTTCCTGCCAGTTGCTCACCCAAATACACATTTTGAGATACTGTGGCCAGTCTGCCTGAAGCGATACGCCACTAGTTGTGTATCTTAAGAGAAACATCGTTACTCTTGCTAGCGGTTTCTTGACTTTGAAGCTGTGATTATACTGTTGACGAGATATTGGCTACCCTAAGAGAGTCACAGTGTTTCGTGCCAGTTGCTCACCCTAATACACATTTTTTAGATACTGTTTCCAGTGTGCCTGAAGCGATACGCCACTAGTTGTGTATCTTAAGAGAAACATCGTTACTTTTGCCAGGGGTTTCTAGAAGTTGCTGATTTGATTCTGCTGGTGACGAGGCATTGGCTACCTCAAGAGAGTCATAGAGATTCCTGCCAGTTCTTCACCCAAATACACATTTTTTAGATACTCTTTCCAGTCTGCCTGATAGCTACCACACTAGTTGTGTATCTTAAGAGTCATTGTAACTTTTGCCAGGGGTTTCTTAAAGTTGCTGATGTGATTATGCTGGTGACGAGGCATTGGCTACCCTATGAGTGTCATAGTGATTCCTGCTAGTTGCTCACCCAAATACACATTTTTTGATACTTTGGCCAGTCTGCCTCAAGTGACACCCCACTAGCTGTGTATCTTATGAGAAGCTTCGTTACCTTTGCAAGCGGTTTCTTGAAGTTGGTGATGTGATTATGTTGGTGATGAGGCATTGGCTACCTTAAGAGAGTCATAGTGCTTTCTGCCAGTTGCTCACCCAAATACACATTTTGAGATACTGTGGCCAGTCTGCCTGAAGCGATACGCCACTAGTTGTGTATCTTAAGAGAAACATAGTTACTCTTGCCAGCGGTTTCTTGACTTTGAAGCTGTGATTATACTGGTGACGAGATATTGGCTACCCTAAGAGAGTCACAGTGTTTCGTGCCAGTTGCTCCCCCAAATACACATTTTTTAGATACTGTTTCCAGTGTGCCTGAAGCGATACGCCACTAGTTGTGTATCTTAAGAGAAACATCGTTACTTTTGCCAGGGGTTTCTAGAAGTTGCTGATTTGATTCTGCTGGTGACGAGGCTTTGGCTACCTCAAGAGAGTCATAGAGATTCCTGCCAGTTCTTCACCCAAATACACATTTTTTAGATACTCTTTCCAGTCTGCCTGATAGCTACGCCACTAGTTGTGTATCTTAAGAGTCATTGTAACTTTTGCCAGGGGTTTCTTGAAGTTGCTGATGTGATTATGCTGGTGACGAGGCATTGGTTACCCTATGAGTGTCATAGTGATTCCTGTTTGTTGCTCACCCAAATACACATTTTTTTGATACTTTGGCCAGTCTGCCTCAAGTGACACCCCACTAGCTGTGTATCTTATGAGAAGCTTCGTTACCTTTGCAAGCGGTTTCTTGAAGTTGGTGATGGGATTATGTTGGTGACGAGGCATTGGCTACCTTAAGAGAGTCATAATGCTTCCTGCCAGTTGCTCACCCAAATACACATTTTGAGATACTGTGGCCAGTCTGCCTGAAGCGATACGCCACTAGTTGTGTATCTTAAGAGAAACATCGTTACTCTTGCCAGCGGTTTCTTGACTTTGACGCTGTGATTATACTGTTGACGAGATATTGGCTACCCTAAGAGAGTCACAGTGTTTCGTGCCAGTTGCTCACCGTAATACACATTTTTTAGATACTGTTTCCAGTGTGCTTGAAGCGATACGCCACTAGTTGTGTATCTTAAGAGATAAATCGTTACTTTTGCCAGGGGTTTCTAGAAGTTGCTGATTTGATTCTGCTGGTGACGAGGCATTGGCTACCTCAAGAGAGTCATAGAGATTCCTGCCAGTTCTTCACCCAAATACACATTTTTTGATACTCTTTCCAGTCTGCCTGATAGCTACGCCACTAGTTGTGTATCTTAAGAGTCATTGTAACTTTTGCCAGGGGTTTCTTGAAGTTGCTGATGTGATTATGCTGGTGACGAGGAATTGGTTACCCTATGAGTGTCATAGTGATTCCTGCTAGTTGCTCACCCAAATACACATTTTTTTGATACTTTGGCCAGTCTGCCTCAAGTGACACCCCACTAGCTGTGTATCTTATGAGAAGCTTCGTTACCTTTGCAAGCGGTTTCTTGAAGTTGGTGATGGGATTATGTTGGTGACGAGGCATTGTCTACCTTAAGAGAGTCATAATGCTTCCTGCCAGTTGCTCACCCAAATACACATTTTGAGATACTGTGGCCAGTCTGCCTGAAGCGATACGCCACTAGTTGTGTATCTTAAGAGAAACATCGTTACTCTTGCCAGCGGTTTCTTGACTTTGAAGCTGTGATTATACTGTTGACGAGATATTGGATACCCTAAGAGAGTCACAGTGTTTCGTGCCAGTTGCTCACCCTAATACACATTTTTTAGATACTGTTTCCAGTGTGCCTGAAGCGATACGCCACTAGTTGTGTATCTTAAGAGAAACATCGTTACTTTTGCCAGGGGTTTCTAGAAGTTGCTGATTTGATTCTGCTGGTGACGAGGCATTGGCTACCTCAAGAGAGTCATAGAGATTCCTGTCAGATCTTCACCCAAATACACAATTTTTAGATACTCTTTCCAGTCTGCCTGATAGCTACGCCACTAGTTGTGTATCTTAAGAGTCATTGTAACTTTTGCCAGGGGTTTCTTGAAGTTGCTGATGTGATTATGCTGGTGACGAGGCATTGGCTACCCTATGAGTGTCATAGTGATTCCTGCTAGTTGCTCACCCAAATACACATTTTTTTGATACTTTGGCGAGTCTGCCTCAAGTGACACCCCACTAGCTGTGTATCTTATGAGAAGCTTCGTTACCTTTGCAAGCGGTTTCTTGAAGTTGGTGATGGGATTATGTTGGTGACGAGGCATTTGCACCTTAAGAGAGTCATAGTGCTTCCTGCCAGTTGCTCACCCAAATACACAATTTGAGATACTGTGGCTAGTCTGCCTGAAGCGATACGCCACTAGTTGTGTATCTTAAGAGAAACATCGTTACTCTTGCCATCGGTTTCTTGACTTTGAAGCTGTGATTATACTGGTGACGAAATATTGGCTACCCTAAGAGAGTCACAGGGTTTCGTGCCAGTTGCTCCCCCAAATACACATTTTTTAGATACTGTTTCCAGTGTGCCTGAAGCGATACGCCACTAGTTGTGTATCTTAAGAGAAACATCGTTACTCTTGCCAGCGGTTTCTTGACTTTGAAGATGTGATTATACTGGTGACGAGATATTGGCTACCCTAAGAGAGTCACAGTGTTTCCTGCCAGTTGCTCATCCAAATACACATTTTTTAGATACTCTTTCCAGTCTGCCTGATAGCTACGCCACTAGTTGTGTATCTTAAGAGTCATTGTAACTTTTGCCAGGGGTTTCTTGAAGTTGCTGATGTGATTATGCTGGTGACGAGGCATTGGCTACCCTATGAGTGTCATAGTGATTCCTGCTAGTTGCTCACCCAAATACACATTTTTTTTGATACTTTGGCCAGTCTGCCTCAAGTGACACCCCACTAGCTGTGTATCTTATGAGAAGCTTCGTTACCTTTGCAAGCGGTTTCTTGAAGATGGTAATGTGATTATGTTGGTGACGAGGCATTGGCTACCTTAAGAGAGTCATAGTGCTTTCTGCCAGTTGCTCACCCAAATACACATTTTGAGATACTGTGGCCAGTCTGCCTGAAGCGATACGCCACTAGTTGTGTATCTTAAGAGAAACATCGTTACTCTTGCCAGCGGTTTCTTGACTTTGAAGCTGTGATTATACTGGTGACGAGATATTGGCTACCCTAAGAGAGTCACAGTGTTTCCTGCCAGTTGCTCATCCAAATACACATTTTTTAGAT
This sequence comes from Schistocerca nitens, assembly GCF_023898315.1. NCBI lineage: Eukaryota > Metazoa > Arthropoda > Insecta > Orthoptera > Acrididae > Schistocerca > Schistocerca nitens. The sequence continues at coordinate 120,485,580 of NC_064616.1, forward strand.
ACTCTTTCCAGTCTGCCTGATAGCTACGCCACTAGTTGTGTATCTTAAGAGTCATTGTAACTTTTGCCAGGGGTTTCTTGAAGTTGCTGATGTGATTATGCTGGTGACGAGGCATTGGCTACCCTATGAGTGTCATAGTGATTCCTGCTAGTTGCTCACCCAAATACACATTTTTTTGATACTTTGGCCAGTCTGCCTCAAGTGGCACCCCACTAGCTGTGTATCTTATGAGAAGCTTCGTTACCTTTGCAAGCGGTTTCTTGAAGTTGGTAATGTGATTATGTTGGTGACGAGGCATTGGCTACCTTAAGAGAGTCATAGTGCTTTCTGCCAGTTGCTCACCCAAATACACATTTTGAGATACTGTGGCCAGTCTGCCTGAAGCGATACGCCACTAGTTGTGTATCTTAAGAGAAACATCGTTACTCTTGCCAGCGGTTTCTTGACTTTGAAGCTGTGATTATACTGGTGACGAGATATTGGCTACCCTGAGAGAGTCACAGTGTTTCGTGCCAGTTGCTCACCCAAATACACATTTTTTAGATACTGTTTCCAGTGTGCCTGAAGCGATACGCCACTAGTTGTGTATCTTAAGAGAAACATCTTTACTTTTTGCCAGGGGTTTCTAGAAGTTGCTGATTTGATTCTGCTGGTGACGAGGCATTGGCTACCTACAGAGAGTCATAGAGATTCCTGCCAGTTCTTCACCCAAATACACATTTTTTAGATACTCTTTCCAGTCTGCCTGATAGCCACGCCAGTAGTTGTGTATCTTAAGAGTCATTGTAACTTTTGCCAGGGGTTTCTTGAAGTTGCTGATGTGATTATGCTGGTGACGAGGCATTGGCTACCCTATGAGTGTCATAGTGATTCCTGGTAGTTGCTCACACAAATACACATTTTTTTGATACTTTGGCCAGTCTGCCTCAAGTGACACCCCACTAGCTGTGTATCTTATGAGAAGCTTCGTTACCTTTGCAAGCGGTTTCTTGAAGTTGGTGATGGGATTATGTTGGTGACGAGGCATTGGCTACCTTAAGAGAGTCATAGTGCTCCCTGCCAGTTGCTCACCCAAATACACATTTTTAGATATTGTGGCCAGTCTGCCTGAAGCGATATGCCACTAGTTGTTTATCTTAAGAGAAACAACGATACTCTTGAGAGCGGTTTCTTGACTTTGAAGATGTGATTATACTGCTGACGAGATATTGGCTACCCTAAGAGAGTCACAGTGTTTCGTGCCAGTTTCTCACCCAAATACACATTTTTTAGATACTGTTTCCAGTGTGCCTGAAGCGATACGCCACTAGTTGTGTATCTTAAGAGAAACATCGTTACTTTTGCCAGGGGTTTCTAGAAGTTGCTGATTTGATTCTGCTGGTGACGAGGCATTGGCTACCTCAAGAGAGTCATAGAGATTCCTGCCAGTTCTTCACCCAAATACACATTTTTTAGATACTCTTTCCAGTCTGCCTGATAGCTACGCCACTAGTTGTGTATCTTAATAGTCATTGTAACTTTTGCCAGGGGTTTCTTGAAGTTGCTGATGTGATTATGCTGGTGACGAGGCATCGGTTACCCTATGAGTGTCATAGTGATTCCTGCTAGTTGCTCACGCAAATACACATTTTTTTGATACTTTGGCCAGTCTGCCTCAAGTGACACCCCACTAGCTGTGTATCTTATGAGAAGCTTTGTTAACTTTGCAAGCGGTTTCTTGAAGTTGGTGATGGGATTATGTTGGTGACGAGGCATTGGCTACCTTAAGAGACTCATAGTGCTTCCTGCCAGTTGCTCACCCAAATACAGATTTTGAGATACTGTGGCCAGTTTGCCTGAAGCGATACGCCACTAGTTGTGTATCTTAAGAGAAACATCGTTACTCTTGCCAGCGGTTTCTTGACTTTGAAGATGTGATTATACTGGTGACGAGATATTGGCTACCCTAAGAGAGTCACAGTGTTTCCTGCCAGTTGCTCATCCAAATACACATTTTTTAGATACTCTTTCCAGTCTGCCTGATAGCTACGCCACTAGTTGTGTATCTTAAGAGTCATTGTAACTTTTGCCAGGGGTTTCTTGAAGTTGCTGATGTGATTATGCTGGTGACGAGGCATTGGCTACCCTATGAGTGTCATAGTGATTCCTGCTAGTTGCTCACCCAAATGGACATTTTTGTGATACTTTGGCCAGTCTGCCTCAAGTGACACCCCACTAGCTGTGTATCTTATGAGAAGCTTCGTTACCTTTGCAAGCGGTTTCTTGAAGTTGGTGATGGGATTATGTTGGTGACGAGGCATTGGCTACCTTAAGAGAGTCATAGTGCTTCCTGCCAGTTGCTCACCCAAATACACATTTTTAGATACTGTGGCCAGTCTGCCTGAAGCGATATGCCACAAGTTGTGAATCTTAAGAGAAACATCGTTACTCTTGCCAGCGGTTTCTTGACTTTGAAGATGTGATTATACTGGTGACGAGATATTGGCTACCCTAAGAGAGTCACAGTGTTTCGTGCCAGTTGCTCACCCAAATACACATTTTTTAGATACAGTTTCCAGTGTGCCTGAAGCGATACGCCACTAGTTGTGTATCTTAAGAGAAACATCGTTACTTTTGCCAGGGGTTTCTAGAAGTTGCTGATTTGATTCTGCTGGTGACGAGGCATTGGCTACCTCAAGAGAGTCATAGAGATTCCTGCAAGTTCTTCACCCAAATACACATTTTTAGATACTCTTTCCAGTCTGCCTGATAGCTACGCCACTAGTTGTGTATCTTAAGAGTCATTGCAACTTTTGCCAGGGGTTTCTTGAAGTTGCTGATGTGATTATGCTGGTGACGAGGCATTGGCTACCCTATGAGTGTGATAGTGATTCCTGCTAGTTGCTCACCCAAATACACATTATTTTGATACTTTGGCCAGTCTGCCTCAAGTGACACCCCACTAGCTGTGTATCTTATGAGAAGCTTCGTTACCTTTGCAAGCGGTTTCTTGAAGTTGGTGATGGGTTTATGTTGGTGACGAGGCATTGGCTACCTTAAGAGAGTCATAGTGCTTCCTGCCAGTCGCTCACCCAAATACACATTTTTTAGATACTGTTTCCAGTGTGCCTGAAGCGATACGCCACTAGTTGTGTATCTTAAGAGAAACATCGTTACTCTTGCCAGCGGTTTCTTGACTTTGAAGATGTGATTATACTGGTGACGAGATATTGGCTACCCTAAGAGAGTCACAGTGTTTCCTGCCAGTTGCTCATCCAAATACACATTTTTTAGATACTCTTTCCAGTCTGCCTGATAGCTACGCCACTACTTGTGTATCTTAAGAGTCATTGTAACTTTTGCCAGGGGTTTCTTGAAGTTGCTGATGTGATTATGCTAGTGACGAGGCATTGGCTACCCTATGAGTGTCATAGTGATTCCTGCTAGTTGCTCACCCAAATACACATTTTTTTGATACTTTGGCCAGTCTGCCTCAAGTGACACCCCACTAGCTGTGTATCTTATGAGAAGCTTCGTTACCTTTGCAAGCGGTTTCTTGAAGTTGGTGATGTGATTATGTTGGTGACGAGGCATTTGCTACCTTAAGAGAGTCATAGTGCTTTCTGCCAGTTGCTCACCCAAATACACATTTTGAGATACTGTGGCCAGTCTGCCTGATGCGATACGCCACTAGTTGTGTATCTTAAGAGAAACATCGTTACTCTTGCCAGCGGTTTCTGACTTTGAAGATGTGATTATACTGGTGACGAGATATTGGCTACCCTAAGAGAGTCACAGTGTTTCGTGCCAGTTGCTCACCCAAATACACATTTTTTAGATGCTGTTTCCAGTGTGCCTGAAGCGATACGCCACTAGTTGTGTAACTTAAGAGAAACATCGTTACTTTCGCCAGGGGTTTCTAGAAGTTGATGATTTGATTCTGCTGGTGACGAGGCATTGGCTACCTCAAGAGAGTCATAGAGATTCCTGCCAGTTCTTCACCCAAATACACATTTTTTAGATACTCTTTCCAGTCTGCCTGATAGCTACGCCACTAGTTGTGTATCTTAAGAGTCATTGTAACTTTTGCCAGGGGTTTCTTGAAGTTGCTGATGTGATTATGCTGGTGACGAGGCATTGGCTACCCTATGAGTGTCATAGTGATTCCTGTTAGTTGCTCACCCAAATACACATTTTTTTGATACTTTGGCCAATCTGCCTCAAGTGACACCCCACTAGCTGTGTATCTTATGAGAAGCTTCGTTACATTTGCAAGCGGTTTCTTGAAGTGGGTGATGTGATTATGTTGGTGACGAGGCATTGGCTACCTTAAGAGAGTCATAGTGCTTCCTGCCAGTTGCTCACCCAAATACACATTTTTTGATACTGTGGCCAGTCTGCCTGAAGCGATATGCCACAAGTTGTGTATCTTAAGAGAAACATCGTTACTCTTGCCAGCGGTTTCTTGACTTTGAAGATGTGATTATACTGGTGACGAGATATTGGCTACCCTAAGAGAGTCACAGTGTTTCGTGCCAGTTGCTCACCCAAATACACATTTTTTAGATACTGTTTCCAGTGTGCCAGAAAGCGATACGCCACTAGTTGTGTATCTTAAGAGAAACATCGTTACTTTTGCCAGGGGTTTCTAGAAGTTGCTGATTTGATTCTGCTGGTGACGAGGCACTGGCTACCTCAAGAGAGTCATAGAGATTCCTGCCAGTTCTTCACCCAAATACACATTTTTTAGATACTCTTTCCAGTCTGCCTGATAGCTACGCCACTAGTTGTGTATCTTAAGAGTCATTGTAACTTTTGCCAAGGGTTTCTTGAAGTTGCTGATGTGATTATGCTGGTGACGAGGCATTGGCTACCCTATGAGTGTCATAGTGATTCCTGATAGTTGCTCACCCAAATCCACATTTTTTTGATACTTTGGCCAGTCTGCCTCAAGTGACACCCCACTAGCTGTGTATCTTAAGAGAAGCTTCGTTACCTTTGCAAGCGGTTTCTTGAAGTGGGTGATGTGATTATGTTGGTGACGAGGCATTGGCTACCTTAAGAGAGTCACAGTGCTTCCTGCCAGTTGCTCACCCAAATACACATTTTTTGATACTGTGGCTAGTCTGCCTGAAGCGATATGCCACAAGTTGTGTATCTTAAGAGAAACATCGTTACTCTTGCCAGCGGTTTCTTGACTTTGAAGATGAGATTATACTGGTGACGAGATATTGGCTACCCTAAGAGAGTCACAGTGTTTCGTGCCAGTTGCTCACCCAAATACACATTTTTAGATACTGTTTCCAGTGTGCCTGAAGCGATACGCCACTAGTTGTGTATCTTAAGAGAAACATCGTTACTTTTGCCAGGGGTTTCTAGAAGTTGCCGATTTGATTCTGCTGGTGACGAGGCATTGACTACCTCAAGAGAGTCATAGAGATTCCTGCCAGTTCTTCACCCAAATACACATTTTTTAGATACTCTTTCCAGTCTGCCTGATAGCTACGCCACTAGTTGTGTATCTTAAGAGTCATTGTAACTTTTGCCAGGGGTTTCTTGAAGTTGCTGATGTGATTATGCTGGTGACGAGGCATTGGCTACCCTATGAGTGTCATAGTGATTCCTGCTAGTTGCTCACCCAAATACACATTTTTTTGATACTTTGGCCAGTCTGCCTCAAGTGACAACCCACTAGCTGTGTATCTTATGAGAAGCTTCGTTACCTTTGCAAGCGGTTTCCTGAAGTTGGTGATTGGATTATGTTGGTGACGAGGCATTGGCTACCTTAAGAGAGTCATAGTGCTTCCTGCCAGTTGCTCACCCAAATACACATTTTGAGATACTGTGGCGTCTGCCTGAAGCGATACGCCACTAGTTGTGTATCTTAAGAGAAACATCGTTACTCTTGCCAGCGGTTTCTTGACTTTGAAGATGTGATTATACTGGTGACGAGATATTGGCTACCCTAAGAGAGTCACAGTGTTTCGTGCCAGTTGCTCACCCAAATACACATTTTTTAGATACTGTTTCCAGTGTGCCTGAAGCGATACGCCACTAGTTGTGTAACTTAAGAGAAACATCGTTACTTTCGCCAGGGGTTTCTAGAAGTTGATGATTTGATTCTGCTGGTGACGAGGCATTGGCTACCTCAAGAGAGTCATAGAGATTCCTGCCAGTTCTTCACCCAAATACACATTTTTTAGATACTCTTTCCAGTCTGCCTGATAGCTACGCCACTAGTTGTGTATCTTAAGAGTCATTGTAACTTTTGCCAGGGGTTTCTTGAAGTTGTTGATGTGATTATGCTGGTGACGAGGCATTGGCTACCCTATGAGTGTCATAGTGATTCCTGCTAGTTGCTCACCCAAATACACATTTTTTTGATACTTTGGCCAGTCTGCCTCAAGTGACACCCCACTAGCTGTGTATCTTATGAGAAGCTTCGTTACCTTTGCAAGCGGTTTCCTGAAGTTGGTGATTGGATTATGTCGGTGACGAGGCATTGGCTACCTTAAGAGAGTCATAGTGCTTCCTGCCAGTTGCTCACCCAAATACACATTTTGAGATACTGTGGCGTCTGCCTGAAGCGATACGCCACTAGTTGTGTATCTTAAGAGAAACATCGTTACTCTTGCCAGCGGTTTCTTGACTTTGAAGATGTGATTATACTGGTGACGAGATATTGGCTACCCTAAGAGAGTCACAGTGTTTCGTGCCAGTTGCTCACCCAAATACACATTTTTTAGATACTGTTTCCAGTGTGCCTGAAGCGATACGCCACTAGTTGTGTATCTTAAGAGAAACATCGTTACTTTTGCCAGGGGTTTCTAGAAGTTGCTGATTTGATTCTGCTGGTGACGAGGCATTGACTACCTCAAGAGAGTCATAGAGATTCCTGCCAGTTCTTCACCCAAATACACATTTTTTAGATACTCTTTCCAGTCTGCCTGATAGCTACGCCACTAGTTGTGTATCTTAAGAGTCATTGTAACTTTTGCCAGGGGTTTCTTGAAGTTGCTGATGTGATTATGCTGGTGACGAGGCATTGGCTACCCTATGAGTGTCATAGTGATTCCTGCTAGTTGCTCACCCAAATACACATTTTTTTGATACTTTGGCCAGTCTGCCTCAAGTGACACCCCACCAGCTGTGTATCTTATGAGAAGCTTCGTTACCTTTGCAAGCGGTTTCCTGAAGTTGGTGATTGGATTATGTTGGTGACGAGGCATTGGCTACCTTAAGAGAGTCATAGTGCTTCCTGCCAGTTGCTCACCCAAATACACATTTTGAGATACTGTGGCGTCTGCCTGAAGCGATACACCACTAGTTGTGTATCTTAAGAGAAACATCGTTTCTCTTGCCAGCGGTTTCTTGACTTTGAAGATGTGATTATACTGGTGACGAGATATTGGCTACCCTAAGAGAGTCACAGTGTTTCGTGCCAGTTGCTCACCCAAATACACATTTTTTAGATACTGTTTCCAGTGTGCCTGAAGCGATACGCCACTAGTTGTGTAACTTAAGAGAAACATCGTTACTTTCGCCAGGGGTTTCTAGAAGTTGATGATTTGATTCTGCTGGTGACGAGGCATTGGCTACCTCAAGAGAGTCATAGAGATTCCTGCCAGTTCTTCACCCAAATACACATTTTTTAGATACTCTTTCCAGTCTGCCTGATAGCTACGCCACTAGTTGTGTATCTTAAGAGTCATTGTAACTTTTGCCAGGGGTTTCTTGAAGTTGCTGATGTGATTATGCTGGTGACGAGGCATTGGCTACCCTATGAGTGTCATAGTGATTCCTGCTAGTTGCTCACCCAAATACACATTTTTTTGATACTTTGGCCAGTCTGCCTCAAGTGACACCCCACTAGCTGTGTATCTTATGAGAAGCTTCGTTACCTTTGCAAGCGGTTTCTTGAAGTTGGTGATGGGATTATGTTGGTGACGAGGCATTGGCTACCTTAAGAGAGTCATAGTGCTTCCTGCCAGTTGCTCACCCAAATACACATTTTGAGATACTGTGGCCAGTCTGCCTGAAGCGATACGCCACTAGTTGTGTATCTTAAGAGAAACATCGTTAGTCTTGCCAGCGGTTTCTTGACTTTGAAGATGTGATTATACTGGTGACGAGATATTGGCTACCCTAAGAGAGTCACAGTGTTTCGTGCCAGTTGCTCACCCAAATACACATTTTTTAGATACTGTTTCCAGTGTGCCTGAAGCGATACGCCACTAGTTGTGTAACTTAAGAGAAACATCGTTACTTTTGCCAGGGGTTTCTAGAAGTTGATGATTTGATTCTGCTGGTGACGAGGCATTGGCTACCTCAAGAGAGTCATAGAGATTCCTGCCAGTTCTTCACCCAAATACACATTTTTTAGATACTCTTTCTAGTCTGCCTGAAAGCTACGCCACTAGTTGTGTATCTTAAGAGTCATTGTAAATTTTGCCAGGGGTTTCTTGAATTTGCTGATGTGATTATGCTGGTGACGAGGCATTGGCTACCCTATGAGTGTCATAGTGATTCCTGCTAGTTGCTCACCCAAATACACATTTTTTTGAAACTTTGGCCAGTCTGCCTCAAGTGACACCCCACTAGCTGTGTATCTTATGAGAAGCTTCGTTACATTTGCAAGCGGTTTCTTGAAGTGGGTGATGTGATTATGTTGGTGACGAGGCATTGGCTACCTTAAGAGAGTCATAGTGCTTCCTGCCAGTTGCTCACCCAAATACACATTTTGAGATACTGTGGCGTCTGCCTGAAGCGATATGCCACAAGTTGTGTATCTTAAGAGAAACATCGTTACTCTTGCCAGCGGTTTCTTGACTTTGAAGATGTGATTATACTGGTGACGAGATATTGGCTACCCTAAGAGAGTCACAGTGTTTCGTGCCAGTTGCTCACCCAAATACACATTCTTTAGATACTGTTTCCAGTGTGCCTGAAGCGATACGCCACTAGTTGTGTATCTTAAGAGAAACATCGTTACTTTTGCCAGGGGTTTCTAGAAGTTGCTGATTTGATTCTGCTGGTGACGAGGCACTGGCTACCTCAAGAGAGTCATAGAGATTCCTGCCAGTTCTTCACCCAAATACACATTTTTTAGATACTCTTTCCAGTCTGCCTGATAGCTACGCCACTAGTTGTGTATCTTAAGAGTCATTGTAACTTTTGCCAGGGGTTTCTTGAAGTTGCTGATGTGATTATGCTGGTGACGAGGCATTGGCTACCCTATGAGTGTCATAGTGATTCCTGCTAGTTGCTCACCCAAATACAAATTCTTTTGATACTTTGGCCAGTCTGCCTCAAGTGACACCCCACTAGCTGTGTATCTTATGAGAAGCTTCGTTACCTTTGCAAGCGGTTTCTTGAAGTTGGTGATGGGATTATGTTGGTGACGAGTCATTGGCTACCTTAAGAGAGTCATAGTGCTTCCTGCCAGTTGCTCACCCAAATACACATTTTGAGATACTGTGGCCAGTCTGCCTGTAGCGATACGCCACTAGTTGTGTATCTTAAGAGAAACATCGTTACTCTTGCAGGCGGTTTCTTGACTTTGAAGCTGTGATTATACTGGTGACGAGATATTGTCTACCCTAAGAGAGTCACAGTGTTTCGTGCCAGTTTCTCACCCAAATACACATTTTTTAGATACTGTTTCCAGTGTGCCTGAAGCGATACGCCACTAGTTGTGTATCTTAAGAGAAACATCGTTACTTTTGCCAGGGGTTTCTAGAAGTTGCTGATTTGATTCTGCTGGTGACGAGGCATTGGCTACCTCAAGAGAGTCATAGAGATTCCTGCCAGTTCTTCACCCAAATACACATTTTTTAGATACTCTTTCCAGTCTGCCTGATAGCTACGCCACTAGTTGTGTATCTTAAGAGTCATTGTAACTTTTGCCAGGGGTTTCTTGAAGTTGCTGATGTGATTATGCTGGTGACGAGGCATTGGCTACCCTATGAGTGTCATAGTGATTCCTGCTAGTTGCTCACCCAAATACACATTTTTTTGATACTTTGGCCAGTCTGCCTCAAGTGACACCCCACTAGCTGTGTATCTTATGAGAAGCTTCGTTACCTTTGCAAGCGGTTTCCTGAAGTTGGTGATGGGATTATGTTGGTGACGAGGCATTGGCTACCTTAAGAGAGTCATAGTGCTTCCTGCCAGTTGCTCACCCAAATACACATTTTGAGATACTGTGGCCAGTCTGCCTGAAGAGATACGCCACTAGTTGTGTATCTTAAGAGAAACATAGTTACTCTTGCCGGCGGTTTCTTGACTTTATAGCAGTGATTATACTGGTGACGAGATATTGGCTACCCTAAGAGAGTCACAGTGTTTCGTGCCAGTTGCTCACCCAAATACACATTTTTTAGATACTGTTTCCAGTGTGCCTGAAGCGATACGCCACTAGTTGTGTATCTTAACAGAAACATCGTTACTTTTGCCAGGGGTTTCTAGAAGTTGCTGATTTGATTCTGCTGGTGACGAGGCATTGGCTACCTCAAGAGAGTCATATAGATTCCTGCCAGTTCTTCACCCAAATACACATTTTTTAGATACTCTTTCCAGTCTGCCTGATAGCTACGCCACTAGTTGTGTATCTTAAGAGTCATTGTAACTTTTGCCAGGGGTTTCTTGAAGTTGCTGATGTGATTATGCTGGTGACGAGGCATTGGCTACCCTATCAGTGTCATAGTGATTCCTGCTAGTTGCTCACCCAAATACACATTTTTTTGATACTTTGGCCAGTCTGCCTCAAGTGACACCCCACTAGCTGTGTATCTTATGAGAAGCTTCGTTACCTTTGCAAGCGGTTTCTTGAAGTTGGTGATGGGATTATGTTGGTGACGAGGCATTGGCTACCTTAACCCTCTAACCGGAACATCTTTTACTCGGCGGTAAGATGGAACATCGGTCTGCTAGACCGCTAGGACATTTAAAGTGTATTTTTCTCTATTTTTATGACTTTTCCGCACTTCTACGTTGCTTCTCTCTCTCTTTAAGGTGTAATTAAACATAATAATAGGTTTTTGAACCATAATATTTGTTAAAATACCAGTAAATTCAAGTTTATTACTAGGAAAAACTTTAATTTGCAGTGTTTTGTTGTTTACACATTACTCCTTTAGAAATACTTTTTTTTTACATTATTATAGTTACAACACAAAGAAAATGAATACTAAAATGTAATGCAAAGAAAAAATTTAACTTTTATTTTTAATTGCACAAGTCTTGCACACTTTTCGTGAACACTCCAAGCACGTTGGTTCTTCGCAAGAAATACACTTGTAGGCAGTTTTCCTCTTTTTTTGATATGGACAAAATCGACAGGTTTTTCTTTTACCAAGTGTGTCCGTCGGACACTCATCAACTCGAACAACAAATTTATTCCGTTGGCTAACGATTTGCTTTTCTTTTGCTGCCTCTTCTTCTAAAGATGAAATAATACTTTGTAGCTCTTGAGGCAGATTGGAGATTGCCAGTCGGGATTTTACGAAATCGTAGACCAAATATAGAGAAACTCTTTTCAGGAAATCAAAACGTGATACGGTTTTCTTCTCTCCAAAAAGTCCATAAAGTATACTTGCGTTTGATCCAGCCATGGCCACCATGTGGTAAAAAATAGCCAACGGCCACCTTCTTGTTTTGCGATTAGTAGAATAAACACTGCACTTCATATCTAGCGTGTCTATTCCACTTTTTGTGGCGTTATAAAAAGATATGATTTCAGGTTTATCATTTGAAACGTCAGTGTAATTGGAATGATGCATTGACGAAAGAAGTAGGACTGCCTTATTCCTTTTTGGGACATAAGAAAGCAGAGTCATTTCTTTCGTAAAGCCATAAAGGCTGGACCCAATTTCACGATCGCTTCTTGCTTGAAATTCTGCTGGTATCTGGGGTCTGTTTCTTTTTAGTGTCCCAACTAATGTCAAATTGTGAGCTAGTAGCTCCTGGGCAAGTTCCACAGAACAAAACCAATTGTCGCAACTAATATTTCTGTTTGTGCCATACAGCCCTTTAGATAGGCGGATTACAGACTGCGTGGGAATGCTCTTTTTCTTTTCTGCTGTAGAAAGTGTGGCTCCATCACAGCCTTTGCCGGAGTAGATGTAGGCATTGTAAATATATGCATTGTGTGCATCTGCCAGACCCATGACCTTAATGCCATATTTAGCCGGTTTATTCGGCATATATATACGAAATTTAACCCTCCCTCTGAAAGGCACCAAAGTTTCATCAACTGTCAAATGCGCTCCAGGGCTATAAATTTGTTGGCAGTTCCAAATAAACTTATTAAATATGTCTGTAATGGCAGCAGCTGGGTCATATTTTTCCCTCTGTTCCCTCGTGCTCGAGTCATCGAATCTAAATGCCCTAAGCAATATTCCTAATCGCTTTTCTGTTATTATTGATCGAAAAATTGGCCTCCCCAAGACCGAAGTGGAAAACAGCGAGGTCATAGGCTCCCTCGCAGATTTGAATATGCTGCAAAGAACTGTGACTCCAATCACAGCGTTCACTTCCTGCACAGTAGTGTCTCTGTAAGCTACACTTTCTTTTAGTTCAATAACAGAACGAATTTTGGCCAACTTTTCATTAGTATGCTTTACAATCGTCTCAATCATGTCGTCAGTAAACAAAAGGCGCCACACTTCACCTGGGAGTGGGTTTTTCCCCACGGTAAGAGCAGGCCCTTGTATCTTTGATAGCCGTACCTTTATTATATTGGATGCTGCTGTTCGCGTCTTAGAGCGAACAGGAGTTGATGACCATGTGAAACACTTGTTTCTTCCGTAGTAAGAAACTGGAAGACGACTCTCATCTAGAGTGTCATCAGAACGCGTAGATGAGCTAGCAACATCAGCAGGCTTCTGTGGAGTGATTAGTCTGCTTCCACCAGAAGTTATGTCAGACTGTGGTTGCTCTCCAGTTTCTTCGCGAACTGCGGTATTTTCGACTTCAAATATTTCTCGAATAGTTTCATCATCGCGATCATCATCATTGGGAGAGTCATCGTCATTATCTGTTTCATTGCGAGGATCTTGGATAGTAAGGTCCTCATCTGGAATGCATGATTCATCTGAATCCACTTCCGAGTCTGATTCTTCAAGGTAATTTTGAGAGCGTGCAAGGGCTACAATTCTTTTCGACCGATTTGAAACATATTTCGGACCTTCCATTGTAAACCTGCAAGGAAAAAGGGAAAAATGAGTTTTAACGAAATTTAATGGGGATAATTCTATCGCTGTAATAAGTTTGCGCGGTAAATTGGAGAATGTGTGTGAAAAACGGAAAGAGGAAAAATTAAAACGTTAAATACGAGTTCTTACACTTTTTTCTCGTTCTTCTATGAACACAAAAGTATTAAGCATCGTGTGGTGGCAAAAATTTCAATCAAATAGATGAAATGTTGCTACACAGAAAACAGAAGAGTTCAAAGAGTGGAACATCGGTCATACAGACCGACAAATGCGTGATACTTTTAGGAACACCGGTCTGGGAGACCGGCAAAAATTTGACACTTTTAGGAACACCCGGTCTGTCAGACCGGGAGGGGAATGCATTTTTTCGGAACACGGTCTCACAGACCGACAATACGTAACAAAAATTCTACTTACTTGAAAACAATGCATGCGCCGACAATACGTTGTTGGCCAGCTGCGGTTCGGGACCCGACTGAAGATTACTGGGCTTCTCCCCACCCTCACGAACAATGCAGCGCCGTTAGCATTGTTAATGTCAACTATGGCGGTATCTCAGACCGATGTTCCGTTCAAAGGGTTAAGAGAGTCATAGTGCTTCCTGCCAGTTGCTCACCCAAATACACATTTTGAGATACTGTGGCCAGTCTGCCTGAAGCGATACGCCACTAGTTGTGTATCTTAAGAGAAACATCGTTACTCTTGCCAGCGGTTTCTTGACTTTGAAGCTGTGATTATACTGGTGACGAGATATTGGCTACCCTAAGAGAGTCACAGTGTTTCGTGCCAGTTGCTCACCAAAATACACATTTTTTAGATACTGTTTCCAGTGTGCCTGAAGCGATACGCCACTAGTTGTGTATCTTAAGAGAAACATCGTTACTTTTGCCAGGGGTTTCTAGAAGTTGCTGATTTGATTCTGCTGGTGACGAGGCATTGGCTACCTCAAGAGAGTCATAAAGATTCCTGCCAGTTCTTCACCCAAATACACATTTTTTAGATACTCTTTCCAGTCTGCCTGATAGCTACGCCACTAGTTGTGTATCTTAAGAGTCATTGTAACTTTTGCCAGGGGTTTCTTGAAGTTGCTGATGTGATTATGCTGGTGACGAGCCATTGGCTACCCTATGAGTGTCATAGTGATTCCTGCTAGTTGCTCACCCAAATACACATTTTTTTGATACTTTGGCCAGTCTGCCTCAAGTGACACCCCACTAGCTGTGTATCTTATGAGAAGCTTCGTTACCTTTGCCAGCGGTTTCTTGACTTTGAAGCTGTGGTTATACTGGTGACGAGATATTGGCTACCCTAAGAGAGTCACAGTGTTTCGTGCCAGTTGCTCACCCAAATACATATTTTTTAGATACTGTTTCCAGTGTGCCTGAAGCGATACGCCACTAGTTGTGTATCTTAAGAGAAACATCGTTACTCTTGCCAGCGGTTTCTTGACTTTGAAGATGTGATTATACTGGTGACGAGATATTGGCTACCCTAAGAGAGTCACAGTGTTTCGTGCCAGTTGCTCACCCAAATACACATTTTTTAGATACTGTTTCCAGTGTGCCTGAAGCGATACGCCACTAGTGGTGTATCTTAAGAGAAACATCGTTACTTTTGCCAGGGGTTTCTAGAAGTTGCTGATTTGATTCTGCTGGTGACGAGGCATTGGCTACCTCAAGAGAGTCATATGGATTCCTGCCAGTTCTTCACCCAAATACACATTTTTTAGATACTCTTTCCAGTGTGCCTGATAGCTACGCCACTAGTTGTGTATCTTAAGAGTCATTGTAACTTTTGCCAGGGGTTTCTTGAAGTTGCTGATGTGATTATGCTGGTGACGAGGCATTGGCTACCCTATGAGTGTCATAGTGATTCCTGCTAGTTGCTCACGCAAATACACATTTTTTTGATACTTTGGCCAGTCTGCCTCAAGTGACACCCCAGTAGCTGTGTATCTTATGAGAAGCTTCGTTACCTTTGCAAGCGGTTTCTTGAAGTTGGTGATGGGATTATGTTGGTGACGAGGCATTGGCTACCTTAAGAGAGTCATAGTGCTTCCTGCCAGTTGCTCACCCAAATACACATTTTTTAGATACTGTTTCCAGTCTGCCTGAAGCGATACGCCACTAGTTGTGTATCTTAAGAGAAACATCGTTACTCTTGCCAGCGGTTTCTTGACTTTGAAGCTGTGATAATACTGGTGACGAGATATTGGCTACCCTAAGAGAGTCACAGTGTTTCGTGCCAGTTGCTCACCCTAATACACATTTTTTAGATACTGTTTCCGGTGTGCCTGAAGCGATACGCCACTAGTTGTGTATCTTAAGAGAAACATCGTTACTTTTGGCAGGGGTTTCTAGAAGTTGCTGATTTGATTCTGCTGGTGACGAGGCATTGGCTACCTCAAGAGAGTCATAGAGATTCCTGCCAGTTCTTCACCCAAATACACATTTTTTAGATACTCTTCCCAGTCTGCCTGATAGCTACGCCACTAGTTGTGTATCTTAAGAGTCATTGTAACTTTTGCCAGGGGTTTCTTGAAGTTCCTGATGTGATTATGCTGGTGACGAGCCATTGGCTACCCTATGAGTGTCATAGTGATTCCTGCTAGTTGCTCACCCAAATACACATTTTTTTCATACTTTGGCCAGTCTGCCTCAAGTGACACCACACTAGCTGTGTATCTTATGAGAAGCTTCGTTACCTTTGCCAGCGGTTTCTTGACTTTGAAGCTGTGGTTATACTGGTGACGAGATATTGGCTACCCTAAGAGAGTCACAGTGTTTCGTGCCAGTTGCTCACCCAAATACATATTTTTTAGATACTGTTTCCAGTGTGCCTGAAGCGATACGCCACTAGTTGTGTATCTTAAGAGAAACATCGTTACTCTTGCCAGCGGTTTCTTGACTTTGAAGATGTGATTATACTGGTGACGAGATATTGGCTACCCTAAGAGAGTCACAGTGTTTCGTGCCAGTTGCTCACCCAAATACACATTTTTTAGATACTGTTTCCAGTGTGCCTGAAGCGATACGCCACTAGTGGTGTATCTTAAGAGAAACATCGTTACTTTTGCCAGGGGTTTCTAGAAGTTGCTGATTTGATTCTGCTGGTGACGAGGCATTGGCTACCTCAAGAGAGTCATATGGATTCCTGCCAGTTCTTCACAAAAATACACATTTTTTAGATACTCTTTCCACTCTGCCTGATAGCTACGCCACTAGTTGTGTATCTTAAGAGTCATTGTAACTTTTGCCAGGGGTTTCTTGAAGTTGCTGATGTGATTATGCTGGTGACGAGGCATTGGCTACCCTATGAGTGTCATAGTGATTCCTTCTAGTTGCTCACGCAAATACACATTTTTTTGATACTTTGGCCAGTCTGCCTCAAGTGACACCCCAGTAGCTGTGTATCTTATGAGAAGCTTCGTTACCTTTGCAAGCGGTTTCTTGAAGTTGGTGATGGGATTATGTTGGTGACGAGGCATTGGCTACCTTAAGAGAGTCATAGTGCTTCCTGCCAGTTGCTCACCCAAATACACATTTTTTAGATACTGTTTCCAGTCTGCCTGAAGCGATACGCCACTAGTTGTGTATCTTAAGAGAAACATCGTTACTCTTGCCAGCGGTTTCTTGACTTTGAAGCTGTGATAATACTGGTGACGAGATATTGGCTACCCTAAGAGAGTCACAGTGTTTCGTGCCAGTTGCTCACCCTAATACACATTTTTTAGATACTGTTTCCGGTGTGCCTGAAGCGATACGCCACTAGTTGTGTATCTTAAGAGAAACATCGTTACTTTTGCCAGGGGTTTCTAGAAGTTGCTGATTTGATTCTGCTGGTGACGAGGCATTGGCTACCTCAAGAGAGTCATAGAGATTCCTGCCAGTTCTTCACCCAAATACACATTTTTTAGATACTCTTCCCAGTCTGCCTGATAGCTACGCCACTAGTTGTGTATCTTAAGAGTCATTGTAACTTTTGCCAGGGGTTTCTTGAAGTTGCTGATGTGATTATGCTGGTGACGAGCCATTGGCTACCCTATGAGTGTCATAGTGATTCCTGCTAGTTGCTCACCCAAATACACATTTTTTTGATACTTTGGCCAGTCTGCCTCAAGTGACACCACACTAGCTGTGTATCTTATGAGAAGCTTCGTTACCTTTGCCAGCGGTTTCTTGACTTTGAAGCTGTGATTATACTGGTGACGAGATATTGGCTACCCTAAGAGAGTCAAAGTGTTTCGTGCCAGTTGCTCACCCAAATACATATTTTTTAGATACTGTTTCCAGTGTGCCTGAAGCGATACGCCACTAGTTGTGTAACTTAAGAGAAACATCGTTACTCTTGCCAGCGGTTTCTTGA
This sequence comes from Schistocerca nitens, assembly GCF_023898315.1. Taxonomy (NCBI): domain Eukaryota; kingdom Metazoa; phylum Arthropoda; class Insecta; order Orthoptera; family Acrididae; genus Schistocerca; species Schistocerca nitens. Next base: position 120,503,138 of record NC_064616.1, read on the forward strand.
CTTTGAAGATGTGATTATACTGGTGACGAGATATTGGCTACCCTAAGAGAGTCACAGTGTTTCGTGCCAGTTGCTCACCCAAATACACATTTTTTAGATACTGTTTCCAGTGTGCCTGAAGTGATACGCCACTAGTGGTGTATCTTAAGAGAAACATCGTCACTTTTGCCAGGGGTTTCTAGAAGTTGCTGATTTGATTCTGCTGGTGACGAGGCATTGGCTACCTCAAGAGAGTCATAGAGATTCCTGCCAGTTCTTCACCCAAATACACATTTTTTAGATACTCTTTCCAGTCTGCCTGATAGCTACGCCACTAGTTGTGTATCTTAAGAGTCATTGTAACTTTTGCCAGGGGTTTCTTGAAGTTGCCGATGTGATTATGCTGGTGACGAGGCATTGGCTACCCTATGAGTGTCATAGTGATTCCTGCTAGTTGCTCACGCAAATACACATTTTTTTGATACTTTGGCCAGTCTGCCTCAAGTGACACCCCACTAGCTGTGTATCTTATGAGAAGCTTCGTTACCTTTGCAAGCGGTTTCTTGAAGTTGGTGATGGGATTATGTTGGTGACGAGGCATTGGCTACCTTAAGAGAGTCATAGTGCTTCCTGCCAGTTGCTCACCCAAATACACATTTTTTGATACTGTGGCCAGTCTGCCTGAAGCGATACGCCACTAGTTGTGTATCTTAAGAGAAACATCGTTACTCTTGCCAGCGGTTTCTTGACTTTGAAGCTGTGATTATACTGGTGACGAGATATTGGCTACCCTAAGAGTGTCACAGTGTTACGTGCCAGTTGCTCACCCAAATACACATTTTTTAGATACTGTTTCCGGTGTGCCTGATGCGATACGCCACTAGTTGTGTATCTTAAGAGAAACATCGTTACTTTTGCCAGGGGTTTCTAGAAGTTTATGATTTGATTCTGCTGGTGACGAGGCATTGGCTACCTCAAGAGAGTCATAGAGATTCCTGCCAGTTCTTCACCCAAATACACATTTTTTTAGATACTCTTTCCAGTCTGCCTGATAGCTACGCCACTAGTTGTGTATCTTAAGAGTCATTGTAACTTTTGCCAGGGGTTTCTTGAAGTTGCTGATGTGATTATACTGGTGACGAGGCATTGGCTACCCTATGAGTGTCATAGTGATTCCTGCTAGTTGCTCACCCAAATACACATTTTTTTGATACTTTGGCCAGTCTGCCTCAAGTGACACCCCACTAGCTGTGTATCTTATGAGAAGCTTCGTTACCTTTGCAAGCGGTTTCCTGAAGTTGGTGATGGGATTATGTTGGTGACGAGGCATTGGCTACCTTAAGAGAGTCATAGTGCTTCCTGCCCGTTGCTCTCCCAAATACACATTTTGAGATACTGTGGCGTCTGCCTGAAGCGATACGCCACTAGTTGTGTATCTTAAGAGAAACATCGTTACTCTTGCCAGCGGTTTCTTGACTTTGAAGCTTTGATTATACTGGTGACGAGATATTGGCTACCCTAGGAGAGTCACAGTGTTTCGTGCCAGTTGCTCACCCAAATACACATTTTTTAGATACTGTTTCCAGTGTGCCTGAAGCGATACGCCACTAGTTGTGTATCTTAAGAGAAACATCGTTACTTTTGAAAGGGTTCTAGAAGTTGCTGATTTGATTCTGCTGGTGACGAGGCATTGGCTACCTCAAGAGAGTCATAGAGATTCCTGCCAGTTCTTCACCCAAATACACATTTTTTTAGATACTCTTTCCAGTCTGCCTGATAGCTACGCCACTAGTTGTGTATCTTAAGAGTCATTGTCACTTTTGCCAGGGGTTTCTTGAAGTTGCTGATGTGATTATACTGGTGACGAGGCATTGGCTACCCTATGAGTGTCATAGTGATTCCTGCTAGTTGCTCACCCAAATACACATTTTTTTGATACTTTGGCCAGTCTGCCTCAAGTGACACCCCACTAGCTGTGTATCTTATGAGAAGCTTCGTTACCTTTGCAAGCGGTTTCCTGAAGTTGGTGATGGGATTATGTTGGTGACGAGGCATTGGCTACCTTAAGAGAGTCATAGTGCTTCCTGCCAGTTGCTCTCCCAAATACACATTTTGAGATACTGTGGCGTCTGCCTGAAGCGATACGCCACTAGTTGTGTATCTTAACAGAAACATCGTTACTCTTGCCAGCGGTTTCTTGACTTTGAAGCTTTGATTATACTGGTGACGAGATATTGGCTACCCTAAGAGAGTCACAGTGTTTCGTGCCAGTTGCTCACCCAAATACACATTTTTTAGATACTGTTTCCAGTGTGCCTGAAGCGATACGCCACTAGTTGTGTATCTTAAGAGAAACATCGTTACTTTTGAAAGGGTTCTAGAAGTTGCTGATTTGATTCTGCTGGTGACGAGGCATTGGCTACCTCAAGAGAGTCATAGAGATTCCTGCCAGTTCTTCACCGAAATACACATTTTTAGATACTCTTTCCAGTCTGCCTGATAGCTACGCAACTAGTTGTGTATCTAAAGAGTCATTGTCACTTTTGCCAGGGGTTTCTTGAAGTTGCTGATGTGATTATGCTGGTGACGAGGCATTGGCTACCCTATGAGTGTCATCGTGATTGCTGCTAGTTGCTCACCCAAATACACATTTTTTTGATACTTTGGCCAGTCTGCCTCAAGTGACACCCCACTAGCTGTGTATCTTATGAGAAGCTTCGTTACCTTTGCAAGCGGTTTCTTGAAGTTGGTGATGGGATTATGTTGGTGACGAGGCATTGGCTACCTTAAGAGAGTCATAGTGCTTCCTGCCAGTTGCTCACCCAAATACACATTTTGAGATACTGTGGCCAGTCTGCCTGAAGCGATACGCCACTAGTTGTGTATCTTAAGAGAAACATCGTTACTCTTGCCAGCGGTTTCTTGACTTTGAAGCCTTGATTATACTGGTGACGAGATATTGGCTACCCTAAGAGAGTCACAGTGTTTCGTGCCAGTTGCTCACCCAAATACATATTTTTTAGATACTGTTTCCAGTGTGCCTGAAGCGATACGCCACTAGTTGGGTATCTTAAGAGAAACATCGTTACTCTTGCCAGCGGTTTCTTGACTTTGAAGATGTGATTATACTGGTGACGAGATATTGGCTACCCTAAGAGAGTCACAGTGTTTCGTGCCAGTTGCTCACCCAAATACACATTTTTTAGATACTGTTTCCAGTGTGCCTGAAGCGATACGCCACTAGTGGTGTATCTTAAGAGAAACATCGTTACTTTTGCCAGGGGTTTCTAGAAGTTGCTGATTTGATTCTGCTGGTGACGAGGCATTGGCTACCTCAAGAGAGTCATATGGATTCCTGCCAGTTCTTCACCCAAATACACATTTTTTAGATACTCTTTCCACTCTGCCTGATAGCTACGCCACTAGTTGTGTATCTTAAGAGTCATTGTAACTTTTGCCAGGGGTTTCTTGAAGTTGCTGATGTGATTATGCTGGTGACGAGGCATTGGCTACCCTATGAGTGTCATAGTGATTCCTGCTAGTTGCTCACGCAAATACACATTTTTTTGATACTTTGGCCAGTCTGCCTCAAGTGACACCCCAGTAGCTGTGTATCTTATGAGAAGCTTCGTTACCTTTGCAAGCGGTTTCTTGAAGTTGGTGATGGGATTATGTTGGTGACGAGGCATTGGCTACCTTAAGAGAGTCATAGTGCTTCCTGCCAGTTGCTCACCCAAATACACATTTTGAGATACTGTGGCCAGTCTGCCTGAAGCGATACGCCACTAGTTGTGTATCTTAAGAGAAACATCGTTACTCTTGCCAGCGGTTTCTTGACTTTGAAGCTGTGATTATACTGGTGACGAGATATTGGCTACCCTAAGAGTGTCACAGTGTTACGTGCCAGTTGCTCACCCAAATACACATTTTTTAGATACTGTTTCCGGTGTGCCTGATGCGATACGCCACTAGTTGTGTATCTTAAGAGAAACATCGTTACTTTTGCCAGGGGTTTCTAGAAGTTTATGATTTGATTCTGCTGGTGACGAGGCATTGGCTACCTCAAGAGAGTCATAGAGATTCCTGCCAGTTCTTCATCCAAATACACATTTTTTTAGATACTCTTTCCAGTCTGCCTGATAGCTACGCCACTAGTTGTGTATCTTAAGAGTCATTGTAACTTTTGCCAGGGGTTTCTTGAAGTTGCTGATGTGATTATACTGGTGACGAGGCATTGGCTACCCTATGAGTGTCATAGTGATTCCTGCTAGTTGCTCACGCAAATACACATTTTTTTGATACTTTGGCCAGTCTGCCTCAAGTGACACCCCACTAGCTGTGTATCTTATGAGAAGCTTCGTTACCTTTGCAAGCGGTTTCTTGAAGTTGGTGATGGGATTATGTTGGTGACGAGGCATTGGCTACCTTAAGAGAGTCATAGTGCTTCCTGCCAGTTGCTCACCCAAATACACATTTTTTGATACTGTGGCCAGTCTGCCTGAAGCGATACGCCACTAGTTGTGTATCTTAAGAGAAACATCGTTACTCTTGCCAGCGGTTTCTTGACTTTGAAGCTGTGATTATACTGGTGACGAGATATTGGCTACCCTAAGAGTGTCACAGTGTTACGTGCCAGTTGCTCACCCAAATACACATTTTTTAGATACTGTTTCCGGTGTGCCTGATGCGATACGCCACTAGTTGTGTATCTTAAGAGAAACATCGTTACTTTTGCCAGGGGTTTCTAGAAGTTTATGATTTGATTCTGCTGGTGACGAGGCATTGGCTACCTCAAGAGAGTCATAGAGATTCCTGCCAGTTCTTCACCCAAATACACATTTTTTTAGATACTCTTTCCAGTCTGCCTGATAGCTACGCCACTAGTTGTGTATCTTAAGAGTCATTGTAACTTTTGCCAGGGGTTTCTTGAAGTTGCTGATGTGATTATACTGGTGACGAGGCATTGGCTACCCTATGAGTGTCATAGTGATTCCTGCTAGTTGCTCACCCAAATACACATTTTTTTGATACTTTGGCCAGTCTGCCTCAAGTGACACCCCACTAGCTGTGTATCTTATGAGAAGCTTCGTTACCTTTGCAAGCGGTTTCCTGAAGTTGGTGATGGGATTATGTTGGTGACGAGGCATTGGCTACCTTAAGAGAGTCATAGTGCTTCCTGCCCGTTGCTCTCCCAAATACACATTTTGAGATACTGTGGCGTCTGCCTGAAGCGATACGCCACTAGTTGTGTATCTTAACAGAAACATCGTTACTCTTGCCAGCGGTTTCTTGACTTTGAAGCTTTGATTATACTGGTGACGGGATATTGGCTACCCTAGGAGAGTCACAGTGTTTCGTGCCAGTTGCTCACCCAAATACACATTTTTTAGATACTGTTTCCAGTGTGCCTGAAGCGATACGCCACTAGTTGTGTATCTTAAGAGAAACATCGTTACTTTTGAAAGGGTTCTAGAAGTTGCTGATTTGATTCTGCTGGTGACGAGGCATTGGCTACCTCAAGAGAGTCATAGAGATTCCTGCCAGTTCTTCACCCAAATACACATTTTTTTAGATACTCTTTCCAGTCTGCCTGATAGCTACGCCACTAGTTGTGTATCTTAAGAGTCATTGTCACTTTTGCCAGGGGTTTCTTGAAGTTGCTGATGTGATTATACTGGTGACGAGGCATTGGCTACCCTATGAGTGTCATAGTGATTCCTGCTAGTTGCTCACCCAAATACACATTTTTTTGATACTTTGGCCAGTCTGCCTCAAGTGACACCCCACTAGCTGTGTATCTTATGAGAAGCTTCGTTACCTTTGCAAGCGGTTTCCTGAAGTTGGTGATGGGATTATGTTGGTGACGAGGCATTGGCTACCTTAAGAGAGTCATAGTGCTTCCTGCCAGTTGCTCTCCCAAATACACATTTTGAGATACTGTGGCGTCTGCCTGAAGCGATACGCCACTAGTTGTGTATCTTAACAGAAACATCGTTACTCTTGCCAGCGGTTTCTTGACTTTGAAGCTTTGATTATACTGGTGACGAGATATTGGCTACCCTAAGAGAGTCACAGTGTTTCGTGCCAGCTGCTCACCCAAATACACATTTTTTAGATACTGTTTCCAGTGTGCCTGAAGCGATACGCCACTAGTTGTGTATCTTAAGAGAAACATCGTTACTTTTGAAAGGGTTCTAGAAGTTGCTGATTTGATTCTGCTGGTGACGAGGCATTGGCTACCTCAAGAGAGTCATAGAGATTCCTGCCAGTTCTTCACCGAAATACACATTTTTAGATACTCTTTCCAGTCTGCCTGATAGCTACGCAACTAGTTGTGTATCTAAAGAGTCATTGTCACTTTTGCCAGGGGTTTCTTGAAGTTGCTGATGTGATTATGCTGGTGACGAGGCATTGGCTACCCTATGAGTGTCATCGTGATTGCTGCTAGTTGCTCACCCAAATACACATTTTTTTGATACTTTGGCCAGTCTGCCTCAAGTGACACCCCACTAGCTGTGTATCTTATGAGAAGCTTCGTTACCTTTGCAAGCGGTTTCTTGAAGTTGGTGATGGGATTATGTTGGTGACGAGGCATTGGCTACCTTAAGAGAGTCATAGTGCTTCCTGCCAGTTGCTCACCCAAATACACATTTTGAGATACTGTGGCCAGTCTGCCTGAAGCGATACGCCACTAGTTGTGTATCTTAAGAGAAACATCGTTACTCTTGCCAGCGGTTTCTTGACTTTGAAGCTGTGATTATACTGGTGACGAGATATTGGCTACCCTAAGAGTGTCACAGTGTTACGTGCCAGTTGCTCACCCAAATACACATTTTTTAGATACTGTTTCCGGTGTGCCTGATGCGATACGCCACTAGTTGTGTATCTTAAGAGAAACATCGTTACTTTTGCCAGGGGTTTCTAGAAGTTTATGATTTGATTCTGCTGGTGACGAGGCATTGGCTACCTCAAGAGAGTCATAGAGATTCCTGCCAGTTCTTCACCCAAATACACATTTTTTTAGATACTCTTTCCAGTCTGCCTGATAGCTACGCCACTAGTTGTGTATCTTAAGAGTCATTGTAACTTTTGCCAGGGGTTTCTTGAAGTTGCTGATGTGATTATACTGGTGACGAGGCATTGGCTACCCTATGAGTGTCATAGTGATTCCTGCTAGTTGCTCACCCAAATACACATTTTTTTGATACTTTGGCCAGTCTGCCTCAAGTGACACCCCACTAGCTGTGTATCTTATGAGAAGCTTCGTTACCTTTGCAAGCGGTTTCCTGAAGTTGGTGATGGGATTATGTTGGTGACGAGGCATTGGCTACCTTAAGAGAGTCATAGTGCTTCCTGCCCGTTTCTCTCCCAAATACACATTTTGAGATACTGTGGCGTCTGCCTGAAGCGATACGCCACTAGTTGTGTATCTTAACAGAAACATCGTTACTCTTGCCAGCGGTTTCTTGACTTTGAAGCTTTGATTATACTGGTGACGAGATATTGGCTACCCTAAGAGAGTCACAGTGTTTCGTGCCAGTTGCTCACCCAAATACACATTTTTTAGATACTGTTTCCAGTGTGCCTGAAGCGATACGCCACTAGTTGTGTATCTTAAGAGAAACATCGTTACTTTTGAAAGGGTTCTAGAAGTTGCTGATTTGATTCTGCTGGTGACGAGGCATTGGCTACCTCAAGAGAGTCATAGAGATTCCTGCCAGTTCTTCACCCAAATACACATTTTTTTAGATACTCTTTCCAGTCTGCCTGATAGCTACGCCACTAGTTGTGTATCTTAAGAGTCATTGTCACTTTTGCCAGGGGTTTCTTGAAGTTGCTGATGTGATTATACTGGTGACGAGGCATTGGCTACCCTATGAGTGTCATAGTGATTCCTGCTAGTTGCTCACCCAAATACACATTTTTTTGATACTTTGGCCAGTCTGCCTCAAGTGACACCCCACTAGCTGTGTATCTTATGAGAAGCTTCGTTACCTTTGCAAGCGGTTTCCTGAAGTTGGTGATGGGATTATGTTGGTGACGAGGCATTGGCTACCTTAAGAGAGTCATAGTGCTTCCTGCCCGTTGCTCTCCCAAATACACATTTTGAGATACTGTGGCGTCTGCCTGAAGCGATACGCCACTAGTTGTGTATCTTAACAGAAACATCGTTACTCTTGCCAGCGGTTTCTTGACTTTGAAGCTTTGATTATACTGGTGACGAGATATTGGCTACCCTAAGAGAGTCACAGTGTTTCGTGCCAGTTGCTCACCCAAATACACATTTTTTAGATACTGTTTCCAGTGTGCCTGAAGCGATACGCCACTAGTTGTGTATCTTAAGAGAAACATCGTTACTTTTGAAAGGGTTCTAGAAGTTGCTGATTTGATTCTGCTGGTGACGAGGCATTGGCTACCTCAAGAGAGTCATAGAGATTCCTGCCAGTTCTTCACCGAAATACACATTTTTTAGATACTCTTTCCAGTCTGCCTGATAGCTACGCAACTAGTTGTGTATCTAAAGAGTCATTGTCACTTTTGCCAGGGGTTTCTTGAAGTTGCTGATGTGATTATGCTGGTGACGAGGCATTGGCTACCCTATGAGTGTCATCGTGATTGCTGCTAGTTGCTCACCCAAATACACATTTTTTTGATACTTTGGCCAGTCTGCCTCAAGTGACACCCCACTAGCTGTGTATCTTATGAGAAGCTTCGTTACCTTTGCAAGCGGTTTCTTGAAGTTGGTGATGGGATTATGTTGGTGACGAGGCATTGGCTACCTTAAGAGAGTCATAGTGCTTCCTGCCAGTTGCTCACCCAAATACACATTTTGAGATACTGTGGCCAGTCTGCCTGAAGCGATACGCCACTAGTTGTGTATCTTAAGAGAAACATCGTTACTCTTGCCAGCGGTTTCTTGACTTTGAAGCCTTGATTATACTGGTGACGAGATATTGGCTACCCTAAGAGAGTCACAGTGTTTCGTGCCAGTTGCTCACCCAAATACATATTTTTTAGATACTGTTTCCAGTGTGCCTGAAGCGATACGCCACTAGTTGTGTATCTTAAGAGAAACATCGTTACTCTTGCCAGCGGTTTCTTGACTTTGAAGATGTGATTATACTGGTGACGAGATATTGGCTACCCTAAGAGAGTCACAGTGTTTCGTGCCAGTTGCTCACCCAAATACACATTTTTTAGATACTGTTTCCAGTGTGCCTGAAGCGATACGCCACTAGTTGTGTATCTTAAGAGAAACATCGTTACTTTTGCCAGGGGTTTCTAGAAGTTGCTGATTTGATTCTGCTGGTGACGAGGCATTGGCTACCTCAAGAGAGTCATATAGATTCCTGCCAGTTCTTCACCCAAATACACATTTTTTAGATACTCTTTCCAGTCTGCCTGATAGCTACGCCACTAGTTGTGTATCTTAAGAGTCATTGTAACTTTTGCCAGGGGTTTCTTGAAGTTGCTGATGTGATTATGCTGGTGACGAGGCATTGGCTACCCTATCAGTGTCATAGTGATTCCTGCTAGTTGCTCACCCAAATACACATTTTTTTGATACTTTGGCCAGTCTGCCTCAAGTGACACCCCACTAGCTGTGTATCTTATGAGAAGCTTCGTTACCTTTGCAAGCGGTTTCTTGAAGTTAGTGATGGGATTATGTTGGTGACGAGGCATTGGCTACCTTAAGAGAGTCATAGTGCTTCCTGCCAGTTGCTCACCCAAATACACATTTTGAGATACTGTGGCCAGTCTGCCTGAAGCGATACGCCACTAGTTGTGTATCTTAAGAGAAACATCGTTACTCTTGCCAGCGGTTTCTTGACTTTGAAGCTGTGATTATACTGGTGACGAGATATTGGCTACCCTAAGAGAGTCACAGTGTTACGTGCCAGTTGCTCACCCAAATACACATTTTTTAGATACTGTTTCCGGTGTGCCTGAAGCCATACGCCACTAGTTGTGTATCTTAAGAGAAACATCGTTACTTTTGCCAGGGGTTTCTAGAAGTTGATGATTTGATTCTGCTGGTGACGAGGCATTGGCTACCTCAAGAGAGTCATAGAGATTCCTGCCAGTTCTTCACCCAAATACACATTTTTTAGATACTCTTTCCAGTCTGCCTGATAGCTACGCCACTAGTTGTGTATCTTAAGAGTCATTGTAACTTTTGCCAGGGGTTTCTTGAAGTTGCTGATGTGATTATGCTGGTGACGAGGCATTGGCTACCCTATGAGTGTCATAGTGATTCCTGCTAGTTGCTCACCCAAATACACATTTTTTTGATACTTTGGCCAGTCTGCCTCAAGTGACACCCCACTAGCTGTGTATCTTATGAGAAGCTTCGTTACCTTTGCAAGCGGTTTCCTGAAGTTGGTGATGGGATTATGTTGGTGACGAGGCATTGGCTACCTTAAGAGAGTCATAGTGCTTCCTGCCAGTTGCTCACGCAAATACATATTTTTTAGATACTCTTTCCTGTCTGCCTGATAGCTACGCCACTAGTTGTGTATCTTAAGAGTCATTGTAACTTTTGCCAGGGGTTTCTTGAAGTTGCTGATGTGATTATGCTGGTGACGAGGCATTGGCTTCCCTATGAGTGTCATAGTGATTCCTGCTAGTTGCTCACCCAAATACACATTTTTTTGATACTTTGGCCAGTCTGCCTCAAGTGACACCCCACTAGCTGTGTATCTTATGATAAGCTTCGTTACCTTTGCAAGCGGTTTCTTGACGTTGGTGATGGGATTATGTTGGTGACGAGGCATTGGCTACCTTAAGAGAGTCATAGTGCTTCCTGCCAGTTGCTCACCCAAATACACATTTTGAGATACTGTGGCCAGTCTGCCTGAAGCGATACGCCACTACTTGTGTATCTTAAGAGAAACATCGTTACTCTTGCCAGCGGTTTCTTGACTTAGAAGCTGTGATTATACTGGTGACGAGATATTGGCTACCCTAAGAGAGTCACAGTGTTTCGTGCCAGTTGCTCACCCAAATACACATTTTTTAGATACTGTTTCCAGTGTGCCTGAAGCGATACGCCACTAGTTGTGTATCTTAAGAGAAACATCGTTACTTTTGCCAGGGGTTTCTAGAAGTTGCTGATTTGATTCTGCTGGTGACGACGCATTGGCTACCTCAAGAGAGTCATAGAGATTCCTGCCAGTTCTTCACCCAAATACACATTTTTTAGATACACTTTCCAGTCTGCCTGATAGCTACGCCACTAGTTGTGTATCTTAAGAGTCATTGTAACTTTTGCCAGGGGTTTCTTGAAGTTGATGATGTGATTATGCTGGTGACGAGGCATTGGCTACCCTATGAGTGTCATAGTGATTCCTGCTAGTTGCTCACCCAAATACACATTTTTTTGATACTTTGGCCAGTCTGCCTCAAGTGACACCCCACTAGCTGTGTATCTTATGAGAAGCTTCGTTACCTTTGCAAGCGGTTTTTTGAAGTTGGTGATGTGATAATGTTGGTGACGAGGCATTGGCTACCTGAAGAGAGTCATAGTGCTACCTGCCAGTTGCTCACCCAAATACACATTTTTAGATACTGTGTCGTCTGCCTGAAGCGATACGCCACTAGTTGTGTATCTTAAGAGAAACATCGTTACTCTTGCCAGCGGTTTCTTGACTTTGAAGATGTGATTATACTGGTGACGAGATATTGGCTACCCTAAGAGAGTCACAGTGTTTCCTGCCAGTTGCTCATCCAAATACACATTTTTTAGATACTCTTTCCAGTCTGCCTGATAGCTACGCCACTAGTTGTGTATCTTAAGAGTCATTGTAACTTTTGCCAGGGGTTTCTTGAAGTTGCTGATGTGATTATGCTGGTGACGAGGCATTGGCTACCCTATGAGTGTCATAGTGATTCCTGCTAGTTGCTCACCCAAATACAAATTTTTTTGATACTTTGGCCAGTCTGCCTCAAGTGACACCCCACTAGCTGTGTATCTTATGAGAAGCTTCGTTACCTTTGCAAGCGGTTTTTTGAAGTTGGTGATGTGATTATGTTGGTGACGAGGCATTGGCTACCTGAAGAGAGTCATAGTGCTACCTGCCAGTTGCTCACCCAAATACACATTTTTAGATACTGTGTCGTCTGCCTGAAGCGATACGCCACTAGTTGTGTATCTTAAGAGAAACATGGTTACTCTTGCCAGTGGTTTCTTGACTTTGAAGATGTGATTATACTGGTGACGAGATATTGGCTACCCTAAGAGAGTCACAGTGTTTCGTGCCAGTTGCTCAACCAAATACACATTTTTTAGATACTGTTTCCAGTGTGCCTGAAGCGATACGCCACTAGTTGTGTATCTTAAGAGAAACATCGTTACTTTTGCCAGGGGTTTCTAGAAGTTGCTGATTTGATTCTGCTGGTGACGAGGCATTGGCTGCCTCAAGAGAGTCATAGAGATTCCTGCCAGTTCTTCACCCAAATACACATTTTTTAGATACTCTTTCCAGTCTGCCTGATAGCTACGCCACTTGTTGTGTATCTTAAGAGTCATTGTAACTTTTGCCAGGGGTTTCTTGAAGTTGCTGATGTGATTATGCTGGTGACGAGGCATTGGCTACCCTATGAGTGTCATAGTGATTCCTGCTAGTTGCTCACCCAAATACACATTTTTTGATACTTTGGCAAGTCTGCCTCAAGTGACACCCTACTAGCTGTGTATCTTATGAGAAGCTTCGTTACCTTTGCAAGCGGTTTCTTGAAGTTGGTGATGGGATTATGTTGGTGACGAGGCATTGGCAACCTTAAGATAGTCATAGTGCTTCCTGCCAGTTGCTCACCCAAATACACATTTTGAGATTCTGTGGCCAGTCTGCCTGAAGCGATACGCCACTAGTTGTGTATCTTAAGAGAAACATCGTTACTCTTGCCAGCGGTGTCTTGACTTTGAAGATGTGATTATACTGGTGACGAGATATTGGCTACCCTAAGAGAGTCACAGTGTTTCCTGCCAGTTGCTCATCCAAATGCACATTTTTTAGATACTCTTTCCAGTCTGCCTGATAGCTACGCCACTAGTTGTGTATCTTAAGAGTCATTGTAACTTTTGCCAGGGGTTTCTTGAAGTTGCTGATGTGATTATGCTGGTGACGAGCCATTGGCTACCCTATGAGTGTCGTAGTGATTCCTGCTAGTTGCTCACCCAAATACACATTTTTTTAATACTTTGCCCAGTCTGCCTCAAGTGACACCCCACTAGCTGTGTATCTTATGAGAAGCTTCGTTACCTTTGCAAGCGGTTTCTTGAAGTTGGTGATGTGATTATGTTGGTGACAAGGCATTGGCTACCTTAAGAGAGTCATAGTGCTTTCTGCCAGTTGCTCACCCAAATACACATTTTTAGATACTGTGTCGTCTGCCTGAAGCGATACGCCACTAGTTGTGTATCTTAAGAGAAACATCGTTACTCTTGCCAGCGGTTTCTTGACTTTGAAGATGTGATTATACTGGTGACGAGATATTGGCTACCCTAAGAGAGTCACAGTGTTTCCTGCCAGTTGCTCATCCAAATACACATTTTTTAGATACTCTTTCCAGTCTGCCTGATAGCTACGCCACTAGTTGTGTTTCTTAAGAGTCATTGTAACTTTTGCCAGGGGTTTCTTGAAGTTGCTGATGTGATTATGCTGGTGACGAGGCATTGGCTGCCCTATGAGAGTCATAGTGATTCCTGATAGTTGCTCACCCAAATACACATTTTTTGATACTTTGGCCAGTCTGCCTCAAGTGACACCCCACTAGCTGTGTATCTTATGAGAAGCTTCGTTACCTTTGCAAGCGGTTTCTTGAAGTTGGTGATGGGATTATGTTGGTGCCGACGCATTGGCTACCTTAAGAGAGTCATAGTGCTTCCTGCCAGTTGCTCACCCAAATACAGATTTTGAGATACTGTGGCCAGTCTGCCTGAAGAGATACGCCACTAGTTGTGTATCTTAAGAGAAACATCGTTACTCTTGCCAGCGGTTTCTTGACTTTGAAGATGTGATTATACTGGTGACGAGATATTGGCTACCCTAAGAGAGTCACAGTGTTTCGTGCCAGTTGCTCACGCAAATACACATTTTTTAGATACTGTTTCCAGTGTGCCTGAAGCGATACGCCACTAGTTGTGTATCTTAAGAGAAACATCGTTACTCTTGCCAGCAGTTTCTTGACTTTGAAGATGTGATTATACTGGTGACGAGATATTGGCTACCCTAAGAGAGTCACAGTGTTTCCTGCCAGTTGCTCATCCAAATACACATTTTTTAGATACTCTTTCCAGTCTGCCTGATAGCTACGCCACTAGTTGTGTATCTTAAGAGTCATTGTAACTTTTGCCAGGGGTTTCTTGAAGTTGCTGATGTGATTATGCTGGTGACGAGGCATTGGCTACCCTATGAGTGTCATAGTGATTCCTGCTAGTTGCTCACCCAAATACAAATTTTTTTGATACTTTGGCCAGTCTGCCTCAAGTGACACCCCACTAGCTGTGTATCTTATGAGAAGCTTCGTTACCTTTGCAAGCGGTTTTTTGAAGTTGGTGATGTGATTATGTTGGTGACGAGGCATTGGCTACCTGAAGAGAGTCATAGTGCTACCTGCCAGTTGCTCACCCAAATACACATTTTTAGATACTGTGTCGTCTGCCTGAAGCGATACGCCACTAGTTGTGTATCTTAAGAGAAACATCGTTACTCTTGCCAGCGGTTTCTTGACTTTGAAGATGTGATTATACTGGTGACGAGATATTGGCTACCCTAAGAGAGTCACAGTGTTTCCTGCCAGTTGCTCATCCAAATACACATTTTTTAGATACTCTTTCCAGTCTGCCTGATAGCTACGCCACTAGTTGTGTATCTTAAGAGTCATTGTAACTTTTGCTGGGGGTTTCTTGAAGTTGCTGATGTGATTATGCTGGTGACGAGGCATTGGCTGCCCTATGAGAGTAATAGTGATTCCTGCTAGTTGCTCACCCAAATACACATTTTTTGATACTTTGGCCAGCCTGCCTCAAGTGACACCCCACTAGCTGTGTATCTTATGAGAAGCTTCGTTACCTTTGCAAGCGGTTTCTTGAAGTTGGTGATGGGATTATGTTGGTGCCGACGCATTGGCTACCTTAAGAGAGTCATAGTGCTTCCTGCCAGTTGCTCACCCAAATACAGATTTTGAGATACTGTGGCCAGTCTGCCTGAAGAGATACGCCACTACTTGTGTATCTTAAGAGAACATGGTTACTCTTGCCAGCGGTTTCTTGACTTTGAAGATGTGATTATACTGGTGACGAGATATTGGCTACCCTAAGAGAGTCACAGTGTTTCGTGCCAGTTGCTCACCCAAATACACATTTTTTTGATACTGTTTCCAGTGTGCCTGAAGCGATACGCCACTAGTTGTGTATCTTAAGAGGAACATCGTTACTCTTGCCAGCGGTTTCTTGACTTTGAAGATGTGATTATACTGGTGACGAGATATTGGCTACCCTAAGAGAGTCACAGTGTTTCCTGCCAGTTGCTCATCCAAATACACATTTTTTAGATACTCTTTCCAGTCTGCCTGATAGCTACGCCACTAGTTGTGTATCTTAAGAGTCATTGTAACTTTTGCCAGGGGTTTCTTGAAGTTGCTGATGTGATTATGCTGGTGACGAGGCATTGGCTACCCTATGAGTGTCATAGTGATTCCTGCTAGTTGCTCACCCAAATACACATTTTTTTGATACTTTGGCCAGTCTGCCTCAAGTGACACCCCACTAGCTGTGTATCTTATGAGAAGCTTCGTTACCTTTGCAAGCGGTTTCTTGAAGTTGGTGATGTGATTATGTTGGTGACGAGGCATTGGCTTCCTGAAGAGAGTCATAGTGCTACCTGCCAGTTGCTCACCCAAATACACATTTTTAGATACTGTGTCGTCTGCCTGAAGCGATACGCCACTAGTTGTGTATCTTAAGAGAAACATCGTTACTCTTGCCAGCGGTTTCTTGACTTTGAAGATGTGATTATACTGGTGACGAGATATTGGCTACCCTAAGAGAGTCACAGTGTTTCCTGCCAGTTGCTCATCCAAATACACATTTTTTAGATACTCTTTCCAGTCTGCCTGATAGGTACGCCACTAGTTGTGTATCTTAAGAGTCATTGTAACTTTTGCTAGGGGTTTCTTGAAGTTGCTGATGTGATTATGCTGGTGACGAGGCATTGGCTGCCCTATGAGAGTCATAGTGATTACTGCTAGTTGCTCACCCAAATACACATTTTTTGATACTTTGGCCAGCCTGCCTCAAGTGACACCCCACTAGCTGTGTATCTTATGAGAAGCTTCGTTACCTTTGCAAGCGGTTTCTTGAAGTTGGTGATGGGATTATGTTGGTGCCGACGCATTGGCTTCCTTAAGAGAGTCATAGTGCTTCCTGCCAGTTGCTCACCCAAATACAGATTTTGAGATACTGTGGCCAGTCTGCCTGAAGAGATACGCCACTAGTTGTGTATCTTAAGTGAAACATGGTTACTCTTGCCAGCGGTTTCTTGACTTTGAAGATGTGATTATACTGGTGACGAGATATTGGCTACCCTAAGAGAGTCACAGTGTTTCGTGCCAGTTGCTCACCCAAATACACATTTTTTAGATACTGTTTCCAGTGTGCCTGAAGCGATACGCCACTAGTTGTGTATCTTAAGAGAAACATCGTTACTTTTGCCAGGGGTTTCTAGAAGTTGCTGATTTGATTCTGCTGGTGACGAGGCTTTGGCTGCCTCAAGAGAGTCATAGAGATTCCTGCCAGTTCTTCACCCAAATACACATTTTTTAGATACTCTTTCCAGTCTGCCTGATAGCTACGCCACTTGTTGTGTATCTTAAGAGTCATTGTAACTTTTGCCAGGGGTTTCTTGAAGTTGCTGATGTGATTATGCTGGTGACGAGGCATTGGCTACCCTATGAGTGTCATAGTGATTCCTGCTAGTTGCTCACCCAAATACACATTTTTTTGATACTTTGGCCAGTCTGCCTCAAGTGACACCCCACTAGCTGTGTATCTTATGAGAAGCTTCGTTACCTTTGCAAGCGGTTTCTTGAAGTTGGTGATGTGATTATGTTGGTGACGAGGCATTGGCTACCTTAAGAGAGTCATAGTGCTTCCTGCCAGTTGCTCACCCAAATACACATTTTTAGATACTGTGTCGTCTGCCTGAAGCGATACGCCACTAGTTGTGTATCTTAAGAGAAACATCGTTACTCTTGCCAGCGGTTTCTTGACTTTGAAGATGTGATTATACTGGTGACGAGATATTGGCTACCCTAAGAGAGTCACAGTGTTTCCTGCCAGTTGCTCATCCAAATACACATTTTTTAGATACTCTTTCCAGTCTGCCTGATAGCTACGCCCCTAGTTGTGTTTCTTAAGAGTCATTGTAACTTTTGCCAGGGGTTTCTTGAAGTTGCTGATGTGATTATGCTGGTGACGAGGCATTGGCTGCCCTATGAGAGTCATAGTGATTCCTGCTAGTTGCTCACCCAAATACACATTTTTTGATACTTTGGCCAGTCTGCCTCAAGTGACACCCCACTAGCTGTGTATCTTATGAGAAGCTTCGTTACCTTTGCAAGCGGTTTCTTGAAGTTGGTGATGGGATTATGTTGGTGCCGACGCATTGGCTACCTTAAGAGAGTCATAGTGCTTCCTGCCAGTTGCTCACCCAAATACACATTTTGAGATACTGTGGCCAGTCTGCCTGAAGCGATGCGCCACTACTTGTGTATCTTAAGAGAAACATCGTTACTCTTGCCAGCGGTTTCTTGACTTTGAAGATGTGATTATACTGGTGACAAGATATTGGCTACTCTAAGAGAGTCACAGTGTTTCCTGCCAGTTGCTCATCCAAATACACATTTTTTATATACTCTTTCCAGTCTGCCTGATAGCTACGCCACTAGTTGTGTATCTTAAGAGTCATTGTAACTTTTGCCAGGGGTTTCTAGAAGTTGCTGATTTGATTCTGCTGGTGACGAGGCATTGGCTACCTCAAGAGAGTCATAGAGATTCCTGCCAGTTCTTCACCCAAATACAGATTTTTTAGATACTCTTTCCAGTCTGCCGGATAGCTACGCCACTAGTTGTGTATCTTAAGAGTCATTGTAACTTTTGCCAGGGGTTTCTTGAAGTTGCTGATGTGATTATGCTGGTGACGAGGCATTGGCTACCGTATGAGTGTCATAGTGATTCCTGCTAGTTGCTCACCCAAATACACATTTTTTTGATACTTTGGCCAGTCTGCCTCAAGTGACACCCCACTAGCTGTGTATCTTATGATAAGCTTCGTTACCTTTGCAAGCGGTTTCTTGAAGTTGGTGTGGGATTATGTTGGTGACAATTCATTGGCTACCTTAAGAGAGTCATAGTGCTTCCTGTCAGTTGTTCACCCAAATACACATTTTTTAAATACTCTTTCCAGTCTGCCTGATAGCTACGCCACTAGTTGTGTATCTTAAGAGTCATTGTAACTTTTGCCAGGGGTTTCTTGAAGTTGCTGATTTGATTATGCTGGTGACGAGGCATTGGCTTCCCTATGAGTGTCATAGTGATTCCTGCTAGTTGCTCACCCAAATACACATTTTTCTGATACTTTGGCCAGTCTGCCTCAAGTGACATCCCACTAGCTGTGTATCTTATGAGAAGCTTCGTTACATTTGCAAGCGGTTTCTTGAAGTTGGTGATGGGATTATGTTGGTGACGAGGCATTGGCTACCTTTAGAGACTCATAGTGCTTCCTGCCAGTTGCTCACCTAAATACTAATTTTGAGATACTGTGGCCAGTCTGCGTGAAGCGATACGCCACTAGTTGTGTATCTTAAGAGAAAGATCGTTACTCTTGCCAGCGGTTTCTTGACTTTGAAGCTGTGATTATACTGGTGACGAGATATTGGCTACCCTAAGAGAGTCACAGTGTTTCGTGCCAGTTGCTAACCCAAATACACATTCTTTAGATACTGTTTCCAGTGTGCCTGAAGCGATACGCCACTAGTTGTGTATCTTAAGAGAAACATCGTTACTTTTGCCAGGGATTTCTAGAAGTTTCTGATTTGATTCTGCTGGTGACGAGGCATTGGCTACCTCAAGAGAGTCATAGAGATTCCTGCCAGTTCTTCACCCAAATACACATTTTTTAGATACTCTTTCCAGTCTGCCTGATAGCTACGCCACTAGTTGCGTATCTTAAGAGTCATTGTAACTTTTACCAGGGGTTTCTTGAAGTTGCTGATGTGATTATGCTGGTGACGAGGCATCGGCTACCCTATGAGTGTCATAGTGATTCCTGCTAGTTGCTCACCCAAATACACATTTTTTTGATACTTTGGCAAGTCTGCCTCAAGTGACACCCTACTAGCTGTGTATCTTATGAGAAGCTTCGTTACCTTTGCAAGCGGTTTCTTGAAGTTGGTGATGGGATTATGTTGGTGACGAGGCATTGGCAACCTTAAGAGAGTCATAGTGCTTCCTGCCAGTTGCTCACCCAAATACACATTTTGAGATACTGTGGCCAGTCTGCCTGAAGCGATACGCCACTAGTTGTGTATCTTAAGAGAAACATCGTTACTCTTGCCAGCGGTTTCTTGACTTTGAAGATGTGATTATACTGGTGACGAGATATTGGCTACCCTAAGAGAGTCACAGTGTTTCCTGCCAGTTGCTCATCCAAATACACATTTTTTAGATACTCTTTCCAGTCTGCCTGATAGCTACGCCACTAGTTGTGCATCTTAAGAGTCATTGTAACTTTTGCCAGGGGTTTCTTGAAGTTGCTGATGTGATTATGCTGGTGTCGAGGCATTGGCTGCCCTATGAGAGTCATAGTGATTCCTGCTAGTTGCTCACCCAAATACACATTTTTTGATACTTTGGCCAGTCTGCCTCAAGTGACACCCCACTAGCTGTGTATCTTATGAGAAGCTTCGTTACCTTTGCAAGCGGTTTCTTGAAGTTGGTGATGGGATTATGTTGGTGCCGACGCATTGGCTACCTTAAGAGAGTCATAGTGCTTCCTGCCAGTTGCTCACCCAAATACAGATTTTGAGATACTGTGGCCAGTCTGCCTGAAGAGATACGCCACTAGTTGTGTATCTTAAGAGAAACATCGTTACTCTTGCCAGCGGTTTCTTGACTTTGAAGATGTGATTATACTGGTGACGAGATATTGGCTACCCTAAGAGAGTCACAGTGTTTCGTGCCAGTTGCTCACCCAAATACACATTTTTTAGATACTGTTTCCAGTGTGCCTGAAGCGATACGCCACTAGCTGTGTATCTTAAGAGAAACATCGTTACTTTTGCCAGGGGTTTCTAGAAGTTGCTGATTTGATTCTGCTGGTGACGAGGCATTGGCTACCTCAAGAGAGTCATAGAGATTCCTGCCAGTTCTTCACCCAAATACACATTTTTTAGATACTCTTTCCAGTCTGCCTGATAGCTACGCCACTAGTTGTGTATCTTAAGAGTCATTGTAACTTTTGCCAGGGGTTTCTTGAAGTTGCTGATGTGATTATGCTGGTGACGATTCATTGGCTACCCTATGAGTGTCATAGTGATTCCTGCTAGTTGCTCACCCAAATACACATTTTTTTGATAATTTGGCCAGTCTGCCTCAAGTGACACCCCACTAGCTGTGTATCTTATGATAAGCTTCGTTACCTTTGCAAGCGGTTTCTTGAAGTTGGTGATGGGATTATGTTGGTGACGAGGCATTGGCTACCTTAAGAGTGATATAGTGCTTCCTGCCAGTTGCTCACCCAAATACACATTTTGAGATACTGTGGCCAGTCTGCCTGAAGCGATACGCCACTAGTTGTGTATCTTAAGAGAAACATCGATACTCTTGCCAGCGGTTTCTTGACTTTGAAGCTGTGATTATACTGGTGACGAGATATTGGCTACCCTAAGAGAGTCACAGTGTTTCGTGCCAGTTGCTCACCCAAATACAAATTTTTAGATACTGTTTCCAGTGTGCCTGAAGCGATACGCCATTAGTTGTGTATCTTAAGAGAAACATCGTTACTTTTGCCAGGGGTTTCTAGAAGTTGCTGATTTGATTCTGCTGGTGACGAGGCATTGGCTACCTCAAGAAAGTCATAGAGATTCCTGCCAGTTCTTCACCCAAATACACATTTTTTAGATACTCTTTCCAGTCTGCCTGATAGCTACGCCACTAGTTTTGTATGTTAAGAGTCATTGTAACTTTTGCCAGGGGTTTCTTGAAGTTGCTGATGTGATTATGCTGGTGACGAGGCATTGGCTACCCTATGAGTGTCATAGCGATTCCTGCTAGTTGCTCACCCAAATACACATTTTTTTGATACTTTGGCCAGTCTGCCTCAAGTGACACCCCACTAGCTGTGTATCTTATGAGAAGCTTCGTTACCTTTGCAAGCGGTTTCTTGAAGTTGGTGATGGGATTATGTTGGTGACGAGGCATTGACAACCTTAAGAGAGTCATAGTGCTTCCTGCCAGTTGCTCACCCAAATACACATTTTGAGATACTGTGGCCAGTCTGCCTGAAGCGATACGCCACGAGTTGTGTATCTTAAGAGAAACATCGTTACTCTTGCCAGCGGTTTCTTGACTTTGAAGATGTGATTATACTGGTGACGAGATATTGGCTACCCTAAGAGAGTCACAGTGTTTCCTGCCAGTTGCTCATCCAAATACACATTTTTTAGATACTCTTTCCAGTCTGCCTGATAGCTACGCCACTAGTTGTGTATCTTAAGAGTCATTGTAACTTTTGCCAGGGGTTTCTTGAAGTTGGTGATGTGATTATGCTGGTGACGATGCATTGGCTACCCTATGAGTGTCATAGTGATTCCTGCTAGTTGCTCACCCAAATACACATTTTTTGATACTTTGGCCAGTCTGCCTCAAGTAACACCCCACTAGCTGTGTATCTTATGAGAAGCTTCGTTACCTTTGCAAGCGGTTTCTTGAAGTTGGTGATGGGATTATGTTGGTGCCGACGCATTGGCTACCTTAAGAGAGTCATAGTGCTTCCTGCCAGTTGCTCACCCAAATACTGATTTTGAGATACTGTGGCCAGTCTGCCTGAAGAGATACGCCACTAGTTGTGTATCTTAAGAGAAACATCGTTACTCTTGCCAGCGGTTTCTTGACTTTGAAGATGTGATTATACTGGTGACGAGATATTGGATACCCTAAGAGAGTCACAGTGTTTCGTGCCAGTTGCTCACCCAAATACACATTTTTTAGATACTGTTTCCAGTGTGCCTGAGGCGATACGCCACTAGTTGTGTATCTTAAGAGAAACATCGTTACTTTTGCCAGGTGTTTCTAGAAGTAGCTGTTTTGATTCTGCTGGTGACGACGCATTGGCTACCTCAAGAGAGTCATGGAGATTCCTGCCAGTTCTTCACCCAAATACACATTTTTTAGATACTCTTTCCAGTCTGCCTGAAAGCTACGCCACTTGTTGTGTATCTTAAGAGTCATTGTAACTTTTGCCAGGGGTTTCTTGAAGTTGCTGATGTGATTATGCTGGTGACGAGGCATTGGCTACCCTATGAGTGTCATAGTGATTCCTGCTAGTTGCTCGCCCAAATACACATTTTTTTGATACTTTGGCCAGTCTGCCTCAAGTTACACCCCACTATCTTATGATAAGCTTCGTCACCTTTGCAAGCGGTTTCTTGAAGTTGGTGATGGGATTATGTTGGTGACGGGGCCTTCCATACCTTAAGAGAGTCATAGTGCTTCCTGCCAGTTGCTCACCCAAATACACATTTTTTAGATACTCTTTCCAGTATGCCTGATAGCTACGCCACTAGTTGTGTATCTTAAGAGTCATTGTAACTTTTGCCAAGGGTTTCTTGAAGTTGCTGATGTGATTTTGCTGGTGACGAGGCATTGGCTACCCTATGAGTGTCATAGTGATTCCTGCTAGTTGCTCACCCAAATACACATTTTTTTGATACTTTGGCCAGTCTGCCTCAAGTGACACCCCAATAGCTGTGTATCTTATGATAAGCTTCGTTACCTTTGCAAGCGGTTTCTTGAAGTTGGTGATGGGATTATGTTGGTGACGAGGCATTGGCTACCTTAAAAGAGTCATAGTGCTTCCTGCCAGTTGCTCACCCAAATACACATTTTGAGATACTGTGGCCAGTCTGCCTGAAGCGATACGCCACTAGTTGTGTATCTTAAGAGAAACATCGTTACTCTTGACAGCGATTTCTTGACTTTGAAGCTGTGATTATACTGGTGACGAGATATTGGCTACCCTAAGAGAGTCACAGTGTTTCGTGCCAGTTGCTCACCCAAATACACATTTTTTAGATACTGTTCCCAGTGTGCCTGAAGCGATACGCCACTAGTTGTGTATCTTAAGAGAAACATCGTTACTTTTGCCAGGGGTTTCTAGAAGTTTCTGATTTGATTCTGCTGGTGATGAGGCATTGGCTGCCCTATGAGTGTCATAGTGATTCCTGCTAGTTGCTCACCCAAATACACATTTTTTTGATAATTTGGCCAGTATGCCTCAAGTGACACCCTACTAGCTGTGTATTTTATGAGAAGCTTCGTTACCTTTGCAAGCGGTTTCTTGAAGTTGGTGATGTGATTATGTTGGTGACGAGGCATTGGCTTCCTTAAGAGAGTCATAGTGCTTCCTGCCAGTTGCTCACCCAAATACACATTTTGAGATACTGTGGCCAGTCTGCCTGAAGCGATACGCCTCTAGATGTGTATCTTAAGAGAAACATCGTAACTCTTGCCAGCGGTTTCTTGACTTTGAAGATGTGATTATACTGGTGACGAGATATTGGCTACCCTAAGAGAGTCACAGTGTTTCCTGCCAGTTGCTCATCCAAATACACATTTTTTAGATACTCTTTCCAGTCTGCCTGATAGCTACGCCACTAGTTGTGCATCTTAAGAGTCATTGTAACTTTTGCCAGGGGTTTCTTGAAGTTGCTGATGTGATTCTGCTGGTGACGAGGCATTGGCTACTTCTAGAGGGTCATATAAATTCCTGCCAGTTCTTCACCCAAATACACATTTTTTAGATACTCTTTCCAGTCTGCCTGATAGCTATGCCACTAGTTGTGTATCTTAAGAGTCATTGTAACTTTTGCCAGGGGTTTCTTGAAGTTGCTGATGTGATTATGCTGGTGACGAGGCATTGGCTACCCTATGAGTGTCATAGTGATTCCTGCTAGTTGCTCACCCAAATACACATTTTTTTGATACTTTGGCCAGTCTGCCTCAAGTGACACCCCACTAGCTGTGTATCTTATGAGAAGCTTCGTTACCTTTGCAAGCGGTTTCTTGAAGTTGGTGATGGGATTATGTTGGTGACGAGGCATTGGCTACCTTAAGAGAGTCATAGTGCTTCCTGCCAGTTGCTCACCCAAATACACATTTTGAGATACTGTGGCCAGTCTGCCTGAAGCGATACGCCACTAGTTGTGTATCTTAAGAGAAACATCGTTACTCTTGCCAGCGGTTTCTTGACTTTGAAGCTGTGATTATACTGGTGACGAGATATTGGCTACCCTAAGAGAGTCACAGTGTTTCGTACCAGTTGCTCACCCACATACACATTTTTTAGATACTGTTTCCAGTGTGCCTGAAGCGATACGCCACTAGTTGTGTATCTTAACAGAAACATCGTTACTTTTGCCAGGGGTTTATAGAAGTTGCTGATTTGATTCTGCTGGTGACGAGGCATTGGCTACTTCAAGAGAGTCATAGAGATTCCTGCCAGTTCTTCACCCAAATACACATTTTTTAGATACTCTTTCCAGTCTGCCTGATAGCTACGCCACTAGTTGTGTATCTTAAGAGTCATTGTAACTTTTGCCAGGGGTTTCTTGAAGTTGCTGATGTGATTATGCTGGTGACGAGGCATTGGCTACCCTATGAGTGTCATAGTGATTCCTGCTAGTTGCTCACCCAAATACACATTTTTTTGATACTTTGGCCAGTCTGCCTCAAGTGACACCCCACTAGCTGTGTATCTTATAAGAAGCTTCGTTACCTTTGCAAGCGGTTTCTTGAAGTTGGTGATGGGATTATGTTGGTGACGAGGCATTGGCAACCTTAAGAGAGTCATAGTGCTTCCTGCCAGTTGCTCACCCAAATACACATTTTGAGATACTGTGGCCAGTCTGCCTGAAGCGATACGCCACTAGTTGTGTATCTTAAGAGAAACATCGTTACTCTTGCCAGCGGTTTCTTGACTTTGAAGATGTGATTATACTGGTGACGAGATATTGGCTACCCTAAGAGAGTCACAGTGTTTCCTGCCAGTTGCTCATCCAAATACACATTTTTTAGATACTCTTTCCAGTCTGCCTGATAGCTACGCCACTAGTTGTGTATCTTAAGAGTCATTGTAACTTTTGCCAGGGGTTTCTTGAAGTTGCTGATGTGGTTATGCTGGTGACGAGCCATTGGCTACCCTATGAGTGTCATAGTGATTCCTGCTAGTTGCTCACCCCAATACACATTTTTTTGATACTGTTTCCAGTCTGCCTGAAGCGATACGCCACTAGTTGTGTATCTTAAGAGAAACATCGTTACTCTTGCCAGCGGTTTCTTGACTTTGAAGATGTGATTATACTGGTGACGAGATATTGGCTACCCTAAGAGAGTCACAGTGTTTCGTACCAGTTGCTCACCCAAATACACATTTTTTAGATACTGTTTCCAGTGTGCCTGAAGCGATACGCCACTAGTTGTGTATCTTAAGAGAAACATCGTTACTTTTGTCAGGGGTTTCTAGAAGTTGCTGATTTGATTCTGCTGGTGTCGAGGCATTGGCTACCTCAAGAGAGTCATAGAGATTCCTGCCAGTTCTTCACCCAAATACACTTTTTTAGATACTCTTTCCTGTCTGCCTGATAGCTACGCCACTAGTTGTGTATCTTAAGAGTCATTGTAACTTTTGCCAGGGGTTTCTTGAAGTTGCTGATGTGATTATGCTGGTGACGAGGCACTGGCTACCCTATGAGTGTCATAGTGATTCCTGCTAGTTGCTCACCCAAATACACATTTTTTTGATACTTTCGCCAGTCTGCCTCAAGTGACACCCCAATAGCTGTGTATCTTATGATAAGCTTCGTTACCTTTGCAAGCGGTTTCTTGAAGTTGGTGATGGGATTATGTTGGTGACGAGGCATTGGCTACCTTAAGAGAGTCATAGTGCTTCCTGCCAGTTGCTCACCCAAATACACATTTTGAGATACTGTGGCCAGTCTGCCTGAAGCGATACGCCACTAGTTGTGTATCTTAAGAGAAACATCGTTACTCTTGCCAGCGGTTTCTTGACTTTGAAGCTGTGATTATACTGGTGACGAGATATTGGCTACCCTAAGAGAGTCACAGTGTTTCGTGCTAGTTGCTCACCCAAATACACATTTTTTAGATACTGTTTCCAGTGTGCCTGAAGCGATACGCCACTAGTTGTGTATCTTAACAGAAACATCGTTACTTTTGCCAGGGGTTTCTAGAAGTTGCTGATTTGATTCTGCTGGTGACGAGGCCTTGGCTACTTCAAGAGAGTCATAGAGATTCCTGCCAGTTCTTCGCCCAAATACACATTTTTTAGATACTCTTTCCAGTCTGCCTGATAGCTACGCCACTAGTTGTGTATCTTAAGAGTCATTGTAACTCTTGCCAGGGGTTACTTGCAGTTGCTGATGTGATTATGCTGGTGACGAGGCATTGGCTACCCTATGAGTGTCATAGTGATTCCTGCTAGTTGCTCACCCAAATACACATTTTTTTGATACTTTGGCCAGTCTGCCTCAAGTGACACCCCACTAGCTGTGTATCTTATGATAAGCTTCGTTACCTTTGCAAGCGGTTTCTGGAAGTTGGTGATGGGATTATGTTGGTGACGAGGCATTGGCTACCTTAAGAGAGTCATGGTGCTTCCTGCCAGTTGCTCACCCAAATACACATTTTGAGATACTGTGGCCAGTCTGCCTGAAGCGATACGCCACTAGTTGTGTATCTTAAGAGAAACATCGTTACTCTTGCCAGCGGTTTCTTGACTTTGAAGCTGTGATTATACTGGTGACGAGATATTGGCTACCCTAAGAGAGTCACAGTGTTTCGTGCTAGTTGCTCACCCAAATACACATTTTTTAGATACTGTTTCCAGTGTGCCTGAAGCGATACGCCACTAGTTGTGTATCTTAACAGAAACATCGTTACTTTAGCGAGGGGTTTCTAGAAGTTGCTGATTTGATTCTGCTGGTGACGAGGCATTGGCTACTTCAAGAGAGTCATAGAAATTCCTGCCAGTTCTTCACCCAAATACACATTTTTTAGATACTCTTTCCAGTCTGCCTGATAGCTATGCCACTAGTTGTGTATCTTAAGAGTCATTGTAACTTTTGCCAGGGGTTTCTTGAAGTTGCTGATGTGATTATGCTGGTGACGAGCCATTGGCTACCCTATGAGTGTCATAGTGATTCCTGCTAGTTGCTCACCCAAATACACATTTTTTTGATACTTTGGCCAGTCTGCCTCAAGTGACACCCCACTAGCTGTGTATCTTATGAGAAGCTTCGTTACCTTTGCAAGCGGTTTCTTGAAGTTGGTGATGGGATTATGTTGGTGACGAGGCATTGGCAACCTTAAGAGAGTCATAGTGCTTCCTGCCAGTTGCTCACCCAAATACACATTTTGAGATACTGTGGCCAGTCTGCCTGAAGCGATACGCCACTAGTTGTGTATCTTAAGAGAAACATCGTTACTCTTGCCAGCGGTTTCTTGACTTTGAAGATGTGATTATACTGGTGACGAGATATTGGCTACCCTAAGAGAGTCACAGTGTTTCCTGCCAGTTGCTCATCCAAATACACATTTTTTAGATACTCTTTCCAATCTGCCTGATAGCTACGCCACTAGTTGTGTATCTTAAGAGTCATTGTAACTTTTGCCAGGGGTTTCTTGAAGTTGCTGATGTGATTATGCTGGTGACGACCCATTGGCTACCCTATGAGTGTCATAGTGATTCCTGCTAGTTGCTCACCCAAATACACATTTTTTTGATACTTTGGCCAGTCTGCCTCAAGTGACACCCCACTAGCTGTGTATCTTATGAGAAGCTTCGTTACCTTTGCAAGCGGTTTCTTGAAGTTGGTGATGGGATTATGTTGGTGACGAGGCATTGGATACCTTAAGAGAGTCATAGTGCTTCCTGCCAGTTGCTCACCCAAATACACATTTTGAGATACTGTGGCCAGTCTGCCTGAAGCGATACGCCACTAGTTGTGTATCTTAAGAGAAACATCGTTACTCTTGCCAGCGGTTTCTTGACTTTGAAGCTGTGATTATACTGGTGACGAGATATTGGCTACCCTAAGAGAGTCACAGTGTTTCGTGCTAGTTGCTCACCCAACTACACATTTTTTAGATACTGTTTCCAGTGTGCCTGAACCGATACGCCACTAGTTGTGTATCTTAAGAGAAACATCGTTACTTTTGCCAGGGGTTTCTAGAAGTTGCTGATTTGATTCTGCTGGTGACGAGGCATTGGCTACCTCAAGAGATTCATAGGGATTCCTGCCAGTTCTTCACCCAAATACACATATTTTAGATACTCTTTCCAGTCTGCCTGATAGCTACGCCACTAGTTGTGTATCTTAAGAGTCATTGTAACTTTTGCCAGGGGTTTCTTGAAGTTGCTGATGTGATTATGCTGGTGACGAGCCATTGGCTACCCTATGAGTGTCATAGTGATTCCTGCTAGTTGCTCACCCAAATACACATTTTTTTGATACTTTGGCCAGTCTGCCTCAAGTGACACCCCACTAGCTGTGTATCTTATGAGAAGCTTCGTTACCTTTGCAAGCGGTTTCTTGAAGTTGGTGATGGGATTATGTTGGTGACGAGGCATTGGCTACCTTAAGAGAGTCATAGTGCTTCCTGCCAGTTGCTCACCCAAATACACATTTTGAGATACTGTGGCCAGTCTGCCTGAAGCGATACGCCACTAGTTGTGTATCTTAAGAGAAACATCGTTACTCTTGCCAGCGGTTTCTTGACTTTGAAGCTGTGATTATACTGGTGACGAGATATTGGCTACCCTAAGAGAGTCACAGTGTTTCGTACCAGTTGCTCACCCACATACACATTTTTTAGATACTGTTTCCAGTGTGCCTGAAGCGATACGCCACTAGTTGTGTATCTTAACAGAAACATCGTTACTTTTGCCAGGGGTTTATAGAAGTTGCTGATTTGATTCTGCTGGTGACGAGGCATTGGCTACTTCAAGAGAGTCATAGAGATTCCTGCCAGTTCTTCACCCAAATACACATTTTTTAGATACTCTTTCCAGTCTGCCTGATAGCTACGCCACTAGTTGTGTATCTTAAGAGTCATTGTAACTTTTGCCAGGGGTTTCTTGAAGTTGCTGATGTGATTATGCTGGTGACGAGGCATTGGCTACCCTATGAGTGTCATAGTGATTCCTGCTAGTTGCTCACCCAAATACACATTTTTTTGATACTTTGGCCAGTCTGCCTCAAGTGACACCCCACTAGCTGTGTATCTTATAAGAAGCTTCGTTACCTTTGCAAGCGGTTTCTTGAAGTTGGTGATGGGATTATGTTGGTGACGAGGCATTGGCAACCTTAAGAGAGTCATAGTGCTTCCTGCCAGTTGCTCACCCAAATACACATTTTGAGATACTGTGGCCAGTCTGCCTGAAGCGATACGCCACTAGTTGTGTATCTTAAGAGAAACATCGTTACTCTTGCCAGCGGTTTCTTGACTTTGAAGATGTGATTATACTGGTGACGAGATATTGGCTACCCTAAGAGAGTCACAGTGTTTCCTGCCAGTTGCTCATCCAAATACACATTTTTTAGATACTCTTTACAGTCTGCCTGATAGCTACGCCACTAGTTGTGTATCTTAAGAGTCATTGTAACTTTTGCCAGGGGTTTATTGAAGTTGCTGATGTGGTTATGCTGGTGACGAGCCATTGGCTACCCTATGAGTGTCATAGTGATTCCTGCTAGTTGCTCACCCAAATACACATTTTTTTGATACTGTTTCCAGTCTGCCTGAAGCGATACGCCACTAGTTGTGTATCTTAAGAGAAACATCGTTACTCTTGCCAGCGGTTTCTTGACTTTGAAGATGTGATTATACTGGTGACGAGATATTGGCTACCCTAAGAGAGTCACAGTGTTTCGTACCAGTTGCTCACCCAAATACACATTTTTTAGATACTGTTTCCAGTGTGCCTGAAGCGATACGCCACTAGTTGTGTATCTTAAGAGAAACATCGTTACTTTTGCCAGGGGTTTCTAGAAGTTGCTGATTTGATTCTGCTGGTGACGAGGCATTGGCTACCTCAAGAGAGTCATAGAGATTCCTGCCAGTTCTTCACCCAAATACACTTTTTTAGATACTCTTTCCTGTCTGCCTGATAGCTACGCCACTAGTTGTGTATCTTAAGAGTCATTGTAACTTTTGCCAGGGGTTTCTTGAAGTTGCTGATGTGATTATGCTGGTGACGAGGCACTGGCTACCCTATGAGTGTCATAGTGATTCCTGCTAGTTGCTCACCCAAATACACATTTTTTTGATACTTTCGCCAGTCTGCCTCAAGTGACACCCCAATAGCTGTGTATCTTATGATAAGCTTCGTTACCTTTGCAAGCGGTTTCTTGAAGTTGGTGATGGGATTATGTTGGTGAAGAGGCATTGGCTACCTTAAGAGAGTCATAGTGCTTCCTGCCAGTGGCTCACCCAAATACACATTTTGAGATACTGTGGCCAGTCTGCCTGAAGCGATACGCCACTAGTTGTGTATCCTAAGAGAAACATCGTTACACTTGACAGCGGTTTCTTGACTTTGAAGCTGTGATTATACTGGTGACGAGATATTGGCTACCCTAAGAGAGTCACAGTGTTTCGTGCTAGTTGCTCACCCAAATACACATTTTTTAGATACTGTTTCCAGTGTGCCTGAAGCGATACGCCACTAGTTGTGTATCTTAACAGAAACATCGTTACTTTTGCCAGGGGTTTCTAGAAGTTGCTGATTTGATTCTGCTGGTGACGAGGCCTTGGCTACTTCAAGAGAGTCATAGAGATTCCTGCCAGTTCTTCGCCCAAATACACATTTTTTAGATACTCTTTCCAGTCTGCCTGATAGCTACGCCACTAGTTGTGAATCTTAAGAGTCATTGTAACTCTTGCCAGGGGTTTCTTGCAGTTGCTGATGTGATTATGCTGGTGACGAGGCATTGGCTACCCTATGAGTGTCATAGTGATTCCTGCTAGTTGCTCACCCAAATACACATTTTTTTGATACTTTGGCCAGTCTGCCTCAAGTGACACCCCACTAGCTGTGTATCTTATGATAAGCTTCGTTACCTTTGCAAGCGGTTTCTGGAAGTTGGTGATGGGATTATGTTGGTGACGAGGCATTGGCTACCTTAAGAGAGTCATAGTGCTTCCTGCCAGTTGCTCACCCAAATACACATTTTGAGATACTGTGGCCAGTCTGCCTGAAGCGATACGCCACTAGTTGTGTATCTTAAGAGAAACATCGTTACTCTTGCCAGCGGTTTCTTGACTTTGAAGCTGTGATTATACTGGTGACGAGATATTGGCTACCCTAAGAGAGTCACAGTGTTTCGTGCTAGTTGCTCACCCAAATACACATTTTTTAGATACTGTTTCCAGTGTGCCTGAAGCGATACGCCACTAGTTGTGTATCTTAAGAGAAACATCGTTACTTTTGCGAGGGGTTTCTAGAAGTTGCTGATTTGATTCTGCTGGTGACGAGGCATTGGCTACTTCAAGAGAGTCATAGAAATTCCTGCCAGTTCTTCACCCAAATACACATTTTTTAGATACTCTTTCCAGTCTGCCTGATAGCTATGCCACTAGTTGTGTATCTTAAGAGTCATTGTAACTTTTGCCAGGGGTTTCTTGAAGTTGCTGATGTGATTATGCTGGTGACGAGCCATTGGCTACCCTATGAGTGTCATAGTGATTCCTGCTAGTTGCTCACCCAAATACACATTTTTTTGATACTTTGGCCAGTCTGCCTCAAGTGACACCCCACTAGCTGTGTATGTTATGAGAAGCTTCGTTACCTTTGCAAGCGGTTTCTTGAAGTTGGTGATGGGATTATGTTGGTGACGAGGCATTGGCATCCTTAAGAGAGTCATAGTGCTTCCTGCCAGTTGCTCACCCAAATACACATTTTGAGATACTGTGGCCAGTCTGCCTGAAGCGATACGCCACTAGTTGTGTATCTTAAGAGAAACATCGTTACTCTTGCCAGCGGTTTCTTGACTTTGAAGATGTGATTATACTGGTGACGAGATATTGGCTACCCTAAGAGAGTCACAGTGTTTCCTGCCAGTTGCTCATCCAAATACACATTTTTTAGATACTCTTTCCAGTCTGCCTGATAGCTACGCCACTAGTTGTGTATCTTAAGAGTCATTGTAACTTTTGCCAGGGGTTTCTTGAAGTTGCTGATGTGATTATGCTGGTGACGACCCATTGGCTACCCTATGAGTGTCATAGTGATTCCTGCTAGTTGCTCACCCAAATACACATTTTTTTGATACTTTGGCCAGTCTGCCTCAAGTGACACCCCACTAGCTGTGTATCTTATGAGAAGCTTCGTTACCTTTGCAAGCGGTTTCTTGAAGTTGGTGATGGGATTATGTTGGTGACGAGGCATTGGATACCTTAAGAGAGTCATAGTGCTTCCTGCCAGTTGCTCACCCAAATACACATTTTGAGATACTGTGGCCAGTCTGCCTGAAGCGATACGCCACTAGTTGTGTATCTTAAGAGAAACATCGTTACTCTTGCCAGCGGTTTCTTGACTTTGAAGCTGTGATTATACTGGTGACGAGATATTGGCTACCCTAAGAGAGTCACAGTGTTTCGTGCTAGTTGCTCACCCAACTACACATTTTTTAGATACTGTTTCCAGTGTGCCTGAAGCGATACGCCACTAGTTGTGTATCTTAACAGAAACATCGTTACTTTTGCGAGGGGTTTCTAGAAGTTGCTGATTTGATTCTGCTGGTGACGAGGCATTGGCTACTTCAAGAGAGTCATAGAAATTCCTGCCAGTTCTTCACCCAAATACACATTTTTTAGATACTCTTTCCAGTCTGCCTGATAGCTATGCCACTAGTTGTGTATCTTAAGAGTCATTGTAACTTTTGCCAGGGGTTTCTTGAAGTTGCTGATGTGATTATGCTGGTGACGAGGCATTGGCTACCCTATGAGTGTCATAGTGATTCCTGCTAGTTGCTCACCCAAATACACATTTTTTTGATACTTTGGCCAGTCTGCCTCAAGTGACACCCCACTAGCTGTGTATCTTATGAGAAGCTTCGTTACCTTTGCAAGCGGTTTCTTGAAGTTGGTGATGGGATTATGTTGGTGACGAGGCATTGGCTACCTTAAGAGAGTCATAGTGCTTCCTGCCAGTTGCTCACCCAAATACACATTTTGAGATACTGTGGCCAGTCTGCCTGAAGCGATACGCCACTAGTTGTGTATCTTAAGAGGAACATCGTTACTCTTGCCAGCGGTTTCTTGACTTTGAAGCTGTGATTATTCTGGTGACGAGATATTGGCTACCCTAAGAGAGTCACAGTGTTTCGTACCAGTTGCTCACCCAACTACACATTTTTTAGATACTGTTTCCAGTGTGCCTGAAGCGATACGCCACTAGTTGTGTATCTTAAGAGAAACATCGTTACTTTTGCCAGGGGTTTCTAGAAGTTGCTGATTTGATTCTGCTGGTGACGAGGCATTGGCTACCTCAAGAGAGTCATAGGGATTCCTGCCAGTTCTTCACCCAAATACACATTTTTTAGATACTCTTTCCAGTCTGTCTGATAGCTACGCCACTAGTTGTGTATCTTAAGAGTCATTGTAACTTTTGCCAGGGGTTTCTTGAAGTTGCTGATGTGATTATGCTGGTGACGAGGCATTGGCTACCCTATGAGTGTCATAGTGATTCCTGCTAGTTGCTCACCCAAATACACATTTTTTTGATACTTTGGCCAGTCTGCCTCAAGTGACACCCCACTAGCTGTGTATCTTATGAGAAGCTTCGTTACCTTTGCAAGCGGTTTCTTGAAGTTGGTGATGGGATTATGTTGGTGACGAGGCATTGGCAACCTTAAGAGTGTCATAGTGCTTCCTGCCAGTTGCTCACCCAAATACACATTTTGAGATACTGTGGCCAGTCTGCCTGAAGCGATACGCCACTAGTTGTGTATCTTAAGAGAAACATCGTTACTCTTGCCAGCGGTTTCTTGACTTTGATGTGATTATACTGGTGACGAGATATTGGCTACCCTAAGAGAGTCACAGTGTTTCCTGCCAGTTGCTCATCCAAATACACATTTTTTAGATACTCTTTCCAGTCTGCCTGATAGCTACGCCACTAGTTGTGTATCTTAAGAGTCATTGTAACTTTTGCCAGGGGTTTCTTGAAGTTGCTGATGTGATTATGCTGGTGACGACCCATTGGCTACCCTATGAGTGTCGTAGTGATTCCTGCTAGTTGCTCACCCAAATACACATTTTTTTGATACTTTGGCCAGTCTGCCTCAAGTGACACCCCACTAGCTGTGTATCTTATGAGAAGCTTCGTTACCTTTGCAAGCGGTTTCTTGAAGTTGGTGATAGGATTATGTTGGTGACGAGGCATTGGATACCTTAAGAGAGTCATAGTGCTTCCTGCCAGTTGCTCACCCAAATACACATTTTGAGATACTGTGGCCAGTCTGCCTGAAGCGATACGCCACTAGTTGTGTATCTTAAGAGAAACATCGTTACTCTTGCCAGCGGTTTCTTGACTTTGAAGCTGTGATTATACTGGTGACGAGATATTGGCTACCCTAAGAGAGTCACAGTGTTTCGTGCTAGTTGCTCACCCAACTACACATTTTTTAGATACTGTTTCCAGTGTGCCTGAAGCGATACGCCACTAGTTGTGTATCTTAACAGAAACATCGTTACTTTTGCGAGGGGTTTCTAGAAGTTGCTGATTTGATTCTGCTGGTGACGAGGCATTGGCTACTTCAAGAGAGTCATAGAGATTCCTGCCAGTTCTTCACCCAAATACACATTTTTTAGATACTCTTTCCAGTCTGCCTGATAGCTACGCCACTAGTTGTGTATCTTAAGAGTCATTGTAACTTTTGCCAGGGGTTTCTTGAAGTTGCTGATGTGATTATACTGGTGACGAGGCATTGGCTACCCTATGAGTGTCACAGTGATTCCTGCTAGTTGCTCACCCAAATACACATTTTTTTGATACTTTGGCCAGTCTGCCTCAAGTGACACCCCACTAGCTGTGTATCTTATGAGAAGCTTCGTTACCTTTGCAAGCGGTTTCTTGAAGTTGGTAATGTGATTATGTTGGTGACGAGGCATTGGCTACCTTAAGAGAGTCATAGTGCTTTCTGCCAGTTGCTCACCCAAATACACATTTTGAGATACTGTGGCCAGTCTGCCTGAAGCGATACGCCACTAGTTGTGTATCTTAAGAGAAACATCGTTACTCTTGCCAGCGGTTTCTTGACTTTGAAGATGTGATTATACTGGTGACGAGATATTGGCTACCCTAAGAGAGTCACAGTGTTTCCTGCCAGTTGCTCATCCAAATACACATTTTTTAGATACTCTTTCCAGTCTGCCTGATAGCTACGCCACTAGTTGTGTATCTTAAGAGTCATTGTAACTTTTGCCAGGGGTTTCTTGAAGTTGCTGATGTGATTATGCTGGTGACGAGCCATTGGCTACCCTATGAGTGTCATAGTGATTCCTGCTAGTTGCTCACCCAAATACACATTTTTTTTATACTTTGGCCAGTCTGCCTCAAGTGACACCCCACTAGCTGTGTATCTTATGAGAAGCTTCGTTACCTTTGCAAGCGGTTTCTTGAAGTTGGTGATGGGATTATGTTGGTGACGAGCCATTGGCTACCTTAAGAGAGTCATAGTGCTTCCTGCCAGTTGCTCACCCAAATACACATTTTGAGATACTGTGGCCAGTCTGCCTGAAGCGATACGCCACTAGTTGTGTATCTTAAGAGAAACATCGTTACTTTTGCCAGGGGTTTCTAGAAGTTGCTGATTTGATTCTGCTGGTGACGAGGCATTGGCTACCTCAAGAGAGTCATAGAGATTCCTGCCAGTTCTTCACCCAAATACACTTTTTTAGATACTCTTTCCTGTCTGCCTGATAGCTACGCCACTAGTTGTGTATCTTAAGAGTCATTGTAACTTTTGCCAGGGGTTTCTTGAAGTTGCTGATGTGATTATGCTGGTGACGAGGCACTGGCTACCCTATGAGTGTCATAGTGATTCCTGCTAGTTGCTCACCCAAATACACATTTTTTTGATACTTTCGCCAGTCTGCCTCAAGTGACACCCCAATAGCTGTGTATCTTATGATAAGCTTCGTTACCTTTGCAAGCGGTTTCTTGAAGTTGGTGATGGGATTATGTTGGTGACGAGGCATTGGCTACCTTAAGAGAGTCATAGTGCTTCCTGCCAGTTGCTCACCCAAATACACATTTTGAGATACTGTGGCCAGTCTGCCTGAAGCGATACGCCACTAGTTGTGTATCTTAAGAGAAACATCGTTACTCTTGACAGCGGTTTCTTGACTTTGAAGCTGTGATTATACTGGTGACGAGATATTGGCTACCCTAAAAGAGTCACAGTGTTTCGTGCTAGTTGCTCACCCAAATACACATTTTGTAGATACTGTTTCCAGTGTGCCTGAAGCGATGCGCCACTAGTTGTGTATCTTAACAGAAACATCGTTACTTTTGCCAGGGGTTTCTAGAAGTTGCTGATTTGATTCTGCTGGTGACGAGGCATTGGCTACTTCAAGAGAGTCATAGAGATTCCTGCCAGTTCTTCGCCCAAATACACATTTTTTAGATACTCTTTCCAGTCTGCCTGATAGCTACGCCACTAGTTGTGTATCTTAAGAGTCATTGTAACTCTTACCAGGGGTTTCTTGAAGTTGCTGATGTGATTATGCTGGTGACGAGGCATTGGCTACCCTATGAGTGTCATAGTGATTCCTGCTAGTTGCTCACCCAAATACACATTTTTTTGATACTTTGGCCAGTCTGCCTCAAGTGACACCCCACTAGCTGTGTATCTTATGATAAGCTTCGTTACCTTTGCAAGCGGTTTCTTGAAGTTGGTGATGGGATTATGTTGGTGACGACGCATTGGCTACCTTAAGAGAGTCATAGTGCTTCCTGCCAGTTGCTCACCCAAATACACATTTTGAGATACTGTGGCCAGTCTGCCTGAAGCGATACGCCACTAGTTGTGTATCTTAAGAGAAACATCGTTACTCTTGCCAGCGGTTTCTTGACTTTGAAGCTGTGATTATACTGGTGACGAGATATAGGCTACCCTAAGAGAGTCACAGTGTTTCGTGCCAGTTGCTCACCCAAATACACATTTTTTAGATACTGTTTCCAGTCTGCCTGAAGCGATACGCCACTAGTTGTGTATCTTAAGAGAAACATCGTTACTCTTGCCAGCGGTTTCTTGACTTTGAAGATGTGATTATACTGGTGACGAGATATTGGCTACCCTAAGAGAGTCACAGTGTTTCCTGCCAGTTGCTCATCCAAATACACATTTTTTAGATACTCTTTCCAGTCTGCCTGATAGCTACGCCACTAGTTGTGTATCTTAAGAGTCATTGTAACTTTTGCCAGCGGTTTCTTGATGTTGCTGATGTGATTATGCTGGTGACGAGGCATTGGCTACCCTATGAGTGTCATAGTGATTCCTGCTAGTTGCTCACCCAAATACACATTTTTTTGATACTTTGGCCAGTCTGCCTCAAGTGACACCCCACTAGCTGTGTATCTTATGAGAAGCTTCGTTACCTTTGCAAGCGGTTTCTTGAAGTTGGTGATGGGATTATGTTGGTGACGAGGCATTGGCTACCTTAAGAGAGTCATAGTGCTTCCTGCAGTTGCTCACCCAAATACACATTTTGAGATACTGTGGCCAGTCTGCCTGATGCGATACGCCACAAGTTGTGTATCTTAAGAGGAACATCGTTACTCTTGCCAGCGGTTTCTTGACTTTGAAGCTGTGATTATTCTGGTGACGAGATATTGGCTACCCTAAAAGAGTCACAGTGTTTCGTACCAGTTGCTCACCCAACTACACATTTTTTAGATACTGTTTCCAGTGTGCCTGAAGCGATACGCCACTAGTTGTGTATCTTAAGAGAAACATCGTTACTTTTGCCAGGGGTTTCTAGAAGTTGCTCATTTGATTCTGCTGGTGACGAGGCATTGGCTACCTCAAGAGAGTCATAGGGATTCCTGCCAGTTCTTCACCCAAATACACATTTTTTAGATACTCTTTCCAGTATGCCTGATAGCTACGCCACTAGTTGTGTATCTTAAGAGTCATTGTAACTTTTGCCAGGGGTTTCTTGAAGTTGCTGATGTGATTATGCTGGTGACGAGCCATTGGCTACCCTATGAGTGTCACAGTGATTCCTGCTAGTTGCTCACCCAAATACACATTTTTTTGATACTTTGGCCAGTCTGCCTCAAGTGACACCCCACTAGCTGTGTATCTTATGAGAAGCTTCGTTACCTTTGCAAGCGGTTTCTTGAAGTTGGTAATGTGATTATGTTGGTGACGAGGCATTGGCTACCTTAAGAGAGTCATAGTGCTTTCTGCCAGTTGCTCACCCAAATACACATTTTGAGATACTGTGGCCAGTCTGCCTGAAGCGATACGCCACTAGTTGTGTATCTTAAGAGAAACATCGTTACTCTTGCCAGCGGTTTCTTGACTTTGAAGATGTGATTATACTGGTGACGAGATATTGGCTACCCTAAGAGAGTCACAGTGTTTCCTGCCAGTTGCTCATCCAAATACACATTTTTTAGATACTCTTTCCAGTCTGCCTGATAGCTACGCCACTAGTTGTGTATCTTAAGAGTCATTGTAACTTTTGCCAGGGGTTTCTTGAAGTTGCTGATGTGATTATGCTGGTGACGAGGCACTGGCTACCCTATGAGTGTCATAGTGATTCCTGCTAGTTGCTCACCCAAATACACATTTTTTTGATACTTTCGCCAGTCTGCCTCAAGTGACACCCCAATAGCTGTGTATCTTATGATAAGCTTCGTTACCTTTGCAAGCGGTTTCTTGAAGTTGGTGATGGGATTATGTTGGTGACGAGGCATTGGCTACCTTAAGAGAGTCATAGTGCTTCCTGCCAGTTGCTCACCCAAATACACATTTTGAGATACTGTGGCCAGTCTGCCTGAAGCGATACGCCACTAGTTGTGTATCTTAAGAGAAACATCGTTACTCTTGACAGCGGTTTCTTGACTTTGAAGCTGTGATTATACTGGTGACGAGATATTGGCTACCCTAAAAGAGTCACAGTGTTTCGTGCTAGTTGCTCACCCAAATACACATTTTGTAGATACTGTTTCCAGTGTGCCTGAAGCGATGCGCCACTAGTTGTGTATCTTAACAGAAACATCGTTACTTTTGCCAGGGGTTTCTAGAAGTTGCTGATTTGATTCTGCTGGTGACGAGGCATTGGCTACTTCAAGAGAGTCATAGAGATTCCTGCCAGTTCTTCGCCCAAATACACATTTTTTAGATACTCTTTCCAGTCTGCCTGATAGCTACGCCACTAGTTGTGTATCTTAAGAGTCATTGTAACTCTTACCAGGGGTTTCTTGAAGTTGCTGATGTGATTATGCTGGTGACGAGGCATTGGCTACCCTATGAGTGTCATAGTGATTCCTGCTAGTTGCTCACCCAAATACACATTTTTTTGATACTTTGGCCAGTCTGCCTCAAGTGACACCCCACTAGCTGTGTATCTTATGATAAGCTTCGTTACCTTTGCAAGCGGTTTCTTGAAGTTGGTGATGGGATTATGTTGGTGACGACGCATTGGCTACCTTAAGAGAGTCATAGTGCTTCCTGCCAGTTGCTCACCCAAATACACATTTTGAGATACTGTGGCCAGTCTGCCTGAAGCGATACGCCACTAGTTGTGTATCTTAAGAGAAACATCGTTACTCTTGCCAGCGGTTTCTTGACTTTGAAGCTGTGATTATACTGGTGACGAGATATAGGCTACCCTAAGAGAGTCACAGTGTTTCGTGCCAGTTGCTCACCCAAATACACATTTTTTAGATACTGTTTCCAGTCTGCCTGAAGCGATACGCCACTAGTTGTGTATCTTAAGAGAAACATCGTTACTCTTGCCAGCGGTTTCTTGACTTTGAAGATGTGATTATACTGGTGACGAGATATTGGCTACCCTAAGAGAGTCACAGTGTTTCCTGCCAGTTGCTCATCCAAATACACATTTTTTAGATACTCTTTCCAGTCTGCCTGATAGCTACGCCACTAGTTGTGTATCTTAAGAGTCATTGTAACTTTTGCCAGCGGTTTCTTGATGTTGCTGATGTGATTATGCTGGTGACGAGGCATTGGCTACCCTATGAGTGTCATAGTGATTCCTGCTAGTTGCTCACCCAAATACACATTTTTTTGATACTTTGGCCAGTCTGCCTCAAGTGACACCCCACTAGCTGTGTATCTTATGAGAAGCTTCGTTACCTTTGCAAGCGGTTTCTTGAAGTTGGTGATGGGATTATGTTGGTGACGAGGCATTGGCTACCTTAAGAGAGTCATAGTGCTTCCTGCCAGTTGCTCACCCAAATACACATTTTGAGATACTGTGGCCAGTCTGCCTGATGCGATACGCCACAAGTTGTGTATCTTAAGAGGAACATCGTTACTCTTGCCAGCGGTTTCTTGACTTTGAAGCTGTGATTATTCTGGTGACGAGATATTGGCTACCCTAAAAGAGTCACAGTGTTTCGTACCAGTTGCTCACCCAACTACACATTTTTTAGATACTGTTTCCAGTGTGCCTGAAGCGATACGCCACTAGTTGTGTATCTTAAGAGAAACATCGTTACTTTTGCCTGGGGTTTCTAGAAGTTGCTGATTTGATTCTGCTGGTGACGAGGCATTGGCTACCTCAAGAGAGTCATAGGGATTCCTGCCAGTTCTTCACCCAAATACACATTTTTTAGATACTCTTTCCAGTATGCCTGATAGCTACGCCACTAGTTGTGTATCTTAAGAGTCATTGTAACTTTTGCCAGGGGTTTCTTGAAGTTGCTGATGTGATTATGCTGGTGACGAGCCATTGGCTACCCTATGAGTGTCATAGTGATTCCTGCTAGTTGCTCACCCAAATACACATTTTTTTGATACTTTGGCCAGTCTGCCTCAAGTGACACCCCACTAGCTGTGTATCTTATGAGAAGCTTCGTTACATTTGCAAGCGGTTTCTTGAAGTTGGTGATGGGATTATGTTGGTGACGAGGCATTGGCTACCTTAAGAGAGTCATAGTGCTTCCTGCCAGTTGCTCACCCAAATACACATTTTGAGATACTGTGGCCAGTCTGCCTGAAGCGATACGCCACTAGTTGTGTATCTTAAGAGGAACATCGTTACTCTTGCCAGCGGTTTCTTGACTTTGAAGCTGTGATTATTCTGGTGACGAGATATTGGCTACCCTAAGAGAGTCACAGTGTTTCGTACCAGTTGCTCACCCAACTACACATTTTTTAGATACTGTTTCCAGTGTGCCTGAAGCGATACGCCACTAGTTGTGTATCTTAAGGGAAACATCGTTACTTTTGCCAGGGGTTTCTAGAAGTTGCTGATTTGATTCTGCTGGTGACGAGGCATTGGCTACCTCAAGAGAGTCATAGAGATTCCTGCCAGTTCTTCACCCAAATACACATTTTTTAGATATTCTTTCCAGTCTGCCTGATAGCTACGCCACTAGTTGTGTATCTTAAGAGTCATTGTAACTTTTGCCAGGGGTTTCTTGAAGTTGCTGATGTGATTATGCTGGTGACGAGGCATTGGCTACCCTATGAGTGTCATAGTGATTCCTGCTAGTTGCTCACCCAAATACACATTTTTTTGATCCTTTGGCCAGTCTGCCTCAAGTGACACCCCACTAGCTGTGTATCTTATGAGAAGCTTCGTTACCTTTGCAAGCGGTTTCTTGAAGTTGGTGATGGGATTATGTTGGTGACGAGGCATTGGCTACCTTAAGAAAGTCATAGTGCTTCCTGCCAGTTGCTCACCCAAATACACATTTTGAGATACTGTGGCCAGTCTGCCTGAAGCGATGCGCCACTAGTTGTGTATCTTAAGAGAAACATCCTTACTCTTGCCAGCGGTTTCTTGACTTTGAAGCTGTGATTATACTGGTGACGAGATATTGGCTACCCTAAGAGAGTCACAGTGTTTCGTGCTAGTTGCTCACCCAAATACACATTTTTTAGATACTGTTTCCAGTGTGCCTGAAGCGATACGCCACTAGTTGTGTATCTTAAGAGAAACATCGTTACTTTTGCCAGGGGTTTCTAGAAGTTGCTGATTTGATTCTGCTGGTGACGAGGCATTGGCTACTTCAAGAGAGTCATAGAGATTCCTGCCA
The DNA here is from genome assembly GCF_023898315.1 of Schistocerca nitens. NCBI lineage: Eukaryota > Metazoa > Arthropoda > Insecta > Orthoptera > Acrididae > Schistocerca > Schistocerca nitens. The sequence goes on from NC_064616.1 coordinate 120,545,719, forward strand.
GTTCTTCACCCAAATACACATTTTTTAGATACTCTTTCCAGTCTGCCTGATAGCTACGCCACTAGTTGTGTATCTTAAGAGTCATTGTAACTTTTGCCAGGGGTTTCTTGAAGTTGCTGATGTGATTATGCTGGTGACGAGCCATTGGCTACCCTATCAGTGTCATAGTGATTCCTGCTAGTTGCTCACCCAAATACACATTTTTTTGATACTTTGGCCAGTCTGCCTCAAGTGACACCCCACTAGCTGTGTATCTTATGAGGAGCTTCGTTACCTTTGCAAGCGGTTTCTTGAAGTTGGTGATGGGATTATGTTGGTGACGAGGCATTGGCTACCTTAAGAGAGTCATAGTGCTTCCTGCCAGTTGCTCACCCAAATACACATTTTGAGATACTGTGGCCAGTCTGCCTGAAGCGATACGCCACTAGTTGTGTATCTTAAGAGAAACATCGTTACTCTTGCCAGCGGTTTCTTGACTTTGAAGCTGTGATTATACTGGTGACGAGATATTGGCTACCCTAAGAGAGTCACAGTGTTCCGTACCATTTGTTCACCCAATTACACATTTTTAGATACTGTTTCCAGTGTGCCTGAAGCGATACGCCACTAGTTGTGTATCTTAAGAGAAACATCGTTACTTTTGCCAGGGGTTTCTAGAAGTTGCTGATTTGATTCTGCTGGTGACGAGGCATTGGCTACTTCAAGAGAGTCATAGAGATTCCTGCCAGTTCTTCACCCAAATACACATTTTTTAGATACTCTTTCCACTCTGCCAGATAGCTACGCCACTAGTTGTGTATCTTAAGAGTCATTGTAACTTTTGCCAGGGGTTTCTTGAAGTTGCTGATGTGATTATGCTGGTGACGAGGCATTGGCTACCCTATGAGTGTCATAGTGATTCCTGCTAGTTGCTCACCCAAATACACATTTTTTTGATACTTTGGCCAGTCTGCCTCAAGTGACACCCCACTAGCTGTGTATCTTATGATAAGCTTCGTTACTTTTGCAAGCGGTTTCTTGAAGTTGGTGATAGGATTATGTTGGTGACGACGCATTGGCTGCCTTAAGAGAGTCATAGTGCTTCCTGCCAGTTGCTCACCCAAATACACATTTTGAGATACTGTGGCCAGTCTGCCTGAAGCGGTACGCCACTAGTTGTGTATCTTAAGAGAAACATCGTTACTCTTGACAGCGGTTTCTTGACTTTGAAGCTGTGATTATACTGGTGACGAGTTATTGGCTACCCTAAGAGAGTCACAGTGTTTCGTGCCAGTTGCTCACCCAAATACACATTTTTTAGATACTGTTTCCAGTCTGCCTGAAGCGATACGCCACTAGTTGTGTATCTTAAGAGAAACATCGTTACTCTTGCCAGCGGTTTCTTGACATTGAAGATGTGATTATACTGGTGACGAGATATTGGCTACCCTAAGGGAGTCACAGTGTTTCCTGCCAGTTGCTCATCCAAATACACATTTTTTAGATACTCTTTCCAGTCTGCCTGATAGCTACGCCACTAGTTGTGTATCTTAAGAGTCATTGTAACTTTTGCCAGGGGTTTCTTGAAGTTGCTGATGTGATTATGCTGGTGACGAGCCATTGGCTACCCTATGAGTGTCATAGTGATTCCTGCTAGTTGCTCACCCAAATACACATTTTTTTGATACTTTGGCCAGTCTGCCTCAAGTGACACCCCACTAGCTGTGTATCTTATGAGAAGCTTCGTTACCTTTGCAAGCGGTTTCTTGAAGTTGGTGATGGGATTACGTTGGTGACGAGGCATTGGCTACCTTAAGAGAGTCATAGTGCTTCCTGCCAGTTGCTCACCCAAATACACATTTTGAGATACTGTGGCCAGTCTGCCTGAAGCGATACGCCACTAGTTGTGTATCTTAAGAGAAACATCGTTACTCTTGCCAGCGGTTTCTTGACTTTGAAGCTGTGATTATACTGGTGACGAGATATTGGCTACCCTAAGAGAGTCACAGTGTTTCGTACCAGTTGCTCACCCAAATACACATTTTTAGACACTGTTTCCAGTGTGCCTGAAACGATACGCCACTAGTTGTGTATCTTAAGAGAAACATCGTTACTTTTGCCAGGGGTTTCTAGAAGTTGCTGATTTGATTCTGCTGGTGACGAGGCATTGGCTACTTCAAGAGAGTCATAGAGATTCCTGCCAGTTCTTCACCCAAATACACATTTTTTAGATACTCTTTCCAGTCTGCCTGATAGCTACGCCACTAGTTGTGTATCTTAAGAGTCATTGTAACTTTTGCCAGGGGTTTCTTGAAGTTGCTGATGTGATTATGCTGGTGACGAGGCATTGGCTACCCTATGAGTGTCACAGTGATTCCTGCTAGTTGCTCACCCAAATACACATTTTTTTGATACTTTGGCCAGTCTGCCTCAAGTGACACCCCACTAGCTGTGTATCTTATGAGAAGCTTCGTTACCTTTGCAAGCGGTTTCTTGAAGTTGGTGATGGGATTATGTTGGTGACGAGGCATTGGCAACCTTAAGAGAGTCATAGTGCTTCCTGCCAGTTGCTCACCCAAATACACATTTTGAGATACTGTGGCCAGTCTGCCTGAAGCGATACGCCACTAGTTGTGTATCTTAAGAGAAACATCGTTACTCTTGCCAGCGGTTTCTTGACTTTGAAGATGTGATTATACTGGTGACGAGATATTGGCTACCCTAAGAGAGTCACAGTGTTTCCTGCCAGTTGCTCATCCAAATACACATTTTTTAGATACTCTTTCCAGTCTGCCTGATAGCTACGCCACTAGTTGTGTATCTTAAGAGTCATTGTAACTTTTGCCAGGGGTTTCTTGAAGTTGCTGATGTGATTATGCTGGTGACGAGCCATTGGCTACCCTATGAGTGTCATAGTGATTCCTGCTAGTTGCTCACCCAAATACACATTTTTTTGATACTTTGGCCAGTCTGCCTCAAGTGACACCCCACTAGCTGTGTATCTTATGAGAAGCTTCGTTACCTTTGCAAGCGGTTTCTTGAAGTTGGTGATGGGATTATGTTGGTGACGAGCCATTGGCTACCTTAAGAGAGTCATAGTGCTTCCTGCCAGTTGCTCACCCAAATACACATTTTGAGATACTGTGGCCAGTCTGCCTGAAGCGATACGCCACTAGTTGTGTATCTTAAGAGAATCATCGTTACTTTTGCCAGGGGTTTCTAGAAGTTGCTGATTTGATTCTGCTGGTGACGAGGCATTGGCTACCTCAAGAGAGTCATAGAGATTCCTGCCAGTTCTTCACCCAAATACACTTTTTTAGATACTCTTTCCTGTCTGCCTGATAGCTACGCCACTAGTTGTGTATCTTAAGAGTCATTGTAACTTTTGCCAGGGGTTTCTTGAAGTTGCTGATGTGATTATGCTGGTGACGAGGCACTGGCTACCCTATGAGTGTCATAGTGATTCCTGCTAGTTGCTCACCCAAATACACATTTTTTTGATACTTTCGCCAGTCTGCCTCAAGTGACACCCCAATAGCTGTGTATCTTATGATAAGCTTCGTTACCTTTGCAAGCGGTTTCTTGAAGTTGGTGATGGGATTATGTTGGTGACGAGGCATTGGCTACCTTAAGAGAGTCATAGTGCTTCCTGCCAGTTGCTCACCCAAATACACATTTTGAGATACTGTGGCCAGTCTGCCTGAAGCGATACGCCACTAGTTGTGTATCTTAAGAGAAACATCGTTACTCTTGACAGCGGTTTCTTGACTTTGAAGCTGTGATTATACTGGTGACGAGATATTGGCTACCCTAAAAGAGTCACAGTGTTTCGTGCTAGTTGCTCACCCAAATACACATTTTTTAGATACTGTTTCCAGTGTGCCTGAAGCGATACGCCACTAGTTGTGTATCTTAACAGAAACATCGTTACTTTTGCCAGGGGTTTATAGAAGTTGCTGATTTGATTCTGCTGGTGACGAGGCATTGGCTACTTCAAGAGAGTCATAGAGATTCCTGCCAGTTCTTCGCCCAAATACACATTTTTTAGATACTCTTTCCAGTCTGCCTGATAGCTACGCCACTAGTTGTGTATCTTAAGAGTCATTGTAACTCTTACCAGGGGTTTCTTGAAGTTGCTGATGTGATTATGCTGGTGACGAGGCATTGGCTACCCTATGAGTGTCATAGTGATTCCTGCTAGTTGCTCACCCAAATACACATTTTTTTGATACTTTGGCCAGTCTGCCTCAAGTGACACCCCACTAGCTGTGTATCTTATGATAAGCTTCGTTACCTTTGCAAGCGGTTTCTTGAAGTTGGTGATGGGATTATGTTGGTGACGACGCATTGGCTACCTTAAGAGAGTCATAGTGCTTCCTGCCAGTTGCTCACCCAAATACACATTTTGAGATACTGTGGCCAGTCGGCCTGAAGCGATACGCCACTAGTTGTGTATCTTAAGAGAAACATCGTTACTCTTGCCAGCGGTTTCTTGACTTTGAAGCTGTGATTATACTGGTGACGAGATATAGGCTACCCTAAGAGAGTCACAGTGTTTCGTGCCAGTTGCTCACACAAATACACATTTTTTAGATACTGTTTCCAGTCTGCCTGAAGCGATACGCCACTAGTTGTGTATCTTAAGAGAAACATCTTTACTCTTGCCAGCGGTTTCTTGACTTTGAAGATGTGATTATACTGGTGACGAGATATTGGCTACCCTAAGAGAGTCACAGTGTTTCCTGCCAGTTGCTCATCCAAATACACATTTTTTAGATACTCTTTCCAGTCTGCCTGATAGCTACGCCACTAGTTGTGTATCTTAAGAGTCATTGTAACTTTTGCCAGCGGTTTCTTGATGTTGCTGATGTGATTATGCTGGTGACGAGGCATTGGCTACCCTATGAGTGTCATAGTGATTCCTGCTAGTTGCTCACCCAAATACACATTTTTTTGATACTTTGGCCAGTCTGCCTCAAGTGACACCCCACTAGCTGTGTATCTTATGAGAAGCTTCGTTACCTTTGCAAGCGGTTTCTTGAAGTTGGTGATGGGATTATGTTGGTGACGAGGCATTGGCTACCTTAAGAGAGTCATAGTGCTTCCTGCCAGTTGCTCACCCAAATACACATTTTGAGATACTGTGGCCAGTCTGCCTGAAGCGATACGCCACAAGTTGTGTATCTTAAGAGGAACATCGTTACTCTTGCCAGCGGTTTCTTGACTTTGAAGCTGTGATTATTCTGGTGACGAGATATTGGCTACCCTAAAAGAGTCACAGTGTTTCGTACCAGTTGCTCACCCAACTACACATTTTTTAGATACTGTTTCCAGTGTGCCTGAAGCGATACGCCACTAGTTGTGTATCTTAAGAGAAACATCGTTACTTTTGCCAGGGGTTTCTAGAAGTTGCTGATTTGATTCTGCTGGTGACGAGGCATTGGCTACCTCAAGAGAGTCATAGGGATTCCTGCCAGTTCTTCACCCAAATACACATTTTTTAGATACTCTTTCCAGTCTGCCTGATAGCTACGCCACTAGTTGTGTATCTTAAGAGTCATTGTAACTTTTGCCAGGGGTTTCTTGAAGTTGCTGATGTGATTATGCTGGTGACGAGCCATTGGCTACCCTATCAGTGTCATAGTGATTCCTGCTAGTTGCTCACCCAAATACACATTTTTTTGATACTTTGGCCAGTCTGCCTCAAGTGACACCCCACTAGCTGTGTATCTTATGAGGAGCTTCGTTACCTTTGCAAGCGGTTTCTTGAAGTTGGTGATGGGATTATGTTGGTGACGAGGCATTGGCTACCTTAAGAGAGTCATAGTGCTTCCTGCCAGTTGCTCACCCAAATACACATTTTGAGATACTGTGGCCAGTCTGCCTGAAGCGATACGCCACTAGTTGTGTATCTTAAGAGAAACATCGTTACTCTTGCCAGCGGTTTCTTGACTTTGAAGCTGTGATTATACTGGTGACGAGATATTGGCTACCCTAAGAGAGTCACAGTGTTCCGTACCATTTGTTCACCCAATTACACATTTTTAGATACTGTTTCCAGTGTGCCTGAAGCGATACGCCACTAGTTGTGTATCTTAACAGAAACATCGTTACTTTTGCCAGGGGTTTCTAGAAGTTGCTGATTTGATTCTGCTGGTGACGAGGCATTGGCTACTTCAAGAGAGTCATAGAGATTCCTGCCAGTTCTTCACCCAAATACACATTTTTTAGATACTCTTTCCACTCTGCCAGATAGCTACGCCACTAGTTGTGTATCTTAAGAGTCATTGTAACTTTTGCCAGGGGTTTCTTGAAGTTGCTGATGTGATTATGCTGGTGACGAGGCATTGGCTACCCTATGAGTGTCATAGTGATTCCTGCTAGTTGCTCACCCAAATACACATTTTTTTGATACTTTGGCCAGTCTGCCTCAAGTGACACCCCACTAGCTGTGTATCTTATGATAAGCTTCGTTACCTTTGCAAGCGGTTTCTTGAAGTTGGTGATAGGATTATGTTGGTGACGACGCATTGGCTGCCTTAAGAGAGTCATAGTGCTTCCTGCCAGTTGCTCACCCAAATACACATTTTGAGATACTGTGGCCAGTCTGCCTGAAGCGGTACGCCACTAGTTGTGTATCTTAAGAGAAACATCGTTACTCTTGACAGCGGTTTCTTGACTTTGAAGCTGTGATTATACTGGTGACGAGTTATTGGCTACCCTAAGAGAGTCACAGTGTTTCGTGCCAGTTGCTCACCCAAATACACATTTTTTAGATACTGTTTCCAGTCTGCCTGAAGCGATACGCCACTAGTTGTGTATCTTAAGAGAAACATCGTTACTCTTGCCAGCGGTTTCTTGACATTGAAGATGTGATTATACTGGTGACGAGATATTGGCTACCCTAAGGGAGTCACAGTGTTTCCTGCCAGTTGCTCATCCAAATACACATTTTTTAGATACTCTTTCCAGTCTGCCTGATAGCTACGCCACTAGTTGTGTATCTTAAGAGTCATTGTAACTTTTGCCAGGGGTTTCTTGAAGTTGCTGATGTGATTATGCTGGTGACGAGCCATTGGCTACCCTATGAGTGTCATAGTGATTCCTGCTAGTTGCTCACCCAAATACACATTTTTTTGATACTTTGGCCAGTCTGCCTCAAGTGACACCCCACTAGCTGTGTATCTTATGAGAAGCTTCGTTACCTTTGCAAGCGGTTTCTTGAAGTTGGTGATGGGATTACGTTGGTGACGAGGCATTGGCTACCTTAAGAGAGTCATAGTGCTTCCTGCCAGTTGCTCACCCAAATACACATTTTGAGATACTGTGGCCAGTCTGCCTGAAGCGATACGCCACTAGTTGTGTATCTTAAGAGAAACATCGTTACTCTTGCCAGCGGTTTCTTGACTTTGAAGCTGTGATTATACTGGTGACGAGATATTGGCTACCCTAAGAGAGTCACAGTGTTTCGTACCAGTTGCTCACCCAAATACACATTTTTAGACACTGTTTCCAGTGTGCCTGAAACGATACGCCACTAGTTGTGTATCTTAAGAGAAACATCGTTACTTTTGCCAGGGGTTTCTAGAAGTTGCTGATTTGATTCTGCTGGTGACGAGGCATTGGCTACTTCAAGAGAGTCATAGAGATTCCTGCCAGTTCTTCACCCAAATACACATTTTTTAGATACTCTTTCCAGTCTGCCTGATAGCTACGCCACTAGTTGTGTATCTTAAGAGTCATTGTAACTTTTGCCAGGGGTTTCTTGAAGTTGCTGATGTGATTATGCTGGTGACGAGGCATTGGCTACCCTATGAGTGTCATAGTGATTCCTGCTAGTTGCTCACCCAAATACACATTTTTTTGATACTTTGGCCAGTCTGCCTCAAGTGACACCCCACTAGCTGTGTATCTTATGATAAGCTTCGTTACCTTTGCAAGCGGTTTCTTGAAGTTGGTGATGGGATTATGTTGGTGACGACGCATTGGCTACCTTAAGAGAGTCATAGTGCTTCCTGCCAGTTGCTCACCCAAATACACATTTTGAGATACTGTGGCCAGTCTGCCTGAAGCGATACGCCACTAGTTGTGTATCTTAAGAGAAACATCGTTACTCTTGACAGCGGTTTCTTGACTTTGAAGCTGTGATTATACTGGTGACGAGATATTGGCTACCCTAAGAGAGTCACAGTGTTTCGTGCCAGTTGCTCACCCAAATACACATTTTTTAGATACTGTTTCCAGTCTGCCTGAAGCGATACGCCACTAGTTGTGTATCTTAAGAGAAACATCGTTACTCTTGACAGCGGTTTCTTGACTTTGAAGATGTGATTATACTGTTGACGAGATATTGGCTACCCTAAGAGAGTCACAGTGTTTCCTGCCAGTTGCTCATCCAAATACACATTTTTTAGATACTCTTTCCAGTCTGCCTGATAGCTACGCCACTAGTTGTGTATCTTAAGAGTCATTGTAACTTTTGCCAGCGGTTTCTTGATGTTGCTGGTGTGATTATGCTGGTGACGAGGCATTGGCTACCCTATGAGTGTCATAGTGATTCCTGCTAGTTGCTCACCCAAATACACATTTTTTTGATACTTTGGCCAGTCTGCCTCAAGTGACACCCCACTAGCTGTGTATCTTATGATAAGCTTCGTTACCTTTGCAAGCGGTTTCTTGAAGTTGGTGATGGGATTATGTTGGTGACGACGCATTGGCTACCTTAAGAGAGTCATAGTGCTTCCTGCCAGTTGCTCACCCAAATACACATTTTGAGATACTGTGGCCAGTCTGCCTGAAGCGATACGCCACTAGTTGTGTATCTTAAGAGAAACATCGTTACTCTTGACAGCGGTTTCTTGACTTTGAAGCTGTGATTATACTGGTGACGAGATATTGGCTACCCTAAGAGAGTCACAGTGTTTCGTGCCAGTTGCTCACCCAAATACACATTTTTTAGATACTGTTTCCAGTCTGCCTGAAGCGATACGCCACTAGTTGTGTATCTTAAGAGAAACATCGTTACTCTTGACAGCGGTTTCTTGACTTTGAAGATGTGATTATACTGTTGACGAGATATTGGCTACCCTAAGAGAGTCACAGTGTTTCCTGCCAGTTGCTCATCCAAATACACATTTTTTAGATACTCTTTCCAGTCTGCCTGATAGCTACGCCACTAGTTGTGTATCTTAAGAGTCATTGTAACTTTTGCCAGCGGTTTCTTGATGTTGCTGGTGTGATTATGCTGGTGACGAGGCATTGGCTACCCTATGAGTGTCATAGTGATTCCTGCTAGTTGCTCACCCAAATACACATTTTTTTGATACTTTGGCCAGTCTGCCTCAAGTGACACCCCACTAGCTGTGTATCTTATGAGAAGCTTCGTTACCTTTGCAAGCGGTTTCTTGAAGTTGGTGATGGGATTATGTTGGTGACGAGGCATTGGCTACCTTAAGAGTGTCATAGTGCTTCCTGCCAGTTGCTCACCCAAATACACATTTTGAGATACTGTGGCCAGTCTGCCTGAAGCGATACGCCACTAGTTGTGTATCTTAAGAGGAACATCGTTACTCTTGCCAGCGGTTTCTTGACTTTGAAGCTGTGATTATTCTGGTGACGAGATATTGGCTACCCTAAGAGAGTCACAGTGTTTCGTACCAGTTGCTCACCCAACTACACATTTTTTAGATACTGTTTCCAGTGTGCCTGAAGCGATACGCCACTAGTTGTGTATCTTAAGAGAAACATCGTTACTTTTGCCAGGGGTTTCTAGAAGTTGCTGATTTGATTCTGCTGGTGACGAGGCATTGGCTACCTCAAGAGAGTCATAGAGATTCCTGCCAGTTCTTCACCCAAATACACATTTTTTAGATACTCTTTCCAGTCTGCCTGATAGCTACGCCACTAGTTGTGTATCTTAAGAGTCATTGTAACTTTTGCCAGGGGTTTCTTGAAGTTGCTGATGTGATTATGCTGGTGACGAGGCATTGGCTACCCTATGAGTGTCATAGTGATTCCTGCTAGTTGCTCACCCAAATACACATTTTTTTGATACTTTGGCCAGTCTGCCTCAAGTGACACCCCACTAGCTGTGTATCTTATGAGAAGCTTCGTTACCTTTGCAAGCGGTTTCTTGAAGTTGGTGATGGGATTATGTTGGTGACGAGGCATTGGCTACCTCAAGAGAGTCATAGTGCTTCCTGCCAGTTGCTCACCCAAATACACATTTTGAGATACTGTGGCCAGTCTGCCTGAAGCGATGCGCCACTAGTTGTGTATCTTAAGAGAAACATCGTTACTCTTGGCAGCGGTTTCTTGACTTTGAAGCTGTGATTATACTGGTGACGAGATATTGGCTACCCTAAGAGAGTCACAGTGTTTCGTGCTAGTTGCTCACCCAAATACACATTTTTTAGATACTGTTTCCAGTGTGCCTGAAGCGATACGCCACTAGTTGTGTATCTTAAGAGAAACATCGTTACTTTTGCCAGGGGTTTCTAGAAGTTGCTGATTTGATTCTGCTGGTGACGAGGCATTGGCTACTTCAAGAGAGTCATAGAGATTCCTGCCAGTTCTTCACCCAAATACACATTTTTTAGATACTCTTTCCAGTCTGCCTGATAGCTACGCCACTAGTTGTGTATCTTAAGAGTCATTGTAACTTTTGCCAGTGGTTTCTTGAAGTTGCTGATGTGATTATGCTGGTGACGAGGCATTGGCTACCCTATGAGTGTCATAGTGATTCCTGCTAGTTGCTCACCCAAATACACATTTTTTTGATCCTTTGGCCAGTCTGCCTCAAGTGACACCCCACTAGCTGTGTATCTTATGAGATGCTTCGTTACTTTTGCAAGCGGTTTCTTGAAGTTGGTGATGGGCTTATGTTGGTGACGAGGCATTGGCAACCTTAAGAGAATCATAGTGCTTCCTGCCAGTTGCTCACCCAAATACACATTTTGAGAAACTGTGGCCAGTCTGCCTGAAGCGATACGCCACTAGTTGTGTATCTTAAGAGAAACATCGTTACTCTTGCCAGCGGTTTCTTGACTTTGAAGATGTGATTATACTGGTGACGAGATATTGGCTACCCTAAGAGAGTCACAGTGTTTCCTGCCAGTTGCTCATCCAAATACACATTTTTTAGATACTCTTTCCAGTCTGCCTGATAGCTACGCCACTAGTTGTGTATCTTAAGAGTCATTGTAACTTTTGCCAGGGGTTTCTTGAAGTTGCTGATGTGATTATGCTGGTGACGAGCCATTGGCTACCCTATGAGTGTCATAGTGATTCCTGCTAGTTGCTCACCCAAATACACATTTTTTTGATACTTTGGCCAGTCTGCCTCAAGTGACACCCCACTAGCTGTGTATCTTATGAGAAGCTTCGTTACCTTTGCAAGCGGTTTCTTGAAGTTGGTGATGGGATTATGTTGGTGACGAGGCATTGGCTACCTTAAGAGAGTCATAGTGCTTCCTGCCAGTTGCTCACCCAAATACACATTTTGAGATACTGTGGCCAGTCTGCCTGAAGCGATACGCCACTAGTTGTGTATCTTAAGAGAAACATCGTTACTCTTGCCAGCGGTTTCTTGACTTTGAAGCTGTGAGTATACTGGTGACGAGATATTGGCTACCCTAAGAGAGTCACAGTGTTCCGTACCAGTTGTTCACCCAAATACACATTTTTAGATACTGTTTCCAGTGTGCCTGAAGCGATACGCCACTAGTTGTGTATCTTAAGAGAAACATCGTTACTTTTGCCAGGGGTTTCTAGAAGTTGCTGATTTGATTCTGCTGGTGACGAGGCATTGGCAACTTCAAGAGAGTCATAGAGATTCCTGCCAGTTCTTCACCCAAATACACATTTTTTAGATACTCTTTCCAGTCTGCCTGATAGCTACGCCACTAGTTGTGTATCTTAAGAGTCATTGTAACTTTTGCCAGGGGTTTCTTGAAGTTGCTGATGTGATTATGCTGGTGACGAGGCATTGGCTACCCTATGAGTGTCATAGTGATTCCTGCTAGTTGCTCACCCAAATACACATTTTTTTGATACTTTGGCCAGTCTGCCTCAAGTGACACCCCACTAGCTGTGTATCTTATGAGAAGCTTCGTTACCTTTGCAAGCGGTTTCTTGAAGTTGGTGATGGGATTATGTTGGTGACGAGGCATTGGCTACCTCAAGAGAGTCATAGTGCTTCCTGCCAGTTGCTCACCCAAATACACATTTTGAGATACTGTGTCCAGTCTGCCTGAAGCGATGCGCCACTAGTTGTGTATCTTAAGAGAAACATCGTTACTCTTGCAAGCGGTTTCTTGACTTTGAAGCTGTGATTATACTGGTGACGAGATATTGGCTACCCTAAGAGAGTCACAGTGTTTCGTGCTAGTTGCTCACCCAAATACACATTTTTTAGATACTGTTTCCAGTGTGCCTGAAGCGATACGCCACTAGTTGTGTATCTTAACAGAAACATCGTTACTTTTGCCTGGGGTTTCTAGAAGTTGCTGATTTGATTCTGCTGGTGACGAGGCATTGGCTACTTCAAGAGAGTCATAGAGATTCCTGCCAGTTCTTCACCCAAATACACATTTTTTAGATACTCTTTCCAGTCTGCCTGATAGCTACGCCACTAGTTGTGTATCTTAAGAGTCATTGTAACTTTTGCCAGGGGTTTCTTGAAGTTGCTGATGTGATTATGCTGGTGACGAGGCATTGGCTACCCTATGAGTGTCATAGTGATTCCTGCTAGTTGCTCACCCAAATACACATTTTTTTGATACTTTGGCCAGTCTGCCTCAAGTGGCACCCCACTAGCTGTGTATCTTATGAGAAGCTTCGTTACCTTTGCAAGCGGTTTCTTGAAGTTGGTGATTGGCTTATGTTGGTGACGAGGCATTGCCAACCTTAAGAGAATCATAGTGCTTCCTGCCAGTTGCTCACCCAAATACACATTTTGAGATACTGTGGCCAGTCTGCCTGAAGCGATACGCCACTAGTTGTGTATCTTAAGAGAAACATCGTTACTCTTGCCAGCGGTTTCTTGACTTTGAAGATGTGATTATACTGGTGACGAGATATTGGCTACCCTAAGAGAGTCACAGTGTTTCCTGCCAGTTGCTCATCCAAATACACATTTTTTAGATACTCTTTCCAGTCTGCCTGATAGCTACGCCACTAGTTGTGTATCTTAAGAGTCATTGTAACTTTTGCCAGGGGTTTCTTGAAGTTGCTGATGTGATTATGCTGGTGACGAGCCATTGGCTACCCTATGAGTGTCATAGTGATTCCTGCTAGTTGCTCACCCAAATACACATTTTTTTGATACTTTGGCCAGTCCGCCTCAAGTGACACCCCACTAGCTGTGTATCTTATGAGAAGCTTCGTTACCTTTGCAAGCGGTTTCTTGAAGTTGGTGATGGGATTATGTTGGTGACGAGGCATTGGCTACCTTAAGAGAGTCATAGTGCTTCCTGCCAGTTGCTCACCCAAATACACATTTTGAGATACTGTGGCCAGTCTGCCTGAAGCGGTACGCCACTAGTTGTGTATCTTAAGAGAAACATCGTTACTCTTGACAGCGGTTTCTTGACTTTGAAGCTGTGATTATACTGGTGACGAGATATTGGCTACCCTAAGAGAGTCACAGTGTTTCGTGCCAGTTGCTCACCCAAATACACATTTTTTAGATACTGTTTCCAGTCTGCCTGAAGCGATACGCCACTAGTTGTGTATCTTAAGAGAAACATCGTTACTCTTGCCAGCGGTTTCTTGACTTTGAAGATGTGATTATACTGGTGACGAGATATTGGCTACCCTAAGAGAGTCACAGTGTTTCCTGCCAGTTGCTCATCCAAATACACATTTTTTAGATACTCTTTCCAGTCTGCCTGATAGCTACGCCACTAGTTGTGTATCTTAAGAGTCATTGTAACTTTTGCCAGCGGTTTCTTGATGTTGCTGATGTGATTATGCTGGTGACAAGGCATTGGCTACCCTATGAGTGTCATAGTGATTCCTGCTAGTTGCTCACCCAAATACACATTTTTTTGATACTTTGGCCAGTCTGCCTCAAGTGACACCCCACTAGCTGTGTATCTTATGAGAAGCTTCGTTACCTTTGCAAGCGGTTTCTTGAAGTTGGTGATGGGATTATGTTGGTGACGAGGCATTGGCTACCTTAAGAGAGTCATAGTGCTTCCTGCCAGTTGCTCACCCAAATACACATTTTGAGATACTGTGGCCAGTCTGCCTGAAGCGATACGCCACTAGTTGTGTATCTTAAGAGAAACATCGTTACTTTTGCCAGGGGTTTCTAGAAGTTGCTGATTTGATTCTGCTGGTGACGAGGCATTGGCTACCTCAAGAGAGTCATAGAGATTCCTGCCAGTTCTTCACCGAAATACACATTTTTTAGATACTCTTTCCAGTCTGCCTGATAGCTACGCCACTAGTTGTGTATCTTAAGAGTCATTGTAACTTTTGCCAGGGGTTTCTTGAAGTTGCTGATGTGATTACGCTGGTGACGAGGCATTGGCTACCCTATGAGTGTCATAGTGGTTCCTGCTAGTTGCTCACCCAAATACACATTTTTTTGATACTTTGGCCAGTCTGCCTCAAGTGACACCCCACTAGCTGTGTATCTTATGAGAAGCTTCGTTACCTTTGCAAGCGGTTTCTTGAAGTTGGTGATGGGCTTATGTTGGTGACGAGGCATTGGCAACCTTAAGAGAATCATAGTGCTTCCTGCCAGTTGCTCACCCAAATACACATTTTGAGATACTGTGGCCAGTCTGCCTGAAGCGATACGCCACTAGTTGTGTATCTTAAGAGAAACATCATTACTCTTGCCAGCGGTTTCTTGACTTTGAAGCTGTGATTATACTGGTGACGAGATATTGGCTACCCTAAGAGAGTCACAGTGTTTCGTGCCAGTTGCTCACCCAAATACACATTTTTTAGATACTGTTTCCAGTCTGCCTGAAGCGATACGCCACTAGTTGTGTATCTTAAGAGAAACATCGTTACTCTTGCCAGCGGTTTCTTGACTTTGAAGATGTGATTATACTGTTGACGAGATATTGGCTACCCTAAGAGAGTCACAGTGTTTCCTGCCAGTTGCTCATCCAAATACACATTTTTTAGATACTCTTTCCAGTCTGCCTGATAGCTACGCCACTAGTTGTGTATCTTAAGAGTCATTGTAACTTTTGCCAGCGGTTTCTTGATGTTGCTGGTGTGATTATGCTGGTGACGAGGCATTGGCTACCCTATGAGTGTCATAGTGATTCCTGCTAGTTGCTCACCCAAATACACATTTTTTTGATACTTTGGCCAGTCTGCCTCAAGTGACACCCCACTAGCTGTGTATCTTATGAGAAGCTTCGTTACCTTTGCAAGCGGTTTCTTGAAGTTGGTGATGGGATTATGTTGGTGACGAGGCATTGGCTACCTTAAGAGAGTCATAGTGCTTCCTGCCAGTTGCTCACCCAAATACACATTTTGAGATACTGTGGCCAGTCTGCCTGAAGCGATACGCCACTAGTTGTGTATCTTAAGAGGAACATCGTTACTCTTGCCAGCGGTTTCTTGACTTTGAAGCTGTGATTATTCTGGTGACGAGATATTGGCTACCCTAAGAGAGTCACAGTGTTTCGTACCAGTTGCTCACCCAACTACACATTTTTTAGATACTGTTTCCAGTGTGCCTGAAGCGATACGCCACTAGTTGTGTATCTTAAGAGAAACATCGTTACTTTTGCCAGGGGTTTCTAGAAGTTGCTGATTTGATTCTGCTGGTGACGAGGCATTGGCTACCTCAAGAGAGTCATAGAGATTCCTGCCAGTTCTTCACCCAAATACACATTTTTTAGATACTCTTTCCAGTCTGCCTGATAGCTACGCCACTAGTTGTGTATCTTAAGAGTCATTGTAACTTTTGCCAGGGGTTTCTTGAAGTTGCTGATGTGATTATGCTGGTGACGAGGCATTGGCTACCCTATGAGTGTCATAGTGATTCCTGCTAGTTGCTCACCCAAATACACATTTTTTTGATACTTTGGCCAGTCTGCCTCAAGTGACACCCCACTAGCTGTGTATCTTATGAGAAGCTTCGTTACCTTTGCAAGCGGTTTCTTGAAGTTGGTGATGGGATTATGTTGGTGACGAGGCATTGGCTACCTCAAGAGAGTCATAGTGCTTCCTGCCAGTTGCTCACCCAAATACACATTTTGAGATACTGTGGCCAGTCTGCCTGAAGCGATGCGCCACTAGTTGTGTATCTTAAGAGAAACATCGTTACTCTTGGCAGCGGTTTCTTGACTTTGAAGCTGTGATTATACTGGTGACGAGATATTGGCTACCCTAAGAGAGTCACAGTGTTTCGTGCTAGTTGCTCACCCAAATACACATTTTTTAGATACTGTTTCCAGTGTGCCTGAAGCGATACGCCACTAGTTGTGTATCTTAAGAGAAACATCGTTACTTTTGCCAGGGGTTTCTAGAAGTTGCTGATTTGATTCTGCTGGTGACGAGGCATTGGCTACTTCAAGAGAGTCATAGAGATTCCTGCCAGTTCTTCACCCAAATACACATTTTTTAGATACTCTTTCCAGTCTGCCTGATAGCTACGCCACTAGTTGTGTATCTTAAGAGTCATTGTAACTTTTGCCAGCGGTTTCTTGATGTTGCTGGTGTGATTATGCTGGTGACGAGGCATTGGCTACCCTATGAGTGTCATAGTGATTCCTGCTAGTTGCTCACCCAAATACACATTTTTTTGATACTTTGGCCAGTCTGCCTCAAGTGACACCCCACTAGCTGTGTATCTTATGAGAAGCTTCGTTACCTTTGCAAGCGGTTTCTTGAAGTTGGTGATGGGATTATGTTGGTGACGAGGCATTGGCTACCTTAAGAGAGTCATAGTGCTTCCTGCCAGTTGCTCACCCAAATACACATTTTGAGATACTGTGGCCAGTCTGCCTGAAGCGATACGCCACTAGTTGTGTATCTTAAGAGGAACATCGTTACTCTTGCCAGCGGTTTCTTGACTTTGAAGCTGTGATTATTCTGGTGACGAGATATTGGCTACCCTAAGAGAGTCACAGTGTTTCGTACCAGTTGCTCACCCAACTACACATTTTTTAGATACTGTTTCCAGTGTGCCTGAAGCGATACGCCACTAGTTGTGTATCTTAAGAGAAACATCGTTACTTTTGCCAGGGGTTTCTAGAAGTTGCTGATTTGATTCTGCTGGTGACGAGGCATTGGCTACCTCAAGAGAGTCATAGAGATTCCTGCCAGTTCTTCACCCAAATACACATTTTTTAGATACTCTTTCCAGTCTGCCTGATAGCTACGCCACTAGTTGTGTATCTTAAGAGTCATTGTAACTTTTGCCAGTGGTTTCTTGAAGTTGCTGATGTGATTATGCTGGTGACGAGGCATTGGCTACCCTATGAGTGTCATAGTGATTCCTGCTAGTTGCTCACCCAAATACACATTTTTTTGATCCTTTGGCCAGTCTGCCTCAAGTGACACCCCACTAGCTGTGTATCTTATGAGATGCTTCGTTACTTTTGCAAGCGGTTTCTTGAAGTTGGTGATGGGCTTATGTTGGTGACGAGGCATTGGCAACCTTAAGAGAATCATAGTGCTTCCTGCCAGTTGCTCACCCAAATACACATTTTGAGATACTGTGGCCAGTCTGCCTGAAGCGATACGCCACTAGTTGTGTATCTTAAGAGAAACATCGTTACTCTTGCCAGCGGTTTCTTGACTTTGAAGATGTGATTATACTGGTGACGAGATATTGGCTACCCTAAGAGAGTCACAGTGTTTCCTGCCAGTTGCTCATCCAAATACACATTTTTTAGATACTCTTTCCAGTCTGCCTGATAGCTACGCCACTAGTTGTGTATCTTAAGAGTCATTGTAACTTTTGCCAGGGGTTTCTTGAAGTTGCTGATGTGATTATGCTGGTGACGAGCCATTGGCTACCCTATGAGTGTCATAGTGATTCCTGCTAGTTGCTCACCCAAATACACATTTTTTTGATACTTTGGCCAGTCTGCCTCAAGTGACACCCCACTAGCTGTGTATCTTATGAGAAGCTTCGTTACCTTTGCAAGCGGTTTCTTGAAGTTGGTGATGGGATTATGTTGGTGACGAGGCATTGGCTACCTCAAGAGAGTCATAGTGCTTCCTGCCAGTTGCTCACCCAAATACACATTTTGAGATACTGTGGCCAGTCTGCCTGAAGCGATGCGCCACTAGTTGTGTATCTTAAGAGAAACATCGTTACTCTTGGCAGCGGTTTCTTGACTTTGAAGCTGTGATTATACTGGTGACGAGATATTGGCTACCCTAAGAGAGTCACAGTGTTTCGTGCTAGTTGCTCACCCAAATACACATTTTTTAGATACTGTTTCCAGTGTGCCTGAAGCGATACGCCACTAGTTGTGTATCTTAAGAGAAACATCGTTACTTTTGCCAGGGGTTTCTAGAAGTTGCTGATTTGATTCTGCTGGTGACGAGGCATTGGCTACTTCAAGAGAGTCATAGAGATTCCTGCCAGTTCTTCACCCAAATACACATTTTTTAGATACTCTTTCCAGTCTGCCTGATAGCTACGCCACTAGTTGTGTATCTTAAGAGTCATTGTAACTTTTGCCAGTGGTTTCTTGAAGTTGCTGATGTGATTATGCTGGTGACGAGGCATTGGCTACCCTATGAGTGTCATAGTGATTCCTGCTAGTTGCTCACCCAAATACACATTTTTTTGATCCTTTGGCCAGTCTGCCTCAAGTGACACACCACTAGCTGTGTATCTTATGAGATGCTTCGTTACTTTTGCAAGCGGTTTCTTGAAGTTGGTGATGGGCTTATGTTGGTGACGAGGCATTGGCAACCTTAAGAGAATCATAGTGCTTCCTGCCAGTTGCTCACCCAAATACACATTTTGAGATACTGTGGCCAGTCTGCCTGAAGCGATACGCCACTAGTTGTGTATCTTAAGAGAAACATCGTTACTCTTGCCAGCGGTTTCTTGACTTTGAAGATGTGATTATACTGGTGACGAGATATTGGCTACCCTAAGAGAGTCACAGTGTTTCCTGCCAGTTGCTCATCCAAATACACATTTTTTAGATACTCTTTCCAGTCTGCCTGATAGCTACGCCACTAGTTGTGTATCTTAAGAGTCATTGTAACTTTTGCCAGGGGTTTCTTGAAGTTGCTGATGTGATTATGCTGGTGACGAGCCATTGGCTACCCTATGAGTGTCATAGTGATTCCTGCTAGTTGCTCACCCAAATACACATTTTTTTGATACTTTGGCCAGTCTGCCTCAAGTGACACCCCACTAGCTGTGTATCTTATGAGAAGCTTCGTTACCTTTGCAAGCGGTTTCTTGAAGTTGGTGATGGGATTATGTTGGTGACGAGGCATTGGCTACCTTAAGAGAGTCATAGTGCTTCCTGCCAGTTGCTCACCCAAATACACATTTTGAGATACTGTGGCCAGTCTGCCTGAAGCGATACGCCACTAGTTGTGTATCTTAAGAGAAACATCGTTACTCTTGCCAGCGGTTTCGTGACTTTGAAGCTGTGAGTATACTGGTGACGAGATATTGGCTACCCTAAGAGAGTCACAGTGTTCCGTACCAGTTGTTCACCCAAATACACATTTTTAGATACTGTTTCCAGTGTGCCTGAAGCGATACGCCACTAGTTGTGTATCTTAAGAGAAACATCGTTACTTTTGCCAGGGGTTTCTAGAAGTTGCTGATTTGATTCTGCTGGTGACGAGGCATTGGCAACTTCAAGAGAGTCATAGAGATTCCTGCCAGTTCTTCACCCAAATACACATTTTTTAGATACTCTTTCCACTCTGCCTGATAGCTACGCCACTAGTTGTGTATCTTAAGAGTCATTGTAACTTTTGCCAGGGGTTTCTTGAAGTTGCTGATGTGATTATGCTGGTGACGAGGCATTGGCTACCCTATGAGTGTCATAGTGATTCCTGCTAGTTGCTCACCCAAATACACATTTTTTTGATACTTTGGCCAGTCTGCCTCAAGTGACACCCCACTAGCTGTGTATCTTATGAGAAGCTTCGTTACCTTTGCAAGCGGTTTCTTGAAGTTGGTGATGGGATTATGTTGGTGACGAGGCATTGGCTACCTCAAGAGAGTCATAGTGCTTCCTGCCAGTTGCTCACCCAAATACACATTTTGAGATACTGTGTCCAGTCTGCCTGAAGCGATGCGCCACTAGTTGTGTATCTTAAGAGAAACATCGTTACTCTTGCCAGCGGTTTCTTGACTTTGAAGCTGTGATTATACTGGTGACGAGATATTGGCTACCCTAAGAGAGTCACAGTGTTTCGTGCTAGTTGCTCACCCAAATACACATTTTTTAGATACTGTTTCCAGTGTGCCTGAAGCGATACGCCACTAGTTGTGTATCTTAACAGAAACATCGTTACTTTTGCCTGGGGTTTCTAGAAGTTGCTGATTTGATTCTGCTGGTGACGAGGCATTGGCTACTTCAAGAGAGTCATAGAGATTCCTGCCAGTTCTTCACCCAAATACACATTTTTTAGATACTCTTTCCAGTCTGCCTGATAGCTACGCCACTAGTTGTGTATCTTAAGAGTCATTGTAACTTTTGCCAGGGGTTCTTGAGGTTGCTGATGTGATTATGCTGGTGACGAGGCATTGGCTACCCTATGAGTGTCATAGTGATTCCTGCTAGTTGCTCACCCAAATACACATTTTTTTGATACTTTGGCCAGTCTGCCTCAAGTGGCACCCCACTAGCTGTGTATCTTATGAGAAGCTTCGTTACCTTTGCAAGCGGTTTCTTGAAGTTGGTGATTGGCTTATGTTGGTGACGAGGCATTGGCAACCTTAAGAGAATCATAGTGCTTCCTGCCAGTTGCTCACCCAAATACACATTTTGAGATACTGTGGCCAGTCTGCCTGAAGCGATACGCCACTAGTTGTGTATCTTAAGAGAAACATCGTTACTCTTGCCAGCGGTTTCTTGACTTTGAAGATGTGATTATACTGGTGACGAGATATTGGCTACCCTAAGAGAGTCACAGTGTTTCCTGCCAGTTGCTCATCCAAATACACATTTTTTAGATACTCTTTCCAGTCTGCCTGATAGCTACGCCACTAGTTGTGTATCTTAAGAGTCATTGTAACTTTTGCCAGGGGTTTCTTGAAGTTGCTGATGTGATTATGCTGGTGACGAGCCATTGGCTACCCTATGAGTGTCATAGTGATTCCTGCTAGTTGCTCACCCAAATACACATTTTTTTGATACTTTGGCCAGTCTGCCTCAAGTGACACCCCACTAGCTGTGTATCTTATGAGAAGCTTCGTTACCTTTGCAAGCGGTTACTTGAAGTTGGTGATGGGATTATGTTGGTGACGAGGCATTGGCTACCTTAAGAGAGTCATAGTGCTTCCTGCCAGTTGCTCACCCAAATACACATTTTGAGATACTGTGGCCAGTCTGCCTGAAGCGGTACGCCACTAGTTGTGTATCTTAAGAGAAACATCGTTACTCTTGACAGCGGTTTCTTGACTTTGAAGCTGTGATTATACTGGTGACGAGATATTGGCTACCCTAAGAGAGTCACAGTGTTTCGTGCCAGTTGCTCACCTAATACACATTTTTTAGATACTGTTTCCAGTCTGCCTGAAGCGATACGCCACTAGTTGTGTATCTTAAGAGAAACATCGTTACTCTTGCCAGCGGTTTCTTGACTTTGAAGATGTGATTATACTGGTGACGAGATATTGGCTACCCTAAGAGAGTCACAGTGTTTCCTGCCAGTTGCTCTTCCAAATACACATTTTTTAGATACTCTTTCCAGTCTGCCTGATAGCTACGCCACTAGTTGTGTATCTTAAGAGTCATTGTAACTTTTGCCAGCGGTTTCTTGATGTTGCTGATGTGATTATGCTGGTGACGAGGCATTGGCTACCCTATGAGTGTCATAGTGATTCCTGCTAGTTGCTCACCCAAATACACATTTTTTTGATACTTTGGCCAGTCTGCCTCAAGTGACACCCCACTAGCTGTGTATCTTATGAGAAGCTTCGTTACCTTTGCAAGCGGTTTCTTGAAGTTGGTGATGGGATTATGTTGGTGACGAGGCATTGGCTACCTTAAGAGAGTCATAGTGCTTCCTGCCAGTTGCTCACCCAAATACACATTTTGAGATACTGTGGCCAGTCTGCCTGAAGCGATACGCCACTATGTGTGTCTTAAGTGAAACATCGTTACTCTTGCCAGCGGTTTCTTGACTTTGAAGCTGTGATTATTCTGGTGACGAGATATTGGCTACCCTAAGAGAGTCACAGTGTTTCGTACCAGTTGCTCACCCAACTACACATTTTTTAGATACTGTTTCCAGTGTGCCTGAAGCGATACGCCACTAGTTGTGTATCTTAAGAGAAACATCGTTACTTTTGCCAGGGGTTTCTAGAAGTTGCTGATTTGATTCTGCTGGTGACGAGGCATTGGCTACCTCAAGAGAGTCATAGAGATTCCTGCCAGTTCTTCACCGAAATACACATTTTTTAGATACTCTTTCCAGTCTGCCTGATAGCTACGCCACTAGTTGTGTATCTTAAGAGTCATTGTAACTTTTGCCAGGGGTTTCTTGAAGTTGCTGATGTGATTATGCTGGTGACGAGGCATTGGCTACCCTATGAGTGTCATAGTGATTCCTGCTAGTTGCTCACCCAAATACACATTTTTTTGATACTTTGGCCAGTCTGCCTCAAGTGACACCCCACTAGCTGTGTATCTTATGAGAAGCTTCGTTACCTTTGCAAGCGGTTTCTTGAAGTTGGTGATGGGATTATGTTGGTGACGAGGCATTGACTACCTTCAGAGAGTCATAGTGGCCCCTGCCAGTTGCTCACCCAAATACACATTTTGAGATACTGTGGCCAGTCTGCCTGAAGCGATGCGCCACTAGTTGTGTATCTTAAGAGAAACATCCTTACTCTTGCCAGCGGTTTCTTGACTTTGAAGCTGTGATTATACTGGTGACGAGATATTGGCTACCCTAAGAGAGTCACAGTGTTTCGTGCCAGTTGCTCACCCAAATACACATTTTTTAGATACTGTTTCCAGTCTGCCTGAAGCGATACGCCACTAGTTGTGTATCTTAAGAGAAACATCGTTACTCTTGCCAGCGGTTTCTTGACTTTGAAGATGTGATTATACTGGTGACGAGATATTGGCTACCCTAAGAGAGTCACAGTGTTTCCTGCCAGTTGCTCATCCAAATACACATTTTTTAGATACTCTTTCCAGTCTGCCTGATAGCTACGCCACTAGTTGTGTATCTTAAGAGTCATTGTAACTTTTGCCAGCGGTTTCTTGATGTTGCTGATGTGATTATGCTGGTGACGAGGCATTGGCTACCCTATGAGTGTCATAGTGATTCCTGCTAGTTGCTCACCCAAATACACATTTTTTTGATACTTTGGCCAGTCTGCCTCAAGTGACACCCCACTAGCTGTGTATCTTATGAGAAGCTTCGTTACCTTTGCAAGCAGTTTCTTGAAGTTGGTGATGGGATTATGTTGGTGACGAGGCATTGGCTACCTTAAGAGAGTCATAGTGCTTCCTGCCAGTTGCTCACCCAAATACACATTTTGAGATACTGTGGCCAGTCTGCCTGAAGCGATACGCCACTATGTGTGTCTTAAGTGAAACATCGTTACTCTTGCCAGCGGTTTCTTGACTTTGAAGCTGTGATTATTCTGGTGACGAGATATTGGCTACCCTAAGAGAGTCACAGTGTTTCGTACCAGTTGCTCACCCAACTACACATTTTTTAGATACTGTTTCCAGTGTGCCTGAAGCGATACGCCACTAGTTGTGTATCTTAAGAGAAACATCGTTACTTTTGCCAGGGGTTTCTAGAAGTTGCTGATTTGATTCTGCTGGTGACGAGGCATTGGCTACCTCAAGAGAGTCATAGAGATTCCTGCCAGTTCTTCACCGAAATACACATTTTTTAGATACTCTTTCCAGTCTGCCTGATAGCTACGCCACTAGTTGTGTATCTTAAGAGTCATTGTAACTTTTGCCAGGGTTTCTTGAAGTTGCTGATGTGATTATGCTGGTGACGAGGCATTGGCTACCCTATGAGTGTCATAGTGATTCCTGCTAGTTGCTCACCCAAATACACATTTTTTTGATACTTTGGCCAGTCTGCCTCAAGTGACACCCCACTAGCTGTGTATCTTATGAGAAGCTTCGTTACCTTTGCAAGCGGTTTCTTGAAGTTGGTGATGGGATTATGTTGGTGACGAGGCATTGGCTACCTTAAGAGAGTCATAGTGGCCCCTGCCAGTTGCTCACCCAAATACACATTTTGAGATACTGTGGCCAGTCTGCCTGAAGCGATGCGCCACTAGTTGTGTATCTTAAGAGAAACATCCTTACTCTTGCCAGCGGTTTCTTGACTTTGAAGCTGTGATTATACTGGTGACGAGATATTGGCTACCCTAAGAGAGTCACAGTGTTTCGTGCTAGTTGCTCACCCAAATACACATTTTTTAGATACTGTTTCCAGTGTGCCTGAAGCGATACGCCACTAGTTGTGTATCTTAACAGAAACATCGTTACTTTTGCCAGGGGTTTCTAGAAGTTGCTGATTTGATTCTGCTGGTGACGAGGCATTGGCTACTTCAATAGAGTCATAGAGATTCCTGCCAGTTCTTCACCCAAATACACATTTTTTAGATACTCTTTCCAGTCTGCCTGATAGCTACGCCACTAGTTGTGTATCTTAAGAGTCATTGTAACTTTTGCCAGGGGTTTCTTGAAGTTGCTGATGTGATTACGCTGGTGACGAGGCATTGGCTACCCTATGAGTGTCATAGTGATTCCTGCTAGTTGCTCACCCAAATACACATTTTTTTGATACTTTGGCCAGTCTGCCTCAAGTGACACCCCACTAGCTGTGTATCTTATGAGAAGCTTCGTTACCTTTGCAAGCGGTTTCTTGAAGTTGGTGATGGGCTTATGTTGTTGACGAGGCATTGGCAACCTTAAGAGAATCATAGTGCTTCCTGCCAGTTGCTCACCCAAATACACATTTTGAGATACTGTGGCCAGTCTGCCTGAAGCGATACGCCACTAGTTGTGTATCTTAAGAGAAACATCATTACTCTTGCCAGCGGTTTCTTGACTTTGAA
Organism: Schistocerca nitens; assembly: GCF_023898315.1. Classification (NCBI taxonomy): domain Eukaryota; kingdom Metazoa; phylum Arthropoda; class Insecta; order Orthoptera; family Acrididae; genus Schistocerca; species Schistocerca nitens. The sequence goes on from NC_064616.1 coordinate 120,570,932, forward strand.
GATGTGATTATACTGGTGACGAGATATTGGCTACCCTAAGAGAGTCACAGTGTTTCCTGCCAGTTGCTCATCCAAATACACATTTTTTAGATACTCTTTCCAGTCTGCCTGATAGCTACGCCACTAGTTGTGTATCTTAAGAGTCATTGTAACTTTTGCCAGGGGTTTCTTGAAGTTGCTGATGTGATTATGCTGGTGACGAGCCATTGGCTACCCTATGAGTGTCATAGTGACTCCTGCTAGTTGCTCACCCAAATACACATTTTTTTGATACTTTGGCCAGTCTGCCTCAAGTGACACCCCACTAGCTGTGTATCTTATGAGAAGCTTCGTTACCTTTGCAAGCGGTTTCTTGAAGTTGGTGATGGGATTATGTTGGTGACGAGGCATTGGCTACCTTAAGAGAGTAATAGTGCTTCCTGCCAGTTGCTCACCCAAATACACATTTTGAGATACTGTGGCCAGTCTGCCTGAAGCGATACGCCACTAGTTGTGTATCTTAAGAGAAACATCGTTACTCTTGCCAGCGGTTTCTTGACTTTGAAGCTGTGATTATACTGGTGACGAGATATTGGCTACCCTAAGAGAGTCACAGTGTTCCGTACCAGTTGTTCACCCAAATACACATTTTTAGATACTGTTTCTAGTGTGCCTGAAGCGATACGCCACTAGTTGTGTATCTTAAGAGAAACATCGTTACTTTTGCCAGGGGTTTCTAGAAGTTGCTGATTTGATTCTGCTGGTGACGAGGCATTGGCTACTTCAAGAGAGTCATAGAGATTCCTGCCAGTTCTTCACCCAAATACACATTTTTTAGATACTCTTTCCAGTCTGCCTGATAGCTACGCCACTAGTTGTGTATCTTAAGAGTCATTGTAACTTTTGCCAGGGGTTTCTTGAAGTTGCTGATGTGATTATGCTGGTGACGAGGCATTGGCTACCCTATGAGCGTCATAGTGATTCCTGCTAGTTGCTCACCCAAATACACATTTTTTTGATACTTTGGCCAGTCTGCCTCAAGTGACACCCCACTAGCTGTGAATCTTATGAGAAGCTTCGTTACCTTTGCAAGCGGTTTCTTGAAGTTGGTGATGGGATTATGTTGGTGACGAGGCATTGGCTACCTTAAGAGAGTCACAGTGCTTCCTGCCAGTTGCTCACCCAAATACACATTTTCAGATACTGTGGCCAGTCTGCCTGAAGCGATACGCCACTAGTTGTGTATCTTAAGAGAAACATCGTTACTCTTGACAGCGGTTTCTTGACTTTGAAGCTGTGATTATACTGGTGACGAGATATTGGCTACCCTAAGAGAGTCACAGTATTTCGTGCCAGTTGCTCACCCAAATACACATTTTTTAGATACTGTTTCCAGTCTGCCTGAAGCGATACGCCACTAGTTGTGTATCTTAAGAGAAACATCATTACTATTGCCAGCGGTTTCTTGACTTTGAAGATGTGATTCTACTGGTGACGAGATATTGGCTACCCTAAGAGAGTCACAGTGTTTCCTGCCAGTTGCTCATCCAAATGCACATTTTTAGATACTCTTTCCAGTCTGCCTGATAGCTACGCCACTAGTTGTGTATCTTAAGAGTCATTGTAACTTTTGCCAGGGGTTTCTTGAAGTTGCTGATGTGATTATGCTGGTGACGAGGCATTGGCTACCCTATGAGTGTCATAGTGATTCCTGCTAGTTGCTCACCCAAATACACATTTTTTTGATACTTTGGCCAGTCTGCCTCAAGTGACACCCCACTAGCTGTGTATCTTATGAGAAGCTTCGTTACCTTTGCAAGCGGTTTCTTGAAGTTGGTGATTGGCTTATGTTGGTGACGAGGCATTGGCAACCTTAAGAGAATCATAGTGCTTCCTGCCAGTTGCTCACCCAAATACACATTTTGAGATACTGTGGCCAGTCTGCCTGAAGCGATACGCCACTAGTTGTGTATCTTAAGAGAAACATCGTTACTCTTGCCAGCGGTTTCTCGACTTTGAAGATGTGATTATACTGGTGACGAGATATTGGCTACCCTAAGAGAGTCACAGTGTTTCCTGCCAGTTGCTCATCCAAATACACATCTTTTAGATACTCTTTCCAGTCTGCCTGATAGCTACGCCACTAGTTGTGTATCTTAAGAGTCATTGTAACTTTTGCCAGGGGTTTCTTGAAGTTGCTGATGTGATTATGCTGGTGACGAGCCATTGGCTACCCTATGAGTGTCATAGTGATTCCTGCTAGTTGCTCACCCAAATACACATTTTTTTGATACTTTGGCCAGTCTGCCTCAAGTGACACCCCACTAGCTGTGTATCTTATGAGAAGCTTCGTTACCTTTGCAAGCGGTTTCTTGAAGTTGGTGATGGGATTATGTTGGTGACGAGGCATTGGCTACCTTAAGAGAGTCATAGTGCTTCCTGCCAGTTGCTCACCCAAATACACATTTTGAGATACTGTGGCCAGTCTGCCTGAAGCGGTACGCCACTAGTTGTGTATCTTAAGAGAAACATCGTTACTCTTGACAGCGGTTTCTTGACTTTGAAGCTGTGATTATACTGGTGACGAGATATTGGCTACCCTAAGAGAGTCACAGTGTTTCGTGCCAGTTGCTCACCCAAATACACATTTTTTAGATACTGTTTCCAGTCTGCCTGAAGCGATACGCTACTAGTTGTGTATCTTAAGAGAAACATCGTTACTCTTGCCAGCGGTTTCTTGACTTTGAAGATGTGATTATACTGGTGACGAGATATTGGCTACCCTAAGAGAGTCACAGTGTTTCCTGCCAGTTGCTCATCCAAATACACATTTTTTAGATACTCTTTCCAGTCTGCCTGATAGCTACGCCACTAGTTGTGTATCTTAAGAGTCATTGTAACTTTTGCCAGCGGTTTCTTGATGTTGCTGATGTGATTATGCTGGTGACGAGGCATTGGCTACCCTATGAGTGTCATAGTGATTCCTGCTAGTTGCTCACCCAAATACACATTTTTTTGATACTTTGGCCAGTCTGCCTCAAGTGACACCCCACTAGCTGTGTATCTTATGAGAAGCTTCGTTACCTTTGCAAGCGGTTTCTTGAAGTTGGTGATGGGATTATGTTGGTGCCGACGCATTGGCTACCTTAAGAGAGTCATAGTGCTTCCTGCCAGTTGCTCACCCAAATACACATTTTGAGATACTGTGGCCAGTCTGCCTGAAGCGATACGCCACTAGTTGTGTATCTTAAGAGAAACATCGTTACTCTTGCCAGCGGTTTCTTGACTTTGAAGCTGTGATTATTCTGGTGACGAGATATTGGCTACCCTAAGAGAGTCACAGTGTTTCGTACCAGTTGCTCACCCAACTACACATTTTTTAGATTCTGTTTCCAGTGTGCCTGAAGCGATACGCCACTAGTTGTGTATCTTAAGAGAAACATCGTTACTTTTGCCAGGGGTTTCTAGAAGTTGCTGATTTGATTCTGCTGGTGACGAGGCATTGGCTACCTCAAGAGAGTCATAGAGATTCCTGCCAGTTCTTCACCCAAATACACATTTTTTAGATACTCTTTCCAGTCTGCCTGATAGCTACGCCACTAGTTGTGTATCTTAAGAGTCGTTGTAACTTTTGCCAGGGGTTTCTTGAAGTTGCTGATGTGATTATGCTGGTGACGAGGCATTGGCTACCCTATGAGTGTCATAGTGATTCCTGCTAGTTGCTCACCCAAATACACATTTTTTTGATACTTTGGCCAGTCTGCCTCAAGTGACACCCCACTAGCTGTGTATCTTATGAGAAGCTTCGTTACCTTTGCAAGCGGTTTCTTGAAGTTGGTGATGGGATTATGTTGGTGACGAGGCATTGGCTACCTTAAGAGTGTCATAGTGATTCCTGCCAGTTGCTCACCCAAATACACATTTTGAGATACTGTGGCCAGTCTGCCTGAAGCGATGCGCCACTAGTTGTGTATCTTAAGAGGAACATCCTTACTCTTGCCAGCGGTTTCTTGACTTTGAAGCTGTGATTATACTGGTGACGAGATATTGGCTACCCTAAGAGAGTCACAGTGTTTCGTGCTAGTTGCTCACCCAAATACACATTTTTTAGATACTGTTTCCAGTGTGCCTGAAGCGATACGCCACTAGTTGTGTATCTTAACAGAAACATCGTTACTTTTGCCAGGGGTTTCTAGAAGTTGCTGATTTGATTCTGCTGGTGACGAGGCATTGGCTACTTCAAGAGAGTCACAGTGTTTCGTGCTAGTTGCTCACCCAAATACACATTTTTTAGATACTCTTTCCAGTCTGCCTGATAGCTACGCCACTAGTTGTGTATCTTAAGAGTCATTGTAACTTTTGCCAGGGGTTTCTTGAAGTTGCTGATGTGATTATGCTGGTGACGAGCCATTGGCTACCCTATGAGTGTCATAGTGATTCCTGCTAGTTGCTCACCCAAATACACATTTTTTTGATACTTTGGCCAGTCTGCCTCAAGTGACACCCCACTAGCTGTGTATCTTATGAGAAGCTTCGTTACCTTTGCAAGCGGTTTCTTGAAGTTGGTGATGGGATTATGTTGGTGACGAGGCATTGGCTACCTTAAGAGAGTCATAGTGCTTCCTGCCAGTTGCTCACCCAAATACACATTTTTAGATACTGTGGCCAGTCTGCCTGAAGCGATACGCCACTAGTTGTGTATCTTAAGAGAAACATCGTTACTCTTGCCAGCGGTTTCTTGACTTTGAAGCTGTGATTATTCTGGTGGCGAGATATTGGCTACCCTAAGAGAGTCACAGTGTTTCGTACCAGTTGCTCACCCAAATACACATTTTTTAGATTCTGTTTCCAGTGTGCCTGAAGCGATACGCCACTAGTTGTGTATCTTAAGAGAAACATCGTTACTTTTGCCAGGGGTTTCTAGAAGTTGCTGATTTGATTCTGCTGGTGACGAGGCATTGGCTACCTCAAGAGAGTCATAGAGATTCCTGCCAGTTCTTCACCCAAATACACATTTTTTAGATACTCTTTCCAGTCTGCCTGATAGCTACGCCACTAGTTGTGTATCTTAAGAGTCATTGTAACTTTTGCCAGGGGTTTCTTGAAGTTGCTGATGTGATTATGCTGGTGACGAGGCATTGGCTACCCTATGAGTGTCATAGTTATTCCTGCTAGTTGCTCACCCAAATACACATTTTTTTGATAATTTGGCCAGTCTGCCTCAAGTGACACCCTACTAGCTGTGTATCTTATGAGAAGCTTCGTTACCTTTGCAAGCGGTTTCTTGAAGTTGGTGATGTGATTATGTTGGTGACGAGGCATTGGCTACCTTAAGAGAGTCATAGTGCTTCCTGCCAGTTGCTCACCCAAATACACATTTTGAGATACTGTGGCCAGTCTGCCTGAAGCGATACGCCACTAGTTGTGTATCTTAAGAGAAACATCGTTACTCTTGCCAGCGGTTTCTTGACTTTGAAGATGTGATTATACTGGTGACGAGATATTGGCTACCCTAAGAGAGTCACAGTGTTTCCTGCCAGTTGCTCATCCAAATACACATTTTTTAGATACTCTTTCCAGTCTGCCTGATAGCTATGCCACTAGTTGTGCATCTTAAGAGTCATTGTAACTTTTGCCAGGGGTTTCTTGAAGTTGCTGATGTGATTATGCTGGTGACGAGGCATTGGCTACCCTATGAGTGTCATAGTGATTCCTGCTAGTTGCTCACCCAAATACACATTTTTTTGATACTTTGGCCAGTCTGCCTCAAGTGACACCCCAGTAGCTGTGTATCTTATGAGAAGCTTCGTTACCTTTGCAAGCGGTTTCTTGAAGTTGGTGATGGGATTATGTTGGTGACGAGGCATTGGCTACCTTAAGAGAGTCATAGTGCTTCCTGCCAGTTGCTCACCCAAATACACATTTTGAGATACTGTGGCCAGTCTGCCTGAAGCGATACGCCACTAGTTGTGTATCTTAAGAGAAACATCCTTACTCTTGCCAGCGGTTTCTTGACTTTGTAGCTGTGATTATACTGGTGACGAGATATTGGCTACCCTAAGAGAGTCACAGTGTTTCGTACCAGTTGCTCACCCAAATACACATTTTTTAGATACCGTTTCCAGTGTGCCTGAAGCGATACGCCACTAGTTGTGTATCTTAAGAGAAACATCGTTACTTTTGCCAGGGGCTTCTAGAAGTTGCTGATTTGATTCTGCTGGTGACAAGGCATTGGCTACCTCAAGAGAGTCATAGAGATTCCTGCCAGTTCTTCACCCAAATACACTTTTTTAGATACTCTTTCCAGTCTGCCTGATAGCTACGCCACTAGTTGTGTATCTTAAGAGTCATTGTAACTTTTGCCAGGGGTTTCTTGAAGTTGCTGATGTGATTATGCTGGTGACGAGGCACTGGCTACCCTATGAGTGTCATAGTGATTCCTGCTAGTTGCTCACCCAAATACACATTTTTTTGATACTTTGGCCAGTCTGCCTCAAGTGACACCCCACTAGATGTGTATCTTATGAGAAGCTTCGTTACCTTTGCAAGCGGTTTCTTGAAGTTGGTGATGGGATTATGTTGGTGACGAGGCATTGGCTACCTTAAGAGAGTCATAGTGCTTCCTGCCAGTTGCTCACCCAAATACACATTTTTAGATACTGTGGCCAGTCTGCCTGAAGCGATACGCCACTAGTTGTGTATCTTAAGAGAAACATCGTTACTCTTGCCAGCGGTTTCTTGACTTTGAAGATGTGATTATACTGGTGACGAAATAATGGCTACCCTAAGAGAGTCACAGTGTTTCCTGCCAGTTGCTCATCCAAATACACATTTTTTAGATACTCTTTCCAGTCTGCCTGATAGCTACGCCACTAGTTGTGTATCTTAAGAGTCATTGTAACTTTTGCCAGGGGTTTCTTGAAGTTGCTGATGTGATTATGCTGGTGACGAGGCATTGGCTACCCTATGAGTGTCATAGTGATTCCTGCTAGTTGCTCACCCAAATACACATTTTTTTGATACTTTCGCCAGTCTGCCTCAAGTGACACCCCACTAGCTGTGTATCTTATGAGAAGCTTCGTTACCTTTGCAAGCGGTTTCTTGAAGTTGGTGATGGGATTATGTTGGTGACGACGCATTGGCTACCTTAAGGGAGTCATAGTGCTTCCTGCCAGTTGCTCACCCAAATACACATTTTGAGATACTGTGGACAGTCTGCCTGAAGCGATACGCCACTAGTTGTGTATCTTAAGAGAAACATCGTTACTCTTGCCAGCGGTTTCTTGACTTTGAAGATGTGATTATACTGGTGACGAGATATTGGCTACCCTAAGAGAGTCACAGTGTTTCCTGCCAGTTGCTCATCCAAATACACATTTTTTAGATACTCTTTCCAGTCTGCCTGATAGCTACGCCACTAGTTGTGTATCTTAAGAGTCATTGTAATTTTTGCCAGGGGTTTCTTGAAGTTGCTGATGTGATTATGCTGGTGACGAGGCATTGGCTACCCTATGAGTGTCATAGTGATTCCTGCTAGTTGCTCACCCAAATACACATTTTTTTGATACTTTCGCCAGTCTGCCTCAAGTGACACCCCACTAGCTGTGTATCTTATGATAAGCTTCGTTACCTTTGCAAGCGGTTTCTTGAAGTTGGTGATGGGATTATGTTGGTGACGACGCATTGGCTACCTTAAGAGAGTCATAGTGCTTCCTGCCAGTTGCTCACCGAAATACACATTTTGAGATACTGTGGCCAGTCTGCCTGAAGCGATACGCCACTAGTTGTGTATCTTAAGAGAAACATCGTTACTCTTGCCAGCGGTTTCTTGACTTTGAAGATGTGATTATACTGGTGACGAGATATTGGCTACCCTAAGCGAGTCACAGTGTTTCCTGCCAGTTGCTCATCCAAATACACATTTTTTAGATACTCTTTCCAGTCTTCCTGATAGCTACGCCACTAGTTGTGTATCTTAAGAGTCATTGTAACTTTTTCCAGGGGTTTCTTGAAGTTGCTGATGTGATTATGCTGGTGACGAGGCATTGGCTACCCTATGAGTGTCATAGTGATTCCTGCTAGTTGCTCACCCAAATACACATTTTTTTGATACTTTGGCCAGTCTGCCTCAAGTGACACCCCAGTAGCTGTGTATCTTATGAGAAGCTTCGTTACCTTTGCAAGCGGTTTCTTGAAGTTGGTGATGGGATTATGTTGGTGACGAGGCATTGGCTACCTTAAGAGAGTCATAGTGCTTCCTGCCAGTTGCTCACCCAAATACACATTTTGAGATACTGTGGCCAGTCTGCCTGAAGCGATACGCCACTAGTTGTGTATCTTAAGAGAAACATCCTTACTCTTGCCAGCGGTTTCTTGACTTTGAAGCTGTGATTATACTGGTGACGAGATATTGGCTACCCTAAGAGAGCCACAGTGTTTCGTACCAGTTGCTCACCCAAATACACATTTTTTAGATACTGTTTCCAGTGTGCCTGAAGCGATACGCCACTAGTTGTGTATCTTAAGAGAAACATCGTTACTTTTGCCAGGCGCTTCTAGAAGTTGCTGATTTGATTCTGCTGGTGACGAGGCATTGGCTACCTCAAGAGAGTCATAGAGATTCCTGCCAGTTCTTCACCCAAATACACTTTTTTAGATACTCTTTCCAGTCTGCCTGATAGCTACGCCACTAGTTGTGTATCTTAAGAGTCATTGTAACTTTTGCCAGGGGTTTCTTGAAGTTGCTGATGTGATTATGCTGGTGACGAGGCACTGGCTACCCTGTGAGTGTCATAGTGATTCCTGCTAGTTGCTCACCCAAATACACATTTTTTGATACTTTGGCCAGTCTGCCTCAAGTGACACCCCACTAGCTGTGTATCTTATGATAAGCTTCGTTACCTTTGCAAGCGGTTTCTTGAAGTTGGTGATGGGATTATGTTGGTGACGAGGCATTGGCTACCTTAAAAGAGTCATAGTGCTTCCTGCCAGTTGCTCACCCAAATACACATTTTGAGATACTGCGGCCAGTCTGCCTGAAGCGATACGCCACTAGTTGTGTATCTTAAGAGAAACATCGTTACTCTTGACAGCGGTTTGTTGACTTTGAAGCTATGATTATACTGGTGACGAGATATTGGCTACCCTAAGAGAGTCACAGTGTTTCGTGCTAGTTGCTCACCCAAATACACATTTTTTAGATACTGTTTCCAGTGTGCCTGAAGCGATACGCCACTAGTTGTGTATCTTAACAGAAACATCGTTACTCTTGCCAGCGGTTTCTTGACTTTGAAGATGTGATTATACTGGTGACGAGATATTGGCTACCCTAAGAGAGTCACAGTGTTTCGTGCCAGTTGCTCACCCAAATACACATTTTTTAGATACTCTTTCCAGTCTGCCTGATAGCTACGCCACTAGTTGTGTATCTTAAGAGTCATTGTAACTTTTGCCAGGGGTTTCTTGAAGTTGCTGATGTGATTATGCTGGTGACGAGGCATTGGCTACCCTATGAGTGTCATAGTGATTCCTGCTTGTTGCTCACCCAAATACACATTTTTTTGATACTTTGGCCAGTCTGCCTCAAGTGACACCCAACTAGCTGTGTATCTTATGATAAGCTTCGTTACCTTTGCAAGCGGTTTCTTGAAGTTGGTGATGGGATTATGTTGGTGACGAGGCATTGGCTACCTTAAGAGAGTCATAGTGCTTCCTGCCAGTTGCTCACCCAAATACACATTTTGAGATACTGTGGCCAGTCTGCCTGAAGCGATGCGCCACTTGTTGTGTATCTTAAGAGATACATCCTTACTCTTGACAGCGGTTTCTTGACTTTGAAGCTGTGATTATACTGGTGACGAGATATTGGCTACCCTAAGAGAGTCACAGAGTTTCGTGCTAGTTGCTCACCCAAATACACATTTTTTAGATACTGTTTCCAGTGTGCCTGAAGCGATACGCCACTAGTTGTGTATCTTAAGAGTAACATCGTTACTTTTGCCAGGGGTTTCTAGAAGTTGCTGATTTGATTCTGCTGGTGACGAGGCATTGGCTACTTCAAGAGAGTCATAGAGATTCCTGCCAGTTCTTCACTCAAATACACATTTTTTAGATACTCTTTCCAGACTGCCTGATAGCTACGCCACTAGTTGTGTATCTTAAGAGTCATTGTAACTTTTGCCAGTGGTTTCTTGAAGTTGCTGATGTGATTATGCTGGTGACGAGGCATTGGCTACCCTATGAGTGTCATAGTGATTCCTGCTTGTTGCTCACCCAAATACACATTTTTTTGATACTTTGGCCAGTCTGCCTCAAGTGACACCCCACTAGCTGTGTATCTTATGATAAGCTTCGTTACCTTTGCAAGCGGTTTCTTGAAGTTGGTGATGGGATTATGTTGGTGACGAGGCATTGGCTACCTTAAGAGAGTCATAGTGCTTCCTGCCAGTTGCTCACCCAAATACACATTTTGAGATACTGTGGCCAGTCTGCCTGAAGCGATGCGCCACTTGTTGTGTATCTTAAGAGATACATCCTTACTCTTGACAGCGGTTTCTTGACTTTGAAGCTGTGATTATACTGGTGACGAGATATTGGCTACCCTAAGAGAGTCACAGTGTTTCGTACCAGTTGCTCACCCAAATACACATTTTTTAGATACTGTTTCCAGTGTGCCTGAAGCGATACGCCACTAGTTGTGTATCTTAAGAGAAACATCGTTACTTTTGCCAGGCGCTTCTAGAAGTTGCTGATTTGATTCTGCTGGTGACGAGGCATTGGCTACCTCAAGAGAGTCATAGAGATTCCTGCCAGTTCTTCACCCAAATACACTTTTTTAGATACTCTTTCCAGTCTGCCTGATAGCTACGCCACTAGTTGTGTATCTTAAGAGTCATTGTAACTTTTGCCAGGGGTTTCTTGAAGTTGCTGATGTGATTATGCTGGTGACGAGGCACTGGCTACCCTGTGAGTGTCATAGTGATTCCTGCTAGTTGCTCACCCAAATACACATTTTTTGATACTTTGGCCAGTCTGCCTCAAGTGACACCCCACTAGCTGTGTATCTTATGATAAGCTTCGTTACCTTTGCAAGCGGTTTCTTGAAGTTGGTGATGGGATTATGTTGGTGACGAGGCATTGGCTACCTTAAAAGAGTCATAGTGCTTCCTGCCAGTTGCTCACCCAAATACACATTTTGAGATACTGTGGCTAGTCTGCCTGAAGCGATACGCCACTAGTTGTGTATCTTAAGAGAAACATCGTTACTCTTGACAGCGGTTTGTTGACTTTGAAGCTATTATTATACTGGTGACGAGATATTGGCTACCCTAAGAGAGTCACAGTGTTTCGTGCTAGTTGCTCACCCAAATACACATTTTTTAGATACTGTTTCCAGTGTGCCTGAAGCGATACGCCACTAGTTGTGTATCTTAACAGAAACATCGTTACTCTTGCCAGCGGTTTCTTTACTTTGAAGATGTGATTATACTGGTGACGAGATATTGGCTACCCTAAGAGAGTCACAGTGTTTCGTGCCAGTTGCTCACCCAAATACACATTTTTTAGATACTCTTTCCAGTCTGCCTGATAGCTACGCCTCTAGTTGTGTATCTTAAGAGTCATTGTAACTTTTGCCAGGGGTTTCTTGAAGTTGCTGATGTGATTATGCTGGTGACGAGGCATTGGCTACCCTATGAGTGTCATAGTGATTCCTGCTTGTTGCTCACCCAAATACACATTTTTTTGATACTTTGGCCAGTCTGCCTCAAGTGACACCCCACTAGCTGTGTATCTTATGATAAGCTTCGTTACCTTTGCAAGCGGTTTCTTGAAGTTGGTGATGGGATTATGTTGGTGACGAGGCATTGGCTACCTTAAGAGAGTCATAGTGCTTCCTGCCAGTTGCTCACCCAAATACACATTTTGAGATACTGTGGCCAGTCTGCCTGAAGCGATGCGCCACTTGTTGTGTATCTTAAGAGATACATCCTTACTCTTGACAGCGGTTTCTTGACTTTGAAGCTGTGATTATACTGGTGACGAGATATTGGCTACCCTAAGAGAGTCACAGTGTTTCGTGCTAGTTGCTCACCCAAATACACATTTTTTAGATACTGTTTCCAGTGTGCCTGAAGCGATACGCCACTAGTTGTGTATCTTAAGAGTAACATCGTTACTTTTGCCAGGGGTTTCTAGAAGTTGCTGATTTGATTCTGCTGGTGACGAGGCATTGGCTACTTCAAGAGAGTCATAGAGATTCCTGCCAGTTCTTCACTCAAATACACATTTTTTAGATACTCTTTCCAGACTGCCTGATAGCTACGCCACTAGTTGTGTATCTTAAGAGTCATTGTAACTTTTGCCAGTGGTTTCTTGAAGTTGCTGATGTGATTATGCTGGTGACGAGGCATTGGCTACCCTATGAGTGTCATAGTGATTCCTGCTAGTTGCTCACCCAAATACACATTTTTTTGATACTTTGGCCAGTCTGCCTCAAGTGACACCCCACTAGCTGTGTATCTTATGAGAAGCTTCGTTACCTTTGCAAGCGGTTTCTTGAAGTTGGTGATGGGATTCTGTTGGTGACGAGGCATTGGCAACCTTAAGAGAGTCATAGTGCTTCCTGCCATTTGCTCACCCAAATACACATTTTGAGATACTGTGGCCAGTCTGCCTGAAGCGATACGCCACTAGTTGTGTATCTTAAGAGAAACATCGTTACTCTTGCCAGCGGTTTCTTGACTTTGAAGATGTGATTATACTGGTGACGAGATATTGGCTACCCTAAGAGAGTCACAGTGTTTCCTGCCAGTTGCTCATCCAAATACACATTTTTTAGATACTCTTTCCAGTCTGCCTGATAGCTACGCCACTAGTTGTGTATCTTAAGAGTCATTGTAACTTTTGCCAGGGGTTTCTTGAAGTTGCTGATGTGATTATGCTGGTGACGAGGCATTGGCTACCCTATGAGTGTCATAGTGATTCCTGCTAGTTGCTCACCCAAATACACATTTTTTTGATACTTTCGCCAGTCTGCCTCAAGTGACACCCCACTAGCTGTGTATCTTATGATAAGCTTCGTTACCGTTGCAAGCGGTTTCTTGAAGTTGGTGATGGGATTATGTTGGTGACGACGCATTGGCTACCTTAAGAGAGTCATAGTGCTTCCTGCCAGTTGCTCACCCAAATACACATTTTGAGATACTGTGGCCAGTCTGCCTGAAGCGATACGCCACTAGTTGTGTATCTTAAGAGAAACATCGTTACTCTTGCCAGCGGTTTCTTGACTTTGAAGATGTGATTATACTGGTGACGAGATATTGGCTACCCTAAGAGAGTCACAGTGTTTCCTGCCAGTTGCTCATCCAAATACACATTTTTTAGATACTCTTTCCAGTCTGCCTGATAGCTACGCCACTAGTTGTGTATCTTAAGAGTCATTGTAATTTTTGCCAGGGGTTTCTTGAAGTTGCTGATGTGATTATGCTGGTGACGAGGCATTGGCTACCCTATGAGTGTCATAGTGATTCCTGCTAGTTGCTCACCCAAATACACATTTTTTTGATACTTTGGCCAGTCTGCCTCAAGTGACACCCCACTAGCTGTGTATCTTATGATAAGCTTCGTTACCTTTGCAAGCGGTTTCTTGAAGTTGGTGATGGGATTATGTTGGTGACGAGGCATTGGCTACCTTAAGAGAGTCATAGTGCTTCCTGCCAGTTGCTCACCCAAATACACATTTTGAGATACTGTGGCCAGTCTGCCTGAAGCGATACGCCACTAGTTGTGTATCTTAAGAGAAACATCGTTACTCTTGCCAGCGGTTTCTTGACTTTGAAGATGTGATTATACTGGTGACGAGATATTGGCTACCCTAAGCGAGTCACAGTGTTTCCTGCCAGTTGCTCATCCAAATACACATTTTTTAGATACTCTTTCCAGTCTTCCTGATAGCTACGCCACTAGTTGTGTATCTTAAGAGTCATTGTAACTTTTTCCAGGGGTTTCTTGAAGTTGCTGATGTGATTATGCTGGTGACGAGCCATTGGCTACCCTATGAGTGTCATAGTGATTCCTGCTAGTTGCTCACCCAAATACACATTTTTTTGATACTTTGGCCAGTCTGCCTCAAGTGACACCCCACTAGCTGTGTATCTTATGAGAAGCTTCGTTACCTTTGCAAGCGGTTTCTTGAAGTTGGTGATGGGATTATGTTGGTGACGAGGCATTGGCTACCTTAAGAGAGTCATAGTGCTTCCTGCCAGTTGCTCACCCACATACACATTTTGAGATACTGTGCCGTCTGCCTGAGGCGATACGCCACTAGTTGTGTATCTTAAGAGAAACATCGTTACTCTTGCCAGCGGTTTCTTGACTTTGAAGATGTGATTATACTGGTGACGAGATATTGGCTACCCTAAGAGAGTCACAGTGTTTCCTGCCAGTTGCTCATCCAAATACACATTTTTTAGATACTCTTTCCAGTCTGCCTGATAGCTGCGCCACTAGTTACGTATCTTAAGAGTCATTGTAACTTTTGCCAGGGGTTTCTTGAAGTTGCTGATGTGATTATGCTGGTAACGAGGCATTGGCTACCCTATGAGTGTCATAGTGATTCCTGCTAGTTGCTCACTGAAACACATTTTTTTGATACTTTCGCCAGTCTGCCTCAAGTGACACCCCACTAGCTGTGTATCTTATGATAAGCTTCGTTACCTTTGCAAGCGGTTTCTTGAAGTTGATGATGGGATTATGTTGGTGACGACGCATTGGCTACCTTAAGAGAGTCATAGTGCTTCCTGCCAGTTGCTCACCCAAATACACATTTTGAGATACTGTGGCCAGGCTGCCTGAAGCGATACGCCACTAGTTGTGTATCTTAAGAGAAACATCGTTACTCTTGCCAGCGGTTTCTTGACTTTGAAGATGTGATTATACTGGTGACGAGATATTGGCTACCCTAAGAGAGTCACAGTGTTTCGTGCCAGTTGCTCACCCAAATACACATTTTTTAGATACTCTTCCAGTCTGCCTGATAGCGCCGCCACTAGTTGTGTATCTTAAGAGTCATTGTAACTTTTGCCAGGGGTTTCTTGAAGTAGCTGATGTGATTATGCTGGTGACGAGGCATTGGCTACCCTATGAGTGTCATAGTGATTCCTGCTAGTTGCTCACCCAAATACACATTTTTTTTTATACTTTGGCCAGTCTGCCTCAAGTGACACCCCACTAGCTGTGTATCTTATGAGAAGCTTCGTTACCTTTGCAAGCGGTTTCTTGAAGTTGGTGATGGGATTATGTTGGTGACGAGGCATTGGCAACCTTAAGAGAGTAATAGTGCTTCCTGCCAGTTGCTCACCCAAATACACATTTTGAGATACTGTGGCCAGTCTGCCTGAAGCGATACGCCACTAGTTGTGTATCTTAAGAGAAACATCGTTACTCTTGCCAGCGGTTTCTTGACTTTGAAGATGTGATTATACTGGTGACCAGATATTGGCTACCCTAAGAGAGTCACAGTGTTTCCTGCCAGTTGCTCATCCAAATACACATTTTTTAGATACTCTTTCCAGTCTGCCTGATAGCTACGCCACTAGTTGTGTATCTTAAGAGTCATTGTAACTTTGGCCAGGGGTTTCGTGAAGTTGCTGATGTGATTATGCTGGTGACGAGGCATTGGCTACCCTATGAGTGTCATAGTGATTCCTGCTAGTTGCTCACGCAAATACACATTTCTTTGATACTTTGGCCAGTCTGCCTCAAGTGACACCCCACTAGCTGTGTATCTTATGATAAGCTTCGTTACCTTTGCAAGCGGTTTCTTGAAGTTGGTGATGGGATTATGTTGGTGACGACGCATTGGCTACCTTAAGAGAGACATAGTACTTCCTGCCAGTTGCTCACCCAAATACACATTTTGAGATACTGTGGCCAGTCTGCCTGAAGCGATACGCCACTAGTTGTGTATCTTAAGAGAAACATCGTTACTCTTGCCAGCGGTTTCTTGACTTTGAAGCTGTGATTATACTGGTGACGAGATATTGGCTACCCTAAGAGAGTCACAGTGTTTCGTGCCAGTTGCTCACCCAAATACACATTTTTTAGATACTGTTTCCAGTGTGCCTGAAGCGATACGCCACTAGTTGTCTATCTTAAGAGAAACATCGTAACTTTTGCCAGGGGTTTCTAGAAGTTGCTGATTTGATTCTGCTGGTGACGAGGCATTGGCTACTTCAAGAGAGTCATAGAGATTCCTGCCAGTTCTTCACCCAAATACACATTTTTTAGATACTCTTTCCAGACTGCCTGATATCTACGCCACTAGTTGTGTATCTTAAGAGTCATTGTAACTTTTGCCAGGGGTTTCTTGAAGTTGCTGATGTGATTATGCTGGTGACGAGGCATTGGCTACCCTATGAGTGTCATAGTGATTCCTGCTAGTTGCTCACCCAAATACACATTTTTTTGATACTTTGGCCAGTCTGCCTCAAGTGACACCGCACTAGCTGTGTATCTTATGAGAAGCTTCGTTACCTTTGCAAGCGGTTTCTTGAAGTTGGTGATGGGATTATGTTGGTGAAGAGGCATTGGCAACCTTAAGAGAGTCATAGTGCTTCCTGCCAGTTGCTCACCCAAATACACATTTTGAGATACTGTGGCACGTCTGCCTGAAGCGATACGCCACTAGTTGTGTATCTTAAGAGAAACATCGTTACTCTTGCCAGCGGTTTCTTGACTTTGAAGATGTGATTATACTGGTGACGAGATATTGGCTACCCTAAGAGAGTCACAGTGTTTCCTGCCAGTTGCTCATCCAAATACACATTTTTTAGATACTCTTTGCAGTCTGCCTGATAGCTACGCCACTAGTTGTGTATCTTAAGAGTCATTGTAACTTTTTCAAGGGGTTTCTTGAAGTTGCTGATGTGATTATGCTGGTGACGAGCCATTGGCTACCCTATGAGTGTCATAGTGATTCCCGCTAGTTGCTCACCCAAATACACATTTTTTTGATACTTTGGCCAGTCTGCCTCAAGTGACACCCCACTAGCTGTGTATCTTATGAGAAGCTTCGTTACCTTTGCAAGCGGTTTCTTGAAGTTGGTGATGGGATTATGTTGGTGACGAGGCATTGGCTACCTTAAGAGAGTCATAGTGCTTCCTGCCAGTTGCTCACCCACATACACATTTTGAGATACTGTGGCGTCTGCCTGAAGCGATACGCCACTAGTTGTGTATCTTAAGAGAAACATCGTTACTCTTGACAGCGGTTTCTTGACTTTGAAGCTGTGATTATACTGGTGACGAGATATTGGCTACCCTAAGAGAGTCACAGTGTTTCGTGCCAGTTGCTCACCCAAATACACATTTTTTAGATACTGTTTCCAGTGTGCCTGAAGCGATACGCCACTAGTTGTGTATCTTAAGAGAAACATCGTTACTTTTGCCAGGGGTTTCTAGAAGTTGCTAATTTGATTCTGCTGGTGACGAGGCATTGGCTACCTCAAGAGAGTCATAGAGATTCCTGCCAGTTCTTCGCCCAAATACACATTTTTTAGATACTCTTCCAGACTGCCTGATAGCGCCGCCACTAGTTGTGTATCTTAAGAGTCATTGTAACTTTTGCCAGGGGTTTCTTGAAGTAGCTGATGTGATTATGCTGGTGACGAGGCATTGGCTACCCTATGAGTGTCATAGTGATTCCTGCTAGTTGCTCACCAAAATACACATTTTTTTGATACTTTGGCCAGTCTGCCTCAAGTGACACCCCACTAGCTGTGTATCTTGCGAGAAGCTTCGTTACCTTTGCAAGCGGTTTCTTGAAGTAGGTGATGGGATTATGTTGGTGACGAGGCATTGGCAACCTTAAGAGAGTAATAGTGCTTCCTGCCAGTTGCTCACCCAAATACACATTTTGAGATACTGTGGCCAGTCTGCCTGAAGCGATACGCCACTAGTTGTGTATCTTAAGAGAAACATCGTTACTCCTGCCAGCGGTTTCTTGACTTTGAAGATGTGATTATACTGGTGACGAGATATTGGCTACCCTAAGAGAGTCACAGTGTTTCCTGCCAGTTGCTCATCCAAATACACATTTTTTAGATACTCTTTCCAGTCTGCCTGATAGCTACGCCACTAGTTGTGTATCTTAAGAGTCATTGTAACTTTGGCCAGGGGTTTCTTGAAGTTGCTGATGTGATTATGCTGGTGACGAGGCATTGGCTACCCTATGAGTGTCATAGTGATTCCTGCTAGTTGCTCACCCAAATACACATTTTTTTGATACTTTCGCCAGTCTGCCTCAAGTGACACCCCACTAGCTGTGTATCTTATGATAAGCTTCGTTACCTTTGCAAGCGGTTTCTTGAAGTTGGTGATGGGATTATGTTGGTGACGGCGCATTGGCTACCTTAAGAGAGACATAGTGCTTCCTGCCAGTTGCTCACCCAAATACACATTTTGAGATACTGTGGCCAGTCTGCCTGAAGCGATACGCCACTAGTTGTGTATCTTAAGATAAACATCGCTACTCTTGCCAGCGGTTTCTTGACTTTTAAGATGTGATTATACTGGTGACGAGATATTGGCTACCCTAAGAGAGTCACAGTGTTTCCTGCCAGTTGCTCATCCAAATAAACATTTTTAGATACTCTTTCCAGTCTGCCTGATAGCTACGCCACTAGTTGTGTATCTTAAGAGTCATTGTAACTTTTTCCAGGGGTTTCTTGAAGTTGCTGATGTGATTATGCTGGTGACGAGCCATTGGCTACCCTATGAGTGTCATAGTGATTCCTGCTAGTTGCTCACCCAAATACACATTTTTTTGATACTTTGGCCAGTCTGCCTCAAGTGACACCCCACTAGCTGTGTATCTTATGAGAAGCTTCGTTACCTTTGCAAGCCGTTTCTTGAAGTTGGTGATGGGATTATGTTGGTGACGAGGCATTGGCTACCTTAAGAGAGTCATAGTGCTTCCTGCCAGTTGCTCACCCAAATACACATTTTGAGATACTGTGGCGTCTGCCTGAAGCGATACGCCACTAGTTGTGTAACTTAAGAGAAACATCGTTACTCTTGACAGCGGTTTCTTGACTTTGAAGCTGTGATTATACTGGTGACGAGATATTGGCTACCCTAAGAGAGTCACAGTGTTTCGTACCAGTTGCTCACCCAAATACACATTTTTTAGATACTGTTTCCAGTGTGCCTGAAGCGATACGCCACTAGTTGTGTATCTTAAGAGAAACATCGTTACTTTTGCCAGGGGTTTCCAGAAGTTGCTAATTTGATTCTGCTGGTGACGAGGCATTGGCTACTTCAAGAGAGTCATAGAGATTCCTGCCAGTTCTTCACCCAAATACACATTTTTTAGATACTCTTTCCAGTCTGCCTGATAGCTACGCCACTTGTTGTGTATCTTAAGAGTCATTGTAACTTTTGCCAGGGGTTTCTTGAAGTTGCTGATGTGATTACGCTGGTGACGAGCCATTGGCTACCCTATGAGTGTCATAGTGATTCCTGCTAGTTGCTCACCCAAATACACATTTTTTTGATACTTTCGCCAGTCTGCCTCAAGTGACACCCCACTAGCTGTGTATCTTATGATAAGCTTCGTTACCTTTGCAAGCGGTTTCTTGAAGTTGGTGATGGGATTATGTTGGTGACGAGGCATTGGCTACCTTAAGAGAGTCATAGTGCTTCCTGCCAGTTGCTCACCCAAATACACATTTTGAGATACTATGGCGTCTGCCTGAAGCGATACGCCACTCGTTGTGTATCTTAAGAGAAACATCGTTACTCTTGACAGCGGTTTCCTGACTTTGAAGCTGTGATTATACTGGTGACGAGATATAGGCTACCCTAAGAGAGTCACAGTGTTACGTGCCAGTTGCTCACCCAAATACACATTTGTTAGATACTGTTTCCAGTGTGCCTGAAGCGGTGCGCCACTAGTTGTGTATCTTAAGAGACACATCGTTACTTTTGCCAAGGGTTTCTAGAAGTTGCTGATTTGATTCTGCTGGTGACGAGGCATTGGCTACCTCAAGAGAGTCATAGAGATTCCTGCCAGTTCTTCACCCAAATACACATTTTTTAGAGACTCTTTCCAGTCTGCCTGATAGCAACGCCACTAGTTGTGTATCTTAAGAGTCATTGTAACTTTTGCAAGGGGTTTCTTTAAGTTGCTGATGTGATTATGCTGGTGACGAGGCATTGGCTACCCTATGAGTGTCATAGTGATTCCTGCTAGTTGCTCACCCAAATACACATTTTTTGATAATTTGGCCAGTCTGCCTCAAGTGACACCCTACTAGCTGTGTATCTTATGAGAAGCTTCGTTACCTTTGCTAGCTGTTTCTTGAAGTTGTTGATGTGATTATGTTGGTGACGAGGCATTGGCTTCCTTAAGAGAGTCATAGTGCTTCCTGCCAGTTGCTCACCCAAATACACATTTTGACATACTGTGGCCAGTGTGCCTGAAGCGATACGCCACTAGTTGTGTATCTTAAGAGAAACATCATAACTCTTGCCAGCGGTTTCTTGACTTTGAAGATGTGATTATACTGGTGACGAGATATTGGCTACCCTAAGAGAGTCACAGTGTTTCCTGCCAGTTGCTCATCCAAATACACATTTTTTAGATACTCTTTCCAGTCTGCCTGATAGCTACGCCACTAGTTGTGTATCTTAAGAGTCATTGTAACTTTTGCCAGGGGTTTCTTGAAGTTGCTGATGTGATTATGCTGGTGACGAGCCATTGGCTACCCTATGAGTGTCATAGTGATTCCTGCTAGTTGCTCACCCAAATACACATTGTTTTGGTACTTTGGCCAGTCTGCCTCAAGTGACACCCCACTAGCTGTGTATCTTATGAGAAGCTTCGTTACCTTTGCAAGAGGTTTCTTGAAGTTGGTGTTGGGATTATGTTGGTGACGAGGCATTGGCTACCTTAAGAGAGTCATAGTGCTTCCTGGCAGTTGCTCACCCAAATACACATTTTGAGATACTGTGGCCAGTCTACCTGAAGCGATACGCCACTAGTTGTGTATCTTAAGAGAAACATCGTTTCTCTTGCCAGCGGTTTCTTGACTTTGAAGCTGTGATTATACTGGTGACGAGATATTGGCTACCCTAAGAGAGTCACAGTGTTTCGTACCAGTTGCTCACCCAAATACACATTTTTAGATACTGTCTCCAGTGTGCCTGAAGCGATACGCCACTAGTTGTGTATCTTAAGAGAAACATCGTTACTTTTGCCAGGGGTTTCTAGAACTTGCTGATTTGATTCTGCTGGTGACGAGGCATTGGCTACTTCAAGAGAGTCATAGAGATTCCTGCCAGTTCTTCACCCAAATACACATTTTTTTGATACTCTTTCCAGTCTGCCTGATAGCTACGCCACTAGTTGTGTATCTTAAGAGTCATTGTAACTATTGCCAGGGGTTTCTTGAAGTTGCTGATGTGATTATGCTGGTGACGAGGCATTGGCTACCCTATGAGTGTCATAGTGATTCCTGCTAGTTGCTCACCCAAATACACATTTTTTTTGATACTTTGGCCAGTCTGCCTCAAGTGACACCCCACTAGCTGTGTATCTTATGAGAAGCTTCGTTACCTTTGCAAGCGGTTTCTTGAAGTTGGTGATGGGATTATGGTGGTGACGAGGCATTGGCTACCTTAAGAGAGTCATAGTGCTTCCTGCCAGTTGCTCACCCAAATACACATTTTGAGATACTGTGGCCAGTCTGCCTGAAGCGATACGCCACTAGTTGTGTATCTTAAGAGAAACATCGTTACTCTTGCCAGCGGTTTCTTGACTTTGAAGCTGTGATTATACTGGTGACGAGATATTGGCTACCTTAAGTGAGTCACAGTGTTTCGTGCCAATTGCTCACCCAAATACACATTTTTTAGATACTGTTTCCAGTCTGCCTGAAGCGATACGCCACTAGTTGTGTATCTTAAGAGAAACATCGCTGCTTTTGCCAGGGGTTTCTAGAAGTTGCTGATTTGATTCCGCTGGTGACGAGGCATTGGCTACTTCAAGAGAGTCATAGAGATTCCTGCCAGTTCTTCACCCAAATACACATTTTTTAGATACTCTTTCCAGTCTGCCTGATAGCTACGCCACTAGTTGTGTATCTTAAGAGTCATTGTAACTTTTGCCAGGGATTTCTTGAAGTTGCTGATGTGATTATGCTGGTGACGAGCCATTGGCTACCCTATGAGTGTCATAGTGATTCCTGCTAGTTGCTCACCCAAATACACATTTTTTTGATACTTTGGCCAGTCTGCCTCAAGTGACACCCCACTAGCTGTGTATCTTATGAGAATCTTCGTTACCTTTGCAAGCGGTTTCTTGAAGTTGGTGATGGGATTATGTTGGTGACGAGGCATTGGCTACCTTAAGAGAGTCATAGTGCTTCCTGCCAGTTGCTCACCCAAATACACATTTTGAGATACTGTGGCCAGTCTGCCTGAAGCGATACGCCACTAGTTGTGTATCTTAAGAGAAACATCGTTACTCTTGCCAGCGGTTTCTTGACTTTGAAGATGTGATTATACTGGTGACGATATATTGGCTACCCTAAGAGAGTCACAGTGTTTCCTGCCAGTTGCTCATCCAAATACACATTTTTTAGATACTCTTTCCAGTCTGCCTGATAGCTACGCCACTAGTTGTGTATCTTAAGAGTCATTGTAACTTTTGCCAGGGGTTTCTTGAAGTTGCTGATGTGATTATGCTGGTGACGAGCCATTGGCTACCCTATGAGTGTCATAGTGATTCCTGCTAGTTGCTCACCCAAATACACATTTTTTTGATACTTTGGCCAGTCTGCCTCAAGTGACACCCCACTAGCTGTGTATCTTATGAGAAGCTTCGTAACCTTTGCAAGCGGTTTCTTGAAGTTGGTGATGGGATTATGTTGGTGACGAGGCAATGGCTACCTTAAGAGAGTCATAGTGCTTCCTGCCAGTTGCTCACCCAAATACACATTTTGAGATACTGTGGCCAGTCTGCCTGAAGCGATACGCCACTAGTTGTGTATCTTAAGAGAAACATCGTTACTCTTGCCAGCGGTTTCTTGACTTTGAAGCTGTGATTATACTGGTGACGAGATATTGGCTACCCTAAGAGAGTCACAGTGTTTCGTACCAGTTGCTCACCCAAATACACATTTTTTAGATACTGTTTCCAGTGTGCCTGAAGCGATACGCCACTAGTTGTGTATCTTAAGAGAAACATCGTTACTTTTGCCAGGGGTTTCTAGATGTTGCTGATTTGATTCTGCTGGTGACGAGGCATTGGCTACTTCAAGAGAGTCATAGAGATTCCTGCCAGTTCTTCACCCAAATACACATTTTTTAGATACTCTTTCCAGTCTGCCTGATAGCTACGCCACTGGTTGTGTATCTTAAGAGTCATTGTAACTTTTGCCAGGGGTTTCTTGAAGTTGCTGATGTGAATATGCTGGTGACGAGGCATTGGCTACCCTATGAGTGTCATAGTGATTCCTGCTAGTTGCTCACCCAAATACACATTTTTTTGATACTTTGGCCAGTCTGCCTCAAGTGACACCCCACTAGCTGTGTATCTTATGAGAAGCTTCGTTACCTTTGCAAGCGGTTTCTTGAAGTTGGTGATGGGATTATGTTGGTGACGAGGCATTGACTACCTTAAGAGAGTCATAGTGCTTCCTGCCAGTTGCTCACCCAAATACACATTTTTAGATACTGTGTCGTCTGCCTGAAGCGATACGCCACTAGTTGTGTATCTTAAGAGAAACATCGTTACTCTTGCCAGCGGTTTCTTGACTTTGAAGATGTGATTATACTGGTGACGAGATATTGGCTACCCTAAGAGAGTCACAGTGTTTCGTGCCAGTTGCTCACCCAAATACACATTTTTTAGATCCTGTTTCCAGTGTGCCTGAAGCGATACTCCACTAGTTGTGTATCTTAAGAGAAACATCGTTACTTTAGCCAGGGGTTTCTAGAAGTTGCTGATTTGATTCTGCTGGTGACGAGGCATTGGCTACCTCAAGAGAGTCATAGAGATTCCTGCCAGTTCTTCACCCAAATACACATTTGTTAGATACTCTTTCCAGTCTGCCTGATAGCTACGCCACTTGTTGTGTATCTTAAGAGTCATTGTAACTTTTGCCAGGGGTTTCTTGAAGTTGCTGATGTGATTACGCTGGTGACGAGCCATTGGCTACCCTATGAGTGTCATAGTGATTCCTGCTAGTTGCTCACCCAAATACACATTTTTTTGATACTTTGGCCAGTCTGCCTCAAGTGACACCCCACTAGCTGTGTATCTTATGATAAGCTTCGTTACCTTTGCAAGCGGTTTCTTGAAGTTGGTGATGGGATTATGTTGGTGACGAGGCATTGGCTACCTTAAGAGAGTCATAGTGCTTCCTGCCAGTTGCTCACCCAAATACACATTTTGAGATACTATGGCCAGTCTGCCTGAAGCGATACGCCACTCGTTGTGTATCTTAAGAGAAACATCGTTACTCTTGACAGCGGTTTCTTGACTTTGAAGCTGTGATTATACTGGTGACGAGATATTGGCTACCCTAAGAGAGTCACAGTGTTTCGTGCCAGTTGCTCACCCATATACACATTTGTTAGATACTGTTTCCAGTGTGCCTGAAGCGGTACGCCACTAGTTGTGTATCTTAAGAGAAACATCGTTACTTTTGCCAGGGCTTTCTAGAAGTTGCTGATTTGATTCTGCTGGTGACGAGGCATTGGCTACCTCAAGAGAGTCATAGAGATTCCTGCCAGTTCTTCACCCAAATACACATTTTTAGATACTCTTTCCAGTCTGCCTGATAGCAACGCCACTAGTTGTGTATCTTAAGAGTCATTGTAACTTTTGCAAGGGGTTTCTTTAAGTTGCTGATGTGATTATGCTGGTGACGAGGCATTGGCTACCCTATGAGTGTCATAGTGATTCCTGCTAGTTGCTCACGCAAATACACATTTTTTTGATAATTTGGCCAGTCTGCCTCAAGTGACACCCTACTAGCTGTGTATCTTATGAGAAGCTTCGTTACCTTTGCTAGCTGTTTCTTGAAGTTGGTGATGTGATTATGTTGGTGACGAGGCATTGGCTTCCTTAAGAGAGTCATAGTGCTTCCTGCCAGTTGCTCACCCAAATACACCTTTTGAGATACTGTGGCCAGTCTGCCTGAAGCGATACGCCACTAGTTGTGTATCTTAAGAGAAACATCATAACTCTTGCCAGCGGTTTCTTGACTTTGAAGATGTGATTATACTGGTGACGAGATATTGGCTACCCTAAGAGAGTCACAGTGTTTCCTGCCAGTTGCTCATCCAAATACACATCTTTTAGATACTCTTTCCAGTTTGCCTGATAGCTACGCCACTAGTTGTGTATCTTAAGAGTCATTGTAACTTTTGCCAGGGGTTTCTTGAAGTTGCTGATGTGATTATGCTGGTGACGAGCCATTGGCTACCCTATGAGTGTCATAGTGATTCCTGCTAGTTGCTCACCCAAATACACATTTTTTTGATACTTTGGCCAGTCTGCCTCAAGTGACACCCCACTAGCTGTGTATCTTATGAGAAGCTTCGTTACCTTTGCAAGAGGTTTCTTGAAGTTGGTGATGGGATTATGTTGGTGACGAGGCATTGGCTACCTTAAGAGAGTCATAGTGCTTCCTGGCAATTGCTCACCCAAATACACATTTTGAGATACTGTGGCCAGTCTGCCTGAAGCGATACGCCACTAGTTGTGTATCTTAAGAGAAACATCGTTACTCTTGCCAGCGGTTTCTTGACTTTGAAGCTGTGATTATACTGGTGACGAGATATTGGCTACCCTAAGAGAGTCACAGTGTTTCGTACCAGTTGCTCACCCAAATACACATTTTTAGATACTGTTTCCAGTGTGCCTGAAGCGATACGCCACTAGTTGTGTATCTTAAGAGAAACATCGTTACTTTTGCCAGGGGTTTCTAGAAGTTGCTGATTTGATTCTGCTGGTGACGAGGCATTGGCTACTTCAAGAGAGTCATAGAGATTCCTGCCAGTTCTTCACCCAAATACACATTTTTTTGATACTCTTTCCAGTCTGCCTGATAGCTACGCCACTAGTTGTGTATCTTAAGAGTCATTGTAACTTTTGCCAGGGGTTTCTTGAAGTTGCTGATGTGATTATGCTGGTGACGAGGCATTGGCTACCCTATGAGTGTCATAGTGATTCCTGCTAGTTGCTCACCCAAATACACATTTTTTTTGATACTTTGGCCAGTCTGCCTCAAGTGACACCCCACTAGCTGTGTATCTTATGAGAAGCTTCGTTACCTTTGCAAGCGGTTTCTTGAAGTTGGTGATGGGATTATGGTGGTGACGAGGCATTGGCTACCTTAAGAGAGTCATAGTGCTTCCTGCCAGTTGCTCACCCAAATACACATTTTGAGATACTGTGGCCAGTCTGCCTGAAGCGATACGCCACTAGTTGTGTATCTTAAGAGAAACATCGTTACTCTTGACAGCGGTTTCTTGACTTTGACGCTGTGATTATACTGGTGACGAGATATTGGCTACCCTAAGAGAGTCACAGTGTTTCGTGCCATTTGCTCACCCAAATACACATTTTTTAGATACTGTTTCCAGTCTGCCTGAAGCGATACGCCACTAGTTGTGTATCTTAAGAGAAACATCGTTACTTTTGCCAGGGGTTTCTAGAAGTTGCTGATTTGATTCTGCTGGTGACGAGGCATTGGCTACTTCAAGAGAGTCATAGAGATTCCTGCCAGTTCTTCACCCAAATACACATTTTTTAGATACTCTTTCCTGTCTGCCTGATAGCTACGCCACTAGTTGTGTATCTTAAGAGTCATTGTAACTTTTGCCAGGGGTTTCTTGAAGTTGCTGATGTGATTATGCTGGTGACGAGCCATTGGCTACCCTATGAGTGTCATAGTGATTCCTGCTAGTTGCTCACCCAAATACACATTTTTTTGATACTTTGGCCAGTCTGCCTCAAGTGACACCCCACTAGCTGTGTATCTTATGAGAATCTTCGTTACCTTTGCAAGCGGTTTCTTGAAGTTGGTGATGGGATTATGTTGGTGACGAGGCATTGGCTACCTTAAGAGAGTCATAGTGCTTCCTGCCAGTTGCTCACCCAAATACACATTTTGAGATACTGTGGCCAGTCTGCCTGAAGCGATACGCCACTAGTTGTGTATCTTAAGAGAAACATCGTTACTCTTGCCAGCGGTTTCTTGACTTTGAAGATGTGATTATACTGGTGACGAGATATTGGCTACCCTAAGAGAGTCACAGTGTTTCCTGCCAGTTGCTCATCCAAATACACATTTTTTAGATACTCTTTCCAGTCTGCCTGATAGCTACGCCACTAGTTGTGTATCTTAAGAGTCATTGTAACTTTTGCCAGGGGTTTCTTGAAGTTGCTGATGTGATTATGCTGGTGACGAGCCATTGGCTACCCTATGAGTGTCATAGTGATTCCTGCTAGTTGCTCACCCAAATACACATTTTTTTGATACTTTGGCCAGTCTGCCTCAAGTGACACCCCACTAGCTGTGTATCTTATGAGAAGCTTCGTAACCTTTGCAAGCGGTTTCTCGATGTTGGTGATGGGATTATGTTGGTGACGAGGCAATGGCTACCTTAAGAGAGTCATAGTGCTTCCTGCCAGTTGCTCACCAAAATACACATTTTGAGATACTGTGGCCAGTCTGCCTGAAGCGATACGCCACTAGTTGTGTATCTTAAGAGAAAGATCGTTACTCTTGCCAGCGGTTTCTTGACTTTGAAGCTGTGATTATACTGGTGACGAGATATTGGCTACCCTAAGAGAGTCACAGTGTTTCGTACCAGTTGCTCACCCAAATACACATTTTTTAGATACTGTTTCCAGTGTGCCTGAAGCGATACGCCACTAGTTGTGTATCTTAAGAGAAACATCGTCACTTTAGCCAGGGGTTTCTAGAAGTTGCTGATTTGATTCTGCTGGTGACGAGGCATTGGCTACCTCAAGAGAGTCATAGAGATTCCTGCCAGTTCTTCACCCAAATACACATTTGTTAGATACTCTTTCCAGTCTGCCTGATAGCTACGCCACTTGTTGTGTATCTTAAGAGTCATTGTAACTTTTGCCAGGGGTTTCTTGAAGTTGCTGATGTGATTACGCTGGTGACGAGCCATTGGCTACCCTATGAGTGTCATAGTGATTCCTGCTAGTTGCTCACCCAAATACACATTTTTTTGATACTTTGGCCAGTCTGCCTCAAGTGACACCCCACTAGCTGTGTATCTTATGATAAGCTTCGTTACCTTTGCAAGCGGTTTCTTGAAGTTGGTGATGGGATTATGTTGGTGACGAGGCATTGGCTACCTTAACAGAGTCATAGTGCTTCCTGCCAGTTGCTCACCCAAATACACATTTTGAGATACTATGGCCAGTCTGCCTGAAGCGATACGCCACTCGTTGTGTATCTTAAGAGAAACATCGTTACTCTTGACAGCGGTTTCTTGACTTTGAAGCTGTGATTATACTGGTGACGAGATATTGGCTACCCTAAGAGAGTCACAGTGTTTCGTGCCAGTTGCTCACCCATATACACATTTGTTAGATACTGTTTCCAGTGTGCCTGAAGCGGTACGCCACTAGTTGTGTATCTTAAGAGAAACATCGATACTTTTGCCAGGGGTTTCTAGAAGTTGCTGATTTGATTCTGCTGGTGACGAGGCATTGGCTACCTCAAGAGAGTCATAGAGATTCCTGCCAGTTCTTCACCCAAATACACATTTTTTAGATACTCTTTCCAGTCTGCCTGATAGCAACGCCACTAGTTGTGTATCTTAAGAGTCATTGTAACTTTTGCAAGGGGTTTCTTTAAGTTGCTGATGTGATTATGCTGGTGACGAGGCATTGGCTACCCTATGAGTGTCATAGTGATTCCTGCTAGTTGCTCACGCAAATACACATTTTTTTGATAATTTGGCCAGTCTGTTTCAAGTGACACCCTACTAGCTGTGTATCTTATGAGAAGCTTCGTTACCTTTGCTAGCTGTTTCTTGAAGTTGGTGATGTGATTATGTTGGTGACGAGGCATTGGCTTCCTTAAGAGAGTCATAGTGCTTCCTGCCAGTTGCTCACCCAAATACACCTTTAGAGATACTGTGGCCAGTCTGCCTGAAGCGATACGCCACTAGTTGTGTATCTTAAGAGAAACATCATAACTCTTGCCAGCGGTTTCTTGACTTTGAAGATGTGATTATACTGGTGACGAGATATTGGCTACCCTAAGAGAGAGACAGTGTTTCCTGCCAGTTGCTCATCCAAATACAAATTTTTTAGATACTCTTTCCAGTTTGCCTGATAGCTACGCCACTAGTTGTGTATCTTAAGAGTCATTGTAACTTTTGCCAGGGGTTTCTTGAAGTTGCTGATGTGATTATGCTGGTGACGAGCCATTGGCTACCCTATGAGTGTCATAGTGATTCCTGCTAGTTGCTCACCCAAATACACATTTTTTTGATACTTTGGCCAGTCTGCCTCAAGTGACACCCCACTAGCTGTGTAT
Organism: Schistocerca nitens; assembly: GCF_023898315.1. NCBI lineage: Eukaryota > Metazoa > Arthropoda > Insecta > Orthoptera > Acrididae > Schistocerca > Schistocerca nitens. The sequence goes on from NC_064616.1 coordinate 120,600,508, forward strand.
CTTATGAGAAGCTTCGTTACCTTTGCAAGAGGTTTCTTGAAGTTGGTGATGGGATTATGTTGGTGACGAGGCATTGGCTACCTTAAGAGAGTCATAGTGCTTCCTGGCAGTTGCTCACCCAAATACACATTTTGAGATACTGTGGCCAGTCTGCCTGAAGCGATACGCCACTAGTTGTGTATCTTAAGAGAAACATCGTTACTCTTGCCGGTGGTTTCTTGACTTTGAAGCTGTGATTATACTGGTGACGAGATATTGGCTACCCTAAGAGAGTCACAGTGTTTCGTACCAGTTGCTCACCCAAATACACATTTTTAGATACTGTTTCCAGTGTGCCTGAAGCGATACGCCACTAGTTGTGTATCTTAAGAGAAACATCGTTACTTTTGCCAGGGGTTTCTAGAAGTTGCTGATTTGATTCTGCTGGTGACGAGGCATTGGCTACTTCAAGAGAGTCATAGAGATTCCTGCCAGTTCTTCACCCAAATACACATTTTTTTGATACTCTTTCCAGTCTGCCTGATAGCTACGCCACTAGTTGTGTATCTTAAGAGTCATTGTAACTTTTGCCAGGGGTTTCTTGAAGTTGCTGATGAGATTATGCTGGTGACGAGGCATTGGCTACCCTATGAGTGTCATAGTGATTCCTGCTAGTTGCTCACCCAAATACACATTTTTTTTGATACTTTGGCCAGTCTGCCTCAAGTGACACCCCACTAGCTGTGTATCTTATGAGAAGCTTCGTTACCTTTGCAAGCGGTTTCTTGAAGTTGGTGATGGGATTATGGTGGTGACGAGGCATTGGCTACCTTAAGAGAGTCATAGTGCTTCCTGCCAGTTGCTCACCCAAATACACATTTTGAGATACTGTGACCAGTCTGCCTGAAGCGATACGCCACTAGTTGTGTATCTTAAGAGAAACATCGTTACTCTTGACAGCGGTTTCTTGACTTTGACGCTGTGATTATACTGGTGACGAGATATTGGCTACCCTAAGAGAGTCACAGTGTTTCGTGCCAATTGCTCACCCAAATACACATTTTTTAGATACTGTTTCCAGTCTGCCTGAAGCGATACGCCACTAGTTGTGTATCTTAAGAGAAACATCGTTACTTTTGCCAGGGGTTTCTAGAAGTTGCTGATTTGATTCTGCTGGTGACGAGGCATTGGCTACTTCAAGAGAGTCATAGAGATTCCTGCCAGTTCTTCACCCAAATACACATTTTTTAGATACTCTTTCCTGTCTGCCTGATAGCTACGCCACTAGTTGTGTATCTTAAGAGTCATTGTAACTTTTGCCAGGGGTTTCTTGAAGTTGCTGATGTGATTATGCTGGTGACGAGCCATTGGCTACCCTATGAGTGTCATAGTGATTCCTGCTAGTTGCTCACCCAAATACACATTTTTTTGATACTTTGGCCAGTCTGCCTCAAGTGACACCCCAGTAGCTGTGTATCTTATGAGAAGCTTCGTTACCTTTGCAAGCGGTTTCTTGAAGTTGGTGATGGGGTTATGTTGGTGACGAGGCAATGGCTACCTTAAGAGAGTCATAGTGCTTCCTGCCAGTTGCTCACCAAAATACACATTTTGAGATACTGTGGCCAGTCTGCCTGAAGCGATACGCCACTAGTTGTGTATCTTAAGAGAAACATCGTTACTCTTGCCAGCGGTTTCTTGACTTTGAAGCTGTGATTATACTGGTGACGAGATATTGGCTACCCTAAGAGAGTCACAGTGTTTCGTACCAGTTGCTCACCCAAATACACATTTTTTAGATACTGTTTCCAGTGTGCCTGAAGCGATACGCCACTAGTTGTGTATCTTAAGAGAAACATCGTTACTTTTGCCAGGGGTTTCTAGAAGTTGCTAATTTGATTCTGCTGGTGACGAGGCATTGGCTACTTCAAGAGAGTCATAGAGATTCCTGCCAGTTCTTCACCCAAATACACATTTTTTAGATACTCTTCCAGTCTACCTGATAGCTACGCCACTAGTTGTGTATCTTAAGAGTCATTGTAACTTTTGCCAGGGGTTTCTTGAAGTTGCTGATGTGATTATGCTGGTGACGAGGCATTGGCTACCCTATGAGTGTCATAGTGATTCCTGCTAGTTGCTCACCCAAATACACATTTTTTTGATACTTTGGCCAGTCTGCCTCAAGTGACACCCCACTAGCTGTGTATCTTATGATAAGCTCCGTTACCTTTGCAAGCGGTTTCTTGAAGTTGGTGATGGGATTATGTTGGTGACGACGCATTGGCTACCTTAAGAGAGTCATAGTGCTTCCTGCCAGTTGCTCACCCAAATACACATTTTGAGATACTGTGACCAGTCTGCCTGAAGCGATACGCCACTAGTTGTGTATCTTACGAGAAACATCGTTACTCTTGACAGCGGTTTCTTGACTTTGACGCTGTGATTATACTGGTGACGAGATATTGGCTACCCTAAGAGAGTCACAGTGTTTCGTGCCAATTGCTCACCCAAATACACATTTTTTAGATACTGTTTCCAGTGTGCCTGAAGCGGTACGCCACTAGTTGTGTATCTTAAGAGAAACATCGATACTTTTGCCAGGGGTTTCTAGAAGTTGCTGATTTGATTCTGCTGGTGACGAGGCATTGGCTACCTCAAGAGAGTCATAGAGATTCCTGCCAGTTCTTCACCCAAATACACATTTTTTAGATACTCTTTCCAGTCTGCCTGATAGCAACGCCACTAGTTGTGTATCTTAAGAGTCATTGTAACTTTTGCAAGGGGTTTCTTTAAGTTGCTGATGTGATTATGCTGGTGACGAGGCATTGGCTACCCTATGAGTGTCATAGTGATTCCTGCTAGTTGCTCACGCAAATACACATTTTTTTGATAATTTGGCCAGTCTGTTTCAAGTGACACCCTACTAGCTGTGTATCTTATGAGAAGCTTCGTTACCTTTGCTAGCTGTTTCTTGAAGTTGGTGATGTGATTATGTTGGTGACGAGGCATTGGCTTCCTTAAGAGAGTCATAGTGCTTCCTGCCAGTTGCTCACCCAAATACACCTTTAGAGATACTGTGGCCAGTCTGCCTGAAGCGATACGCCACTAGTTGTGTATCTTAAGAGAAACATCATAACTCTTGCCAGCGGTTTCTTGACTTTGAAGATGTGATTATACTGGTGACGAGATATTGGCTACCCTAAGAGAGAGACAGTGTTTCCTGCCAGTTGCTCATCCAAATACAAATTTTTTAGATACTCTTTCCAGTTTGCCTGATAGCTACGCCACTAGTTGTGTATCTTAAGAGTCATTGTAACTTTTGCCAGGGGTTTCTTGAAGTTGCTGATGTGATTATGCTGGTGACGAGCCATTGGCTACCCTATGAGTGTCATAGTGATTCCTGCTAGTTGCTCACCCAAATACACATTTTTTTGATACTTTGGCCAGTCTGTCTCAAGTGACACCCCACTAGCTGTGTATCTTATGAGAAGCTTCGTTACCTTTGCAAGAGGTTTCTTGAAGTTGGTGATGGGATTATGTTGGTGACGAGGCATTGGCTACCTTAAGAGAGTCATAGTGCTTCCTGGCAGTTGCTCACCCAAATACACATTTTGAGATACTGTGGCCAGTCTGCCTGAAGCGATACGCCACTAGTTGTGTATCTTAAGAGAAACATCGTTACTCTTGCCGGTGGTTTCTTGACTTTGAAGCTGTGATTATACTGGTGACGAGATATTGGCTACCCTAAGAGAGTCACAGTGTTTCGTACCAGTTGCTCACCCAAATACACATTTTTAGATACTGTTTCCAGTGTGCCTGAAGCGATACGCCACTAGTTGTGTATCTTAAGAGAAACATCGTTACTTTTGCCAGGGGTTTCTAGAAGTTGCTGATTTGATTCTGCTGGTGACGAGGCATTGGCTACTTCAAGAGAGTCATAGAGATTCCTGCCAGTTCTTCACCCAAATACACATTTTTTTGATACTCTTTCCAGTCTGCCTGATAGCTACGCCACTAGTTGTGTATCTTAAGAGTCATTGTAACTTTTGCCAGGGGTTTCTTGAAGTTGCTGATGAGATTATGCTGGTGACGAGGCATTGGCTACCCTATGAGTGTCATAGTGATTCCTGCTAGTTGCTCACCCAAATACACATTTTTTTTGATACTTTGGCCAGTCTGCCTCAAGTGACACCCCACTAGCTGTGTATCTTATGAGAAGCTTCGTTACCTTTGCAAGCGGTTTCTTGAAGTTGGTGATGGGATTATGGTGGTGACGAGGCATTGGCTACCTTAAGAGAGTCATAGTGCTTCCTGCCAGTTGCTCACCCAAATACACATTTTGAGATACTGTGACCAGTCTGCCTGAAGCGATACGCCACTAGTTGTGTATCTTAAGAGAAACATCGTTACTCTTGACAGCGGTTTCTTGACTTTGACGCTGTGATTATACTGGTGACGAGATATTGGCTACCCTAAGAGAGTCACAGTGTTTCGTGCCAATTGCTCACCCAAATACACATTTTTTAGATACTGTTTCCAGTCTGCCTGAAGCGATACGCCACTAGTTGTGTATCTTAAGAGAAACATCGTTACTTTTGCCAGGGGTTTCTAGAAGTTGCTGATTTGATTCTGCTGGTGACGAGGCATTGGCTACTTCAAGAGAGTCATAGAGATTCCTGCCAGTTCTTCACCCAAATACACATTTTTTAGATACTCTTTCCTGTCTGCCTGATAGCTACGCCACTAGTTGTGTATCTTAAGAGTCATTGTAACTTTTGCCAGGGGTTTCTTGAAGTTGCTGATGTGATTATGCTGGTGACGAGCCATTGGCTACCCTATGAGTGTCATAGTGATTCCTGCTAGTTGCTCACCCAAATACACATTTTTTTGATACTTTGGCCAGTCTGCCTCAAGTGACACCCCAGTAGCTGTGTATCTTATGAGAAGCTTCGTTACCTTTGCAAGCGGTTTCTTGAAGTTGGTGATGGGGTTATGTTGGTGACGAGGCAATGGCTACCTTAAGAGAGTCATAGTGCTTCCTGCCAGTTGCTCACCAAAATACACATTTTGAGATACTGTGGCCAGTCTGCCTGAAGCGATACGCCACTAGTTGTGTATCTTAAGAGAAACATCGTTACTCTTGCCAGCGGTTTCTTGACTTTGAAGCTGTGATTATACTGGTGACGAGATATTGGCTACCCTAAGAGAGTCACAGTGTTTCGTACCAGTTGCTCACCCAAATACACATTTTTTAGATACTGTTTCCAGTGTGCCTGAAGCGATACGCCACTAGTTGTGTATCTTAAGAGAAACATCGTTACTTTTGCCAGGGGTTTCTAGAAGTTGCTAATTTGATTCTGCTGGTGACGAGGCATTGGCTACTTCAAGAGAGTCATAGAGATTCCTGCCAGTTCTTCACCCAAATACACATTTTTTAGATACTCTTCCAGTCTACCTGATAGCTACGCCACTAGTTGTGTATCTTAAGAGTCATTGTAACTTTTGCCAGGGGTTTCTTGAAGTTGCTGATGTGATTATGCTGGTGACGAGGCATTGGCTACCCTATGAGTGTCATAGTGATTCCTGCTAGTTGCTCACCCAAATACACATTTTTTTGATACTTTGGCCAGTCTGCCTCAAGTGACACCCCACTAGCTGTGTATCTTATGATAAGCTCCGTTACCTTTGCAAGCGGTTTCTTGAAGTTGGTGATGGGATTATGTTGGTGACGACGCATTGGCTACCTTAAGAGAGTCATAGTGCTTCCTGCCAGTTGCTCACCCAAATACACATTTTGAGATACTGTGACCAGTCTGCCTGAAGCGATACGCCACTAGTTGTGTATCTTACGAGAAACATCGTTACTCTTGACAGCGGTTTCTTGACTTTGACGCTGTGATTATACTGGTGACGAGATATTGGCTACCCTAAGAGAGTCACAGTGTTTCGTGCCAATTGCTCACCCAAATACACATTTTTTAGATACTGTTTCCAGTCTGCCTGAAGCGATACGCCACTAGTTGTGTATCTTAAGAGAAACATCGTTACTTTTGCCAGGGGTTTCTAGAAGTTGCTGATTTGATTCTGCTGGTGACGAGGCATTGGCTACTTCAAGAGAGTCATAGAGATTCCTGCCAGTTCTTCACCCAAATACACATTTTTTAGATACTCTTTCCTGTCTGCCTGATAGCTACGCCACTAGTTGTGTATCTTAAGAGTCATTGTACTTTTGCCAGGGGTTTCTTGAAGTTGCTGATGTGATTATGCTGGTGACGAGCCATTGGCTACCCTATGAGTGTCATAGTGATTCCTGCTAGTTGCTCACCCAAATACACATTTTTTTGATACTTTGGCCAGTCTGCCTCAAGTGACACCCCAGTAGCTGTGTATCTTATGAGAAGCTTCGTTACCTTTGCAAGCGGTTTCTTGAAGTTGGTGATGGGATTATGTTGGTGACGAGGCAATGGCTACCTTAAGAGAGTCATAGTGCTTCCTGCCAGTTGCTCACCAAAATACACATTTTGAGATACTGTGGCCAGTCTGCCTGAAGCGATACGCCACTAGTTGTGTATCTTAAGAGAAACATCGTTACTCTTGCCAGCGGTTTCTTGACTTTGAAGCTGTGATTATACTGGTGACGAGATATTGGCTACCCTAAGAGAGTCACAGTGTTTCGTACCAGTTGCTCACCCAAATACACATTTTTTAGATACCGTTTCCAGTGTGCCTGAAGCGATACGCCACCAGTTGTGTATCTTAAGAGAAACATCGTTACTTTTGCCAGGGGTTTCTAGAAGTTGCTAATTTGATTCTGCTGGTGACGAGGCATTGGCTACTTCAAGAGAGTCATAGAGATTCCTGCCAGTTCTTCACCCAAATACACATTTTTTAGATACTCTTCCAGTCTACCTGATAGCTAAGCCACTAGTTGTGTATCTTAAGAGTCATTGTAACTTTTGCCAGGGGTTTCTTGAAGTTGCTGATGTGATTATGCTGCTGACGAGGCATTGGCTACCCTATGAGTGTCATAGTGATTCCTGCTAGTTGCTCACCCAAATACACATTTTTTTGATACTTTGGCCAGTCTGCCTCAAGTGACACCCCACTAGCTGTGTATCTTATGAGAAGCTTCGTTACCTTTGCAAGCGGTTTCTTGAAGTTGGTGATGGGATTATGTTGGTGACGAGGCATTGGCTACCTTAAGAGAGTCATAGTGCTTCCTGCCAGTTGCTCACCCAAATACACATTTTGAGATACTGTGGCCAGTCTGCCTGAAGCGATACGCCACTAGTTGTGTATCTTAAGAGAAACATCGTTACTCTTGACAGCGGTTTCTTGACTTTGACGCTGTGATTATAGTGGTGACGAGATATTGGCTACCCTAAGAGAGTCACAGTGTTTCGTGCCAGTTGCTCACCCAAATACACATTTTTTAGATACTGTTTCCAGTCTGCCTGAAGCGATACGCCACTAGTTGTGTATCTTAAGAGAAACATCGTTACTCTTGCCAGCGGTTTCTTGACTTTGAAGATGTGATTATACTGGTGACGAGATATTGGCTACCCTAAGAGAGTCACAGTGTTTCCTGCCAGTTGCTCATCCAAATACACATTTTTTAGATACTCTTTCCAGTCTGCCTGATAGCTACGCCACTAGTTGTGTATCTTAAGAGTCATTGTAACTTTTGCCAGGGGTTTCTTGAAGTTGCTGATGTGATTATGATGGTGACGAGCCATTGGCTACCCTATGAGTGTCATAGTGATTCCTGCTAGTTGCTCACCCAAATACACATTTTTTTGATACTTTGGCCAGTCTGCCTCAAGTGACACCGCACTAGCTGTGTATCTTATGAGAAGCTTCGTTACCTTTGCAAGCGGTTTCTTGAAGTTGGTGATGGGATTTTGTTGGTGACGAGGCAATGGCTACCTTAAGAGAGTCATAGTGCTTCCTGCCAGTTGCTCACCAAAATACCATTTTGAGATACTGTGGCCAGTCTGCCTGAAGCGATACGCCACTAGTTGTGTATCTTAAGAGAAACATCGTTACTCTTGCTAGCGGTTTCTTGACTTTGAAGCTGTGATTATACTGGTGACGAGATATTGGCTACCCTAAGAGAGTCACAGTGTTTCGTACCAGTTGCTCACCCAAATACACATTTTTTATATACTGTTTCCAGTCTGCCTGAAGCGATACGCCACTAGTTGTGTATCTTAAGAGAAACATCGTTACTCTTGCCAGCGATTTCTTGACTTTGAAGCTGTGATTATTCTGGTGACGAGATATTGGCTACCCTAAGAGAGTCACAGTGTTTCGTACCTGTTGCTCACCCAAATACACATTTTTAGATACTGTTTCCAGTGTGCCTGAAGCGATACGCCACTAGTTGTGTATCTTAAGAGAAACATCGCTACTTTTGCCAGGGTTTTCTAAAAGTTGCTGATTTGATTCTGCTGGTGACGAGGTATTGGCTACTTCAAGAGAGTCATAGAGATTCCTGCCAGTTCTTCACCCAAATACACATTTTTTAGATACTCTTTCCAGTCTGCCAGATAGCTACGCCACTAGTTGTGTATCTTAAGAGTCATTCTAACTTTTGACAGGGGTTTCTTGAAGTTGCTGCTGTGATTATGCTGGTGACGAGGCATTGGCTACCCTATGAGTGTCATAGTGATTCCTGCTAGTTGCTCACCCAAATACACATTTTTTTGATACTTTGGCCAGTCTGCCTCAAGTGACACCCCACTAGCTGTGTATCTTATGATAAGCTTCGTTACCTTTGCAAGCGGTTTCTTGAAGTTGGTGATGGGATTATGTTGGTGACGACGCATTGGCTACCTTAAGAGAGTCATAGTGCTTCCTGCCAGTTGCTCACCCAAATACACATTTTGAGATACCGTGACCAGTCTGCCTGAAGCGATACGCCACTAGTTGTGTATGTTAAGAGAAACATCGTTACTCTTGCCAGCGGTTTCTTGACTTTGAAGCTGTGATTATACTGGTGACGAGATATTGGCTACCCTAAGAGAGTCACAGTGTTTCGTACCAGTTGCTCACCCAAATACACATTTTTTAGATACTGTTTCCAGTGTGCCTGAAGCGATACGCCACTAGTTGTGTATCTTAAGAGAAACATCGTTACTTTTGCCAGGGGTTTCTAGAAGTTGCTAATTTGATTCTGCTGGTGACGAGGCATTGGCTACTTCAAGAGAGTCATAGAGATTCCTGCCAGTTCTTCACCCAAATACACATTTTTTAGATACTCTTCCAGTCTACCTGATAGCTACGCCACTAGTTGTGTATCTTAAGAGTCATTGTAACTTTTGCCAGTGGTTTCTTGAAGTTGCTGATGTGATTATGCTGCTGACGAGGCATTGGCTACCCTATGAGTGTCATAGTGATTCCTGCTAGTTGCTCACCCAAATACACATTTTTTTGATACTTTGGCTAGTCTGCCTCAAGTGACACCCCACTAGCTGTGTATCTTATGATAAGCTCCGTTACCTTTGCAAGCGGTTTCTTGAAGTTGGTGATGGGATTATGTTGGTGACGACGCATTGGCTACCTTAAGAGAGTCATAGTGCTTCCTGCCAGTTGCTCACCCAAATACACATTTTGAGATACTGTGGCCAGTCTGCCTGAAGCGATACGCCACTAGTTGTGTATCTTAAGAGAAACATCGTTACTCTTGACAGCGGTTTCTTGACTTTGACGCTGTGATTATACTGGTGACGAGATATTGGCTACCCTAAGAGAGTCACAGTGTTTCGTGCCAGTTGCTCACCCAAATACACATTTTTTAGATACTGTTTCCAGTCTGCCTGAAGCGATACGCCACTAGTTGTGTATCTTAAGAGAAACATCGTTACTCTTGCCAGCGGTTTCTTGACTTTGAAGATGTGATTATACTGGTGACGAGATATTGGCTACCCTAAAGAGTCACAGTGTTTCCTGCCAGTTGCTCATCCAAATACACATTTTTTAGATACTCTTTCCAGTCTGCCTGATAGCTACGCCACTAGTTGTGTATCTTAAGAGTCATTGTAACTTTTGCCAGGGGTTTCTTGAAGTTGCTGATGTGATTATGCTGGTGACGAGCCATTGGCTACCCTATGAGTGTCATAGTGGTTCCTGCTAGTTGCTCACCCAAATACACATTTTTTTTATACTTTGGCCAGTCTGCCTCAAGTGACACCCCACTAGCTGTGTATCTTATGAGAAGCTTCGTTACCTTTGCAAGCGGTTTCTTGAAGTTGGTGATGGGATTATGTTGGTGGCGAGGCAATGGCTACCTTAAGAGAGTCATAGTGCTTCCTGCCAGTTGCTCACCAAAATACACATTTTGAGATACTGTGGCGAGTCTGCCTGAAGCGATACGCCACTAGTTGTGTATCTTAAGAGAAACATCGTTATTCTTGCCAGCGGTTTCTTGACTTTGAAGCTGTGATTATACTGGTGACGAGATATTGGCTACCCTAAGAGAGTCACAGTGTTTCGTACCAGTTGCTCACCCAAATACACATTTTTTAGATACTGTTTCCAGTGTGCCTGAAGCGATACGCCACTAGTTATGTATCTTAAGAGAAACATCGTTACTTTTGCCAGGGGTTTCTAGAAGTTGCTAATTTGATTCTGCTGGTGACGAGGCATTGGCTACTTCAAGAGAGTCATAGAGATTCCTGCCAGTTCTTCACCCAAATACACATTTTTTAGATACTCTTCCAGTCTACCTGATAGCTACGCCACTAGTTGTGTATCTTAAGAGTCATTGTAACTTTTGCCAGTGGTTTCTTGAAGTTGCTGATGTGATTATGCTGGTGACGAGGCATTGGCTACCCTATGAGTGTCATAGTGATTGCTGCTAGTTGCTCACCCAAATACACAATTTTTTGATACTTTGGCCAGTCTGCCTCAAGTGACACCCCACTAGCTGAGTATCTTATGATAAGCTCCGTTACCTTTGCAAGCGGTTTCTTGAAGTTGGTGATGGGATTATGTGGGTGACGACGCATTGGCTACCTTAAGAGAGTCATAATGCTTCCTGCCAGTTGCTCACCCAAATACACATTTTGAGATACTGTGACCAGTCTGCCTGAAGCGATACGCCACTAGTTGTGTATCTTAAGAGAAACATCGTTACTCTTGGCAGCGGTTTCTTGACTTTGAAGCTGTGATTATTCTGGTGACGAGATATTGGCTACCCTAAGAGAGTCACAGTGTTTCGTACCTGTTGCTCACCCAAATACACATTTTTAGATACTGTTTCCAGTGTGCCTGAAGCGATACGCCACTAGTTGTGTATCTTAAGAGAAACATCGTTACTTTTGCCAGGGGTTTCTAGAAGTTGCTGATTTGATTCTGCTGGTGACGAGGCATTGGCTACCTCAAGAGAGTCATAGAGATTCCTGCCAGTTCTTCACCCAAATACACATTTTTTAGATACTCTTCCAGTCTGCCTGATAGCTACGCCACTAGTTGTGTATCTTAAGAGTCATTGTAACTTTTGCCAGGGGTTTCTTGAAGTTGCTGATGTGATTATGCTGGTGACGAGGCATTGGCTACCCTATGAGTGTCATAGTGATTCCTGCTAGTTGCTCACCCAAATACACATTTTTTTGATACTTTGGCCAGTCTGCCTCAAGTGACACCCCACTAGCTGTGTATCTTATGAGAAGCTTCGTTACCTTTGCAAGCGGTTTCTTGAAGTTGGTGATGGGATTATGTTGGTGACGACGCATTGGCTACCTTAAGAGAGTCATAGTGCTTCCTGCCAGTTGCTCACCCAAATACACATTTTGAGATACTGTGACCAGTCTGCCTGAAGCGATACGCCACTAGTTGTGTATCTTAAGAGAAACATCGTTACTCTTGACAGCGGTTTCTTGACTTTGAAGCTGTGATTATACTGGTGACGAGATATTGGCTACCCTAAGAGAGTCACAGTGTTTCCTGCCAGTTGCTCACCCAAATACACATTTTTTAGATACTGTTTCCAGTGTGCCTGAAGCGATACGCCACTAGCTGTGTATCTTAAGAGAAACATCGTTACTTTTGCCAGGGGTTTCTAGAAGTTGCTGATTTGATTCTGCTGGTGACGAGGCATTGACTACTTCAAGAGAGTCATAGAGATTCCTGCCAGTTCTTCACCCAAATACACATTTTTTAGATACTCATTCCAGTCTGCCTGATAGCTACGCCACTAGTTGTGTATCTTAAGAGTCATTGTAACTTTTGCCAGGGGTTTCTTGAAGTTGCTGATGTGATTATGCTGGTGACGAGGCATTGGCTACCCTATGAGTGTCATAGTGATTCCTGCTAGTTGCTCACCCAAATACACATTTTTTTGATACTTTGGCCAGTCTGCCTCAAGTGACACCCCACTAGCTGTGTATCTTATGAGAAGCTTCGTTACCTTTGCAAGCGGTTTCTTGAAGTTGGTGATGGGATTATGTTGGTGACGACGCATTGGCTACCTTAAGAGAGTCATAGTGCTTCCTGCCAGTTGCTCACCCAAATACACAGTTTGAGATACTGTGGCCAGTCTGCCTGAAGCGATACGCCACTAGTTGTGTATCTTAATAGAAACATCATAACTCTTGCCAGCGGTTTCTTGACTTTGAAGATGTGATTATACTGGTGACGAGATATTGGCTACCCTAAGAGAGTCACAGTGTTTCCTGCCAGTTCCTCATCCAAATACACATTTTTTAGATACTCTTTCCAGTCTGCCTGATAGCTACGCCACTAGTTGTGTATCTTAAGAGTCATTGTAACTTTTGCCAGGGGTTTCTTGAAGTTGCTGATGTGATTATGCTGGTGACGAGGCATTGGCTACCCTATGAGTGTCATAGTGATTCCTGCTAGTTGCTCACCCAAATACACATTTTTTTGATACTTTGGCCAGTCTGCCTCAAGTGACACCCCACTAGCTGTGTATCTTATGAGAAGCTTCGTTACCTTTGCAAGCGGTTTCTTGAAGTTGGTGATGGGATTATGTTGGTGACGACGCATTGGCTAACTTAAGAGAGTCATAGTGCTTCCTGCCAGTTGCTCACCCAAATACACATTTTAAGATACTGTGGCCAGTCTGCCTGAAGCGATACGCCACTAGTTGTGTATCTTAAGAGAAACATCGTTACTCTTGCCAGCGGTTTCTTGACTTTGAAGCTGTGATTATACTGGTGACGAGATATTGGCTACCCTAAGAGAGTCACAGTGTTTCGTGCCAGTTGCTCACCCAAATACACATTTTTTAGATACTGTTTCCAGTGTGCCAGAAGCGATACGCCACTAGTTGTGTATCTTAAGAGAAACATCGTTACTTTGGCCAGGGGTTTCTCGAAGTTGCTGATTTGATTCTGCTGGTGACGAGGCATTGGCTACCTCAAGAGAGTCATAGAGATTCCTGCCAGTTCTTCACCCAAATACACATTTGTTAGATACTCTTTCCAGTCTGCCTGATAGCTACGCCACTTGTTTTGTATCTTAAGAGTCATTGTAACTTTTGCCAGGGGTTTCTTGAAGTTGCTGATGTGATTATGCTGGTGACGACGCATTGGCTACCCTATGAGTGTCATAGTGATTCCTGCTATTTGCTCACAGAAATACACATTTTTTTGATACTTTGGCCAGTCTGCCTCAAGTGACACCCCACTAGCTGTGTATCTTATGATAAGCTTCGTTACCTTTGCAAGCGGTTTCTTGAAGTTGGTGATGGGATTATGTTGGTGACGAGGCATTGGCTACCTTAAGAGAGTCATAGTGCTTCCTGCCAGTTGCTCACCCAAATACACATTTTGAGATACTGTGGCCAGTCTGCCTGAAGCGATACGCCACTAGTTGTGTATCTTAAGAGAAACATCGTTACTCTTGACAGCGGTTTCTTGACTTTGACGCTGTGATTATACTGGTGACGAGATATTGGCTACCCTAAGAGAGTCACAGTGTTTCGTGCCAGTTGCTCACCCAAATACACATTTTTTAGATACTGTTTCCAGTCTGCCTGAAGCGATACGCCACTAGTTGTGTATCTTAAGAGAAACATCGTTACTCTTGCCAGCGGTTTCTTGACTTTGAAGATGTGATTATACTGGTGACGAGATATTGGCTACCCTAAGAGAGTCACAGTGTTTCCTGCCAGTTGCTCATCCAAATACACACTTTTTAGATACTCTTTCCAGTCTGCCTGATAGCTACGCCACTAGTTGTGTATCTTAAGAGTCATTGTAACTTTTGCCAGGGGTTTCTTGAAGTTGCTGATGTGATTATGCTGGTGACGAGCCATTGGCTACCCTATGAGTGTCATAGTGATTCCTGCTAGTTGCTCACCCAAATACACATTTTTTTGATACTTTGGCCAGTCTGCCTCAAGTGACACCCCACTAGCTGTGTATCTTATGAGAAGCTTCGTTAGCTTTGCAAGCGGTTTCTTGAAGTTGGTGATGGGATTATGTTGGTGACGAGGCAATGGCTACCTTAAGAGAGTCATAGTGCTTCCTGCCAGTTGCTCACCAAAATACACATTTTGAGATACTGTGGCCAGTCTGCCTGAAGCGATACGCCACTAGTTGTGTATCTTAAGAGAAACATCGTTACTCTTGCCAGCGGTTTCTTGACTTTGAAGCTGTGATTATTCTGGTGACGAGATATTGGCTACCCTAAGAGAGTCACAGTGTTTCGTACCTGTTGCTCACCCAAATACACATTTTTAGATACTGTTTCCAGTGTGCCTGAAGCGATACGCCACTAGTTGTGTATCTTAAGAGAAACATCGTTACTTTTGCCAGGGGTTTCTAGAAGTTGCTGATTTGATTCTGCTGGTGACGAGGCATTGACTACTTCAAGAGAGTCATAGAGATTCCTGCCAGTTCTTCACCCAAATACACAATTTTTAGATACTCTTTCCAGTCTGCCTGATAGCTACGCCACTAGTTGTGTATCTTAAGAGTCATTGTAACTTTTGCCAGGGGTTTCTTGCAGTTGCTGATGTGATTATGCTGGTGACGAGGCATTGGCTACCCTATGAGTGTCATAGTGATTCCTGCTAGTTGCTCACCCAAATACACATTTTTTTGATACTTTGGCCAGTCTGCCTCAAGTGACACCCCACTAGCTGTGTATCTTATGAGAAGCTTCTTTACCTTTGCAAGCGGTTTCTTGAAGTTGGTGATGGGATTATGTTGGTGACGACGCATTGGCTAACTTAAGAGAGTCATAGTGCTTCCTGCCAGTTGCTCACCCAAATACACATTTTAAGATACTGTGGCCAGTCTGCCTGAAGCGATACGCCACTAGTTGTGTATCTTAAGAGAAACATCGTTACTCTTGCCAGCGGTTTCTTGACTTTGAAGCTGTGATTATACTGGTGACGAGATATTGGCTACCCTAAGAGAGTCACAGTGTTTCGTGCCAGTTGCACACACAAATACACATTTTTTAGATACTGTTTCCAGTGTGCCAGAAGCGATACGCCACTAGTTGTGTATCTTAAGAGAAACATCGTTACTTTGGCCAGGGGTTTCTCGAAGTTGCTGATTTGATTCTGCTGGTGACGAGGCATTGGCTACCTCAAGAGAGTCATAGAGATTCCTGCCAGTTCTTCACCCAAATACACATTTGTTAGATACTCTTTCCAGTCTGCCTGATAGCTACGCCACTTGTTTTGTATCTTAAGAGTCATTGTAACTTTTGCCAGGGGTTTCTTGAAGTTGCTGATGTGATTATGCTGGTGACGACGCATTGGCTACCCTATGAGTGTCATAGTGATTCCTGCTATTTGCTCACAGAAATACACATTTTTTTGATACTTTGGCCAGTCTGCCTCAAGTGACACCCCACTAGCTGTGTATCTTATGATAAGCTTCGTTACCTTTGCAAGCGGTTTCTTGAAGTTGGTGATGGGATTATGTTGGTGACGAGGCATTGGCTACCTTAAGAGAGTCATAGTGCTTCCTGCCAGTTGCTCACCCAAATACACATTTTGAGATACTGTGGCCAGTCTGCCTGAAGCGATACGCCACTAGTTGTGTATCTTAAGAGAAACATCGTTACTCTTGACAGCGGTTTCTTGACTTTGACGCTGTGATTATACTGGTGACGAGATATTGGCTACCCTAAGAGAGTCACAGTGTTTCGTGCCAGTTGCTCACCCAAATACACATTTTTTAGATACTGTTTCCAGTCTGCCTGAAGCGATACGCCACTAGTTGTGTATCTTAAGAGAAACATCGTTACTCTTGCCAGCGGTTTCTTGACTTTGAAGATGTGATTATACTGGTGACGAGATATTGGCTACCCTAAGAGAGTCACAGTGTTTCCTGCAAGTTGCTCATCCAAATACACATTTTTTAGATACTCTTTCCAGTCTGCCTGATAGCTACGCCACTAGTTGTGTATCTTAAGAGTCATTGTAACTTTTGCCAGGGGTTTCTTGAAGTTGCTGATGTGATTATGCTGGTGACGAGCCATTGGCTACCCTATGAGTGTCATAGTGATTCCTGCTAGTTGCTCACCCAAATACACATTTTTTTGATACTTTGGCCAGTCTGCGTCAAGTGACACCCCACTAGCTGTGTATCTTATGAGAAGCTTCGTTAGCTTTGCAAGCGGTTTCTTGAAGTTGGTGATGGGATTATGTTGGTGACGAGGCAATGGCTACCTTAAGAGAGTCATAGTGCTTCCTGCCAGTTGCTCACCAAAATACACATTTTGAGATACTGTGGCCAGTCTGCCTGAAGCGATACGCCACTAGTTGTGTATCTTAAGAGAAACATCGTTACTCTTGCCAGCGGTTTCTTGACTTTGAAGCTGTGATTATTCTGGTGACGAGATATTGGCTACCCTAAGAGAGTCACAGTGTTTCGTACCTGTTGCTCACCCAAATACACATTTTTAGATACTGTTTCCAGTGTGCCTGAAGCGATACGCCACTAGTTGTGTATCTTAAGAGAAACATCGTTACTTTTGCCAGGGGTTTCTAGAAGTTGCTGATTTGATTCTGCTGGTGACGAGGCATTGGCTACTTCAAGAGAGTCATAGAGATTCCTGCCAGTTCTTCACCCAAATACACATTTTTTAGATACTCTTTCCAGTCTGCCTGATAGCTACGCCACTAGTTGTGTATCTTAAGAGTCATTGTAACTTTTGCCAGGGGTTTCTTGCAGTTGCTGATGTGATTATGCTGGTGACGAGGCATTGGCTACCCTATGAGTGTCATAGTGATTCCTGCTAGTTGCTCACCCAAATACACATTTTTTTGATACTTTGGCCAGTCTGCCTCAAGTGACACCCCACTAGCTGTGTATCTTATGAGAAGCTTCTTTACCTTTGCAAGCGGTTTCTTGAAGTTGGTGATGGGATTATGTTGGTGACGACGCATTGGCTAACTTAAGAGAGTCATAGTGCTTCCTGCCAGTTGCTCACCCAAATACACATTTTAAGATACTGTGGCCAGTCTGCCTGAAGCGATACGCCACTAGTTGTGTATCTTAAGAGAAACATCGTTACTCTTGCCAGCGGTTTCTTGACTTTGAAGCTGTGATTATACTGGTGACGAGATATTGGCTACCCTAAGAGAGTCACAGTGTTTCGTGCCAGTTGCTCACCCAAATACACATTTTTTAGATACTGTTTCCAGTGTGCCAGAAGCGATACGCCACTAGTTGTGTATCTTAAGAGAAACATCGTTACTTTGGCCAGGGGTTTCTCGAAGTTGCTGATTTGATTCTGCTGGTGACGAGGCATTGGCTACCTCAAGAGAGTCATAGAGATTCCTGCCAGTTCTTCACCCAAATACACATTTGTTAGATACTCTTTCCAGTCTGCCTGATAGCTACGCCACTTGTTTTGTATCTTAAGAGTCATTGTAACTTTTGCCAGGGGTTTCTTGAAGTTGCTGATGTGATTATGCTGGTGACGACGCATTGGCTACCCTATGAGTGTCATAGTGATTCCTGCTATTTGCTCACAGAAATACACATTTTTTTGATACTTTGGCCAGTCTGCCTCAAGTGACACCCCACTAGCTGTGTATCTTATGATAAGCTTCGTTACCTTTGCAAGCGGTTTCTTGAAGTTGGTGATGGGATTATGTTGGTGACGAGGCATTGGCTACCTTAAGAGAGTCATAGTGCTTCCTGCCAGTTGCTCACCCAAATACACATTTTGAGATACTGTGGCCAGTCTGCCTGAAGCGATACGCCACTAGTTGTGTATCTTAAGAGAAACATCGTTACTCTTGACAGCGGTTTCTTGACTTTGACGCTGTGATTATACTGGTGACGAGATATTGGCTACCCTAAGAGAGTCACAGTGTTTCGTGCCAGTTGCTCACCCAAATACACATTTTTTAGATACTGTTTCCAGTCTGCCTGAAGCGATACGCCACTAGTTGTGTATCTTAAGAGAAACATCGTTACTCTTGCCAGCGGTTTCTTGACTTTGAAGATGTGATTATACTGGTGACGAGATATTGGCTACCCTAAGAGAGTCACAGTGTTTCCTGCAAGTTGCTCATCCAAATACACATTTTTTAGATACTCTTTCCAGTCTGCCTGATAGCTACGCCACTAGTTGTGTATCTTAAGAGTCATTGTAACTTTTGCCAGGGGTTTCTTGAAGTTGCTGATGTGATTATGCTGGTGACGAGCCATTGGCTACCCTATGAGTGTCATAGTGATTCCTGCTAGTTGCTCACCCAAATACACATTTTTTTGATACTTTGGCCAGTCTGCGTCAAGTGACACCCCACTAGCTGTGTATCTTATGAGAAGCTTCGTTACCTTTGCAAGCGGTTTCTTGAAGTTGGTGATGGGATTATGTTGGTGACGAGGCAATGGCTACCTTAAGAGAGTCATAGTGCTTCCTGCCAGTTGCTCACCAAAATACACATTTTGAGATACTGTGGCCAGTCTGCCTGAAGCGATACGCCACTAGTTGTGTATCTTAAGAGAAACATCGTTACTCTTGCAAGCGGTTTCTTGACTTTGAAGCTGTGATTATACTGGTGACGAGATATTGGCTACCCTAAGAGAGTCACAGTGTTTCGTACCTGTTGCTCACCCAAATACACATTTTTAGATACTGTTTCCAGTGTGCCTGAAGCGATACGCCATTAGTTGTGTATCTTAAGAGAAACATCGTTACTTTTGCCAGGGGTTTCTAGAAGTTGCTGATTTGATTCTGCTGGTGACGAGGCATTGGCTACTTCAAGAGAGTCATAGAGATTCCTGCCAGTTCTTCACCCAAATACACATTTTTTAGATACTCTTTACAGTCTGCCTGATAGCTACGCCACTAGTTGTGTATCTTAAGAGTCATTCTAACTTTTGCCAGGGGTTTCTTGAAGTTGCTGCTGTGATTATGCTGGTGACGAGGCATTGGCTACCCTATGAGTGTCATAGTGATTCCTGCTAGTTGCTCACCCAAATACACATTTTTTTGATACTTTGGCCAGTCTGCCTCAAGTGACACCCCACTAGCTGTGTATCTTATGATAAGCTTCGTTACCTTTGCAAGCGGTTTCTTGAAGTTGGTGATGGGATTATGTTGGTGACGAGGCATTGGCTACCTTAAGAGAGTCATAGTGCTTCCTGCCAGTTGCTCACCCAAATACACATTTTGAGATACTGTGGCCAGTCTGCCTGAAGCGATACGCCACTAGTTGTGTATCTTAAGAGAAACATCGTTACTCTTGACAGCGGTTTCTTGACTTTGACGCTGTGATTATACTGGTGACGAGATATTGGTTACCCTAAGAGAGTCACAGTGTTTCGTGCCAGTTGCTCACCCAAATACACATTTTTTAGATACTGTTTCCAGTCTGCCTGAAGCGATACGCCACTAGTTGTGTATCTTAAGAGAAACATCGTTACTCTTGCCAGCGGTTTCTTGACTTTGAAGATGTGATTATACTGGTGACGAGATATTGGCTACCCTAAGAGAGTCACAGTGTTTCCTGCCAGTTGCTCATCCAAATACACATTTTTTAGATACTCTTTCCAGTCTGCCTGATAGCTACGCCACTAGTTGTGTATCTTAAGAGTCATTGTAACTTTTGCCAGGGGTTTCTTGAAGTTGCTGATGTGATTATGCTGGTGACGAGCCATTGGCTACCCTATGAGTGTCATAGTGATTCCTGCTAGTTGCTCACCCAAATACATATTTTTTTGATACTTTGGGCAGTCTGCCTCAAGTGACACGCCACTAGCTGTGTATCTTATGAGAAGCTTCGTTACCTTTGCAAGCGGTTTCTTGAAGTTGGTGATGGGATTATGTTGGTGACGAGGCATTGGCAACCTTAAGAGAGTCATAGTGCTTCCTGCTAGTTGCTCACCCAAATACACATTTTGAGATACTGTGGCCAGTCTGCCTGAAGCGATACGCCACTACTTGTGTATCTTAAGAGAAACATCGTTACTCTTGCCAGCGGTTTCTTGACTTTGAAGCTGTGATTATACTGGTGACGAGATATTGGCTACCCTAAGAGAGTCACAGTGTTTCGTACCAGTTGCTCACCCAGATACACATTTTTTAGATACTGTTTCCAGTGTGCCTGAAGCGATACGCCACTAGTTGTGTATCTTAAGAGAAACATCGTTACTTTTGCCAGGGGTTTCTAGAAGTTGCTAGTTTGATTCTGCTGGTGACGAGGCATTGGCTACTTCAAGAGAGTCATAGAGATTCCTGCCAGTTCTTCACCCAAATACACATTTTTTAGATACTCTTCCAGTCTGCCTGATAGCTACGCCACTAGTTGTGTATCTTAAGAGTCATTGTAACTTTTGCCAGGGGTTTCTTGAAGTTGCTGATGTGATTATGCTGGTGACGAGGCATTGGCTACCCTATGAGTGTCATAGTGATTCCTGCTAGTTGCTCACCCAAATACACATTTTTTTGATACTTTGGCCAGTCTGCCTCAAGTGACACCCCACTAGCTGTGTATCTTATGAGAAGCTTCGTTACCTTTGCAAGCGGTTTCTTGAAGTTGGTGATGGGATTATGTTGGTGACGACGCATTGGCTAACTTAAGAGAGTCATAGTGCTTCCTGCCAGTTGCTCACCCAAATACACATTTTAAGATACTGTGGCCAGTCTGCCTGAAGCGATACGCCACTAGTTGTGTATCTTAAGAGAAACATCGTTACTCTTGCCAGCGGCTTCTTGACTTTGAAGCAGTGATTATACTGGTGACGAGATATTGGCTACCCTAAGAGAGTCACAGTGTTTCGTGCCAGTTGCTCACCCAAATACACATTTTTTAGATACTGTTTCCAGTGTGCCAGAAGCGATACGCCACTAGCTGTGTATCTTAAGAGAAACATCGTTACTTTGGCCAGGGGTTTCTCGAAGTTGCTGATTTGATTCTGCTGGTGACGAGGCATTGGCTACCTCAAGAGAGTCATAGAGATTCCTGCCAGTTCTTCACCCAAATACACATTTGTTAGATACTCTTTCCAGTCTGCCTGATAGCTACGCCACTTGTTTTGTATCTTAAGAGTCATTGTAACTTTTGCCAGGGGTTTCTTGAAGTTGCTGATGTGATTATGCTGGTGACGACGCATTGGCTACCCTATGAGTGTCATAGAGATTCCTGCTATTTGCTCACAGAAATACACATTTTTTTGATACTTTGGCCAGTCTGCCTCAAGTGACACCCCACTAGCTGTGTATCTTATGATAAGCTTCGTTACCTTTGCAAGCGGTTTCTTGAAGTTGGTGATGGGATTATGTTGGTGACGTGGCATTGGCTATCTTAAGAGAGTCATAGTGCTTCCTGCCAGTTGCTCACCCAAATACACATTTTTTAGATACTCTTTCCAGTCTGCCTGATAGCTACGCCACTTGTTGTGTATCTTAAGAGTCATTGTAACTTTTGCCAGGGGTTTCTTGAAGTTGCTGATGTGATTATGCTGGTGACGAGGCATTGGCTACCCTATGAGTGTCATAGTGATTCCTGCTAGTTGCTCACCCAAATACACATTTTTTTGATACTTTGGCCAGTCTGCCTCAAGTGACACCCCACTAGCTGTGTATCTTATGAGAAGCTTCGTTACCTTTGCAAGCGGTTTCTTGAAGTTGGTGATGGGATTATGTTGGTGACGACGCATTGGCTAACTTAAGAGAGTCATAGTGCTTCCTGCCAGTTGCTCACCCAAATACACATTTTGAGATACTGTGGCCAGTCTGCCTGAAGCGATACGCCACTAGTTGTGTATCTTAAGAGAAACATCGTTACTCTTGCCAGCGGTTTCTTGACTTTGAAGCTGTGATTATTCTGGTGACGAGATATTGGCTACCCTAAGAGAGTCACAGTGTTTCGTACCTGTTGCTCACCCAAATACACATTTTTAGATACTGTTTCCAGTGTGCCTGAAGCGATACGCCACTAGTTGTGTATCTTAAGAGAAACATCGTTACTTTTGCCAGGGGTTTCTATAAGTTGCTGATTTGATTCTGCTGGTGACGAGGCATTGGCTACTTCAAGAGAGTCATAGAGATTCCTGCCAGTTCTTCACCCAAATACACACTTTTTAGATACTCTTTACAGTCTGCCTGATAGCTACGCCACTAGTTGTGTATCTTAAGAGTCATTCTAACTTTTGCCAGGGGTTTCTTGAAGTTGCTGCTGTGATTATGCTGGTGACGAGGCATTGGCTACCCTATGAGTGTCATAGTGATTCCTGCTAGTTGCTCACCCAAATACACATTTTTTTGATACTTTGGCCAGTCTGCCTCAAGTGACACCCCACTAGCTGTGTATCTTATGAGAAGCTTCGTTACCTTTGCAAGCGGTTTCTTGAAGTGGGTGATGGGATTATGTTGGTGACGAGGCATTGGCTACCTTAAGAGAGTCATAGTGCTTCCTGCCAGTTGCTCACCCAAATACACATTTTGAGATACTGTGGCCAGTCTGCCTGAAGCGATACGCCACTAGTTGTGTATCTTAAGAGAAACATCGTTACTCTTGACAGCGGTTTCTTGACTATGACGCTGTGATTATACTGGTGACGAGATATTGGCTACCCTAAGAGAGTCACAGTGTTTCGTGCCAGTTGCTCACCCAAATACACATTTTTTAGATACTGTTTCCAGTCTGCCTGAAGCGATACGCCACTAGTTGTGTATCTTAAGAGAAACATCGTTACTCTTGCCAGCGGTTTCTTGACTTTGAAGATGTGATTATACTGGTGACGAGAT
This sequence comes from Schistocerca nitens, assembly GCF_023898315.1. Classification (NCBI taxonomy): domain Eukaryota; kingdom Metazoa; phylum Arthropoda; class Insecta; order Orthoptera; family Acrididae; genus Schistocerca; species Schistocerca nitens. Next base: position 120,623,677 of record NC_064616.1, read on the forward strand.
ATTGGCTACCCTAAGAGAGTCACAGTGTTTCCTGCCAGTTGCTCATCCAAATACACATTTTTTAGATACTCTTTCCAGTCTGCCTGATAGCTACGCCACTAGTTGTGTATCTTAAGAGTCATTGTAACTTTTGCCAGGGGTTTCTTGAAGTTGCTGATGTGATTATGCTGGTGACGAGCCATTGGCTACCCTATGAGTGTCATAGTGATTCCTGCTAGTTGCTCACCCAAATACACATTTTTTTGATACTTTGGCCAGTCTGCGTCAAGTGACACCCCACTAGCTGTGTATCTTATGAGAAGCTTCGTTACCTTTGCAAGCGGTTTCTTGAAGTTGGTGATGGGATTATGTTGGTGACGAGGCATTGGCTACCTTAAGAGAGTCATAGTGCTTCCTGCTAGTTGCTCACCCAAATACACATTTTGAGATACTGTGGCTAGTCTGCCTGAAGCGATACGCCACTAGTTGTGTATCTTAAGAGAAACATCGTTACTCTTGCCAGCGGTTTCTTGACTTTGAAGCTGTGATTGTACTGGTGACGAGATATTGGCTACCCTAAGAGAGTCACAGTGTTTCCTGCCAGTTGCTCACCCAAATACACATTTTTTAGATACTGTTTCCAGTGTGCCTGAAGCGATACGCCACTAGCTGTGTATCTTAAGAGAAACATCGTTACTTTTGCCAGGGGTTTCTAGAAGTTGCTGATTTGATTCTGCTGGTGACGAGGCATTGGCTACTTCAAGAGAGTCATAGAGATTCCTGCCAGTTCTTCACCCAAATACACATTTTTTAGATACTCTTTCCAGTCTGCCTGATAGCTACGCCACTAGTTGTGTATCTTAAGAGTCATTGTAACTTTTGCCAGGGGTTTCTTGAAGTTGCTGATGTGATTATGCTGGTGACGAGGCATTGGCTACCCTATGAGTGTCATAGTGATTCCTGCTAGTTGCTCACCCAAATACACATTTTTTTGATACTTTGGCCAGTCTGCCTCAAGTGACACCCCACTAGCTGTGTATCTTATGAGAAGCTTCGTTACCTTTGCAAGCGGTTTTTTGAAGATGGTGATGGGATTATGTTGGTGACGACGCATTGGCTACCTTAAGAGAGTCATAGTGCTTCCTGCCAGTTGCTCACCCAAATACACATTTTGAGATACTGTGGCCAGTCTGCCTGAAGCGATACGCCACTAGTTATGTATCTTAAGAGAAACATCATAACTCTTGCCAGCGGTTTCTTGACTTTGAAGATGTGATTATACTGGTGACGAGATATTGGCTACCCTAAGAGAGTCACAGTGTTTCCTGCCAGTTCCTTATCCAAATACACATTTTTTAGATACTCTTTCCAGTCTGCCTGATAGCTACGCCACTTGTTGTGTATCTTAAGAGTCATTGTAACTTTTGCCAGGGGTTTCTTGAAGTTGCTGATGTGATTATGCTGGTGACGAGGCATTGGCTACCCTATGAGTGTCATAGTGATTCCTGCTAGTTGCTCACAGAAATACACATTTTTTGATACTTTGGCCAGTCTGCCTCAAGTGACACCCCACTAGCTGTGTATCTTATGATAAGCTTCGTTACCTTTGCAAGCGGTTTCTTGAAGATGGTGATGGGATTATGATGGTGACGAGGCATTGGCTATCTTAAGAGAGTCATAGTGCTTCCTGCCAGTTGCTCACCCAAATACACATTTTTTAGATACTCTTTCCAGTCTGCCTGATAGCTACGCCACTTGTTGTGTATCTTAAGAGTCATTGTAACTTTTGCCAGGGGTTTCTTGAAGTTGCTGATGTGATTATGCTGGTGACGAGGCATTGGCTACCCTATGAGTGTCATAGTGATTCCTGCTAGTTGCTCACCCAAATACACATTTTTTTGATACTTTGGCCAGTCTGCCTCAAGTGACACCCCACTAGCTGTGTATCTTATGAGAAGCTTCGTTACCTTTGCAAGCGGTTTCTTGAAGTTGGTGATGGGATTATGTTGGTGACGACGCATTGGCTAACTTAAGAGAGTCATAGTGCTTCCTGCCAGTTGCTCACCCAAATACACATTTTGAGATACTGTGGCCAGTCTGCCTGAAGCGATACGCCACTAGTTGTGTATCTTAAGAGAAACATCGTTACTCTTGCCTGCGGTTTCTTGACTTTGAAGCTGTGATTATACTGGTGACGAGATATTGGCTACCCTAAGAGAGTCACAGTGTTTCCTGCCAGTTGCTCACCCAAATACACATTTTTTAGATACTGTTTCCAGTGTGCCTGAAGCGATACGCCACTAGCTGTGTATCTTAAGAGAAACATCGTTACTTTTGCCAGGGGTTTCTAGAAGTTGCTGATTTGATTCTGCTGGTGACGAGGCATTGGCTACTTCAAGAGAGTCATACAGATTCCTGCCAGGTCTTCACCCAAATACACATTTTTTAGATACTCTTTCCAGTCTGCCTGATAGCTACGCCACTAGTTGTGTATCTTAAGAGTCATTGTAACTTTTGCTAGGGGTTTCTTGAAGTTGCTGATGTGATTATGCTGGTGACGAGGCATTGGCTACCCTATGAGTGTCATAGTGATTCCTGCTAGTTGCTCACCCAAATACACATTTTTTTGATACTTAGGCCAGTCTGCCTCAAGTGACACCCCACTAGCTGTGTATCTTATGAGAAGCTTCGTTACCTTTACAAGCGGTTTCTTGAAGATGGTGATGGGATTATGTTGGTGACGACGCATTGGCTACCTTAAGAGAGTCATAGTGCTTCCTGCCAGTTGCTCACCCAAATACACATTTTGAGATACTGTGGCCAGACTGCCTGAAGCGATACGCCACTAGTTGTGTATCTTAAGAGAAACATCGTTACTCTTGACAGCGGTTTCTTGACTTTGACGCTGTGATTATACTGGTGACGAGATATTGGCTACCCTAAGAGAGTCACAGTGTTTCCTGCCAGTTGCTCACCCAAATACACATTTTTTAGATACTGTTTCCAGTGTGCCTGAAGCGATACGCCACTAGCTGTGTATCTTAAGAGAAACATCGTTACTTTTGCCATGGGTTTCTAGAAGTTGCTGATTTGATTCTGCTGGTGACGAGGCATTGGCTACTTCAAGAGAGTCATAGAAATTCCTGCCAGTTCTTCACCCAAATACACATTTTTTAGATACTCTTTCCAGTCTGCCTGATAGCTACGCCACTAGTTGTGTATCTTAAGAGTCATTGTAACTTTTGCCAGGGGTTTCTTGAAGTTGCTGATGTGATTATGCTGGTGACGAGGCATTGGCTACCCTATGAGTGTCATAGTGATTCCTGCTAGTTGCTCACCCAAATACACATTTTTTTGATACTTTGGCCAGTCTGCCTCAAGTGACACCCCACTAGCTGTGTATCTTATGAGAAGCTTCGTTACCTTTGCAAGCGGTTTCTTGAAGTTGGTGATGGGATTATGTTGGTGACGACGCATTGGCTAACTTAAGAGAGTCATAGTGCTTCCTGCCAGTTGCTCACCCAAATACACATTTTAAGATACTGTGGCCAGTCTGCCTGAAGCGATACGCCACTAGTTGTGTATCTTAAGAGAAACATCGTTACTCTTGCCAGCGGTTTCTTGACTTTGAAGCTGTGATTATACTGGTGACGAGATATTGGCTACCCTAAGAGAGTCACAGTGTTTCGTGCCAGTTGCTCACCCAAATACACATTTTTTAGATACTGTTTCCAGTGTGCCAGAAGCGATACGCCACTAGTTGTGTATCTTAAGAGAAACATCGTTACTTTGGCCAGGGGTTTCTCGAAGTTGCTGATTTGATTCTGCTGGTGACGAGGCATTGGCTACCTCAAGAGAGTCATAGAGATTCCTGCCAGTTCTTCACCCAAATACACATTTGTTAGATACTCTTTCCAGTCTGCCTGATAGCTACGCCACTTGTTTTGTATCTTAAGAGTCATTGTAACTTTTGCCAGGGGTTTCTTGAAGTTGCTGATGTGATTATGCTGGTGACGACGCATTGGCTACCCTATGAGTGTCATAGAGATTCCTGCTATTTGCTCACAGAAATACACATTTTTTTGATACTTTGGCCAGTCTGCCTCAAGTGACACCCCACTAGCTGTGTATCTTATGATAAGCTTCGTTACCTTTGCAAGCGGTTTCTTGAAGTTGGTGATGGGATTATGTTGGTGACGAGGCATTGGCTATCTTAAGAGAGTCATAGTGCTTCCTGCCAGTTGCTCACCCAAATACACATTTTTTAGATACTCTTTCCAGTCTGCCTGATAGCTACGCCACTTGTTGTGTATCTTAAGAGTCATTGTAACTTTTGCCAGGGGTTTCTTGAAGTTGCTGATGTGATTATGCTGGTGACGAGGCATTGGCTACCCTATGAGTGTCATAGTGATTCCTGCTAGTTGCTCACCCAAATACACATTTTTTTGATACTTTGGCCAGTCTGCCTCAAGTGACACCCCACTAGCTGTGTATCTTATGAGAAGCTTCGTTACCTTTGCAAGCGGTTTCTTGAAGTTGGTGATGGGATTATGTTGGTGACGACGCATTGGCTAACTTAAGAGAGTCATAGTGCTTCCTGCCAGTTGCTCACCCAAATACACATTTTGAGATACTGTGGCCAGTCTGCCTGAAGCGATACGCCACTAGTTGTGTATCTTAAGAGAAACATCGTTACTCTTGCCAGCGGTTTCTTGACTTTGAAGCTGTGATTATTCTGGTGACGAGATATTGGCTACCCTAAGAGAGTCACAGTGTTTCGTACCTGTTGCTCACCCAAATACACATTTTTAGATACTGTTTCCAGTGTGCCTGAAGCGATACGCAACTAGTTGTGTATCTTAAGAGAAACATCGTTACTTTTGCCAGGGGTTTCTATAAGTTGCTGATTTGATTCTTCTGGTGACGAGGCATTGGCTACTTCAAGAGAGTCATAGAGATTCCTGCCAGTTCTTCACCCAAATACACACTTTTTAGATACTCTTTACAGTCTGCCTGATAGCTACGCCACTAGTTGTGTATCTTAAGAGTCATTCTAACTTTTGCCAGGGGTTTCTTGAAGTTGCTGCTGTGATTATGCTGGTGACGAGGCATTGGCTACCCTATGAGTGTCATAGTGATTCCTGCTAGTTGCTCACCCAAATACACATTTTTTTGATACTTTGGCCAGTCTGCCTCAAGTGACACCCCACTAGCTGTGTATCTTATGAGAAGCTTCGTTACCTTTGCAAGCGGTTTCTTGAAGTTGGTGATGGGATTATGTTGGTGACGAGGCATTGGCTACCTTAAGAGAGTCATAGTGCTTCCTGCCAGTTGCTCACCCAAATACACATTTTGAGATACTGTTTCCAGTGTGCCTGAAGCGATACGCCACTAGCTGTGTATCTTAAGAGAAACATCGTTACTTTTGCCAGGGGTTTCTAGAAGTTGCTGATTTGATTCTGCTGGTGACGAGGCATTGGCTACTTCAAGAGAGTCATAGAGATTCCTGCCAGTTCTTCACCCAAATACACATTTTTTAGATACTCTTTCCAGTCTGCCTGATAGCTACGCCACTAGTTGTGTATCTTAAGAGTCATTGTAACTTTTGCCAGGGGTTTCTTGAAGTTGCTGATGTGATTATGCTGGTGACGAGGCATTGGCTACCCTATGAGTGTCATAGTGATTCCTGCTAGTTGCTCACCCAAATACACATTTTTTTGATACTTTGGCCAGTCTGCCTCAAGTGACACCCCACTAGCTGTGTATCTTATGAGAAGCTTCGTTACCTTTGCAAGCGGTTTCTTGAAGATGGTGATGGGATTATGTTGGTGACGACGCATTGGCTACCTTAAGAGAGTCATAGTGCTTCCTGCCAGTTGCTCACCCAAATACACATTTTGAGATACTGTGGCCAGACTGCCTGAAGCGATACGCCACTAGTTGTGTATCTTAAGAGAAACATCGTTACTCTTGACAGCGGTTTCTTGACTTTGACGCTGTGATTATACTGGTGACGAGATATTGGCTACCCTAAGAGAGTCACAGTGTTTCCTGCCAGTTGCTCACCCAAATACACATTTTTTAGATACTGTTTCCAGTGTGCCTGAAGCGATACGCCACTAGCTGTGTATCTTAAGAGAAACACCGTTACTTTTGCCAGGGGTTTCTAGAAGTTGCTGATTTGATTCTGCTGGTGACGAGGCATTGGCTACTTCAAGAGAGTCATAGAAATTCCTGCCAGTTCTTCACCCAAATACACATTTTTTAGATACTCTTTCCAGTCTGCCTGATAGCTACGCCACTAGTTGTGTATCTTAAGAGTCATTGTAACTTTTGCCAGGGGTTTCTTGAAGTTGCTGATGTGATTATGCTGGTGACGAGGCATTGGCTACCCTATGAGTGTCATAGTGATTCCTGCTAGTTGCTCACCCAAATACACATTTTTTTGATACTTTGGCCAGTCTGCCTCAAGTGACACCCCACTAGCTGTGTATCTTATGAGAAGCTTCGTTACCTTTGCAAGCGGTTTCTTGAAGATGGTGATGGGATTATGTTGGTGACGACGCATTGGCTACCTTAAGAGAGTCATAGTGCTTCCTGCCAGTTGCTCACCCAAATACACATTTTGAGATACTGTGGCCAGTCTGCCTGAAGCGATACGCCACTAGTTATGTATCTTAAGAGATACATCATAACTCTTGCCAGCGGTTTCTTGACTTTGAAGATGTGATTATACTGGTGACGAGATATTGGCTACCCTAAGAGAGTCACAGTGTTTCCTGCCAGTTCCTCATCCAAATACACAATTTTTAGATACTCTTTCCAGTCTGCCTGATAGCTACGCCACTAGTTGTGTATCTTAAGAGTCATTGTAACTTTTGCCAGGGGTTTCTTGAAGTTGCTGATGTGATTATGCTGGTGACGAGGCATTGGCTACCCTATGAGTGTCATAGTGATTCCTGCTAGTTGCTCACCCAAATACACATTTTTTTGATACTTTGGCCAGTCTGCCTCAAGTGACACCCCACTAGCTGTGTATCTTATGAGAAGCTTCGTTACCTTTGCAAGCGGTTTCTTGAAGTTGGTGATGGGATTATGTTGGTAACGACGCATTGGCTAACTTAAGAGAGTCATAGTGCTTCCTGCCAGTTGCTCACCCAAATACACATTTTAAGATACTGTGGCCAGTCTGCCTGAAGCGATACGCCACTAGTTGTGTATCTTAAGAGAAACATCGTTACTCTTGGCAGCGGTTTCTTGACTTTGAAGCTGTGATTATACTGGTGACGAGATATTGGCTACCCTAAGAGAGTCACAGTGTTTCGTGCCAGTTGCTCACCCAAATACACATTTTTTAGATACTGTTTCCAGTGTGCCAGAAGCGATACGCCACTAGTTGTGTATCTTAAGAGAAACATCGTTACTTTGGCCAGGGGTTTCTCGAAGTTGCTGATTTGATTCTGCTGGTGACGAGGCATTGGCTACCTCAAGAGAGTCATAGAGATTCTTGCCAGTTCTTCACCCAAATACACATTTGTTAGATACTCTTTCCAGTCTGCCTGATAGCTACGCCACTTGTTGTGTATCTTAAGAGTCATTGTAACTTTTGCCAGGGGTTTCTTGAAGTTGCTGATGTGATTATGCTGGTGACGACGCATTGGCTACCCTATGAGTGTCATAGTGATTCCTGCTAGTTGCTCACAGAAATACACATTTTTTGATACTTTGGCCAGTCTGCCTCAAGTGACACCCCACTAGCTGTGTATCTTATGATAAGCTTCGTTACCTTTGCAAGCGGTTTCTTGAAGTTGGTGATGGGATTATGTTGGTGACGAGGCATTGGCTATCTTAAGAGAGTCATAGTGCTTCCTGCCAGTTGCTCACCCAAATACACATTTTTTAGATACTCTTTCCAGTCTGCCTGATAGCTACGCCACTTGTTGTGTATCTTAAGAGTCATTGTAACTTTTGCCAGGGGTTTCTTGAAGTTGCTGATGTGATTATGCTGGTGACGAGGCATTGGCTACCCTATGAGTGTCATAGTGATTCCTGCTAGTTGCTCACCCAAATACACATTTTTTTGATACTTTGGCCAGTCTGCCTCAAGTGACACCCCACTAGCTGTGTATCTTATGAGAAGCTTCGTTACCTTTGCAAGCGGTTTCTTGAAGTTGGTGATGGGATTATGTTGGTGACGACGCATTGGCTAACTTAAGAGAGTCATAGTGCTTCCTGCCAGTTTCTCACCCAAATACACATTTTAAGATACTGTGGCCAGTCTGCCTGAAGCGATACGCCACTAGTTGTGTATCTTAAGAGAAACATCGTTACTCTTGCCAGCGGTTTCTTGACTTTGAAGCTGTGATTATACTGGTGACGAGATATTGGCTACCCTAAGAGAGTCACAGTGTTTCGTGCCAGTTGCTCACCCAAATACACATTTTTTAGATACTGTTTCCAGTGTGCCAGAAGCGATACGCCACTAGTTGTGTATCTTAAGAGAAACATCGTTACTTTGGCCAGGGGTTTCTCGAAGTTGCTGATTTGATTCTGCTGGTGACGAGGCATTGGCTACCTCAAGAGAGTCATAGAGATTCCTGCCAGTTCTTCACAAAAATACACGTTTGTTAGATACTCTTTCCAGTCTGCCTGATAGCGACGCCACTTGTTGTGTATCTTAAGAGTCATTGTAACTTTTGCCAGGGGTTTCTTGAAGTTGCTGATGTGATTATGCTGGTGACGACGCATTGGCTACCCTATGAGTGTCATAGTGATTCCTGCTAGTTGCTCACAGAAATACACATTTTTTGATACTTTGGCCAGTCTGCCTCAAGTGACACCCCACTAGCTGTGTATCTTATGATAAGCTTCGTTACCTTTGCAAGCGGTTTCTTGAAGTTTGTGATGGGATTATGTTGGTGACGAGGCATTGGCTATCTTAAGAGAGTCATAGTGCTTCCTGCCAGTTGCTCACCCAAATACACATTTTTTAGATACTCTTTCCAGTCTGCCTGATAGCTACGCCACTTGTTGTGTATCTTAAGAGTCATTGTAACTTTTGCCAGGGGTTTCTTGAAGTTGCTGATGTGATTATGCTGGTGACGAGGCATTGGCTACCCTATGAGTGTCATAGTGATTCCTGCTAGTTGCTCACCCAAATACACATTTTTTTGATACTTTGGCCAGTCTGCCTCAAGTGACACCCCACTAGCTGTGTATCTTATGAGAAGCTTCGTTACCTTTGCAAGCGGTTTCTTGAAGTTGGTGATGGGATTATGTTGGTGACGACGCATTGGCTAACTTAAGAGAGTCATAGTGCTTCCTGCCAGTTGCTCACCCAAATACACATTTTGAGATACTGTGGCCAGTCTGCCTGAAGCGATACGCCACTAGTTGTGTATCTTAAGAGAAACATCGTTACTCTTGCCAGCGGTTTCTTGACTTTGAAGCTGTGATTATACTGGTGACGAGATATTGGCTACCCTAAGAGAGTCACAGTGTTTCGTGCCAGTTGCTCACCCAAATACACATTTTTTAGATACTGTTTCCAGTGTGCCTGAAGCGATACGCCACTAGTTGTGTATCTTAAGAGAAACATCGTTACTTTGGCCAGGGGTTTCTCGAAGTTGCTGATTTGATTCTGCTGGTGACGAGGCATTGGCTACCTCAAGAGAGTCATAGAGATACCTGCCAGTTCTTCACCCAAATACACATTTGTTAGATACTCTTTCCAGTCTGCCTGATAGCTACGCCAGTTGTTGTGTATCTTAAGAGTCATTGTAACTTTTGACAGGGGTTTCTTGAAGTTGCTGATGTGATTATGCTGGTGACGACGCATTGGCTACCCTATGAGTGTCATAGTGATTCCTGCTAGTTGCTCACACAAATACACATTTTTTTGATACTTTGGCCAGTCTGCCTCAAGTGACACCCCACTAGCTGTGTATCTTATGATAAGCTTCGTTACCTTTGCAAGCGGTTTCTTGAAGTTGGTGATGGGATTATGTTGGTGACGAGGCATTGGCTATCTTAAGAGAGTCATAGTGCTTCCTGCCAGTTGCTCACCCAAATACACATTTTTTAGATACTCTTTCCAGTCTGCCTGATAGCTACGCCACTTGTTGTGTATCTTAAGAGTCATTGTAACTTTTGCCAGGGGTTTCTTGAAGTTGCTGATGTGATTATGCTGGTGACGAGGCATTGGCTACCCTATGAGTGTCATAGTGATTCCTGCTAGTTGCTCACCCAAATACACATTTTTTTGATAATTTGGCCAGTCTGCCTCAAGTGACACCCTACTAGCTGTGTATCTTATGAGAAGCTTCGTTACCTTTGCAAGCGGTTTCTTGAAGTTGGTGATGTGATTATGTTGGTGACGAGGCATTGGCTACCTTAAGAGAGTCATAGTGCGTCCTGCCAGTTGCTCACCCAAATACACATTTTGAGATACTGTGGCCAGTCTGCCTGAAGAGATACGCCACTAGTTGTGTATCTTAAGAGAAACATCGTTACTCTTGCCAGCGGTTTCTTGACTTTGAAGATGTGTTTATACTGGTGACGAGATTTTGGCTACCCTAAGAGAGTCACAGTGTTTCGTGCCAGTTGCTCACCCAAATACACATTTTTTAGATACTGTTTCCAGTGTGCCTGAAGCGATACGCCACTAGTTGTGTATCTTAAGAGAAACATCGTTACTCTTGCCAGCGGTTTCTTGACTTTGAAGCTGTGATTATACTGGTGACGAGATATTGGCTACCCTAAGAGAGTCACAGTGTTTCCTGCCAGTTGCTCATCCAAATACACATTTTTTAGATACTCTTTCCAGTCTGCCTGATAGCTACGCCACTAGTAGTGTATCTTAAGAGTCATTGTAACTTTTGCCAGGGGTTTCTTGAAGTTGCTGATGTGATTATGCTGGTGACGAGGCATTGGCTACCCTATGAGTGTCGTAGTGATTCCTGCTAGTTGCTCACCCAAATGCACATTTTTTTGATACTTTGGCCAGTCTGCCTCAAGTGACACCCTACTAGCTGTGTAACTTATGAGAAGCTTCGTTACCTTTGCAAGCGGTTTCTTGAAGTTGGTGATGGGATTATGTTGGTGACGAGGCATTGGTTACCTTAAGAGAGTCATAGTGCTTCATGCCAGTTGCTCTCCCAAATATACATTTTGAGATACTGTGGCGTCTGCCTGAAATGATACGCCACTAGTTGTGTATCTTAAGAGAAACATCGTTACTCTTGCCAGCGGTTTCTTGACTTTGAAGATGTGATTATACTGGTGACGAGATATTGGCTACCCTAAGAGAGTCACAGTGTTTCCTGCCAGTTGCTCATCCAAATACACATTTTTTAGATACTCTTTCCAGTCTGCCTGATAGCTACGCCACTAGTTGTGTATCTTAAGAGTCATTGTAACTTTTGCCAGGGGTTTCTTGAAGTTGCTGATGTGATTATGCTGGTGACGAGGCATTGGCTACCCTATGAGTGTCGTAGTGATTCCTGCTAGTTGCTCACCCAAATACACATTTTTTTGATACTTTGGCCAGTCTGCCTCAAGTGACACCCCACTAGCTGTGTATATTATGATAAGCTTCGTTACCTTTGCAAGCGGTTTCTTGAAGTTGGTGATGGGATTATGTTGGTGACAAGGCATTGGCTACCTTAAGAGAGTCATAGTGCTTCCTGCCAGTTGCATACCCAAATACACATTTTGAGAAACTGTGGCCAGTCTGCCTGAAGCGATACGCCACTACCTGTGTATCTTAAGAGAAACATCGTTACTCTTGCCAGCGGTTTCTTGACTTTGAAGCTGTGATTATACTGGTGACGAGATATTGGCTACCCTAAGAGAGTCACAGTGTTTCGTACCAGTTGCTCACCCAAATACACATTTTTTAGATACTGTTTCCAGTGTGCCTGAAGCGATACGCCACTAGTTGTGTATCTTAAGAGAAACATCGTTACTTTTGCCAGGGGTTTCTAGAAGTTGCTGATTTGATTCTGCTGGTGACGAGGCATTGGCTACTTCAAGAGAGTCATAGAGATTCCTGCCAGTTCTTCACCCAAATACACATTTTTTAGATACTCTTTCCAGTCTGCCTGATAGCTACGCCACTAGTTGTGTACCTTAAGGGTCATTGTAACTTTTGCCAGGGGTTTCTTGAAGTTGCTGATGTGATTATGCTGGTGACGAGGCATTGGCTACCCTATGAGTGTCATAGTGATTCCTGCTAGTTGCTCACCCAAATACACATTTTTTTGATACTTTGGCCAGTCTGCCTCAAGTGACACCCTACTAGCTGTGTATCTTATGAGAAGCTTCGTTACCTTTGCAAGCGGTTTCTTGAAGTTGGTGATGGGATTATGTTGGTGACGAGGCATTGGCAACCTTAAGAGAGTCATAGTGCTTCCTGCCAGTTGCTCACCCAAATACACATTTTGAGATACTGTGGCGTCTGCCTGAAGTGATACGCCACTAGTTGTGTATCTTAAGAGAAACATCGTTACTCTTGCCAGCGGTTTCTTGACTTTGAAGATGTTGTTGTGTCGATTCCCTAAGGTCTCGACACAATGAGTGGCTAGGTGCACGCGAAACTAACGCAGACGGGCGTAAATTCTGAAACAGGAGACTGGATGAAAACTATAAAGAAAAGAAGAGAGATTTTAATATACTTAACTTTAATGTAGTCTTGTTCTTGTTGAAATACATCTCTTGCATAGTAGTAAGCAATTAGCAATGATACACATGGCGCCTTGCTAGGTAGTAGCGATGGACTAGCTGAAGGCTATTTAATCTGTCTCTCGGCAAATGAGAGGAATACTTGGTAGGTCTAGTCGCAAGCTATGTCGTCCGTACAACTGGGGCGAGGTCAAGTCCGTGTCTTGTGACCTGCCCTGTGGTGGCGCTACGTTTGCGATTACATAGTGGCGACACGCGGGTCCGACATGTACTACAGGACCGCGGCCGATTTAAGTTACCACCTAGCAAGTGTGGTGTCTAGCGGTGACACCACAGATGTGATTATACTGGTGACGAGATATTGGCTACCCTAAGAGAGTCACAGTGTTTCGTGCCAGTTGCTCACCCAAATACACATTTTTTAGATACTGTTTCCAGTGTGCCTGAAGCGATACGCCACTAGTTGTGTATCTTAAGAGAAACATCGTTACTTTTGCCAGGGGTTTCTAGAAGTTGCTGATTTGATTCTGCTGGTGACGAGGCATTGGCTACTTCAAGAGAGTCATAGAGATTCCTGCCAGTTCTTCACCCAAATACACATTTTTTAGATACTCTTTCCAGTCTGCCTGATAGCTACTCCACTAGTAGTGTATCTTAAGAGTCATTGTAACTTTTGCCAGGTGTTTCTTGAAGTTGCTGATGTGATTATGCTGGTGACGAGGCATTGGCTACCCTATGAGTGTCATAGTGAATCCTGCTAGTTGCTCACCCAAATACACATTTTTTTGATACTTTGGCCAGTCTGCCTCAAGTGACACCCCACTAGCTGTGTATCTTATGAGAAGCTTCGTTACCTTTGCAAGCGGTTTCTTGAAGTTGGTGATGGCATTATGTTGGTGACGACGCATTGGCTACCTTAAGAGAGTCATAGTGCTTCCTTCCAGTTGCTCACCCAAATACACATTTTGAGATACTGTGGCCAGTCTGCCTGAAGAGATACGCCACTAGTTGTGTATCTTAAGAGAAACATCGCTACTCTAGCCAGCGGTTTCTTGACTTTGAAGATGTGATTATACTGGTGACGAGATTTTGGCTACCCTAAGAGAGTCACAGTGTTTCGTGCCAGTTGCTCACCCAAATACACATTTTTTAGATACTGTTTCCAGTGTGCCTGAAGCGATACGCCACTAGTTGTGTATCTTAAGAGAAACATCGTCACTTTTGCCAGGGGTTTCTAGAAGTTGCTGATTTGATTCTGCTGGTGACGAGGCATTGGCTACCTCAAGAGAGTCATAGAGATTCCTGCCAGTTCTTCACCCAAATACACATTTGTTAGATACTCTTTCCAGTCTGCCTGACAGCTACGCCACTTGTTGTGTATCTTAAGAGTCATTGTAACTTTTGCCAGGGGTTTCTTGAAGTTGCTGATGTGATTATGCTGGTGACGACGCATTGGCTACCCTATGAGTGTCATAGTGATTCCTGCTAGTTGCTCACACAAATACACATTTTTTTGATACTTTGGCCAGTCTGCCTCAAGTGACACCCCACTAGCTGTGTATCTTATGATAAGCTTCGTTACCTTTGCAAGCGGTTTCTTGAAGTTGGTGATGGGATTATGTTGGTGACGAGGCATTGGCTATCTTATGAGAGTCATAGTGCTTCCTGCCAGTTGCTCACCCAAATACACATTTTTTAGATACTCTTTCCAGTCTGCCTGATAGCTACGCCACTTGTTGTGTATCTTAAGAGTCATTGTAACTTTTGCCAGGGGTTTCTTGAAGTTGCTGATGTGATTATGCTGGTGACGAGGCATTGGCTACCCTATGAGTGTCATAGTGATTCCTGCTAGTTGCTCACCCAAATACACATTTTTTTGATAATTTGGCCAGTCTGCCTCAAGTGACACCCTACTAGCTGTGTATCTTATGAGAAGCTTCGTTACCTTTGCAAGCGGTTTCTTGAAGTTGGTGATGTGATTATGTTGGTGACGAGGCATTGGCTACCTTAAGAGAGTCATAGTGCGTCCTGCCAGTTGCTCACCCAAATACACATTTTGAGATACTGGGGCCAGTCTGCCTGAAGAGATACGCCACTAGTTGTGTATCTTAAGAGAAACATCGTTACTCTTGCCAGCGGTTTCTTGACTTTGAAGATGTGATTATACTGGTGACGAGATTTTGGCTAACCTAAGAGAGTCACAGTGTTTCGTGCCAGTTGCTCACCCAAATACACATTTTTAGATACTGTTTCCAGTGTGCCTGAAGCGATACGCCACTAGTTGTGTATCTTAAGAGAAACATCGTTACTCTTGCCAGCGGTTTCTTGACTTTGAAGCTGTGATTATACTGGTGACGAGATATTGGCTACCCTAAGAGAGTCACAGTGTTTCCTGCCAGTTGCTCATCCAAATACACATTTTTTAGATACTCTTTCCAGTCTGCCTGATAGCTACGCCACTAGTTGTGTATCTTAAGAGTCATTGTAACTTTTGCCAGGGGTTTCTTGAAGTTGCTGATGTGATTATGCTGGTGACGAGGCATTGGCTACCCTATGAGTGTCGTAGTGATTCCTGCTAGTTGCTCACCCAAATACACATTTTTTTGATACTTTGGCCAGTCTGCCTCAAGTGACACCCCACTAGCTGTGTATCTTATGATAAGCTTCGTTACCTTTGCAAGCGGTTTCTTGAAGTTGGTGATGGGATTATGTTGGTGACAAGGCATTGGCTACCTTAAGAGAGTCATAGTGCTTCCTGCCAGTTGCATACCCAAATACACATTTTGAGATACTGTGGCCAGTCTGCCTGAAGCGATACGCCACTACCTGTGTATCTTAAGAGAAACATCGTTACTCTTGCCAGCGGTTTCTTGACTTTGAAGCTGTGATTATACTGGTGACGAGATATTGGCTACCCTAAGAGAGTCACAGTGTTTCGTACCAGTTGCTCACCCAAATACACATTTTTTAGATACTGTTTCCAGTGTGCCTGAAGCGATACGCCACTAGTTGTATATCTTAAGAGAAACATCGTTACTTTTGCCAGGGGTTTCTAGAAGTTGCTGATTTGATTCTGCTGGTGACGAGGCATTGGCTACTTCAAGAGAGTCATAGAGATTCCTGCCAGTTCTTCACCCAAATACACATTTTTTAGATACTCTTTCCAGTCTGCCTGATAGCTACGCCACTAGTTGTGTATCTTAAGAGTCATTGTAACTTTTGCCAGGGGTTTCTTGAAGTTGCTGATGTGATTATGCAGGTGACGAGGCATTGGCTACCCTATGAGTGTCATAGTGATTCCTGCTAGTTGCTCACCCAAATACACATTTTTTTGATACTTTGGCCAGTCTGCCTCAAGTGACACCCTACTAGCTGTGTATCTTATGAGAAGCTTCGTTACCTTTGCAAGCGGTTTCTTGAAGTTGGTGATGGGATTATGTTGGTGACGAGGCATTGGCAACCTTAAGAGAGTCATAGTGCTTCCTGCCAGTTGCTCACCCAAATACACATTTTGAGATACTGTGGCGTCTGCCTGAAGCGATACGCCACTAGTTGTGTATCTTAACAGAAACATCGTTACTCTTGCCAGCGGTTTCTTGACTTTGAAGATGTGATTATACTGGTGACGAGATATTGGCTACCCTAAGAGAGTCACAGTGTTTCGTGCCAGTTGCTCACCCAAATACACATTTTTTAGATACTGTTTCCAGTGTGCCTGAAGCGATACGCCACTAGTTGTGTATCTTAAGAGAAACATCGTTACTTTTGCCAGGGGTTTCTAGAAGTTGCTGATTTGATTCTGCTGGTGACGAGGCATTGGCTACTTCAAGAGAGTCATAGAGATTCCTGCCAGTTCTTCACCCAAATACACATTTTTTAGATACTCTTTCCAGTCTGCCTGATAGCTACGCCACTAGTTGTGTATCTTAAGAGTCATTGTAACTTTTGCCAGGGGTTTCTTGAAGTTGCTGATGTGATTATGCTGGTGACGAGCCATTGGCTACCCTATGAGTGTCATAGTGATTCCTGCTAGTTGCTCACCCAAATACACATTTTTTTGATACTTTGGCCAGTCTGCCTCAAGTGACACCCCACTAGCTGTGTATCTTATGAGAAGCTTCGTTACCTTTGCAAGCGGTTTCTTGAAGTTGGTGATGGGATTATGTTGGTGACGAGGCATTGGCTACCTTAAGAGAGTCATAGTGCTTCCTGCAAGTTGCTCACCCAAATACACATTTTAGGATACTGTGGCCAGTCTGCCTGAAGCGATACGCCACTAGTTGTGTATCTTAAGAGAAACATCGTTACTCTTGGCAGCGGTATCTTGACTTTGAAGATGTGATTATACTGGTGACGAGATATTGGCTACCCTAAGAGAGTCACAGTGTTTCCTGCCAGTTGCTCATCCAAATACACATTTTTAGATACTCTTTCCAGTCTGCCTGATAGCTACGCCACTAGTTATGTATCTTAAGAGTCATTGTAACTTTTGCCAGGGTTTTCTTGAAGTTGCTGATGTGATTATGCTGGTGACGAGGCATTGGTTACCCTATGAGTGACGTAGTGATTCCTGCTAGTTGCTCACCCAAATGCACATTTTTTTGATACTTTGGCCAGTCTGCCTCAAGTGACACCCCACTAGCTGTGTATATTATGATAAGCTTCGTTACCTTTGCAAGCGGTTTCTTGAAGTTGGTGATGGGATTATGTTGGTGACGAGGCATTGGCTACCTTAAGAGAGTCATAGTGCTTCCTGCCAGTTGCATACCCAAATACACATTTTGAGATACTGTGGCCAGTCTGCCTGAAGCGATACGCCACTACTTGTGTATCTTAAGAGAAACATCGTTACTCTTGCCAGCGGTTTCTTGACTTTGAAGCTGTGATTATACTGCTGACGAGATACTGGCTACCCTAAGAGAGTCACAGTGTTTCGTACCAGTTGCTCACCCAAATACACATTTTTTAGATACTGTTTCCAGTGTGCCTGAAGCGATACGCCACTAGTTGTGTATCTTAAGAGAAACATCGTTACTTTTGCCAGGGGTTTCTAGAAGTTGCTGATTTGATTCTGCTGGTGACGAGGCATTGGCTACCTCAAGAGAGTCATAGAGATTCCTGCCAGTTCTTCACCCAAATACACATTTTTTAGATACTCTTTCCAGTCTGCCTGATAGCTACGCCACTAGTTGTGTATCTTAAGAGTCATTGTAACTTATGCCAGGGGTTTCTTGAAGTTGCTGATGTGATTATGCTGGTGACGAGGCATTGGCTACCCTATGAGTGTCATAGTGATTCCTGCTAGTTGCTCACCCAAATACACATTTTTTTGATACTTTGGCCAGTCTGCCTCAAGTGACACCCTACTAGCTGTGTATCTTATGAGAAGCTTCGTTACCTTTGCAAGCGGTTTCTTGAAGTTGGTGATGGGATTATGTTGGTGACGAGGCATTGGCGACCTTAAGAGAGTCATAGTGCTTCCTGCCAGTTGCTCACCCAAATACACATTTTGAGATACTGTGGCCAGTCTGCCTGAAGCGATACGCCACTAGTTGTGTATCTTAAGAGAAACATCGTTACTCTTGCCAGCGGTTTCTTGACTTTGAAGATGTGATTATACTGGTGACGAGATATTGGCTACCCTAAGAGAGTCACAGTGTTTCGTGCCAGTTGCTCACCCAAATACACATTTTTTAGGTACTGTTTCCAGTGTGCCTGAAGCGATACGCCACTAGTTGTGTATCTTAAGAGAAACATCGTTACTTTGGCCAGGGGTTTCTAGAAGTTGCTGATTTGATTCTGCTGGTGACGAGGCATTGGCTACTTCAAGAGAGTCATAGAGATTCCTGCCAGTTCTTCACCCAAATACACATTTTTTAGATACTCTTTCCAGTCTGCCTGATAGCTACGCCACTAGTTGTGTATCGTAAGAGTCATTGTAACTTTTGCCAGGGGTTTCTTGAAGTTGCTGATGTGATTATGCTGGTGACGAGCCATTGGCTACCCTATGAGTGTCATAGTGATTCCTGCTAGTTGCTCACCCAAATACACATTTTTTTGATACTTTGGCCAGTCTGCCTCAAGTGACACCCTACTAGCTGTGTATCTTATGAGAAGCTTCGTTACCTTTGCAAGCGGTTTCTTGAAGTTGGTGATGGGATTATGTTGGTGACGAGGCATTGGCAACCTTAAGAGAGTCATAGTGCTTCCTGCCAGTTGCTCACGCAAATACACATTTTGAGATACTGTGGCCAGTCTGCCTGAAGCGATACGCCACTAGTTGTGTATCTTAAGAGAAACATCGTTACACTTGCCAGCGGTTTCTTGACTTTGAAGATGTGATTATACTGGTGACGAGATATTGGCTACCCTAAGAGAGTCACAGTGTTTCCTGCCAGTTGCTCATCCAAATACACATTTTTTAGATACTCTTTCCAGTCTGCCTGATAGCTACGCCACTAGTTGTGTATCTTAAGAGTCATTGTAACTTTTGCCAGGGGTTTCTTGAAGTTGCTGATGTGATTATGCTGGTGACGAGGCATTGGCTACCCTATGAGTGTCATAGTGATTCTTGCTAGTTGCTCACCCAAATACACATTTTTTTGATACTTTGGCCAGTCTGCCTCAAGTGACACCCCACTAGCTGTGTATCTTATGATAAGCTTCGTTACCTTTGCAAAGCGGTTTCTTGAAGTTGGTGATGGGATTATGTTGGTGACGAGGCATTGGCTACCTTAAGAGAGTCATAGTGCTTCCTGCCAGTTGCTCACCCAAATACACATTTTGAGATACTGTGGCCAGTCTGCCTGAAGCGATACGCCACTAGTTGTTATCTTAAGAGAAACATCGTTACTCTTGACAGCGGTTTCTTGACTTTGAAGCTGTGATTATACTGGTGACGAGATATTGGCTACCCTAAGAGAGTCACAGTGTTTCCTGCCAGTTGCTCATTCAAATACACATTTTTTAGATACTCTTTCCAGTCTGCCTGATAGCTACGCCACTAGTTGTGTATCTTAAGAGTCATTGTAACTTTTGCCAGGGGTATCTTGAAGTTGCTGATGTGATTATGCTGGTGACGAGGCATTGGCTACCCTATGAGTGTCATAGTGATTCCTGCTAGTTGCTCACCCAAATACACATTTTTTTGATACTTTGGCCAGTCTGCCTCAAGGGAAATCCCACTAGCTGTGTATCTTATGAGAAGCTTCGTTACTTTTGCAAGCGGTTTCTTGAAGTTGGTGATGGGATTATGTTGGTGAAGACGCATTGGCTACCTTAAGAGAATCATAATGCTTCCTGCCAGTTGCTCACCCAAATACACATTTTGAGATACAGTGGCCAGTCTGCCTGAAGCGATACGCCACTAGTTGTGTATCTTAACAGAAACATCGTTACTCTTGCCAGCGGTTTCTTGACTTTGAAGATGTGATTATACTGGTGACGAGATACTGGCTACCCTAAGAGAGTCACAGTGTTTCGTGCCAGTTGCTCACCCAAATACACATTTTTTAGATACTGCTTCCAGTGTGCCTGAAGCGATACGCCACTAGTTGTGTATCTTAAGAGAAACATCGTTACTTTTGCCAGGGGTTTCTAGAAGTTGCTGATTTGATTCTGCTGGTGACGAGGCATTGGCTACCTCAAGAGTGTCATATAGATTCCTGCCAGTTCTTCACCCAAATACACATTTTTTAGATACTCTTTCCAGTCTGCCTGATAGCTACGCCACTAGTTGTGTATCTTAAGAATCATTGTAACTTTTGCCAGGGGTTTCTTGAAGTTGCTGATGTGATTATGCTGGTGACGAGGCATTGGCTACCCTATGGGTGTCATAGTGATTCCTGCTAGTTGCTCACCCAAATGCACATTTTTTTGATACTTTGGCCAGTCTGCCTCAAGTGACACCCTACTAGCTGTGTATCTTATGAGAAGCTTCGTTACCTTTGCAAGCGGTTTCTTGAAGTTGGTGATGGGATTATGTTGGTGACGAGGCATTGGTTACCTTAAGAGAGTCATAGTGCTTCATGGCAGTTGCTCTCCCAAATACACATTTTGAGATACTGTGGCCAGTCTGCCTGAAGCGATACGCCACTAGTTGTGTATCTTAAGAGAAACAACGTTACTCTTGCCAGCGGTTTCTTGACTTTGAAGATGTGATTATACTGGTGACGAGATATTGGCTACCCTAAGAGAGTCACAGTGTTCCTGCCAGTTGCTCATCCAAATACACATTTTTTAGATACTCTTTCCAGTCTGCCTGATAGCTACGCCACTAGTTGTGTATCTTAAGAGTCATTGTAACTTTTGCCAGGGGTTTCTTGAAGTTGCTGATGTGATTATGCCGGTGACGAGCCATTGGCTACCCTATGAGTGTCATAGTGATTCCTGCTAGTTGCTCACCCAAATGCACATTTTTTTGATACTTTGGCCAGTCTGCCTCAAGTGACACCCTACTAGCTGTGTATCTTATGAGAAGCTTCGTTACCTTTGCAAGCGGTTTCTTGAAGTTGGTGTTGGGATTATGTTGGTGACGAGGCATTGGTTACCTTAAGAGAGTCATAGTGCTTCCTGCCAGTTGCTCACCCAAATACACATTTTGAGATACTGTGGCCAGTCTGCCTGAAGCGATACGCCATTAGTTGTGAATCTTAAGAGAAACATCGTTACTCTTGCCAGCGGTTTCTTGACTTTGAAGATGCGATTATACTGGTGACGAGATATTGGCTACCCTAAGAGAGTCACAGTGTTTCCTGCCAGTTGCTCATCCAAATACACATTTTTTAGATACTCTTTCCAGTCTGCCTGATAGCTACGCCACCAGTTGTGTATCTTAAGAGTCATTGTAACTTTTGCCAGGGGTATCTTGAAGTTGCTGATGTGATTATGCTGGTGACGAGGCATTGGCTACCCTATGAGTGTCATAGTGATTCCTGCTAGTTGCTCACCCAAATACACATTTTTTTGATACTTTGGCCAGTCTGCCTCAAGGGACACCCTACTAGCTGTGTATCTTATGAGAAGCTTCGTTACCTTTGCAAGCGGTTTCTTGAAGTTGGTGATGGGATTATGTTGGTGAAGACGCATTGGCTACCTTAAGAGAATCATAATGCTTCCTGCCAGTTGCTCACCCAAATACACATTTTGAGATACAGTGGCCAGTCTGCCTGAAGCGATACGCCACTAGTTGTGTATCTTAAGAGAAACATCGTTACTTTTGCCAGGGGTTTCCAGAAGTTGCTGATTTGATTCTGCTGGTGACGAGGCATCGGCTACCTCAAGAGTGTCATATAGATTCCTGCCAGTTCTTCACCCAATACACATTTTTTAGATACTCTTTCCAGTCTGCCTGATAGCTACGCCACTAGTTGTGTATCTTAAGAGTCATTGTAACTTTTGCCAGGGGTTTCTTGAAGTTGCTGATGTGATTATGCCGGTGACGAGCCATTGGCTACCCTATGAGTGTCATAGTGATTCCTGCTAGTTGCTCACCCAAATGCACATTTTTTTGATACTTTGGCCAGTCTGCCTCAAGTGACACCCTACTAGCTGTGTATCTTATGAGAAGCTTCGTTACCTTTGCAAGCGGTTTCTTGAAGTTGGTGATGGGATTATGTTGGTGACGAGGCATTGGTTACCTTAAGAGAGTCATAGTGCTTCCTGCCAGTTGCTCACCCAAATACACATTTTGAGATACTGTGGCCAGTCTGCCTGAAGCGATACGCCATTAGTTGTGAATCTTAAGAGAAACATCGTTACTCTTGCCAGCGGTTTCTTGACTTTGAAGATGTGATTATACTGGTGACGAGATATTGGCTACCCTAAGAGAGTCACAGTGTTTCCTGCCAGTTGCTCATCCAAATACACATTTTTTAGATACTCTTTCCAGTCTGCCTGATAGCTACGCCACTAGTTGTGTATCTTAAGAGTCATTGTAACTTTTGCCAGGGGTTTCTTGAAGTTGCTGATGTGATTATGCTGGTGACGAGGCATTGGCTACCCTATGAGTGTCATAGTGATTCTTGCTAGTTGCTCACCCAAATACACATTTTTTTGATACTTTGGCCAGTCTGCCTCAAGTGACACCCCACTAGCTGTGTATCTTATGATAAGCTTCGTTACCTTTGCAAGCGGTTTCTTGAAGTTGGTGATGGGATTATGTTGGTGACGAGGCATTGGCTACCTTAAGAGAGTCATAGTGCTTGCTGCCAGTTGCTCACCCAAATACACATTTTGAGATACTGTGGACAGTCTGCCTGAAGCGATACGCCACTAGTTGTGTATCTTAAGAGAAACATCGTTACTCTTGACAGCGGTTTCTTGACTTTGAAGCTGTGATTATACTGGTGACGAGATATTGGCTTTCCTTAGAGAGTCACAGTGTTTCCTGCCAGTTGCTCATCCAAATACACATTTTTTAGATACTCTTTCCAGTCTGCCTGATAGCTACGCCACTAGTTGTGTATCTTAAGAGTCATTGTAACTTTTGCCAGGGGTATCTTGAAGTTGCTGATGTGATTATGCTGGTGACGAGGCATTGGCTACCCTATGAGTGTCATAGTGATTCCTGCTAGTTGCTCACCCAAATACACATTTTTTTGATACTTTGGCCAGTCTGCCTCAAGGGACACCCTACTAGCTGTGTATCTTATGAGAAGCTTCGTTACCTTTGCAAGCGGTTTCTTGAAGTTGGTGATGGGATTATGTTGGTGAAGACGCATTGGCTACCTTAAGAGAATCATAATGCTTCCTGCCAGTTGCTCACCCAAATACACATTTTGAGATACAGTGGCCAGTCTGCCTGAAGCGATACGCCACTAGTTGTGTATCTTAAGAGAAACATCGTTACTCTTGCCAGCGGTTTCTTGACTTTGAAGATGTGATTATACTGGTGACGAGATACTGGCTACCCTAAGAGAGTCACAGTGTTTCGTGCCAGTTGCTCACCCAAATTCACATTTTTTAGATACTGTTTCCAGTGTGCCTGAAGCGATACGCCACTAGTTGTGTATCTTAAGAGAAACATCGTTACTTTTGCCAGGGGTTTCCAGAAGTTGCTGATTTGATTCTGCTGGTGACGAGGCATCGGCTACCTCAAGAGTGTCATATAGATTCCTGCCAGTTCTTCACCCAAATACACATTTTTTAGATACTCTTTCCAGTCTGCCTCATAGCTACGCCACTAGTTGTGTATCTTAAGAATCATTGTAACTTTTGCCAGGGGTTTCTTGAAGTTGCTGATGTGATTATGCTGGTGACGAGGCATTGGCTACCCTATGAGTGTCATAGTGATTCCTGCTAGTTGCTCACCCAAATGCACATTTTTTTGATACTTTGGCCAGTCTGCCTCAAGTGACACCGTACTAGCTGTGTATCTTATGAGAAGCTTCGTTACCTTTGCAAGCGGTTTCTTGAAGTTGGTGATGGGATTATGTTGGTGACGAGGCATTGGTTACCTTAAGAGAGTCATAGTGCTTCATGCCAGTTGCTCTCCCAAATACGCATTTTGAGATACTGTGGCCAGTCTGCCTGAAGCGATACGCCACTAGTTGTGTATCTTAAGAGAAACATCGTTACTCTTGCCAGCGGATTCTTGACTTTGAAGATGTGATTATACTGGTGACGAGATATTGGCTACCCTAAGAGAGTCACAGTGTTTCCTGCCAGTTGCTCATCCAAATACACATTTTTTAGATACTCTTTCCAGTCTGCCTGATAGCTACGCCACTAGTTGTGTATCTTAAGAGTCATTGTAACTTTTGCCAGGGGTTTCTTGAAGTTGCTGATGTGATTATGCTGGTGACGAGGCATTGGCTACCCTATGAGTGTCATAGTGATTCCTGGTAGTTGCTCACCCAAATACACATTTTTTTGATACTTTGGCCAGTCTGCCTCAAGAGACACCCTACTAGCTGTGTATCTTATGAGAAGCTTCGTTACCTCTGCAAGCGGTTTCTTGAAGTTGGTGATGGGATTATGTTGGTGACGACGCCTACTAGCTGTGTATCTTATGAGAAGCTTCGTTACCTTTGCAAGCGGTTTCTTGAAGTTGGTGATGGGATTATGTTGGTGACGAGGCATTGACTACCTTAAGAGAGTCATAGTGCTTCCTGCCAGTTGCTCACCCAAATACACATTTTGAGATACTGTGGCCAGTCTGCCTGAAGCGATACGCCACTAGTTGTGTATCTTAAGAGAAACATCGTAACTCTTGCCAGCGGTTTCTTGACTTTGAAGATGTGATTATACTGGTGACGAGATATTGGCTACCCTAAGAGAGTCACAGTGTTTCGTGCCAGTTGCTCACCCAAATACACATTTTTTAGATACTGTTTGCAGTGTGCCTGAAGCGATACGCCACTAGTTGTGTATCTTAAGAGAAACATCGTTACTTTTGCCAGGGGTTTCTAGAAGTTGCTGATTTGATTCTGCTGGTGACGAGGCATTGGCTACTTCAAGAGAGTCATATAGATTCCTGCCAGTTCTTCACCCAAATACACATTTTATGAGATACTCTTTCCAGTCTGCCTGATAGCTACGCCACTAGTAGTGTATCTTAAGAGTCATTGTAACTTTTGCCAGGGGTTTCTTGAAGTTGCTGATGTGATTATGCTGGTGACGAGGCATTGGCTACCCTAAGAGTGTCATAGTGATTCCTGCTAGTTGCTCACCCAAATACACATTTTTTTGATACTTTGGCCAGTCTGCCTCAAGTGACACCCTACTAGCTGTGTATCTTATGAGAAGCTTCGTTACCTTTGCAAGCGGTTTCTTGAAGGTGGTGATGGGGTTATGTTGGTGACGCGGCATTGACTACCTGAAGAGAGTCATAGTGCTTCCTGCCAGTTGCTCACCCAAATACACATTTTGAGATACTGTGGCCAGTCTGCCTCAAGCGATACGCCACTAGTTGTGTACCTTAAGAGAAACATCGTAACTCTTGCCAGCGGTTTCTTGACTTTGAAGATGTGATTATACTGGTGACGAGATATTGGCTACCCTAAGAGAGTCACAGTGTTTCGTGCCAGTTGCTCACCCAAATACACATTTTTTAGATACTGTTTCGTGTGTGCCTGAAGCGATACGCCACTAGTTGTGTATCTTAAGAGAAACATCGTTACTTTTGTCAGGGGTTTCTAGAAGTTGCTGATTTGATTCTGCTGGTGACGAGGCATTGGCTACCTCAATAGAGTCATAGAGATTCCTGCCAGTTCTTCACCCAAATACACATTTTTTAGATACTCTTTCCAGTCTGCCTGATAGCTACGCCACTAGTTGTGTATCTTAAGAGTCATTGTAACTTTTGCCAGGGGTTTCTTGAAGTTGCTGATGTGATTATGCTGGTGACGAGGCATTGGCTACCCTATGAGTGTCATAGTGATTCCTGCTAGTTGCCCACCCAAATACACATTTTTTTGATACTTTGGCCAGTCTGCCTGAAGTGACACCCTACTAGCTGTGTATCTTATGAGAAGCTTCGTTACCTTTGCCAGGTGTTTCTTGACTTTGAAGCTGTGATTATACTGGTGACGAGATATTGGCTACCCTAAGAGAGTCACAGTGTTTCGTGCCAGTTGCTCACCCAAATACACATTTTTTAGATACTGTTTCCAGTCTGCCTGAAGCGATACGCCACTAGTTGTGTATCTTAAGAGAAACATCGTTACTCTTGCCAGCGGTTTCTTGACTTTGAAGATGTGATTATACTGGTGACGAGATATTGGCTACCCTAAGAGAGTCACAGTGTTTCCTGCCAGTTGCTCATCCAAATACACATTTTTTAGATACTCTTTCCAGTCTGCCTGATAGCTACGCCACTAGTTGTGTATCTTAAGAGTCATTGTAACTTTTGCCAGGGGTTTCTTGAAGTTGCTGATGTGATTATGCTGGTGACGAGGCATTGGCTACCCTATGAGTGTCATAGTGATTCCTGCTAGTTGCTCACCCAAATACACATTTTTTTGATACTTTGGCCAGTCTGCCTCAAGTGACACCCTACTAGCTGTGTATCTTATGAGAAGCTTCGTTACCTTTGCAAGCGGTTTCTTGAAGGTGGTGATGGGATTATGTTGGTAACGCGGCATTGACTACCTGAAGAGAGTCATAGTGCTTCCTGCCAGTTGCTCACTCAAATACACATTTTGAGATACTGTGGCCAGTCTGCCTCAAGCGATACGCCACTAGTTGTGTATCTTAAGGGAAACATCGTAACTCTTGCCAGCGGTTTCTTGACTTTGAAGCTGTGATTATACTGGTGACGAGATATTGGCTACCCTAAGAGAGTCACAGTGTTTCGTGCCAGTTGCTCACCCAAATACACATTTTTTAGATACTGTTTCCAGTGTGCCTGCAGGGATACGCCACTAGTTGTGTATCTTAAGAGAAACATCGTTACTTTTGAAAGGGGTTTCTAGAAGTTGCTGATTTGATTCTGCTGGTGACGAAGCATTGGCTACCTCAAGAGAGTCATAGAGATTCCTGCCAGTTCTTCACCCTAATACACATTTTTTAGATACTCTTTCCAGTCTGCCTGATAGCTACGCCACTAGTTGTGTATCTTAAGAGTCATTGTAACTTTTGCCAGGAGTTTCTTGAAGTTGCTGATGTGATTATGCTGGTGACGAGGCATTGGCTACCCTATGAGTGTCATAGTGATTCCTGCTAGTTGCTCACCCAAATACACATTTTTTTGATACTTTGGCCAGTCTGCCTCAAGTGACACCCCACAAGCTGTGTATCTTATGAGAAGCTTCGTTACCTTTGCAAGCGGTTTCTTGAAGTTGGTGATGGGATTATGTTGGTGACGAGGCATTGTCTACCTTCAGAGAGTCATAGTGCTTCCTGCCAGTTGCTCACCCAAATACACATTTTGAGATACTGTGGCCAGTCTGCCTCAAGCGATACGCCACTAGTTGTGTATCTTAAGAGAAACATCGTAACTATTGCCAGCGGTTTCTTGACTTTGAAGATGTGATTATACTGGTGACGAGATATTGGCTACCCTAAGAGAGTCACAGTGTTTCGTGCCAGTTGCTCACCCAAATACACATTTTTTAGATACTGTTTCGTGTGTGCCTGAAGCGATACGCCACTAGTTGTGTATCTTAAGAGAAACATCGTTACTTTTGCCAGGGGTTTCTAGAAGTTGCTGATTTGATTCTGCTGGTGACGAGGCATTGGCTACCTCAATAGAGTCATAGAGATTCCTGCCAGTTCTTCACCCAAATACACATTTTTTAGATACTCTTTCCAGTCTGCCTGATAGCTACGCCACTAGTTGTGTATCTTAAGAGTCATTGTAACTTTTGCCAGGGGTTTCTTGAAGTTGCTGATGTGATTATGCTGGTGACGAGGCATTGGCTACCATATGAGTGTCATAGTGATTCCTGCTAGTTGCCCACCCAAATACACATTTTTTTGATACTTTGGCCAGTCTGCCTCAAGTGACACCCTACTAGCTGTGTATCTTATGAGAAGCTTCGTTACCTTTGCATGCGGTTTCTTGAAGTTGGTGATGGGATTATGTTGGTGACGAGGCATTGGCTACCTTAAGAGAGTCATAGTGCTTCCTGCCAGTTGCTCACCCAAATACACATTTTGAGATACTGTGGCCAGTCTGCCAGAAGCGATACGCCACTAGTTGTGTATCTTAAGAGAAACATCGTTACTCTTGCCAGCGGTTTCTTGACTTTGAAGATGTGATTATACTGGTGACGAGATATTGGCTACCCTAAGAGAGTCACAGTGTTTCGTGCCAGTTGCTCACCCAAATACACATTTTTTAGATACTGTTTCCAGTGTGCCTGAAGCGATACGCCACTAGTTGTGTATCTTAAGAGAAACATCGTTACTTTTGCCAGGGGTTTCTAGAAGTTGCTGATTTGATTCTGCTGGTGACGAGGCATTGGCTACCTCAAGAGAGTCTTAGAGATTCCTGCCAGTTCTTCACCCAAATACACATTTTTAGATACTCTTTCCAGTCTGCCTGATAGCTACGCCACTAGTTGTGTATCTTAAGAGTCATTGTAACTTTTGCCAGGGGTTTCTTGAAGTTGCTGATGTGATTATGCTGGTGACGAGGCATTGGCTACCCTATGAGTGTCATAATGATTCCTGCTAGTTGCTCACCCAAATACACATTTGTTTTGATACTTTGGCCAGTCTGCCTCAAGTGACACCCCACTAGCTGTGTATCTTATGAGAAGCTTCGTTACCTTTGCCAGGGGTTACTTGAAGTTGCTGATGTGATTATGCTGGTGACGAGGCATTGGCTACCTTAAGAGAGTCATAGTTCTTCCTGCCAGTTGCTCACCCAAATACACATTTTTAGATACTGTGTCGTCTGCCTGAAGCGATACGCCACTAGTTGTGTATCTTAAGAGAAACATCGTTACTCTTGCCAGCGGTTTCTTGACTTTGAAGATGTGATTATACTGGTGACGAGATATTGGCTACCCTAAGAGAGTCACAGTGTTTCCTGCCAGTTGCTCATCCAAATACACATTTTTTAGATACCCTTTCCAGTCTGCCTGATAGCTACGCCACTAGTTGTGTATCTTAAGAGTCATTGTAACTTTTGCCAGGGGTTTCTTGAAGTTGCTGATGTGATTATGCTGGTGACGAGGCATTGGCTACCCTATGAGTGTCATAGTGATTCCTGCTAGTTGCTCACCCAAATATACATTTTTTTGATACTTTGGCCAGTCTGCCTCAAGTGACATTCCACTAGCTGTGTATCTTATGAGAAGCTTCGTTACCTTTGCAAGCGGTTTCTTGATGTTGGTGATGTGATTATGTTGGTGACGAGGCATTGGCTACCTTAAGAGAGTCATAGTGCTTCCTGCCAGTTGCTCACCCAAATACACATTTTGAGATACTGTGGCCAGTCTGCCTCAAGCGATACGCCACTAGTTGTGTATCTTAAGAGAAACATCGTAACTCTTGCCAGCGGTTTCTTGACTTTGAAGATGTGATTATACTGGTGACGAGATATTGGTTACCCTAAGAGAGTCACAGTGTTTCGTGCCAGTTGCTCACCCAAATACACATTTTTTAGATACTGTTTCCAGTGTGCCTGAAGCGATACGCCACTAGTTGTGTATCTTAAGAGAAACATCGTTACTTTTGCCAGGGGTTTCTAGAAGTTGCTGATTTGATTGTGCTGGTGACGAGGCATTGGCTACCTCAAGAAAGTCATAGAGATTCCTGCCAGTTCTTCACCCAAATACGCATTTTTTAGATACTCTTTCCAGTCTGCCTGATAGCTACGCCACTAGTTGTGTATCTTACGAGTCATTGTAACTTTTGCCAGGGGTTTCTTGAAGTTGCTGATGTGATTATGCTGGTGACGAGGCATTGGCTACATTATGAGTGTCATAGTGATTCCTGCTAGTTGCTCACCCTAATACACATTTTTTTGATACTTTGGCCAGTCTGCCTCAAGTGACACCCCACTAGCTGTGTATCTTATGAGAAGCTTCGTTACCTTTGCCAGGGGTTTCTTGAAGTTGCTGATGTGATTATGCTGGTGACGAAGCATTGGCTACCTTAAGAGAGTCATAGTTCTTCCTGCCAGTTGCTCACCCAAATACACATTTTTAGATACTGTGTCGTCTGCCTGAAGCGATACGCCACTAGTTGTGTATCTTAAGAGAAACATTGTTACTCTTGCCAGCGGTTTCTTGACTTTGAAGATGTGATTATACTGGTGACGAGATATTGGCTACCCTAAGAGAGTCACAGTGTTTCCTGCCAGTTGCTCATCCAAATACACATTTTTTAGATACTCTTTCCAGTCTGCCTGATAGCTACGCCACTAGTTGTGTATCTTACGAGTCATTGTAACTTTTGCCAGGGGTTTCTTGAAGTTGCTGATGTGATTATGCTGGTGACGAGGCATTGGCTACATTATGAGTGTCATAGTGATTCCTGCTAGTTGCTCACCCTAATACACATTTTTTTGATACTTTGGCCAGTCTGCCTCAAGTGACACCCCACTAGCTGTGTATCTTATAAGAAGCTTCGTTACCTTTGCCAGGGGTTTCTTGAAGTTGCTGATGTGATTATGCTGGTGACGAAGCATTGGCTACCTTAAGAGAGTCATAGTTCTTCCTGCCAGTTGCTCACCCAAATACACATTTTTAGATACTGTGTCGTCTGCCTGAAGCGATACGCCACTAGTTGTGTATCTTAAGAGAAACATCGTTACTTTTGCCAGCGGATTCTTGACTTTGAAGATGTGATTATACTGGTGACGAGATATTGCCTACCCTAAGAGAGTCACAGTGTTTCCTGCCAGTTGCTCACCCAAATACACATTTTTAGATACTGTGTCATCTGCCTGAAGCGATACGCCACTAGTTGTGTATCTTAAGAGAAACATCGTTACTTTTGCCAGGGGTTTCTAGAAGTTACTGATTTGATTCGGCTGGTGACGAGGCATTGGCTACCTCAAGAGAGTCATAGAGATTCCTGCCAGTTCTTCACCCAAATACACATTTTTTAGATACTCTTTCCAGTCTGCCTGATAGCTACGCCACTAGTTGTGTATCTTAAGAGTCATTGTGACTTTTGCCAGGGGTTTCTTGAAGTTGCTGATGTGATTATGCTGGTGACGAGGCATTGGCTACATTATGAGTGTCATAGTGATTCCTGCTAGTTGCTCACCCTAATACACATTTTTTTGATACTTTGGCCAGTCTGCCTCAAGTGACACCCCACTAGCTGTGTATCTTATGAGAAGCTTCGTTACCTTTGCCAGGGGTTTCTTGAAGTTGCTGATGTGATTATGCTGGTGACGAAGCATTGGCTACCTTAAGAGAGTCATAGTTCTTCCTGCCAGTTGCTCACCCAAATACACATTTTTAGATACTGTGTCGTCTGCCAGAAGCGATACGCCACTAGTTGTGTATCTTAAGAGAAACATCGTTACTCTTGCCAGCGGTTTCTTGACCTTGAAGATGTGATTATACTGGTGACGAGATATTGGCTACCCTAAGAGAGTCACAGTGTTTCGTGCCAGTTGCTCACCCAAATACACATTTTTTAGATACTGTTTCCAGTGTGCCTGAAGCGATACGCCACTAGTTGTGTATCTTAAGAGAAACATCGTTACTTTTGCCAGGGGTTTCTAGAAGTTGCTGATTTGATTCTGCTGGTGACGAGGCATTGGCTACCTCAAGAGAGTCTTAGAGATTCCTGCCAGTTCTTCACCCAAATACACATTTTTAGATACTCTTTCCAGTCTGCCTGATAGCTACGCCACTAGTTGTGTATCTTAAGAGTCATTGTAACTTTTGCCAGGGGTTTCTTGAAGTTGCTGATGTGATTATGCTGGTGACGAGGCATTGGCTACCCTATGAGTGTCATAATGATTCCTGCTAGTTGCTCACCCAAATACACATTTGTTTTGATACTTTGGCCAGTCTGCCTCAAGTGACACCCCACTAGCTGTGTATCTTATGAGAAGCTTCGTTACCTTTGCCAGGGGTTACTTGAAGTTGCTGATGTGATTATGCTGGTGACGAGGCATTGGCTACCTTAAGAGAGTCATAGTTCTTCCTGCCAGTTGCTCACCCAAATACACATTTTTAGATACTGTGTCGTCTGCCTGAAGCGATACGCCACTAGTTGTGTATCTTAAGAGAAACATCGTTACTCTTGCCAGCGGTTTCTTGACTTTGAAGATGTGATTATACTGGTGACGAGATATTGGCTACCCTAAGAGAGTCACAGTGTTTCCTGCCAGTTGCTCATCCAAATACACATTTTTTAGATACCCTTTCCAGTCTGCCTGATAGCTACGCCACTAGTTGTGTATCTTAAGAGTCATTGTAACTTTTGCCAGGGGTTTCTTGAAGTTGCTGATGTGATTATGCTGGTGACGAGGCATTCGCTACCCTATGAGTGTCATAGTGATTCCTGCTAGTTGCTCACCCAAATATACATTTTTTTGATACTTTGGCCAGTCTGCCTCAAGTGACATTCCACTAGCTGTGTATCTTATGAGAAGCTTCGTTACCTTTGCAAGCGGTTTCTTGATGTTGGTGATGTGATTATGTTGGTGACGAGGCATTGGCTACCTTAAGAGAGTCATAGTGCTTCCTGCCAGTTGCTCACCCAAATACACATTTTGAGATACTGTGGCCAGTCTGCCTCAAGCGATACGCCACTAGTTGTGTATCTTAAGAGAAACATCGCAACTCTTGCCAGCGGTTTCTTGACTTTGAAGATGTGATTATACTGGTGACGAGATATTGGTTACCCTAAGAGAGTCACAGTGTTTCGTGCCAGTTGCTCACCCAAATACACATTTTTTAGATACTGTTTCCAGTGTGCCTGAAGCGATACGCCACTAGTTGTGTATCTTAAGAGAAACATCGTTACTTTTGCCAGGGGTTTCTAGAAGTTGCTGATTTGATTGTGCTGGTGACGAGGCATTGGCTACCTCAAGAAAGTCATAGAGATTCCTGCCAGTTCTTCACCCAAATACGCATTTTTTAGATACTCTTTCCAGTCTGCCTGATAGCTACGCCACTAGTTGTGTATCTTACGAGTCATTGTAACTTTTGCCAGGGGTTTCTTGAAGTTGCTGATGTGATTATGCTGGTGACGAGGCATTGGCTACATTATGAGTGTCATAGTGATTCCTGCTAGTTGCTCACCCTAATACACATTTTTTTGATACTTTGGCCAGTCTGCCTCAAGTGACACCCCACTAGCTGTGTATCTTATGAGAAGCTTCGTTACCTTTGCCAGGGGTTACTTGAAGTTGCTGATGTGATTATGCTGGTGACGAAGCATTGGCTACCTTAAGAGAGTCATAGTTCTTCCTGCCAGTTGCTCACCCAAATACACATTTTTAGATACTCTTTCCAGTCTGCCTGATAGCTACGCCACTAGTTGTGTATCTTAAGAGTCATTGTAACTTTTGCCAGGGGTTTCTTGAAGTTGCTGATGTGATTATGCTGGTGACGAGGCATTGGCTACCCTATGAGTGTCATAGTGATTCCTGCTAGTTGCTCACCCAAATACACATTTTTTTGATACTTTGGCCAGTCTGCCTCAAGTGACACCCCACTAGCTGTGTATCTTATGAGAAGCTTCGTTACCTTTGCAAGCGGTTTCTTGAATTTTATGATGTGATTATATTGGTCACGAGTCATTGGCTACCTTAAGAGAGTCATAGTGCTTTCTGCCAGTTGCTCACCCAAATACACATTTTGAGATACTGTGGCCAGTCTGCCTGAAGCGATACGCCACTAGTTGTGTATCTTAAGAGAAACATCGTTACTCTTGCCAGCGGATTCTTGACTTTGAAGATGTGATTATACTGGTGACGAGATATTGCCTACCCTAAGAGAGTCACAGTGTTTCCTGCCAGTTGCTCACCCAAATACACATTTTTAGATACTGTGTCATCTGCCTGAAGCGATACGCCACTAGTTGTGTATCTTAAGAGAAACATCGTTACTTTTGCCAGGGGTTTCTAGAAGTTACTGATTTGATTCGGCTGGTGACGAGGCATTGGCTACCTCAAGAGAGTCATAGAGATTCCTGCCAGTTCTTCACCCAAATACACATTTTTTAGATACTCTTTCCAGTCTGCCTGATAGCTACGCCACTAGTTGTGTATCTTAAGAGTCATTGTAACTTTTGCCAGGGGTTTCTTGAAGTTGCTGATGTGATTATGCTGGTGACGAGGCATTGGCTACATTATGAGTGTCATAGTGATTCCTGCTAGTTGCTCACCCTAATACACATTTTTTTGATACTTTGGCCAGTCTGCCTCAAGTGACACCCCACTAGCTGTGTATCTTATGAGAAGCTTCGTTACCTTTGCCAGGGGTTTCTTGAAGTTGCTGATGTGATTATGCTGGTGACGAAGCATTGGCTACCTTAAGAGAGTCATAGTTCTTCCTGCCAGTTGCTCACCCAAATACACATTTTTAGATACTGTGTCGTCTGCCTGAAGCGATACGGCACTAGTTGTGTATCTTAAGAGAAACATTGTTACTCTTGCCAGCGGTTTCTTGACTTTGAAGATGTGATTATACTGGTGACGAGATATTGGCTACCCTAAGAGAGTCACAGTGTTTCCTGCCAGTTGCTCATCCAAATACACATTTTTTAGATACTCTTTCCAGTCTGCCTGATAGCTACGCCACTAGTTGTGTATCTTAAGAGTCATTGTAACTTTTGCCAGGGGTTTCTTGAAGTTGCTGATGTGATTATGCTGGTGACGAGGCATTGGCTACCCTATGAGTGTCATAGTGATTCCTGCTAGTTGCTCACCCAAATACACATTTTTTTGATACTTTGGCCAGTCTGCCTCAAGTGACACCCCACTATCTGTATATCTTATGAGAAGCTTCGTTACTTTTGCAAGCGGTTTCTTGAAGTTGGTGATGGGATTAAGTTGGTGACGAGGCATTGGCTACCTTAAGAGAGTCATAGTGCTTCCTGCCAGTTGCTCACCCAAATACACATTTTGAGATACTGTGGCCAGTCTGCCTAAAGCGATACGCCACTAGTTGTGTATCTTAAGAGAAACATCGTTACTCTTGCCAGCGGATTCTTGACTTTGAAGATGTGATTATACTGGTGACGAGATATTGCCTACCCTAAGAGAGTCACAGTGTTTCCTGCCAGTTGCTCACCCAAATACACATTTTTAGATACTGTGTCATCTGCCTGAAGCGATACGCCACTAGTTGTGTATCTTAAGAGAAACATCGTTACTTTTGCCAGGGGTTTCTAGAAGTTACTGATTTGATTCGGCTGGTGACGAGGCATTGGCTACCTCAAGAGAGTCATAGAGATTCCTGCCAGTTCTTCACCCAAATACACATTTTTTAGATACTCTTTCCAGTCTGCCTGATAGCTACGCCACTAGTTGTGTATCTTAAGAGTCATTGTAACTTTTGCCAGGGGTTTCTTGAAGTTGCTGATGTGATTATGCTGGTGACGAGGCATTGGCTACATTATGAGTGTCATAGTGATTCCTGCTAGTTGCTCACCCTAATACACATTTTTTTGATACTTTGGCCAGTCTGCCTCAAGTGACACCCCACTAGCTGTGTATCTTATGAGAAGCTTCGTTACCTTTGCCAGGGGTTTCTTGAAGTTGCTGATGTGATTATGCTGGTGACGAAGCATTGGCTACCTTAAGAGAGTCATAGTTCTTCCTGCCAGTTGCTCACCCAAATACACATTTTTAGATACTGTGTCGTCTGCCTGAAGCGATACGGCACTAGTTGTGTATCTTAAGAGAAACATTGTTACTCTTGCCAGCGGTTTCTTGACTTTGAAGATGTGATTATACTGGTGACGAGATATTGGCTACCCTAAGAGAGTCACAGTGTTTCCTGCCAGTTGCTCATCCAAATACACATTTTTTAGATACTCTTTCCAGTCTGCCTGATAGCTACGCCACTAGTTGTGTATCTTAAGAGTCATTGTAACTTTTGCCAGGGGTTTCTTGAAGTTGCTGATGTGATTATGCTGGTGACGAGGCATTGGCTACCCTATGAGTGTCATAGTGATTCCTGCTAGTTGCTCACCCAAATACACATTTTTTTGATACTTTGGCCAGTCTGCCTCAAGTGACACCCCACTATCTGTATATCTTATGAGAAGCTTCGTTACTTTTGCAAGCGGTTTCTTGAAGTTGGTGATGGGATTAAGTTGGTGACGAGGCATTGGCTACCTTAAGAGAGTCATAGTGCTTCCTGCCAGTTGCTCACCCAAATACACATTTTGAGATACTGTGGCCAGTCTGCCTGAAGCGATACGCCACTAGTTGTGTATCTTAAGAGAAACATCGTTACACTTGCCAGCGGTTTCTTGACTTTGAAGATTTGATTATACTGGTGACGAGATATTGGTTACCCTAAGAGAGTCACAGTGTTTCGTGCCAGTTGCTCACCCAAATACACAATTTTTAGATACTGTTTCCAGTGTGCCTGAAGCGATACGCCACTAGTTGTGTATCTTAAGAGAAACATCGTTACTTTTGCCAGGGGTTTCTGGAAGTTGCTGATTTGATTCTGCTGGTGACGAGGCATTGGCTACCTCAAGAAAGTCATAGAGATTCCTGCCAGTTCTTCACCCAAATACACATTTTTTAGATACTCTTTCCAGTCTGCCTGATAGCTACGCCACTAGTTGTGTATCTTAAGAGTCATTGTAACTTTTGCCAGGGGTTTCTTGAAGTTGCTGATGTGATTATGCTGGTGACGAGGCATTGGCTACCATATGAGTGTCATAGTGATTCCTGCTATTTGCTCACCCAAATACACATTTTTTTTGATACTTTGGCCAGTCTGCCTCAAGTGACACCCCACTAGCTGTCTATCTTATGAGGAGCTTCGTTACCTTTGCAAGCGGTTTCTTGAAGTTGGTGATGGGATTATGTTGGTGACGAGGCATTGGCTATCTTAAGAGAGTCATAGTGCTTCCTGCCAGTTGCTCACCCAGATACACATTTTGAGATACTGTGGCCAGTCTGCCTGAAGCGATACGCCACTAGTTGTGTATCTTAAGAGAAACATCGTTAATCTTGCCAGCGGTTTCTTGACTTTGAAGCTGTGATTATACTGGTGACGAGATATTGGCTACCCTAAGAGAGTCACAGTGTTTCCTGCCAGTTGCTCATCCAAATACACATTTTTTAGATACTCTTACCAGTCTGCCTGATAGCTACGCCACTAGTTGTGTATCTTAAGAGTCATTGTAACTTTTGCCAGGGGTTTCTTGAAGTTGCTGATGTGATTATGCTGGTGACGAGGCATTGGCTACCCTATGAGTGCCATAGTGATTCCTGCTAGTTGCTCACGCAAATACACATTTTTTTGATACTTTGGCCAGTCTGCCTCAAGTGACACCCCACTAGCTGTGTATCTTATGAGAAGCTTCGTTACCTTTGCAAGTGGTTTCTTGAAGTTGGTGATGTGATTATGTTGGTAACGAGGCATTGGCTACCTTAAGAGAGTCATAGTGCTTTCTGCCAGTTGCTCACCCAAATACACATTTTGAGATACTGTGGCCAGTCTGCCTGAAGGGATACGCCACTAGTTGTGTATCTTAAGAGAAACATCGTAACTCTTGCCAGCGGTTTCTTGACTTTGAAGGTGTGATTATACTGGTGACTAGATATTGGTTACCCTAAGAGAGTCACAGTGTTTCGTGCCAGTTGCTCAACCAAATACACATTTTTTAGATACTGTTTCCCGTGTGCCTGAAGCGATACGCCACTAGTTGTGTATCTTAAGAGAAACATCGTTACTTTTGCCAGGGGTTTCTAGAAGTTGCTGATTTGATTCTGCTGGTGACGAGGCATTGGCTACCTCAAGAGAGTCATAGAGATTCCTGCCAGTTCTTCACCCAAATACACATTTTTAGATACTCTTTCCAGTCTGCCTGATAGCTACGCCCCTAGTTGTGTATCTTAAGAGTCATTGTAACTTTTGCCAGGGGTTTCTTGAAGTTGCTGATGAGATTATGCTGGTGACGAGGCATTGGCTACCCTATGAGTGTCATAGTGATTCCTGCTAGTTGCTCACCCAAATACACATTTTTTTTGATACTTTGGCCAGTCTGCCTCAAGTGACACCCCACTAGCTGTGTATCTTATGAGAAGCTTCGTTACCTTTGCCAGGGGTTTCTTGAAGTTGGTGATGTGATTATGCTGGTGACGTGGCATTGGCTACCTTAAGAGAGTCATAGTTCTTCCTGCCAGTTGCTCACCCAAATACACATTTGTAGATACTGTGTCGTCTGCCTGAAGCGATACGCCACTAGTTGTGTATCTTAAGAGAAACATCGTTACTTTTGCCAGCGGTTTCTAGAAGTTGCTGATTTGATTCGGCTGGTGACGACGCATTGGCTACCTCAAGAGAGTCATAGAGATTCCTGCCAGTTCTTGACCCAAATACACATT
Organism: Schistocerca nitens; assembly: GCF_023898315.1. Taxonomy (NCBI): domain Eukaryota; kingdom Metazoa; phylum Arthropoda; class Insecta; order Orthoptera; family Acrididae; genus Schistocerca; species Schistocerca nitens. Next base: position 120,662,276 of record NC_064616.1, read on the forward strand.
TTTTAGATACTGTGGGCAGTCTGCCTGATGCTATACGCCGCTAGTTGTGTTTCATAAGAGAAACATCGTTACTTTTGCCAGGGGTTTCTTTAGGTTGCTGATGTGATTATTTTGGTGACGAGGCATTGGCAACCTTAAGAGAGTCATACTTCTTCCTAACAGTTGCTCACCCAAATACACATTTTTAGATACTGTGTCGTCTGCCTAAAGCGATACGCCACTAGTTGTTTATCTTAAGAGAAACATCGTTACCCTTGCTAGCGGTTTCTTGACCTTGAAGATGTGATTACACTGGTGACGAGATATTGGCTACCCTAAGAGAGTCACAGTGTTTCCTGCCAGTTGCTCATCCAAATACACCTTTTTTAAATACTCTTTCCAGTCTGCCTGATAGCTACGCCCCTAGTTGTGTAACTTAAGAGTCATTGTAACTTTTGCCAGGGGTTTCTTGAAGTTGCTGATGTGATTATGCTGGTGACGAGGCATAATTACCCTATGAGTGTCATAGTGATTCCTGCTAGTTGCTCACCCAAATTCACATTTTTTTGATACTTTGGCCAGTCTGCCTCAAGTGACACCCCACTAGCTGTGTATCTTATGAGAAGCTTCGTTACTTTTGCAAGCGGTTTAGTGAAGTTGGTGATGGGATTATGTTGGTGACGAGGCATTGGCTACCTTAAGAGAGTCATAGTGCTTCCTGCCAGTTGCTCACCCAGATTCACATTTTGAGATTCTGTGGCCAGTCTGCCAGAGGCGATACGCCACTAGTTGTGTATCTTAAGAGAAACATCGTTACTCTTGCCAGCGGTTTCTTGACTTTGAAGCTGTGATTATACTGGTGACGAGATATTGGCTACCCTCAGAGAGTCACAGTGTTTCGTGCCACTTGCTCACCCAAATACACATTTTTTAGATACTGTTTCCAGTGTGCCTGAAGCGATACGCCACTAGTTGTGTATCTTAAGAGAAACATCGTTACTTTTGCCAGGGGTTTCTAGAAGTTGCTGATTTGATTGTGCTGGTGACGAGGCATTGGCTACCTCAAGAAAGTCATAGAGATTCCTGCCAGTTCTTCACCCAAATACGCATTTTTTAGATACTCTTTCCAGTCTGCCTGATAGCTACGCCACTAGTTGTGTATCTTACGAGTCATTGTAACTTTTGCCAGGGGTTTCTTGAAGTTGCTGATGTGATTATGCTGGTGACGAGGCATTGGCTACATTATGAGTGTCATAGTGATTCCTGCTAGTTGCTCACCCTAATACACATTTTTTTGATACTTTGGCCAGTCTGCCTCAAGTGACACCCCACTAGCTGTGTATCTTATGAGAAGCTTCGTTACCTTTGCCAGGGGTTTCTTGAAGTTGCTGATGTGATTATGCTGGTGACGAAGCATTGGCTACCTTAAGAGAGTCATAGTTCTTCCTGCCAGTTGCTCACCCAAATACACATTTTTAGATACTGTGTCGTCTGCCTGAAGCGATACGCCACTAGTTGTGTATCTTAAGAGAAACATTGTTACTCTTGCCAGCGGTTTCTTGACTTTGAAGATGTGATTATACTGGTGACGAGATATTGGCTACCCTAAGAGAGTCACAGTGTTTCCTGCCAGTTGCTCATCCAAATACACATTTTTTAGATACTCTTTCCAGTCTGCCTGATAGCTACGCCACTAGTTGTGTATCTTAAGAGTCATTGTAACTTTTGCCAGGGGTTTCTTGAAGTTGCTGATGTGATTATGCTGGTGACGAGGCATTGGCTACCCTATGAGTGTCATAGTGATTCCTGCTAGTTGCTCACCCAAATACACATTTTTTTGATACTTTGGCCAGTCTGCCTCAAGTGACACCCCACTAGCTGTGTATCTTATGAGAAGCTTCGTTACCTTTGCAAGCGGTTTCTTGAATTTTATGATGTGATTATATTGGTCACGAGTCATTGGCTACCTTAAGAGAGTCATAGTGCTTTCTGCCAGTTGCTCACCCAAATACACATTTTGAGATACTGTGGCCAGTCTGCCTGAAGCGATACGCCACTAGTTGTGTATCTTAAGAGAAACATCGTTACTCTTGCCAGCGGATTCTTGACTTTGAAGATGTGATTATACTGGTGACGAGATATTGCCTACCCTAAGAGAGTCACAGTGTTTCCTGCCAGTTGCTCACCCAAATACACATTTTTAGATACTGTGTCATCTGCCTGAAGCGATACGCCACTAGTTGTGTATCTTAAGAGAAACATCGTTACTTTTGCCAGGGGTTTCTAGAAGTTACTGATTTGATTCGGCTGGTGACGAGGCATTGGCTACCTCAAGAGAGTCATAGAGATTCCTGCCAGTTCTTCACCCAAATACACATTTTTTTGATACTCTTTCCAGTCTGCCTGATAGCTACGCCACTAGTTGTGTATCTTAAGAGTCATTGTAACTTTTGCCAGGGGTTTCTTGAAGTTGCTGATGTGATTATGCTGGTGACGAGGCATTGGCTACCCTATGAGTGTCATAGTGATTCCTGCTAGTTGCTCACCCAAATACACATTTGTTTTGATACTTTGGCCAGTCTGCCTCAAGTGACACCCCACTAGCTGTGTATCTTATGAGAAGCTTCGTTACCTTTGCCAGGGGTTTCTTGAAGTTGCTGATGTGATTATGCTGGTGACGAGGCATTGGCTACCTTAAGAGAGTCATAGTTCTTCCTGCCAGTTGCTCACCCAAACACATTTTTAGATACTGTGTCGTCTGCCTGAAGCGATACGCCACTAGTTGTGTATCTTAAGAGAAACATCGTTACTCTTGCCAGCGGTTTCTTGACTTTGAAGATGTGATTATACTGGTGACGAGATATTGGCTACCCTAAGAGAGTCACAGTGTTTCCTGCCAGTTGCTCATCCAAATACACATTTTTTAGATACTCTTTCCAGTCTGCCTGATAGCTACGCCACTAGTTGTGTATCTTAAGAGTCATTGTAACTTTTGCCAGGGGTTTCTTGAAGTTGCTGATGTGATTATGCTGGTGACGAGGCATTGGCTACCCTATGAGTGTCATAGTGATTCCTGCTAGTTGCTCACCCAAATATACATTTTTTTGATACTTTGGCCAGTCTGCCTCAAGTGACACCCCACTAGCTGTGTATCTTATGAGAAGCTTCGTTACCTTTGCAAGCGGTTTCTTGATGTTGGTGATGTGATTATGTTGGTGACGAGGCATTGGCTACCTTAAGAGAGTCATAGTGCTTCCTGCCAGTTGCTCACCCAAATACACATTTTGAGATACTGTGGCCAGTCTGCCTCAAGCGATACGCCACTAGTTGTGTATCTTAAGAGAAACATCGTAACTCTTGCCAGCGGTTTCTTGACTTTGAAGATGTGATTATACTGGTGATGAGATATTGGTTACCCTAAGAGAGTCACAGTGTTTCGTGCCAGTTGCTCACCCAAATACACATTTTTTAGATACTGTTTCCAGTGTGCCTGAAGCGATACGCCACTAGTTGTGTATCTTAAGAGAAACATCGTTACTTTTGCCAGGGGTTTCTAGAAGTTGCTGATTTGATTGTGCTGGTGACGAGGCATTGGCTACCTCAAGAAAGTCATAGAGATTCCTGCCAGTTCTTCACCCAAATACGCATTTTTTAGATACTCTTTCCAGTCTGCCTGATAGCTACGCCACTAGTTGTGTATCTTACGAGTCATTGTAACTTTTGCCAGGGGTTTCTTGAAGTTGCTGATGTGATTATGCTGGTGACGAGGCATTGGCTACATTATGAGTGTCATAGTGATTCCTGCTAGTTGCTCACCCTAATACACATTTTTTTGATACTTTGGCCAGTCTGCCTCAAGTGACACCCCACTAGCTGTGTATCTTATGAGAAGCTTCGTTACCTTTGCCAGGGGTTTCTTGAAGTTGCTGATGTGATTATGCTGGTGACGAAGCATTGGCTACCTTAAGAGAGTCATAGTTCTTCCTGCCAGTTGCTCACCCAAATACACATTTTTAGATACTGTGTCGTCTGCCTGAAGCGATACGCCACTAGTTGTGTATCTTAAGAGAAACATTGTTACTCTTGCCAGCGGTTTCTTGACTTTGAAGATGTGATTATACTGGTGACGAGATATTGGCTACCCTAAGAGAGTCACAGTGTTTCCTGCCAGTTGCTCATCCAAATACACATTTTTTAGATACTCTTTCCAGTCTGCCTGATAGCTACGCCACTAGTTGTGTATCTTAAGAGTCATTGTAACTTTTGCCAGGGGTTTCTTGAAGTTGCTGATGTGATTATGCTGGTGACGAGGCATTGGCTACCCTATGAGTGTCATAGTGATTCCTGCTAGTTGCTCACCCAAATACACATTTTTTTGATACTTTGGCCAGTCTGCCTCAAGTGACACCCCACTATCTGTATATCTTATGAGAAGCTTCGTTACTTTTGCAAGCGGTTTCTTGAAGTTGGTGATGGGATTAAGTTGGTGACGAGGCATTGGCTACCTTAAGAGAGTCATAGTGCTTCCTGCCAGTTGCTCACCCAAATACACATTTTGAGATACTGTGGCCAGTCTGCCTGAAGCGATACGCCACTAGTTGTGTATCTTAAGAGAAACATCGTTACACTTGCCAGCGGTTTCTTGACTTTGAAGATTTGATTATACTGGTGACGAGATATTGGTTACCCTAAGAGAGTCACAGTGTTTCGTGCAAGTTGCTCACCCAAATACACAATTTTTAGATACTGTTTCCAGTGTGCCTGAAGCGATACGCCACTAGTTGTGTATCTTAAGAGAAACATCGTTACTTTTGCCAGGGGTTTCTGGAAGTTGCTGATTTGATTCTGCTGGTGACGAGGCATTGGCTACCTCAAGAAAGTCATAGAGATTCCTGCCAGTTCTTCACCCAAATACACATTTTTTAGATACTCTTTCCAGTCTGCCTGATAGCTACGCCACTAGTTGTGTATCTTAAGAGTCATTGTAACTTTTGCCAGGGGTTTCTTGAAGTTGCTGATGTGATTATGCTGGTGACGAGGCATTGGCTACCATATGAGTGTCATAGTGATTCCTGCTATTTGCTCACCCAAATACACATTTTTTTTGATACTTTGGCCAGTCTGCCTCAAGTGACACCCCACTAGCTGTGTATCTTATGAGGAGCTTCGTTACCTTTGCAAGCGGTTTCTTGAAGTTGGTGATGGGATTATGTTGGTGACGAGGCATTGGCTATCTTAAGAGAGTCATAGTGCTTCCTGCCAGTTGCTCACCCAGATACACATTTTGAGATACTGTGGCCAGTCTGCCTGAAGCGATACGCCACTAGTTGTGTATCTTAAGAGAAACATCGTTAATCTTGCCAGCGGTTTCTTGACTTTGAAGCTGTGATTATACTGGTGACGAGATATTGGCTACCCTAAGAGAGTCACAGTGTTTCCTGCCAGTTGCTCATCCAAATACACATTTTTTAGATACTCTTACCAGTCTGCCTGATAGCTACGCCACTAGTTGTGTATCTTAAGAGTCATTGTAACTTTTGCCAGGGGTTTCTTGAAGTTGCTGATGTGATTATGCTGGTGACGAGGCATTGGCTACCCTATGAGTGCCATAGTGATTCCTGCTAGTTGCTCACGCAAATACACATTTTTTTGATACTTTGGCCAGTCTGCCTCAAGTGACACCCCACTAGCTGTGTATCTTATGAGAAGCTTCGTTACCTTTGCAAGTGGTTTCTTGAAGTTGGTGATGTGATTATGTTGGTCACGAGGCATTGGCTACCTTAAGAGAGTCATAGTGCTTTCTGCCAGTTGCTCACCCAAATACACATTTTGAGATACTGTGGCCAGTCTGCCTGAAGGGATACGCCACTAGTTGTGTATCTTAAGAGAAACATCGTAACTCTTGCCAGCGGTTTCTTGACTTTGAAGGTGTGATTATACTGGTGACGAGATATTGGTTACCCTAAGAGAGTCACAGTGTTTCGTGCCAGTTGCTCAACCAAATACACATTTTTTAGATACTGTTTCCCGTGTGCCTGAAGCGATACGCCACTAGTTGTGTATCTTAAGAGAAACATCGTTACTTTTGCCAGGGGTTTCTAGAAGTTGCTGATTTGATTCTGCTGGTGACGAGGCATTGGCTACCTCAAGAGAGTCATAGAGATTCCTGCCAGTTCTTCACCCAAATACACATTTTTAGATACTCTTTCCAGTCTGCCTGATAGCTACGCCCCTAGTTGTGTATCTTAAGAGTCATTGTAACTTTTGCCAGGGGTTTCTTGAAGTTGCTGATGAGATTATGCTGGTGACGAGGCATTGGCTACCCTATGAGTGTCATAGTGATTCCTGCTAGTTGCTCACCCAAATACACATTTTTTTTTGATACTTTGGCCAGTCTGCCTCAAGTGACACCCCACTAGCTGTGTATCTTATGAGAAGCTTCGTTACCTTTGCCAGGGGTTTCTTGAAGTTGGTGATGTGATTATGCTGGTGACGTGGCATTGGCTACCTTAAGAGAGTCATAGTTCTTCCTGCCAGTTGCTCACCCAAATACACATTTGTAGATACTGTGTCGTCTGCCTGAAGCGATACGCCACTAGTTGTGTATCTTAAGAGAAACATCGTTACTTTTGCCAGCGGTTTCTAGAAGTTGCTGATTTGATTCGGCTGGTGACGACGCATTGGCTACCTCAAGAGAGTCATAGAGATTCCTGCCAGTTCTTGACCCAAATACACATTTTTTAGATACTGTGGGCAGTCTGCCTGATGCTATACGCCGCTAGTTGTGTTTCATAAGAGAAACATCGTTACTTTTGCCAGGGGTTTCTTTAGGTTGCTGATGTGATTATTTTGGTGACGAGGCATTGGCAACCTTAAGAGAGTCATACTTCTTCCTAACAGTTGCTCACCCAAATACACATTTTTAGATACTGTGTCGTCTGCCTAAAGCGATACGCCACTAGTTGTGTATCTTAAGAGAAACATCGTTACCCTTGCTAGCGGTTTCTTGACTTTGAAGATGTGATTACACTGGTGACGAGATATTGGCTACCCTAAGAGAGTCACAGTGTTTCCTGCCAGTTGCTCATCCCAATACACCTTTTTTAAATACTCTTTCCAGTCTGCCTGATAGCTACGCCCCTAGTTGTGTAACTTAAGAGTCATTGTAACTTTTGCCAGGGGTTTCTTGAAGTTGCTGATGTGATTATGCTGGTGACGAGGCATAATTACCCTATGAGTGTCATAGTGATTCCTGCTAGTTGCTCACCCAAATTCACATTTTTTTGATACTTTGGCCAGTCTGCCTCAAGTGACACCCCACTAGCTGTGTATCTTATGAGAAGCTTCGTTACTTTTGCAAGCGGTTTAGTGAAGTTGGTGATGGGATTATGTTGGTGACGAGGCATTGGCTACCTTAAGAGAGTCATAGTGCTTCCTGCCAGTTGCTCACCCAGATTCACATTTTGAGATTCTGTGGCCAGTCTGCCAGAGGCGATACGCCACTAGTTGTGTATCTTAAGAGAAACATCGTTACTCTTGCCAGCGGTTTCTTGACTTTGAAGCTGTGATTATACTGGTGACGAGATATTGGCTACCCTCAGAGAGTCACAGTGTTTCGTGCCACTTGCTCACCCAAATACACATTTTTTAGATACTGTTTCCAGTGTGCCTGAAGCGATACGCCACTAGTTGTGTATCTTAAGAGAAACATCGTTACTTTTGCCAGGGGTTTCTAGAAGTTGCTGATTTGATTCTGCTGGTGACGAGGCATTGGCTACCTCAAGAAAGTCATAGAGATTCCTGCCAGTTCTTCACCCAAATACACATTTTTTAGATACTCTTTCCAGTCTGCCTGATAGCTACGCCACTAGTTGTGTATCTTAAGAGTCATTGTAACTTTTGCCAGGGGTTTCTTGAAGTTGCTGATGTGATTCTGCTGGTGACGAGGCATTGGCTACCTCAAGAGAGTCATAGAGATTCCTGCCAGTTCTTCACCCAAATACACATTTTTTAGATACTGTGGGCAGTCTGCCTGATGCTATACGCCACTAGTTGTGTTTCATAAGAGAAACATCGTTACTTTTGCCAGGGGTTTCTTTAGGTTGCTGATGTGATTCTTTTGGTGACGAGGCATTGGCAACCTTAAGAGAGTCATACTTCTTCCTAAGAGTTGCTCACCCAAATACACATTTTTAGATACTGTGTCGTCTGCCTGAAGCGATACGCCACTAGTTGTGTATCTTAAGAGAAACATCGATACCCTTGCTAGCGGTTTCTTGACTTTGAAGATGTGATTATACTGGTGACGAGATATTGGCTACCCTAAGAGAGTCACAGTGTTTCCTGCCAGTTGCTCATCCAAATACACATTTTTTAGTTACGCTTTCCAGTCTGCCTGATAGCTACGCCACTAGTTGTGTATCTTAAAAGTCATTGTAACTTTTGCCAGGGGTTTCTTGAAGTTGCTGATGTGATTATGCTGGTGACGAGGCATTGGCTACCCTATGAGTGTCATAGTGATTCCTGCTAGTTGCTCACCCAAATACACATTTTTTTGATACTTTGGCCAGTCTGCCTCAAGTGACACCCCACTATCTGTATATCTTATGAGAAGCTTCGTTACTTTTGCAAGCGGTTTCTTGAAGTTGGTGATGGGATTATGTTGGTGACGAGGCATTGGCTACCTTAAGAGAGTCATAGTGCTTCCTGCCAGTTGCTCACCCAAATACACATTTTGAGATACTGTGGCCAGTCTGCCTGAAGCGATACGCCACTAGTTGTGTATCTTAAGAGAAACATCGTTACTCTTGCCAGCGGTTTCTTGACTTTGAAGATTTCATTATACTGGTGACGAGATATTGGTTACCCTAAGAGAGTCACAGTGTTTCGTGCCAGTTGCTCACCCAAATACACAATTTTTAGATACTGTTTCCAGTGTGCCTGAAGCGATACGCCACTAGTTGTGTATCTTAAGAGAAACATCGTTACTTTTGCCAGGGGTTTCTGGAAGTTGCTGATTTGATTCTGCTGGTGACGAGGCATTGGCTACCTCAAGAAAGTCATAGAGATTCCTGCCAGTTCTTCACCCAAATACACATTTTTTAGATACTCTTTCCAGTCTGCCTGATAGCTACGCCACTAGTTGTGTATCTTAAGAGTCATTGTAACTTTTGCCAGGGGTTTCTTGAAGTTGCTGATGTGATTATGCTGGTGACGAGGCATTGGCTACCATATGAGTGTCATAGTGATTCCTGCTATTTGCTCACCCAAATACACATTTTTTTTGATACTTTGGCCAGTCTGCCTCAAGTGACACCCCACTAGCTGTGTATCTTATGAGGATCTTCGTTACCTTTGCAAGCGGTTTCTTGAAGTTGGTGATGGGATTATGTTGGTGACGAGGCATTGGCTATCTTAAGAGAGTCATAGTGCTTCCTGCCAGTTGCTCACCCAGATACACATTTTGAGATGCTGTGGCCAGTCTGCCTGAAGCGATACGCCACTAGTTGTGTATCTTAAGAGAAACATCGTTACTCTTGCCAGCGGTTTCTTGACTTTGAAGCTGTGATTATACTGGTGACGAGATATTGGCTACCCTAAGAGAGTCACAGTGTTTCCTGCCAGTTGCTCATCCAAATACACATTTTTTAGATACTCTTACCAGTCTGCCTGATAGCTACGCCACTAGTTGTGTATCTTAAGAGTCATTGTAACTTTTGCCAGGGGTTTCTTGAAGTTGCTGATGTGATTATGCTGGTGACGAGGCATTGGCTACCCTATGAGTGCCATAGTGATTCCTGCTAGTTGCTCACGCAAATACACATTTTTTTGATACTTTGGCCAGTCTGCCTCAAGTGACACCCCACTAGCTGTGTATCTTATGAGAAGCTTCGTTACCTTTGCAAGTGGTTTCTTGAAGTTGGTGATGTGATTATGTTGGTCACGAGGCATTGGCTACCTTAAGAGAGTCATAGTGCTTTCTGCCAGTTGCTCACCCAAATACACATTTTGAGATACTGTGGCCAGTCTGCCTGAAGGGATACGCCACTAGTTGTGTATCTTAAGAGAAACATCGTAACTCTTGCCAGCGGTTTCTTGACTTTGAAGGTGTGATTATACTGGTGACGAGATATTGGTTACCCTAAGAGAGTCACAGTGTTTCGTGCCAGTTGCTCACCCAAATACACATTTTTTAGATACTGTTTCCCGTGTGCCTGAAGCGATACGCCACTAGTTGTGTATCTTAAGAGAAACATCGTTACTTTTGCCAGGGGTTTCTAGAAGTTGCTGATTTGATTCTGCTGGTGACGAGGCATTGGCTACCTAAAGAGAGTCATAGAGATTCCTGCCAGTTCTTCACCCAAATACACATTTTTAGATACTCTTTCCAGTCTGCCTGATAGCTACGCCCCTAGTTGTGTATCTTAAGAGTCATTGTAACTTTTGCCAGGGGTTTCTTGAAGTTGCTGATGAGATTATGCTGGTGACGAGGCATTGGCTACCCTATGAGTGTCATAGTGATTCCTGCTAGTTGCTCACCCAAATACACATTTTTTTTTTGATACTTTGGCCAGTCTGCCTCAAGTGACACCCCACTAGCTGTGTATCTTATGAGAAGCTTCGTTACCTTTGCCAGGGGTTTCTTGAAGTTGGTGATGTGATTATGCTGGTGACGTGGCATTGGCTACCTTAAGAGAGTCATAGTTCTTCCTGCCAGTTGCTCACCCAAATACACATTTGTAGATACTGTGTCGTCTGCCTGAAGCGATACGCCACTAGTTGTGTATCTTAAGAGAAACATCGTTACTTTTGCCAGCGGTTTCTAGAAGTTGCTGATTTGATTCGGCTGGTGACGACGCATTGGCTACCTCAAGAGAGTCATAGAGATTCCTGCCAGTTCTTGACCCAAATACACATTTTTTAGATACTGTGGGCAGTCTGCCTGATGCTATACGCCGCTAGTTGTGTTTCATAAGAGAAACATCGTTACTTTTGCCAGGGGTTTCTTTAGGTTGCTGATGTGATTATTTTGGTGACGAGGCATTGGCAACCTTAAGAGAGTCATACTTCTTCCTAACAGTTGCTCACCCAAATACACATTTTTAGATACTGTGTCGTCTGCCTAAAGCGATACGCCACTAGTTGTGTATCTTAAGAGAAACATCGTTACCCTTGCTAGCGGTTTCTTGACTTTGAAGCTGTGATTATACTGGTGACGAGATATTGGCTACCCTCAGAGAGTCACAGTGTTTCGTGCCACTTGCTCACCCAAATACACATTTTTTAGATACTGTTTCCAGTGTGCCTGAAGCGATACGCCACTAGTTGTGTATCTTAAGAGAAACATCGTTACTTTTGCCAGGGGTTTCTAGAAGTTGCTGATTTGATTCTGCTGGTGACGAGGCATTGGCTACCTCAAGAAAGTCATAGAGATTCCTGCCAGTTCTTCACCCAAATACACATTTTTTAGATACTCTTTCCAGTCTGCCTGATAGCTACGCCACTAGTTGTGTATCTTAAGAGTCATTGTAACTTTTGCCAGGGGTTTCTTGAAGTTGCTGATGTGATTCTGCTGGTGACGAGGCATTGGCTACCTCAAGAGAGTCATAGAGATTCCTGCCAGTTCTTCACCCAAATACACATTTTTTAGATACTGTGGGCAGTCTGCCTGATGCTATACGCCACTAGTTGTGTTTCATAAGAGAAACATCGTTACTTTTGCCAGGGGTTTCTTTAGGTTGCTGATGTGATTCTTTTGGTGACGAGGCATTGGCAACCTTAAGAGAGTCATACTTCTTCCTAACAGTTGCTCACCCAAATACACATTTTTAGATACTGTGTCGTCTGCCTGAAGCGATACGCCACTAGTTGTGTATCTTAAGAGAAACATCGATACCCTTGCTAGCGGTTTCTTGACTTTGAAGATGTGATTATACTGGTGACGAGATATTGGCTACCCTAAGAGAGTCACAGTGTTTCCTGCCAGTTGCTCATCCAAATACACATTTTTTAGTTACGCTTTCCAGTCTGCCTGATAGCTACGCCACTAGTTGTGTATCTTAAAAGTCATTGTAACTTTTGCCAGGGGTTTCTTGAAGTTGCTGATGTGATTATGCTGGTGACGAGGCATTGGCTACCCTATGAGTGTCATAGTGATTCCTGCTAGTTGCTCACCCAAATACACATTTTTTTGATACTTTGGCCAGTCTGCCTCAAGTGACACCCCACTATCTGTATATCTTATGAGAAGCTTCGTTACTTTTGCAAGCGGTTTCTTGAAGTTGGTGATGGGATTATGTTGTGACGAGGCATTGGCTACCTTAAGAGAGTCATAGTGCTTCCTGCCAGTTGCTCACCCAAATACACATTTTGAGATACTGTGGCCAGTCTGCCTGAAGCGATACGCCACTAGTTGTGTATCTTAAGAGAAACATCGTTACTCTTGCCAGCGGTTTCTTGACTTTGAAGATTTCTTTATACTGGTGACGAGATATTGGTTACCCTAAGAGAGTCACAGTGTTTCGTGCCAGTTGCTCACCCAAATACACAATTTTTAGATACTGTTTCCAGTGTGCCTGAAGCGATACGCCACTAGTTGTGTATCTTAAGAGAAACATCGTTACTTTTGCCAGGGGTTTCTGGAAGTTGCTGATTTGATTCTGCTGGTGACGAGGCATTGGCTACCTCAAGAAAGTCATAGAGATTCCTGCCAGTTCTTCACCCAAATACACATTTGTTAGATACTCTTTCCAGTCCGCCTGATAGCTACGCCACTAGTTGTGTATCTTAAGAGTCATTGTAACTTTTGCCAGGGGTTTCTTGAAGTTGCTGATGTGATTATGCTGGTGACGAGGCATTGGCTACCATATGAGTGTCATAGTGATTCCTGCTATTTGCTCACCCAAATACACATTTTTTTTGATACTTTGGCCAGTCTGCCTCAAGTGACAGCCCACTAGCTGTGTATCTTATGAGGAGCTTCGTTACCTTTGCAAGCGGTTTCTTGAAGTTGGTGATGGGATTATGTTGGTGACGAGGCATTGGCTATCTTAAGAGAGTCATAGTGCTTCCTGCCAGTTGATCACCCAGATACACATTTTGAGATACTGTGGCCAGTCTGCCTGAAGCGATACGCCACTAGTTGTGTATCTTAAGAGAAACATCGTTACTCTTGCCAGCGGTTTCTTGACTTTGAAGCTGTGATTATACTGGTGACGAGATATTGGCTACCCTAAGAGAGTCACAGTGTTTCCTGCCAGTTGCTCACCCAAATACACATTTTTTAGATACTCTTACCAGTCTGCCTGATAGCTACGCCACTAGTTGTGTATCTTAAGAGTCATTGTAACTTTTGCCAGAGGTTTCTTGAAGTTGCTGATGTGATTATGCTGGTGACGAGGCATTGGCTACCCTATGAGTGCCATAGTGATTCCTGCTAGTTGCTCACGCAAATACACATTTTTTTGATACTTTGGCCAGTCTGCCTCAAGTGACACCCCACTAGCTGTGTATCTTATGAGAAGCTTCGTTACCTTTGCAAGTGGTTTCTTGAAGTTGGTGATGTGATTATGTTGGTCACGAGGCATTGGCTACCTTAAGAGAGTCATAGTGCTTTCTGCCAGTTGCTCACCCAAATACACATTTTGAGATATTGTGGCCAGTCTGCCTGAAGGGATACGCCACTAGTTGAGTATCTTAAGAGAAACATCGTAACTCTTGCCAGCGGTTTCTTGACTTTGAAGGTGTGATTATACTGGTGACGAGATATTGGTTACCCTAAGAGAGTCACAGTGTTTCGTGCCAGTTGCTCAACCAAATACACATTTTTTAGATACTGTTTCCAGTGTGCCTGAAGCGATACGCCACTAGTTGTGTATCTTAAGAGAAACATCGTTACTTTTGCCAGGGGTTTCTAGAAGTTGCTGATTTGATTCTGCTGGTGACGAGGCATTGGCTACCTCAAGAGAGTCATAGAGATTCCTGCCAGTTTTTCACCCAAATACACATTTTTTAGATACTCTTTCCAGTCTGCCTGATAGCTACGAAACTAGTTGTGTATCTTAAGAGTCATTGTAACTTTTGCCAGGGGTTTCTTGAAGTTGCTGATGTGATTCTGCTGGTGACGAGGCATTGGCTACCTCAAGAGAGTCATAGAGATTCCTGCCAGTTCTTCACCCAAATACACATTTTTTAGATACTGTGGGCAGTGTGCCTGATGCTATACGCCACTAGTTGTGTTTCATAAGAGAAACATCGTTACTTTTGCCAGGGGTTTCTTTAGGTTGCTGATGTGATTCTTTTGGTGACGAGGCATTGGCAACCTTAAGAGAGTCATACTTCTTCCTAACAGTTGCTCACCCAAATACACATTTTTAGATACTGTGTCGTCTGCCTGAAGCAATACGCCACTAGTTGTGTATCTTAAGAGAAACATCGATACCCTTGCTAGCGGTTTCTTGACTTTGAAGATGTGATTATACTGGTGACGAGATATTGGCTACCCTAAGAGAGTCACAGTGTTTCCTGCCAGTTGCTCATCCAAATACACATTTTTTAGATACTCTTTCCAGTCTGCCTGATAGCTACGCCACTAGTTGTGTATCTTAAGAGTCATTGTAACTTTTGCCAGGGGTTTCTTGAAGTTGCTGATGTGATTATGCTGGTGACGAGGCATTGGCTACCCTATGAGTGTCATAGTGATTCCTGCTAGTTGCTCACCCAAATACACATTTTTTTGATACTTTGGCCAGTCTGCCTCAAGTGACACCCCACTATCTGTATATCTTATGAGAAGCTTCGTTACTTTTGCAAGCGGTTTCTTGAAGTTGGTGATGGGATTATGTTGGTGACGAGGCATTGGCTACCTTAAGAGAGTCATAGTGCTTCCTGCCAGTTGCTCACCCAAATACACATTTTGAGATACTGTGGCCAGTCTGCCTGAAGCGATACGCCACTAGTTGTGTATCTTAAGAGAAACATCGTTACTCTTGCCAGCGGTTTCTTGACTTTGAAGATTTCATTATACTGGTGACGACATATTGGTTACCCTAAGAGAGTCACAGTGTTTCGTGCCAGTTGCTCACCCAAATACACAATTTTTAGATACTGTTTCCAGTGTGCCTGAAGCGATACGCCACTAGTTGTGTATCTTAAGAGAAACTTCGTTACTTTTGCCAGGGGTTTCTGGAAGTTGCTGATTTGATTCTGCTGGTGACGAGGCATTGGCTACCTCAAGAAAGTCATAGAGATTCCTGCCAGTTCTTCACCCAAATACACATTTTTTAGATACTCTTTCCAGTCTGCCTGATAGCTACGCCACTAGTTGTGTATCTTAAGAGTCATTGTAACTTTTGCCAGGGGTTTCTTGAAGTTGGTGATGTGATTATGCTGGTGACGAGGCATTGGCTACCCTATGAGTGTCATAGTGATTCCTGCTAGTTGCTCACCCAAATACACATTTTTTTGATACTTTGGCCATTCTGCCTCAAGTGACACCCCACTAGCTGTGTATCTTATGAGAAGCTTCGTTACCTTTGCACGCGGTTTCTTGAAGTTGGTGATGGGATTATGTTGGTGACGAGGCATTGGCTACCTTAAGAGAGTCATAGTGCTTCCTGGCAGTTGCTCACCCAAATACACATTTTTAGATACTGTGTCGTCTCCCTGAAGCGATACGCCACTAGTTGTGTATCTTAAGAGAAACATCGTTACTCTTGCCAGCGGTTTCTTGACTTTGAAGATGTGATTATACTGGTGACGAGATATTGGCTACTCTAAGAGAGTCACAGTGTTTCCTGTCAGTTGCTCATCCAAATACACATTTTTTAGATACTCTTACCAGTCTGCCTGATAGCTACGCCACTAGTTTTGTATCTTAAGAGTCATTGTAACTTTTGCCAGGGGTTTCTTGAAGTTGCTGATGTGATTATGCTGGTGACGAGGCATTGGCTACCCTATGAGTGCCATAGTGATTCCTGCTAGTTGCTCACGCAAATACACATTTTTTTGATACTTTGGCCAGTCTGCCTCAAGTGACACCCCACTAGCTGTGTATCTTATGAGAAGCTTCTTTACCTTTGCACGCGGTTTCTTGAAGTTGGTGATGGGATTATGTTGGTGACGAGGCATTGGCTATCTTAAGAGAGTCATAGTGCTTCCTGCCAGTTGCTCACCCAGATACACATTTTGAGATACTGTGGCCAGTCTGCCTGAAGCGATACGCCACTAGTTGTGTATCTTAAGAGAAACATCGTTACTCTTGCCAGCGGTTTCTTGACTTTGAAGCTGTGATTATACTGGTGACGAGATATTGGCTACCCTAAGAGAGTCACAGTGTTTCCTGCCAGTTGCTCATCCAAATACACATTTTTTAGATACTCTTACCAGTCTGCCTGATAGCTACGCCACTAGTTGTGTATCTTAAGAGTCATTGTAACTTTTGCCAGGGGTTTCTTGAAGTTGCTGATGTGATTATGCTGGTGACGAGGCATTGGCTACCCTATGAGTGCCATAGTGATTCCTGCTAGTTGCTCACGCAAATACACATTTTTTTGATACTTTGGCCAGTCTGCCTCAAGTGACACCCCACTAGCTGTGTATCTTATGAGAAGCTTCGTTACCTTTGCAAGTGGTTTCTTGAAGTTGGTGATGTGATTATGTTGGTCACGAGGCATTGGCTACCTTAAGAGAGTCATAGTGCTTTCTGCCAGTTGCTCACCCAAATACACATTTTGAGATATTGTGGCCAGTCTGCCTGAAGGGATACGCCACTAGTTGTGTATCTTAAGAGAAACATCGTAACTCTTGCCAGCGGTTTCTTGACTTTGAAGGTGTGATTATACTGGTGACGAGATATTGGTTACCCTAAGAGAGTCACAGTGTTTCGTGCCAGTTGCTCAACCAAATACACATTTTTTAGATACTGTTTCGTGTGCCTGAAGCGATACGCCACTAGTTGTGTATCTTAAGAGAAACATCGTTACTTTTGCCAGGGGTTTCTAGAAGTTGCTGATTTGATTCTGCTGGTGACGAGGCATTGGCTACCTCAAGAGAGTCATAGAGATTCCTGCCAGTTCTTCACCCAAATACACATTTTTTAGATACTGTGGGCAGTCTGCCTGATGCTATACGCCACTAGTTGTGTTTCATAAGAGAAACATCGTTACTTTTGCCAGGGGTTTCTTTAGGTTGCTGATGTGATTCTTTTGGTGACGAGGCATTGGCAACCTTAAGAGAGTCATACTTCTTCCTAACAGTTGCTCACCCAAATACACATTTTTAGATACTGTGTCGTCTGCCTGAAGCAATACGCCACTGGTTGTGTATCTTAAGAGAAACATCGATACCCTTGCTAGCGGTTTCTTGACTTTGAAGATGTGATTATACTGGTGACGAGATATTGGCTACCCTAAGAGAGTCACAGTGTTTCCTGCCAGTTGCTCATCCAAATACACATTTTTTAGATACTCTTTCCAGTCTGCGTGATAGCTACGCCACTAGTTGTGTATCTTAAGAGTCATTGTAACTTTTGCCAGGGGTTTCTTGAAGTTGCTGATGTGATTATGCTGGTGACGAGGCATTGGCTACCCTATGAGTGTCATAGTGATTCCTGCTAGTTGCTCACCCAAATACACATTTTTTTGATACTTTGGCCAGTCTGCCTCAAGTGACACCCCACTATCTGTATATCTTATGAGAAGCTTCGTTACTTTTGCAAGCGGTTTCTTGAAGTTGGTGATGGGATTATGTTGGTGACGAGGCATTGGCTACCTTAAGAGAGTCATAGTGCTTCCTGCCAGTTGCTCACCCAAATACACATTTTGAGATACTGTGGCCAGTCTGCCTGAAGCGATACGCCACTAGTTGTGTATCTTAAGAGAAACATCGTTACTCTTGCCAGCGGTTTCTTGACTTTGAAGATTTCATTATACTGGTGACGACATATTGGTTACCCTAAGAGAGTCACAGTTTTTCGTGCCAGTTGCTCACCCAAATACACAATTTTTAGATACTGTTTCCAGTGTGCCTGAAGCGATACGCCACTAGTTGTGTATCTTAAGAGAAACATCGTTACTTTTGCCAGGGGTTTCTGGAAGTTGCTGATTTGATTCTGCTGGTGACGAGGCATTGGCTACCTCAAGAAAGTCATAGAGATTCCTGCCAGTTCTTCACCCAAATACACATTTTTTAGATACTCTTTCCAGTCTGCCTGATAGCTACGCCACTAGTTGTGTATCTTAAGAGTCATTGTAACTTTTGCCAGGGGTTTCTTGAAGTTGCTGTTGTGATTATGCTGGTGACGAGGCATTGGCTACCCTATGAGTGTCATAGTGATTCCTGCTAGTTGCTCACCCAAATACACATTTTTTTGATACTTTGGCCAGTCTGCCTCAAGTGACACCCCACTAGCTGTGTATCTTATGAGAAGCTTCGTTACCTTTGCACGCGGTTTCTTGAAGTTGGTGATGGGATTATGTTGGTGACGAGGCATTGGCTACCTTAAGAGAGTCATAGTGCTTCCTGGCAGTTGCTCACCCAAATACACATTTTTAGATACTGTGTCGTCTCCCTGAAGCGATACGCCACTAGTTGTGTATCTTAAGAGAAACATCGTTACTCTTGCCAGCGGTTTCTTGACTTTGAAGATGTGATTATACTGGTGACGAGATATTGGCTACTCTAAGAGAGTCACAGTGTTTCCTGTCAGTTGCTCATCCAAATACACATTTTTTAGATACTCTTACCAGTCTGCCTGATAGCTACGCCACTAGTTTTGTATCTTAAGAGTCATTGTAACTTTTGCCAGGGGTTTCTTGAAGTTGCTGATGTGATTATGCTGGTGACGAGGCATTGGCTACCCTATGAGTGCCATAGTGATTCCTGCTAGTTGCTCACGCAAATACACATTTTTTTGATACTTTGGCCAGTCTGCCTCAAGTGACACCCCACTAGCTGTGTATCTTATGAGAAGCTTCTTTACCTTTGCACGCGGTTTCTTGAAGTTGGTGATGGGATTATGTTGGTGACGAGGCATTGGCTATCTTAAGAGAGTCATAGTGCTTCCTGCCAGTTGCTCACCCAGATACACATTTTGAGATACTGTGGCCAGTCTGCCTGAAGCGATACGCCACTAGTTGTGTATCTTAAGAGAAACATCGTTACTCTTGCCAGCGGTTTCTTGACTTTGAAGCTGTGATTATACTGGTGACGAGATATTGGCTACCCTAAGAGAGTCACAGTGTTTCCTGCCAGTTGCTCATCCAAATACACATTTTTTAGATACTCTTACCAGTCTGCCTGATAGCTACGCCACTAGTTGTGTATCTTAAGAGTCATTGTAACTTTTGCCAGGGGTTTCTTGAAGTTGCTGATGTGATTATGCTGGTGACGAGGCATTGGCTACCCTATGAGTGCCATAGTGATTCCTGCTAGTTGCTCACGCAAATACACATTTTTTTGATACTTTGGCCAGTCTGCCTCAAGTGACACCCCACTAGCTGTGTATCTTATGAGAAGCTTCGTTACCTTTGCAAGTGGTTTCTTGAAGTTGGTGATGTGATTATGTTGGTCACGAGGCATTGGCTACCTTAAGAGAGTCATAGTGCTTTCTGCCAGTTGCTCACCCAAATACACATTTTGAGATATTGTGGCCAGTCTGCCTGAAGGGATACGCCACTAGTTGTGTATCTTAAGAGAAACATCGTAACTCTTGCCAGCGGTTTCTTGACTTTGAAGGTGTGATTATACTGGTGACGAGATATTGGTTACCCTAAGAGAGTCACAGTGTTTCGTGCCAGTTGCTCAACCAAATACACATTTTTTAGATACTGTTTCGTGTGCCTGAAGCGATACGCCACTAGTTGTGTATCTTAAGAGAAACATCGTTACTTTTGCCAGGGGTTTCTAGAAGTTGCTGATTTGATTCTGCTGGTGACGAGGCATTGGCTACCTCAAGAGAGTCATAGAGATTCCTGCCAGTTCTTCACCCAAATACACATTTTTTAGATACTGTGGGCAGTCTGCCTGATGCTATACGCCACTAGTTGTGTTTCATAAGAGAAACATCGTTACTTTTGCCAGGGGTTTCTTTAGGTTGCTGATGTGATTCTTTTGGTGACGAGGCATTGGCAACCTTAAGAGAGTCATACTTCTTCCTAACAGTTGCTCACCCAAATACACATTTTTAGATACTGTGTCGTCTGCCTGAAGCAATACGCCACTGGTTGTGTATCTTAAGAGAAACATCGATACCCTTGCTAGCGGTTTCTTGACTTTGAAGATGTGATTATACTGGTGACGAGATATTGGCTACCCTAAGAGAGTCACAGTGTTTCCTGCCAGTTGCTCATCCAAATACACATTTTTTAGATACTCTTTCCAGTCTGCGTGATAGCTACGCCACTAGTTGTGTATCTTAAGAGTCATTGTAACTTTTGCCAGGGGTTTCTTGAAGTTGCTGATGTGATTATGCTGGTGACGAGGCATTGGCTACCCTATGAGTGTCATAGTGATTCCTGCTAGTTGCTCACCCAAATACACATTTTTTTGATACTTTGGCCAGTCTGCCTCAAGTGACACCCCACTATCTGTATATCTTATGAGAAGCTTCGTTACTTTTGCAAGCGGTTTCTTGAAGTTGGTGATGGGATTATGTTGGTGACGAGGCATTGGCTACCTTAAGAGAGTCATAGTGCTTCCTGCCAGTTGCTCACCCAAATACACATTTTGAGATACTGTGGCCAGTCTGCCTGAAGCGATACGCCACTAGTTGTGTATCTTAAGAGAAACATCGTTACTCTTGCCAGCGGTTTCTTGACTTTGAAGATTTCATTATACTGGTGACGACATATTGGTTACCCTAAGAGAGTCACAGTTTTTCGTGCCAGTTGCTCACCCAAATACACAATTTTTAGATACTGTTTCCAGTGTGCCTGAAGCGATACGCCACTAGTTGTGTATCTTAAGAGAAACATCGTTACTTTTGCCAGGGGTTTCTGGAAGTTGCTGATTTGATTCTGCTGGTGACGAGGCATTGGCTACCTCAAGAAAGTCATAGAGATTCCTGCCAGTTCTTCACCCAAATACACATTTTTTAGATACTCTTTCCAGTCTGCCTGATAGCTACGCCACTAGTTGTGTATCTTAAGAGTCATTGTAACTTTTGCCAGGGGTTTCTTGAAGTTGCTGTTGTGATTATGCTGGTGACGAGGCATTGGCTACCCTATGAGTGTCATAGTGATTCCTGCTAGTTGCTCACCCAAATACACATTTTTTTGATACTTTGGCCAGTCTGCCTCAAGTGACACCCCACTAGCTGTGTATCTTATGAGAAGCTTCGTTACCTTTGCACGCGGTTTCTTGAAGTTGGTGATGGGATTATGTTGGTGACGAGGCATTGGCTACCTTAAGAGAGTCATAGTGCTTCCTGGCAGTTGCTCACCCAAATACACATTTTTAGATACTGTGTCGTCTCCCTGAAGCGATACGCCACTAGTTGTGTATCTGAAGAGAAACATCGTTACTCTTGCCAGCGGTTTCTTGACTTTGAAGATGTGATTATACTGGTGACGAGATATTGGCTACTCTAAGAGAGTCACAGTGTTTCCTGTCAGTTGCTCATCCAAATACACATTTTTTAGATACTCTTACCAGTCTGCCTGATAGCTACGCCACTAGTTGTGTATCTTAAGAGTCATTGTAACTTTTGCCAGGGGTTTCTTGAAGTTGCTGATGTGATTATGCTGGTGACGAGGCATTGGCTACCCTATGAGTGCCATAGTGATTCCTGCTAGTTGCTCACGCAAATACACATTTTTTTGATACTTTGGCCAGTCTGCCTCAAGTGACACCCCACTAGCTGTGTATCTTATGAGAAGCTTCTTTACCTTTGCACGCGGTTTCTTGAAGTTGGTGATGGGATTATGTTGGTGACGAGGCATTGGCTATCTTAAGAGAGTCATAGTGCTTCCTGCCAGTTGCTCACCCAGATACACATTTTGAGATACTGTGGCCAGTCTGCCTGAAGCGATACGCCACTAGTTGTGTATCTTAAGAGAAACATCGTTACTCTTGCCAGCGGTTTCTTGACTTTGAAGCTGTGATTATACTGGTGACGAGATATTGGCTACCCTAAGAGAGTCACAGTGTTTCCTGCCAGTTGCTCATCCAAATACACATTTTTTAGATACTCTTACCAGTCTGCCTGATAGCTACGCCACTAGTTGTGTATCTTAAGAGTCATTGTAACTTTTGCCAGGGGTTTCTTGAAGTTGCTGATGTGATTATGCTCGTGACGAGGCATTGGCTACCCTATGAGTGCCATAGTGATTCCTGCTAGTTGCTCACGCAAATACACATTTTTTTGATACTTTGGCCAGTCTGCCTCAAGTGACACCCCACTAGCTGTGTATCTTATGAGAAGCTTCGTTACCTTTGCAAGTGGTTTCTTGAAGTTGGTGATGTGATTATGTTGGTCACGAGGCATTGGCTACCTTAAGAGAGTCATAGTGCTTTCTGCCAGTTGCTCACCCAAATACACATTTTGAGATACTGTGGCCAGTCTGCCTGAAGCGATACGCCACTAGTTGTGTATCTTAAGAGAAACATCGTTACTTTTGCCAGGGGTTTCTAGAAGTTGCTGATTTGATTCTGCTGGTGACGACGCATTGGCTACCTCAAGAGAGTCATAGAGATTCCTGCCAGTTCTTCACCCAAATACACATTTTTTTTTTTTAGATACTCTTTCCAGTCTGCCTGATAGCTACGCCACTAGTTGTGTATCTTAAGAGTCATTGTAACTTTTGCCAGGGGTTTCTTGAAGTTGGCCGGCCGCGGTGGTCTAGCGGTTCTGGCGCTGCAGTCCGGAACCGCGGGACTGCTACGGTCGCAGGTTCGAATCCTGCCTCGGGCATGGGTGTGTGTGATGTCCTTAGGTTAGTTAGCTTTGAGTAGTTCTAAGTTCTAGGGGACTTATGACCTAAGATGTTGAGTCCCATAGTGCTCAGAGCCATTTCTTGAAGTTGCTGATGAGATTATGCTGGTGACGAGGCATTGGCTACCCTATGAGTGTCATAGTGATTCCTGCTAGTTGCTCACCCGAATACACATTTTTTTTTTTGATACTTTGGCCAGTCTGCCTCAAGTGACACCCCACTAGCTGTGTATCTTATGAGAAGCTTCGTTACCTTTGCCAGGGGTTTCTTGAAGTTGGTGATGTGATTATGCTGGTGACGTGGCATTGGCTACCTTAAGAGAGTCATAGTTCTTCCTGCCAGTTGCTCACCCAAATACACATTTTTAGATACTGTGTCGTCTGCCTGAAGCGATACGCCACTAGTTGTGTATCTTAAGAGAAACATCGTTACTTTTGCCAGGGGTTTCTAGAAGTTGCTGATTTGATTCGGCTGGTGACGACGCATTGGCTACCTCAAGAGAGTCATAGAGATTCCTGCCAGTTCTTGACCCAAATACACATTTTTTAGATACTGTGGGCAGTCTGCCTGATGCTATACGCCGCTAGTTGTGTTTCATAAGAGAAACATCGTTACTTTTGCCAGGGGTTTCTTTAGGTTGCTGATGTGATTATTTTGGTGACGAGGCATTGGCAACCTTAAGAGAGTCATACTTCTTCCTAACAGTTGCTCACCCAAATACACATTTTTAGATACTGTGTCGTCTGCCTAAAGCGATACGCCACTAGTTGTGTATCTTAAGAGAAACATCGTTACCCTTGCTAGCGGTTTCTTGACTTTGAAGATGTGATTACACCGGTGACGAGATATTGGCTACCCTAAGAGAGTCACAGTGTTTCCTGCCAGTTGCTCATCCAAATACACCTTTTTTAAATACTCTTTCCAGTCTGCCTGATAGCTACGCCCCTAGTTGTGTAACTTAAGAGTCATTGTAACTTTTGCCAGGGGTTTCTTGAAGTTGCTGATGTGATTATGCTGGTGACGAGGCATAGTTACCCTATGAGTGTCATAGTGATTCCTGCTAGTTGCTCACCCAAATTCACATTTTTTTGATACTTTGGCCAGTCTGCCTCAAGTGACACCCCACTAGCTGTGTATCTTATGAGAAGCTTCGTTACTTTTGCATGCGGTTTAGTGAAGTTGGTGATGGGATTATGTTGGTGACGAGGCATTGGCTACCTTAAGAGAGTCATAGTGCTTCCTGCCAGTTGCTCACCCAGATTCACATTTTGAGATACTGTGGCCAGTCTGCCAGAGGCGATACGCCACTAGTTGTGTATCTTAAGAGAAACATCGTTACTTTTGCCAGGGGTTTCTAGAAGTTGCTGATTTGATTCGGCTGGTGACGACGCATTGGCTACCTCAAGAGAGTCATAGAGATTCCTGCCAGTTCTTGACCCAAATACACATTTTTTAGATACTGTGGGCAGTCTGCCTGATGCTATACGCCGCTAGTTGTGTTTCATAAGAGAAACATCGTTACTTTTGCCAGGGGTTTCTTTAGGTTGCTGATGTGATTATTTTGGTGACGAGGCATTGGCTACCTTAAGAGAGTCATAGTGCTTCCTGCCAGTTGCTCACCCAAATACACATTTTGAGATACTGTGGCCAGTCTGCCTGAAGGGATACGCCACTAGTTGTGTATCTTAAGAGAAACATCGTAACTCTTGCCAGCGGTTTCTTGACTTTGAAGGTGTGATTATACTGGTGACGAGATATTGGTTACCCTAAGAGAGTCACAGTGTTTCGTGCCAGTTGCTCAACCAAATACACATTTTTTAGATACTGTTTCCAGTGTGCCTGAAGCGATACGCCACTAGTTGTGTATCTTAAGAGAAACATCGTTACTTTTGCCAGGGGTTTCTAGAAGTTGCTGATTTGATTCTGCTGGTGACGAGGCATTGGCTACCTCAAGAGAGTCATAGAGATTCCTGCCAGTTCTTCACCCAAATACACATTTTTTTTTTTAGATACTCTTTCCAGTCTGCCTGATAGCTACGCCACTAGTTGTGTATCTTAAGAGTCATTGTAACTTTTGCCAGGGGTTTCTTGAAGTTGGCCGGCCGCGGTGGTCTAGCGGTTCTGGCGCTGCAGTCCGGAACCGCGGGACTGCTACGGTCGCAGGTTCGAATCCTGCCTCGGGCATGGGTGTGTGTGATGTCCTTAGGTTAGTTAGCTTTGAGTAGTTCTAAGTTCTAGGGGACTTATGACCTAAGATGTTGAGTCCCATAGTGCTCAGAGCCATTTCTTGAAGTTGCTGATGAGATTATGCTGGTGACGAGGCATTGGCTACCCTATGAGTGTCATAGTGATTCCTGCTAGTTGCTCACCCAAATACACATTTTTTTTTTGATACTTTGGCCAGTCTTCCTCAAGTGACACCCCACTAGCTGTGTATCTTATGAGAAGCTTCGTTACCTTTGCCAGGGGTTTCTTGAAGTTGGTGATGTGATTATGCTGGTGACGTGGCATTGGCTACCTTAAGAGAGTCATAGTTCTTCCTGCCAGTTGCTCACCCAAATACACATTTTTAGATACTGTGTCGTCTGCCTGAAGCG
This sequence comes from Schistocerca nitens, assembly GCF_023898315.1. Taxonomy (NCBI): domain Eukaryota; kingdom Metazoa; phylum Arthropoda; class Insecta; order Orthoptera; family Acrididae; genus Schistocerca; species Schistocerca nitens. The sequence continues at coordinate 120,687,783 of NC_064616.1, forward strand.
ATACGCCACTAGTTGTGTATCTTAAGAGAAACATCGTTACTTTTGCCAGGGGTTTCTAGAAGTTGCTGATTTGATTCGGCTGGTGACGACGCATTGGCTACCTCAAGAGAGTCATAGAGATTCCTGCCAGTTCTTGACCCAAATACACATTTTTTAGATACTGTGGGCAGTCTGCCTGATGCTATACGCCGCTAGTTGTGTTTCATAAGAGAAACATCGTTACTTTTGCCAGGGGTTTCTTTAGGTTGCTGATGTGATTATTTTGGTGACGAGGCATTGGCAACCTTAAGAGAGTCATACTTCTTCCTAACAGTTGCTCACCCAAATACACATTTTTAGATACTGTGTCGTCTGCCTAAAGCGATACGCCACTAGTTGTGTATCTTAAGAGAAACATCGTTACCCTTGCTAGCGGTTTCTTGACTTTGAAGGTGTGATTACACCGGTGACGAGATATTGGCTACCCTAAGAGAGTCACAGTGTTTCCTGCCAGTTGCTCATCCAAATACACCTTTTTTAAATACTCTTTCCAGTCTGCCTGATAGCTACGCCCCTAGTTGTGTAACTTAAGAGTCATTGTAACTTTTGCCAGGGGTTTCTTGAGGTTGCTGATGTGATTATGCTGGTGACGAGGCATAGTTACCCTATGAGTGTCATAGTGATTCCTGCTAGTTGCTCACCCAAATTCACATTTTTTTGATACTTTGGCCAGTCTGCCTCAAGTGACACCCCACTAGCTGTGTATCTTATGAGAAGCTTCGTTACTTTTGCAAGCGGTTTAGTGAAGTTGGTGATGGGATTATGTTGGTGACGAGGCATTGGCTACCTTAAGAGAGTCATAGTGCTTCCTGCCAGTTGCTCACCCAGATTCACATTTTGAGATACTGTGGCCAGTCTGCCAGAGGCGATACGCCACTAGTTGTGTATCTTAAGAGAAACATCGTTACTCTTGCCAGCGGTTTCTTGACTTTGAAGCTGTGATTATACTGGTGACGAGATATTGGCTACCCTCAGAGAGTCACAGTGTTTCGTGCCACTTGCTCACCCAAATACACATTTTTTAGATACTGTTTCCAGTGTGCCTGAAGCGATACGCCACTAGTTGTGTATCTTAAGAGAAACATCGTTACTTTTGCCAGGGGTTTCTAGAAGTTGCTGATTTGACTCTGCTGGTGACGAGGAATTGGCTACCTCAAGAAAGTCATAGAGATTCCTGCCAGTTCTTCACCCAAATACACATTTCTTAGATACTCTTTCCAGTCTGCCTGATAGCTACGCCACTAGTTGTGTATCTTAAGAGTCATTGTAACTTTTGCCAGGGGTTTCTTGAAGTTGCTGATGTGATTATGCTGGTGACGAGGCATTAGCTACCCTTTGAGTGTCATAGTGATTCCTGCTAGTTGCTCACCCAAATACACATTTTTTTTGATACTTTGGCCAGTCTGCCTCAAGTGACACCCCACTAGCTGTGTATCTTATGAGAAGCTTCGTTACCTTTGCAAGCGGTTTCTTGAAGTTGGTGATGGGATTATGTTGGTGACGAGGCATTGGCTATCTTAAGAGAGTCATAGTGCTTCCTGCCAGTTGCTCACCCAAATACACATGTTGAGATACTGTGGTCAGTCTGCCTGAAGCGATACGCCACTAGTTGTGTATCTTAAGAGAAACATCGTTACTCTTGCCAGCGGTTTCTTGACTTTGAAGATGTGATTATACTGGTGACGAGATATTGGCTACCCTAAGAGAGTCACAGTGTTTCCTGCCAGTTGCTCATCCAAATACACATTTTTTAGATACTCTTTCCAGTCTGCCTGATAGCTACGCCACTAGTTGTGTATCTTAAGAGTCATTGTAACTTTTGCCAGGGGTTTCTTGAAGTTGCTGATGTGATTATCCCGGTGACGAGCCATTGGCTACCCTATGAGTGTCATAGTGATTCCTGCTAGTTGCTCACCCAAATACACATTTTTTTGATACTTTGGCCAGTCTGCCTCAAGTGACACCCCACTAGTTGTGTATCTTATGAGAAGCTTCGTTACCTTTGCAAGCGGTTTCTTGAAGTTGGTGATGTGATTATATTGGTCACGAGTCATTGGCTACCTTAAGAGAGTCATAGTGCTTTCTGCCAGTTGCTCACCCAAATACAAATTTTGAGATACTGTGGCCAGTCTGCCTGAAGCGATACGCCACTAGTTGTGTATCTTCAGAGAAACATCGTTACTCTTGCCAGCGGTTTCTTGACTTTGAAGATGTGATTATACTGGTGACGAGATATTGGTTACCCTAAGAGAGTCACAGTGTTTCGTGCCAGTTGCTCACCCAAATACACATTTCTCAGATACTGTTTCCAGTGTGCCTGAAGCGATACGCCACTAGTTGTGTATCTTAAGAGAAACATCGTTACTTTTGCCAGGGGTTTCTAGAAGTTGCTGATTTGATTCTGCTGGTGACGAGGCATTGGCTACCTCAAGAGAGTCATAGAGATTCCTGCCAGTTCTTCACCCAAATACACATTTTTTAGATACTCTTTCCAGTCTGCCTGATAGCTACGCCACTAGTTGTGTATCTTACGAGTCATTGTAACTTTTGCCAGGGGTTTCTTGAAGTTGCTGATGTGATTATGCTGGTGACGAGGAATTGGCTACCTTAAGAGAGTCATAGTTCTTCCTGCCAGTTGCTCACCCAAATACACATTTTTAGATACTGTGTCGTCTCCCTGAAGCGATACGCCACTAGTTGTGTATCTTAAGAGATACATCGTTACTTTTGCCAGGGGTTTCTAGAAGTTGCTGCTTTGATTCGGCTGGTGACGAGGCATTGGCTACCTCAAGAGAGTCACAGAGATTCCTGCCAGTTCTTCACCCAAATACACATTTTTTAGATACTGTGGGCAGTCTGCCTGATGCTATACGCCACTAGTTGTGTTTCATAAGAGATACATCGTTACTTTTGCCAGGGGTTTCTAGAAGTTGCTGATTTGATTCGGCTGGTGACGAGGCATTGGCTACCTCAAGAGAGTCATAGAGATTCCTGCCAGTTCTTCACCCAAATACACATTTTTTAGATACTGTGGGCAGTCTGCCTGATGCTATACGCCACTAGTTGTGTTTCATAAGAGAAACATCGTTACTTTTGCCAGGGGTTTCTTTAGGTTGCTGATGTGATTATTTTGGTGACGAGGCATTGGCAACCTTAAGAGAGTCATAGTTTTTCCTAACAGTTGCTCACCCAAATACACATTTTTAGATACTGTGTCGTCTGCCTGAAGCGATACGCCACTAGTTGTGTATCTTAAGAGAAACATCGTTACTCTTGCCAGCGGTTTCTTGACTTTGAAGCTGTGATTATACTAGTGACGAGATATTGGCTACCCTAAGAGAGTCACAGTGTTTCGTGCCAGTTGCTCACCCAAATACACATTTTTTTGATACTGTTTCCAGTGTGCCTGAAGCGATACGCCACTAGTTGTGTATCTTAAGAGAAACATCGTTACTTTTGAAAGGGGTTTATAGAAGTTGCTGATTTGATTCTGCTGGTGACGATGCATTGGCTACCTCAAGAGAGTCATAGAGAATCCTGCCAGTTCTTCACCCAAATACACATTTTTTAGATACTCTTTCCAGTCTGCCTGATAGATACGCCACTAGTTGTGTATCTTAAGAGTCATTGTAACTTTTGCCAGGGGTTTCTTGAAGTTGCTGATGTGATTATGCTGGTGACGAGGCATTGGCTACCCTATGAGTGTCATAGTGATTCCTGCTAGTTGCTCACCCAAATACACATTTTTTTGATACTTTGGCCAGTCTGCCTCAAGTGACACCCCACTAGCTGTGTATCTTATGAGAAGCTTCGTTACCTTTGCAAGCGGTTTCTTGAAGTTGGTGATGGGATTATGTTGGTGACGAGGCATTGGCTACCTTAAGAGAGTCATAGTGCTTCCTGCCAGTTGCTCACCTAAATACACATTTTGAGATACTGTGGCCAGTCTGCCTGAAGCGATACGCCACTAGTTGTGTATCTTAAGAGAAACATCCTTACTCTTGCCAGCGGTTTCTAGAAGTTGCTGATTTGATTCTGCTGGTGACGAGGCATTGGCTACTTCAAGAGAGTCATAGAGATTCCTGCCAGTTCTTCACCCAAATACACTTTTTTAGATACTCTTTCCAGTCTGCCTGATAGCTACGCCACTAGTTGTGTATCTTAAGAGTCATTGTAACTTTTGCCAGGGGTTTCTTGAAGTTGCTGATGTGATTATGCTGGTGACGAGGCATTGGCTACCTTAAGAGAGTCATAGTTCTTCCTGCCAGTTGCTCACCCAAATACACATTTTTAGATACTGTGTCGTCTCCCTGAAGCGATACGCCACTAGTTGTGTATCTTAAGAGAAACATCGTTACTCTTGCCAGCGGTTTCTTGACTTTGAAGATGTGATTATACTGGTGACGAGATATTGGCTACCCTAAGAGAGTCACAGTGTTTCCTGCCAGATGCTCACCCGAATACACATTTTTAGATACTGTGTCGTCTGCCTGAAGCGATACGCCACTAGTTGTGTATCTTAAGAGAAACATCGTTACTTTTGCCAGGGGTTTCTAGAAGTTGCTGATTTGATTCGGCTGGTGACGAGGCATTGGCTACCTCAAGAGAGTCATAGAGATTCCTGCCAGTTCTTCACCGAAATACACATTTTTTAGATACTGTGGGCAGTCTGCCTGATGCTATACGCCACTAGTTGTGTTTCATAAGAGAAACATCGTTACTTTTGCCAGGGGTTTCTTTAGGTTGCTGTTGTGATTATTTTGGTGACGAGGCATTGGCAACCTTAAGAGAGTCATAGTTCTTCCTAACAGTTGCTCACCCAAATACACATTTTTAGATACTGTGTCGTCTGCCTGAAGCGATACGCCACTAGTTGTGTATCTTAAGAGAAACATCGTTACTTTTGCCAGGGGTTTCTAGAAGTTGCTGATTTGATTCGGCTGGTGACGAGGCATTGGCTACCTCAAGAGAGTCATAGAGATTCCTGCCAGTTCTTCACCCAAATACACATTTTTTAGATACTGTGGGCAGTCTGCCTGATGCTATACGCCACTAGTTGTGTTTCATAAGAGAAACATCGTTACTTTTGCCAGGGGTTTCTTTAGGTTGCTGATGTGATTATTTTGGTGACGAGGCATTGGCAACCTTAAGAGAGTCATAGTACTTCCTAACAGTTGCTCACCCAAATACACATTTTTAGATACTGTGTCGTCTGCCTGATGCGATACGCCACTAGTTGTGTATCTTAAGAGAAACATGGTTACTCTTGCCAGCGGTTTCTTGACTTTGAAGCTGTGATTACACTAGTGACGAGATATTGGCTACCCTAAGAGAGTCACAGTGTTTCGTGCCAGTTGCTCACCCAAATACACATTTTTTAGATACTGTTTCCAGTGTGCCTGAAGCGATACGCCACTAGTTGTGTATCTTAAGAGAAACATCGTTACTTTTGAAAAGGGTTTCTAGAAGTTGCTGATTTGATTCTGCTGGTGACGAAGCATTGGCTACCTCAAGAGAGTCATAGAGATTCCTGCCAGTTCTTCACCCAAATACACATTTTTTAGATACTCTTTCCAGTCTGCCTGATAGCTACGCCACTAGTTGTGTATCTTAAGAGTCATTGTAACTTTTGCCAGGGGTTTCTTGAAGTTGCTGATGTGATTATGCTGGTGACGAGGCATTGGCTACCCTATGAGTGTCATAGTGATTCCTGCTAGTTGCTCACCCAAATACACATTTTTTTGATACTTTGGCCAGTCTGCCTCAAGTGACACCCCACTAGCTGTGTATCTTATGAGAAGCTTCGTTACCTTTGAACGCGGTTTCTTGAAGTTGGTGATGGGATTATGTTGGTGACGAGGCATTGGCTACCTTAAGAGAGTCATAGTGCTTCCTGGCAGTTGTGCACCCAAATACACATTTTTAGATACTGTGTCGTCTCCCTGAAGCTATACGCCGCTAGTTGTGTATCTTAAGAGAAACATCGTTACTCTTGCCAGCGGTTTCTTGACTTTGAAGATGTGATTATACTGGTGACGAGATATTGGCTACTCTAAGAGAGTCACAGTGTTTCCTGTCAGTTGCTCACCCAAATACACATTTTGAGATACTGTGGCCAGTCTGCCTGAGCGATACGCCACTAATTGTGTATCTTAAGAGAAACATCGTTACTCTTGCCAGCGGTTTCTTGACTTTGAAGCTGTGATTATACTGGTGACGAGATATTGACTACCCTAAGGGGGTCACAGTGTTTCGTGCCAGTTGCTCACCTAAATACACATTTTTTATATACTGTTTCCAGTGTGCCTGAAGCGATACGCCACTAGTTGTGTATCTTAAGAGAAACACCGTTACTTTTGCCAGGGGTTTCTAGAAGTTGCTGTTTTGATTCTGCTGGTGACGAAGCATTGGCTACCTCAAGAGGGTCATAGAGATTCCTGCCAGTTCTTCACCCAAATACACATTTTTTAGATACTCTTTCCAGTCTGCCTGATAGCTACGCCACTAGTTGTGTATCTTAAGAGTCATTGTAACTTTTGCCAGGGGTTTCTTGAAGTTGCTGATGTGATTATGCTGGTGACGAGGCATTGGCTACCCTATGAGTGTCATAGTGATTCCTGCTAGTTGCTCACCCAAATACACATTTTTTTGATACTTTGGCCAGTCTGCCTCAAGTGACACCCCACTAGCTGTGTATCTTATGAGAAGCTTCGTTACCTTTGCAAGCGGTTTCTTGAAGTTGGTGATGGGATTATGTTGGTGACGAGGCATTGGCTACCTTAAGAGAGTCATAGTGCTTCCTGCCAGTTGCTCACCCAAATACACATTTTGAGATACTGTGGCCAGTCTGCCTGAAGCGATACGCCACTAGTTGTGTATCTTAAGAGAAACATCGTTACTCTTGCCAGGGGTTTCTAGAAGTTGCTGATTTGATTCTGCTGGTGACGAAGCATTGGCTACCTCAAGAGAGTCATAGAGATTCCTGCCAGTTCTTCACCCAAATACACATTTTTAGATACTCTTTCCAGTCTGCCTGATAGCTACGCCACTAGTTGTGTATCTTAAGAGTCATTGTAACTTTTTCCAGGGGTTTCTTGAACTTGCTGATGTGATTATGCTGGTGACGAGGCATTGGCTAACCTATGAGTGTCATAGTGATTCCTGCTAGTTGCTCACCCAAATACACACTTTTTTCATACTTTGGCCAGTCTGCCTCAAGTGACACCCCACTAGCTGTGTATCTTATGAGAAGCTTCGTTACCTTTGCAAGCGGTTTCTTGAAGTTGGTGATGGGATTATGTTGGTGACGAGGCATTGGCTACCTTAAGAGAGTCATAGTGCTTCCTGCCAGTTGCTCACCCAAATACACATTTTGAGATACTGTGGCCAGTCTGCCTGAAGCGATACGCCACTAGTTGTGTATCTTAAGAGAAACATCGTTACTCTTGCCAGCGGTTTCTTGACTTTGAAGATGTGATTATACTGGTGACGAGATATTGGCTACCCTAAGAGAGTCACAGTGTTTCGTGCCAGTTGCTCACCCAAATACACATTTTTTAGATACTGTTTCCAGTGTGCCTGAAGCGATACGCCACTAGTTGTGTATCTTAAGAGAAACATCGTTACTTTTGAAAGGGGTTTCTAGAAGTTGCTGATTTGTTTCTGCTGGTGACGAAGCATTGGCTACCTCAAGAGGGTCATAGAGATTCCTGCCAGTTCTTCACCCAAATACACACTTTTTAGATACTCTTTCCAGTCTGCCTGATAGCTACGCCACTAGTTGTGTATCTTAAGAGTCATTGTAACTTTTGCCAGGGGTTTCTTGAAGTTGCTGATGTGATTATGCTGGTGACGAGGCATTGGCTAATCTATGAGTGTCATAGTGATTCCTGCTAGTTGCTCACCCAAATACACATTTTTTTGATACTTTGCCCAGTCTGCCTCAAGTGACACCCCACTAGCTGTGTATCTTATGAGAACCTTCGTTACCTTTGCAAGCGGTTTCTTGAAGTTGGTGATGTGATTATGTTGGTGACGAGGCATTGGCTACCTTAAGAGAGTCATAGTGCTTCCTGCCAGTTGCTCACCCAAATACACATTTTGAGATACTGTGGCCAGTCTGCCTGAAGCGATACGCCACTAGTTGTGTATCTTAAGAGAAACATCGTTACTCTTGCCAGCGGTTTCTTGACTTTGAAGATGTGATTATACTGGTGACGAGATATTGGTTACCCTAAGAGAGTCACAGTGTTTCGTGCCAGTTGCTCACCCAAATACACATTTTTTAGATACTGTTTCCAGTGTGCCTGAAGCGATACGCCACTAGTTGTGTATCTTAAGAGAAACATCGTTACTTTTGCCAGGGGTTTCTAGAAGTTGCTGATTTGATTCTGCTGGTGACGAGGCATTGGCTACCTCAAGAGAGTCATAGAGATTCCTGCCAGTTCTTCACCCAAATACACATTTTTTAGATACTCTTTCCAGTCTGACTGATAGCTACGCCACTAGTTGTGTATCTTAAGAGTCATTGTAACTTTTGCCAGGGGATTCTTGAAGTTGCTGATGTGATTATGCTGGTGACGAGGCATTGGCTACCCTATGAGTGTCATAGTGATTCCTGCTAGTTGCTCACCCAAATACACATTTTTTTGATACTTTGGCCAGTCTGCCTCAAGTGACACCCCACTACCTGTGTATCATATGAGAAGCTTCGTTACCTTTGCAAGCGGTTTCTTGAAGTTGGTGATGGGATTATTTTGGTGACGAGGCATTGGCTACCTTAAGAGAGTCATAGTGCTTCCTGCCAGTTGCTCACCCAAATACACATTTTGAGATACTGTGGCCAGTCTGCCTGAAGCGATACGCCACTAGTTGTGTACCTTAAGAGAAACATCGTTACTCTTGCCAGCGGTTTCTTGACTTTGAAGATGTGATTATACTGGTGACGAGATATTGGTTACCCTAAGAGAGTCACAGTGTTTCGTGCCAGTTGCTCACCCAAATAGACATTTTTTAGATACTGTTTCCAGTGTGCCTGAAGCGATACGCCACTAGTTGTGTATCTTAAGAGAAACATCGTTACTTTTGCCAGGGGTTCCTAGAAGTTGCTGATTTGATTCTGCTGGTGACGAGGCATTGGCTACCTCAAGAGGGTCATAGAGATTCCTCCCAGTTCTTCACCCAAATACACACTTTTTAGATACTCTTTCCAGTCTGCCTGATAGCTACGGCACTAGTTGTGTATCTTAAGAGTCATTGTAACTTTTGCCAGGGGTTTCTTGAAGTTGCTGATGTGATTATGCTGGTGACGAGGCATTGGCTACCCTATGAGTGTCATAGTGATTCCTTCTAGTTGCTCACCCAAATACACATTTTTTTGATACTTTGGCCAGTCTGCCTCAAGTGACACCCCACTAGCTGTGTATCTTATGAGAAGCTTCGTTACCTTTGCAAGCGGTTTCTTGAAGTTGGTGATGTGATTATGTTGATGACGAGGCATTGGCTACCTTAAGAGAGTCATAGTGCTTTCTGCCAGTTGCTCACCCAAATACACATTTTGAGATACTGTGGCCAGTCTGCCTGAAGCGATACGCCACTAGTTGTGTATCTTAAGAGAAACATCGTTACTCTTGCCAGCGGTTTCTTGACTTTGAAGATGTGATTATACTGGTGACGAGATATTGGTTACCCTAAGAGAGTCACAGTGTTTCGTGCCAGTTGCTCACCCAAATACACATTTTTTAGATACTGTTTCCAGTGTGCCTGAAGCGATACGCCACTAGTTGTGTATCTTAAGAGAAACATCGTTACTTTTGCCAGGGGTTTCTAGAAGTTGCTGATTTGATTCTGCTGGTGACGAGGCATTGGCTACCTCAAGAGAGTCATGGAGATTCCTGCCAGTTCTTCACCCAAATACACTTTTTTTAGATACTCTTTCTAGTCTGCCTGATAGCTACGCCACTAGTTGTGTATCTTAAGAGTCATTGTAACTTTTGCCAGGGGTTTCTTGAAGTTGCTGATGTGATTATGCTGGTGACGAGGCATTGGCTACCCTATGAGTGTCATAGTGATTCCTGCTAGTTGCTCACCCAAATACACATTTTTTTGATACTTTGGCCAGTCTGCCTCAAGTGACACCCCACTAGCTGTGTATCTTATGAGAAGCTTCGTTACCTTTGCAAGCGGTTTCTTGAAGTTGGTGATGGGATTATGTTGGTGACGATGCATTGGCTACCTTAAGAGAGTCATAGTGCTTCCTGCCAGTTGCTCACCCAAATACACATTTTGAGATACTGAGGCCAGTCTGCCTGAAGCGATACACCACTAGTTGTGTATCTTAAGAGAAACATCGTTACTCTTGCCAGCGGTTTCTTGACTTTGAAGATGTGATTATACTGGTGACGAGATATTGGTTACCCTAAGAGAGTCACAGTGTTTCGTGCCAGTTGCTCACCCAAATACACATTTTTTAGATACTGTTTCCAGTGTGCCTGAAGCGATACGCCACTAGTTGTGTATCTTAAGAGAAACATCGTTACTTTTGCCAGGGGTTTCTAGAAGTTGCTGATTTGATTCTGCTGGTGACGAGGCATTGGCTACCTCAAGAGAGTCATAGAGATTCCTGCCAGTTCTTCACCCAAATACACATTTTTTAGATACTCTTTCCAGTCTGCCTGATAGCTACGCCACTAGTTGTGTATTTTAAGAGTCATTGTAACTTTTGCCAGGGGTTTCTTGAAGTTGCTGATGTGATTATGCTGGTGACGAGGCATTGGCTACCCTAAGAGTGTCATAGTGATTCCTGCTAGTTGCTCACCCAAATACACATTTTTTTGATACTTTGGCCAGTCTGCCTCAAGTGACAACACACTAGCTGTGTATCTTATGAGAAGCTTCGTCACATTTGCAAGCGGTTTCTTGAAGTTGGTGATGGGATTATGTTGGTGACGAGGCATTGGCTACCTTAAGAGAGTCATAGTGCTTCCTGCCAGTTGCTCACCCAAATACACATTTTGAGATACTGCGGCCAGTCTGCCTGAAGCGATACGCCACTAGTTGTGTATCTTAAGAGAAACATCGTTACTCTTGCCAGCGGTTTCTTGACTTTGAAGATGTGATTATACTGGTGACGAGATATTGGTTACCCTAAGAGAGTCACAGTGTTTCGTGCCAGTTGCTCACCCAAATACACATTTTGTAGATACTGTTTCCAGTGTGCCTGAAGCGATAAGCCACTAGTTGTGTATCTTAAGAGAAACATCGTTACTTTTGCCAGGGGTTTCTAGAAGTTGCTGATTTGATTCTGCTGGTGACGAGGCATTGGCTACCTCAAGAGAGTCATAGAGATTCCTGCCAGTTCTTCACCCAAATACACATTTTTTAGATACTCTTTCCACTCTGCCTGATAGCTACGCCACTAGTTGTGTAATCTTAAGAGTCATTGTAACTTATGCCAGGGGTTTCTTGAAGTTGCTGATGTGATTATGCTGGTGACGAGGCATTGGCTACCCTATGAGTGTCATAGTGATTCCTGCTAGTTGCTCACCCAAATACACATTTTTTTGATACTTTGGCCAGTCTGCCTCAAGTGACACCCCACTAGCTGTGTATCTTATGAGAAGCTTCGTTACCTTTGCAAGCGGTTTCTTGAAGTTGGTGATGGGATTATGTTGGTGACGAGGCATTGGCTACCTTAAGAGAGTCATAGTGCTTCCTGCCAGTTGCTCACCCAAATACACATTTTGAGATACTGTGGCCAGTCTGCCTGAAGCGATACGCCACTAGTTGTGTATCTTAAGAGAAACATCGTTACTCTTGCCAGCGGTTTCTTGACTTTGAAGATGTGATTATACTGGTGACGAGATATTGGTTACCCTAAGAGAGTCACAGTGTTTCGTGCCAGTTGCTCACCCAAATACACATTTTTTAGATACTGTTTCCTGTGTGCCTGAGGCGATACCCCACTAGTTGTGTATCTTAAGAGAAACATCGTTACTTTTGAAAGGGATTTCTAGAAGTTGCTGATTTGATTCTGCTGGTGACGAAGCATTGGCTACCTCAAGAGGGTCATAGAGATTCCTGCCAGTTCTTCACCCAAATACACATTTTTTAGATACTCTTTCCAGTCTGCCTGATAGCTACGCCACTAGTTGTGTATTTTAAGAGTCATTGTAACTTTTGCCAGGGGTTTCTTGAAGTTGCTGATGTGATTATGCTGGTGACGAGGCATTGGCTACCCTAAGAGTGTCATAGTGATTCCTGCTAGTTGCTCACCCAAATACACATTTTTTTGATACTTTGGCCAGTCTGCCTCAAGTGACACCCCACTAGCTGTGTATCTTATGAGAAGCTTCGTTACCTTTGCAAGCGGTTTCTTGAAGTTGGTGATGGGATTATGTTGGTGACGAGGCATTGGCTACCTTAAGAGAGTCATAGTGCTTCCTGCCAGTTGCTGACAAAATACACATTTTGAGATACTGTGGCCAGTCTGCCTGAAGCGATACGCCACTAGTTGTGTATCTTAAGAGAAACATCGTTACTCTTGCCAGCGGTTTCTTGACTTTGAAGATGTGATTATACTGGTGACGAGATATTGGCTACCCTAAAAGAGTCACAGTGTTTCGTGCCAGTTGCTCACCCAAATATACATTTTTTAGATACTGTTTCCAGTGTGCCTGAAGCGATACGCCACTAGTTGTGTATCTTAAGAGAAACAACGTTACTTTTGAAAGGGGTTTCTAGAAGTTGCTGATTTGATTCTCCTGTTGACGAAGCATTGGCTACCTCAAGAGTGTCATAGAGATTCCTCCCAGTTCTTCACCCAAATACACACTTTTTAGATACTCTTTCCAGTCTGCCTGATAGCTACGCCACTAGTTGTGTATCTTAAGAGTCATTGTAACTTTTGCCAGGGGTTTCTTGAAGTTGCTGATGTGATTATGCTGGTGACGAGGCATTGGCTACCCTATGAGTGTCATAGTGATTCCTGCTAGTTGCTCACCCAAATACACATTTTTTGATACTTTGGCCAGTCTGCCTCATGTGACACCCCACTAGCTGTGTATCTTATGAGAAGCTTTGTTACCTTTGCAAGCGGTTTCTTGAAGTTGTTGATGGGAATATGTTGGTGACGAGGCATTGGCTACCTTAAGAGAGTCATAGTGCTTCCTGCCAGTTGCTCACCCAAATACACATTTTGAGATACTGTGGCCAGTCTGCCTGAAGCGATACGCCACTAGTTGTGTATCTTAAGAGAAACATCGTTACTCTTTCCAGCGGTTTCTTGACTTTGAAGCTGCGATTATGCTGGTGACGAGATATTGGCTACCCTAAGAAAGTCACAGTGTTTCGTGCCAGTTGCTCACCCAAATACACATTTTTTAGATACTGTTTCGTGTGCCCGAAGCGATACGCCACTAGTTGTGTATCTTAAGAGAAACATCGTTACTTTTGCCAGGGGTTTCTAGAAGTTGCTGATTTGATTCTGCTGGTGACGAGGCATTGGCTACCTCAAGAGAGTCATAGAGATTCCTGCCAGATCTTCACCCAAATACACATTTTTTAGATACTCTTTCCAGTCTGCCTGATAGCTACGCCATTAGTTGTGTATCTTAAGAGTCATTGTAACTTTTGCCAGGGGTTTCTTGAAGTTGCTGATGTGATTGTGCTGGTGACGAGGCATTGGCTACCCTATGAGTGTCATAGTGATTCCTGCTAGTTGCTCACCCAAATACACATTTTTTTGATACTTTGGCCAGTCTGCCTCAAGTGACACCCCACTAGCTGTGTATCTTATGAGAAGCTTCGTTACCTTTGCAAGCGGTTTCTTGAAGTTGGTGATGGGATTATGTTGGTGACGAGGCATTGGCTACCTTAAGAGAGTCATAGTGCTTCCTGCCAGTTGCTCACCCAAATACACATTTTGAGATACTGTGGCCAGTCTGCCTGAAGCGATACGCCACTAGTTGTGTATCTTAAGAGAAACATCGTTACTCTTGCCAGCGGTTTCTTGGCTTTGAAGCTGTGATTATGCTGGTGACGAGATATTGGCTACCCTAAGAGAGTCACAGTGTTTCGTGCCAGTTGCTCACCCAAATACACATTTTTTGGATACTGTTTCCAGTGTGCCCGAAGCGATACGCCACTAGTTGTGTATCTTAAGAGAAACATCGTTACTTTTGCCAGGGGTTTCTAGAAGTTGCTGATTTGATTCTGCTGGTGACGAGGCATTGGCTACCTCAAGAGAGTCATAGAGATTCCTGCCAGTTCTTCACCCAAATACACATTTTTTAGATACTCTTTCCAGTCTGCCTGATAGCTACGCCACTAGTTGTGTATCTTAAGAGTCATTGTAACTTTTGCCAGGGGTTTCTTGAAGTTGCTGATGTGATTATGCTGGTGACGAGGCATTGGCTACCCTATGAGTGTCATAGTGATTCCTGCTAGTTGCTCACCCAAATACACATTTTTTTGATACTTTGGCCAGTCTGCCTCAAGTGACACCCCACTAGCTGTGTATCTTATGAGAAGCTTCGTTACCTTTGCAAGCGGTTTCTTGAAGTTGGTGATGGGATTATGTTGGTGACGAGGCATTGGCTACCTTAAGAGAGTCATAGTGCTTCCTGCCAGTTGCTCACCCAAATACACATTTTGAGATACTGTGGCCAGTCTGCCTGAAGCGATACGCCACTAGTTGTGTATCTTAAGAGAAACATCGTTACTCTTGCCAGCGGTTTCTTGACTTTGAAGATGTGATTATACTGGTGACGAGATATTGGTTACCCTAAGAGAGTCACAGTGTTTCGTGCCAGTTGCTCACCCAAATACACATTTTTTAGATACTGTTTCCTGTGTGCCTGAGGCGATACCCCACTAGTTGTGTATCTTAAGAGAAACATCGTTACTTTTGAAAGGGATTTCTAGAAGTTGCTGATTTGATTCTGCTGGTGACGAAGCATTGGCTACCTCAAGAGTGTCATAGAGATTCCTGCCAGTTCTTCACCCAAATACACATTTTTTAGATACTCTTTCCAGTCTGCCTGATAGCTACGCCACTAGTTGTGTATTTTAAGAGTCATTGTAACTTTTGCCAGGGGTTTCTTGAAGTTGCTGATGTGATTATGCTGGTGACGAGGCATTGGCTACCCTAAGAGTGTCATAGTGATTCCTGCTAGTTGCTCACCCAAATACACATTTTTTTGATACTTTGGCCAGTCTGCCTCAAGTGACACCCCACTAGCTGTGTATCTTATGAGAAGCTTCGTTACCTTTGCAAGCGGTTTCTTGAAGTTGGTGATGGGATTATGTTGGTGACGAGGCATTGGCTACCTTAAGAGAGTCATAGTGCTTCCTGCCAGTTGCTGACAAAATACACATTTTGAGATACTGTGGCCAGTCTGCCTGAAGCGATACGCCACTAGTTGTGTATCTTAAGAGAAACATCGTTACTCTTGCCAGCGGTTTCTTGACTTTGAAGATGTGATTATACTGGTGACGAGATATTGGCTACCCTAAAAGAGTCACAGTGTTTCGTGCCAGTTGCTCACCCAAATATACATTTTTTAGATACTGTTTCCAGTGTGCCTGAAGCGATACGCCACTAGTTGTGTATCTTAAGAGAAACATCGTTACTTTTGAAAGGGGTTTCTAGAAGTTGCTGATTTGATTCTCCTGTTGACGAAGCATTGGCTACCTCAAGAGTGTCATAGAGATTCCTCCCAGTTCTTCACCCAAATACACACTTTTTAGATACTCTTTCCAGTCTGCCTGATAGCTACGCCACTAGTTGTGTATCTTAAGAGTCATTGTAACTTTTGCCAGGGGTTTCTTGAAGTTGCTGATGTGATTATGCAGGTGACGAGGCATTGGCTACCCTATGAGTGTCATAGTGATTCCTGCTAGTTGCTCACCCAAATACACATTTTTTGATACTTTGGCCAGTCTGCCTCATGTGACACCCCACTAGCTGTGTATCTTATGAGAAGCTTTGTTATCTTTGCAAGCGGTTTCTTGAAGTTGTTGATGGGAATATGTTGGTGACGAGGCATTGGCTACCTTAAGAGAGTCATAGTGCTTCCTGCCAGTTGCTCACCCAAATACACATTTTGAGATACTGTGGCCAGTCTGCCTGAAGCGATACGCCACTAGTTGTGTATCTTAAGAGAAACATCGTTACTCTTTCCAGCGGTTTCTTGACTTTGAAGCTGCGATTATGCTGGTGACGAGATATTGGCTACCCTAAGAAAGTCACAGTGTTTCGTGCCAGTTGCTCACCCAAATACACATTTTTTAGATACTGTTTCGTGTGCCCGAAGCGATACGCCACTAGTTGTGTATCTTAAGAGAAACATCGTTACTTTTGCCAGGGGTTTCTAGAAGTTGCTGATTTGATTCTGCTGGTGACGAGGCATTGGCTACCTCAAGAGAGTCATAGAGATTCCTGCCAGATCTTCACCCAAATACACATTTTTTAGATACTCTTTCCAGTCTGCCTGATAGCTACGCCATTAGTTGTGTATCTTAAGAGTCATTGTAACTTTTGCCAGGGGTTTCTTGAAGTTGCTGATGTGATTGTGCTGGTGACGAGGCATTGGCTACCCTATGAGTGTCATAGTGATTCCTGCTAGTTGCTCACCCAAATACACATTTTTTTGATACTTTGGCCAGTCTGCCTCAAGTGACACCCCACTAGCTGTGTATCTTATGAGAAGCTTCGTTACCTTTGCAAGCGGTTTCTTGAAGTTGGTGATGGGATTATGTTGGTGACGAGGCATTGGCTACCTTAAGAGAGTCATAGTGCTTCCTGCCAGTTGCTCACCCAAATACACATTTTGAGATACTGTGGCCAGTCTGCCTGAAGCGATACGCCACTGGTTGTGTATCTTAAGAGAAACATCGTTACTCTTGCCAGCGGTTTCTTGGCTTTGAAGCTGTGATTATGCTGGTGACGAGATATTGGCTACCCTAAGAGAGTCACAGTGTTTCGTGCCAGTTGCTCACCCAAATACACATTTTTTGGATACTGTTTCCAGTGTGCCCGAAGCGATACGCCACTAGTTGTGTATCTTAAGAGAAACATCGTTACTTTTGCCAGGGGTTTCTAGAAGTTGCTGATTTGATTCTGCTGGTGACGAGGCATTGGCTACCTCAAGAGAGTCATAGAGATTCCTGCCAGTTCTTCACCCAAATACACATTTTTTAGATACTCTTTCCAGTCTGCCTGATAGCTACGCCACTAGTTGTGTATCTTAAGAGTCATTGTAACTTTTGCCAGGGGTTTCTTGAAGTTGCTGATGTGATTGTGCTGGTGACGAGGCATTGGCTACCCTATGAGTGTCATAGTGATTCCTGCTAGTTGCTCACCCAAATACACTTTTTTGATACTTTGGCCGGTCTGCCTCAAGTGACACCCCACTAGCTGTATATCTTATGAGAAGCTTCGTTACCTTTGCAAGCGGTTTCTTGAAGTTGGTGATGGGATTATGTTGGTGACGATGCATTGGCTACCTTAAGAGAGTCATAGTGCTTCCTGCCAGTTGCTCACCCAAATACACATTTTGAGATACTGTGGCCAGTCTGCCTGAAGCGATACGCCACTAGTTGTGTATCTTAAGAGAAACATCGTTACTCTTGCCAGCGGTTTCTTGACTTTGAAGATGTGATTATACTGGTGACGAGATATTGGTTACCCTAAGAGAGTCACAGTGTTTCGTGCCAGTTGCTCACCCAAATACACATTTTTTAGATACTGTTTCCTGTGTGCCTGAGGCGATACCCCACTAGTTGTGTATCTTAAGAGAAACATCGTTACTTTTGAAAGGGATTTCTAGAAGTTGCTGATTTGATTCTGCTGGTGACGAAGCATTGGCTACCTCAAGAGTGTCATAGAGATTCCTGCCAGTTCTTCACCCAAATACACATTTTTTAGATACTCTTTCCAGTCTGCCTGATAGCTACGCCACTAGTTGTGTATTTTAAGAGTCATTGTAACTTTTGCCAGGGGTTTCTTGAAGTTGCTGATGTGATTATGCTGGTGACGAGGCATTGGCTACCCTAAGAGTGTCATAGTGATTCCTGCTAGTTGCTCACCCAAATACACATTTTTTTGATACTTTGGCCAGTCTGCCTCAAGTGACACCCCACTAGCTGTGTATCTTATGAGAAGCTTCGTTACCTTTGCAAGCGGTTTCTTGAAGTTGGTGATGGGATTATGTTGGTGACGAGGCATTGGCTACCTTAAGAGAGTCATAGTGCTTCCTGCCAGTTGCTGACAAAATACACATTTTGAGATACTGTGGCCAGTCTGCCTGAAGCGATACGCCACTAGTTGTGTATCTTAAGAGAAACATCGTTACTCTTGCCAGCGGTTTCTTGACTTTGAAGATGTGATTATACTGGTGACGAGATATTGGCTACCCTAAAAGAGTCACAGTGTTTCGTGCCAGTTGCTCACCCAAATATACATTTTTTAGATACTGTTTCCAGTGTGCCTGAAGCGATACGCCACTAGTTGTGTATCTTAAGAGAAACATCGTTACTTTTGAAAGGGGTTTCTAGAAGTTGCTGATTTGATTCTCCTGTTGACGAAGCATTGGCTACCTCAAGAGTGTCATAGAGATTCCTCCCAGTTCTTCACCCAAATACACACTTTTTAGATACTCTTTCCAGTCTGCCTGATAGCTACGCCACTAGTTGTGTATCTTAAGAGTCATTGTAACTTTTGCCAGGGGTTTCTTGAAGTTGCTGATGTGATTATGCTGGTGACGAGGCATTGGCTACCCTATGAGTGTCATAGTGATTCCTGCTAGTTGCTCACCCAAATACACATTTTTTGATACTTTGGCCAGTCTGCCTCATGTGACACCCCACTAGCTGTGTATCTTATGAGAAGCTTTGTTACCTTTGCAAGCGGTTTCTTGAAGTTGTTGATGGGAATATGTTGGTGACGAGGCATTGGCTACCTTAAGAGAGTCATAGTGCTTCCTGCCAGTTGCTCACCCAAATACACATTTTGAGATACTGTGGCCAGTCTGCCTGAAGCGATACGCCACTGGTTGTGTATCTTAAGAGAAACATCGTTACTCTTGCCAGCGGTTTCTTGGCTTTGAAGCTGTGATTATGCTGGTGACGAGATATTGGCTACCCTAAGAGAGTCACAGTGTTTCGTGCCAGTTGCTCACCCAAATACACATTTTTTGGATACTGTTTCCAGTGTGCCCAAAGCGATACGCCACTAGTTGTGTATCTTAAGAGAAACATCGTTACTTTTGCCAGGGGTTTCTAGAAGTTGCTGATTTGATTCTGCTGGTGACGAGGCATTGGCTACCTCAAGAGAGTCATAGAGATTCCTGCCAGTTCTTCACCCAAATACACATTTTTTAGATACTCTTTCCAGTCTGCCTGATAGCTACGCCACTAGTTGTGTATCTTAAGAGTCATTGTAACTTTTGCCAGGGGTTTCTTGAAGTTGCTGATGTGATTGTGCTGGTGACGAGGCATTGGCTACCCTATGAGTGTCATAGTGATTCCTGCTAGTTGCTCACCCAAATACACTTTTTTGATACTTTGGCCGGTCTGCCTCAAGTGACACCCCACTAGCTGTATATCTTATGAGAAGCTTCGTTACCTTTGCAAGCGGTTTCTTGAAGTTGGTGATGGGATTATGTTGGTGACGATGCATTGGCTACCTTAAGAGAGTCATAGTGCTTCCTGCCAGTTGCTCACCCAAATACACATTTTGAGATACTGTGGCCAGTCTGCCTGAAGCGATACGCCACTAGTTGTGTATCTTAAGAGAAACATCGTTACTCTTGCCAGCGGTTTCTTGACTTTGAAGATGTGATTAAACTGGTGACGAGATATTGGCTACCCTAAGAGAGTCACAGTGTTTCGTGCCAGTTGCTCACCCAAATACAAAATTTTTAGATACTGTTTCCAGTGTGCCTGAGGCGATACCCCACTAGTTGTGTATCTTAAGAGAAACATCGTTACTTTTGAAAGGGATTTCTAGAAGTTGCTGATTTGATTCTGCTGGTGACGAAGCATTGGCTACCTCAAGAGGGTCATAGAGATTCCTGCCAGTTCTTCACCCAAATACACATTTTTTAGATACTCTTTCCAGTCTGCCTGATAGCTACGCCACTAGTTGTGTATTTTAAGAGTCATTGTAACTTTTGCCAGGGGTTTCTTGAAGTTGCTGATGTGATTATGCTGGTGACGAGGCATTGGCTACCCTAAGAGTGTCATAGTGATTCCTGCTAGTTGCTCACCCAAATACACATTTTTTTGATACTTTGGCCAGTCTGCCTCAAGTGACACCCCACTAGCTGTGTATCTTATGAGAAGCTTCGTTACCTTTGCAAGCGGTTTCTTGAAGTTGGTGATGGGATTATGTTGGTGACGAGGCATTGGCTACCTTAAGAGAGTCATAGTGCTTCCTGCCAGTTGCTGACAAAATACACATTTTGAGATACTGTGGCCAGTCTGCCTGAAGCGATACGCCACTAGTTGTGTATCTTAAGAGAAACATCGTTACTCTTGCCAGCGGTTTCTTGACTTTGAAGATGTGATTATACTGGTGACGAGATATTGGCTACCCTAAGAGAGTCACAGTGTTTCGTGCCAGTTGCTCACCCAAATACACATTTTTTAGATACTGTTTCCAGTGTGCCTGAAGCGATACGCCACTAGTTGTGTATCTTAAGAGAAACATCGTTACTTTTGAAAGGGGTTTCTAGAAGTTGCTGATTTGATTCTCCTGGTGACGAAGCATTGGCTACCTCAAGAGTGTCATAGAGATTCCTCCCAGTTCTTCACCCAAATACACACTTTTTAGATACTCTTTCCAGTCTGCCTGATAGCTACGCCACTAGTTGTGTATCTTAAGAGTCATTGTAACTTTTGCCAGGGGTTTCTTGAAGTTGCTGATGTAATTATGCTGGTGACGAGGCATTGGCTACCCTATGAGTGTCATAGTGATTCCTGCTAGTTGCTCACCCAAATACACATTTTTTTGATACTTTGGCCAGTCTGCCTCATGTGACACCCCACTAGCTGTGTATCTTATGAGAAGCTTTGTTACCTTTGCAAGCGGTTTCTTGAAGTTGGTGATGGGAATATGTTGGTGACGAGGCATTGGCTACCTTAAGAGAGTCATAGTGCTTCCTGCCAGTTGCTCACCCAAATACACATTTTGAGATACTGTGGCCAGTCTGCCTGAAGCGATACGCCACTAGTTGTGTATCTTAAGAGAAACATCGTTACTCTTGCCAGCGGTTTCTTGACTTTGAAGCTGCGATTATGCTGGTGACGAGATATTGGCTACCCTAAGAAAGTCACAGTGTTTCGTGCCAGTTGCTCACCCAAATACACATTTTTTAGATACTGTTTCGTGTGCCCGAAGCGATACGCCACTAGTTGTGTATCTTAAGAGAAACATCGTTACTTTTGCCAGGGGTTTCTAGAAGTTGCTGATTTGATTCTGCTGGTGACGAGGCATTGGCTACCTCAAGAGAGTCATAGAGATTCCTGCCAGATCTTCACCCAAATACACATTTTTTAGATACTCTTTCCAGTCTGCCTGATAGCTACGCCATTAGTTGTGTATCTTAAGAGTCATTGTAACTTTTGCCAGGGGTTTCTTGAAGTTGCTGATGTGATTGTGCTGGTGACGAGGCATTGGCTACCCTATGAGTGTCATAGTGATTCCTGCTAGTTGCTCACCCAAATACACATTTTTTTGATACTTTGGCCAGTCTGCCTCAAGTGACACCCCACTAGCTGTGTATCTTATGAGAAGCTTCGTTACCTTTGCAAGCGGTTTCTTGAAGTTGGTGATGGGATTATGTTGGTGACGAGGCATTGGCTACCTTAAGAGAGTCATAGTGCTTCCTGCCAGTTGCTCACCCAAATACACATTTTGAGATACTGTGGCCAGTCTGCCTGAAGCGATACGCCACTAGTTGTGTATCTTAAGAGAAACATCGTTACTCTTGCCAGCGGTTTCTTGGCTTTGAAGCTGTGATTATGCTGGTGACGAGATATTGGCTACCCTAAGAGAGTCACAGTGTTTCGTGCCAGTTGCTCACCCAAATACACATTTTTTGGATACTGTTTCCAGTGTGCCCGAAGCGATACGCCACTAGTTGTGTATCTTAAGAGAAACATCGTTACTTTTGCCAGGGGTTTCTAGAAGTTGCTGATTTGATTCTGCTGGTGACGAGGCATTGGCTACCTCAAGAGAGTCATAGAGATTCCTGCCAGTTCTTCACCCAAATACACATTTTTTAGATACTCTTTCCAGTCTGCCTGATAGCTACGCCACTAGTTGTGTATCTTAAGAGTCATTGTAACTTTTGCCAGGGGTTTCTTGAAGTTGCTGATGTGATTGTGCTGGTGACGAGGCATTGGCTACCCTATGAGTGTCATAGTGATTCCTGCTAGCTGCTCACCCAAATACACTTTTTTGATACTTTGGCCGGTCTGCCTCAAGTGACACCCCACTAGCTGTATATCTTATGAGAAGCTTCGTTACCTTTGCAAGCGGTTTCTTGAAGTTGGTGATGGGATTATGTTGGTGACGATGCATTGGCTACCTTAAGAGAGTCATAGTGCTTCCTGCCAGTTGCTCACCCAAATACACATTTTGAGATACTGTGGCCAGTCTGCCTGAAGCGATACGCCACTAGTTGTGTATCTTAAGAGAAACATCGTTACTCTTGCCAGCGGTTTCTTGACTTTGAAGATGTGATTAAACTGGTGACGAGATATTGGCTACCCTAAGAGAGTCACAGTGTTTCGTGCCAGTTGCTCACCCAAATACACAATTTTTAGATACTGTTTCCAGTGTGCCTGAGGTGATACCCCACTAGTTGTGTATCTTAAGAGAAACATCGTTACTTTTGAAAGGGATTTCTAGAAGTTGCTGATTTGATTCTGCTGGTGACGAAGCATTGGCTACCTCAAGAGGGTCATAGAGATTCCTGCCAGTTCTTCACCCAAATACACATTTTTTAGATACTCTTTCCAGTCTGCCTGATAGCTACGCCACTAGTTGTGTATTTTAAGAGTCATTGTAACTTTTGCCAGGGGTTTCTTGAAGTTGCTGATGTGATTATGCTGGTGACGAGGCATTGGCTACCCTAAGAGTGTCATAGTGATTCCTGCTAGTTGCTCACCCAAATACACATTTTTTTGATACTTTGGCCAGTCTGCCTCAAGTGACACCCCACTAGCTGTGTATCTTATGAGAAGCTTCGTTACCTTTGCAAGCGGTTTCTTGAAGTTGGTGATGTGATTATATTGGTCACGAGTCATTGGCTACCTTAAGAGAGTCATAGTGCTTCCTGCCAGTTGCTCACCCAAATACACATTTTGAGATACTGTGGCCAGTCTGCCTGAAGCGATACGCCACTAGTTGTGTATCTTAAGAGAAACATCGTTACTCTTGCCAGCGGTTTCTTGACTTTGAAGATGTGATTATACTGGTGACGAGATATTGGCTACCCTAAGAGAGTCACAGTGTTTCGTGCCAGTTGCTCACCCAAATACACATTTTTTAGATACTGTTTCCAGTGTGCCTGAGGCGATACCCCACTAGTTGTGTATCTTAAGAGAAACATCGTTACTTTTGAAAGGGATTTCTAGAAGTTGCTGATTTGATTCTGCTGGTGACGAAGCATTGGCTACCTCAAGAGGGTCATAGAGATTCCTGCCAGTTCGTCACCCAAATACACATTTTTTAGATACTCTTTCCAGTCTGCCTGATAGCTACGCCACTAGTTGTGTATTTTAAGAGTCATTGTAACTTTTGCCAGGGGTTTCTTGAAGTTGCTGATGTGATTATGCTGGTGACGAGGCATTGGCTACCCTAAGAGTGTCATAGTGATTCCTGCTAGTTGCTCACCCAAATACACATTTTTTTGATACTTTGGCCAGTCTGCCTCAAGTGACAACCCACTAGCTGTGTATCTTATGAGAAGCTTCTTTACATTTGCAAGCGGTTTCTTGAAGTTGGTGATGGGATTATGTTGGTGACGAGGCATTGGCTACCTTAAGAGAGTCATAGTGCTTCCTGCCAGTTGCTCACCCAAATACACATTTTGAGATACTGTGGCCAGTCTGCCTGAAGCGATACGCCACTAGTTGTGTATCTTAAGAGAAACATCGTTACTCTTGCCAGCGGTTTCTTGACTTTGAAGATGTGATTATACTGGTGACGAGATATTGGCTACCCTAAGAGAGTCACAGTGTTTCGTGCCAGTTGCTCACCCAAATACACATTTTTTAGATACTGTTTCCAGTGTGCCTGAAGCGATACGCCACTAGTTGTGTATCTTAAGAGAAACATCGTTACTTTTGAAAGGGGTTTCTAGAAGTTGCTGATTTGATTCTCCTGGTGACGAAGCATTGGCTACCTCAAGAGTGTCATAGAGATTCCTCCCAGTTCTTCACCCAAATACACACTTTTTAGATACTCTTTCCAGTCTGCCTGATAGCTACGCCACTAGTTGTGTATCTTAAGAGTCATTGTAACTTTTGCCAGGGGTTTCTTGAAGTTGCTGATGTGATTATGCTGGTGACGAGGCATTGGCTACCCTATGAGTGTCATAGTGATTCCTGCTAGTTGCTCACCCAAATACACTTTTTTGATACTTTGGCCGGTCTGCCTCAAGTGACACCCCACTAGCTGTATATCTTATGAGAAGCTTCGTTACCTTTGCAAGCGGTTTCTTGAAGTTGGTGATGGGATTATGTTGGTGACGATGCATTGGCTACCTTAAGAGAGTCATAGTGCTTCCTGCCAGTTGCTCACCCAAATACACATTTTGAGATACTGTGGCCAGTCTGCCTGAAGCGATACGCCACTAGTTGTGTATCTTAAGAGAAACATCGTTACTCTTGCCAGCGGTTTCTTGACTTTGAAGATGTGATTAAACTGGTGACGAGATATTGGCTACCCTAAGAGAGTCACAGTGTTTCGTGCCAGTTGCTCACCCAAATACACAAGTTTTAGATACTGTTTCCAGTGTGCCTGAGGCGATACCCCACTAGTTGTGTATCTTAAGAGAAACATCGTTACTTTTGAAAGGGATTTCTAGAAGTTGCTGATTTGATTCTGCTGGTGACGAAGCATTGGCTACCTCAAGAGGGTCATAGAGATTCCTGCCAGTTCTTCACCCAAATACACATTTTTTAGATACTCTTTCCAGTCTGCCTGATAGCTACGCCACTAGTTGTGTATTTTAAGAGTCATTGTAACTTTTGCCAGGGGTTTCTTGAAGTTGCTGATGTGATTATGCTGGTGACGAGGCATTGGCTACCCTAAGAGTGTCATAGTGATTCCTGCTAGTTGCTCACCCAAATACACATTTTTTTGATACTTTGGCCAGTCTGCCTCAAGTGACAACACACTAGCTGTGTATCTTATGAGAAGCTTCGTTACATTTGCAAGCGGTTTCTTGAAGTTGGTGATGGGATTATGTTGGTGACGAGGCATTGGCTACCTTAAGAGAGTCATAGTGCTTCCTGCCAGTTGCTCACCGAAATACACATTTTGAGATACTGTGGCCAGTCTGCCTGAAGCGATACGCCACTAGTTGTGTATCTTAAGAGAAACATCGTTACTCTTGCCAGCGGTTTCTTGACTTTGAAGATGCGATTATACTGGTGACGAGATATTGGTTACCCTAAGAGAGTCACAGTGTTTCGTGCCAGTTGCTCACCCAAATACACATTTTGTAGATACTGTTTCCAGTGTGCCTGAAGCGATAAGCCACTAGTTGTGTATCTTAAGTGAAACATCGTTACTTTTGCCAGGGGTTTCTAGAAGTTGCTGATTTGATTCTGCTGGTGACGAGGCATTGGCTACCTCAAGAGAGTCATAGAGATTCCTGCCAGTTCTTCACCCAAATACACATTTTTTAGATACTCTTTCCACTCTGCCTGATAGCTACGCCACTAGTTGTGTATCTTAAGAGTCATTGTAACTTTTGCCAGGGGTTTCTTGAAGTTGCTGATGTGATTATGCTGGTGACGAGGCATTGGCTACCCTATGAGTGTCATAGTGATTCCTGCTAGTTGCTCACCCAAATACACATTTTTTTGATACTTTGGCCAGTCTGCCTCAAGTGACACCCCACTAGCTGTGTATCTTATGAGAAGCTTCGTTACCTTTGCAAGCGGTTTCTTGAAGTTGGTGATGGGATTATGTTGGTGACGATGCATTGGCTACCTTAAGAGAGTCATAGTGCTTCCTGCCAGTTGCTCACCCAAATACACATTTTGAGATACTGTGGCCAGTCTGCCTGAAGCGATACGCCACTAGTTGTGTATCTTAAGAGAAACATCGTTACTCTTGCCAGCGGTTTCTTGACTTTGAAGATGTGATTATACTGGTGACGAGATATTGGCTACCCTAAGAGAGTCACAGTGTTTCGTGCCAGTTGCTCACCCAAATACACATTTTTTAGATACTGTTTCCAGTGTGCCTGAGGCGATACCCCACTAGTTGTGTATCTTAAGAGAAACATCGTTACTTTTGAAAGGGATTTCTAGAAGTTGCTGATTTGATTCTGCTGGTGACGAAGCATTGGCTACCTCAAGAGTGTCATAGAGATTCCTCCCAGTTCTTCACCCAAATACACACTTTTTAGATACTCTTTCCAGTCTGCCTGATAGCTACGCCACTAGTTGTGTATCTTAAGAGTCATTGTAACTTTTGCCAGGGGTTTCTTGAAGTTGCTGATGTGATTATGCTGGTGACGAGGCATTGGCTACCCTATGAGTGTCATAGTGATTCCTGCTAGTTGCTCACCCAAATACACATTTTTTTGATACTTTGGCCAGTCTGCCTCATGTGACACCCCACTAGCTGTGTATCTTATGAGAAGCTTTGTTACCTTTGCAAGCGGTTTCTTGAAGTTGGTGATGGGAATATGTTGGTGACGAGGCATTGGCTACCTTAAGAGAGTCATAGTGCTTCCTGCCAGTTGCTCACCCAAATACACATTTTGAGATACTGTGGCCAGTCTGCCTGAAGCGATACGCCACTAGTTGTGTATCTTAAGAGAAACATCGTTACTCTTGCCAGCGGTTTCTTGACTTTGAAGATGTGATTAAACTGGTGACGAGATATTGGCTACCCTAAGAGAGTCACAGTGTTTCGTGCCAGTTGCTCACCCAAATACACAATTTTTAGATACTGTTTCCAGTGTGCCTGAGGCGATACCCCACTAGTTGTGTATCTTAAGAGAAACATCGTTACTTTTGAAAGGGATTTCTAGAAGTTGCTGATTTGATTCTGCTGGTGACGAAGCATTGGCTACCTCAAGAGGGTCATAGAGATTCCTGCCAGTTCTTCACCCAAATACACATTTTTTAGATACTCTTTCCAGTCTGCCTGATAGCTACGCCACTAGTTGTGTATTTTAAGAGTCATTGTAACTTTTGCCAGGGGTTTCTTGAAGTTGCTGATGTGATTATGCTGGTGACGAGGCATTGGCTACCCTAAGAGTGTCATAGTGATTCCTGCTAGTTGCTCACCCAAATACACATTTTTTTGATACTTTGGCCAGTCTGCCTCAAGTGACAACACACTAGCTGTGTATCTTATGAGAAGCTTCGTTACATTTGCAAGCGGTTTCTTGAAGTTGGTGATGGGATTATGTTGGTGACGAGGCATTGGCTACCTTAAGAGAGTCATAGTGCTTCCTGCCAGTTGCTCACCCAAATACACATTTTGAGATACTGTGGCCAGTCTGCCTGAAGCGATACGCCACTAGTTGTGTATCTTAAGAGAAACATCGTTACTCTTGCCAGCGGTTTCTTGACTTTGAAGATGCGATTATACTGGTGACGAGATATTGGTTACCCTAAGAGAGTCACAGTGTTTCGTGCCAGTTGCTCACCCAAATACACATTTTGTAGATACTGTTTCCAGTGTGCCTGAAGCGATAAGCCACTAGTTGTGTATCTTAAGTGAAACATCGTTACTTTTGCCAGGGGTTTCTAGAAGTTGCTGATTTGATTCTGCTGGTGACGAGGCATTGGCTACCTCAAGAGAGTCATAGAGATTCCTGCCAGTTCTTCACCCAAATACACATTTTTTAGATACTCTTTCCACTCTGCCTGATAGCTACGCCACTAGTTGTGTATCTTAAGAGTCATTGTAACTTTTGCCAGGGGTTTCTTGAAGTTGCTGATGTGATTATGCTGGTGACGAGGCATTGGCTACCCTATGAGTGTCATAGTGATTCCTGCTAGTTGCTCACCCAAATACACATTTTTTTGATACTTTGGCCAGTCTGCCTCAAGTGACACCCCACTAGCTGTGTATCTTATGAGAAGCTTCGTTACCTTTGCAAGCGGTTTCTTGAAGTTGGTGATGGGATTATGTTGGTGACGATGCATTGGCTACCTTAAGAGAGTCATAGTGCTTCCTGCCAGTTGCTCACCCAAATACACATTTTGAGATACTGTGGCCAGTCTGCCTGAAGCGATACGCCACTAGTTGTGTATCTTAAGAGAAACATCGTTACTCTTGCCAGCGGTTTCTTGACTTTGAAGATGTGATTATACTGGTGACGAGATATTGGCTACCCTAAGAGAGTCACAGTGTTTCGTGCCAGTTGCTCACCCAAATACACATTTTTTAGATACTGTTTCCAGTGTGCCTGAGGCGATACCCCACTAGTTGTGTATCTTAAGAGAAACATCGTTACTTTTGAAAGGGATTTCTAGAAGTTGCTGATTTGATTCTGCTGGTGACGAAGCATTGGCTACCTCAAGAGTGTCATAGAGATTCCTCCCAGTTCTTCACCCAAATACACACTTTTTAGATACTCTTTCCAGTCTGCCTGATAGCTACGCCACTAGTTGTGTATCTTAAGAGTCATTGTAACTTTTGCCAGGGGTTTCTTGAAGTTGCTGATGTGATTATGCTGGTGACGAGGCATTGGCTACCCTATGAGTGTCATAGTGATTCCTGCTAGTTGCTCACCCAAATACACATTTTTTGATACTTTGGCCAGTCTGCCTCAAGTGACACCCCACTAGCTGTGTATCTTATGAGAAGCTTCGTTACCTTTGCAAGCGGTTTCTTGAAGTTGGTGATGGGATTATGTTGGTGACGAGGCATTGGCTACCTTAAGAGAGTCATAGTGCTTCCTGCCAGTTGCTCACCCAAATACACATTTTGAGATACTGTGGCCAGTCTGCCTGAAGCGATACGCCACTAGTTGTGTATCTTAAGAGAAACATCGTTACTCTTGCCAGCGGTTTCTTGACTTTGAAGCTGCGATTATGCTGGTGACGAGATATTGGCTACCCTAAGAAAGTCACAGTGTTTCGTGCCAGTTGCTCACCCAAATACACATTTTTTAGATACTGTTTCGTGTGCCCGAAGCGATACGCCACTAGTTGTGTATCTTAAGAGAAACATCGTTACTTTTGCCAGGGGTTTCTAGAAGTTGCTGATTTGATTCTGCTGGTGACGAGGCATTGGCTACCTCAAGAGAGTCATAGAGATTCCTGCCAGATCTTCACCCAAATACACATTTTTTAGATACTCTTTCCAGTCTGCCTGATAGCTACGCCATTAGTTGTGTATCTTAAGAGTCATTGTAACTTTTGCCAGGGGTTTCTTGAAGTTGCTGATGTGATTGTGCTGGTGACGAGGCATTGGCTACCCTATGAGTGTCATAGTGATTCCTGCTAGTTGCTCACCCAAATACACATTTTTTTGATACTTTGGCCAGTCTGCCTCAAGTGACACCCCACTAGCTGTGTATCTTATGAGAAGCTTCGTTACCTTTGCAAGCGGTTTCTTTAAGTTGGTGATGGGATTATGTTGGTGACGAGGCATTGGCTACCTTAAGAGAGTCATAGTGCTTCCTGCCAGTTGCTCACCCAAATACACATTTTGAGATACTGTGGCCAGTCTGCCTGAAGCGATACGCCACTAGTTGTGTATCTTAAGAGAAACATCGTTACTCTTGCCAGCGGTTTCTTGGCTTTGAAGCTGTGATTATGCTGGTGACGAGATATTGGCTACCCTAAGAGAGTCACAGTGTTTCGTGCCAGTTGCTCACCCAAATACACATTTTTTGGATACTGTTTCCAGTGTGCCCGAAGCGATACGCCACTAGTTGTGTATCTTAAGAGAAACATCGTTACTTTTGCCAGGGGTTTCTAGAAGTTGCTGATTTGATTCTGCTGGTGACGAGGCATTGGCTACCTCAAGAGAGTCATAGAGATTCCTGCCAGTTCTTCACCCAAATACACATTTTTTAGATACTCTTTCCAGTCTGCCTGATAGCTACGCCACTAGTTGTGTATCTTAAGAGTCATTGTAACTTTTGCCAGGGGTTTGTTGAAGTTGCTGATGTGATTATGCTGGTGACGAGGCATTGGCTACCCTATGAGTGTCATAGTGATTCCTGCTAGTTGCTCACCCAAATACACATTTTTTTGATACTTTGGCCAGTCAGCCTCAAGTGACACCCCACTAGCTGTGTATCTTATGAGAAGCTTCGTTACATTTGCAAGCGGTTTCTTGAAGTTGGTGATGGGATTATGTTGGTGACGAGGCATTGGCTACCTTAAGAGAGTCATAGTGCTTCCTGCCAGTTGCTCACCCAAATACACATTTTGAGATACTGTGGCGTCTGCCTGAAGCGATACGCCACTAGTTGTGTATCTTAAGAGAAACATCGTTACTCTTGCCAGCGGTTTCTTGACTTTGAAGATGTGATTATACTGGTGACGAGATATTGGTTACCCTAAGAGAGTCACAGTGTTTCGTGCCAGTTGCTCACCCAAATACACATTTTTTAGATACTCTTTCCAGTCTGCCAGATAGCTACGCCACTAGTTGTGTATCTTAAGAGTCATTGTAACTTTTGCCAGGGGTTTCTTGAAGTTGCTGATGTGATTATGCTGGTGACGAGGCATTGGCTACCCTATGAGTGTCATAGTGATTCCTGCTAGTTGCTCACCCAAATACACATTTTTTTTATACTTTGGCCAGTCTGCCTCATGTGACACCCCACTAGCTGTGTATCTTATGAGAAGCTTTGTTACCTTTGCAAGCGGTTTCTTGAAGTTGGTGATTGGAATATGTTGGTGACGAGGCATTGGCTACTTTAAGAGAGTCATAGTGCTTCCTGCCAGTTGCTCACCCAAATACACATTTTGAGATACTGTGGCCAGTCTGCCTGAAGCGATACGCCACTAGTTGTGTATCTTAAGAGAAACATCGTTACTCTTGCCAGCGGTTTCTTGACTTTGAAGCTGCGATTATGCTGGTGACGAGATATTGGCTACCCTAAGAAAGTCACAGTGTTTCGTGCCAGTTGCTCACCCAAATACACATTTTTTAGATACTGTTTCGTGTGCCCGAAGCGATACGCCACTAGTTGTGTATCTTAAGAGACACATCGTTACTTTTGCCAGGGGTTTCTAGAAGTTGCTGATTTGATTCTGCTGGTGACGAGGCATTGGCTACCTCAAGAGAGTCATAGAGATTCCTGCCAGATCTTCACCCAAATACACATTTTTTAGATACTCTTTCCAGTCTGCCTGATAGCTACGCCATTAGTTGTGTATCTTAAGAGTCATTGTAACTTTTGCCAGGGGTTTCTTGAAGTTGCTGATGTGATTGTGCTGGTGACGAGGCATTGGCTACCCTATGAGTGTCATAGTGATTCCTGCTAGTTGCTCACCCAAATACACATTTTTTTGATACTTTGGCCAGTCTGCCTCAAGTGACACCCCACTAGCTGTGTATCTTATGAGAAGCTTCGTTACCTTTGCAAGCGGTTTCTTTAAGTTGGTGATGGGATTATGTTGGTGACGAGGCATTGGCTACCTTAAGAGAGTCATAGTGCTTCCTGCCAGTTGCTCACCCAAATACACATTTTGAGATACTGTGGCCAGTCTGCCTGAAGCGATACGCCACTAGTTGTGTATCTTAAGAGAAACATCGTTACTCTTGCCAGCGGTTTCTTGGCTTTGAAGCTGTGATTATGCTGGTGACGAGATATTGGCTACCCTAAGAGAGTCACAGTGTTTCGTGCCAGTTGCTCACCCAAATACACATTTTTTGGATACTGTTTCCAGTGTGCCCGAAGCGATACGCCACTAGTTGTGTATCTTAAGAGAAACATCGTTACTTTTGCCAGGGGTTTCTAGAAGTTGCTGATTTGATTCTGCTGGTGACGAGGCATTGGCTACCTCAAGAGAGTCATAGAGATTCCTGCCAGTTCTTCACCCAAATACACATTTTTTAGATACTCTTTCCAGTCTGCCTGATAGCTACGCCACTAGTTGTGTATCTTAAGAGTCATTGTAACTTTTGCCAGGGGTTTCTTGAAGTTGCTGATGTGATTATGCTGGTGACGAGGCATTGGCTACCCTATGAGTGTCATAGTGATTCCTGCTAGTTGCTCACCCAAATACACATTTTTTTGATACTTTGGCCAGTCAGCCTCAAGTGACACCCCACTAGCTGTGTATCTTATGAGAAGCTTCGTTACCTTTGCAAGCGGTTTCTTGAAGTTGGTGATGGGATTATGTTGGTGACGAGGCATTGGCTACCTTAAGAGAGTCATAGTGCTTCCTGCCAGTTGCTCACCCAAATACACATTTTGAGATACTGTGGCCAGTCTGCCTGAAGCGATACGCCACTAGTTGTGTATCTTAAGAGTCATTGTAACTTATGCCAGGGGTTTCTTGAAGTTGCTGATGTGATTGTGCTGGTGACGAGGCATTGGCTACCCTATGAGTGTCATAGTGATTCCTGCTAGTTGCTCACCCAAATACACTTTTTTGATACTTTGGCCGGTCTGCCTCAAGTGACACAACACTAGCTGTATATCTTATGAGAGGCTTCGTTACCTTTGCAAGCGGTTTCTTGAAGTTGGTGATGGGATTATGTTGGTGACGAGGCATTGGCTACCTTAAGAGAGTCATAGTGCTTCCTGCCAGTTGCTCACCCAAATACACATTTTGAGATACTGTGGCCTGTCTGCCTGAAGCGATACGCCACTAGTTGTGTATCTTAAGAGAAACGTCGTTACTCTTGCCAGCGGTTTCTTGACTTTGAAGCTGTGATTATACTGGTGACGAGATATTGGTTACCCTAAGAGAGTCACAGTGTTTCGTGCCAGTTGCTCACCCAAATACACATTTTTTAGATACTGTTTCCAGTGTGCCTGAAGCGATACGCCACTAGTTGTGTATCTTAAGAGAAACATCGTTACTTTTGAAAGGGGTTTCTAGAAGTTGCTGATTTGATTCTGCTGGTGACGAAGCATTGGATACCTCAAGAGAGTCATAGAGATTCCTGCCAGTTCTTCACCCAAATACACATTTTTTAGATACTCTTTCCAGTCTGACTGATAGCTACGCCACTAGTTGTGTATCTTAAGAGTCATTGTAACTTTTGCCAG
The DNA here is from genome assembly GCF_023898315.1 of Schistocerca nitens. Taxonomy (NCBI): domain Eukaryota; kingdom Metazoa; phylum Arthropoda; class Insecta; order Orthoptera; family Acrididae; genus Schistocerca; species Schistocerca nitens. Next base: position 120,721,268 of record NC_064616.1, read on the forward strand.
GGGTTTCTTGAAGTTGCTGATGTGATTATGCTGGTGACGAGGCATTGGCTACCCTATGAGTGTCATAGTGATTCCTGCTAGTTGCTCACCCAAATACACATTTTTTTGATACTTTGGCCAGTCAGCCTCAAGTGACACCCTACTAGCTGTGTATCTTATGAGAAGCTTCGTTGCATTTGCAAGCGGTTTCTTGAAGTTGGTGATGGGATTATGTTGGTGACGAGGCATTGGCTACCTTAAGAGAGTCATAGTGCTTCCTGCCAGTTGCTCACCCAAATACACATTTTGAGATACTGTGGCGTCTGCCTGAAGCGATACGCCACTAGTTGTGTATCTTAAGAGAAACATCGTTACTCTTGCCAGCGGTTTCTTGACTTTGAAGATGTGATTATACTGGTGACAAGATATTGGTTACCCTAAGAGAGTCACAGTGTTTCGTGCCAGTTGCTCACCCAAATACACATTTTTTAGATACTGTTTCCAGTGTGCCTGAAGCGATACGCCACTAGTTGTGTATCTTAAGAGAAACATCGTTACTTTTGCCAGGGGTTTCTAGAAGTTGCTGATTTGATTCTGCTGGTGACGAGGCATTGGCTACCTCAAGAGAGTCATAGAGATTCCTGCCAGTTTTTCACCCAAATACACATATTTTAGATACTCTTTCCAGTCTGCCTGATAGCTACGCCACTAGTTGTGTATCTTAAGAGTCATTGTAACTTTTGCCAGGGGTTTCTTGAAGTTGCTGATGTGATTATGCTGGTGACGAGGCATTGGCTACCCTATGAGTGTCATAGTGATTCCTGCTAGTTGCTCACCCCAATACGCATTTTTTTGATACTTTGGCCAGTCTGCCTCAAGTGACACCCCACTAGCTGTGTATCTTATGAGAAGCTTCGTTACCTTTGCAAGCGGTTTCTTGAAGTTGGTGATGGGATTATGTTGGTGACGAGGCATTGGCTACCTTAAGAGAGTCATAGTGCTTCCTGCCAGTTGCTCACCCAAATACACATTTTGAGATACTGTGGCCAGTCTGCCTGAAGCGATACGCCACTAGTTGTGTATCTTAAGAGAAACATCGTTACTCTTGCCAGCGGTTTCTTGACTTTGAAGCTGTGATTATACTGGGGACGAGATATTAGCTACCCTAAGAGAGTCACAGTGTTTCGTGCCAGTTGCTCACCCAAATACACATTTTTTAGATACTGTTTCCAGTGTGCCTGAAGCGATACGCCACTAGTTGTGTATCTTAAGAGAAACATCGTTACTTTTGCCAGGGGTTTCTAGAAGTTGCTGATTTGATTCTGCTGGTGACGAGGCATTGGCTACCTCAAGAGAGTCATAGAGATTCCTGCCAGTTCATCAACCAAATACACATTTCTTAGATACTCTTTCCAGTCTGCCTGATAGCTACGCCACTAGTTGTGTATCTTAAGAGTCATTGTAACTTTTGCCAGGGGTTTCTTGAAGTTGCTGATGTGATTATGCTGGTGACGAGGCATTGGCTACCCTATGAGTGTCATAGTGATTCCTGCTAGTTGCTCACCCAAATACACATTTTTTTGATACTTTGGCCAGTCTGCGTCAAGTGACACCCCACTAGCTATGTATCTTATGAGATGCTTCTTTACCTTTGCAAGCGGTTTCTTGAAGTTGGTGATGGGATTATGTTGGTGACAAGGCATTGGCTACCTTAAGAGAGTCATAGTGCTTCCTGCCAGTTGCTCACCCAAATACACATTTTGAGATACTGTGGCCAGTCTGCCTGAAGCGATACGCCACTAGTTGTGTATCTTAAGAGATACATCGTTACTTTTGAAAGGGGTTTCTAGAAGTTGCTGATTTGATTCTGCTGGTGACGAAGCATTGGATACCTCAAGAGAGTCATAGAGATTCCTGCCATTTCTTCACCCAAATACACATTTTTTAGATACTCTTTCAGTCTGCCTGATAGCTACGCCACTAGTTGTGTATCTTAAGAGTCATTGTAACTTTTGCCAGGGGTTTCTTGAAGTTGCTGATGTGATTATGCTGGTGACGAGGCATTGGCTACCCTACGAGTGACATAGTGATTCCTGCTAGTTGCTCACCCAAATACACATTTTTTTGATACTTTGGCCAGTCAGCCTCAAGTGACACCCCACTACCTGTGTATCTTATGAGAAGCTTCGTTACCTTTGCAAGCGGTTTCTTGAAGTTGGTGATGGGATTATGTTGGTGACGAGGCATTGGCTACCTTAAGAGAGTCATAGTGCTTCCTGCCAGTTGCTCACCCAAATACACATTTTGAGATACTGTGGCGTCTGCCTGAAGCGATACGCCACTAGTTGTGTATCTTAAGAGAAACATCGTTACTCTTGCCAGCGGTTTCTTGACTTTGAAGCTGTGATTATACTGGTGACGAGATATTGGCTACCCTAAGTGAGTCACAGTGTTTCGTGCCAGTTGCTCACCCAAATACACATTTTTTAGATACTGTTTACAGTGTGCCTGAAGCGATACGCCACTAGTTGTGTATCTTAAGAGAAACATCGTTACTTTTGCCAGGGGTTTCTAGAAGTTGCTGATTTGATTCTGCTGGTGACGAGGCATTGGCTACCTCAAGAGAGTCATAGAGATTCCTGCCAGTTCTTCAACCAAATACACATTTCTTAGATACTCTTTCTAGTCTGCCTGATAGCTACGCCACTAGTTGTGTATCTTAAGAGTCATTGTAACTTTTGCCAGGGGTTTCTTGAAGTTGCTGATGTGATTATGCTGGTGACGAGGCATTGGCTACCCTATGAGTGTCATAGTGATTCCTGCTAGTTGCTCACCCAAATACACATTTTTTTGATACTTTGGCCAGTCTGCGTCAAGTGACACCCCACTAGCTGTGTATCTTATGAGATGCTTCTTTACCTTTGCAAGCGGTTTCTTGAAGTTGGTGATGGGATTATGTTGGTGACAAGGCATTGGCAACCTTAAGAGAGTCATAGTGCTTCCTGCCAGTTGCTCACCCAAATACACATTTTGAGATACTGTGGCCAGTCTGCCTGAAGCGATACGCCACTAGTTGTGTATCTTAAGAGATACATCGTTACTTTTGAAAGGGGTTTCTAGAAGTTGCTGATTTGATTCTGCTGGTGACGAAGCATTGGATACCTCAAGAGAGTCATAGAGATTCCTGCCAGTTCTTCACCCAAATACACATTTTTTAGATACTCTTTCAGTCTGCCTGATAGCTACGCCACTAGTTGTGTATCTTAAGAGTCATTGTAACTTTTGCCAGGGGTTTCTTGAAGTTGCTGATGTGATTATGCTGGTGACGAGGCATTGGCTACCCTATGAGTGTCATAGTGATTCCTGCTAGTTGCTCACCCAAATACACATTTTTTTGATACTTTGGCCAGTCAGCCTCAAGTGACACCCCACTACCTGTGTATCTTATGAGAAGCTTCGTTACCTTTGCAAGCGGTTTCTTGAAGTTGGTGATGGGATTATGTTGGTGACGAGGCATTGGCTACCTTAAGAGAGTCATAGTGCTTCCTGCCAGTTGCTCACCCAAATACACATTTTGAGATACTGTGGCGTCTGCCTGAAGCGATACGCCACTAGTTGTGTATCTTAAGAGAAACATCGTTACTCTTGCCAGCGGTTTCTTGACTTTGAAGCTGTGATTATACTGGTGACGAGATATTGGCTACCCTAAGTGAGTCACAGTGTTTCGTGCCAGTTGCTCACCCAAATACACATTTTTTAGATACTGTTTACAGTGTGCCTGAAGCGATACGCCACTAGTTGTGTATCTTAAGAGAAACATCGTTACTTTTGCCAGGGGTTTCTAGAAGTTGCTGATTTGATTCTGCTGGTGACGAGGCATTGGCTACCTCAAGAGAGTCATAGAGATTCCTGCCAGTTCTTCACCCAAATACACGTATTTTAGATACTCTTTCCAGTCAGCCTGATAGCTACGCCACTAGTTGTGTATCTTAAGAGTCATTGTAACTTTTGCCAGGGGTTTCTTGAAGTTGCTGATGTGATTATGCTGGTGACGAGGCATTGGCTACCCTATGAGTGTCATAGTGATTCCTGCTAGTTGCTCACCCAAATACACATTTTTTTGATACTTTGGCCAGTCTGCGTCAAGTGACACCCCACTAGCTGTGTATCTTATGAGAAGCTTCTTTACCTTTGCAAGCGGTTTCTTGAAGTTGGTGATGGGATTATGTTGGTGACAAGGCATTGGCTACCTTAAGAGAGTCATAGTGCTTCCTGCCAGTTGCTCACCCAAATACACATTTTGAGATACTGTGGCCAGTGTGCCTGAAGCGATACGCCACTAGTTGTGTATCTTAAGAGAAACATCGTTACTTTTGAAAGGGGTTTCTAGAAGTTGCTGATTTGATTCTGCTGGTAACGAAGCATTGGATACCTCAAGAGAGTCATAGAGATTCCTGCCAGTTCTTCACCCAAATACACATTTTTTAGATACTCTTTCCAGTCTGCCTGATAGCTACGCCACTAGTTGTGTATCTTAAGAGTCATTGTAACTTTTGCCAGGGGTTTCTTGAAGTTGCTGATGTGATTATGCTGGTGACGAGGCATTGGCTACCCTATGAGTGTCATAGTGATTCCTGCTAGTTGCTCACCCAAATACACATTTTTTTGATACTTTGGCCAGTCTGCGTCAAGTGACACCCCACTAGCTGTGTATCTTATGAGAAGCTTCTTTACCTTTGCAAGCGGTTTCTTGAAGTTGGTGATGGGATTATGTTGGTGACAAGGCATTGGCTACCTTAAGAGAGTCATAGTGCTTCCTGCCAGTTGCTCACCCAAATACACATTTTGAGATACTGTGGCCAGTCTGCCTGAAGCGATACGCCACTAGTTGTGTATCTTAAGAGAAACATCGTTACTTTTGAAAGGGGTTTCTAGAAGTTGCTGATTTGATTCTGCTGGTGACGAAGCATTGGATACCTCAAGAGAGTCATAGAGATTCCTGCCAGTTCTTCACCCAAATACACATTTTTTAGATACTCTTTCCAGTCTGCCTGATAGCTACGCCACTAGTTGTGTATCTTAAGAGTCATTGTAACTTTTGCCAGGGGTTTCTTGAAGTTGCTGATGTGATTATGCTGGTGACGAGGCATTGGCTACCCTATGAGTGTCATAGTGATTCCTGCTAGTTGCTCACCCCAATACGCATTTTTTTGATACTTTGGCCAGTCTGCCTCAAGTGACACCCCACTAGCTGTGTATCTTATGAGAAGCTTCGTTACCTTTGCAAGCGGTTTCTTGAAGTTGGTGATGGGATTATGTTGGTGACGAGGCATTGGCTACCTTAAGAGAGTCATAGTGCTTCCTGCCAGTTGCTCACCCAAATACACATTTTGAGATACTGTGGCCAGTCTGCCTGAAGCGATACGCCACTAGTTGTGTATCTTAAGAGAAACATCGTTACTCTTGCCAGCGGTTTCTTGACTTTGAAGCTGTGATTATACTGGGGACGAGATATTAGCTACCCTAAGAGAGTCACAGTGTTTCGTGCCAGTTGCTCACCCAAATACACATTTTTTAGATACTGTTTCCAGTGTGCCTGAAGCGATACGCCACTAGTTGTGTATCTTAAGAGAAACATCGTTACTTTTGCCAGGGGTTTCTAGAAGTTGCTGATTTGATTCTGCTGGTGACGAGGCATTGGCTACCTCAAGAGAGTCATAGAGATTCCTGCCAGTTCATCAACCAAATACACATTTCTTAGATACTCTTTCCAGTCTGCCTGATAGCTACGCCACTAGTTGTGTATCTTAAGAGTCATTGTAACTTTTGCCAGGGGTTTCTTGAAGTTGCTGATGTGATTATGCTGGTGACGAGGCATTGGCTACCCTATGAGTGTCATAGTGATTCCTGCTAGTTGCTCACCCAAATACACATTTTTTTGATACTTTGGCCAGTCTGCGTCAAGTGACACCCCACTAGCTATGTATCTTATGAGATGCTTCTTTACCTTTGCAAGCGGTTTCTTGAAGTTGGTGATGGGATTATGTTGGTGACAAGGCATTGGCTACCTTAAGAGAGTCATAGTGCTTCCTGCCAGTTGCTCACCCAAATACACATTTTGAGATACTGTGGCCAGTCTGCCTGAAGCGATACGCCACTAGTTGTGTATCTTAAGAGATACATCGTTACTTTTGAAAGGGGTTTCTAGAAGTTGCTGATTTGATTCTGCTGGTGACGAAGCATTGGATACCTCAAGAGAGTCATAGAGATTCCTGCCATTTCTTCACCCAAATACACATTTTTTAGATACTCTTTCAGTCTGCCTGATAGCTACGCCACTAGTTGTGTATCTTAAGAGTCATTGTAACTTTTGCCAGGGGTTTCTTGAAGTTGCTGATGTGATTATGCTGGTGACGAGGCATTGGCTACCCTACGAGTGACATAGTGATTCCTGCTAGTTGCTCACCCAAATACACATTTTTTTGATACTTTGGCCAGTCAGCCTCAAGTGACACCCCACTACCTGTGTATCTTATGAGAAGCTTCGTTACCTTTGCAAGCGGTTTCTTGAAGTTGGTGATGGGATTATGTTGGTGACGAGGCATTGGCTACCTTAAGAGAGTCATAGTGCTTCCTGCCAGTTGCTCACCCAAATACACATTTTGAGATACTGTGGCGTCTGCCTGAAGCGATACGCCACTAGTTGTGTATCTTAAGAGAAACATCGTTACTCTTGCCAGCGGTTTCTTGACTTTGAAGCTGTGATTATACTGGTGACGAGATATTGGCTACCCTAAGTGAGTCACAGTGTTTCGTGCCAGTTGCTCACCCAAATACACATTTTTTAGATACTGTTTACAGTGTGCCTGAAGCGATACGCCACTAGTTGTGTATCTTAAGAGAAACATCGTTACTTTTGCCAGGGGTTTCTAGAAGTTGCTGATTTGATTCTGCTGGTGACGAGGCATTGGCTACCTCAAGAGAGTCATAGAGATTCCTGCCAGTTCTTCAACCAAATACACATTTCTTAGATACTCTTTCTAGTCTGCCTGATAGCTACGCCACTAGTTGTGTATCTTAAGAGTCATTGTAACTTTTGCCAGGGGTTTCTTGAAGTTGCTGATGTGATTATGCTGGTGACGAGGCATTGGCTACCCTATGAGTGTCATAGTGATTCCTGCTAGTTGCTCACCCAAATACACATTTTTTTGATACTTTGGCCAGTCTGCGTCAAGTGACACCCCACTAGCTGTGTATCTTATGAGATGCTTCTTTACCTTTGCAAGCGGTTTCTTGAAGTTGGTGATGGGATTATGTTGGTGACAAGGCATTGGCAACCTTAAGAGAGTCATAGTGCTTCCTGCCAGTTGCTCACCCAAATACACATTTTGAGATACTGTGGCCAGTCTGCCTGAAGCGATACGCCACTAGTTGTGTATCTTAAGAGATACATCGTTACTTTTGAAAGGGGTTTCTAGAAGTTGCTGATTTGATTCTGCTGGTGACGAAGCATTGGATACCTCAAGAGAGTCATAGAGATTCCTGCCAGTTCTTCACCCAAATACACATTTTTTAGATACTCTTTCAGTCTGCCTGATAGCTACGCCACTAGTTGTGTATCTTAAGAGTCATTGTAACTTTTGCCAGGGGTTTCTTGAAGTTGCTGATGTGATTATGCTGGTGACGAGGCATTGGCTACCCTATGAGTGTCATAGTGATTCCTGCTAGTTGCTCACCCAAATACACATTTTTTTGATACTTTGGCCAGTCAGCCTCAAGTGACACCCCACTACCTGTGTATCTTATGAGAAGCTTCGTTACCTTTGCAAGCGGTTTCTTGAAGTTGGTGATGGGATTATGTTGGTGACGAGGCATTGGCTACCTTAAGAGAGTCATAGTGCTTCCTGCCAGTTGCTCACCCAAATACACATTTTGAGATACTGTGGCGTCTGCCTGAAGCGATACGCCACTAGTTGTGTATCTTAAGAGAAACATCGTTACTCTTGCCAGCGGTTTCTTGACTTTGAAGCTGTGATTATACTGGTGACGAGATATTGGCTACCCTAAGTGAGTCACAGTGTTTCGTGCCAGTTGCTCACCCAAATACACATTTTTTAGATACTGTTTACAGTGTGCCTGAAGCGATACGCCACTAGTTGTGTATCTTAAGAGAAACATCGTTACTTTTGCCAGGGGTTTCTAGAAGTTGCTGATTTGATTCTGCTGGTGACGAGGCATTGGCTACCTCAAGAGAGTCATAGAGATTCCTGCCAGTTCTTCACCCAAATACACGTATTTTAGATACTCTTTCCAGTCAGCCTGATAGCTACGCCACTAGTTGTGTATCTTAAGAGTCATTGTAACTTTTGCCAGGGGTTTCTTGAAGTTGCTGATGTGATTATGCTGGTGACGAGGCATTGGCTACCCTATGAGTGTCATAGTGATTCCTGCTAGTTGCTCACCCAAATACACATTTTTTTGATACTTTGGCCAGTCTGCGTCAAGTGACACCCCACTAGCTGTGTATCTTATGAGAAGCTTCTTTACCTTTGCAAGCGGTTTCTTGAAGTTGGTGATGGGATTATGTTGGTGACAAGGCATTGGCTACCTTAAGAGAGTCATAGTGCTTCCTGCCAGTTGCTCACCCAAATACACATTTTGAGATACTGTGGCCAGTCTGCCTGAAGCGATACGCCACTAGTTGTGTATCTTAAGAGAAACATCGTTACTTTTGAAAGGGGTTTCTAGAAGTTGCTGATTTGATTCTGCTGGTAACGAAGCATTGGATACCTCAAGAGAGTCATAGAGATTCCTGCCAGTTCTTCACCCAAATACACATTTTTTAGATACTCTTTCCAGTCTGCCTGATAGCTACGCCACTAGTTGTGTATCTTAAGAGTCATTGTAACTTTTGCCAGGGGTTTCTTGAAGTTGCTGATGTGATTATGCTGGTGACGAGGCATTGGCTACCCTATGAGTGTCATAGTGATTCCTGCTAGTTGCTCACCCAAATACACATTTTTTTGATACTTTGGCCAGTCTGCGTCAAGTGACACCCCACTAGCTGTGTATCTTATGAGAAGCTTCTTTACCTTTGCAAGCGGTTTCTTGAAGTTGGTGATGGGATTATGTTGGTGACAAGGCATTGGCTACCTTAAGAGAGTCATAGTGCTTCCTGCCAGTTGCTCACCCAAATACACATTTTGAGATACTGTGGCCAGTCTGCCTGAAGCGATACGCCACTAGTTGTGTATCTTAAGAGAAACATCGTTACTTTTGAAAGGGGTTTCTAGAAGTTGCTGATTTGATTCTGCTGGTGACGAAGCATTGGATACCTCAAGAGAGTCATAGAGATTCCTGCCAGTTCTTCACCCAAATACACATTTTTTAGATACTCTTTCCAGTCTGCCTGATAGCTACGCCACTAGTTGTGTATCTTAAGAGTCATTGTAACTTTTGCCAGGGGTTTCTTGAAGTTGCTGATGTGATTATGCTGGTGACGAGGCATTGGCTACCCTATGAGTGTCATAGTGATTCCTGCTAGTTGCTCACCCAAATACACATTTTTTTGATACTTTGGCCAGTCAGCCTCAAGTGACGCCCCACTACCTGTGTATCTTATGAGAAGCTTCGTTACCTTTGCAAGCGGTTTCTTGAAGTTGGTGATGGGATTATGTTGGTGACGAGGCATTGGCTACCTTAAGAGAGTCATAGTGCTTCCTGCCAGTTGCTCACCCAAATACACATTTTGAGATACTGTGGCGTCTGCCTGAAGCGATACGCCACTAGTTGTGTATCTTAAGAGAAACATCGTTACTCTTGCCAGCGGTTTCTTGACTTTGAAGCTGTGATTATACTGGTGACGAGATATTGGCTACCCTAAGAGAGTCACAGTGTTTCGTGCCAGTTGCTCACCCAAATACACATTTTTTAGATACTGTTTCCAGTGTGCCTGAAGCGATACGCCACTAGTTGTGTATCTTAAGAGAAACATCGTTACTTTTGCCAGGGGTTTCTAGAAGTTGCTGATTTGATTCTGCTGGTGACGAGGCATTGGCTACCTCAAGAGAGTCATAGAGATTCCTGCCAGTTCTTCACCCAAATACACATTTTTTAGATACTCTTTCCAGTCTGCCTGATAGCTACGCCACTAGTTGTGTATCTTAAGAGTCATTGTAACTTTTGCCAGGGGTTTCTTGAAGTTGCTGATGTGATTATGCTGGTGACGAGGCATTGGCTACCCTATGAGTGTCATAGTGATTCCTGCTAGTTGCTCACCCAAATACACATTTTTTTGATACTTTGGCCAGTCAGCCTCAAGTGACACCCCACTAGCTGTGTATCTTATGAGAAGCTTCGTTACATTTGCAAGCGGTTTCTTGAAGTTGGTGATGGGATTATGTTGGTGACGAGGCATTGGCTACCTTAAGAGAGTCATAGTGCTTCCTGCCAGTTGCTCACCCAAATACACATTTTGAGGTACTGTGGCGTCTGCCTGAAGCGATACGCCACTAGTTGTGTATCTTAAGAGAAACATCGTTACTCTTGCCAGCGGTTTCTTGACTTTGAAGATGTGATTATACTGGTGACGAGATATTGGTTACCCTAAGAGAGTCACAGTGTTTCGTGCCAGTTGCTCACCCAAATACACATTTTTTAGATACTGTTTCCAGTGTGCCTGAAGCGATACGCCACTAGTTGTGTATCTTAAGAGAAACATCGTTACTTTTGCCAGGGGTTTCTAGAAGTTGCTGATTTGATTCTGCTGGTGACAATTCATTGGCTACCTCAAGAGAGTCATAGAGATTCCTGCCAGTTCTTCACCCAAATACACATATTTTAGATACTCTTTCCAGTCTGCCTGATAGCTACGCTACTAGTTGTGTATCTTAAGAGTCATTGTAACTTTTGCCAGGGGTTTCTTGAAGTTGCTGATGTGATTATGCTGGTGACGAGGCATTGGCTACCCTATGAGTGTCATAGTGATTCCTGCTAGTTGCTCACTCAAATACACATTTTTTTGATACTTTGGCCAGTCTGCGTCAAGTGACACCCCACTAGCTGTGTATCTTATGAGAAGCTTCTTTACCTTTGCAAGCGGTTTCTTGAAGTTGGTGATGGGATTATTTTGGTGACAAGGCATTGGCTACCTTAAGAGAGTCATAGTGCTTCCTGCCAGTTGCTCACCCAAATACACATTTTGAGATACTGTGGCCAGTCTGCCTGAAGCGATACGCCACTAGTTGTGTATCTTAAGAGAAACATCGTTACTTTTGAAAGGGGTTTCTAGAAGTTGCTGATTTGATTCTGCTGGTAACGAAGCATTGGATACCTCAAGAGAGTCATAGAGATTCCTGCCAGTTCTTCACCCAAATACACATTTTTTAGATACTCTTTCCAGTCTGCCTGATAGCTACGCCACTAGTTGTGTATCTTAAGAGTCATTGTAACTTTTGCCAGGGGTTTCTTGAAGTTGCTGATGTGATTATGCTGGTGACGAGGCATTGGCTACCCTATGAGTGTCATAGTGATTCCTGCTAGTTGCTCACCGAAATACACATTTTTTTGATACTTTGGCCAGTCAGCCTCAAGTGACACCCCACTACCTGTGTATCTTATGAGAAGCTTCGTTACCTTTGCAAGCGGTTTCTTGAAGTTGGTGATGGGATTATGTTGGTGACGAGGCATTGGCTACCTTAAGAGAGTCATAGTGCTTCCTGCCAGTTGCTCACCCAAATACACATTTTGAGATACTGTGGCCAGTCTGCCTGAAGCGATACGCCACTAGTTATGTATCTTAAAAGAAACATCGTTACTTTTGAAAGGGGTTTCTAGAAGTTGCTGATTTCATTCTGCTGGTGACGAAGCATTGGATACCTCAAGAGAGTCATAGAGATTCCTGCCAGTTCTTCACCCAAATACACATTTTTTAGATACTCTTTCCAGTCTGCCTGATAGCTACGCCACTAGTTGTGTATCTTAAGAGTCATTGTAACTTTTGCCAGGGGTTTCTTGAAGTTGCTGATGTGATTATGCTGGTGACGAGGCATTGGCTACCCTATGAGTGTCATAGTGATTCCTGCTAGTTGCTCACCCAAATACACATTTTTTTTGATACTTTGGCCAGTCAACCTCAAGTGACACCCCACTAGCTGTGTATCTTATGAGAAGCTTCGTTACATTTGCAAGCTGTTTCTTGAAGTTGATGATGGGATTATGTTGGTGACGAGGCATTGGCTACCTTAAGAGAGTCATAGTGCTTCCTGCCAGTTGCTCACCCAAATACACATTTTGAGATACTGTGGCGTCTGCCTGAAGCGATACGCCACTAGTTGTGTATCTTAAGAGAAACATCGTTACTCTTGCCAGCGGTTTCTTGACTTTGAAGCTGTGATTATACTGGTGACGAGATATTGGCTACCCTAAGAGAGTCACAGTGTTTCGTGCCAGTTGCTCACCCAAATACACATTTTTTAGATACTGTTTCCAGTGTGCCTGAAGCGATACGCCACTAGTTGTGTATCTTAAGAGAAACATCGTTACTTTTGCCAGGGGTTTCTAGAAGTTGCTGATTTGATTCTGCTGGTGACGAGGCATTGGCTACCTCAAGAGAGTCATAGAGATTCCTGCCAGTTCTTCACCCAAATACACATTTTTTAGATACTCTTTCCAGTCTGCCTGATAGCTACGCCACTAGTTGTGTATCTTAAGAGTCATTGTAACTTTTGCCAGGGGTTTCTTGAAGTTGCTGATGTGATTATGCTGGTGACGAGGCATTGGCTACCCTATGAGTGTCATAGTGATTCCTGCTAGTTGCTCACCCAAATACACATTTTTTTGATACTTTGGCCAGTCAGCCTCAAGTGACACCCCACTAGCTGTGTATCTTATGAGAAGCTTCGTTACATTTGCAAGCGGTTTCTTGAAGTTGGTGATGGGATTATGTTGGTGACGAGGCATTGGCTACCTTAAGAGAGTCATAGTGCTTCCTGCCAGTTGCTCACCCAAATACACATTTTGAGGTACTGTGGCGTCTGCCTGAAGCGATACGCCACTAGTTGTGTATCTTAAGAGAAACATCGTTACTCTTGCCAGCGGTTTCTTGACTTTGAAGATGTGATTATACTGGTGACGAGATATTGGTTACCCTAAGAGAGTCACAGTGTTTCGTGCCAGTTGCTCACCCAAATACACATTTTTTAGATACTGTTTCCAGTGTGCCTGAAGCGATACGCCACTAGTTGTGTATCTTAAGAGAAACATCGTTACTTTTGCCAGGGGTTTCTAGAAGTTGCTGATTTGATTCTGCTGGTGACAATTCATTGGCTACCTCAAGAGAGTCATAGAGATTCCTGCCAGTTCTTCACCCAAATACACATATTTTAGATACTCTTTCCAGTCTGCCTGATAGCTACGCTACTAGTTGTGTATCTTAAGAGTCATTGTAACTTTTGCCAGGGGTTTCTTGAAGTTGCTGATGTGATTATGCTGGTGACGAGGCATTGGCTACCCTATGAGTGTCATAGTGATTCCTGCTAGTTGCTCACTCAAATACACATTTTTTTGATACTTTGGCCAGTCTGCGTCAAGTGACACCCCACTAGCTGTGTATCTTATGAGAAGCTTCTTTACCTTTGCAAGCGGTTTCTTGAAGTTGGTGATGGGATTATTTTGGTGACAAGGCATTGGCTACCTTAAGAGAGTCATAGTGCTTCCTGCCAGTTGCTCACCCAAATACACATTTTGAGATACTGTGGCCAGTCTGCCTGAAGCGATACGCCACTAGTTGTGTATCTTAAGAGAAACATCGTTACTTTTGAAAGGGGTTTCTAGAAGTTGCTGATTTGATTCTGCTGGTAACGAAGCATTGGATACCTCAAGAGAGTCATAGAGATTCCTGCCAGTTCTTCACCCAAATACACATTTTTTAGATACTCTTTCCAGTCTGCCTGATAGCTACGCCACTAGTTGTGTATCTTAAGAGTCATTGTAACTTTTGCCAGGGGTTTCTTGAAGTTGCTGATGTGATTATGCTGGTGACGAGGCATTGGCTACCCTATGAGTGTCATAGTGATTCCTGCTAGTTGCTCACCCAAATACACATTTTTTTGATACTTTGGCCAGTCAGCCTCAAGTGACACCCCACTACCTGTGTATCTTATGAGAAGCTTCGTTACCTTTGCAAGCGGTTTCTTGAAGTTGGTGATGGGATTATGTTGGTGACGAGGCATTGGCTACCTTAAGAGAGTCATAGTGCTTCCTGCCAGTTGCTCACCCAAATACACATTTTGAGATACTGTGGCCAGTCTGCCTGAAGCGATACGCCACTAGTTATGTATCTTAAAAGAAACATCATTACTTTTGAAAGGGGTTTCTAGAAGTTGCTGATTTGATTCTGCTGGTGACGAAGCATTGGATACCTCAAGAGAGTCATAGAGATTCCTGCCAGTTCTTCACCCAAATACACATTTTTTAGATACTCTTTCCAGTCTGCCTGATAGCTACGCCACTAGTTGTGTATCTTAAGAGTCATTGTAACTTTTGCCAGGGGTTTCTTGAAGTTGCTGATGTGATTATGCTGGTGACGAGGCATTGGCTACCCTATGAGTGTCATAGTGATTCCTGCTAGTTGCTCACCCAAATACACATTTTTTTTGATACTTTGGCCAGTCAACCTCAAGTGACACCCCACTAGCTGTGTATCTTATGAGAAGCTTCGTTACATTTGCAAGCTGTTTCTTGAAGTTGATGATGGGATTATTTTGGTGACGAGGCATTGGCTACCTTAAGAGAGTCATAGTGCTTCCTGCCAGTTGCTCACCCAAATACACATTTTGAGATACTGTGGCGTCTGCCTGAAGCGATACGCCACTAGTTGTGTATCTTAAGAGAAACATCGTTACTCTTGCCAGCGGTTTCTTGACTTTGAAGATGTGATTATACTGGTGACGAGATATTGGCTACCCTAAGAGAGTCACAGTCTTTCATGCCAGTTGCTCACCCAAATACACATTTTTTAGATACTGTTTCCAGTGTGCCTGAAGTGATACGCCACTAGTTGTGTATCTTAAGAGAAACATCGTTACTTTTGCCAGGGGTTTCTAGAAGTTGCTGATTTGATTCTGCTGGTGACGAGGCATTGGCTACCTCAAGAGAGTCATAGAGATTCCTGCCAGTTCTTCACCCAAATACACATTTCTTAGATACTCTTTCCAGTCTGCCTGATAGCTACGCCACTAGTTGTGTATCTTAAGAGTCATTGTAACTTTTGCCAGGGGTTTCTAGAAGTTGCTGATTTGATTCTGCTGGTGACGAGGCATTGGCTACCCTATGAGTGTCATAGTGATTCCTGCTAGTTGCTCACCCAAATACACATTGTTTTGATACTTTGGCCAGTCAGCCTCAAGTGACACCCCACTAGCTGTGTATCTTATGAGAAGCTTCGTTACATTTGCAAGCGGTTTCTTGAAGTTGGTGATGGGATTATGTTGGTGACGAGGCATTGGCTACCTTAAGAGAGTCATAGTGCTTCCTGCCAGTTGCCCACCCAAATACACATTTTGAGGTACTGTGGCGTCTGCCTGAAGCGATACGCCACTAGTTGTGTATCTTAAGAGAAACATCGTTACTCTTGCCAGCGGTTTCTTGACTTTGAAGATGTGATTATACTGGTGACGAGATATTGGCTACCCTAAGAGAGTCACAGTGTTTCGTGCCAGTTGCTCACCCAAATACACATTTTTTAGATACGGTTTCCAGTGTGCCTGAAGCGATACGCCACTAGTTGTGTATCTTAAGAGAAACATCGTTACTTTTGCCAGGGGTTCCTAGAAGTTGCTGATTTGATTCTGCTGGTGACAATTCATTGGCTACCTCAAGAGAGTCATAGAGATTCCTGCCAGTTCTTCACCCAAATACACATATTTTAGATACTCTTTCCAGTCTGCCTGATAGCTACGCTACTAGTTGTGTATCTTAAGAGTCATTGTAACTTTTGCCAGGGGTTTCTTGAAGTTGCTGATGTGATTATGCTGGTGACGAGGCATTGGCTACCCTATGAGTGTCATAGTGATTCCTGCTAGTTGCTCACTCAAATACACATTTTTTTGATACTTTGGCCAGTCTGCGTCAAGTGACACCCCACTAGCTGTGTATCTTATGAGAAGCTTCTTTACCTTTGCAAGCGGTTTCTTGAAGTTGGTGATGGGATCATGTTGGTGACAAGGCATTGGCTACCTTAAGAGAGTCATAGTGCTTCCTGCCAGTTGCTCACCCAAATACACATTTTGAGATACTGTGGCCAGTCTGCCTGAAGCGATACGCCACTAGTTGTGTATCTTAAGAGAAACATCGTTACTTTTGAAAGGGGTTTCTAGAAGTTGCTGATTTGATTCTGCTGGTAACGAAGCATTGGATACCTCAAGAGAGTCATAGAGATTCCTGCCAGTTCTTCACCCAAATACACATTTTTTAGATACTCTTTCCAGTCTGCCTGATAGCTACGCCACTAGTTGTGTATCTTAAGAGTCATTGTAACTTTTGCCAGGGGTTTCTTGAAGTTGCTGATGTGATTATGCTGGTGACGAGGCATTGGCTACCCTATGAGTGTCATAGTGATTCCTGCTAGTTGCTCACCCAAATACACATTTTTTTGATACTTTGGCCAGTCAGCCTCAAGGGACACCCCACTACCTGTGTATCTTATGAGAAGCTTCGTTACATTTGCAAGCGGTTTCTTGAAGTTGGTGATGGGATTATGTTGGTGACGAGGCATTGGCTACCTTAAGATAGTCATAGTGCTTCCTGCCAGTTGCTCACCCAAATACACATTTTGAGATACTGTGGCGTCTGCCTGAAGCGATACGCCACTAGTTGTGTATCTTAAGAGAAACATCGTTACTCTTGCCATCGGTTTCTTGACTTTGAAGATGTGATTATACTGGTGACGAGATATTTGTTACCCTGAGAGAGTCACAGTGTTTCGTGCCAGTTGCTCACCCAAATACACATTTTTTAGATACTGTTTCCAGTGTGCCTGAAGCGATACGCCACTAGTTGTGTATCTTAAGAGAAACATCGTTACTTTTGCCAGGGGTTTCTAGAAGTTGCTGATTTGATTCTGCTGGTGACGAGGCATTGGCTACCTCAAGAGAGTCATAGAGATTCCTGCCAGTTCTTCACCCAAATACACGTATTTTAGATACTCTTTCCAGTCAGCCTGATAGCTACGCCACTAGTTGTGTATCTTAAGAGTCATTGTAACTTTTGCCAGGGGTTTCTTGAAGTTGCTGATGTGATTATGCTGGTGACGAGGCATTGGCTACCCTATGAGTGTCATAGTGATTCCTGCTAGTTGCTCACCCAAATACACATTTTTTTGATACTTTGGCCAGTCTGCCTCAAGTGACACCCCACTAGCTGTGTATCTTATGAGAAGCTTCGTTACCTTTGCAAGCGGTTTCTTGAAGTTGGTGATGGGATTATGTTGGTGACGAGGCATTGGCTACCTTAAGATAGTCATAGTGCTTCCTGCCAGTTGCTCACCCAAATACACATTTTGAGATACTGTGGCCAGTCTGCCTGATGCGATACGCCACTAGTTGTGTATCTTAAGAGAAACATCGTTACTTTTGAAAGGGGTTTCTAGAAGTTGCTGATTTGATTCTGCTGGTGACGAAGCATTGGATACCTCAAGAGAGTCATAGAGATTCCTGCCAGTTCTTCACCCAAATACACATTTTTTAGATACTCTTTCCAGTCTGCCTGATAGCTACGCCACTAGTTGTGTATCTTAAGAGTCATTGTAACTTTTGCCAGGGGTTTCTTGAAGTTGCTGATGTGATTATGCTGGTGACGAGGCATTGGCTACCCTATGAGTGTCATAGTGATTCCTGCTAGTTGCTCACCCAAATACACATTTTTTTGATACTTTGGCCAGTCAGCCTCAAGGGACACCCCACTAGCTGTGTATCTTATGAGAAGCTTCGTTACATTTGCAAGCGGTTTCTTGAAGTTGGTGATGGGATTATGTTGGTGACGAGGCATTGGCTACCTTAAGAGAGTCATAGTGCTTCCTGCCAGTTGCTCACCCAAATACACATTTTGAGATACTGTGGCGTCTGCCTGAAGCGATACGCCACTAGTTGTGTATCTTAAGAGAAACATCGTTACTCTTGCCAGCGGTTTCTTGACTTTGAAGATGTGATTATACTGGTGACGAGATATTGGCTACCCTAAGAGAGTCACAGTGTTTCGTGCCAGTTGCTCACCCAAATACACATTTTTTAGATACTGTTTCCAGTGTGCCTGAAGCGATACGCCACTAGTTGTGTATCTTAAGAGATACATCGTTACTTTTGCCAGGGGCTTCTAGAAGTTGCTGATTTGATTCTGCTGGTGACGAGGCATTGGCTACCTCAAGAGAGTCATAGAGATTCCTGCCAGTTCTTCATCCAAATACACATTTCTTAGATACTCTTTCCAGTCTGCCTGATAGCTACGCCACTAGTTGTGTATCTTAAGAGTCATTGTAACTTTTGCCAGGGGTTTCTTGAAGTTGCTGATGTGATTATGCTGGTGACGAGGCATTGGCTACCCTATGAGTGTCATAGTGATTCCTGCTAGATGCTCACCCAAATACACATTTTTTTGATACTTTGGCCAGTCAGCCTCAAGTGACACCCCACTAGCTGTGTATCTTATGAGAAGCTTCGTTACATTTGCAAGCGGTTTCTTGAAGTTGGTGATGGGATTATGTTGGTGACGAGGCATTGGCTACCTTAAGAGAGTCATAGTGCTTCCTGCCAGTTGCTCACCCAAATACACATTTTGAGATACTGTGGCGTCTGCCTGAAGCGATACGCCACTAGTTGTGTATCTTAAGAGAAACATCGTTACTCTTGCCAGCGGTTTCTTGGCTTTGAAGATGTGATTATACTGGTGACGAGATATTGGTTACCCTAAGAGAGTCACAGTGTTTCGTGCCAGTTGCTCACCCAAATACACATTTCTTAGATACTGTTTCCAGTGTGCCTGAAGCGATACGCCACTAGTTGTGTATCTTAAGAGAAACATCGTTACTTTTGCCAGGGGTTTCTAGAAGTTGCTGATTTGATTCTGCTGGTGACAATTCATTGGCTACCTCAAGAGAGTCATAGAGATTCCTGCCAGTTCTTCACCCAAATACACATATTTTAGATACTCTTCCCAGTCTGCCTGATAGCTACGCCACTAGTTGTGTATCTTAAGAGTCATTGTAACTTTTGCCAGGGGTTTCTTGAAGTTGCTGATGTGATTATGCTGGTGACGAGGCATTGGCTACCCTATGAGTGTCATAGTGATTCCTGCTAGTTGCTCACTCAAATACACATTTTTTTGATACTTTGGCCAGTCTGCGTCAAGTGACACCCCACTAGCTGTGTATCTTATGAGAAGCTTCTTTACCTTTGCAAGCGGTTTCTTGAAGTTGGTGATGGGATTATGTTGGTGACAAGGCATTGGCTACCTTAAGAGAGTCATAGTGCTTCCTGCCAGTTGCTCACCCAAATACACATTTTGAGATACTGTGGCCAGTCTGCCTGAAGCGATACGCCACTAGTTGTGTATCTTAAGAGAAACATCGTTACTTTTGAAAGGGGTTTCTAGAAGTTGCTGATTTGATTCTGCTGGTGACGAAGCATTGGATACCTCAAGAGAGTCATAGAGATTCCTGCCAGTTCTTCACCCAAATACACATTTTTTAGATACTCTTTCCAGTCTGCCTGATAGCTACGCCACTAGTTGTGTATCTTAAGAGTCATTGTAACTTTTGCCAGGGGTTTCTTGAAGTTGCTGATGTGATTATGCTGGTGACGAGGCATTGGCTACCCTATGAGTGTCATAGTGATTCCTGCTAGTTGCTCACCCAAATACACATTTTTTTGATACTTTGGCCAGTCAGCCTCAAGTGACAACCCACTAGCTGTGTATCTTATGAGAAGCTTCGTTACCTTTGCAAGCGGTTTCTTGAAGTTGGTGATGGGATTATGTTGGTGACGAGGCATTGGCTACCTTAAGAGAGTCGTAGTGCCTCCTGCCAGTTGCTCACCCAAATACACATTTTGAGATACTGTGGCCAGTCTGCCTGAAGCGATACGCAACTAGTTGTGTATCTTAAAAGAAACATCGTTACTTTTGAAAGGGGTTTCTAGAAGTTGCTGATTTGATTCTGCTGGTGACGAAGCATTGGATACCTCAAGAGAGTCATAGAGATTCCTGCCAGTTCTTCACCCAAATACACATTTTTTAGATACTCTTTCCAGTCTGCCTGATAGCTACGCCACTAGTTGTGTATCTTAAGAGTCATTGTAACTTTTGCCAGGGGTTTCTTGAAGTTGCTGATGTGATTATGCTGGTGACGAGGCATTGGCTACCCTATGAGTGTCATAGTGATTCCTGCTAGTTGCTCACCCAAATACACATTTTTTTTGATACTTTGGCCAGTCAGCCTCAAGTGACACCCCACTAGCTGTGTATCTTATGAGAAGCTTCGTTACATTTGCAAGCTGTTTCTTGAAGTTGATGATGGGATTATGTTGGTGACGAGGCA
Source organism: Schistocerca nitens (assembly GCF_023898315.1). Classification (NCBI taxonomy): domain Eukaryota; kingdom Metazoa; phylum Arthropoda; class Insecta; order Orthoptera; family Acrididae; genus Schistocerca; species Schistocerca nitens. The sequence goes on from NC_064616.1 coordinate 120,741,834, forward strand.
TTGGCTACCTTAAGAGAGTCATAGTGCTTCCTGCCAGTTGCTCACCCAAATACACATTTTGAGATACTGTGGCGTCTGCCTGAAGCGATACGCCACTAGTTGTGTATCTTAAGAGAAACATCGTTACTCTTGCCAGCGGTTTCTTGACTTTGAAGATGTGATTATACTGGTGACGAGATATTGGTTACCCTAAGAGAGTCACAGTGTTTCGTGCCAGTTGCTCACCCAAATACACATTTTTTAGATACTGTTTCCAGTGTGCCTGAAGCGATACGCCACTAGTTGTGTATCTTAAGAGAAACATCGTTACTTTTGCCAGGGGTTTCTAGAAGTTGCTGATTTGATTCTGCTGGTGACAATTCATTGGCTACCTCAAGAGAGTCATAGAGATTCCTGCCAGTTCTTCACCCAAATACACATATTTTAGATACTCTTTCCAGTCTGCCTGATAGCTACGCTACTAGTTGTGTATCTTAAGAGTCATTGTAACTTTTGCCAGGGGTTTCTTGAAGTTGCTGATGTGATTATGCTGGTGACGAGGCATTGGCTACCCTATGAGTGTCATAGTGATTCCTGCTAGTTGCTCACTCAAATACACATTTTTTTGATACTTTGGCCAGTCTGCGTCAAGTGACACCCCACTAGCTGTGTATCTTATGAGAAGCTTCTTTACCTTTGCAAGCGGTTTCTTGAAGTTGGTGATGGGATTATGTTGGTGACAAGGCATTGGCTACCTTAAGAGAGTCATAGTGCTTCCTGCCAGTTGCTCACCCAAATACACATTTTGAGATACTGTGGCCAGTCTGCCTGAAGCGATACGCCACTAGTTGTGTATCTTAAGAGAAACATCGTTACTTTTGAAAGGGGTTTCTAGAAGTTGCTGATTTGATTCTGCTGGTAACGAAGCATTGGATACCTCAAGAGAGTCATAGAGATTCCTGCCAGTTCTTCACCCAAATACACATTTTTTAGATACTCTTTCCAGTCTGCCTGATAGCTACGCCACTAGTTGTGTATCTTAAGAGTCATTGTAACTTTTGCCAGGGGTTTCTTGAAGTTGCTGATGTGATTATGCTGGTGACGAGGCATTGGCTACCCTATGAGTGTCATAGTGATTCCTGCTAGTTGCTCACCCAAATACACATTTTTTTGATACTTTGGCCAGTCAGCCTCAAGGGACACCCCACTACCTGTGTATCTTATGAGAAGCTTCGTTACATTTGCAAGCGGTTTCTTGAAGTTGGTGATGGGATTATGTTGGTGACGAGGCATTGGCTACCTTAAGATAGTCATAGTGCTTCCTGCCAGTTGCTCACCCAAATACACATTTTGAGATACTGTGGCGTCTGCCTGAAGCGATACGCCACTAGTTGTGTATCTTAAGAGAAACATCGTTACTCTTGCCATCGGTTTCTTGACTTTGAAGATGTGATTATACTGGTGACGAGATATTGGTTACCCTGAGAGAGTCACAGTGTTTCGTGCCAGTTGCTCACCCAAATACACATTTTTTAGATACTGTTTCCAGTGTGCCTGAAGCGATACGCCACTAGTTGTGTATCTTAAGAGAAACATCGTTACTTTTGCCAGGGGTTTCTAGAAGTTGCTGATTTGATTCTGCTGGTGACGAGGCATTGGCTACCTCAAGAGAGTCATAGAGATTCCTGCCAGTTCTTCACCCAAATACACATTTCTTAGATACTCTTTCCAGTCTGCCTGATAGCTACGCCACTAGTTGTGTATCTTAAGAGTCATTGTAACTTTTGCCAGGGGTTTCTTGAAGTTGCTGATGTGATTATGCTGGTGACGAGGCATTGGCTACCCTATGAGTGTCATAGTGATTCCTGCTAGTTGCTCACCCAAATACACATTTTTTTGATACTTTGGCCAGTCAGCCTCAAGTGACAACCCACTAGATGTGTATCTTATGAGAAGCTTCGTTACATTTGCAAGCGGTTTCTTGAAGTTGGTGATGGGATTATGTTGGTGACGAGGCATTGGCTACCTTAAGATGGTCATAGTGCTTCCTGCCAGTTGCTCACCCAAATACACATTTTGAGATACTGTGGCGTCTGCCTGAAGCGATACGCCACTAGTTGTGTATCTTAAGAGAAACATCGTTACTCTTGCCATAGGTTTCTTGACTTTGAAGATGTGATTATACTGGTGACGAGATATTGGTTACCCTAAGAGAGTCACAGTGTTTCGTGCCAGTTGCTCACACAAATACACATTTTTTAGATACTGTTTCCAGTGTGCCTGAAGCGATACGCCACTAGTTGTGTATCTTAAGAGAAACATCGTTACTTTTGCCAGGGGTTTCTAGAAGTTGCTGATTTGATTCTGCTGGTGACAATTCATTGGCTACCTCAAGAGAGTCATAGAGATTCCTGCCAGTTCTTCACCCAAATACACATATTTTAGATACTCTTCCCAGTCTGCCTGATAGCTACGCCACTAGTTGTGTATCTTAAGAGTCATTGTAACTTTTGCCAGGGGTTTCTTGAAGTTGCTGATGTGATTATGCTGGTGACGAGGCATTGGCTACCCTATGAGTGTCATAGTGATTCCTGCTAGTTGCTCACTCAAATACACATTTTTTTGATACTTTGGCCAGTCTGCGTCAAGTGACACCCCACTAGCTGTGTATCTTATGAGAAGCTTCTTTACCTTTGCAAGCGGTTTCTTGAAGTTGGTGATGGGATTATGTTGGTGACAAGGCATTGGCTACCTTAAGAGAGTCATAGTGCTTCCTGCCAGTTGCTCACCCAAATACACATTTTGAGATACTGTGGCCAGTCTGCCTGAAGCGATACGCCACTAGTTGTGTATCTTAAGAGAAACATCGTTACTTTTGCCAGGGGTTTCTAGAAGTTGCTGATTTGATTCTGCTGGTGACGAGGCATTGGCTACCTCAAGAGAGTCATAGAGATTCCTGCCAGTTCTTCACCCAAATACACATTTCTTAGATACTCTTTCCAGTCTGCCTGATAGCTACGCCACTAGTTGTGTATCTTAAGAGTCATTGTAACTTTTGCCAGGGGTTTCTTGAAGTTGCTGATGTGATTATGCTGGTGACGAGGCATTGGCTACCCTATGAGTGTCATAGTGATTCCTGCTAGTTGATCACTCAAATACACATTTTTTTGATACTTTGGCCAGTCTGCGTCAAGTGACACCCCACTAGCTGTGTATCTTATGAGAAGCTTCTTTACCTTTGCAAGCGGTTTCTTGAAGTTGGTGATGGGATTATGTTGGTGACAAGGCATTGGCTACCTTAAGAGAGTCATAGTGCTTCCTGCCAGTTGCTCACCCAAATACACATTTTGAGATACTGTGGCCAGTCTGCCTGAAGCGATACGCCACTAGTTGTGTATCTTAAGAGAAACATCGTTACTTTTGAAAGGGGTTTCTAGAAGTTGCTGATTTGATTCTGCTGGTAACGAAGCATTGGATACCTCAAGAGAGTCATAGAGATTCCTGCCAGTTCTTCACCCAAATACACATTTTTTAGATACTCTTTCCAGTCTGCCTGATAGCTACGCCACTAGTTGTGTATCTTAAGAGTCATTGTAACTTTTGCCAGGGGTTTCTTGAAGTTGCTGATGTGATTATGCTGGTGACGAGGCATTGGCTACCCTATGAGTGTCATAGTGATTCCTGCTAGTTGCTCACCCAAATACACATTTTTTTGATACTTTGGCCAGTCAGCCTCAAGGGACACCCCACTACCTGTGTATCTTATGAGAAGCTTCGTTACATTTGCAAGCGGTTTCTTGAAGTTGGTGATGGGATTATGTTGGTGACGAGGCATTGGCTACCTTAAGATAGTCATAGTGCTTCCTGCCAGTTGCTCACCCAAATACACATTTTGAGATACTGTGGCGTCTGCCTGAAGCGATACGCCACTAGTTGTGTATCTTAAGAGAAACATCGTTACTCTTGCCATCGGTTTCTTGACTTTGAAGATGTGATTATACTGGTGACGAGATATTGGTTACCCTGAGAGAGTCACAGTGTTTCGTGCCAGTTGCTCACCCAAATACACATTTTTTAGATACTGTTTCCAGTGTGCCTGAAGCGATACGCCACTAGTTGTGTATCTTAAGAGAAACATCGTTACTTTTGCCAGGGGTTTCTAGAAGTTGCTGATTTGATTCTGCTGGTGACGAGGCATTGGCTACCTCAAGAGAGTCATAGAGATTCCTGCCAGTTCTTCACCCAAATACACATATTTTAGATACTCTTCCCATACTGCCTAATAGCTACGCCACTAGTTGTGTATCTTAAGAGTCATTGTAACTTTTGCCAGGGGTTTCTTGAAGTTGCTGATGTGATTATGCTGGTGACGAGGCATTGGCTACCCTATGAGTGTCATAGTGATTCCTGCTAGTTGCTCACTCAAATACACATTTTTTTGATACTTTGGCCAGTCTGCGTCAAGTGACACCCCACTAGCTGTGTATCTTATGAGAAGCTTCTTTACCTTTGCAAGCGGTTTCTTGAAGTTGGTGATGGGATTATGTTGGTGACATGGCATTGGCTACCTTAAGAGAGTCATAGTGCTTCCTGCCAGTTGCTCACCCAAATACACATTTTGAGATACTGTGGCCAGTCTGCCTGAAGCGATACGCCACTAGTTGTGTATCTTAAGAGAAACATCGTTACTTTTGCCAGGGGTTTCTAGAAGTTGCTGATTTGATTCTGCTGGTGACGAGTCATTGGCTACCTCAAGAGAGTCATAGAGATTCCTGCCAGTTCTTCACCCAAATACACATTTCTTAGATACTCTTTCCAGTCTGCCTGATAACTACGCCACTAGTTGTGTATCTTAAGAGTCATTGTAACTTTTGCCAGGGGTTTCTTGAAGTTGCTGATGTGATTATGCTGGTGACGAGGCATTGGCTACCCTATGAGTGTCATAGTGATTCCTGCTAGTTGCTCACCCAAATACACATTTTTTTGATACTTTGGCCAGTCAGCCTCAAGTGACAACCCACTAGCTGTGTATCTTATGAGAAGCTTCGTTACATTTGCAAGCGGTTTCTTGAAGTTGGTGATGGGATTATGTTGGTGACGAGGCATTGGCTACCTTAAGATAGTCATAGTGCTTCCTGCCAGTTGCTCACCCAAATACACATTTTGAGATACTGTGGCGTCTGCCTGAAGCGATACGCCACTAGTTGTGTATCTTAAGAGAAACATCGTTACTCTTGCCATAGGTTTCTTGACTTTGAAGATGTGATTATACTGGTGACGAGATACTGGTTACCCTAAGAGAGTCACAGTGTTTCGTGCCAGTTGCTCACACAAATACACATTTTTTAGATACTCTTTCCAGTCTGCCTGAAGCGATACGCCACTAGTTGTGTATCTTAAGAGAAACATCGTTACTTTTGCCAGGGGTTTCTAGAAGTTGCTGATTTGATTCTGCTGGTGACAATTCATTGGCTACCTCAAGAGAGTCATAGAGATTCCTGCCAGTTCTTCACCCAAATACACATATTTTAGATACTCTTCCCAGTCTGCCTGATAGCTACGCCACTAGTTGTGTATCTTAAGAGTCATTGTAACTTTTGCCAGGGGTTTCTTGAAGTTGCTGATGTGATTATGCTGGTGACGAGGCATTGGCTACCCTATGAGTGTCATAGTGATTCCTGCTAGTTGCTCACTCAAATACACATTTTTTTGATACTTTGGCCAGTCTGCGTCAAGTGACACCCCACTAGCTGTGTATCTTATGAGAAGCTTCTTTACCTTTGCAAGCGGTTTCTTGAAGTTGGTGATGGCATTATGTTGGTGACAAGGCATTGGCTACCTTAAGAGAGTCATAGTGCTTCCTGCCAGTTGCTCACCCAAATACACATTTTGAGATACTGTGGCCAGTCTGCCTGAAGCGATACGCCACTAGTTGTGTATCTTAAGAGAAACATCGTTACTTTTGAAAGGGGTTTCTAGAAGTTGCTGATTTGATTCTGCTGGTGACGAAGCATTGGATACCTCAAGAGAGTCATAGAGATTCCTGCCAGTTCTTCACCCAAATACACATTTTTTAGATACTCTTTCCAGTCTGCCTGATAGCTACGCCACTAGTTGTGTATCTTAAGAGTCATTGTAACTTTTGCCAGGGGTTTCTTGAAGTTGCTGATGTGATTATGCTGGTGACGAGGCATTGGCTACCCTATGAGTGTCATAGTGATTCCTGCTAGTTGCTCACCCAAATACACATTTTTTTGATACTTTGGCCAGTCAGCCTCAAGTGAAAACCCACTAGCTGTGTATCTTATGAGAAGCTTCGTTACATTTGCAAGCGGTTTCTTGAAGTTGGTGATGGGATTATGTTGGTGACGAGGCATTGGCTACCTTAAGAGAGTCATAGTGCTTCCTGCCAGTTGCTCACCCAAATACACATTTTGAGATACTGTGGCGTCTGCCTGAAGCGATACGCCACTAGTTGTGTATCTTAAGAGATACATCGTTACTTTTGAAAGGGGTTTCTAGAAGTTGCTGATTTGATTCTGCTGGTGACGAAGCATTGGATACCTCAAGAGAGTCATAGAGATTCCTGCCAGTTCTTCACCCAAATACACATTTTTTAGATACTCTTTCAGTCAGCCTGATAGCTACGCCACTAGTTGTGTATCTTAAGAGTCATTGTAACTTTTGCCAGGGGTTTCTTGAAGTTGCTGATGTGATTATGCTGGTGACGAGGCATTGGCTACCCTATGAGTGTCATAGTGATTCCTGCTAGTTGCTCACCCAAATACACATTTTTTTGATACTTTGGCCAGTCTGCCTCAAGTGACACCCCACTAGCTGTGTATCTTATGAGAAGCTTCGTTACCTTTGCAAGCGGTTTCTTGAAGGTGGTGATGGGATTATGTTGGTGACGAGGCATTATCTACCTTAAGAGAGTCATAGTGCTTCCTGCCAGTTGCTCACCCAAATACACATTTTGAGATACTGTGGCCAGTCTGCCTGAAGCGATACGCCACTAGTTGTGTATCTTAAGAGAAACATCGTTACTCTTGCCAGCGGTTTCTTGACTTTGAAGCTGTGATTATACTGGTGACGAGATATTGGCTACCCTAAGAGAGTCACAGTGTTTCGTGCCAGTTGCTCACCCAAATACACATTTTGTAGATACTGTTTCCAGTGTGCCTGAAGCGATACGCCACTAGTTGTGTATCTTAAGAGAAACATCGTTACTTTTGCCAGGGGTTTCTAGAAGTTGCTGATTTGATTCTGCTGGTGACGAGGCATTGGCTACCTCAAGAGAGTCATAGAGATTCCTGCCAGTTCTTCACCCAAATATACATTTCTTAGATACTCTTTCCAGTCTGCCTGATAGCTACGCCACTAGTTGTGTATCTTAAGAGTCATTGTAACTTTTGCCAGGGGTTTCTTGAAGTTGCTGATGTGATTATGCTGGTGACGAGGCATTGGCTACCCTATGAGTGTCATAGTGATTCCTGCTAGTTGCTCACCCAAATACACATTTTTTTTATACTTTGGACAGTCTGCCTCAAGTGACACCCCACTAGCTGTGTATCTTATGAGAAGCTTCGTTACCTTTGCAAGCGGTTTCTTGAAGTTGGTGATGGGATTATGTTGGTGACGAGGCATTGGATACCTTAAGAGAGTCATAGTGCTTCCTGCCAGTTGCTCACCCAAATACACATTTTGAGATACTGTGGCCAGTCTGCCTGAAGCGATACGCCACTAGTGGTGTATCTTAAGAGAAACATCGTTACTCTTGCCAGCGGGTTCTTGACTTTGAAGCTGTGATTATACTGGTGACGAGATATTGGCTACCCTAAGAGAGTCACAGTGTTTCGTGCCAGTTGCTCACCCAAATACACATTTTTTGGATACTGTTTCCAGTGTGCCCGATGCGATACGCCACTAGTTGTGTATCTTAAGAGAAACATCGTTACTTTTGAAAGGGGTTTCTAGAAGTTGCTGATTTGATTCTGCTGGTGACGAAGCATTGGATACCTCAAGAGAGTCATAGAGATTCCTGCCAGTTCTTCACCCAAATACACATTTTTTAGATACTCTTTCCAGTCTGCCTGATAGCTACGCCACTAATTGTGTATCTTAAGAGTCATTGTAACTTTTGCCAGGGGTTTCTTGAAGTTGCTGATGTGATTATGCTGGTGACGAGGCATTGGCTACCCTATGAGTGTCATAGTGATTCCTGCTAGTTGCTCACCCAAATACACATTTTTTTGATACTTTGGCCAGTCAGCCTCAAGAGACACCCCACTAGCTGTGTATCTTATGAGAAGCTTCGTTACATTTGCAAGCGGTTTCTTGAAGTTGGTGATGGGATTATGTTGGTGACGAGGCATTGGCTACCTTAAGAGAGTCATAGTGCTTCCTGCCAGTTGCTCACCCAAATACACATTTTGATATACTGTGGCGTCTGCCTGAAGCGATACGCCACTAGTTGTGTATCTTAAGAGAAACATCGTTACTCTTGCCAGCGGTTTCTTGACTTTGAAGATGTGATTATACTGGTGACGAGATATTGGTTACCCTAAGAGAGTCACAGTGTTTCGTGCCAGTTGCTCACCCAAATACACATATTTTAGATACTGTTTCCAGTGTGCCTGAAGCGATACGCCACTAGTTGTGTATCTTAAGAGAAACATCGTTACTTTTGCCAGGGGTTTCTAGAAGTTGCTGATTTGATTCTGCTGGTGACGAAGCATTGGCTACCTCAAGAGGGTCATAGAGATTCCTGCCAGTTCTTCAACCAAATACACATTTTTTAGATACACTTTCCAGTCTGCCTGATAGCTACGCCACTAGTTGTGTATCTTAAGAGTCATTGTAACTTTTGCCCGGGGTTTCTTGAAGTTGCTGATGTGATTATGCTGGTGACGAGGCATTGGCTACCCTATGAGTGTCATAGTGATTCCTGCTAGTTGCTCACCCAAATACACATTTTTTTGATACTTTGGCCAGTCTGCCACAAGTGACACCCCACTAGCTGTGTATCTTATGAGAAGCTTCGTTACCTTTGCAAGCGGTTTCTTGAAGTTGGTGATGGGATTATGTTGGTGACGAGGCATTGGCTACCTTAAAAGACTCATAGTGCTTCCTGCCAGTTGCTCACCCAAATACACATTTTGAGATACTGTGGCCAGTATGCCTGAAGCGATACGCCACTAGTTGTGTATCTTAAGAGAAACATCGTTACTCTTGCCAGCGGTTTCTTGACTTTGAAGCTGTGATTATACTGGTGACGAGATATTGGTTACCCTAAGAGAGTCGCAGTGTTTCGTGCCAGTTGCTCACCCAAATACACATTTTTTAGATACTCTTTCCAGTCTGCCTGATAGCTACGCCACTAGTTGTGTATCTTAAGAGAAACATCGTTACTTTTGCCAGGGGTTTCTAGAAGTTGCTGATTTGATTCTGCTGGTGACGAGGCATTGGCTACCCCAAGAGAGTCATAGAGATTCCTGCCAGTTCTTCACCCAAATACACATTTCTTAGATACTCTTTCCAGTCTGCCTGATAGCTACGCCACTAGTTGTGTATCTTAAGAGTCATTGTAACTTTTGCCAGGGGTTTCTTGAAGTTGCTGATGTGATTATGCTGGTGACGAGGCATTGGCTACCCTATGAGTGTCATAGTGATTCCTGCTAGTTGCTCACCCAAATACACATTTTTTTGATACTTTGGCCAGTCAGCCTCAAGTGACACCCCACTAGCTGTGTATCTTATGAGAAGCTTCGTTACATTTGCAAGCGGTTTCTTGAAGTTGGTGATGGGATTATGTTGGTGACGAGGCATTGGCTACCTTAAGAGTGTCATAGTGCTTCCTGCCAGTTGCTCACCCAAATACATATTTTGAGATACTGTGGCGTCTGCCTGAAGCGATACGCCACTAGTTGTGTATCTTAAGAGAAACATCGTTACTCTTGCCAGCGGTTTCTTGACTTTGAAGATGTGATTATACTGGTGACGAGATATTGGTTACCCTAAGAGAGTCACAGTGTTTCGTGCCAGTTGCTCACCCAAATACACATTTTGAGATACTGTGGCCAGTCTGCCTGAAGCGATACGCCACTAGTTGTGTATCTTAAGAGAAACATCGTTACTTTTGAAAGAGGTTTCTAGAAGTTGCTGATTTGATTCTGCTGGTGACGAAGCATTGGATACCTCAAGAGAGTCATAGAGATTCCCGCCAGTTCTTCACCCAAATACACATTTTTTAGATACTCTTTCCAGTCTGCCTGATAGCTACGCCACTAGTTGTGTATCTTAAGAGTCATTGTAACTTTTGCCAGGGGTTTCTTGAAGTTGCTGATGTGATTATGCTGGTGACGAGGCATTGGCTACCCTATGAGTGTCATAGTGATTCCTGCTAGTTGCTCACCCAAATACACATTTTTTTGATACTTTGGCCAGTCAGCCTCAAGTGACACCCCACTAGCTGTGTATCTTATGAGAAGCTTCGTTATATTTGCAAGCGGTTTCTTGAAGTTGGTGATGGGATTATGTTGGTGACGAGGCATTGGCTACCTTAAGAGAGTCATAGTGCTTCCTGCCAGTTGCTCACCCAAATACACATTTTGAGATACTGTGGCGTCTGCCTGAAGCGATACGCCACTAGTTGTGTATCTTAAGAGAAACATCGTTACTCTTGCCAGCGGTTTCTTGACTTTGAAGATGTGATTATCCTGGTGACGATATATTGGCTACCCTAAGAGAGTCACAGTGTTTCGTGCCAGTTGCTCACCCAAATACATATTTTTTGGATACTGTTTCCAGTGTGCCCGAAGCGATACGCCACTAGTTGTGTATCTTAAGAGAAACATCGTTACTTTTGCCAGGGGTTTCTAGAAGTTGCTGATTTGATTCTGCTGGTGACGAGGCATTGGCTACCTCAAGAGAGTCATAGAGATTCCTGCCAGTTCTTCACCCAAATACACATTTTTTAGATACTCTTTCCAGTCTGCCTGATAGCTACGCCACTAGTTGTGTATCTTAAGAGTCATTGTAACTTTTGCCAGGGGTTTCTTGAAGTTGCTGATGTGATTATGCTGGTGACGAGGCATTGGCTACCCTATGAGTGTCATAGTGATTCCTGCTAGTTGCTCACCCAAATACACTTTTTTGATACTTTGGCCGGTCTGCCTCAAGTGACACCCCACTAGCTGTGTATCTTATGAGAAGCTTCGTTACATTTGCAAGCGGTTTCTTGAAGTTGGTGATGGGATTATGTTGGTGACGAGGCATTGGCTACCTTAAGAGAGTCATAGTGCTTCCTGCCAGTTGCTCACCCAAATACACATTTTGAGATACTGTGGCCAGTCTGCCTGAAGCGATACGCCACTAATTGTGTATCTTAAGAGAAACATCGTTACTCTTGCCAGCGGTTTCTTGACTTTGAAGCTGTGATTATACTGGTGACGAGATATTGGCTACCCTAAGAGAGTCACAGTGTTTCGTGCCAGTTGCTCACCCAAATACACATTTTTTTAGATACTGTTTCCAGTGTGCCTGAAGCGATACGCCACTAGTTGTGTATCTTAAGAGAAACATCGTTACTTTTGCCAGGGGTTTCTAGAAGTTGCTGATTTGATTCTGCTGGTGACGTGGCATTGGCTACCTCAAGAGAGTCATAGAGATTCCTGCCAGTTCTTCACCCAAATACACATTTTTTAGATACACTTTCCAGTCTGCCTGATAGCTACGCCACTAGTTGTGTATCTTAAGAGTCATTGTAACTTTTGCCAGGGGTTTCTTGAAGTTGCTGATGTGATTATGCTGGTGACGAGGCATTGGCTACCCTATGAGTGTCATAGTGATTCCTGCTAGTTGCTCAGCCAAATACACATTTTTTTGATACTTTGGCCAGTCTGCCTCAAGTGACACCCCACTAGCTGTGTATCTTATGAGAAGCTTCGTTACCTTTGCAAGCGGTTTCTTTAAGTTGGTGATGGGATTATGTTGGTGACGAGGCATTGGCTACCTTAAGAGAGTCATAGTGCTTCCTGCCAGTTGCTCACCCAAATACACATTTTGAGATACTGTGGCCAGTCTGCCTGAAGCGATACGCCACTAGTTGTGTATCTTAAGAGAAACATCGTTACTCTTGCCAGCGGTTTCTTGACTTTGAAGCTGTGATTATACTGGTGACGAGATATTGGCTACCCTAAGAGAGTCACAGTGTTTCGTGCCAGTTGCTCACCCAAATACACATTTTTTAGATACTGTTTCCAGTGTGCCTGAAGCGATACGCCACTAGTTGTGTATCTTAAGAGAAACATCGTTACTTTTGAAAGGGGTTTCTAGAAGTTGCTGATTTGATTCTGCTGGTGACGAAGCATTGGATACCTCAAGAGAGTCATAGAGATTCCTGCCAGTTCTTCACCCAAATACACATTTTTTAGATACTCTTTCCAGTCGGCCTGATAGCTACGCCACTAGATGTGTATCTTAAGAGTCATTGTAACTTTTGCCAGGGGTTTCTTGAAGTTGCTGATGTGATTATGCTGGTGACGAGGCATTGGCTACCCTATGAGTGTCATAGTGATTCCTGCTAGTTGCTCACCCAAATACACATTTTTTTGATACTTTGGCCAGTCAGCCTCAAGTGACACCCCACTAGCTGTGTATCTTATGAGAAGCTTCGTTACATTTGCAAGCGGTTTCTTGAAGTTGGTGATGGGATTATGTTGGTGACGAGGCATTGGCTACCTTAAGAGAGTCATAGTGCTTCCTGCCAGTTGCTCACCCAAATACACATATTGAGATACTGTGGCCAGTCTGCCTGAAGTGATACCCCACTAGTTGTGTATCTTAAGAGAAACATCGTTACTCTTGCCAGCGGTTTCTTGACTTTGAAGCTGTGATTATACTGGTGACGCGATATTGGCTACCCAAAGAGAGTCACAGTGTTTCGTGCCAGTTGCTCACCCAAATACATATTTTTTAGATACTGTTTCCAGTGTGCCTGAAGCGATACGCCACTAGTTGTGTATCTTAAGAGAAACATCGTTACTCTTGCCAGCGGTTTCTTGACTTTGAAGCTGTGATTATACTGGTGACGAGATATTGGTTACCCTAAGAGAGTCGCAGTGTTTCGTGCCAGTTGCTCACCCAAATACACATTTTTTAGATACTCTTTCCAGTCTGCCTGATAGCTACGCCACTAGTTGTGTATCTTAAGAGAAACATCGTTACTTTTACCTGGGGTTTCTAGAAGTTGCTGATTTGATTCTGCTGGTGACGAGGCATTGGCTACCTCAAGAGAGTCATAGAGATTCCTGCCAGTTCTTCACCCAAATACACATTTCTTAGATACTCTTTCCAGTCTGCCTGATAGCTACGCCACTAGTTGTGTATCTTAAGAGTCATTGTAACTTTTGCCAGGGGTTTCTTGAAGTTGCTGATGTGATTATGCTGGTGACGAGGCATTGGCTACCCTATGAGTGTCATAGTGATTCCTGCTAGTTGCTCACCCAAATACACATTTTTTTGATACTTTGGCCAGTCAGCCTCAAGTGACACCCCACTAGCTGTGTATCTTATGAGAAGCTTCGTTACATTTGCAAGCGGTTTCTTGAAGTTGGTGATGGGATTATGTTGGTGACGAGGCATTGGCTACCTTAAGAGTGTCATAGCGCTTCCTGCCAGTTGCTCACCCAGATACATATTTTGAGATACTGTGGCGTCTGCCTGAAGCGATACGCCACTAGTTGTGTATCTTAAGAGAAACATCGTTACTCTTGCCAGCGGTTTCTTGACTTTGAAGATGTGATTATACTGGTGACGAGATATTGGTTACCCTAAGAGAGTCACAGTGTTTCGTGCCAGTTGCTCACCCAAATACACATTTTGAGATACTGTGGCCAGTCTGCCTGAAGCGATACGCCACTAGTTGTGTATCTTAAGAGAAACATCGTTAGTTTTGAAAGGGGTTTCTAGAAGTTGCTGATTTGATTCTGCTGGTGACGAAGCATTGGATACCTCAAGAGAGTCATAGAGATTCCTGCCAGTTCTTCACCCAAATACACATTTTTTAGATACTCTTTCCAGTCTGCCTGATAGCTACGCCACTAGTTGTGTATCTTAAGAGTCATTGTAACTTTTGCCAGGGGTTTCTTGAAGTTGCTGATGTGATTATGCTGGTGACGAGGCATTGGCTACCCTATGAGTGTCATAGTGATTCCTGCTAGTTGCTCACCCAAATACACATTTTTTTGATACTTTGGCCAGTCAGCCTCAAGTGACACCCCACTAGCTGTGTATCTTATGAGAAGCTTCGTTACATTTGCAAGCGGTTTCTTGAAGTTGGTGATGGGATTATGTTGGTGACGAGGCATTGGCTACCTTAAGAGAGTCATAGTGCTTCCTGCCAGTTGCTCACCCAAATACACATTTTGAGATACTGTGGCGTCTGCCTGAAGCGATACGCCACTAGTTGTGTATCTTAAGAGAAATATCGTTACTCTTGCCAGCGGTTTCTTGACTTTGAAGATGTGATTATCCTGGTGACGAGATATTGGTTACCCTAAGAGAGTCACAGTGTTTCGTGTCAGTTGCTCACCCAAATACACATTTTTTAGATACTGTTTCCAGTGTGCCTGAAGCGATACGCCACTAGTTGTGTATCTTAAGAGAAACATCGTTACTTTTGCCAGGGGTTTCTAGAAGTTGCTGATTTGATTCTGCTGGTGACGAGGCATTGGCTACCTCAAGAGAGTCATAGAGATTCCTGCCAGTTCTTCACCCAAATACACATATTTTAGATACTCTTTCCAGTCAGCCTGATAGCTACGCCACTAGTTGTGTATCTTAAGAGTCATTGTAACTTTTGCCAGGGGTTTCTTGAAGTTGCTGATGTGATTATGCTGGTGACGAGGCATTGGCTACCCTATGAGTGTCATAGTGATTCCTGCTAGTTGCTCACCCAAATACACATTTTTTTGATACTTTGGCCAGTCTGCCTCAACTGACACCCCACTAGCTATGTATCTTATGAGAAGCTTCGTTACCTTTGCAAGCGGTTTCTTGAAGTTGGTGATGGGATTATGTTGGTGACGAGGCATTGGCTACCTTAAGAGAGTCATAGTGCTTCCTGCCAGTTGCTCAGCCAAATACACATTTTGAGATACTGTGGCCAGTCTGCCTGAGGCGATACGCCACTAGTTGTGTATCTTAAGAGAAACATCGTTACTTTTGAAAGGGGTTTCTAGAAGTTGCTGATTTGATTCTGCTGGTGACGAAGCATTGGATACCTCAAGAGAGTCATAGAGATTCTTGTCAGTTCTTCACCAAAATACACATTTTTTAGATACTCTTTCCAGTCTGCCTGATAGCTACGCCACTAGTTGTGTATCTTAAGAGTCATTGTAACTTTTGCCAGGGGTTTCTTGAAGTTGCTGATGTGATTATGCTGGTGACGAGGCATTGGCTACCCTATGAGTGTCATAGTGATTCCTGCTAGTTGCTCAACCAAATACACATTTTTTTGATACTTTGGCCAGTCAGCCTCAAGTGACACCCCACTAGCTGTGTATCTTATGAGAAGCTTCGTTACATTTGCAAGCAAATTCTTGAAGTTGGTGATGGGATTATGTTGGTGACGAGGCATTGGTTACCTTAAGAGAGTCATAGTGCTTCCTGCCAGTTGCTCACCCAAATACACATTTTGAGATACTGTGGCGTCTGCCTGAAGCGATACGCCACTAGTTGTGTATCTTAAGAGAAACATCGTTACTCTTGCCAGCGGTTTCTTGACTTTGAAGATGTGATTATACTGGTGACGAGATATTGGTTACCCTAAGAGAGTCACAGTGTTTCGTGCCAGTTGCTCACCCAAATACACATTTTTTAGATACTGTTTCCAGTGTGCCTGAAGCGATACGCCACTAGTTGTGTATCTTAAGAGAAACATCGTTACTTTTGCCAGGGGTTTCTAGAAGTTGCTGATTTGATTCTGCTGGTGACGAGGCATTGGCTACCTCAAGAGAGTCATAGAGATTCCTGCCAGTTCTTCACCCAAATACACATTTTTTAGATACTCTTTCCAGTCTGCCTGATAGCTACGCCACTAGTTGTGTATCTTAAGAGTCATTGTAACTTTTGCCAGGGGTTTCTTGAAGTTGCTGATGTGATTATGCTGGTGACGAGGCATTGGCTAACCTATGAGTGTCATAGTGATTCCTGCTAGTTGCTCACCCAAATACACATTTTTTTGATACTTTGGCCAGTCTGCGTCAAGTGACACCCCACTAGCTGTGTATCTTATGAGAAGCTTCGTTACCTTTGCAAGCGGTTTCTTGAAGTTGGTGATGGGATTATGTTGGTGACGAGGCATTGGCTACCTTAAGAGAGTCATAGTGCTTCCTGCCAGTTGCTCACCCAAATACACATTTTGAGATACTGTGGCCAGTCTGCCTGAAGCGATACGCCACTAGTTGTGTATCTTAAGAGAAACATCGTTACTCTTGCCAGCGGTTTCTTGACTTTGAAGCTGTGATTATACTGGTGACGAGATATTGGCTACCCTAAGAGAGTCACAGTGTTTCGTGCCAGTTGCTCACCCAAATACACATATTTTGGATACTGTTTCCAGTGTGCCCGAAGCGATACGCCACTAGTTGTGTATCTTAAGAGAAACATCGTTACTTTTGCCAGGGGTTTCTAGAAGTTGCTGATTTGATTCTGCTGGTGACGAGGCATTGGCTACCTCAAGAGAGTCATAGAGATTCCTGCCAGTTCTTCACCCAAATACACATTTTTTAGATACTCTTTCCAGTCTGCCTGATAGCTACGCCACTAGTTGTGTATCTTAAGAGTCATTGTAACTTTTGCCAGGGGTTTCTTGAAGTTGCTGATGTGATTATGCTGGTGACGAGGCATTGGCTACCCTATGAGTGTCATAGTGATTCCTGCTAGTTGCTCACCCAAACACACATTTTTTTGATACTTTGGCCAGTCTGCCTCAAGTGACACCCCACTAGCTGTGTATCTTATGAGAAGCTTCGTTACCTTTGCAAGCGGTTTCTTGAAGTTGGTGATGGGATTATGTTGGTGACGAGGCATTGGCTACCTTAAGAGTGTCATAGTGCTTCCTGCCAGTTGCTCACCCAAATACACATTTTGAGATACTGTGGCCAGTCTGCCTGAAGCGATACGCCACTAGTTGTGTATCTTAAGAGAAACATCGTTACTCTTGCCAGCGGTTTCTTGACTTTGAAGCTGTGATTATACTGGTGACGAGATATTGGTTACCCTAAGAGAGTCACAGTGTTTCGTGCCAGTTGCTCACCCAAATACACATTTTTTAGATACTGTTTCCAGTGTGCCAGAAGCGATACGCCACTAGTTGTGTATCTTAAGAGAAACATCGTTACTTTTCCAAGGGGTTTCTAGAAGTTGCTGATTTGATTCTGCTGGTGACGAGGCATTGGCTGCCTGAGAGAGAGTCATAGAGATTCCTGCCAGTTCTTCACCCAAATACACATTTCTTAGATACTCTTTCCAGTCTGCCTGATAGCTACGCCACTAGTTGTGTATCTTAAGAGTCATTGTAACTTTTGCCAGGGGTTTCTTGAAGTTGCTGATGTGATTATGCTGGTGACGAGGCATTGGCTACCCTATGAGTGTCATAGTGATTCCTGCTAGTTGCTCACCCAAATACACATTTTTTTGATACTTTGGCCAGTCTGCGTCAAGTGACACCCCACTAGCTGTGTATCTTAAGAGAAGCTTCTTTACCTTTGCAAGGGGTTTCTTGAAGTTGGTGATGGGATTATGTTGGTGACGAGGCATTGGCTACCTTAAGAGAGTCATAGTGCTTCCTGCCAGTTGCTCACCCAAATACACATTTTGAGATAGTGTGGCCAGTCTGCCTGAAGCGATACGCCACTAGTTGTGTATCTTAAGAGAAACATCGTTACTCTTGCCAGCGGTTTCTTGACTTTGAAGCTGTGATTATACTGGTGACGAGATATTGGCTACCCTAAGAGAGTCACAGTTTTTCGTGCCAGTTGCTCACCCAAATACACATTTTTTAGATACTGTTTCCAGTGTGACTGAAGCGATACGCCACTAGTTGTGTATCTTAAGAGAAACATCGTTACTTTTGCCAGGGGTTTCTAGAAGTTGCTGATTTGATTCTACTGGTGACGAGGCATTGGCTACCTCAAGAGAGTCATAGAGATTCCTGCCAGTTCTTCAACCAAATACACATATTTTAGATACTCTTTCCAGTCTGCCTGATAGCTACGCCACTAGTTGTGTATCTTAAGACTCATTGTAACTTTTGCCAGGGGTTTCTTGAAGTTGCTGATGTGATTATGCTGGTGACGAGGCATTGGCTACCCTATGAGTGTCATAGTGATTCCTGCTAGTTGCTCACCCAAATACACATTTTTTTGAAACTTTGGCCAGTCTGCCTCAAGTGACACCCCACTAGCTGTGTATCGTATGAGAAGCTTCGTTACCTTTGCAAGCGGTTTCTTGAAGTTGGTGATGGGATTATGTTGGTGACGAGGCATTGGCTACCTTAAGAGAGTCATAGTGCTTCCTGCCAGTTGCTCACCCAAATACAAATTTAGTGATAGTGTGGCCAGTCTGCCTGAAGCGATACGCCACTAGTTGTGTATCTTAAGAGAAACATCGTTACTCTTGCCAGCGGTTTCTTGACTTTGAAGCTGTGATTATACTGGTGACGAGATATTGGCTAACCTAAGAGAGTCACAGTGTTTCGTGCCAGTTGCTCACCCAAATACACATTTTTTAGATACTGTTTCCAGTGTGCCTGAAGCGATACGCCACTAGTTGTGTATCTTAAGAGAAACATCGTTACTTTTGCCAGGGGTTTCTGGAAGTTGCTGATTTGATTCTGCTGGTGACGAGGCATTGGCTACCTCAAGAGAGTCATAGAGATTCCTGCCAGTTCTTCACCCAAATACACATTTCTTAGATACTCTTTCCAGTCTGCCTGATAGCTACGCCACTAGTTGTGTATCTTAAGAGTCATTGTAACTTTTGCCAGGGGTTTCTTGAAGTTGCTGATGTGATTATGCTGGTGACGAGGCATTGGCTACCCTATAAGTGTGATAGTGATTCCTGCTAGTTGCTCACCCAAATGCACATTTTTTTGATACTTTGGCCAGTCTGCCTCAAGTGACACCCCACTAGCTGTGTATCTTATGAGAAGCTTCGTTACCTTTGCAAGCGGTTTCTTGAAGTTGGTGATGGGATTATGTTGGTGACGAGGCATTGGCTACCTTAAGAGAGTCATAGTGCTTCCTGCCAGTTGCTCACCCAAATACACATTTAGTGATAGTGTGGCCAGTCTGCCTGAAGCGATACGCCACTAGTTGTGTATCTTAAGAGAAATATCGTTACTCTTGCCAGCGGTTTCTTGACTTTGAAGTTGTGATTATACTGGTGACGAGATATTAGCTACCCTAAGAGAGTCACAGTGTTTCGTGCCAGTTGCTCACCCAAATACACATTTTTTAGATACTGTTTCCAGTGTGCCTGAAGCGATACGCCACTAGTTGTGTATCTTAAGAGAAACATCGTTACTTTTGCCAGGGGTTTCTAGAAGTTGCTGATTTGATTCTACTGGTGACGAGGCATTGGCTACCTCAAGAGAGTCATAGAGATTCCTGCCGGTTCTTCAACCAAATACACATATTTTAGATACTCTTTCCAGTCTGCCTGATAGCTACGCCACTAGTTGTGTATCTTAAGACTCATTGTAACTTTTGCCAGGGGTTTCTTGAAGTTGCTGATGTGATTATGCTGGTGACGAGGCATTGGCTACCCTATGAGTGTCATAGTGATTCCTGCTAGTTGATCACCCAAATACACATTTTTTTGAAACTTTGGCCAGTCTGCCTCAAGTAACACCCAACTAGCTGTGTATCGTATGAGAAGCTTCGTTACCTTTGCAAGCGGTTTCTTGAAGTTGGTGATGGGATTATGTTGGTGACGAGGCATTGGCTACCTTAAGAGAGTCATAGTGCTTCCTGCCAGTTGCTCACCCAAATACACATTTAGTGATACTGTGGCGTCTGCCTGAAGCGATACGCCACTAGTTGTGTATCTTAAGAGAAACATCGTTACTCTTGCCAGCGGTTCCTTGACTTTGAAGCTGTGATTATACTGGTGACGCGATATTGGCTACCCTAAGAGAGTCACAGTGTTTCGTGCCAGTTGCTCACCCAAATACATATATTTTAGATACTGTTTCCAGTGTGCCTGAAGCGATACGCCACTAGTTGTGTATCTTAAGAGAAACATCGTTACTTTTGAAAGGGGTTTCTAGAAGTTGCTGATTTGATTCTGCTGGTGACGAAGCATTGGCTACCTCAAGAGAGTCATAGAGATTCCTGCCAGTTCTTCTACCAAATACACATTTTTTAGATACACTTTCCAGTCTGCCTGATAGCTACGCCACTAGTTGTGTATCTTAAGAGTCATTGTAACTTTTGCCAGGGGTTTCTTGAAGTTGCTGATGTGATTATGCTGGTGACGAGGCATTGGCTACCCTATGAGTGTCATAGTGATTCCTGCTAGTTGCTCACCCAAATACACATTTTTTTGATACTTTGGCCAGTCTGCCTCAAGTGACACCCCACTAGCTGTGTATCTTATGAGAAGCTTCGTTACCTTTGCAAGCGGTTTCTTGAAGTTGGTGATGGGATTATGTTGGTGACGAGGCATTGGATACCTTAAGAGAGTCATAGTGCTTCCTGCCAGTTGCTCACCCAAATACACATTTTGAGATACTGTGGCCAGTCTGCCTGAAGCGATACGCCACTAGTTGTGTATCTTAAGAGAAACATCGTTACTCTTGCCAGCGGTTTCTTGACTTTGAAGCTGTGATTATACTGGTGACGAGATATTGGCTACCCTAAGAGAGTCACAGTGTTTCGTGCCAGTTGCTCACCCAAATACACATTTTTTAGATACTGTTTCCAGTGTGCCTGAAGCGATACGCCACTAGTTGTGTATCTTAAGAGAAACATCGTTACTTTTCCAAGGGGTTTCTAGAAGTTGCTGATTTGATTCTGCTGGTGACGAGGCATTGGCTACCTCCAGAGAGTCATAGAGATTCCTGCCAGTTCTTCACACAAATACACATTCCTTAGATACTCTCTCCAGTCTGCCTGATAGCTACGCCACTAGTTGTGTATCTTAAGAGTCATTGTAACTTTTGCCAGGGGTTTCTTGAAGTTGCTGATGTGATTATGCTGGTGACGAGGCATTGGCTACCCTATGAGTGTCATAGTGATTCCTGCTAGTTGCTCACCCAAATACACATTTTTTTGATACTTTGGCCAGTCTGCGTCAAGTGACACCCCACTAGCTGTGTATCTTATGAGAAGCTTCTTTACCTTTGCAAGCGGTTTCTTGAAGTTGGTGATGGGATTATGTTGGTGACGAGGCATAGGCTACCTTAAGAGAGTCATAGTGCTTCCTGCCAGTTGCTCACCCAAATACACATTTTGAGATACTGTGGCCAGTCTGCCTGAAGCGATACGCCACTAGTTGTGTATCTTAAGAGAAACATCGTTACTTTTGAAAGGGGTTTCTAGAAGTTGCTGATTTGATTCTGCTGGTGACGAAGCATTGGCTACCTCAAGAGAGTCATAGAGGTTCCTGCCAGTTCTTCAACCAAATACACATTTTTTTAGATACACTTTCCAGTCTGCCTGATAGCTACGCCGTTAGTTGTGTATCTTAAGAGTCATTGTAACTTTTGCCAGGGGTTTCTTGAAGTTGCTGATGTGATTATGCTGGTGACGAGGCATTGGCTACCCTATGAGTGTCATAGTGATTCCTGCTAGTTGCTCACCCAAATACACATTTTTTTGATACTTTGGCCAGTCTGCCTCAAGTGACACCCTACTAGCTGTGTATCTTATGAGAAGCTTCGTTACCTTTGCAAGCGGTTTCTTGAAGTTGGTGATGGGATTATGTTGGTGACGAGGCATTGGTTACCTTAAGAGAGTCATAGTGCTTCCTGCCAGTTGCTCACCCAAATACACATTTTGAGATACTGTGGCCAGTCTGCCTGAAGCGATACACCACTAGTTGTGTATCTTAAGAGAAACATCGTTACTCTTGCCAGCGGTTTCTTGACTTTGAAGCTGTGATTATACTGGTGACGAGATATTGGCTACCCTAAGAGAGTCACAGTGTTTCGTGCCAGTTGCTCACCCAAATACACATTTTTTAGATACTGTTTCCAGTGTGCCTGAAGCGATACGCCACTAGTTGTGTATCTTAAGAGAAACATCGTTACTTTTGCCAGGGGTTTCTAGAAGTTGCTGATTTGATTCTGCTGGTGACGAGGCATTGGCTACCTCAAGAGAGTCATAGAGATTCCTGCCAGTTCTTCACCCAAATACACATTTCTTAGATACTCTTTCCAGTCTGCCTGATAGCTACGCCACTAGTTGTGTATCTTAAGAGTCATTGTAACTTTTGCCAGGGGTTTCTTGAAGTTGCTGATGTGATTATGCTGGTGACGAGGCATTGGCTACCCTATAAGTGTCATAGTGATTCCTGCTAGTTGCTCACCCAAATACACATTTTTTTGATACTTTGGCCAGTCTGCATCAAGTGACACCCCACTAGCTGTGTATCTTATGAGAAGCTTCGTTACCTTTGCAAGCGGTTTCTTGAAGTTGGTGATGGGATTATGTTGGTGATGAGGCATTGGCTACCTTAAGAGAGTCATAGTGCTTCCTGCCAGTTGCTCACCCAAATACACATTTTGAGATACTGTGGCGTCTGCCTGAGGCGATACGCCACTAGTTGTGTATCTTAAGAGAAACATCGTTACTCTTGCCAGCGGTTTCTTGACTTTGAAGCTGTGATTATACTGGTGACGCGATATTGGCTACCCTAAGAGAGTCACAGTGTTTCGTGCCAGTTGCTCACCCAAATACATATTTTTTAGATACTGTTTCCAGTGTGCCTGAAGCGATACGCCACTAGTTGTGTATCTTAAGAGAAACATCGTTACTTTTGAAAGGGGTTTCTAGAAGTTGCTGATTTGATTCTGCTGGTGACGAAGTATTGGCTACCTCAAGAGAGTCATAGAGATTCCTGCCAGTTCTTCAACCAAATACACATTTTTTTAGATACACTTTCCAGTCTGCCTGATAGCTACGCCACTAGTTGTGTATCTTAAGAGTCATTGTAACTTTTGCCAGGGGTTTCTTGAAGTTGCTGATGTGATTATGCTGGTGACGAGGCATTGGCTACCCTATGAGTGTCATAGTGATTCCTGCTAGTTGCTCACCCAAATACACATTTTTTTGATACTTTGGCCAGTCTGCCTCAAGTGACACCCTACTAGCTGTGTATCTTATGAGAAGCTTCGTTACCTTTGCAAGCGGTTTCTTGAAGTTGGTGATGGGATTATGTTGGTGACGAGGCATTGGTTACCTTAAGAGAGTCATAGTGCTTCCTGCCAGTTGCTCACCCAAATACACATTTTGAGATACTGTGGCCAGTCTGCCTGAAGCGATACGCCACTAGTTGTGTATCTTAAGAGAAACATCGTTACTCTTGCCAGCGGTTTCTTGACTTTGAAGCTGTGATTATACTGGTGACGAGATATTGGCTACCCTAAGAGAGTCACAGTGTTTCGTGCCAGTTGCTCACCCAAATACACATTTTTTAGATACTGTTTCCAGTGTGCCTGAAGCGATACGCCACTAGTTGTGTATCTTAAGAGAAACATCGTTACTTTTGCCAGGGGTTTCTAGAAGTTGCTGATTTGATTCTGCTGGTGACGAGGCATTGGCTACCTCAAGAGAGTCATAGAGATTCCTGCCAGTTCTTCAACCAAATACACATATTTTAGATACTCTTTCCAGTCTGCCTGATAGCTACGCCACTAGTTGTGTATCTTAAGACTCATTGTAACTTTTGCCAGGGGTTTCTTGAAGTTGCTGATGTGATTATGCTGGTGACGAGGCATTGGCTACCCTATAAGTGTCATAGTGATTCCTGCTAGTTGCTCACCCAAATACACATTTTTTTGATACTTTGGCCAGTCTGCATCAAGTGACACCCCACTAGCTGTGTATCTTATGAGAAGCTTCGTTACCTTTGCAAGCGGTTTCTTGAAGTTGGTGATGGGATTATGTTGGTGATGAGGCATTGGCTACCTTAAGAGAGTCATAGTGCTTCCTGCCAGTTGCTCACCCAAATACACATTTTGAGATACTGTGGCGTCTGCCTGAAGCGATACGCCACTGGTTGTGTATCTTAAGAGAAACATCGTTACTCTTGCCAGCGGTTTCTTGACTTTGAAGCTGTGATTATACTGGTGACGCGATATTGGCTACCCTAAGAGAGTCACAGTGTTTCGTGCCAGTTGCTCACCCACATACATATTTTTTAGATACTGTTTCCAGTGTGCCTGAAGCGATACGCCACTAGTTGTGTATCTTAAGAGAAACATCGTTACTTTTGAAAGGGGTTTCTAGAAGTTGCTGATTTGATTCTGCTGGTGACGAAGCATTGGCTACCTCAAGAGAGTCATAGAGGTTCCTGCCAGTTCTTCACCCAAATACACATTTTTTAGATACTCTTTCCAGTCTGCCTGATAGCTACGCCACTAGTTGTGTATCTTAAGAGTCATTGTAACTTTTGCCAGGGGTTTCTTGAAGTTGCTGATGTGATTATGCTGGTGACGAGGCATTGGCTACCCTATGAGTGTCATAGTGATTCCTGCTAGTTGCTCACCCAAATACACATTTTTTTGATACTTTGGCCAGTCTGCCTCAAGTGACACCCTACTAGCTGTGTATCTTATGAGAAGCTTCGTTACCTTTGCAAGCGGTTTCTTGAAGTTGGTGATGGGATTATGTTGGTGACGAGGCATTGGTTACCTTAAGAGAGTCATAGTGCTTCCTGCCAGTTGCTCACCCAAATACACATTTTGAGATACTGTGGCCAGTCTGCCTGAAGCGATACGCCACTAGTTGTGTATCTTAAGAGAAACATCGTTACTCTTGCCAGCGGTTTCTTGACTTTGAAGCTGTGATTATACTGGTGACGAGATATTGGCTACCCTAAGAGAGTCACAGTGTTTCGTGCCAGTTGCTCACCCAAATACACATTTTTTAGATACTGTTTCCAGTGTGCCTGAAGCGATACGCCACTAGTTGTTTATCTTAAGAGAAACATCGTTACTTTTGCCAGGGGTTTCTAGAAATTGCTGATTTGATTCTGCTGGTGACGAGGCATTGGCTACCTCAAGAGAGTAATAGAGATTCCTGCCAGTTCTTCACACAAATACACATTTTTTAGATACTCTTTCCAGTCTGCCTGATAGCTACGCCACTAGTTGTGTATCTTAAGAGTCATTGTAACTTTTGCCAGGGGTTTCTTGAAGTTGCTGATGTGATTATGCTGGTGACGAGGCATTGGCTACCCTATGAGTGTCATAGTGATTCCTGCTAGTTGCTCACCCAAATACACATTTTTTTGATACTTTGGCCAGTCTGCCTCAAGTGACACCCCACTAGCTGTGTATCTTATGAGAAGCTTCTTTACCTTTGCAAGCGGTTTCTTGAAGTTGGTGATGGGATTATGTTGGTGACGATTCATTGGCTACCTTAAGAGAGTCATAGTGCTTCCTGCCAGTTGCTCACCCAAATACACATTTTGAGATAGTGTGGCCAGTCTGCCTGAAGCGATACGCCACTAGTTGTGTATCTTAAGAGAAACATCGTTACTCTTGCCAGCGGTTTCTTGACTTTGAAGCTGTGATTATACTGGTGACGAGATATTGGCTACCCTAAGAGAGTCACAGTGTTTCGTGCCAGTTGCTCACCCAAATACACATTTTTTAGATACTGTTTCCAGTGTGCCTGAAGCGATACGCCACTAGTTGTGTATCTTAAGAGAAACATCGTTACTTTTCCCAGGGGTTTCTAGAAGTTGCTGATTTGATTCTGCTGGTGACGAGGCATTGGCTACCTCAAGAGAGTCATAGAGATTCCTGCCAGTTCTTCACCCAAATACACATTTCTTAGATACTCTTTCCAGTCTGCCTGATAGCTACGCCACTAGTTGTGTATCTTAAGAGTCATTGTAACTTTTGCCAGGGGTTTCTTGAAGTTGCTGATGTGATTATGCTGGTGACGAGGCATTGGCTACCCTATGAGTGTCATAGTGATTCCTGCTAGTTGCTCACCCAAATACACATTTTTTTGATACTTTGGCCAGTCTGCCTCAAGTGACACCCTACTAGCTGTGTATCTTATGAGAAGCTTCGTTACCTTTGCAAGCGGTTTCTTGAAGTTGGTGATGGGATTATGTTGGTGACGAGGCATTGGCTACCTTAAGAGAGTCATAGTGCTTCCTGCCAGTTGCTCACCCAAATACACATTTTGAGATACTGTGGCCAGTCTGCCTGAAGCGATACGCCACTAGTTGTGTATCTTAAGAGAAACATCGTTACTCTTGCCAGCGGTTTCTTGACTTTGAAGCTGTGATTATACTGGTGACGAGATATTGGCTACCCTAAGAGAGTCACAGTGTTTCGTGCCAGTTGCTCACCCAAATACACATTTTTTAGATACTGTTTCGAGTGTGCCTGAAGCGATACGCCACTAGTTGTTTATCTTAAGAGAAACATCGTTACTTTTGCTAGGGGTTTCTAGAAGTTGCTGATTTGATTCTGCTGGTGACGAGGCATTGGCTACCTCAAGAGAGTCATAGAGATTCCTGCCAGTTCTTCACCCAAATACACATTTTTTAGATACCCTTTCCAGTCTGCCTGATAGCTACGCCACTAGTTGTGTATCTTAAGAGTCATTGTAACTTTTGCCAGGGGTTTCTTGAAGTTGCTGATGTCATTATGCTGTTGACGAGGCATTGGCTACCCTATGAGTGTCATAGTGATTCCTGCTAGTTGCTCACCCAAATACACATTTTTTTGATACTTTGGCCAGTCTGCCTCAAGTGACACCCCACTAGCTGTGTATCTTATGAGAAGCTTCTTTACCTTTGCAAGCGGTTTCTTGAAGTTGGTGATGGGATTATGTTGGTGACGAGGCATTGGCTACCTTAATAGAGTCATAGTGCTTCCTGCCAGTTGCTCACCCAAATACACATTTTGAGATACTGTGGCCAGTCTGCCTGAAGCGATACGCCACTAGTTGTGTATCTTAAGAGAAACATCGTTACTCTTGCCAGCGGTTTCTTGACTTTGAAGCTGTGATTATACTGGTGACGAGATATTGGCTACCCTAAGAGAGTCACAGTGTTTCGTGCCAGTTGCTCACCCAAATACACATTTTTTAGATACTGTTTCCAGTGTGCCTGAAGCGATACGCCACCAGTTGTGTATCTTAAGAGAAACATCGTTACTTTTGAAAGGTGTTTCTAGAGGTTGCTGATTTGATTCTGCTGGTGACGAAGCATTGGCTACCTCAAGAGAGTCAGAGAGATTCCTGCCAGTTCTTCACCCAAATACACATTTTTTAGATACTCTTTCCAGTCTGCCTGATAGCTACGCCACTAGTTGTGTATCTTAAGAGTCATTGTAACTTTTGCCAGGGGTTTCTTGAAGTTGCTGATGTGATTATGCTGGTGACGAGGCATTGGCTACCCTATGAGTGTCATAGTGATTCCTGCTAGTTGCTCACCCAAATACACATTTTTTTGATACTTTGGCCAGTCTCGCCTCAAGTGACACCCCACAAGCTGTGTATCTTATGAGAAGCTTCGTTACCTTTGCAAGCGGTTTCTTGAAGTTGGTGATGGGATTATGTTGGTGACGAGGCATTGGCTACCTTAAGAGAGTCATAGTGCTTCCTGCCAGTTGCTCACCCAAATACACATTTTGAGATACTGTGGCCAGTCTGCCTGAAGCGATACGCCACTAGTTGTGTATCTTAAGAGAAACATCGTTACTCTTGCCAGCGGTTTCTTGACTTTGAAGCTGTGATTATACTGGTGACGAGATATTGGTTACCCTAAGAGAGCCACAGTGTTTCGTGCCAGTTGCTCACCCAAATACACACTTTTTAGATACTCTTTCCAGTCTGCCTGATAGCTACGCCACTAGTTGTGTATCTTAAGAGTCATTGTAACTTTTGCCAGGGGTTTCTTGAAGTTGCTGATGTGATTATGCTGGTGACGAGGCATTGGCTACCCTATGAGTGTCATAGTGATTCCTGCTAGTTGCTCACCCAAATACACATTTTTTTGATACTTTGGCCAGTCTGCCTCAAGTGACACCCCACTAGCTGTGTATCTTATGAGAAGCTTCGTTACCTTTGCAAGCGGTTTCCTGAAGTTGGTGATGGGATTATGTTGGTGACGAGGCATTGGCTACCTTAAGAGAGTCATAGTGCTTCCTGCCAGTTGCTCACCCAAATACACATTTTGAGATACTGTGGCGTCTGCCTGAAGCGATACGCCACTAGTTGTGTATCTTAAGAGAAACATCGTTACTCTTGCCAGCGGTTTCTTGACTTTGAAGCTGTGATTATACTGGTGACGAGATATTGGCTACCCTAAGAGAGTCATCGTGTTTCGTGCCAGTTGCTCACCAAAATACACATTTTTTAGATACTGTTTCCAGTGTGCCTGAAGCGATACGCCACTAGTTGTGTATCTTAAGAGAAACATCGTTACTTTTGCCAGGGGTTTCGAGAAGTTGCTGATTTGATTCTGCTGGTGACGAAGCATTGGCTACCTCAAGAGAGTCATAGAGATTCCTGCCAGTTCTTCACCCAAATACACATTTTTTAGATACTCTTTCCAGTCTGCCTGATAGCCACGCCACTAGTTGTGTATCTTAAGAGTCATTGTAACTTTTGCCAGGGGTTTCTTGAAGTTGCTGATGTGATTATGCTGGTGACGAGGCATTGGCTACCCTATGAGTGTCATAGTGATTCCTGCTAGTTGCTCACCCAAATACACATTTTTTTGATACTTTGGCCAGTCTGCCTCAAGTGACACCCCACTAGCTGTGTATCTTATGAGAAGCTTCGTTACCTTTGCAAGCGGTTTCTTGAAGTTGGTGATGGGATTATGTTGGTGACGAGGCACTGGCTGCCTTAAGAGAGTCATAGTGCTTCCTGCCAGTTGCTCACCCAAATACACATTTTGAGATACTGTGGCCAGTCTGCCTGAAGCGATACGCCACTAGTTGTGTATCTTAAGAGAAACATCGTTACTCTTGCCAGCGGTTTCTTGACTTTGAAGCTGTGATTATACTGGTGACGAGATATTGGCTACCCTAAGAGAGTCACTGTGTTTCGTGCCAGTTGCTCACCAAAATACACATTTTTTAGATACTGTTTCCAGTGTGCCTGAAGCGATACGCCACTAGTTGTGTATCTTAAGAGAAACATCGTTACTTTTGAAAGGGGTTTCGAGAAGTTGCTGATTTGATTCTGCTGGTGACGAAGCATTGGCTACCTCAAGAGAGTCATAGAGATTCCTGCCAGTTCTTCACCCAAATACACATTTTTTAGATACTCTTTCCAGTCTGCCTGATAGCTACGCCACTAGTTGTGTATCTTAAGAGTCATTGTAACTTTTGCCAGGGGTTTCTTGAAGTTGCTGATGTGATTATGCTGGTGACGAGGCATTGGCTACCCTATGAGTGTCATAGTGATTCCTGCTAGTTGCTCACCCAAATACACATTTTTTTGATACTTTGGCCAGTCTGCGTCAAGTGACACCCCACTAGCTGTGTATCTTATGAGAAGCTTCTTTACCTTTGCAAGCGGTTTCTTGAAGTTGGTGATGGGATTATGTTGGTGACGAGGCATTGGCTACCTTAAGAGAGTCATAGTGCTTCCTGCCAGTTGCTCACCCAAATACACATTTTGAGATACTGTGGCCAGTCTGCCTGAAGCGATACGCCACTAGTTGTGTATCTTAAGAGAAACATCATTACTCTTGCCAGCGGTTTCTTGACTTTGAAGCTGTGATTATACTGGTGACGAGATATTGGCTACCCTAAGAGAGTCACTGTGTTTCGTGCCAGTTGCTCACCAAAATACACATTTTTTAGATACTGTTTCCAGTGTGCCTGAAGCGATACGCCACTAGTTGTGTATCTTAAGAGAAACATCGTTACTTTTGCCAGGGGTTTCTAGAAGTTGCTGATTTGATTCTGCTGGTGACGAGGCATTGGCTACCTCAAGAGAGTCATAGAGATTCCTGCCAGGTCTTCACCCAAATACACATTTTTTAGATACTCTTTCCAGTCTGCCTGATAGCTACGCCACTAGTTGTGTATCTTAAGAGTCATTGTAACTTTTGCCAGGGGTTTCTTGAAGTTGCTGATGTGATTATGCTGGTGACGAGGCATTGGCTACCCTATGAGTGTCATAGTGATTCCTGCTAGTTGCTCACCCAAATACACATTTTTTTGATACTTTGGCCAGTCTGCCTCAAGTGACACCCCACTAGCTGTGTATCTTATGAGAAGCTTCGTTACATTTGCAAGCGGTTTCTTGAAGTTGGTGATGGGATTATGTTGGTGACGAGGCATTGGCTACCTTAAGAGAGTCATAGTGCTTCCTGCCAGTTGCTCACCCAAATACACATTTTGAGATACTGTGGCCAGTCTGCCTGAAGCGATACGCCACTAGTTGTGTATCTTAAGAGAAACATCGTTACTCTTGCCAGCGGTTTCTTGACTTTGAAGATGTGATTATACTGGTGACGAGATATTGGTTACCCTAAGAGAGTCACAGTGTTTCGTGCCAGTTGCTCACCAAAATACACATTTTTTAGATACTGTTTCCAGTGTGCCTGAAGCGATACGCCACTAGTTGTGTATCTTAAGAGAAACATCGTTACTTTTGAAAGGGGTTTCGAGAAGTTGCTGATTTGATTCTGCTGGTGACGAAGCATTGGCTACCTCAAGAGAGTCATAGAGATTCCTGCCAGTTCTTCACCCAAATACACATTTTTTAGATACTCTTTCCAGTCTGCCTGATAGCTACGCCACTAGTTGTGTATCTTAAGAGTCATTGTAACTTTTGCCAGGGGTTTCTTGAAGTTGCTGATGTGATTATGCTGGTGACGAGGCATTCGCTACCCTATGAGTGTCATAGTGATTCCTGCTAGTTGCTCACCCAAATACACATTTTTTTGATACTTTGGCCAGTCTGCCTCAAGTGACACCCCACTAGCTGTGTATCTTATGAGAAGCTTCGTTACCTTTGCAAGCGGTTTCTTGAAGTTGGTGAAGGGATTATGTTGGTGACGAGGCATTGGCTACCTTAAGAGAGTCATAGTGCTTCCTGCCAGTTGCTCACCCAAACACACATTTTGAGATAGTGTGGCCAGTCTGCCTGAAGCGATTCGCCAATAGTTGTGTATCTTAAGAGAAACATCGTTACTCTTGCCAGCGGTTTCTTGACTTTGAAGATGTGATTATACTGGTGACGAGATATTGGTTACCCTAAGAGAGTCACAGTGTTTCGTGCCAGTTGCTCACCCAAATACACGTTTTTTAGATACTGTTTCCAGTGTGCCTGAAGCGATACGCCACTAGTTGTGTATCTTAAGAGAAACATCGTTACTTTTGCCAGGGGTTTCTAGAAGTTGCTGATTTGATTCTGCTGGTGACGAGGCATTGGCTACCTCAAGAGAGTCATAGAGATTCCTGCCAGTTCTTCACCCAAATACACATTTTTTAGATACTCTTTCCAGTCTGCCTGATAGCTACGCCACTAGTTGTGTATCTTAAGAGTCATTGTAACTTTTGCCAGGGGTTTCTTGAAGTTGCTGATGTGATTATGCTGGTGACGAGGCATTGGCTACCCTATGAGTGTCATAGTGATTCCTGCTAGTTGCTCACCCAAATACACATTTTTTTGATACTTTGGCCAGTCTGCCTCAAGTGACACCCCACTAGCTGTGTATCTTATGAGAAGCTTCGTTACCTTTGCAAGCGGTTTCTTGAAGTTGGTGAAGGGATTATGTTGGTGACGAGGCATTGGCTACCTTAAGAGAGTCATAGTGCTTCCTGCCAGTTGCTCACCCAAACACACATTTTGAGATAGTGTGGCCAGTCTGCCTGAAGCGATACGCCACTAGTTGTGTATCTTAAGAGAAACATCGTTACTCTTGCCAGCGGTTTCTTGACTTTGAAGCTGTGATTATACTGGTGACGAGATATTGGCTACCCTAAGAGAGTCACAGTGTTTCGTGCCAGTTGCTCACCAAAATACACATTTTTTAGATACTGTTTCCAGTGTGCCTCAAGCGATACGCCACTAGTTGTGTATCTTAAGAGAAACATCGTTACTTTTGAAAGGGGTTTCGAGAAGTTGCTGATTTGATTCTGCTGGTGACGAAGCATTGGCTACCTCAAGAGAGTCATAGAGATTCCTGCCAGTTCTTCACCCAAATACACATTTTTTAGATACTCTTTCCAGTCTGCCTGATAGCTACGCCACTAGTTGTGTATCTTAAGAGTCATTGTAACTTTTGCCAGGGGTTTCTTGAAGTTGCTGATGTGATTATGCTGGTGACGAGGCATTCGCTACCCTATGAGTGTCATAGTGATTCCTGCTAGTTGCTCACCCAAATACACATTTTTTTGATACTTTGGCCAGTCTGCCTCAAGTGACACCCCACTAGCTGTGTATCTTATGAGAAGCTTCGTTACCTTTGCAAGCGGTTTCTTGAAGTTGGTGAAGGGATTATGTTGGTGACGAGGCATTGGCTACCTTAAGAGAGTCATAGTGCTTCCTGCCAGTTGCTCACCCAAACACACATTTTGAGATAGTGTGGCCAGTCTGCCTGAAGCGATTCGCCAATAGTTGTGTATCTTAAGAGAAACATCGTTACTCTTGCCAGCGGTTTCTTGACTTTGAAGATGTGATTATACTGGTGACGAGATATTGGTTACCCTAAGAGAGTCACAGTGTTTCGTGCCAGTTGCTCACCCAAATACACGTTTTTTAGATACTGTTTCCAGTGTGCCTGAAGCGATACGCCACTAGTTGTGTATCTTAAGAGAAACATCGTTACTTTTGCCAGGGGTTTCTAGAAGTTGCTGATTTGATTCTGCTGGTGACGAGGCATTGGCTACCTCAAGAGAGTCATAGAGATTCCTGCCAGTTCTTCACCCAAATACACATTTTTTAGATACTCTTTCCAGTCTGCCTGATAGCTACGCCACTAGTTGTGTATCTTAAGAGTCATTGTAACTTTTGCCAGGGGTTTCTTGAAGTTGCTGATGTGATTATGCTGGTGACGAGGCATTGGCTACCCTATGAGTGTCATAGTGATTCCTGCTAGTTGCTCACCCAAATACACATTTTTTTGATACTTTGGCCAGTCTGCCTCAAGTGACACCCCACTAGCTGTGTATCTTATGAGAAGCTTCGTTACCTTTGCAAGCGGTTTCTTGAAGTTGGTGATGGGATTATGTTGGTGACGAGGCATTGGCTACCTTAAGAGAGTCATAGTGCTTCCTGCCAGTTGCTCACCCAAACACACATTTTGAGATAGTGTGGCCAGTCTGCCTGAAGCGATACGCCACTAGTTGTGTATCTTAAGAGAAACATCGTTACTCTTGCCAGCGGTTTCTTGACTTTGAAGCTGTGATTATACTGGTGACGAGATATTGGCTACCCTAAGAGAGTCACAGTGTTTCGTGCCAGTTGCTCACCAAAATACACATTTTTTAGATACTGTTTCCAGTGTGCCTGAAGCGATACGCCACTAGTTGTGTATCTTAAGAGAAACATCGTTACTTTTGAAAGGGGTTTCGAGAAGTTGCTGAATTGATTCTGCTGGTGACGAAGCATTGGCTACCTCAAGAGAGTCATAGAGATTCCTGCCAGTTCTTCACCCAAATACACATTTTTTAGATACTGTTTCCAGTGTGCCTGAAGCGATACGCCACTAGTTGTGTATCTTAAGAGAAACATCGTTACTTTTGAAAGGGGTTTCGAGAAGTTGCTGATTTGATTCTGCTGGTGACGAAGCATTGGCTACCTCAAGAGAGTCATAGAGATTCCTGCCAGTTCTTCACCCAAATACACATTTTTTAGATACTCTTTCCAGTCTGCCTGATAGCTACGCCACTAGTTGTGTATCTTAAGAGTCATTGTAACTTTTGCCAGGGGTTTCTTGAAGTTGCTGATGTGATTATGCTGGTGACGAGGCATTGGCTACCCTATGAGTGTCATAGTGATTCCTGCTAGTTGCTCACCCAAATACACATTTTTTTGATACTTTGGCCAGTCTGCGTCAAGTGACACCCCACTAGCTGTGTATCTTATGAGAAGCTTCTTTACCTTTGCAAGCGGTTTCTTGAAGTTGGTGATGGGATTATGTTGGTGACGAGGCATTGGCTACCTTAAGAGAGTCATAGTGCTTCCTGCCAGTTGCTCACCCAAATACACATTTTGAGATACTGTGGCCAGTCTGCCTGAAGCGATACGCCACTAGTTGTGTATCTTAAGAGAAACATCATTACTCTTGCCAGCGGTTTCTTGACTTTGAAGCTGTGATTATACTGGTGACGAGATATTGGCTACCCTAAGAGAGTCACTGTGTTTCGTGCCAGTTGCTCACCAAAATACACATTTTTTAGATACTGTTTCCAGTGTGCCTGAAGCGATACGCCACTAGTTGTGTATCTTAAGAGAAACATCGTTACTTTTGCCAGGGGTTTCTAGAAGTTGCTGATTTGATTCTGCTGGTGACGAGGCATTGGCTACCTCAAGAGAGTCATAGAGATTCCTGCCAGGTCTTCACCCAAATACACATTTTTTAGATACTCTTTCCAGTCTGCCTGATAGCTACGCCACTAGTTGTGTATCTTAAGAGTCATTGTAACTTTTGCCAGGGGTTTCTTGAAGTTGCTGATGTGATTATGCTGGTGACGAGGCATTGGCTACCCTATGAGTGTCATAGTGATTCCTGCTAGTTGCTCACCCAAATACACATTTTTTTGATACTTTGGCCAGTCTGCGTCAAGTGACACCCCACTAGCTGTGTATCTTATGAGAAGCTTCTTTACCTTTGCAAGCGGTTTCTTGAAGTTGGTGATGGGATTATGTTGGTGACGAGGCATTGGCTACCTTAAGAGAGTCATAGTGCTTCCTGCCAGTTGCTCACCCAAATACACATTTTGAGATACTGTGGCCAGTCTGCCTGAAGCGATACGCCACTAGTTGTGTATCTTAAGAGAAACATCATTACTCTTGCCAGCGGTTTCTTGACTTTGAAGCTGTGATTATACTGGTGACGAGATATTGGCTACCCTAAGAGAGTCACTGTGTTTCGTGCCAGTTGCTCACCAAAATACACATTTTTTAGATACTGTTTCCAGTGTGCCTGAAGCGATACGCCACTAGTTGTGTATCTTAAGAGAAACATCGTTACTTTTGCCAGGGGTTTCTAGAAGTTGCTGATTTGATTCTGCTGGTGACGAGGCATTGGCTACCTCAAGAGAGTCATAGAGATTCCTGCCAGGTCTTCACCCAAATACACATTTTTTAGATACTCTTTCCAGTCTGCCTGATAGCTACGCCACTAGTTGTGTATCTTAAGAGTCATTGTAACTTTTGCCAGGGGTTTCTTGAAGTTGCTGATGTGATTATGCTGGTGACGAGGCATTGGCTACCCTATGAGTGTCATAGTGATTCCTGCTAGTTGCTCACCCAAATACACATTTTTTTGATACTTTGGCCAGTCTGCCTCAAGTGACACCCCACTAGCTGTGTATCTTATGAGAAGCTTCGTTACATTTGCAAGCGGTTTCTTGAAGTTGGTGATGGGATTATGTTGGTGACGAGGCATTGGCTACCTTAAGAGAGTCATAGTGCTTCCTGCCAGTTGCTCACCCAAATACACATTTTGAGATACTGTGGCCAGTCTGCCTGAAGCGATACGCCACTAGTTGTGTATCTTAAGAGAAACATCGTTACTCTTGCCAGCGGTTTCTTGACTTTGAAGATGTGATTATACTGGTGACGAGATATTGGTTACCCTAAGAGAGTCACAGTGTTTCGTGCCAGTTGCTCACCAAAATACACATTTTTTAGATACTGTTTCCAGTGTGCCTGAAGCGATACGCCACTAGTTGTGTATCTTAAGAGAAACATCGTTACTTTTGAAAGGGGTTTCGAGAAGTTGCTGATTTGATTCTGCTGGTGACGAAGCATTGGCTACCTCAAGAGAGTCATAGAGATTCCTGCCAGTTCTTCACCCAAATACACATTTTTTAGATACTCTTTCCAGTCTGCCTGATAGCTACGCCACTAGTTGTGTATCTTAAGAGTCATTGTAACTTTTGCCAGGGGTTTCTTGAAGTTGCTGATGTGATTATGCTGGTGACGAGGCATTCGCTACCCTATGAGTGTCATAGTGATTCCTGCTAGTTGCTCACCCAAATACACATTTTTTTGATACTTTGGCCAGTCTGCCTCAAGTGACACCCCACTAGCTGTGTATCTTATGAGAAGCTTCGTTACCTTTGCAAGCGGTTTCTTGAAGTTGGTGAAGGGATTATGTTGGTGACGAGGCATTGGCTACCTTAAGAGAGTCATAGTGCTTCCTGCCAGTTGCTCACCCAAACACACATTTTGAGATAGTGTGGCCAGTCTGCCTGAAGCGATTCGCCAATAGTTGTGTATCTTAAGAGAAACATCGTTACTCTTGCCAGCGGTTTCTTGACTTTGAAGATGTGATTATACTGGTGACGAGATATTGGTTACCCTAAGAGAGTCACAGTGTTTCGTGCCAGTTGCTCACCCAAATACACGTTTTTTAGATACTGTTTCCAGTGTGCCTGAAGCGATACGCCACTAGTTGTGTATCTTAAGAGAAACATCGTTACTTTTGCCAGGGGTTTCTAGAAGTTGCTGATTTGATTCTGCTGGTGACGAGGCATTGGCTACCTCAAGAGAGTCATAGAGATTCCTGCCAGTTCTTCACCCAAATACACATTTTTTAGATACTCTTTCCAGTCTGCCTGATAGCTACGCCACTAGTTGTGTATCTTAAGAGTCATTGTAACTTTTGCCAGGGGTTTCTTGAAGTTGCTGATGTGATTATGCTGGTGACGAGGCATTGGCTACCCTATGAGTGTCATAGTGATTCCTGCTAGTTGCTCACCCAAATACACATTTTTTTGATACTTTGGCCAGTCTGCCTCAAGTGACACCCCACTAGCTGTGTATCTTATGAGAAGCTTCGTTACCTTTGCAAGCGGTTTCTTGAAGTTGGTGAAGGGATTATGTTGGTGACGAGGCATTGGCTACCTTAAGAGAGTCATAGTGCTTCCTGCCAGTTGCTCACCCAAACACACATTTTGAGATAGTGTGGCCAGTCTGCTTGAAGCGATTCGCCAATAGTTGTGTATCTTAAGAGAAACATCGTTACTCTTGCCAGCGGTTTCTTGACTTTGAAGATGTGATTATACTGGTGACGAGATATTGGTTACCCTAAGAGAGTCACAGTGTTTCGTGCCAGTTGCTCACCCAAATACACGTTTTTTAGATACTGTTTCCAGTGTGCCTGAAGCGATACGCCACTAGTTGTGTATCTTAAGAGAAACATCGTTACTTTTGCCAGGGGTTTCTAGAAGTTGCTGATTTGATTCTGCTGGTGACGAGGCATTGGCTACCTCAAGAGAGTCATAGAGATTCCTGCCAGTTCTTCACCCAAATACACATTTTTTAGATACTCTTTCCAGTCTGCCTGATAGCTACGCCACTAGTTGTGTATCTTAAGAGTCATTGTAACTTTTGCCAGGGGTTTCTTGAAGTTGCTGATGTGATTATGCTGGTGACGAGGCATTGGCTACCCTATGAGTGTCATAGTGATTCCTGCTAGTTGCTCACCCAAATACACATTTTTTTGATACTTTGGCCAGTCTGCCTCAAGTGACACCCCACTAGCTGTGTATCTTATGAGAAGCTTCGTTACCTTTGCAAGCGGTTTCTTGAAGTTGGTGATGGGATTATGTTGGTGACGAGGCATTGGCTACCTTAAGAGAGTCATAGTGCTTCCTGCCAGTTGCTCACCCAAACACACATTTTGAGATAGTGTGGCCAGTCTGCCTGAAGCGATACGCCACTAGTTGTGTATCTTAAGAGAAACATCGTTACTCTTGCCAGCGGTTTCTTGACTTTGAAGCTGTGATTATACTGGTGACGAGATATTGGCTACCCTAAGAGAGTCACAGTGTTTCGTGCCAGTTGCTCACCAAAATACACATTTTTTAGATACTGTTTCCAGTGTGCCTGAAGCGATACGCCACTAGTTGTGTATCTTAAGAGAAACATCGTTACTTTTGAAAGGGGTTTCGAGAAGTTGCT
The DNA here is from genome assembly GCF_023898315.1 of Schistocerca nitens. Classification (NCBI taxonomy): domain Eukaryota; kingdom Metazoa; phylum Arthropoda; class Insecta; order Orthoptera; family Acrididae; genus Schistocerca; species Schistocerca nitens. Next base: position 120,780,170 of record NC_064616.1, read on the forward strand.
GAATTGATTCTGCTGGTGACGAAGCATTGGCTACCTCAAGAGAGTCATAGAGATTCCTGCCAGTTCTTCACCCAAATACACATTTTTTAGATACTGTTTCCAGTGTGCCTGAAGCGATACGCCACTAGTTGTGTATCTTAAGAGAAACATCGTTACTTTTGAAAGGGGTTTCGAGAAGTTGCTGATTTGATTCTGCTGGTGACGAAGCATTGGCTACCTCAAGAGAGTCATAGAGATTCCTGCCAGTTCTTCACCCAAATACACATTTTTTAGATACTCTTTCCAGTCTGCCTGATAGCTACGCCACTAGTTGTGTATCTTAAGAGTCATTGTAACTTTTGCCAGGGGTTTCTTGAAGTTGCTGATGTGATTATGCTGGTGACGAGGCATTGGCTACCCTATGAGTGTCATAGTGATTCCTGCTAGTTGCTCACCCAAATACACATTTTTTTGATACTTTGGCCAGTCTGCGTCAAGTGACACCCCACTAGCTGTGTATCTTATGAGAAGCTTCTTTACCTTTGCAAGCGGTTTCTTGAAGTTGGTGATGGGATTATGTTGGTGACGAGGCATTGGCTACCTTAAGAGAGTCATAGTGCTTCCTGCCAGTTGCTCACCCAAATACACATTTTGAGATACTGTGGCCAGTCTGCCTGAAGCGATACGCCACTAGTTGTGTATCTTAAGAGAAACATCATTACTCTTGCCAGCGGTTTCTTGACTTTGAAGCTGTGATTATACTGGTGACGAGATATTGGCTACCCTAAGAGAGTCACTGTGTTTCGTGCCAGTTGCTCACCAAAATACACATTTTTTAGATACTGTTTCCAGTGTGCCTGAAGCGATACGCCACTAGTTGTGTATCTTAAGAGAAACATCGTTACTTTTGCCAGGGGTTTCTAGAAGTTGCTGATTTGATTCTGCTGGTGACGAGGCATTGGCTACCTCAAGAGAGTCATAGAGATTCCTGCCAGGTCTTCACCCAAATACACATTTTTTAGATACTCTTTCCAGTCTGCCTGATAGCTACGCCACTAGTTGTGTATCTTAAGAGTCATTGTAACTTTTGCCAGGGGTTTCTTGAAGTTGCTGATGTGATTATGCTGGTGACGAGGCATTGGCTACCCTATGAGTGTCATAGTGATTCCTGCTAGTTGCTCACCCAAATACACATTTTTTTGATACTTTGGCCAGTCTGCCTCAAGTGACACCCCACTAGCTGTGTATCTTATGAGAAGCTTCGTTACATTTGCAAGCGGTTTCTTGAAGTTGGTGATGGGATTATGTTGGTGACGAGGCATTGGCTACCTTAAGAGAGTCATAGTGCTTTCTGCCAGTTGCTCACCCAAATACACATTTTGAGATACTGTGGCCAGTCTGCCTGAAGCGATACGCCACTAGTTGTGTATCTTAAGAGAAACATCGTTACTCTTGCCAGCGGTTTCTTGACTTTGAAGATGTGATTATACTGGTGACGAGATATTGGTTACCCTAAGAGAGTCACAGTGTTTCGTGCCAGTTGCTCACCAAAATACACATTTTTTAGATACTGTTTCCAGTGTGCCTGAAGCGATACGCCACTAGTTGTGTATCTTAAGAGAAACATCGTTACTTTTGAAAGGGGTTTCGAGAAGTTGCTGATTTGATTCTGCTGGTGACGAAGCATTGGCTACCTCAAGAGAGTCATAAAGATTCCTGCCAGTTCTTCACCCAAATACACATTTTTTAGATACTCTTTCCAGTCTGCCTGATAGCTACGCCACTAGTTGTGTATCTTAAGAGTCATTGTAACTTTTGCCAGGGGTTTCTTGAAGTTGCTGATGTGATTATGCTGGTGACGAGGCATTCGCTACCCTATGAGTGTCATAGTGATTCCTGCTAGTTGCTCACCCAAATACACATTTTTTTGATACTTTGGCCAGTCTGCCTCAAGTGACACCCCACTAGCTGTGTATCTTATGAGAAGCTTCGTTACCTTTGCAAGCGGTTTCTTGAAGTTGGTGAAGGGATTATGTTGGTGACTAGGCATTGGCTACCTTAAGAGAGTCATAGTGCTTCCTGCCAGTTGCTCACCCAAACACACATTTTGAGATAGTGTGGCCAGTCTGCCTGAAGCGATTCGCCAATAGTTGTGTATCTTAAGAGAAACATCGTTACTCTTGCCAGCGGTTTCTTGACTTTGAAGATGTGATTATACTGGTGACGAGATATTGGTTACCCTAAGAGAGTCACAGTGTTTCGTGCCAGTTGCTCACCCAAATACACGTTTTTTAGATACTGTTTCCAGTGTGCCTGAAGCGATACGCCACTAGTTGTGTATCTTAAGAGAAACATCGTTACTTTTGCCAGGGGTTTCTAGAAGTTGCTGATTTGATTCTGCTGGTGACGAGGCATTGGCTACCTCAAGAGAGTCATAGAGATTCCTGCCAGTTCTTCACCCAAATACACATTTTTTAGATACTCTTTCCAGTCTGCCTGATAGCTACGCCACTAGTTGTGTATCTTAAGAGTCATTGTAACTTTTGCCAGGGGTTTCTTGAAGTTGCTGATGTGATTATGCTGGTGACGAGGCATTGGCTACCCTATGAGTGTCATAGTGATTCCTGCTAGTTGCTCACCCAAATACACATTTTTTTGATACTTTGGCCAGTCTGCCTCAAGTGACACCCCACTAGCTGTGTATCTTATGAGAAGCTTCGTTACCTTTGCAAGCGGTTTCTTGAAGTTGGTGAAGGGATTATGTTGGTGACGAGGCATTGGCTACCTTAAGAGAGTCATAGTGCTTCCTGCCAGTTGCTCACCCAAACACACATTTTGAGATAGTGTGGCCAGTCTGCCTGAAGCGATACGCCACTAGTTGTGTATCTTAAGAGAAACATCGTTACTCTTGCCAGCGGTTTCTTGACTTTGAAGCTGTGATTATACTGGTGACGAGATATTGGCTACCCTAAGAGAGTCACAGTGTTTCGTGCCAGTTGCTCACCAAAATACACATATTTTAGATACTGTTTCCAGTGTGCCTCAAGCGATACGCCCCTAGTTGTGTATCTTAAGAGAAACATCGTTACTTTTGAAAGGGGTTTCGAGAAGTTGCTGATTTGATTCTGCTGGTGACGAAGCATTGGCTACCTCAAGAGAGTCATACAGATTCCTGCCAGTTCTTCACCCAAATACACATTTTTTAGATACTCTTTCCAGTCTGCCTGATAGCTACGCCACTAGTTGTGTATCTTAAGAGTCATTGTAACTTTTGCCAGGGGTTTCTTGAAGTTGCTGATGTGATTATGCTGGTGACGAGGCATTCGCTACCCTATGAGTGTCATAGTGATTCCTGCTAGTTGCTCACCCAAATACACATTTTTTTGATACTTTGGCCAGTCTGCCTCAAGTGACACCCCACTAGCTGTGTATCTTATGAGAAGCTTCGTTACCTTTGCAAGCGGTTTCTTGAAGTTGGTGAAGGGATTATGTTGGTGACGAGGCATTGGCTACCTTAAGAGAGTCATAGTGCTTCCTGCCAGTTGCTCACCCAAACACACATTTTGAGATAGTGTGGCCAGTCTGCCTGAAGCGATTCGCCAATAGTTGTGTATCTTAAGAGAAACATCGTTACTCTTGCCAGCGGTTTCTTGACTTTGAAGATGTGATTATACTGGTGACGAGATATTGGTTACCCTAAGAGAGTCACAGTGTTTCGTGCCAGTTGCTCACCCAAATACACGTTTTTTAGATACTGTTTCCAGTGTGCCTGAAGCGATACGCCACTAGTTGTGTATCTTAAGAGAAACATCGTTACTTTTGCCAGGGGTTTCTAGAAGTTGCTGATTTGATTCTGCTGGTGACGAGGCATTGGCTACCTCAAGAGAGTCATAGAGATTCCTGCCAGTTCTTCACCCAAATACACATTTTTTAGATACTCTTTCCAGTCTGCCTGATAGCTACGCCACTAGTTGTGTATCTTAAGAGTCATTGTAACTTTTGCCAGGGGTTTCTTGAAGTTGCTGATGTGATTATGCTGGTGACGAGGCATTCGCTACCCTATGAGTGTCATAGTGATTCCTGCTAGTTGCTCACCCAAATACACATTTTTTTGATACTTTGGCCAGTCTGCCTCAAGTGACACCCCACTAGCTGTGTATCTTATGAGAAGCTTCGTTACCTTTGCAAGCGGTTTCTTGAAGTTGGTGAAGGGATTATGTTGGTGACGAGGCATTGGCTACCTTAAGAGAGTCATAGTGCTTCCTGCCAGTTGCTCACCCAAACACACATTTTGAGATAGTGTGGCCAGTCTGCCTGAAGCGATTCGCCAATAGTTGTGTATCTTAAGAGAAACATCGTTACTCTTGCCAGCGGTTTCTTGACTTTGAAGATGTGATTATACTGGTGACGAGATATTGGTTACCCTAAGAGAGTCACAGTGTTTCGTGCCAGTTGCTCACCCAAATACACGTTTTTTAGATGCTGTTTCCAGTGTGCCTGAAGCGATACGCCACTAGTTGTGTATCTTAAGAGAAACATCGTTACTTTTGCCAGGGGTTTCTAGAAGTTGCTGATTTGATTCTGCTGGTGACGAGGCATTGGCTACCTCAAGAGAGTCATAGAGATTCCTGCCAGTTCTTCACCCAAATACACATTTTTTAGATACTCTTTCCAGTCTGCCTGATAGCTACGCCACTAGTTGTGTATCTTAAGAGTCATTGTAACTTTTGCCAGGGGTTTCTTGAAGTTGCTGATGTGATTATGCTGGTGACGAGGCATTGGCTACCCTATGAGTGTCATAGTGATTCCTGCTAGTTGCTCACCCAAATACACATTTTTTTGATACTTTGGCCAGTCTGCCTCAAGTGACACCCCACTAGCTGTGTATCTTATGAGAAGCTTCGTTACCTTTGCAAGCGGTTTCCTGAAGTTGGTGATGGGATTATGTTGGTGACGAGGCATTGGCTATCTTAAGAGAGTCATAGTGCTTCCTGCCAGTTGCTCACCCAAATACACATTTTGAGATACTGTGGCCAGTCTGCCTGAATCGATACGCCACTAGTTGTGTATCTTAAGAGAAACATCGTTACTCTTGCCAGCGGTTTCTTGACTTTGAAGCTGTGATTATACTGGTGACGAGATATTGGTTACCCTAAGAGAGTCACAGTGTTTCGTGCCAGTTGCTCACCCAAATACACATATTTTAGATACTGTTTCCAGTGTGCCTGAAGCGATACGCCACTAGTTGTGTATCTTAAGAGAAACATCGTTACTTTTGCCAGGGGTTTCTAGAAGTTGCTGATTTGATTCTGCTGGTGACGAGGCATTGGATACCTCCAGAGAGTCATAGAGATTCCTGCCAGTTCTTCACCCAAATACACATTTTTAGATACTCTTTCCAGTCTGCCTGATAGCTACGCCACTAGTTGTGTATCTTAAGAGTCATTGTAACTTTTGCCAGGGGTTTCTTGAAGTTGCTGATGTGATTATGCTGGTGACGAGGCATTGGCTACCCTATGAGTGTCATAGTGATTCCTGCTAGTTGCTCACCCAAATACACATTTTTTTGATACTTTGGCCAGTCTGCCTCAAGTGACACCCCACTAGCTGTGTATCTTATGAGAAACTTCTTTACCTTTGCAAGCGGTTTCTTGAAGTTGGTGATGGGAGTATGTTGGTGACGAGGCATTGGCTACCTTAAGAGAGTCATAGTGCTTCCTGCCAGTTGCTCACCCAAATACACATTTTGAGATACTGTGGCCAGTCTGCCTGAAGCAATTCGCCACTAGTTGTGTATCTTAAGAGAAACATCGTTACTCTTGCCAGCGGTTTCTTGACTTTGAAGATGTGATTATACTGGTGACGAGATATTGGTTACCCTAAGAGAGTCACAGTGTTTCGTGCCAGTTGCTCACCCAAATACACGTTTTTTAGATACTGTTTCCAGTGTGCCTGAAGCGATACGCCACTAGTTGTGTATCTTAAGAGAAACATCGTTACTTTTGCCAGCGGTTTCTAGAAGTTGCTGATTTGATTCTCCTGGTGACGAGGCATTGGCTACCTCAAGAGAGTCATAGAGATTCCTGCCAGTTCTTCAACCAAATACACATTTTTTAGATACTCTTTCCAGTCTGCCTGATAGCTACGCCACTAGTTGTGTATCTTAAGAGTCATTGTAACTTTTGCCAGGGGTTTCTTGAAGTTGCTGATGTGATTATGCTGGTGACGAGGCATTGGCTACCCTATGAGTGTCATAGTGATTCCTGGTAGTTGCTCACCAAAATACACACTTTTTTGATACTTTGGCCAGTCTGCCTCAAGTGACACCCCACTAGCTGTGTATCTTATGAGAAGCTTCGTTACCTTTGCAAGCGGTTTCTTGAAGTTGGTGAAGGGATTATGTTGGTGACGAGGCATTGGCTATCTTAAGAGAGTCATAGTGCTTCCTGCCAGTTGCTCACCCAAACACACATTTTGAGATAGTGTGGCCAGTCTGCCTGAAGCGATACGCCACTAGTTGTGTATCTTAAGAGAAACATCGTTACTTTTGCCAGGGGTTTCTAGAAGTTGCTGATTTGATTCTGCTGGTGACGAGGCATTGGCTACCTCAAGAGAGTCATAGAGATTCCTGCCAGTTCTTCACCCAAATACACATTTTTTAGATACTCTTTCCAGTCTGCCTGATAGCTACGCCACTAGTTGTGTATCTTAAGAGTCATTGTAACTTTTGCCAGGGGTTTCTTGAAGTTGCTGATGTGATTATGCTGGTGACGAGGCATTGGCTACCCTATGAGTGTCATAGTGATTCCTGCTAGTTGCTCACCCAAATACACATTTTTTTGATACTTTGGCCAGTCTGCCTCAAGTGACACCCCACTAGCTGTGTATCTTATGAGAAGCTTCGTTACCTTTGCAAGCGGTTTCTTGAAGTTGGTGATGGGATTATGTTGGTGACGAGGCATTGGCTACCTTAAGAGAGTCATAGTGCTTCCTGCCAGTTGCTCACCCAAATACACATTTTGAGATACTGTGGCCAGTCTGCCTGAAGCGATACGCCACTAGTTGTGTATCTTAAGAGAAACATCGTTACTCTTGCCAGCGGTTTCTTGACTTTGAAGCTGTGATTATACTGGTGACGAGATATTGGTTACCCTAAGAGAGTCACAGTGTTTCGTGCCAGTTGCTCACCCAAATACACATTTTTTAGATACTGTTTCCAGTGTGCCTGAAGCGATACGCCACTAGTTGTGTATCTTAAGAGAAACATCGTTACTTTTGCCAGGGGTTTCTAGAAGTTGCTGATTTGATTCTGCTGGTGACGAGGCATTGGCTACCTCAAGAGAGTCATAGAGATTCCTGCCAGTTCTTCACCCAAATACACATTTTTTAGATACTCTTTCCAGTCTGCCTGATAGCTACGCCACTAGTTGTGTATCTTAAGAGTCATTGTAACTTTTGCCAGGGGTTTCTTGAAGTTGCTGATGTGATTATGCTGGTGACGAGGCATTGGCTACCCTATGAGTGTCATAGTGATTCCTGCAGTTGCTCACCCAAATACACATTTTTTTGATACTTTGGCCAGTCTGCCTCAAGTGACACCCCACTAGCTGTGTATCTTATGAGAAGCTTCGTTACCTTTGCAAGCGGTTTCTTGAAGTTGGTGATGGGATTATGTCGGTGACGAGGCATTGGCTACCTTAAGAGAGTCATAGTGCTTCCTGCCAGTTGCTCACCCAAATACACATTTTGAGATACTGTGGCCAGTCTGCCTGAGGCGATACGCCACTAGTTGTGTATCTTAAGAGAAACATCGTTACTCTTGCCAGCGGTTTCTTGACTTTGAAGATGTGATTATACTGGTGACGAGATATTGGTTACCCTAGGAGAGTCACAGTGTTTCGTGCCAGTTGCTCACCCAAATACACATTTTTTAGATACTGTTTCCAGTGTGCCTGAAGCGATACGCCACTAGTTGTGTATCTTAAGAGAAACATCGTTACTTTTGCCAGGGGTTTCTAGAAGTTGCTGATTTGATTCTGCTGATGACGAGGCATTGGCTCCCTCAAGAGAGTAATAGAGATTCCTGCCAGGTCTTCACCCAAATACACATTTTTTAGATACTCTTTCCAGTCTGCCTGATAGCTACGCCACTAGTTGTGTATCTTAAGAGTCATTGTAACTTTTGCCAGGGGTTTCTTGAAGTTGCTGATGTGATTATGCTGGTGACGAGGCATTGGCTACCCTATGAGTGTCATAGTGATTCCTGCTAGTTGCTCACCCAAATACACATTTTTTTGATACTTTGGCCAGTCTGCCTCAAGTGACACCCCACTAGCTGTGTATCTTATGAGAAACTTCTTTACCTTTGCAAGCGGTTTCTTGAAGTTGGTGAAGGGATTATGTTGGTGACGAGGCATTGGCTACCTTAAGAGAGTCATAGTGCTTCCTGCCAGTTGCTCACCCAAACACACATTTTGAGATAGTGTGGCCAGTCTGCCTGAAGCGATACGCCACTAGTTGTGTATCTTAAGAGAAACATCGTTACTCTTGCCAGCGGTTTCTTGACTTTGAAGCTGTGATTATCCTGGTGACGAGATATTGGCTACCCTAAGAGAGTCACAGTGTTTCGTGCCAGTTGCTCACCAAAATACACATTTTTTAGATACTGTTTCCAGTGTGCCTGAAGCGATACGCCACTAGTTGTGTATCTTAAGAGAAACATCGTTACTTTTGAAAGGGGTTTCGAGAAGTTGCTGATTTGATTCTGCTGGTGACGAAGCATTGGCTACCTCAAGAGAGTCATAAAGATTCCTGCCAGTTCTTCACCCAAATACACATTTTTTAGATACTCTTTCCAGTCTGCCTGATAGCTACGCCACTAGTTGTGTATCTTAAGAGTCATTGTAACTGTTGCCAGGGGTTTCTTGAAGTTGCTGATGTGATTATGCTGGTGACGAGGCATTCGCTACCCTATGAGTGTCATAGTGATTCCTGCTAGTTGCTCACCCAAATACACATTTTTTTGATACTTTGGCCAGTCTGCCTCAAGTGACACCCCACTAGCTGTGTATCTTATGAGAAGCTTCGTTACCTTTGCAAGCGGTTTCTTGAAGTTGGTGAAGGGATTATGTTGGTGACGAGGCATTGGCTACCTTAAGAGAGTCATAGTGCTTCCTGCCAGTTGCTCACCCAAACACACATTTTGAGATAGTGTGGCCAGTCTGCCTGAAGCGATTCGCCACTAGTAGTGTATCTTAAGAGAAACATCGTTACTCTTGCCAGCGGTTTCTTGACTTTGAAGATGTGATTATACTGGTGACGAGATATTGGTTACCCTAAGAGAGTCACAGTGTTTCGTGCCAGTTGCTCACCCAAATACACGTTTTTTAGATACTGTTTCTAGTGTGCCTGAAGCGATACGCCACTAGTTGTGTATCTTAAGAGAAACATCGTTACTTTTGCCAGGGGTTTCTAGAAGTTGCTGATTTGATTCTGCTGGTGACGAGGCATTGGCTACCTCAAGAGAGTCATAGAGATTCCTGCCAGTTCTTCACCCAAATACACATTTTTTAGATACTCTTTCCAGTCTGCCTGATAGCTACGCCACTAGTTGTGTATCTTAAGAGTCATTGTAACTTTTGCCAGGGGTTTCTTGAAGTTGCTGATGTGATTATGCTGGTGACGAGGCATTCGCTACCCTATGAGTGTCATAGTGATTCCTGCTAGTTGCTCACCCAAATACACATTTTTTTGATACTTTGGCCAGTCTGCCTCAAGTGACACCCCACTAGCTGTGTATCTTATGAGAAGCTTCGTTACCTTTGCAAGCGGTTTCTTGAAGTTGGTGAAGGGATTATGTTGGTGACGAGGCATTGGCTATCTTAAGAGAGTCATAGTGCTTCCTGCCAGTTGCTCACCCAAACACACATATTGAGATAGTGTGGCCAGTCTGCCTGAAGCGATACGCCACTAGTTGTGTATCTTAAGAGAAACATCGTTACTCTTGCCAGCGGTTTCTTGACTTTGAAGATGTGATTATACTGGTGACGAGATATTGGTTACCCTAAGAGAGTCACAGTGTTTCGTGCCAGTTGCTCACCCAAATACACATTTTTTAGATACTGTTTCCAGTGTGCCTGAAGCGATACGCCACTAGTTGTTTATCTTAAGAGAAACATCGTTACTTTTGCCAGGGGTTTCTAGAAGTTGCTGATTTGATTCTGCTGGTGACGAGGCATTGGCTACCTCAAGAGAGTCATAGAGATTCCTGCCAGTTCTTCACCCAAATACACATTTTTTAGATACTCTTTCCAGTCTGCCTGATAGCTACGCCACTAGTTGTGTATCTTAAGAGTCATTGTAACTTTTGCCAGGGGTTTCTTGAAGTTGCTGATGTGATTATGCTGGTGACGAGGCATTGGCTACCCTATGAGTGTCAGTGATTCCTGCTAGTTGCTCACCCAAATACACATTTTTTTGATACTTTGGCCAGTCTGCCTCAAGTGACACCCCACTAGCTGTGTATCTTATGAGAAGCTTCGTTACCTTTGCAAGCGGTTTCCTGAAGTTGGTGATGGGATTATGTTGGTGACGAGGCATTGGCTATCTTAAGAGAGTCATAGTGCTTCCTGCCAGTTGCTCACCCAAATACACATTTTGAGATACTGTGGCCAGTCTGCCTGAATCGATACGCCACTAGTTGTGTATCTTAAGAGAAACATCGTTACTCTTGCCAGCGGTTTCTTGACTTTGAAGCTGTGATTATACTGGTGACGAGATATTGGTTACCCTAAGAGAGTCACAGTGTTTCGTGCCAGTTGCTCACCCAAATACACATTTTTTAGATACTGTTTCCAGTGTGCCTGAAGCGATACGCCACTAGTTGTGTATCTTAAGAGCAACATCGTTACTTTTGCCAGGGGTTTCTAGAAGTTGCTGATTTGATTCTGCTGGTGACGAGGCATTGGCTACCTCCAGAGAGTCATAGAGATTCCTGCCAGTTCTTCACCCAAATACACATTTTTTAGATACTCTTTCCAGTCTGCCTGATAGCTACGCCACTAGTTGTGTATCTTAAGAGTCATTGTAACTTTTGCCAGGGGTTTCTTGAAGTTGCTGATGTGATTATGTTGGTGACGAGGCATTGGCTACCCTATGAGTGTCATAGTGATTCCTGCTAGTTGCTCACCCAAATACACATTTTTTTGATACTTTGGCCAGTCTGCCTCAAGTGACACCCCACTAGCTGTGTATCTTATGAGAAGCTTCGTTACCTTTGCAAGCGGTTTCTTGAAGTTGGTGATGGGATTATGTTGGTGACGAGGCATTGGCTACCTTAAGAGAGTCATAGTGCTTCCTGCCAGTTGCTCACCCAAATACACATTTTGAGATACTGTGGCCAGTCTGCCTGAAGCGATACGCCACTAGTTGTGTATCTTAAGAGAAACATCGTTACTCTTGCCAGCGGTTTCTTGACTTTGAAGCTGTGATTATACTGGTGACGAGATATTGGTTACCCTAAGAGAGTCACAGTGTTTCGTGCCAGTTGCTCACCCAAATACACATTTTTTAGATACTGTTTCCAGTGTGCCTGAAGCGATACGCCACTAGTTGTGTATCTTAAGAGAAACATCGTTACTTTTGCCAGGGGTTTCTAGAAGTTGCTGATTTGATTCTGCTGATGACGAGGCATTGGCTCCCTCAAGAGAGTAATAGAGATTCCTGCCAGGTCTTCACCCAAATACACATTTTTTAGATACTCTTTCCAGTCTGCCTGATAGCTACGCCACTAGTTGTGTATCTTAAGAGTCATTGTAACTTTTGCCAGGGGTTTCTTGAAGTTGCTGATGTGATTATGCTGGTGACGAGGCATTGGCTACCCTATGAGTGTCATAGTGATTCCTGCTAGTTGCTCACCCAAATACACATTTTTTTGATACTTTGGCCAGTCTGCCTCAAGTGACACCCCACTAGCTGTGTATCTTATGAGAAACTTCTTTACCTTTGCAAGCGGTTTCTTGAAGTTGGTGAAGGGATTATGTTGGTGACGAGGCATTGGCTACCTTAAGAGAGTCATAGTGCTTCCTGCCAGTTGCTCACCCAAACACACATTTTGAGATAGTGTGGCCAGTCTGCCTGAAGCGATACGCCACTAGTTGTGTATCTTAAGAGAAACATCGTTACTCTTGCCAGCGGTTTCTTGACTTTGAAGCTGTGATTATACTGGTGACGAGATATTGGCTACCCTAAGAGAGTCACAGTGTTTCGTGCCAGTTGCTCACCAAAATACACATTTTTTAGATACTGTTTCCAGTGTGCCTGAAGCGATACGCCACTAGTTGTGTATCTTAAGAGAAACATCGTTACTTTTGAAAGGGGTTTCGAGAAGTTGCTGATTTGATTCTGCTGGTGACGAAGCATTGGCTACCTCAAGAGAGTCATAAAGATTCCTGCCAGTTCTTCACCCAAATACACATTTTTTAGATACTCTTTCCAGTCTGCCTGATAGCTACGCCACTAGTTGTGTATCTTAAGAGTCATTGTAACTTTTGCCAGGGGTTTCTTGAAGTTGCTGATGTGATTATGCTGGTGACGAGGCATTCGCTACCCTATGAGTGTCATAGTGATTCCTGCTAGTTGCTCACCCAAATACACATTTTTTTGATACTTTGGCCAGTCTGCCTCAAGTGACACCCCACTAGCTGTGTATCTTATGAGAAGCTTCGTTACCTTTGCAAGCGGTTTCTTGAAGTTGGTGAAGGGATTATGTTGGTGACGAGGCATTGGCTACCTTAAGAGAGTCATAGTGCTTCCTGCCAGTTGCTCACCCAAACACACATTTTGAGATAGTGTGGCCAGTCTGCCTGAAGCGATTCGCCACTAGTTGTGTATCTTAAGAGAAACATCGTTACTCTTGCCAGCGGTTTCTTGACTTTGAAGATGTGATTATACTGGTGACGAGATATTGGTTACCCTAAGAGAGTCACAGTGTTTCGTGCCAGTTGCTCACCCAAATACACGTTTTTTAGATACTGTTTCTAGTGTGCCTGAAGCGATACGCCACTAGTTGTGTATCTTAAGAGAAACATCGTTACTTTTGCCAGGGGTTTCTAGAAGTTGCTGATTTGATTCTGCTGGTGACGAGGCATTGGCTACCTCAAGAGAGTCATAGAGATTCCTGCCAGTTCTTCACCCAAATACACATTTTTTAGATACTCTTTCCAGTCTGCCTGATAGCTACGCCACTAGTTGTGTATCTTAAGAGTCATTGTAACTTTTGCCAGGGGTTTCTTGAAGTTGCTGATGTGATTATGCTGGTGACGAGGCATTGGCTACCCTATGAGTGTCATAGTGATTCCTGCTAGTTGCTCACCCAAATACACATTTTTTTGATACTTTGGCCGGTCTGCCTCAAGTGACACCCCACTAGCTGTGTATCTTATGAGAAGCTTCGTTACCTTTGCAAGCGGTTTCTTGAAGTTGGTGAAGGGATTATGTTGGTGACGAGGCATTGGCTACCTTAAGAGAGTCATAGTGCTTCCTGCCAGTTGCTCACCCAAACACACATTTTGAGATAGTGTGGCCAGTCTGCCTGAAGCGATACGCCACTAGTTGTGTATCTTAAGAGAAACATCGTTACTCTTGCCAGCGGTTTCTTGACTTTGAAGATGTGATTATACTGGTGACGAGATATTGGTTACCCTAAGAGAGTCACAGTGTTTCGTGCCAGTTGCTCACCCAAATACACATTTTTTAGATACTGTTTCCAGTGTGCCTGAAGCGATACGCCACTAGTTGTTTATCTTAAGAGAAACATCGTTACTTTTGCCAGGGGTTTCTAGAAGTTGCTGATTTGATTCTGCTGGTGACGAGGCATTGGCTACCTCAAGAGAGTCATAGAGATTCCTGCCAGTTCTTCACCCAAATACACATTTTTTAGATACTCTTTCCAGTCTGCCTGATAGCTACGACACTAGTTGTGTATCTTAAGAGTCATTGTAACTTTTGCCAGGGGTTTCTTGAAGTTGCTGATGTGATTATGTTGGTGACGAGGCATTGGCTACCCTATGAGTGTCAGTGATTCCTGCTAGTTGCTCACCCAAATACACATTTTTTTGATACTTTGGCCAGTCTGCCTCAAGTGACACCCCACTAGCTGTGTATCTTATGAGAAGCTTCGTTACCTTTGCAAGCGGTTTCCTGAAGTTGGTGATGGGATTATGTTGGTGACGAGGCATTGGCTATCTTAAGAGAGTCATAGTGCTTCCTGCCAGTTGCTCACCCAAATACACATTTTGAGATACTGTGGCCAGTCTGCCTGAATCGATACGCCACTAGTTGTGTATCTTAAGAGAAACATCGTTACTCTTGCCAGCGGTTTCTTGACTTTGAAGCTGTGATTATACTGGTGACGAGATATTGGTTACCCTAAGAGAGTCACAGTGTTTCGTGCCAGTTGCTCACCCAAATACACATTTTTTAGATACTGTTTCCAGTGTGCCTGAAGCGATACGCCACTAGTTGTGTATCTTAAGAGAAACATCGTTACTTTTGCCAGGGGTTTCTAGAAGTTGCTGATTTGATTCTGCTGGTGACGAGGCATTGGCTACCTCCAGAGAGTCATAGAGATTCCTGCCAGTTCTTCACCCAAATACACATTTTTTAGATACTCTTTCCAGTCTGCCTGATAGCTACGCCACTAGTTGTGTATCTTAAGAGTCATTGTAACTTTTGCCAGGGGTTTCTTGAAGTTGCTGATGTGATTATGCTGGTGACGAGGCATTGGCTACCCTATGAGTGTCATAGTGATTCCTGCTAGTTGCTCACCCAAATACACATTTTTTTGATACTTTGGCCAGTCTGCCTCAAGTGACACCCCACTAGCTGTGTATCTTATGAGAAGCTTCGTTACCTTTGCAAGCGGTTTCTTGAAGTTGGTGATGGGATTATGTCGGTGACGAGGCATTGGCTACCTTAAGAGAGTCATAGTGCTTCCTGCCAGTTGCTCACCGAAATACACATTTTGAGATACTGTGGCCAGTCTGCCTGAAGCGATACGCCACCAGTTGTGTATCTTAAGAGAAACATCGTTACTCTTGCCAGCGGTTTCTTGACTTTGAAGCTGTGATTATACTGGTGACGAGATATTGGCTACCCTAAGAGAGTCACAGTGTTTCGTGCCAGTTGCTCACCCAAATACACATTTTTTAGATACTGTTTCCAGTGTGCCTGAAGCGATACGCCACTAGTTGTGTATCTTAAGAGAAACATCGTTACTTTTGAAAGGGGTTTCTAGAAGTTGCTGATTTGATTCTGCTGGTGACGAAGCATTGGCTACCTCAAGAGAGTCATAGAGATTCCTGCCAGTTCTTCACCCAAATACACATTTTTAGATACTCTTTCCAGTCTGCCTGATAGCTACGCCACTAGTTGTGTATCTTAAGAGTCATTGTAACTTTTGCCAGGGGTTTCTTGAAGTTGCTGATGTGATTATGCTGGTGACGAGGCATTGGCTACCCTATGAGTGTCATAGTGATTCCTGCTAGTTGCTCACCCAAATACACATTTTTTTGATACTTTGGCCAGTCTGCCTCAAGTGACACCCCACTAGCTGTGTATCTTATGAGAAGCTTCGTTACCTTTGCAAGCGGTTTCTTGAAGTTGGTGATGGGATTATGTCGGTGACGAGGCATTGGCTACCTTAAGAGAGTCATAGTGCTTCCTGCCAGTTGCTCACCCAAATACACATTTTGAGATACTGTGGCCAGTCTGCCTGAGGCGATACGCCACTAGTTGTGTATCTTAAGAGAAACATCGTTACTCTTGCCAGCGGTTTCTTGACTTTGAAGATGTGATTATACTGGTGACGAGATATTGGTTACCCTAGGAGAGTCACAGTGTTTCGTGCCAGTTGCTCACCCAAATACACATTTTTTAGATACTGTTTCCAGTGTGCCTGAAGCGATACGCCACTAGTTGTGTATCTTAAGAGAAACATCGTTACTTTTGCCAGGGGTTTCTAGAAGTTGCTGATTTGATTCTGCTGATGACGAGGCATTGGCTCCCTCAAGAGAGTAATAGAGATTCCTGCCAGGTCTTCACCCAAATACACATTTTTTAGATACTCTTTCCAGTCTGCCTGATAGCTACGCCACTAGTTGTGTATCTTAAGAGTCATTGTAACTTTTGCCAGGGGTTTCTTGAAGTTGCTGATGTGATTATGCTGGTGACGAGGCATTGGCTACCCTATGAGTGTCATAGTGATTCCTGCTAGTTGCTCACCCAAATACACATTTTTTTGATACTTTGGCCAGTCTGCCTCAAGTGACACCCCACTAGCTGTGTATCTTATGAGAAGCTTCGTTACATTTGCAAGCGGTTTCTTGAAGTTGGTGATGGGATTATGTTGGTGACGAGGCATTGGCTACCTTAAGAGAGTCATAGTGCTTCCTGCCAGTTGCTCACCCAAATACACATTTTGAGATACTGTGGCCAGTCTGCCTGAGGCGATATGCCACTAGTTGTGTATCTTAAGAGAAACATCGTTACTCTTGCCAGCGGTTTCTTGACTTTGAAGATGTGATTATACTGGTGACGAGATATTGGTTACACTAGGAGAGTCACAGTGTTTCGTGCCAGTTGCTCACCCAAATACACATTTTTTAGATACTGTTTCCAGTGTGCCTGAAGCGATACGCCACTAGTTGTGTATCTTAAGAGAAACATCGTTACTTTTGCCAGGGGTTTCTAGAAGTTGCTGATTTGATTCTGCTGGTGACGAGGCATTGGCTACCTCAAGAGAGTCACAGAGATTCCTGCCAGTTCTTCACCCAAATACACATTTTTTAGATACTCTTTCCAGTCTACCTGATAGCTACGCCACTAGTTGTGTATCTTAAGAGTCATTGTAACTTTTGCCAGGGGTTTCTTGAAGTTGCTGATGTGATTATGCTGGTGACGAGGCATTGGCTACCCTATGAGTGTCATAGTGATTCCTGCTAGTTGCTCACCCAATTACACATTTTTTTGATACTTTGGCCAGTCTGCCTCAAGTGACACCCCACTAGCTGTGTATCTTATGAGAAGCTTCGTTACCTTTGCAAGCGGTTTCCTGAAGTTGGTGATGGGATTATGTTGGTGACGAGGCATTGGCTACCTTAAGAGAGTCATAGTGCTTCCTGCCAGTTGCTCACCCAAATACACATTTTGAGATACTGTGGCCAGTCTCCCTGAAGCCATACGCCACTAGTTGTGTATCTTAAGAGAAACATCGTTACTCTTGCCAGCGGTTTCTTGACTTTGAAGATGTGATTATACTGGTGACGAGATATTGGTTACCCTAAGAGAGTCACAGTGTTTCGTGCCAGTTGCTCACCCAAATACACATTTTTTAGATACTGTTTCCAGTGTGCCTGAAGCGATACGCCACTAGTTGTGTATCTTAAGAGAAACATCGTTACTTTTGCCAGGGGTTTCTAGAAGTTGCTGATTTGATTCTGCTGATGACGAGGCATTGGCTCCCTCAAGAGAGTAATAGAGATTCCTGCCAGTTCTTCACACAAATACACATTTTTTAGATACTCTTTCCAGTCTGCCTGATAGCTACGCCACTAGTTGTGTATCTTAAGAGTCATTGTAACTTTTGCCAGGGGTTTCTTGAAGTTGCTGATGTGATTATGCTGGAGACGAGGCATTGGCTACCCTATGAGTGTCATAGTGATTCCTGCTAGTTGCTCACCCAAATACACATATTTCTGATACTTTGGCCAGTCTGCCTCAAGTGACACCCCACTAGCTGTGTATCTTATGAGAAGCTTCGTTACCTTTGCAAGCGGTTTCTTGAAGTTGGTGATGGGATTATGTTGGTGACGAGGCATTGGCTACCTTAAGAGAGTCATAGTGTTTCCTGCCAGTTGCTCACCCAAATACACATTTTGAGATACTGTGGCCAGTCTGCCTGAATCGATACGCCACTAGTTGTGTATCTTAAGAGAAACATCGTTACTCTTGCCAGCGGTTTCTTGACTTTGAAGCTGTGATTATACTAGTGACGAGATATTGGTTACCCTAAGAGAGTCACAGTGTTTCGTGCCAGTTGCTCACCCAAATACACATTTTTTAGATACTGTTTCCAGTGTGCCTGAAGCGATACGCCACTAGTTGTGTATCTTAAGAGAAACATCGTTACTTTTGCCAGGGGTTTCCAGAAGTTGCTGATTTGATTCTGCTGGTGACGAGGCATTGGCTACCTCGAGAGAGTCATAGAGATTCCTGCCAGGTCTTCACCCAAATACAAATTTTTTAGATACTCTTTCCAGTCTGCCTGATAGCTACGCCACTAGTTGTGTATCTTAAGAGTCATTGTAACTTTTGCCAGGGGTTTCTTGAAGTTGCTGATGTGATTATGCTGGTGACGAGGCATTGGCGACCCTATGAGTGTCATAGTGATTCCTGCTAGTTGCTCACCCAAATACACATTTTTTGATACTTTGGCCAGTCTGCCTCAAGTGACACCCCACTAGCTGTGTATCTTATGAGAAGCTTCGTTACATTTGCAAGCGGTTTCTTGAAGTTGGTGATGGGTTTATGTTGGTGACGAGGGATTGGCTACCTTAAGAGAGTCATAGTGCTTCCTGCCAGTTGCTCACCCAAATACACATTTTGAGATACTGTGGCCAGTCTGCCTGAAGCCATACGCCACTAGTTGTGTATCTTAAGAGAAACATCGTTACTCTTGCCAGCGGTTTCTTGACTTTGAAGATGTGATTATACTGGTGACGAGATATTGGTTACCCTAAGAGAGTCACAGTGTTTCGTGCCAGTTGCTCACCCAAATACACATTTTTTAGATACTGTTTCCAGTGTGCCTGAAGCGATACGCCACTAGTTGTGTATCTTAAGAGCAACATCGTTACTTTTGCCAGGGGTTTCTAGAAGTTGCTGATTTGATTCTGCTGGTGACGAGGCATTGGCTACCTCAAGAGAGTCATAGAGATTCCAGCCAGGTCTTCACCCAAATACACATTTTTTAGATACTCTTTCCAGTCTGCCTGATGGCTACGCCACTAGTTGTGTATCTTAAGATTCCTTGTAACTTTTGCCAGGGGTTTCTTGAAGTTGCTGATGTGATTATGCTGGTGACGAGGCATTGGCTACCCTATGAGTGTCACACTGATTCCTGCTAGTTGCTCACCCAAATACACATTTTTTTGATACTTTGGCCAGTCTGCCTCAAGTGACACCCGACTAGCTGTGTATCTTATGAGAAGCTTCGTTACATTTGCAAGCGGTTTCTTGAAGTTGGTGATGGGATTATGTTGGTGACGAGGCATTGGATACCTTAAGAGAGTCATAGTGCTTCCTGCCAGTTGCTCACCCAAATACACATTTTGAGATACTGTGGCCAGTCTGCCTGAAGCCATACGCCACTAGTTGTGTATCTTAAGAGAAACATCGTTACTCTTGCCAGCAGTTTCTTGACTTTGAAGATGTGATTATACTGGTGACGAGATATTGGTTACCCTAAGAGAGTCACAGTGTTTCGTGCCAGTTGCTCACCCAAATACACATTTTTTAGATACTGTTTCCAGTGCGCCTGAAGCGATACGCCACTAGTTGTGTATCTTAAGAGAAACATCGTTACTTTTGCCAGGGGTTTCAAGAAGTTGCTTATTTGATTCTGCTGGTGACGAGGCATTGGCTACCTCAAGAGAGTCATAGAGATTCCTGCCAGGTCTTTACCCAAATACACATTTTTTAGATACTCTTTCCAGTCTGCCTGATAGCTACTCCACTAGTTGTGTATCTTAAGAGTCATTGTAACTTTTGCCAGGGGTTTCTTGAAGTTGCTGATGTGATTATGCTGGAGACGAGGCATTGGCTACCCTATGAGTGTCATAGTGATTCCTGCTAGTTGCTCACCCAAATACACATTTTTCTGATACTTTGGCCAGTCTGCCTCAAGTGACACCCCACTAGCTGTGTATCTTATGAGAAGCTTCGTAACCTTTGCAAGCGGTTTCTTGAAGTTGGTGATGGGATTATGTTGGTGACGAGGCATTGGCTACCTTAAGAGAGTCATAGTGCTTCCTGCCAGTTGCTCACCCAAATACACATTTTGAGATACTGTGGCCAGTCTGCCTGAAGCGATACGCCACTAGTTGTGTATCTTAAGAGAAACATCGTTACTCTTGCCAGCGGTTTCTTGACTTTGAAGCTGTGATTATACTAGTGACGAGATATTGGTTACCCTAAGAGAGTCACAGTGTTTCGTGCCAGTTGCTCACCCAAATACACATTTTTTAGATACTGTTTCCAGTGTGCCTGAAGCGATACGCCACTAGTTGTGTATCTTAAGAGAAACATCGTTACTTTTGCCAGGGGTTTCTAGAAGTTGCTGATTTGATTCTGCTGGTGACGAGGCATTGGCTACCTCAAGAGAGTCACAGAGATTCCTGCCAGTTCTTCACACAAATACACATTTTTAGATACTCTTTCCAGTCTGCCTGATAGCTACGCCACTAGTTGTGTATCTTAAGTGTCATTGTAACTTTTGCCAGGGGTTTCTTGAAGTTGCTGATGTGATTATGCTGGTGACGAGGCATTGGCTACCCTATGAGTGTCATAGTGATTCCTGCTAGTTGCTCACCCAAATACACATTTTTTTTGATACTTTGGCCAGTCTGCCTCAAGTGACACCCCACTAGCTGTGTATCTTATGAGAAGCTTCGTTACCTTTGCAAGCGGTTTCCTGAAGTTGGTGATGGGATTATGTTGGTGACGAGGCTTTGGTTACCTTAAGAGAGTCATAGTGCTTCCTGCCAGTTGCTCACCCAAATACACATTTTGAGATACTGTGGCCAGTCTGCCTGAAGCGATACGCCACTAGTTGTGTATCTTAAGAGAAACATCGTTACTCTTGCCAGCTGTTTCTTGACTTTGAAGATGTGATTATACTGGTGACGAGATATTGGTTACCCTAAGAGAGTCACAGTGTTTCGTGCCAGTTGCTCACCCAAATACACATTTTTTAGATACTGTTTCCAGTGTGCCTGAAGCGATACGCCACTAGTTGTGTATCTTAAGAGAAACATCGTTACTTTTGCCAGGGGTTTCTAGAAGTTGCTGATTTGATTCTGCTGGTGACGAGGCATTGGCTACCTCAAGAGAGTCATAGAGATTCCTGCCAGGTCTTCACCCAAATACACATTTTTTAGATACTCTTTCCAGTCTGCCTGATAGCTACGCCACTAGTTGTGTATCTTAAGAGTCATTGTAACTTTTGCCAGGGGTTTCTTGAAGTTGCTGATGTGATTATGCTGGTGACGAGGCATTGGCTACCCTATGAGTGTCATAGTGATTCCTGCTAGTTGCTCACCCAAATACACATTTTTTGATACTTTGGCCAGTCTGCCTCAAGTGACACCCCACTAGCTGTGTATCTTATGAGAAGCTTCGTTACCTTTGCAAGCGGTTTCTTGAAGTTGGTGGTGGGTTTATGTTGGTGACGAGGGATTGGCTACCTTAAGAGAGTCATAGTGCCTCCTGCCAGTTGCTCACCCAAATACACATTTTGAGATACTGTGGCCAGTCTGCCCGAAGCCATACGCCACTAGTTGTGTATCTTAAGAGAAACATCGTTACTCTTGCCAGCGGTTTCTTGACTTTGGAGCTGAGATTATACTGGTGACGAGATATTGGCTACCCTAAGAGAGTCAAAGTGTTTCGTGCCAGTTGCTCACCCAAATACACATTTTTTAGATACTCTTTCCTGTGCGCCTGAAGCGATACGCCACTAGTTGTGTATCTTAAGAGAAACATCGTTACTTTTGCCAGGGGTTTCAAGAAGTTGCTTATTTGATTCTGCTGGTGACGAGGCATTGGCTACCTCAAGAGAGTCATAGAGATTCCTGCCAGGTCTTTACCCAAATACACATTTTTTAGATACTCTTTCCAGTCTGCCTGATAGCTACTCCACTAGTTGTGTATCTTAAGAGTCATTGTAACTTTTGCCAGGGGTTTCTTGAAGTTGCTGATGTGATTATGCTGGAGACGAGGCATTGGCTACCCTATGAGTGTCATAGTGATTCCTGCTAGTTGCTCACCCAAATACACATTTTTCTGATACTTTGGCCAGTCTGCCTCAAGTGACACCCCACTAGCTGTGTATCTTATGAGAAGCTTCGTAACCTTTGCAAGCGGTTTCTTGAAGTTGGTGATGGGATTATGTTGGTGACGAGGCATTGGCTACTTTAAGAGAGTCATAGTGCTTCCTGCCAGTTGCTCACCCAAATACACATTTTGAGATACTGTGGCCAGTCTGCCTGAAGCGATACGCCACTAGTTGTGTATCTTAAGAGAAACATCGTTACTCTTGCCAGCGGTTTCTTGACTTTGAAGCTGTGATTATACTAGTGACGAGATATTGGTTACCCTAAGAGAGTCACAGTGTTTCGTGCCAGTTGCTCACCCAAATACACATTTTTTAGATACTGTTTCCAGTGTGCCTGAAGCGATACGCCACTAGTTGTGTATCTTAAGAGAAACATCGTTACTTTTGCCAGGGGTTTCTAGAAGTTGCTGATTTGATTCTGCTGGTGACGAGGCATTGGCTACCTCAAGAGAGTCACAGAGATTCCTGCCAGTTCTTCACACAAATACACATTTTTAGATACTCTTTCCAGTCTGCCTGATAGCTACGCCACTAGTTGTGTATCTTAAGAGTCCTTGTAACTTTTGCCAGGGGTATCTTGAAGTTGCTGATGTGATTATGCTGGTGACGAGGCATTGGCTACCCTATGAGTGTCATAGTGATTCCTGCTAGTTGCTCACCCAAATACACATTTTTTTTGATACTTTGGCCAGTCTGCCTCAAGTGACACCCCACTAGCTGTGTATCTTATGAGAAGCTTCGTTACCTTTGCAAGCGGTTTCCTGAAGTTGGTGATGGGATTATGTTGGTGACGAGGCATTGGTTACCTTAAGAGAGTTATAGTGCTTCCTGCCAGTTGCTCACCCAAATACACATTTTGAGATACTGTGGCCAGTCTGCCTGAAGCGATACGCCACTAGTTGTGTATCTTAAGAGAAACATCGTTACTCTTGCCAGCAGTTTCTTGACTTTGAAGATGTGATTATACTGGTGACGAGATATTGGTTACCCTAAGAGAGTCACAGTGTTTCGTGCCAGTTGCTCACCCAAATACACATTTTTTAGATACTGTTTCCAGTGTGCCTGAAGCGATACGCCACTAGTTGTGTATCTTAAGAGAAACATCGTTACTTTTGCCAGGGGTTTCTAGAAGTTGCTGATTTGATTCTGCTGGTGACGAGGCATTGGCTACCTCAAGAGAGTCATAGAGATTCCTGCCAGGTCTTCACCCAAATACAAATTTTTTAGATACTCTTTCCAGTCTGCCTGATAGCTACGCCACTAGTTGTGTATCTTAAGAGTCATTGTAACTTTTGCCAGGGGTTTCTTGAAGTTGCTGATGTGATTATGCTGGTGACGAGGCATTGGCTACCCTATGAGTGTCATAGCGATTCCTGCTAGTTGCTCACCCAAATACACATTTTTTGATACTTTGGCCAGTCTGCCTCAAGTGACACCCCACTAGCTGTGTATCTTATGAGAAGCTTCGTTACATTTGCAAGCGGTTTCTTGAAGTTGGTGGTGGGTTTATGTTGGTGACGAGGGATTGGCTACCTTAAGAGAGTCATAGTGCTTCCTGCCAGTTGCTCACCCAAATACACATTTTGAGATACTGTGGCCAGTCTGCCTGAAGCCATACGCCACTAGTTGTGTATCTTAAGAGAAACATCGTTACTCTTGCCAGCGGTTTCTTGACTTTGAAGATGTGATTATACTGGTGACGAGATATTGGTTACCCTAAGAGAGTCACAGTGTTTCGTGCCAGTTGCTCACCCAAATACACATTTTTTAGATACTGTTTCCAGTGTGCCTGAAGCGATACGCCACTAGTTGTGTATCTTAAGAGCAACATCGTTACTTTTGCCAGGGGTTTCTAGAAGTTGCTGATTTGATTCTGCTGGTGACGAGGCATTGGCTACCTCAAGAGAGTCATAGAGATTCCAGCCAGGTCTTCACCCAAATACACATTTTTTAGATACTCTTTCCAGTCTGCCTGATAGCTACGCCACTAGTTGTGTATCTTAAGAGTCCTTGTAACTTTGGCCAGGGGTTTCTTGAAGTTGCTGATGTGATTATGCTGGTGACGAGGCATTGGCTACCCTATGAGTGTCACACTGATTCCTGCTAGTTGCTCACCCAAATACACATTTTTTTGATACTTTGGCCAGTCTGCCTCAAGTGACACACGACTAGCTGTGTATCTTATGAGAAGCTTCGTTACTTTTGCAAGCGGTTTCCTGAAGTTGGTGATGGGATTATGTTGGTGACGAGGCATTGGCTACCTTAAGAGAGTCATAGTGCTTCCTGCCAGTTGCTCACCCAAATACACATTTTGGGATACTGTGGCCAGTCTCCCTGAAGCCATACGCCACTAGTTGTGTATCTTAAGAGAAACATCGTTACTCTTGCCAGCGGTTTCTTGACTTTGAAGATGTGATTATACTAGTGACGAGATATTGGTTACCCTAAGAGAGTCACAGTGTTTCGTGCCAGTTGCTCACCCAAATACACATTTTTTAGATACTGTTTCCAGTGTGCCTGAAGCGATACGCCACTAGTTGTGTATCTTAAGAGAAACATCGTTACTTTTGCCAGGGGTTTCTAGAAGTTGCTGATTTGATTCTGCTGGTGACGAGGCATTGGCTACCTCAAGAGAGTCATAGAGATTCCTGCCAGGTCTTCACCCAAATACAAATTTTTTAGATACTCTTTCCAGTCTGCCTGATAGCTACGCCACTAGTTGTGTATCTTAAGAGTCATTGTAACTTTTGCCAGGGGTTTCTTGAAGTTGCTGATGTGATTATGCTGGTGACGAGGCATTGGCGACCCTATGAGTGTCATAGTGATTCCTGCTAGTTGCTCACCCAAATACACATTTTTTGATACTTTGGCCAGTCTGCCTCAAGTGACACCCCACTAGCTGTGTATCTTATGAGAAGCTTCGTTACATTTGCAAGCGGTTTCTTGAAGTTGGTGATGGGTTTATGTTGGTGACGAGGGATTGGCTACCTTAAGAGAGTCATAGTGCTTCCTGCCAGTTGCTCACCCAAATACACATTTTGAGATACTGTGGCCAGTCTGCCTGAAGCCATACGCCACTAGTTGTGTATCTTAAGAGAAACATCGTTACTCTTGCCAGCAGTTTCTTGACTTTGAAGATGTGATTATACTGGTGACGAGATATTGGTTACCCTAAGAGAGTCACAGTGTTTCGTGCCAGTTGCTCACCCAAATACACATTTTTTAGATACTGTTTCCAGTGCGCCTGAAGCGATACGCCACTAGTTGTGTATCTTAAGAGAAACATCGTTACTTTTGCCAGGGGTTTCAAGAAGTTGCTTATTTGATTCTGCTGGTGACGAGGCATTGGCTACCTCAAGAGAGTCATAGAGATTCCTGCCAGGTCTTTACCCAAATACACATTTTTTAGATACTCTTTCCAGTCTGCCTGATAGCTACTCCACTAGTTGTGTATCTTAAGAGTCATTGTAACTTTTGCCAGTGGTTTCTTGAAGTTGCTGATGTGATTATGCTGGAGACGAGGCATTGGCTACCCTATGAGTGTCATAGTGATTCCTGCTAGTTGCTCACCCAAATACACATTTTTTTTGATACTTTGGCCAGTCTGCCTCAAGTGACACCCCACTAGCTGTGTATCTTATGAGAAGCTTCGTTACCTTTGCAAGCGGTTTCCTGAAGTTGGTGATGGGATTATGTTGGTGACGAGGCGTTGGTTACCTTAAGAGAGTCATAGTGCTTCCTGCCAGTTGCTCACCCAAATACACATTTTGAGATACTGTGGCCAGTCTGCCTGAAGCGATACGCCACTAGTTGTGTATCTTAAGAGAAACATCGTTACTCTTGCCAGCAGTTTCTTGACTTTGAAGATGTGATTATACTGGTGACGAGATATTGGTTACCCTAAGAGAGTCACAGTGTTTCGTGCCAGTTGCTCACCCAAATACACATTTTTTAGATACTGTTTCCAGTGTGCCTGAAGCGATACGCCACTAGTTGTGTATCTTAAGAGAAACATCGTTACTTTTGCCAGGGGTTTCTAGAAGTTGCTGATTTGATTCTGCTGGTGACGAGGCATTGGCTACCTCAAGAGAGTCATAGAGATTCCTGCCAGGTTTCACCCAAATACAAATTTTTTAGATACTCTTTCCAGTCTGCCTGATAGCTACGCCACTAGTTGTGTATCTTAAGAGTCATTGTAACTTTTGCCAGGGGTTTCTTGAAGTTGCTGATGTGATTATGCTGGTGACGAGGCATTGGCTACCCTATGAGTGTCATAGTGATTCCTGCTAGTTGCTCACCCAAATACACATTTTTTGATACTTTGCCCAGTCTGCCTCAAGTGACACCCCACTAGCTGTGTATCTTATGAGAAGCTTCGTTACATTTGCAAGCGGTTTCTTGAAGTTGGTGGTGGGTTTATGTTGGTGACGAGGGATTGGCTACCTTAAGAGAGTCATAGTGCTTCCTGCCGGTTGCTCACCCAAATACACATTTTGAGATACTGTGGCCAGTCTGCCTGAAGCCATACGCCACTAGTTGTGTATCTTAAGAGAAACATCGTTACTCTTGCCAGCGGTTTCTTGACTTTGAAGATGTGATTATACTGGTGACGAGATATTGGTTACCCTAAGAGAGTCACAGTGTTTCGTGCCAGTTGCTCACCCAAATACACATTTTTTAGATACTGTTTCCAGTGTGCCTGAAGCGATACGCCACTAGTTGTGTATCTTAAGAGCAACATCGTTACTTTTGCCAGGGGTTTCTAGAAGTTGCTGATTTGATTCTGCTGGTGACGAGGCATTGGCTACCTCAAGAGAGTCATAGAGATTCCAGCCAGGTCTTCACCCAAATACACATTTTTTAGATACTCTTTCCAGTCTGCCTGATAGCTACGCCACTAGTTGTGTATCTTAAGAGTCCTTGTAACTTTTGCCAGGGGTTTCTTGAAGTTGCTGATGTGATTATGCTGGTGACGAGGCATTGGCTACCCTATGAGTGTCACACTGATTCCTGCTAGTTGCTCACCCAAATACACATTTTTTTGATACTTTGGCCAGTCTGCCTCAAGTGACACCCGACTAGCTGTGTATCTTATGAGAAGCTTCGTTACATTTGCAAGCGGTTTCTTGAAGTTGGTGATGGGATTATGTTGGTGACGAGGCATTGGCTACCTTAAGAGAGTCATAGTGCTTCCTGCCAGTTGCTCACCCAAATACACATTTTGAGATACTGTGGCCAGTCTGCCTGAAGCGATACGCCACTAGTTGTGTATCTTAAGAGAAACATCGTTACTCTTGCCAGCGGTTTCTTGACTTTGAAGCTGTGATTATACTAGTGACGAGATATTGGTTACCCTAAGAGAGTCACAGTGTTTCGTGCCAGTTGCTCACCCAAATACACATTTTTTAGATACTATTTCCAGTGTGCCTGAAGCGATACGCCACTAGTTGTGTATCTTAAGAGAAACATCGTTACTTTTGCCAGGGGTTTCTAGAAGTTGCTGATTTGATTCTGCTGGTGACGAGGCATTGGCTACCTCAAGAGAGTCACAGAGATTCCTGCCAGTTCTTCACACAAATACACATTTTTAGATACTCTTTCCAGTCTGCCTGATAGCTACGCCACTAGTTGTGTATCTTAAGAGTCATTGTAACTTTTGCCAGGGGTTTCTTGAAGTTGCTGATGTGATTATGCTGGTGACGAGGCATTGGCTACCCTATGAGTGTCATAGTGATTCCTGCTAGTTGCTCACCCAAATACACATTTTTTTTGATACTTTGGCCAGTCTGCCTCAAGTGACACCCCACTAGCTGTGTATCTTATGAGAAGCTTCGTTACTTTTGCAAGCGGTTTCCTGAAGTTGGTGATGGGATTATGTTGGTGACGAGGCATTGGCTACCTTAAGAGAGTAATAGTGCTTCCTGCCAGTTGCTCACCCAAATACACATTTTGAGATACTGTGGCCAGTCTGCCTGAAGCGATACGCCACTAGCTGTGTATCTTAAGAGAAACATCGTTACTCTTGCCAGCAGTTTCTTGACTTTGAAGATGTGATTATACTGGTGACGAGATATTGGTTACCCTAAGAGAGTCACAGTGTTTCGTGCCAGTTGCTCACCCAAATACACATTTTTTAGATACTGTTTCCAGTGTGCCTGAAGCGATACGCCACTAGTTGTGTATCTTAAGAGAAACATCGTTACTTTTGCCAGGGGTTTCTAGAAGTTGCTGATTTGATTCTGCTGGTGACGAGGCATTGGCTACCTCAAGAGAGTCATAGAGATTCCTGCCAGGTCTTCACCCAAATACACATTTTTTAGATACTCTTTCCAGTCTGCCTGATAGCTACGCCACTAGTTGTGTATCTTAAGAGTCATTGTAACTTTTGCCAGGGGTTTCTTGAAGTTGCTGATGTGATTTTGCTGGTGACGAGGCATTGGCGACCCTATGAGTGTCATAGTGATTCCTGCTAGTTGCTCACCCAAATACACATTTTTTTGATACTTTGGCCAGTCTGCCTCAAGTGACACCCCACTAGCTGTGTATCTTATGAGAAGCTTCGTTACATTTGCAAGCGGTTTCTTGAAGTTGGTGATGGGATTATGTTGGTGACGAGGGATTGGCTACCTTAAGAGAGTCATAGTGCTTCCTGCCAGTTGCTCACCCAAATACACATTTTGAGATACTGTGGCCAGTCTGCCTGAAGCCATACGCCACTAGTTGTGTATCTTAAGAGAAACATCGTTACTCTTGCCAGCGGTTTCTTGACTTTGAAGATGTGATTATACTGGTGACGAGATATTGGTTACCCTAAGAGAGTCACAGTGTTTCGTGCCAGTTGCTCACCCAAATACACATTTTTTAGATACTGTTTCCAGTGTGCCTGAAGCGATACGCCACTAGTTGTGTATCTTAAGAGCAACATCGTTACTTTTGCCAGGGGTTTCTAGAAGTTGCTGATTTGATTCTGCTGGTGACGAGGCATTGGCTACCTCAAGAGAGTCATAGAGATTCCTGCCAGGTCTTCACCCAAATACACATTTTTTAGATACTCTTTCCAGTCTGCCTGATAGCTACGCCACTAGTTGTGTATCTTAAGAGTCATTGTAACTTTTGCCAGGGGTTTCTTGAAGTTGCTGCTGTGATTATGCTGGTGACGAGGCATTGGCTACCCTATGAGTGTCACACTGATTCCTGCTAGTTGCTCACCCAAATACACATTTTTTTGATACTTTGGCCAGTCTGCCTCAAGTGACACCCGACTAGCTGTGTATCTTATGAGAAGCTTCGTTACATTTGCAAGCGGTTTCTTGAAGTTGGTGATGGGATTATGTTGGTGACGAGGCATTGGATACCTTAAGAGAGTCATAGTGCTTCCTGCCAGTTGCTCACCCAAATACACATTTTGAGATACTGTGGCCAGTCTGCCTGAAGCCATACGCCACTAGTTGTGTATCTTAAGAGAAACATCGTTACTCTTGCCAGCAGTTTCTTGACTTTGAAGATGTGATTATACTGGTGACGAGATATTGGTTACCCTAAGAGAGTCACAGTGTTTCGTGCCAGTTGCTCACCCAAATACATATTTTTTAGATACTGTTTCCAGTGCGCCTGAAGCGATACGCCACTAGTTGTGTATCTTAAGAGAAACATCGTTACTTTTGCCAGGGGTTTCAAGAAGTTGCTTATTTGATTCTGCTGGTGACGAGGCATTGGCTACCTCAATAGAGTCATAGAGATTCCTGCAAGGTCTTCACCCAAATACACATTTTTTAGATACTCTTTCCAGTCTGCCTGATAGCTACGCCACTAGTTGTGTATCTTAAGAGTCATTGTAACTTTTGCCAGGGGTTTCTTGAAGTTGCTGATGTGATTATGCTGGTGACGAGGCATTGGCTACCCTATGAGTGTCACAGTGATTCCTGCTAGTTGCTCACCCAAATACACATTTTTTTGATACTTTGGCCAGTCTGCCTCAAGTGACACCCCACTAGCTGTGTATCTTATGAGAAGCTTCGTTACATTTGCAAGCGGTTTCTTGAAGTTGGTGATGGGATTATGTTGGTGACGAGGCATTGGCTACCTTAAGAGAGTCATAGTGCTTCCTGCCAGTTGCTCACCCAAATACACATTTTGAGATACTGTGGCCAGTCTGCCTGAAGCGATACGCCACTAGTTGTGTATCTTAAGAGAAACATCGTTACTCTTGCCAGCGGTTTCTTGACTTTGAAGATGTGATTATACTGGTGACGAGATATTGGTTACCCTAAGAGAGTCACAGTGTTTCGTGCCAGTTGCTCACCCAAAAACACGTTTTTTAGATACTGTTTCCAGTGTGCCTGAAGCGATACGCCACTAGTTGTGTATCTTAAGAGAAACATCGTTACTTTTGCCAGGGGTTTCTAGATGTTGCTGATTTGATTCTGCTGGTGACGAGGCATTGGCTACCTCAAGAGAGTCATAGAGATTCCTGCCAGTTCTTCACCCAAATACACATTTTTTAGATACTCTTTCCAGTCTGCCTGATAGCTACGCCACTAGTTGTGTATCTTAAGAGTCATTGTAACTTTTGCCAGGGGTTTCTTGAAGTTGCTGATGTGATTATGCTGGTGACGAGGCATTGGCTACCCTATGAGTATCATAGTGATTCCTGCTAGTTGCTCACCCAAATACACATTTTTTTGATACTTTGGCCAGTCTGCCTCAAGTGACACCCCACTAGCTGTGTATCTTATGAGAAGCTTCGTTACCTTTGCAAGCGGTTTCTTGAAGTTGGTGATGGGATTATGTTGGTGACGAGGCATTGGCTACCTTAAGAGAGTCATAGTGCTTCCTGCCAGTTGCTCACCCAAACACACATTTTGAGATAGTGTGGCCAGTCTGCCTGAAGCGATACGCCACTAGTTGTGTATCTTAAGAGAAACATCGTTACTCTAGCCAGCGGTTTCTTGACTTTGAAGATGTGATTATACTGGTGACGAGATATTGGTTACCCTAAGAGAGTCACAGTGTTTCGTGCCAGTTGCTCACCCAAATACACATTTTTTAGATACTGTTTCCAGTGTGCCTGAAGCGATACGCCACTAGTTGTGTATCTTAAGAGAAACATCGTTACTTTTGCCATGGGTTTCTAGAAGTTGCTGATTTGATTCTGCTGGTGACGAAGCATTGGCTACCTTAAGAGAGTCATAGAGATTCCTGCCAGTTCTTCACCCAAATACACATTTTTTAGATACTCTTTCCAGTCTGCCTGATAGCTACGCCACTAGTTGTGTATCTTAAGAGTCATTGTAACTTTTGCCAGGGGTTTCTTGAAGTTGCTGATGTGATTATGCTGGTGACGAGGCATTGGCTACCCTATGAGTGTCATAGTGATTCCTGCTAGTTGCTCACCCAAATACACATTTTTTTGATACTTTGGCCAGTCTGCCTCAAGTGACACCCCACTAGCTGTGTATCTTATGAGAAGCTTCGTTACATTTGCAAGTGGTTTCTTGAAGTTGGTGATGGGATTATGTTGGTGACGAGGCATTGGCTACCTTAAGAGAGTCATAGTGCTTCCTGCCAGTTGCTCACCCAAATACACATTTTGAGATACTGTGGCCAGTCTGCCTGAAGCGATACGCCACTAGTTGTGTATCTTAAGAGAAACATCGTTACTCTTGCCAGCGGTTTCTTGACTTTGAAGATGTGATTATACTGGTGACGAAATATTGGTTACCCTAGGAGAGTCACAGTGTTTCGTGCCAGTTGCTCACCCAAATACACATTTTTTAGATACTGTTTCCAGTGTGCCTGAAGCGATACGCCACTAGTTGTGTATCTTAAGAGAAACATCGTTACTTTTGCCAGGGGTTTCTAGAAGTTGCTGATTTGATTCTGCTGGTGACGAGGCATTAGCTACCTCAAGAGAGTCACAGAGATTCCTGCCAGGTCTTCACCCAAATACACATTTTTTAGATACTCTTTCCAGTCTGCCTGATAGCTACGCCACTAGTTGTGTATCTTAAGAGTCATTGTAACTTTTGCCAGGGGTTTCTTGAAGTTGCTGATGTGATTATGCTGGTGACGAGGCATTGGCTACCCTATGAGTGTCATAGTGATTCCTGCTAGTTGCTCACCCAAATACACATTTTTTTGATACTTTGGCCAGTCTGCCTCAAGTGACACCCCACTAGCTGTGTATCTTATGAGAAGCTTCGTTACATTTGCAAGCGGTTTCTTGAAGTTGGTGATGGGAGTATGTTGGTGACCAGGCATTGGCTACCTTAAGAGAGTCATAGTGCTTCCTGCCAGTTGCTCACCCAAATACACATTTTGAGATACTGTGGCCAGTCTGCCTGAGGCGATACGCCACTAGTTGTGTATCTTAAGAGAAACATCGTTACTCTTGCCAGCGGTTTCTTGACTTTGAAAATGTGATTATACTGGTGACGAGATATTGGTTACCCTAAGAGAGTCACAGTGTTTCGTGCCAGTTGCTCACCCAAATACACATTTTTTACATACTGTTTCCAGTGTGCCTGAAGCGATACGCCACTAGTTGTGTATCTTAAGAGAAACATCGTTACTTTTGCCAGGGGTTTCTAGAAGTTGCTGATTTGATTCTGCTGATGACGAGGCATTGGCTCCCTCAAGAGAGTAATAGAGATTCCTGCCAGTTCTTCACACAAATACACATTTTTAGATACTCTTTCCAGTCTGCCTGATAGCTACGCCACTAGTAGTGTATCTTAAGAGTCATTGTAACTTTTGCCAGGGGTTTCTTGAAGTTGCTGATGTGATTATGCTGGAGACGAGGCATTGGCTACCCTATGAGTGTCATAGTGATTCCTGCTAGTTGCTCACCCAAATACACACTTTTCTGATACTTTGGCCAGTCTGCCTCAAGTGACACCCCACTAGCTGTGTATCTTATGAGAAGCTTCGTTACCTTTGCAAGCGGTTTCTTGAAGTTGGTGATGGGATTATGTTGGTGACGAGGCATTGGCTACCTTAAGAGAGTCATAGTGCTTCCTGCCAGTTGCTCACCCAAATACACATTTTGAGATACTGTGGCTAGTCTGCCTGAAGCGATACGCCACTAGTTGTGTATCTTAAGAGAAACATCGTTACTCTTGCCAGCGGTTTCTTGACTTTGAAGCTGTGATTATACTAGTGACGAGATATTGGTTACCCTAAGAGAGTCACAGTGTTTCGTGCCAGTTGCTCACCCAAATACACATTTTTTAGATACGGTTTCCAGTGTGCCTGAAGCGATACGCCACTAGTTGTGTATCTTAAGAGAAACATCGTTACTTTTGCCAGGGGTTTCTAGAAGTTGCTGATTTGATTCTGCTGGTGACGAGGCATTGGCTACCTCAAGAGAGTCACAGAGATTCCTGCCAGTTCTTCACACAAATACACATTTTTAGATACTCTTTCCAGTCTGCCTGATAGCTACGCCACTAGCTGTGTATCTTAAGAGTCATTGTAACTTTTGCCAGGGGTTTCTTGAAGTTGCTGATGTGATTATGCTGGTGACGAGGCATTGGCTACCCTATGAGTGTCATAGTGATTCCTGCTAGTTGCTCACCCAAATACACATTTTTTTGATACTTTGGCCAGTCTGCCTCAAGTGACACCCCACTAGCTGTGTATCTTATGAGAAGCTTCGTTACATTTGCAAGCGGTTTCTTGAAGTTGGTGATGGGATTATGTTGGTGACGAGGCATTGGCTACCTTAAGAGAGTCATAGTGTTTCCTGCCAGTTGCTCACCCAAATACACATTTTGAGATACTGTGGCCAGTCTGCCTGAAGCGATACGCCACTAGTTGTGTATCTTAAGAGAAACATCGTTACTCTTGCCAGCGGTTTCTTGACTTTGAAGCTGTGATTATACTGGTGACGAGATATTGGCTACCCTAAGAGAGTCACAGTGTTTCGTGCCAGTTGCTCACCCAAATACACATTTTTTAGATACTGTTTCCAGTGTGCCTGAAGCGATACGCCACTAGTTGTGTATCTTAAGAGAAACATCGTTACTTTTGAAAGGGGTTTCTAGAAGTTGCTGATTTGATTCTGCTGGTGACGAAGCATTGGCTACCTTAAGAGAGTCATAAAGATTCCTGCCAGTTCTTCACCCAAATACACATTTTTTAGATACTCTTTCCAGTCTGCCTGATAGCTACGCCACTAGTTGTGTATCTTAAGAGTCATTGTAACTTTTGCCAGGGGTTTCTTGAAGTTGCTGATGTGATTATGCTGGTGACGAGGCATTGGCTACCCTATGAGTGTCATAGTGATTCCTGCTAGTTGCTCACAAATATACACATTTTTTTGATACTTTGGCCAGTCTGCCTCAAGTGACACCCCACTAGCTGTGTATCTTATGAGAAGCTTCGTTACATTTGCAAGCGGTTTCTTGAAGTTGGTGATGGGATTATGTTGGTGACGAGGCATTGGCAACCTTAAGAGAGTCATAGTGCTTCCTGCCAGTTGCTCACCCAAATACACATTTTGAGATACTGTGGCCAGTCTGCCTGAAGCGATACGCCACTAGTTGTGTATCTTAAGAGAAACATCGTTACTCTTGCCAGCGGTTTCTTGGCTTTGAAGATGTGATTATACTGGTGACGAGATATTGGTTACCCTAGGAGAGTCACAGTGTTTCGTGCCAGTTGCTCACCCAAATACACATTTTTTAGATACTGTTTCCAGTGTGCCTGAAGCGATACGCCACTAGTTGTGTATCTTAAGAGAAACATCGTTACTTTCGCCAGGGGTTTCTAGAAGTTGCTGATTTGATTCTGCTGGTGACGAGGCATTAGCTACCTCAAGAGAGTCACAGAGATTCCTGCCAGTTCTTCACCCAAATACACATTTTTTAGATACTCTTTCCAGTCTACCTGATAGCTACGCCACTAGTTGTGTATCTTAAGAGTCATTGTAACTTTTGCCAGGGGTTTCTTGAAGTTGCTGATGTGATTATGCTGGTGACGAGGCATTGGCTACCCTATGAGTGTCATAGTGATTCCTGCTAGTTGCTCACCCAAATACACATTTTTTTGAAACTTTGGCCAGTCTGCCTCAAGTGACACCCCACTAGCTGTGTATCTTATGAGAAGCTTCGTTACCTTTGCAAGCGGTTTCCTGAAGTTGGTGATGGGATTATGTTGGTGACGAGGCATTGGCTACCTTAAGAGAGTCATAGTGCTTCCTGCCAGATGCTCACCCAAATACACATTTTGAGATACTGTGGCCAGTCTGCCTGAAGCCATACGCCACTAGTTGTGTATCTTAAGAGAAACATCGTTACTCTTGCCAGCAGTTTCTTGACTTTGAAGATGTGATTATACTGGTGACGAGATATTGGTTACCCTAAGAGAGTCACAGTGTTTCGTGCCAGTTGCTCACCCAAATACACATTTTTTAGATACGGTTTCCAGTGTGCCTGAAGCGATACGCCACTAGTTGTGTATCTTAAGAGAAACATCGTTACTTTTGCCAGGGGTTTCTAGAAGTTGCTGATTTGATTCTGCTGGTGACGAGGCATTGGCTACCTCAAGAGAGTCACAGAGATTCCTGCCAGTTCTTCACACAAATACACATTTTTAGATACTCTTTCCAGTCTGCCTGATAGCTACGCCACTAGCTGTGTATCTTAAGAGTCATTGTAACTTTTGCCAGGGGTTTCTTGAAGTTGCTGATGTGATTATGCTGGTGACGAGGCATTGGCTACCCTATGAGTGTCATAGTGATTCCTGCTAGTTGCTCACCCAAATACACATTTTTTTGATACTTTGGCCAGTCTGCCTCAAGTGACACCCCACTAGCTGTGTATCTTATGAGAAGCTTCGTTACATTTGCAAGCGGTTTCTTGAAGTTGGTGATGGGATTATGTTGGTGACGAGGCATTGGCTACCTTAAGAGAGTCATAGTGTTTCCTGCCAGTTGCTCACCCAAATACACATTTTGAGATACTGTGGCGTCTGCCTGAAGCGATACGCCACTAGTTGTGTATCTTAAGAGAAACATCGTTACTCTTGCCAGCGGTTTCTTGACTTTGAAGCTGTGATTATACTGGTGACGAGATATTGGCTACCCTAAGAGAGTCACAGTGTTTCGTGCCAGTTGCTCACCCAAATACACATTTTTTAGATACTGTTTCCAGTGTGCCTGAAGCGATACGCCACTAGTTGTGTATCTTAAGAGAAACATCGTTACTTTTGAAAGGGGTTTCTAGAAGTTGCTGATTTGATTCTGCTGGTGACGAAGCATTGGCTACCTTAAGAGAGTCATAAAGATTCCTGCCAGTTCTTCACCCAAATACACATTTTTTAGATACTCTTTCCAGTCTGCCTGATAGCTACGCCACTAGTTGTGTATCTTAAGAGTCATTGTAACTTTTGCCAGGGGTTTCTTGAAGTTGCTGATGTGATTATGCTGGTGACGAGGCATTGGCTACCCTATGAGTGTCATAGTGATTCCTGCTAGTTGCTCACAAATATACACATTTTTTTGATACTTTGGCCAGTCTGCCTCAAGTGACACCCCACTAGCTGTGTATCTTATGAGAAGCTTCGTTACATTTGCAAGCGGTTTCTTGAAGTTGGTGATGGGATTATGTTGGTGACGAGGCATTGGCAACCTTAAGAGAGTCATAGTGCTTCCTGCCAGTTGCTCACCCAAATACACATTTTGAGATACTGTGGCCAGTCTGCCTGAAGCGATACGCCACTAGTTGTGTATCTTAAGAGAAACATCGTTACTCTTGCCAGCGGTTTCTTGGCTTTGAAGATGTGATTATACTGGTGACGAGATATTGGTTACCCTAGGAGAGTCACAGTGTTTCGTGCCAGTTGCTCACCCAAATACACATTTTTTAGATACTGTTTCCAGTGTGCCTGAAGCGATACGCCACTAGTTGTGTATCTTAAGAGAAACATCGTTACTTTCGCCAGGGGTTTCTAGAAGTTGCTGATTTGATTCTGCTGGTGACGAGGCATTAGCTACCTCAAGAGAGTCACAGAGATTCCTGCCAGTTCTTCACCCAAATACACATTTTTTAGATACTCTTTCCAGTCTACCTGATAGCTACGCCACTAGTTGTGTATCTTAAGAGTCATTGTAACTTTTGCCAGGGGTTTCTTGAAGTTGCTGATGTGATTATGCTGGTGACGAGGCATTGGCTACCCTATGAGTGTCATAGTGATTCCTGCTAGTTGCTCACCCAAATACACATTTTTTTGAAACTTTGGCCAGTCTGCCTCAAGTGACACCCCACTAGCTGTGTATCTTATGAGAAGCTTCGTTACCTTTGCAAGCGGTTTCCTGAAGTTGGTGATGGGATTATGTTTGTGACGAGGCATTGGCTACCTTAAGAGAGTCATAGTGCTTCCTGCCAGATGCTCACCCAAATACACATTTTGAGATACTGTGGCCAGTCTGCCTGAAGCCATACGCCACTAGTTGTGTATCTTAAGAGAAACATCGTTACTCTTGCCAGCAGTTTCTTGACTTTGAAGATGTGATTATACTGGTGACGAGATATTGGTTACCCTAAGAGAGTCACAGTGTTTCGTGCCAGTTGCTCACCCAAATACACATTTTTTAGATACTGTTTCCAGTGTGCCTGAAGCGATACGCCACTAGTTGTGTATCTTAAGAGAAACATCGTTACTTTTGCCAGGGGTTTCTAGAAGTTGCTGATTTGATTCTGCTGGTGACGAGGCATTGGCTACCTCAAGAGAGTCACAGAGATTCCTGCCAGTTCTTCACACAAATACACATTTTTAGATACTCTTTCCAGTCTGCCTGATAGCTACGCCACTAGTTGTGTATCTTAAGAGTCATTGTAACTTTTGCCAGGGGTTTCTTGAAGTTGCTGATGTGATTATGCTGGTGACGAGGCATTGGCTACCCTATGAGTGTCATAGTGATTCCTGCTAGTTGCTCACCCAAATACACATTTTTTTGATACTTTGGCCAGTCTGCCTCAAGTGACACCCCACTAGCTGTGTATCTTATGAGAAGCTTCGTTACCTTTGCAAGCGGTTTCTTGAAGTTGGTGATGGGATTATGTTGGTGACGAGGCATTGGCTACCTTAAGAGAGTCATAGTGCTTCCTGCCAGTTGCTCACCCAAACACACATTTTGAGATAGTGTGGCCAGTCTGCCTGAAGCGATACGCCACTAGTTGTGTATCTTAAGAGAAACATCGTTACTCTTGCCAGCGGTTTCTTGACTTTGAAGCTGTGATTATACTAGTGACGAGATATTGGTTACCCTAAGAGAGTCACAGTGTTTCGTGCCAGTTGCTCACCCAAATACACATTTTTTAGATACTGTTTCCAGTGTGCCTGAAGCGATACGCCACTAGTTGTGTATCTTAAGAGAAACATCGTTACTTTTGCCAGGGGTTTCTAGAAGTTGCTGATTTGATTCTGCTGGTGACGAGGCATTGGCTACCTCAAGAGAGTCACAGAGATTCCTGCCAGTTCTTCACACAAATACACATTTTTAGATACTCTTTCCAGTCTGCCTGATAGCTACGCCACTAGTTGTGTATCTTAAGAGTCATTGTAACTTTTGCCAGGGGTTTCTTGAAGTTGCTGATGTGATTATGCTGGTGACGAGGCATTGGCTACCCTATGAGTGTCATAGTGATTCCTGCTAGTTGCTCACCCAAATACACATTTTTTTGATACTTTGGCCAGTCTGCCTCAAGTGACACCCCACTAGCTGTGTATCTTATGAGAAGCTTCGTTACCTTTGCAAGCGGTTTCCTGAAGTTGGTGATGGGATTATGTTGGTGACGAGGCATTGGCTACCTTAAGAGAGTCATAGTGCTTCCTGCCAGTTGCTCACCCAAATACACATTTTGAGATACTGTGGCCAGTCTGCCTGAAGCGATACGCCACTAGTTGTGTATCTTAAGAGAAACATCGTTACTCTTGCCAGCAGTTTCTTGACTTTGAAGATGTGATTATACTGGTGACGAGATATTGGTTACCCTAAGAGAGTCACAGTGTTTCGTGCCAGTTGCTCACCCAAATACACATTTTTTAGATACTGTTTCCAGTGTGCCTGTAGCGATACGCCACTAGTTGTGTATCTTAAGAGAAACATCGTTACTTTTGCCAGGGGTTTCTAGAAGTTGCTGATTTGATTCTGCTGGTGACGAGGCATTGGCTACCTCAAGAGAGTCATAGAGATTCCTGCCAGGTCTTCACCCAAATACACATTTTTTAGATACTCTTTCCAGTCTGCCTGATAGCTACGCCACTAGTTGTGTATCTTAAGAGTCATTGTAACTTTTGCCAGGGGTTTCTTGAAGTTGCTGATGTGATTATGCTGGTGACGAGGCATTGGCGACCCTATGAGTGTCATAGTGATTCCTGCTAGTTGCTCACCCAAATACACATTTTTTTGATACTTTGGCCAGTCTGCCTCAAGTGACACCCCACTAGCTGTGTATCTTATGAGAAGCTTCGTTACCTTTGCAAGCGGTTTCTTGAAGTTGGTGATGGGATTATGTTGGTGACGAGGCATTGGCTACCTTAAGAGAGTCATAGTGCTTCCTGCCAGTTGCTCACCCAAACACACATTTTGAGATAGTGTGGCCAGTCTGCCTGAAGCGATACGCCACTAGTTGTGTATCTTAAGAGAAACATCGTTACTCTTGCCAGCGGTTTCTTGACTTTGAAGCTGTGATTATACTGGTGACGAGATATTGGCTACCCTAAGAGAGTCACAGTGTTTCGTGCCAGTTGCTCACCCAAATACACATTTTTTAGATACTGTTTCCAGTGTGCCTGAAGCGATACGCCACTAGTTGTGTATCTTAAGAGAAACATCGTTACTTTTGCCAGGGGTTTCTAGAAGTTGCTGATTTGATTCTGCTGGTGACGAAGCATTGGCTACCTTAAGAGAGTCATAGAGATTCCTGCCAGTTCTTCACCCAAATACACATTTTTTAGATACTCTTTCCAGTCTGCCTGATAGCTACGCCACTAGTTGTGTATCTTAAGAGTCATTGTAACTTTTGCCAGGGGTTTCTTGAAGTTGCTGATGTGATTATGCTGGTGACGAGGCATTGGCTACCCTATGAGTGTCATAGTGATTCCTGCTAGTTGCTCACAAAAATACACATTTTTTTGATACTTTGGCCAGTCTGCCTCAAGTGACACCCCACTAGCTGTGTATCTTATGAGAAGCTTCGTTACATTTGCAAGCGGTTTCTTGAAGTTGGTGATGGGATTATGTTGGTGACGAGGCATTGGCTATCTTAAGAGAGTCATAGTGCTTCCTGCCAGTTGCTCACCCAAATACACATTTTGAGATACTGTGGCCAGTCTGCCTGAAGCGATACGCCACTAGTTGTGTATCGTAAGAGAAACATCGTTACTCTTGCCAGCGGTTTCTTGGCTTTGAAGATGTGATTATACTGGTGACGAGATATTGGTTACCCTAGGAGAGTCACAGTGTTTCGTGCCAGTTGCTCACCCAAATACACATTTTTTAGATACTGTTTCCAGTGTGCCTGAAGCGATACGCCACTAGTTGTGTATCTTAAGAGAAACATCGTTACTTTTGCCAGGGGTTTCTAGAAGTTGCTGATTTGATTCTGCTGGTGACGAGGCATTAGCTACCTCAAGAGAGTCACAGAGATTCCTGCCAGTTCTTCACCCAAATACACATTTTTTAGATACTCTTTCCAGTCTACCTGATAGCTACGCCACTAGTTGTGTATCTTAAGAGTCATTGTAACTTTTGCCAGGGGTTTCTTGAAGTTGCTGATGTGATTATGCTGGTGACGAGGCATTGGCTACCCTATGAGTGTCATAGTGATTCCTGCTAGTTGCTCACCCAAATACACATTTTTTTGAAACTTTGGCCAGTCTGCCTCAAGTGACACCCCACTAGCTGTGTATCTTATGAGAAGCTTCGTTACCTTTGCAAGCGGTTTCCTGAAGTTGGTGATGGGATTATGTTGGTGACGAGGCATTGGCTACCTTAGGAGAGTCATAGTGCTTCCTGCCAGATGCTCACCCAAATACACATTTTGAGATACTGTGGCCAGTCTGCCTGAAGCCATACGACACTAGTTGTGTATCTTAAGAGAAACATCGTTACTCTTGCCAGCAGTTTCTTGACTTTGAAGATGTGATTATACTGGTGACGAGATATTGGTTACCCTAAGAGAGTCACAGTGTTTCGTGCCAGTTGCTCACCCAAATACACATTTTTTAGATACTGTTTCCAGTGTGCCTGAAGCGATACGCCACTAGTTGTGTATCTTAAGAGAAACATCGTTACTTTTGAAAGGGGTTTATAGAAGTTGCTGATTTGATTCTGCTGGTGACGAGGCATTGGCTACCTCAAGAGAGTCATAGAGATTCCTGCCAGGTCTTCACCCAAATACACATTTTTTAGATACTCTTTCCAGTCTGCCTGATAGCTACGCCACTATTGGTGTATCTTAAGAGTCATTGTAACTTTTGCCAGGGGTTTCTTGAAGTTGCTGATGTGATTATGCTGGTGACGAGGCATTGGCTACCCTATGAGTGTCATAGTGATTCCTGCTAGTTGCTCACCCAAATACACATTTTTTTGATACTTTGGCCAGTCTGCCTCAAGTGACACCCCACTAGCTGTGTATCTTATGAGAAGCTTCGTTACATTTGCAGGCGGTTTCTTGAAGTTGGTGATGGGAGTATGTTGGTGACGAGGCATTGGCTACCTTAAGAGAGTCATAGTGCTTCCTGCCAGTTGCTCACCCAAATACACATTTTGAGATACTGTGGCCAGTCTGCCTGAGGCGATACGCCACTAGTTGTGTATCTTAAGAGAAACATCGTTACTCTTGCCAGCGGTTTCTTGACTTTGAAGATGTGATTATACTGGTGACGAGATATTGGTTACCCTAAGAGAGTCACAGTGTTTCGTGCCAGTTGCTCACCCAAATACACATTTTTTAGATACTGTTTCCAGTGTGCCTGAAGCGATACGCCACTAGTTGTGTATCTTAAGAGAAACATCGTTACTTTTGCCAGGGGTTTCTAGAAGTTGCTGATTTGATTCTGCTGATGACGAGGCATTGGCTCCCTCAAGAGAGTAATAGAGATTCCTGCCAGTTCTTCACACAAATACACATTTTTTAGATACTCTTTCCAGTCTGCCTGATAGCTACGCCACTAGTAGTGTATCTTAAGAGTCATTGTAACTTTTGCCAGGGGTTTCTTGAAGTTGCTGATGTGATTATGCTGGTGAAGAGGCATTGGCTACCCTATGAGTGTCATAGTGATTCCTGCTAGTTGCTCACCCAAATACACATTTTTTTGATACTTTGGCCAGTCTGCCTCAAGTGACACCCCACTAGCTGTGTATCTTATGAGAAGCTTCGTTACATTTGCAAGCGGTTTCTTGAAGTTGGTGATGGGATTATGTTGGTGACGAGGCATTGGCTACCTTAAGAGAGTCATAGTGCTTCCTGCCAGTTGCTCACCCAAATACACATTTTGAGATACTGTGGCCAGTCTGCCTGAAGCGATACGCCACTAGTTGTGTATCTTAAGAGAAACATCGTTACTCTTGCCAGCGGTTTCTTGACTTTGAAGCTGTGATTATACTGGTGACGAGATATTGGCTACCCTAAGAGAGTCACAGTGTTTCGTGCCAGTTGCTCACCCAAATACACATTTTTTAGATATTGTTTCCAGTGTGCCTGAAGCGATACGCCACTAGTTGTGTATCTTAAGAGAAACATCGTTACTTTTGCCAGGGGTTTCTAGAAGTTGCTGATTTGATTCTGCTGGTGACGAAGCATTGGCTACCTTAAGAGAGTCATAGAGATTCCTGCCAGTTCTTCACCCAAATACACATTTTTTAGATACTCTTTCCAGTCTGCCTGATAGCTACGCCACTAGTTGTGTATCTTAAGAGTCATTGTAACTTTTGCCAGGGGTTTCTTGAAGTTGCTGATGTGATTATGCTGGTGACGAGGCATTGGCTACCCTATGAGTGTCATAGTGATTCCTGCTAGTTGCTCACAAAAATACACATTTTTTTGATACTTTGGCCAGTCTGCCTCAAGTGACACCCCACTAGCTGTGTATCTTATGAGAAGCTTCGTTACATTTGCAAGCGGTTTCTTGAAGTTGGTGATGGGATTATGTTGGTGACGAGGCATTGGCTACCTTAAGAGAGTCATAGTGCTTCCTGCCAGTTGCTCACCCAAATACACATTTTGAGATACTGTGGCCAGTCTGCCTGAAGCGATACGCCACTAGTTGTGTATCTTAAGAGAAACATCGTTACTCATGCCAGCGGTTTCTTGGCTTTGAAGATGTGATTATACTGGTGACGAGATATTG
The DNA here is from genome assembly GCF_023898315.1 of Schistocerca nitens. NCBI lineage: Eukaryota > Metazoa > Arthropoda > Insecta > Orthoptera > Acrididae > Schistocerca > Schistocerca nitens. The sequence goes on from NC_064616.1 coordinate 120,823,677, forward strand.
GTTACCCTAGGAGAGTCACAGTGTTTCATGCCAGTTGCTCACCCAAATACACATTTTTTAGATACTGTTTCCAGTGTGCCTGAAGCGATACGCCACTAGTTGTGTATCTTAAGAGAAACATCGTTACTTTTGCCAGGGGTTTCTAGAAGTTGCTGATTTGATTCTGCTGGTGACGAGGCATTAGCTACCTCAAGAGAGTCACAGAGATTCCTGCCAGTTCTTCACCCAAATACACATTTTTTAGATACTCTTTCCAGTCTACCTGATAGCTACGCCACTAGTTGTGTATCTTAAGAGTCATTGTAACTTTTGCCAGGGGTTTCTTGAAGTTGCTGATGTGATTATGCTGGTGACGAGGCATTGGCTACCCTATGAGTGTCATAGTGATTCCTGCTAGTTGCTCACCCAAATACACATTTTTTTGAAACTTTGGCCAGTCTGCCTCAAGTGACACCCCACTAGCTGTGTATCTTATGAGAAGCTTCGTTACCTTTGCAAGCGGTTTCCTGAAGTTGGTGATGGGATTATGTTGGTGACGAGGCATTGGCTACCTTAAGAGAGTCATAGTGCTTCCTGCCAGATGCTCACCCAAATACACATTTTGAGATACTGTGGCCAGTCTGCCTGAAGCCATACGCCACTAGTTGTGTATCTTAAGAGAAACATCGTTACTCTTGCCAGCAGTTTCTTGACTTTGAAGATGTGATTATACTGGTGACGAGATATTGGTTACCCTAAGAGAGTCACAGTGTTTCGTGCCAGTTGCTCACCCAAATACACATTTTTTAGATACTGTTTCCAGTGTGCCTGAAGCGATACGCCACTAGTTGTGTATCTTAAGAGAAACATCGTTACTTTTGAAAGGGGTTTATAGAAGTTGCTGATTTGATTCTGCTGGTGACGAGGCATTGGCTACCTCAAGAGAGTCATAGAGATTCCTGCCAGGTCTTCACCCAAATACACATTTTTTAGATACTCTTTCCAGTCTGCCTGATAGCTACGCCACTAGTTGTGTATCTTAAGAGTCATTGTAACTTTTGCCAGGGGTTTCTTGAAGTTGCTGATGTGATTATGCTGGTGACGAGGCATTGGCGACCCTATGAGTGTCATAGTGATTCCTGCTAGTTGCTCACCCAAATACACATTTTTTTGATACTTTGGCCAGTCTGCCTCAAGTGACACCCCACTAGCTGTGTATCTTATGAGAAGCTTCGTTTCCTTTGCAAGCGGTTTCCTGAAGTTGGTGATGGGATTATGTTGGTGACGAGGCATTGGCTACCTTAAGAGAGTCATAGTGCTTCCTGCCAGTTGCTCACCCAAATACACATTTTGAGATACTGTGGCCAGTCTGCCTGAAGCGATACGCCACTAGTTGTGTATCTTAAGAGAAACATCGTTACTCTTGCCAGCAGTTTCTTGACTTTGAAGATGTGATTATACTGGTGACGAGATATTGGTTACCCTAAGAGAGTCACAGTGTTTCGTGCCAGTTGCTCACCCAAATACACATTTTTTAGATACTGTTTCCAGTGTGCCTGTAGCGATACGCCACTAGTTGTGTATCTTAAGAGAAACATCGTTACTTTTGCCAGGGGTTTCTAGAAGTTGCTGATTTGATTCTGCTGGTGACGAGGCATTGGCTACCTCAAGAGAGTCATAGAGATTCCTGCCAGGTCTTCACGCAAATACACATTTTTTAGATACTCTTTCCAGTCTGCCTGATAGCTACGCCACTAGTTGTGTATCTTAAGAGTCATTGTAACTTTTGCCAGGGGTTTCTTGAAGTTGCTGATGTGATTATGCTGGTGACGAGGCATTGGCGACCCTATGAGTGTCATAGTGATTCCTGCTAGTTGCTCACCCAAATACACATTTTTTTTGATACTTTGGCCAGTCTGCCTCAAGTGACACCCCACTAGCTGTGTATCTTATGAGAAGCTTCGTTACATTTGCAAGCGGTTTCTTGAAGTTGGTGATGGGATTATGTTGGTGACGAGGGATTGGCTACCTTAAGAGAGTCATAGTGCTTCCTGCCAGTTGCTCACCCAAATACACATTTTGAGATACTGTGGCCAGTCTGCCTGAAGCGATACGCCACTAGTTGTGTATCTTAAGAGAAACATCGTTACTCTTGCCAGCGGTTTCTTGACTTTGAAGATGTGATTATACTGGTGACGAGATATTGGTTACCCTAAGAGAGTCACAGTGTTTCGTGCCAGTTGCTCACCCAAATACACGTTTTTTAGATACGGTTTCCAGTGTGCCTGAAGCGATACGCCACTAGTTGTGTATCTTAAGAGAAACATCGTTACTTTTGCCAGGGGTTTCTAGAAGTTGCTGATTTGATTCTGCTGGTGACGAGGCATTGGCTACCTCAAGAGAGTCATAGAGATTCCTGCCAGGTCTTCACCCAAATACACATTTTTTAGATACTCTTTCCAGTCTGCCTGATAGCTACGCCACTAGTTGTGTATCTTAAGAGTCATTGTAACTTTTGCCAGGGGTTTCTTGAAGTTGCTGATGTGATTATGCTGGTGACGAGGCATTGGCGACCCTATGAGTGTCATAGTGATTCCTGCTAGTTGCTCACCCAAATACACATTTTTTTGATACTTTGGCCAGTCTGCCTCAAGTGACACCCCACTAGCTGTGTATCTTATGAGAAGCTTCGTTACATTTGCAAGCGGTTTCTTGAAGTTGGTGATGGGATTATGTTGGTGACGAGGGATTGGCTACCTTAAGAGAGTCATAGTGCTTCCTGCCAGTTGCTCACCCAAATACACATTTTGAGATACTGTGGCCAGTCTGCCTGAAGCGATACGCCACTAGTTGTGTATCTTAAGAGAAACATCGTTACTCTTGCCAGCGGTTTCTTGACTTTGAAGATGTGATTATACTGGTGACGAGATATTGGTTACCCTAAGAGAGTCACAGTGTTTCGTGCCAGTTGCTCACCCAAATACACGTTTTTTAGATACTGTTTCCAGTGTGCCTGAAGCGATACGCCACTAGTTGTGTATCTTAAGAGAAACATCGTTACTTTTGCCAGGGGTTTCTAGAAGTTGCTGATTTGATTCTGCTGGTGACGAGGCATTGGCTACCTCAAGAGAGTCATAGAGATTCCTGCCAGTTCTTCACCCAAATACACATTTTTTAGATACTCTTTCCAGTCTGCCTGATAGCTACGCCACTAGTTGTGTATCTTAAGAGTCATTGTAACTTTTGCCAGGGGTTTCTTGAAGTTGCTGATGTGATTATGCTGGTGACGAGGCATTGGCGACACTATGAGTGTCATAGTGATTCCTGCTAGTTGCTCACCCAAATACACATTTTTTTGATACTTTGGCCAGTCTGCCTCAAGTGACACCCCACTAACTGTGTATCTTATGAGAAGCTTCGTTACATTTGCAAGCGGTTTCTTGAAGTTGGTGATGGGATTATGTTGGTGACGAGGGATTGGCTACCTTAAGAGAGTCATAGTGCTTCCTGCCAGTTGCTCACGCAAATACACATTTTGAGATACTGTGGCCAGTCTGCCTGAAGCGATACGCCACTAGTTGTGTATCTTAAGAGAAACATCGTTACTCTTGTTAGCGGTTTCTTGACTTTGAAGATGTGATTATACTGGTGACGAGATATTGGTTACCCTAAGAGAGTCACAGTGTTTCGTGCCAGTTGCTCACCCAAATACAAGTTTTTTAGATACTGTTTCCAGTGTGCCTGAAGCGATACGCCACTAGTTGTGTATCTTAAGAGAAACATCGTTACTTTTGCCAGGGGTTTCTAGAAGTTGCTGATTTGATTCTGCTGGTGACGAAGCATTGGCTACCTCAAGAGAGTCATAGAGATTCCTGCCAGTTCTTCACCCAAATACACATTTTTTAGATACTGTTTCCAGTCTGCCTGATAGCTACGCCACTAGTTGTGTATCTTAAGAGTCATTGTAACTTTTGCCAGGGGTTTCTTGAAGTTGCTGATGTGATTATGCTGGTGACGAGGCATTGGCTACCCTATGAGTGTCATAGTGATTCCTGCTAGTTGCTCACCCAAATACACATTTTTTTAATACTTTGGCCAGTCTGCCTCAAGTGACACCCCACTAGCTGTGTATCTTATGAGAAGCTTCGTTACATTTGCAAGCGGTTTCTTGAAGTTGGTGATGGGATTATGTTGGTGACGAGGCATTGGCTACCTTAAGAGAGTCATAGTGCTTCCTGCCAGTTGCTCACCCAAATACACATTTTGAGATACTGTGGCCAGTCTGCCTGAAGCGATACGCCACTAGTTGTGTATCTTAAGAGAAACATCGTTACTCTTGCCAGCGGTTTCTTGACTTTGAAGATGTGATTATACTGGTGATGAGATATTGGTTACCCTAAGGGAGTCACAGTGTTTCGTGCCAGTTGCTCACCCAAATACATATTTTTTAGATACTGTTTCCAGTGTGCCTGAAGCGATACGCCACTAGTTGTGTATCTTAAGAGAAACATCGTTACTTTTGCCAGGGGTTTCTAGAAGTTGCTGATTTGATTCTGCTGGTGACGAGGCATTGGCTACCTCAAGAGAGTCATAGAGATTCCTGCCAGTTCTTCACCCAAATACACATTTTTTAGATACTCTTTCCAGTCTGCCTGATAGCTACGCCACTAGTTGTGTATCTTAAGAGTCATTGTAACTTTTGCCAGGGGTTTCTTGAAGTTGCTGATGTGATTATGCTGGTGACGAGGCATTGGCTACCCTATGAGTGTCATAGTGATTCCTGCTAGTTGCTCACCCAAATACACATTTTTTTGATACTTTGGCCAGTCTGCCTCAAGTGACACCCCACTAGCTGTGTATCTTATGAGAAGCTTCGTTACCTTTGCAAGCGGTTTCCTGAAGTTGGTGATGGGATTATGTTGGTGACGACGCATTGGCTACCTTAAGAGAGTCATAGTGCTTCCTGCCAGTTGCTCACCCAAATACACATTTTGAGATACTGTGGCCAGTCTGCCTGAAGCGATACGCCACTAGTTGTGTATCTTAAGAGAAACATCGTTACTCTTGCCAGCGGTTTCTTGACTTTGAAGCTGTGATTATACTGGTGACGAGATATTGGTTACCCTAAGAGAGTCACAGTGTTTCGTGCCAGTTGCTCACCCAAATACACATTTTTTAGATACTGTTTCCAGTGTGCCTGAAGCGATACGCCACTAGTTGTGTATCTTAAGAGAAACATCGTTACTTTTGCCAGGGGTTTCTAGAAGTTGCTGATTTGATTCTGCTGGTGACGAGGCATTGGCTACCTCAAGAGAGTCATAGAGATTCCTGCCAGTTCTTCACCCAAATACACATTTTTTAGATACTCTTTCCAGTCTGCCTGATAGCTACGCCACTAGTTGTGTATCTTAAGAGTCATTGTAACTTTTGCCAGGGGTTTCTTGAAGTTGCTGATGTGATTATGCTGGTGACGAGGCATTGGCTACCCTATGAGTGTCATAGTGATTCCTGCTAGCTGCTCACCCAAATACACATTTTTTTGATACTTTGGCCAGTCTGCGTCAAGTGACACCCCACTAGCTGTGTATCTTATGAGAAGCTTCGTTACCTTTGCAAGCGGTTTCTTGAAGTTGGTGATGGGATTATGTTGGTGACGAGGCATTGGCTACCTTAAGAGAGTCATAGTGCTTCCTGCCAGTTGCTCACCCAAACACACATTTTGAGATAGTGTGGCCAGTCTGCCTGAAGCGATACGCCACTAGTTGTGTATCTTAAGAGAAACATCGTTACTCTTGCCAGCGGTTTCTTGACTTTGAAGATGTGATTATACTGGTGACGAGATATTGGTTACCCTAAGAGAGTCACAGTGTTTCGTGCCAGTTGCTCACCCAAATACACATTTTTTAGATACTGTTTCCAGTGTGCCTGAAGCGATACGCCACTAGTTGTGTATCTTAAGAGAAACATCGTTACTTTTGCCAGGGGTTTCTAGAAGTTGCTGATTTGATTCTGCTGGTGACGAAGCATTGGCTACCTCAAGAGAGTCATAGAGATTCCTGCCAGTTCTTCACCCAAATACACATTTTTTAGATACTCTTTCCAGTCTGCCTGATAGCTACGCCACTAGTTGTGTATCTTAAGAGTCATTGTAACTTTTGCCAGGGGTTTCTTGAAGTTGCTGATGTGATTATGCTGGTGACGAGGCATTGGCTACCCTATGAGTGTCATAGTGATTCCTGCTAGTTGCTCACCCAAATACACATTTTTTTGATACTTTGGCCAGTCTGCCTCAAGTGACACCCCACTAGCTGTGTATCTTATGAGAAGCTTCGTTACCTTTGCAAGCGGTTTCCTGAAGTTGGTGATGGGATTATGTTGGTGACGAGGCATTGGCTACCTTAAGAGAGTCATAGTGCTTCCTGCCAGTTGCTCACCCAAATACACATTTTGAGATACTGTGGCTAGTCTGCCTGAAGCGATACGCCACTAGTTGTGTATCTTAAGAGAAACATCGTTACTCTTGCCAGCGATTTCTTGACTTTGAAGATGTGATTATACTGGTGACGAGATATTGGTTACCCTAAGAGAGTCACAGTGTTTCGTGCCAGTTGCTCACCCAAATACATATTTTTTTGATACTGTTTCCAGTGTGCCTGAAGCGATACGCCACTAGTTGTGTATCTTAAGAGAAACATCGTTACTTTTGCCAGGGGTTTCTAGAAGTTGCTGATTTGATTCTGCTGGTGACGAGGCATTGGCTACCTCAAGAGAGTCATAGAGATTCCTGCCAGTTCTTCACCCAAATACACATTTTTTAGATACTCTTTCCAGTCTGCCTGATAGCTACGCCACTAGTTGTGTATCTTAAGAGTCATTGTAACTTTTGCCAGGGGTTTCTTGAAGTTGCTGATGTGATTATGCTGGTGACGAGGCATTGGCTACCCTATGAGTGTCATAGTGATTCCTGCTAGTTGCTCACCCAAATACACATTTTTTTGATACTTTGGCCAGTCTGCCTCAAGTGACACCCCACTAGCTGTGTATCTTATGAGAAGCTTCGTTACCTTTGCAAGCGGTTTCCTGAAGTTGGTGATGGGATTATGTTGGTGACGAGGCATTGGCTACCTTAAGAGAGTCATAGTGCTTCCTGCCAGTTGCTCACCCAAATACACATTTTGAGATACTGTGGCTAGTCTGCCTGAAGCGATACGCCACTAGTTGTGTATCTTAAGAGAAACATCGTTACTCTTGCCAGCGATTTCTTGACTTTGAAGATGTGATTATACTGGTGACGAGATATTGGTTACCCTAAGAGAGTCACAGTGTTTCGTGCCAGTTGCTCACCCAAATACACATTTTTTAGATACTGTTTCCAGTGTGCCTGAAGCGATACGCCACTAGTTGTGTATCTTAAGAGAAACATCGTTACTTTTGCCAGGGGTTTCTAGAAGTTGCTGATTTGATTCTGCTGGTGACGAGGCATTGGCTACCTCAAGAGAGTCATAGAGATTCCTGCCAGGTCTTCACCCAAATACACATTTTTTAGATACTCTTTCCAGTCTGCCTGATAGCTACGCCACTAGTTGTGTATCTTAAGAGTCATTGTAACTTTTGCCAGGGGTTTCTTGAAGTTGCTGATGTGATTATGCTGGTGACGAGGCATTGGCTACCCTATGAGTGTCATAGTGATTCCTGCTAGTTGCTCACCCAAATACACATTTTTTTGATACTTTGGCCAGTCTGCCTCAAGTGACACCCCACTAGCTGTGTATCTTATGAGAAGCTTCGTTACCTTTGCAAGCGGTTTCCTGAAGTTGGTGATGGGATTATGTTGGTGACGACGCATTGGCTACCTTAAGAGAGTCATAGTGCTTCCTGCCAGTTGCTCACCCAAATACACATTTTGAGATACTGTGGCCAGTCTGCCTGAAGCGATACGCCACTAGTTGTGTATCTTAAGAGAAACATCGTTACTCTTGCCAGCGGTTTCTTGACTTTGAAGCTGTGATTATACTGGTGACAAGATATTGGTTACCCTAAGAGAGTCACAGTGTTTCGTGCCAGTTGCTCACCCAAATACACATTTTTTAGATACTGTTTCCAGTGTGCCTGAAGCGATACGCCACTAGTTGTGTATCTTAAGAGAAACATCGTTACTTTTGCCAGGGGTTTCTAGAAGTTGCTGATTTGATTCTGCTGGTGACGAGGCATTGGCTACCTCAAGAGAGTCATAGAGATTCCTGCCAGTTCTTCACCCAAATACACATTTTTTAGATACTCTTTCCAGTCTGCCTGATAGCTACGCCACTAGTTGTGTATCTTAAGAGTCATTGTAACTTTTGCCAGGGGTTTCTTGAAGTTGCTGATGTGATTATGGTGGTGACGAGGCATTGGCTACCCTATGAGTGTCATAGTGATTCCTGCTAGTTGCTCACCCAAATACACATTTTTTTGATACTTTGGCCAGTCTGCCTCAAGTGACACCCCACTAGCTGTGTATCTTATGAGAAGCTTCGTTACCTTTGCAAGCGGTTTCTTGAAGTTGGTGATGGGATTATGTTGGTGACGAGGCATTGGCTACCTTAAGAGAGTCATAGTGCTTCCTGCCAGTTGCTCACCCAAACACACATTTTGAGATAGTGTGGCCAGTCTGCCTGAAGCGATACGCCACTAGTTGTGTATCTTAAGAGAAACATCGTTACTCTTGCCAGCGGTTTCTTGACTTTGAAGATGTGATTATACTGGTGACGAGATATTGGTTACCCTAAGAGAGTCACAGTGTTTCGTGCCAGTTGCTCACCCAAATACACATTTTTTAGATACTGTTTCCAGTGTGCCTGAAGCGATACGCCACTAGTTGTGTATCTTAAGAGAAACATCGTTACTTTTGCCAGGGGTTTCTAGAAGTTGCTGATTTGATTCTGCTGGTGACGAAGCATTGGCTACCTCAAGAGAGTCATAGAGATTCCTGCCAGTTCTTCACCCAAATACACATTTTTTAGATACTCTTTCCAGTCTGCCTGATAGCTACGCCACTAGTTGTGTATCTTAAGAGTCATTGTAACTTTTGCCAGGGGTTTCTTGAAGTTGCTGATGTGATTATGCTGGTGACGAGGCATTGGCTACCCTATGAGTGTCATAGTGATTCCTGCTAGTTGCTCACCCAAATACACATTTTTTTGATACTTTGGCCAGTCTGCCTCAAGTGACACCCCACTAGCTGTGTATCTTATGAGAAGCTTCGTTACCTTTGCAAGCGGTTTCCTGAAGTTGGTGATGGGATTATGTTGGTGACGAGGGATTGGCTACCTTAAGAGAGTCATAGTGCTTCCTGCCAGTTGCTCACCCAAATACACATTTTGAGATACTGTGGCCAGTCTGCCTGAAGCGATACGCCACTAGTTGTGTATCTTAAGAGAAACATCGTTACTCTTGTTAGCGGTTTCTTGACTTTGAAGATGTGATTATACTGGTGACGAGATATTGGTTACCCTAAGAGAGTCACAGTGTTTCGTGCCAGTTGCTCACCCAAATACACGTTTTTTAGATACTGTTTCCAGTGTGCCTGAAGCGATACGCCACTAGTTGTGTATCTTAAGAGAAACATCGTTACTTTTGCCAGGGGTTTCTAGAAGTTGCTGATTTGATTCTGCTGGTGACGAGGCATTGGCTACCTCAAGAGAGTCATAGAGATTCCTGCCAGTTCTTCACCCAAATACACATTTTTTAGATACTCTTTCCAGTCTGCCTGATAGCTACGCCACTAGTTGTGTATCTTAAGAGTCATTGTAACTTTTGCCAGGGGTTTCTTGAAGTTGCTGATGTGATTATGCTGGTGACGAGGCATTGGCTACCCTATGAGTGTCATAGTGATTCCTGCTAGTTGCTCACCCAAATACACATTTTTTTGATACTTTGGCCAGTCTGCCTCAAGTGACACCCCACTAGCTGTGTATCTTATGAGAAGCTTCGTTACCTTTGCAAGCGGTTTCCTGAAGTTGGTGATGGGATTATGTTGGTGATGACGCATTGGCTACCTTAAGAGAGTCATAGTGCTTCCTGCCAGTTGCTCACCCAAATACACATTTTGAGATACTGTGGCCAGTCTGCCTGAAGCGATACGCCACAAGTTGTGTATCTTAAGAGAAACATCGTTACTCTTGCCAGCGGTTTCTTGACTTTGAAGCTGTGATTATACTGGTGACGAGATATTGGCTACCCTAAGAGAGTCACAGTGTTTCGTGCCAGTTGCTCACCCAAATACACATTTTTTAGATACTGTTTCCAGTGTGCCTGAAGCGATACGCCACTAGTTGTGTATCTTAAGAGAAACATCGTTACTTTTGCCAGGGGTTTCTAGAAGTTGCTGATTTGATTCTGCTGGTGACGAGGCATTGGCTACCTCAAGAGAGTCATAGAGATTCCTGCCAGTTCTTCACCCAAATACACATTTTTTAGATACTCTTTCCAGTCTGCCTGATAGCTACGCCACTAGTTGTGTATCTTAAGAGTCATTGTAACTTTTGCCAGGGGTTTCTTGAAGTTGCTGATGTGATTATGCTGGTGACGAGGCATTGGCTACCCTATGAGTGTCATAGTGATTCCTGCTAGTTGCTCACCCAAATACACATTTTTTTGATACTTTGGCCAGTCTGCCTCAAGTGACACCCCACTAGCTGTGTATCTTATGAGAAGCTTCGTTACCTTTGCAAGCGGTTTCTTGAAGTTGGTGATGGGATTATGTTGGTGACGAGGCATTGGCTATCTTAAGAGAGTCATAGTGCTTCCTGCCAGTTGCTCACCCAAACACACATTTTGAGATAGTGTGGCCAGTCTGCCTGAAGCGATACGCCACTAGTTGTGTATCTTAAGAGAAACATCGTTACTCTTGCCAGCGGTTTCTTGACTGTGAAGATGTGATTATACTGGTGACGAGATATTGGTTACCCTAAGAGAGTCACAGTGTTTCGTGCCAGTTGCTCACCCAAATACACATTTTTTAGATACTGTTTCCAGTGTGCCTGAAGCGATACGCCACTAGTTGTGTATCTTAAGAGAAACATCGTTACTTTTGCCAGGGGTTTCTAGAAGTTGCTGATTTGATTCTGCTGGTGACGAAGCATTGGCTACCTCAAGAGAGTCATAGAGATTCCTGCCAGTTCTTCACCCAAATACACATTTTTTAGATACTCTTTCCAGTCTGCCTGATAGCTACGCCACTAGTTGTGTATCTTAAGAGTCATTGTAACTTTTGCCAGGGGTTTCTTGAAGTTGCTGATGTGATTATGCTGGTGACGAGGCATTGGCTACCCTATGAGTGTCATAGTGATTCCTGCTAGTTGCTCACCCAAATACACATTTTTTTAATACTTTGGCCAGTCTGCCTCAAGTGACACCCCACTAGCTGTGTATCTTATGAGAAGCTTCGTTACATTTGCAAGCGGTTTCTTGAAGTTGGTGATGGGATTATGTTGGTGACGAGGCATTGGCTACCTTAAGAGAGTCATAGTGCTTCCTGCCAGTTGCTCACCCAAATACACATTTTGAGATACTGTGGCTAGTCTGCCTGAAGCGATACGCCACTAGTTGTGTATCTTAAGAGAAACATCGATACTCTTGCCAGCGATTTCTTGACTGTGAAGATGTGATTATACTGGTGACGAGATATTGGTTACCCTAAGAGAGTCACAGTGTTTCGTGCCAGTTGCTCACCCAAATACACATTTTTTAGATACTGTTTCCAGTGTGCCTGAAGCGATACGCCACTAGTTGTGTATCTTAAGAGATACATCGTTACTTTTGCCAGGGGTTTCTAGAAGTTGCTGATTTGATTCTGCTGGTGACGAGGCATTGGCTACCTCAAGAGAGTCATAGAGATTCCTGCCAGTTCTTCACCCAAATACACATTTTTTAGATACTCTTTCTAGTCTGCCTGATAGCTACGCCACTAGTTGTGTATCTTAAGAGTCATTGTAACTTTTGCCAGGGGTTTCTTGAAGTTGCTGATGTGATTATGCTGGTGACGAGGCATTGGCTACCCTATGAGTGTCATAGTGATTCCTGCTAGTTGCTCACCCAAATACACATTTTTTTGATACTTTGGCCAGTCTGCCTCAAGTGACACCCCACTAGCTGTGTATCTTATGAGAAGCTTCGTTACATTTGCAAGCGGTTTCTTGAAGTTGGTGATGGGATTATGTTGGTGACGAGGCATTGGCTACCTTAAGAGAGTCATAGTGCTTCCTGCCAGTTGCTCACCCAAATACACATTTTGAGATACTATGGCCAGTCTGCCTGAAGCGATACGCCACTAGTTGTGTATCTTAAGAGAAACATCGTTACTCTTGCCAGCGGTTTCTTGACTTTGAAGATGTGATTATACTGGTGACGAGATATTGGTTACCCTAAGAGAGTCACAGTGTTTCGTGCCAGTTGCTCACCCAAATACATATTTTTTTGATACTGTTTCCAGTGTGCCTGAAGCGATACGCCACTAGTTGTGTATCTTAAGAGAAACATCGTTACTTTTGCCAGGGGTTTCTAGAAGTTGCTGATTTGATTCTGCTGGTGACGAGGCATTGGCTACCTCAAGAGAGTCATAGAGATTCCTGCCAGTTCTTCACCCAAATACACATTTTTTAGATACTCTTTCCAGTCTGCCTGATAGCTACGCCACTAGTTGTGTATCTTAAGAGTCATTGTAACTTTTGCCAGGGGTTTCTTGAAGTTGCTGATGTGATTATGCTGGTGACGAGGCATTGGCTACCCTATGAGTGTCATAGTGATTCCTGCTAGTTGCTCACCCAAATACACATTTTTTTGATACTTTGGCCAGTCTGCCTCAAGTGACACCCCACTAGCTGTGTATCTTATGAGAAGCTTCGTTACCTTTGCAAGCGGTTTCCTGAAGTTGGTGATGGGATTATGTTGGTGACGAGGCATTGGCTACCTTAAGAGAGTCATAGTGCTTCCTGCCAGTTGCTCACCCAAATACACATTTTGAGATACTGTGGCCAGTCTGCCTGAAGCGATACGCCACAAGTTGTGTATCTTAAGAGAAACATCGTTACTTTTGCCAGCGGTTTCTTGACTTTGAAGCTGTGATTATACTGGTGACGAGATATTGGCTACCCTAAGAGAGTCACAGTGTTTCGTGCCAGTTGCTCACCCAAATACACATTTTTTAGATACTGTTTCCAGTGTGCCTGAAGCGATACGCCACTAGTTGTGTATCTTAAGAGAAACATCGTTACTTTTGCCAGGGGTTTCTAGAAGTTGCTGATTTGATTCTGCTGGTGACGAGGCATTGGGTACCTCAAGAGAGTCATAGAGATTCCTGCCAGTTCTTCACCCAAATACACATTTTTTAGATACTCTTTCCAGTCTGCCTGATAGCTACGCCACTAGTTGTGTATCTTAAGAGTCATTGTAACTTTTGCCAGGGGTTTCTTGAAGTTGCTGATGTGATTATGCTGGTGACGAGGCATTGGCTACCCTATGAGTGTCATAGTGATTCCTGCTAGTTGCTCACCCAAATACACATTTTTTTGATACTTTGGCCAGTCTGCGTCAAGTGACACCCCACTAGCTGTGTATCTTATGAGAAGCTTCGTTACCTTTGCAAGCGGTTTCTTGAAGTTGGTGATGGGATTATATTGGTGACGAGGCATTGGCTACCTTAAGAGAGTCATAGTGCTTCCTGCCAGTTGCTCACCCAAACACACATTTTGAGATAGTGTGGCCAGTCTGCCTGAAGCGATACGCCACTAGTTGTGTATCTTAAGAGAAACATCGTTACTCTTGCCAGCGGTTTCTTGACTTTGAAGATGTGATTATACTGGTGACGAGATATTGGTTACCCTAAGAGAGTCACAGTGTTTCGTGCCAGTTGCTCACCCAAATACACATTTTTTAGATACTGTTTCCAGTGTGCCTGAAGCGATACGCCACTAGTTGTGTATCTTAAGAGAAACATCGTTACTTTTGCCAGGGGTTTCTAGAAGTTGCTGATTTGATTCTGCTGGTGACGAAGCATTGGCTACCTCAAGAGAGTCATAGAGATTCCTGCCAGTTCTTCACCCAAATACACATTTTTTAGATACTCTTTCCAGTCTGCCTGATAGCTACGCCACTAGTTGTGTATCTTAAGAGTCATTGTAACTTTTGCCAGGGGTTTCTTGAAGTTGCTGATGTGATTATGCTGGTGACGAGGCATTGGCTACCCTATGAGTGTCATAGTGATTCCTGCTAGTTGCTCACCCAAATACACATTTTTTTGATACTTTGGCCAGTCTGCCTCAAGTGACACCCCACTAGCTGTGTATCTTATGAGAAGCTTCGTTACCTTTGCAAGCGGTTTCCTGAAGTTGGTGATGGGATTATGTTGGTGACGAGGCATTGGCTACCTTAAGAGAGTCATAGTGCTTCCTGCCAGTTGCTCACCCAAATACACATTTTGAGATACTGTGGCTAGTCTGCCTGAAGCGATACGCCACTAGTTGTGTATCTTAAGAGAAACATCGTTACTCTTGCCAGCGATTTCTTGACTTTGAAGATGTGATTATACTGGTGACGAGATATTGGTTACCCTAAGAGAGTCACAGTGTTTCGTGCCAGTTGCTCACCCAAATACATATTTTTTTGATACTGTTTCCAGTGTGCCTGAAGCGATACGCCACTAGTTGTGTATCTTAAGAGAAACATCGTTACTTTTGCCAGGGGTTTCTAGAAGTTGCTGATTTGATTCTGCTGGTGACGAGGCATTGGCTACCTCAAGAGAGTCATAGAGATTCCTGCCAGTTCTTCACCCAAATACACATTTTTTAGATACTCTTTCCAGTCTGCCTGATAGCTACGCCACTAGTTGTGTATCTTAAGAGTCATTGTAACTTTTGCCAGGGGTTTCTTGAAGTTGCTGATGTGATTATGCTGGTGACGAGGCATTGGCTACCCTATGAGTGTCATAGTGATTCCTGCTAGTTGCTCACCCAAATACACATTTTTTTGATACTTTGGCCAGTCTGCCTCAAGTGACACCCCACTAGCTGTGTATCTTATGAGAAGCTTCGTTACCTTTGCAAGCGGTTTCCTGAAGTTGGTGATGGGATTATGTTGGTGACGAGGCATTGGCTACCTTAAGAGAGTCATAGTGCTTCCTGCCAGTTGCTCACCCAAATACACATTTTGAGATACTGTGGCTAGTCTGCCTGAAGCGATACGCCACTAGTTGTGTATCTTAAGAGAAACATCGTTACTCTTGCCAGCGATTTCTTGACTTTGAAGATGTGATTATACTGGTGACGAGATATTGGTTACCCTAAGAGAGTCACAGTGTTTCGTGCCAGTTGCTCACCCAAATACACATTTTTTAGATACTGTTTCCAGTGTGCCTGAAGCGATACGCCACTAGTTGTGTATCTTAAGAGAAACATCGTTACTTTTGCCAGGGGTTTCTAGAAGTTGCTGATTTGATTCTGCTGGTGACGAGGCATTGGCTACCTCAAGAGAGTCATAGAGATTCCTGCCAGGTCTTCACCCAAATACACATTTTTTAGATACTCTTTCCAGTCTGCCTGATAGCTACGCCACTAGTTGTGTATCTTAAGAGTCATTGTAACTTTTGCCAGGGGTTTCTTGAAGTTGCTGATGTGATTATGCTGGTGACGAGGCATTGGCTACCCTATGAGTGTCATAGTGATTCCTGCTAGTTGCTCACCCAAATACACATTTTTTTGATACTTTGGCCAGTCTGCCTCAAGTGACACCCCACTAGCTGTGTATCTTATGAGAAGCTTCGTTACCTTTGCAAGCGGTTTCCTGAAGTTGGTGATGGGATTATGTTGGTGACGACGCATTGGCTACCTTAAGAGAGTCATAGTGCTTCCTGCCAGTTGCTCACCCAAATACACATTTTGAGATACTGTGGCCAGTCTGCCTGAAGCGATACGCCACTAGTTGTGTATCTTAAGAGAAACATCGTTACTCTTGCCAGCGGTTTCTTGACTTTGAAGCTGTGATTATACTGGTGACAAGATATTGGTTACCCTAAGAGAGTCACAGTGTTTCGTGCCAGTTGCTCACCCAAATACACATTTTTTAGATACTGTTTCCAGTGTGCCTGAAGCGATACGCCACTAGTTGTGTATCTTAAGAGAAACATCGTTACTTTTGCCAGGGGTTTCTAGAAGTTGCTGATTTGATTCTGCTGGTGACGAGGCATTGGCTACCTCAAGAGAGTCATAGAGATTCCTGCCAGTTCTTCACCCAAATACACATTTTTTAGATACTCTTTCCAGTCTGCTCGATAGCTACGCCACTAGTTGTGTATCTTAAGAGTCATTGTAACTTTTGCCAGGGGTTTCTTGAAGTTGCTGATGTGATTATGGTGGTGACGAGGCATTGGCTACCCTATGAGTGTCATAGTGATTCCTGCTAGTTGCTCACCCAAATACACATTTTTTTGATACTTTGGCCAGTCTGCCTCAAGTGACACCCCACTAGCTGTGTATCTTATGAGAAGCTTCGTTACCTTTGCAAGCGGTTTCTTGAAGTTGGTGATGGGATTATGTTGGTGACGAGGCATTGGCTACCTTAAGAGAGTCATAGTGCTTCCTGCCAGTTGCTCACCCAAACACACATTTTGAGATAGTGTGGCCAGTCTGCCTGAAGCGATACGCCACTAGTTGTGTATCTTAAGAGAAACATCGTTACTCTTGCCAGCGGTTTCTTGACTTTGAAGATGTGATTATACTGGTGACGAGATATTGGTTACCCTAAGAGAGTCACAGTGTTTCGTGCCAGTTGCTCACCCAAATACACATTTTTTAGATACTGTTTCCAGTGTGCCTGAAGCGATACGCCACTAGTTGTGTATCTTAAGAGAAACATCGTTACTTTTGCCAGGGGTTTCTAGAAGTTGCTGATTTGATTCTGCTGGTGACGAAGCATTGGCTACCTCAAGAGAGTCATAGAGATTCCTGCCAGTTCTTCACCCAAATACACATTTTTTAGATACTCTTTCCAGTCTGCCTGATAGCTACGCCACTAGTTGTGTATCTTAAGAGTCATTGTAACTTTTGCCAGGGGTTTCTTGAAGTTGCTGATGTGATTATGCTGGTGACGAGGCATTGGCTACCCTATGAGTGTCATAGTGATTCCTGCTAGTTGCTCACCCAAATACACATTTTTTTGATACTTTGGCCAGTCTGCCTCAAGTGACACCCCACTAGCTGTGTATCTTATGAGAAGCTTCGTTACCTTTGCAAGCGGTTTCCTGAAGTTGGTGATGGGATTATGTTGGTGACGAGGGATTGGCTACCTTAAGAGAGTCATAGTGCTTCCTGCCAGTTGCTCACCCAAATACACATTTTGAGATACTGTGGCCAGTCTGCCTGAAGCGATACGCCACTAGTTGTGTATCTTAAGAGAAACATCGTTACTCTTGTTAGCGGTTTCTTGACTTTGAAGATGTGATTATACTGGTGACGAGATATTGGTTACCCTAAGAGAGTCACAGTGTTTCGTGCCAGTTGCTCACCCAAATACACGTTTTTTAGATACTGTTTCCAGTGTGCCTGAAGCGATACGCCACTAGTTGTGTATCTTAAGAGAAACATCGTTACTTTTGCCAGGGGTTTCTAGAAGTTGCTGATTTGATTCTGCTGGTGACGAGGCATTGGCTACCTCAAGAGAGTCATAGAGATTCCTGCCAGTTCTTCACCCAAATACACATTTTTTAGATACTCTTTCCAGTCTGCCTGATAGCTACGCCACTAGTTGTGTATCTTAAGAGTCATTGTAACTTTTGCCAGGGGTTTCTTGAAGTTGCTGATGTGATTATGCTGGTGACGAGGCATTGGCTACCCTATGAGTGTCATAGTGATTCCTGCTAGTTGCTCACCCAAATACACATTTTTTTGATACTTTGGCCAGTCTGCCTCAAGTGACACCCCACTAGCTGTGTATCTTATGAGAAGCTTCGTTACCTTTGCAAGCGGTTTCCTGAAGTTGGTGATGGGATTATGTTGGTGATGACGCATTGGCTACCTTAAGAGAGTCATAGTGCTTCCTGCCAGTTGCTCACCCAAATACACATTTTGAGATACTGTGGCCAGTCTGCCTGAAGCGATACGCCACTAGTTGTGTATCTTAAGAGAAACATCGTTACTCTTGCCAGCGGTTTCTTGACTTTGAAGCTGTGATTATACTGGTGACGAGATATTGGCTACCCTAAGAGAGTCACAGTGTTTCGTGCCAGTTGCTCACCCAAATACACATTTTTTAGATACTGTTTCCAGTGTGCCTGAAGCGATACGCCACTAGTTGTGTATCTTAAGAGAAACATCGTTACTTTTGCCAGGGGTTTCTAGAAGTTGCTGATTTGATTCTGCTGGTGACGAGGCATTGGCTACCTCAAGAGAGTCATAGAGATTCCTGCCAGTTCTTCACCCAAATACACATTTTTTAGATACTCTTTCCAGTCTGCCTGATAGCTACGCCACTAGTTGTGTATCTTAAGAGTCATTGTAACTTTTGCCAGGGGTTTCTTGAAGTTGCTGATGTGATTATGCTGGTGACGAGGCATTGGCTACCCTATGAGTGTCATAGTGATTCCTGCTAGTTGCTCACCCAAATACACATTTTTTTGATACTTTGGCCAGTCTGCCTCAAGTGACACCCCACTAGCTGTGTATCTTATGAGAAGCTTCGTTACCTTTGCAAGCGGTTTCCTGAAGTTGGTGATGGGATTATGTTGGTGACGAGGCATTGGCTACCTTAAGAGAGTCATAGTGCTTCCTGCCAGTTGCTCACCCAAATACACATTTTGAGATACTGTGGCCAGTCTGCCTGAAGCGATACGCCACAAGTTGTGTATCTTAAGAGAAACATCGTTACTCTTGCCAGCGGTTTCTTGACTTTGAAGCTGTGATTATACTGGTGACGAGATATTGGCTACCCTAAGAGAGTCACAGTGTTTCGTGCCAGTTGCTCACCCAAATACACATTTTTTAGATACTGTTTCCAGTGTGCCTGAAGCGATACGCCACTAGTTGTGTATCTTAAGAGAAACATCGTTACTTTTGCCAGGGGTTTCTAGAAGTTGCTGATTTGATTCTGCTGGTGACGAGGCATTGGCTACCTCAAGAGAGTCATAGAGATTCCTGCCAGTTCTTCACCCAAATACACATTTTTTAGATACTCTTTCCAGTCTGCCTAATAGCTACGCCACTAGTTGTGTATCTTAAGAGTCATTGTAACTTTTGCCAGGGGTTTCTTGAAGTTGCTGATGTGATTATGCTGGTGACGAGGCATTGGCTACCCTATGAGTGTCATAGTGATTCCTGCTAGTTGCTCACCCAAATACACATTTTTTTGATACTTTGGCCAGTCTGCCTCAAGTGACACCCCACTAGCTGTGTATCTTATGAGAAGCTTCGTTACCTTTGCAAGCGGTTTCTTGAAGTTGGTGATGGGATTATGTTGGTGACGAGGCATTGGCTATCTTAAGAGAGTCATAGTGCTTCCTGCCAGTTGCTCACCCAAACACACATTTTGAGATAGTGTGGCCAGTCTGCCTGAAGCGATACGCCACTAGTTGTGTATCTTAAGAGAAACATCGTTACTCTTGCCAGCGGTTTCTTGACTGTGAAGATGTGATTATACTGGTGACGAGATATTGGTTACCCTAAGAGAGTCACAGTGTTTCGTGCCAGTTGCTCACCCAAATACACATTTTTTAGATACTGTTTCCAGTGTGCCTGAAGCGATACGCCACTAGTTGTGTATCTTAAGAGAAACATCGTTACTTTTGCCAGGGGTTTCTAGAAGTTGCTGATTTGATTCTGCTGGTGACGAAGCATTGGCTACCTCAAGAGAGTCATAGAGATTCCTGCCAGTTCTTCACACAAATACACATTTTTTAGATACTCTTTCCAGTCTGCCTGATAGCTACGCCACTAGTTGTGTATCTTAAGAGTCATTGTAACTTTTGCCAGGGGTTTCTTGAAGTTGCTGATGTGATTATGCTGGTGACGAGGCATTGGCTACCCTATGAGTGTCATAGTGATTCCTGCTAGTTGCTCACCCAAATACACATTTTTTTAATACTTTGGCCAGTCTGCCTCAAGTGACACCCCACTAGCTGTGTATCTTATGAGAAGCTTCGTTACCTTTGCAAGCGGTTTCCTGAAGTTGGTGATGGGATTATGTTGGTGACGACGCATTGGCTACCTTAAGAGAGTCATAGTGCTTCCTGCCAGTTGCTCACCCAAATACACATTTTGAGATACTGTGGCCAGTCTGCCTGAAGCGATACGCCACTAGTTGTGTATCTTAAGAGAAACATCGTTACTCTTGCCAGCGGTTTCTTGACTTTGAAGCTGTGATTATACTGGTGACAAGATATTGGTTACCCTAAGAGAGTCACAGTGTTTCGTGCCAGTTGCTCACCCAAATACACATTTTTTAGATACTGTTTCCAGTGTGCCTGAAGCGATACGCCACTAGTTGTGTATCTTAAGAGAAACATCGTTACTTTTGCCAGGGGTTTCTAGAAGTTGCTGATTTGATTCTGCTGGTGACGAGGCATTGGCTACCTCAAGAGAGTCATAGAGATTCCTGCCAGTTCTTCACCCAAATACACATTTTTTAGATACTCTTTCCAGTCTGCTCGATAGCTACGCCACTAGTTGTGTATCTTAAGAGTCATTGTAACTTTTGCCAGGGGTTTCTTGAAGTTGCTGATGTGATTATGGTGGTGACGAGGCATTGGCTACCCTATGAGTGTCATAGTGATTCCTGCTAGTTGCTCACCCAAATACACATTTTTTTGATACTTTGGCCAGTCTGCCTCAAGTGACACCCCACTAGCTGTGTATCTTATGAGAAGCTTCGTTACCTTTGCAAGCGGTTTCTTGAAGTTGGTGATGGGATTATGTTGGTGACGAGGCATTGGCTACCTTAAGAGAGTCATAGTGCTTCCTGCCAGTTGCTCACCCAAACACACATTTTGAGATAGTGTGGCCAGTCTGCCTGAAGCGATACGCCACTAGTTGTGTATCTTAAGAGAAACATCGTTACTCTTGCCAGCGGTTTCTTGACTTTGAAGATGTGATTATACTGGTGACGAGATATTGGTTACCCTAAGAGAGTCACAGTGTTTCGTGCCAGTTGCTCACCCAAATACACATTTTTTAGATACTGTTTCCAGTGTGCCTGAAGCGATACGCCACTAGTTGTGTATCTTAAGAGAAACATCGTTACTTTTGCCAGGGGTTTCTAGAAGTTGCTGATTTGATTCTGCTGGTGACGAAGCATTGGCTACCTCAAGAGAGTCATAGAGATTCCTGCCAGTTCTTCACCCAAATACACATTTTTTAGATACTCTTTCCAGTCTGCCTGATAGCTACGCCACTAGTTGTGTATCTTAAGAGTCATTGTAACTTTTGCCAGGGGTTTCTTGAAGTTGCTGATGTGATTATGCTGGTGACGAGGCATTGGCTACCCTATGAGTGTCATAGTGATTCCTGCTAGTTGCTCACCCAAATACACATTTTTTTGATACTTTGGCCAGTCTGCCTCAAGTGACACCCCACTAGCTGTGTATCTTATGAGAAGCTTCGTTACCTTTGCAAGCGGTTTCCTGAAGTTGGTGATGGGATTATGTTGGTGACGAGGGATTGGCTACCTTAAGAGAGTCATAGTGCTTCCTGCCAGTTGCTCACCCAAATACACATTTTGAGATACTGTGGCCAGTCTGCCTGAAGCGATACGCCACTAGTTGTGTATCTTAAGAGAAACATCGTTACTCTTGTTAGCGGTTTCTTGACTTTGAAGATGTGATTATACTGGTGACGAGATATTGGTTACCCTAAGAGAGTCACAGTGTTTCGTGCCAGTTGCTCACCCAAATACACGTTTTTTAGATACTGTTTCCAGTGTGCCTGAAGCGATACGCCACTAGTTGTGTATCTTAAGAGAAACATCGTTACTTTTGCCAGGGGTTTCTAGAAGTTGCTGATTTGATTCTGCTGGTGACGAGGCATTGGCTACCTCAAGAGAGTCATAGAGATTCCTGCCAGTTCTTCACCCAAATACACATTTTTTAGATACTCTTTCCAGTCTGCCTGATAGCTACGCCACTAGTTGTGTATCTTAAGAGTCATTGTAACTTTTGCCAGGGGTTTCTTGAAGTTGCTGATGTGATTATGCTGGTGACGAGGCATTGGCTACCCTATGAGTGTCATAGTGATTCCTGCTAGTTGCTCACCCAAATACACATTTTTTTGATACTTTGGCCAGTCTGCCTCAAGTGACACCCCACTAGCTGTGTATCTTATGAGAAGCTTCGTTACCTTTGCAAGCGGTTTCCTGAAGTTGGTGATGGGATTATGTTGGTGATGACGCATTGGCTACCTTAAGAGAGTCATAGTGCTTCCTGCCAGTTGCTCACCCAAATACACATTTTGAGATACTGTGGCCAGTCTGCCTGAAGCGATACGCCACTAGTTGTGTATCTTAAGAGAAACATCGTTACTCTTGCCAGCGGTTTCTTGACTTTGAAGCTGTGATTATACTGGTGACGAGATATTGGCTACCCTAAGAGAGTCACAGTGTTTCGTGCCAGTTGCTCACCCAAATACACATTTTTTAGATACTGTTTCCAGTGTGCCTGAAGCGATACGCCACTAGTTGTGTATCTTAAGAGAAACATCGTTACTTTTGCCAGGGGTTTCTAGAAGTTGCTGATTTGATTCTGCTGGTGACGAGGCATTGGCTACCTCAAGAGAGTCATAGAGATTCCTGCCAGTTCTTCACCCAAATACACATTTTTTAGATACTCTTTCCAGTCTGCCTGATAGCTACGCCACTAGTTGTGTATCTTAAGAGTCATTGTAACTTTTGCCAGGGGTTTCTTGAAGTTGCTGATGTGATTATGCTGGTGACGAGGCATTGGCTACCCTATGAGTGTCATAGTGATTCCTGCTAGTTGCTCACCCAAATACACATTTTTTTGATACTTTGGCCAGTCTGCCTCAAGTGACACCCCACTAGCTGTGTATCTTATGAGAAGCTTCGTTACCTTTGCAAGCGGTTTCCTGAAGTTGGTGATGGGATTATGTTGGTGACGAGGCATTGGCTACCTTAAGAGAGTCATAGTGCTTCCTGCCAGTTGCTCACCCAAATACACATTTTGAGATACTGTGGCCAGTCTGCCTGAAGCGATACGCCACAAGTTGTGTATCTTAAGAGAAACATCGTTACTCTTGCCAGCGGTTTCTTGACTTTGAAGCTGTGATTATACTGGTGACGAGATATTGGCTACCCTAAGAGAGTCACAGTGTTTCGTGCCAGTTGCTCACCCAAATACACATTTTTTAGATACTGTTTCCAGTGTGCCTGAAGCGATACGCCACTAGTTGTGTATCTTAAGAGAAACATCGTTACTTTTGCCAGGGGTTTCTAGAAGTTGCTGATTTGATTCTGCTGGTGACGAGGCATTGGCTACCTCAAGAGAGTCATAGAGATTCCTGCCAGTTCTTCACCCAAATACACATTTTTTAGATACTCTTTCCAGTCTGCCTAATAGCTACGCCACTAGTTGTGTATCTTAAGAGTCATTGTAACTTTTGCCAGGGGTTTCTTGAAGTTGCTGATGTGATTATGCTGGTGACGAGGCATTGGCTACCCTATGAGTGTCATAGTGATTCCTGCTAGTTGCTCACCCAAATACACATTTTTTTGATACTTTGGCCAGTCTGCCTCAAGTGACACCCCACTAGCTGTGTATCTTATGAGAAGCTTCGTTACCTTTGCAAGCGGTTTCTTGAAGTTGGTGATGGGATTATGTTGGTGACGAGGCATTGGCTATCTTAAGAGAGTCATAGTGCTTCCTGCCAGTTGCTCACCCAAACACACATTTTGAGATAGTGTGGCCAGTCTGCCTGAAGCGATACGCCACTAGTTGTGTATCTTAAGAGAAACATCGTTACTCTTGCCAGCGGTTTCTTGACTGTGAAGATGTGATTATACTGGTGACGAGATATTGGTTACCCTAAGAGAGTCACAGTGTTTCGTGCCAGTTGCTCACCCAAATACACATTTTTTAGATACTGTTTCCAGTGTGCCTGAAGCGATACGCCACTAGTTGTGTATCTTAAGAGAAACATCGTTACTTTTGCCAGGGGTTTCTAGAAGTTGCTGATTTGATTCTGCTGGTGACGAAGCATTGGCTACCTCAAGAGAGTCATAGAGATTCCTGCCAGTTCTTCACACAAATACACATTTTTTAGATACTCTTTCCAGTCTGCCTGATAGCTACGCCACTAGTTGTGTATCTTAAGAGTCATTGTAACTTTTGCCAGGGGTTTCTTGAAGTTGCTGATGTGATTATGCTGGTGACGAGGCATTGGCTACCCTATGAGTGTCATAGTGATTCCTGCTAGTTGCTCACCCAAATACACATTTTTTTAATACTTTGGCCAGTCTGCCTCAAGTGACACCCCACTAGCTGTGTATCTTATGAGAAGCTTCGTTACATTTGCAAGCGGTTTCTTGAAGTTGGTGATGGGATTATGTTGGTGACGAGGCATTGGCTACCTTAAGAGAGTCATAGTGCTTCCTGCCAGTTGCTCACCCAAATACACATTTTGAGATACTGTGGCTAGTCTGCCTGAAGCGATACGCCACTAGTTGTGTATCTTAAGAGAAACATCGATACTCTTGCCAGCGATTTCTTGACTGTGAAGATGTGATTATACTGGTGACGAGATATTGGTTACCCTAAGAGAGTCACAGTGTTTCGTGCCAGTTGCTCACCCAAATACACATTTTTTAGATACTGTTTCCAGTGTGCCTGAAGCGATACGCCAATAGTTGTGTATCTTAAGAGATACATCGTTACTTTTGCCAGGGGTTTCTAGAAGTTGCTGATTTGATTCTGCTGGTGACGAGGCATTGGCTACCTCCAGAGAGTCATAGAGATTCCTGCCAGTTCTTCACCCAAATACACATTTTTTAGATACTCTTTCTAGTCTGCCTGATAGCTACGCCACTAGTTGTGTATCTTAAGAGTCATTGTAACTTTTGCCAGGGGTTTCTTGAAGTTGCTGATGTGATTATGCTGGTGACGAGGCATTGGCTACCCTATGAGTGTCATAGTGATTCCTGCTAGTTGCTCACCCAAATACACATTTTTTTGATACTTTGGCCAGTCTGCCTCAAGTGACACCCCACTAGCTGTGTATCTTATGAGAAGCTTCGTTACATTTGCAAGCGGTTTCTTGAAGTTGGTGATGGGATTATGTTGGTGACGAGGCATTGGCTACCTTAAGAGAGTCATAGTGCTTCCTGCCAGTTGCTCACCCAAATACACATTTTGAGATACTATGGCCAGTCTGCCTGAAGCGATACGCCACTAGTTGTGTATCTTAAGAGAAACATCGTTACTCTTGCCAGCGGTTTCTTGACTTTGAAGATGTGATTATACTGGTGACGAGATATTGGTTACCCTAAGAGAGTCACAGTGTTTCGTGCCAGTTGCTCACCCAAATACATATTTTTTTGATACTGTTTCCAGTGTGCCTGAAGCGATACGCCACTAGTTGTGTATCTTAAGAGAAACATCGTTACTTTTGCCAGGGGTTTCTAGAAGTTGCTGATTTGATTCTGCTGGTGACGAGGCATTGGCTACCTCAAGAGAGTCATAGAGATTCCTGCCAGTTCTTCACCCAAATACACATTTTTTAGATACTCTTTCCAGTCTGCCTGATAGCTACGCCACTAGTTGTGTATCTTAAGAGTCATTGTAACTTTTGCCAGGGGTTTCTTGAAGTTGCTGATGTGATTATGCTGGTGACGAGGCATTGGCTACCCTATGAGTGTCATAGTGATTCCTGCTAGTTGCTCACCCAAATACACATTTTTTTGATACTTTGGCCAGTCTGCCTCAAGTGACACCCCACTAGCTGTGTATCTTATGAGAAGCTTCGTTACCTTTGCAAGCGGTTTCCTGAAGTTGGTGATGGGATTATGTTGGTGACGAGGCATTGGCTACCTTAAGAGAGTCATAGTGCTTCCTGCCAGTTGCTCACCCAAATACACATTTTGAGATACTGTGGCTAGTCTGCCTGAAGCGATACGCCACTAGTTGTGTATCTTAAGAGAAACATCGATACTCTTGCCAGCGATTTCTTGACTTTGAAGATGTGATTATACTGGTGACGAGATATTGGTTACCCTAAGAGAGTCACAGTGTTTCGTGCCAGTTGCTCACCCAAATACACATTTTTTAGATACTGTTTCCAGTGTGCCTGAAGCGATACGCCACTAGTTGTGTATCTTAAGAGATACATCGTTACTTTTGCCAGGGGTTTCTAGAAGTTGCTGATTTGATTCTGCTGGTGACGAGGCATTGGCTACCTCAAGAGAGTCATAGAGATTCCTGCCAGTTCTTCACCCAAATACACATTTTTTAGATACTCTTTCTAGTCTGCCTGATAGCTACGCCACTAGTTGTGTATCTTAAGAGTCATTGTAACTTTTGCCAGGGGTTTCTTGAAGTTGCTGATGTGATTATGCTGGTGACGAGGCATTGGCTACCCTATGAGTGTCATAGTGATTCCTGCTAGTTGCTCACCCAAATACACATTTTTTTGATACTTTGGCCAGTCTGCCTCAAGTGACACCCCACTAGCTGTGTATCTTATGAGAAGCTTCGTTACCTTTGCAAGCGGTTTCCTGAAGTTGGTGATGGGATTATGTTGGTGACGAGGCATTGGCTACCTTAAGAGAGTCATAGTGCTTCCTGCCAGTTGCTCACCCAAATACACATTTTGAGATACTGTGGCCAGTCTGCCTGAAGCGATACGCCACTAGTTGTGTATCATAAGAGAAACATCGTTACTCTTGCCAGCGGTTTCTTGACTTTGAAGCTGTGATTATACTGGTGACGAGATATTGGTTACCCTAAGAGAGTCACAGTGTTTCGTGCCAGTTCCTCACCCAAATACACATTTTTTAGATACTGTTTCCAGTGTGCCTGAAGCGATACGCCACTAGTTGTGTATCTTAAGAGAAACATCGTTACTTTTGCGAGGGGTTTCTAGAAGTTGCTGATTTGATTCTGCTGGTGACGAGGCATTGGCTACCTCCAGAGAGTCATAGAGATTCCTGCCAGGTCTCCACCCAAATACACATTTTTTAGATACTCTTTCTAGTCTGCCTGATAGCTACGCCACTAGTTGTGTATCTTAAGAGTCATTGTAACTTTTGCCAGGGGTTTCTTGAAGTTGCTGATGTGATTATGCTGGTGACGAGGCATTGGCTACCCTATGAGTGTCATAGTGATTCCTGCTAGTTGCTCACCCAAATACACATTTTTTTGATACTTTGGCCAGTCTGCCTCAAGTGACACCCCACTAGCTGTGTATCTTATGAGAAGCTTCGTTACATTTGCAAGCGGTTTCTTGAAGTTGGTGATGGGATTATGTTGGTGACGAGGCATTGGCTACCTTAAGAGAGTCATAGTGCTTCCTGCCAGTTGCTCACCCAAATACACATTTTGAGATACTATGGCCAGTCTGCCTGAAGCGATACGCCACTAGTTGTGTATCTTAAGAGAAACATCGTTACTCTTGCCAGCGGTTTCTTGACTTTGAAGATGTGATTATACTGGTGACGAGATATTGGTTACCCTAAGAGAGTCACAGTGTTTCGTGCCAGTTGCTCACCCAAATACACATTTTTTAGATACTGTTTCCAGTGTGCCTGAAGCGATACGCCACTAGTTGTGTATCTTAAGAGAAACATCGTTACTTTTGCCAGGGGTTTCTAGAAGTTGCTGATTTGATTCTGCTGGTGACGAGGCATTGGCTACCTCAAGAGAGTCATAGAGATTCCTGCCAGTTCTTCACCCAAATACACATTTTTTAGATACTCTTTCCAGTCTGCCTGATAGCTACGCCACTAGTTGTGTATCTTAAGAGTCATTGTAACTTTTGCCAGGGGTTTCTTGAAGTTGCTGATGTGATTATGCTGGTGACGAGGCATTGGCTACCCTATGAGTGTCATAGTGATTCCTGCTAGTTGCTCACCCAAATACACATTTTTTTGATACTTTGGCCAGTCTCCCTCAAGTGACACCCCACTAGCTGTGTATCTTATGAGAAGCTTCGTGACCTTTGCAAGCGGTTTCTTGAAGTTGGTGATGGGATTATGTCGGTGACGAGGCATTGGCTACCTTAAGAGAGTCATAGTGCTTCCTGCCAGTTGCTCACCCAAATACACATTTTGAGATACTGTGGCCAGTCTGCCTGAAGCGATACGCCACTAGTTGTGTATCATAAGAGAAACATCGTTACTCTTGCCAGCGGTTTCTTGACTTTGAAGCTGTGATTATACTGGTGACGAGATATTGGTTACCCTAAGAGAGTCACAGTGTTTCGTGCCAGTTCCTCACCCAAATACACATTTTTTAGATACTGTTTCCAGTGTGCCTGAAGCGATACGCCACTAGTTGTGTATCTTAAGAGAAACATCGTTACTTTTGCGAGGGGTTTCTAGAAGTTGCTGATTTGATTCTGCTGGTGACGAGGCATTGGCTACCTCCAGAGAGTCATAGAGATTCCTGCCAGGTCTCCACCCAAATACACATTTTTTAGATACTCTTTCTAGTCTGCCTGATAGCTACGCCACTAGTTGTGTATCTTAAGAGTCATTGTAACTTTTGCCAGGGGTTTCTTGAAGTTGCTGATGTGATTATGCTGGTGACGAGGCATTGGCTACCCTATGAGTGTCATAGTGATTCCTGCTAGTTGCTCACCCAAATACACATTTTTTTGATACTTTGGCCAGTCTGCCTCAAGTGACACCCCACTAGCTGTGTATCTTATGAGAAGCTTCGTTACATTTGCAAGCGGTTTCTCGAAGTTGGTGATGGGATTATGTTGGTGACGAGGCATTGGCTACCTTAAGAGAGTCATAGTGCTTCCTGCCAGTTGCTCACCCAAATACACATTTTGAGATACTATGGCCAGTCTGCCTGAAGCGATACGCCACTAGTTGTGTATCTTAAGAGAAACATCGTTACTCTTGCCAGCGGTTTCTTGACTTTGAAGATGTGATTATACTGGTGACGAGATATTGGTTACCCTAAGAGAGTCACAGTGTTTCGTGCCAGTTGCTCACCCAAATACACATTTTTTAGATACTGTTTCCAGTGTGCCTGAAGCGATACGCCACTAGTTGTGTATCTTAAGAGAAACATCGTTACTTTTGCCAGGGGTTTCTAGAAGTTGCTGATTTGATTCTGCTGGTGACGAGGCATTGGCTACCTCAAGAGAGTCATAGAGATTCCTGCCAGTTCTTCACCCAAATACACATTTTTTAGATACTCTTTCCAGTCTGCCTGATAGCTACGCCACTAGTTGTGTATCTTAAGAGTCATTGTAACTTTTGCCAGGGGTTTCTTGAAGTTGCTGATGTGATTATGCTGGTGACGAGGCATTGGCTACCCTATGAGTGTCATAGTGATTCCTGCTAGTTGCTCACCCAAATACACATTTTTTTGATACTTTGGCCAGTCTCCCTCAAGTGACACCCCACTAGCTGTGTATCTTATGAGAAGCTTCGTGACCTTTGCAAGCGGTTTCTTGAAGTTGGTGATGGGATTATGTCGGTGACGAGGCATTGGCTACCTTAAGAGAGTCATAGTGCTTCCTGCCAGTTGCTCACCCAAATACACATTTTGAGATACTGTGGCCAGTCTGCCTGAAGCGATACGCCACCAGTTGTGTATCTTAAGAGAAACATCGTTACTCTTGCCAGCGGTTTCTTGACTTTGAAGCTGTGATTATACTGGTGACGAGATATTGGCTACCCTAAGAGAGTCACAGTGTTTCGTGCCAGTTGCTCACCCAAATACACATTTTTTAGATACTGTTTCCAGTGTGCCTGAAGCGATACGCCACTAGTTGTGTATCTTAAGAGAAACATCGTTACTTTTGCCAGGGGTTTCTAGAAGTTGCTGATTTGATTCTGCTGGTGACGAGGCATTGGCTACCTCCAGAGAGTCATAGAGATTCCTGCCAGGTCTTCACCCAAATACACATTTTTTAGATACTCTTTCTAGTCTGCCTGATAGCTACGCCACTATTTGTGTATCTTAAGAGTCATTGTAACATTTGCCAGGGGTTTCTTGAAGTTGCTGATGTGATTATGCTGGTGACGAGGCATTGGCTACCCTATGAGTGTCATAGTGATTCCTGCTAGTTGCTCACCCAAATACACATTTTTTTGATACTTTGGCCAGTCTGCCTCAAGTGACACCCCACTAGCTGTGTATCTTATGAGAAGCTTCGTTACATTTGCAAGCGGTTTCTTGAAGTTGGTGATGGGATTATGTTGGTGACGAGGCATTGGCTACCTTAAGAGAGTCATAGTGCTTCCTGCCAGTTGCTCACCCAAATACACATTTTGAGATACTATGGCCAGTCTGCCTGAAGCGATACGCCACTAGTTGTGTATCTTAAGAGAAACATCGTTACTCTTGCCAGCGGTTTCTTGACTTTGAAGATGTGATTATACTGGTGACGAGATATTGGTTACCCTAAGAGAGTCACAGTGTTTCGTGCCAGTTGCTCACCCAAATACACATTTTTTAGATACTGTTTCCAGTGTGCCTGAAGCGATACGCCACTAGTTGTGTATCTTAAGAGAAACATCGTTACTTTTGCCAGGGGTTTCTAGAAGTAGCTGATTTGATTCTGCTGGTGACGAGGCATTGGCTACCTCAAGAGAGTCATAGAGATTCCTGCCAGTTCTTCACTCAAATACACATTTTTTAGATACTCTTTCCAGTCTGCCTGATAGCTACGCCACTAGTTGTGTATCTTAAGAGTCATTGTAACTTCTGCCAGGGGTTTCTTGAAGTTGCTGATGTGATTATGCTGGTGACGAGGCATTGGCTACCCTATGAGTGTCATAGTGATTCCTGCTAGTTGCTCACCCAAATACACATTTTTTTGATACTTTGGCCAGTCTCCCTCAAGTGACACCCCACTAGCTGTGTATCTTATGAGAAGCTTCGTGACCTTTGCAAGCGGTTTCTTGAAGTTGGTGATGGGATTATGTCGGTGACGAGGCATTGGCTACCTTAAGAGAGTCATAGTGCTTCCTGCCAGTTGCTCACCCAAATACACATTTTGAGATACTGTGGCCAGTCTGCCTGAAGCGATACGCCACCAGTTGTGTATCTTAAGAGAAACATCGTTACTCTTGCCAGCGGTTTCTTGACTTTGAAGCTGTGATTATACTGGTGACGAGATATTGGCTACCCTAAGAGAGTCACAGTGTTTCGTGCCAGTTGCTCACCCAAATACACATTTTTTAGATACTGTTTCCAGTGTGCCTGAAGCGATACGCCACTAGTTGTGTATCTTAAGAGAAACATCGTTACTTTTGCCAGGGGTTTCTAGAAGTTGCTGATTTGATTCTGCTGGTGACGAGGCATTGGCTACCTCCAGAGAGTCATAGAGATTCCTGCCAGGTCTTCACCCAAATACACATTTTTTAGATACTCTTTCTAGTCTGCCTGATAGCTACGCCACTATTTGTGTATCTTAAGAGTCATTGTAACATTTGCCAGGGGTTTCTTGAAGTTGCTGATGTGATTATGCTGGTGACGAGGCATTGGCTACCCTATGAGTGTCATAGTGATTCCTGCTAGTTGCTCACCCAAATACACATTTTTTTGATACTTTGGCCAGTCTGCCTCAAGTGACACCCCACTAGCTGTGTATCTTATGAGAAGCTTCGTTACATTTGCAAGCGGTTTCTTGAAGTTGGTGATGGGATTATGTTGGTGACGAGGCATTGGCTACCTTAAGAGAGTCATAGTGCTTCCTGCCAGTTGCTCACCCAAATACACATTTTGAGATACTGTGGCCAGTCTGCCTGAAGCGATACGCCACTAGTTGTGTATCTTAAGAGAAACATCGTTACTCTTGCCAGCGGTTTCTTGACTTTGAAGATGTGATTATACTGGTGACGAGATATTGGTTACCCTAAGAGAGTCACAGTGTTTCGTGCCAGTTGCTCACCCAAATACACATTTTTTAGATACTGTTTCCAGTGTGCCTGAAGCGATACGCCACTAGTTGTGTATCTTAAGAGAAACATCGTTACTTTTGCGAGGGGTTTCTAGAAGTTGCTGATTTGATTCTGCTCGTGACGAGGCATTGGCTACCTCCAGAGAGTCATAGAGATTCCTGCCAGGTCTTCACCCAAATACACATTTTTTAGATACTCTTTCTAGTCTGCCTGATAGCTACGCCACTAGTTGTGTATCTTAAGAGTCAATGTAACTTTTGCCAGGGGTTTCTTGAAGTTGCTGATGTGATTATGCTGGTGACGAGGCATTGGCTACCCTATGAGTGTCATAGTGATTCCTGCTAGTTGCTCACCCAAATACACATTTTTTTGATACTTTGGCCAGTCTGCCTCAAGTGACACCCCACTAGCTGTGTATCTTATGAGAAGCTTCGTTACATTTGCAAGCGGTTTCTTGAAGTTGGTGATGGGATTATGTTGGTGACGAGGCATTGGCTACCTTAAGAGAGTCATAGTGCTTCCTGCCAGTTGCTCACCCAAATACACATTTTGAGATACTGTGGCCAGTCTGCCTGAAGCGATACGCCACTAGTTGTGTATCTTAAGAGAAACATCGTTACTCTTGCCAGCGGTTTCTTGACTTTGAAGATGTGATTATACTGGTGACGAGATATTGGTTACCCTAAGAGAGTCACAGTGTTTCGTGCCAGTTGCTCACCCAAATACACATTTTTTAGATACTGTTTCCAGTGTGCCTGAAGCGATACGCCACTAGTTGTGTATCTTAAGAGAAACATCGTTACTTTTGCCAGGGGTTTCTAGAAGTTGCTGATTTGATTCTGCTGGTGACGAGGCATTGGCTACCTCCAGAGAGTCATAGAGATTCCTGCCAGGTCTTCACCCAAATACACATTTTTTAGATACTCTTTCTAGTCTGCCTGATAGCTACGCCACTAGTTGTGTATCTTAAGAGTCATTGTAACTTTTACCAGGTGTTTCTTGAAGTTGCTGATGTG
Organism: Schistocerca nitens; assembly: GCF_023898315.1. NCBI lineage: Eukaryota > Metazoa > Arthropoda > Insecta > Orthoptera > Acrididae > Schistocerca > Schistocerca nitens. The sequence goes on from NC_064616.1 coordinate 120,856,778, forward strand.
ATTATGCTGGTGACGAGGCATTGGCTACCCTATGAGTGTCATAGTGATTCCTGCTAGTTGCTCACCCAAATACACATTTTTTTGATACTTTGGCCAGTCTGCCTCAAGTGACACCCCACTAGCTGTGTATCTTATGAGAAGCTTCGTTACATTTGCAAGCGGTTTCTTGAAGTTGGTGATGGGATTATGTTGGTAACGAGGCATTGGCTACCTTAAGAGAGTCATAGTGCTTCCTGCCAGTTGCTCACCCAAATACACATTTTGAGATACTGTGGCCAGTCTGCCTGAAGCGATACGCCACTAGTTGTGTATCTTAAGAGAAACATCGTTACTCTTGCCAGCGGTTTCTTGACTTTGAAGATGTGATAATACTGGTGACGAGATATTGGCTACCCTAAGAGAGTCACAGTGTTTCGTGCCAGTTGCTCACCCAAATACACATTTTTTAGATACTGTTTCCAGTGTGCCTGAAGCGATACGCCACTAGTTGTGTATCTTAAGAGAAACATCGTTACTTTTGCGAGGGGTTTCTAGAAGTTGCTGATTTGATTCTGCTCGTGACGAGGCATTGGCTACCTCCAGAGAGTCATAGAGATTCCTGCCAGGTCTTCACCCAAATACACATTTTTTAGATACTCTTTCTAGTCTGCCTGATAGCTACGCCACTAGTTGTGTATCTTAAGAGTCAATGTAACTTTTGCCAGGGGTTTCTTGAAGTTGCTGATGTGATTATGCTGGTGACGAGGCATTGGCTACCCTATGAGTGTCATAGTGATTCCTGCTAGTTGCTCACCCAAATACACATTTTTTTGATACTTTGGCCAGTCTGCCTCAAGTGACACTCCACTAGCTGTGTATCTTATGAGAAGCTTCGTTACATTTGCAAGCGGTTTCTTGAAGTTGGTGATGGGATTATGTTGGTGACGAGGCATTGGCTACCTTAAGAGAGTCATAGTGCTTCCTGCCAGTTGCTCACCCAAATACACATTTTGAGATACTGTGGCCAGTCTGCCTGAAGCGATACGCCACTAGTTGTGTATCTTAAGAGAAACATCGTTACTCTTGCCAGCGGTTTCTTGACTTTGATGATGTGATTATACTGGTGACGAGATATTGGTTACTCTAAGAGAGTCACAGTGTTTCGTGCCAGTTGCTCACCCAAATACACATTTTTTAGATACTGTTTCCAGTGTGCCTCAAGCGATACGCCACTAGTTGTGTATCTTAAGAGAAACATCGTTACTTTTGCCAGGGGTTTCTAGAAGTTGCTGATTTGATTCTGCTGGTGACGAGGCATTGGCTACCTCCAGAGAGTCATAGAGATTCCTGCCAGGTCTTCACCAAAATACACATTTTTTAGATACTCTTTCTAGTCTGCCTGATAGCTACGCCACTAGTTGTGTATCTTAAGAGTCATTGTAACTTTTGCCAGGGGTTTCTTGAAGTTGCTGATGTGATTATGCTGGTGACGAGGCATTGGCTACCCTATGAGTGTCATAGTGATTCCTGCTAGTTGCTCACCCAAATACACATTTTTTTGATACTTTGGCCAGTCTGCCTCAAGTGACACCCCACTAGCTGTGTATCTTATGAGAAGCTTCGTTACCTTTGCAAGCGGTTTCTTGAAGTTGGTGATGGGATTATGTTGGTGACGAGGCATTGGCTACCTTAAGAGAGTCATAGTGCTTCCTGCCAGTTGCTCACCCAAATACACATTTTGAGATACTGTGGCTAGTCTGCCTGAAGCGATACGCCACTAGTTGTGTATCTTAAGAGAAACATCGATACTCTTGCCAGCGATTTCTTGACTTTGAAGATGTGATTATACTGGTGACGAGATATTGGTTACCCTAAGAGAGTCACAGTGTTTCGTGCCAGTTGCTCACCCAAATACACATTTTTTAGATACTGTTTCCAGTGTGCCTGAAGCGATACGCCACTAGTTGTGTATCTTAAGAGATACATCGTTACTTTTGCCAGGGGTTTCTAGAAGTTGCTGATTTGATTCTGCTGGTGACGAGGCATTGGCTACCTCAAGAGAGTCATAGAGATTCCTGCCAGTTCTTCACCCAAATACACATTTTTTAGATACTCTTTCTAGTCTGCCTGATAGCTACGCCACTAGTTGTGTATCTTAAGAGTCATTGTAACTTTTGCCAGGGGTTTCTTGAAGTTGCTGATGTGATTATGCTGGTGACGAGGCATTGGCTACCCTATGAGTGTCATAGTGATTCCTGCTAGTTGCTCACCCAAATACACATTTTTTTGATACTTTGGCCAGTCTGCCTCAAGTGACACCCCACTAGCTGTGTATCTTATGAGAAGCTTCGTTACCTTTGCAAGCGGTTTCCTGAAGTTGGTGATGGGATTATGTTGGTGACGAGGCATTGGATACCTTAAGAGAGTCATAGTGCTTCCTGCCAGTTGCTCACCCAAATACACATTTTGAGATACTGTGGCCAGTCTGCCTGAAGCGATACGCCACTAGTTGTGTATCATAAGAGAAACATCGTTACTCTTGCCAGCGGTTTCTTGACTTTGAAGCTGTGATTATACTGGTGACGAGATATTGGTTACCCTAAGAGAGTAACAGTGTTTCGTGCCAGTTCCTCACCCAAATACACATTTTTTAGATACTGTTTCCAGTGTGCCTGAAGCGATACGCCACTAGTTGTGTATCTTAAGAGAAACATCGTTACTTTTGCGAGGGGTTTCTAGAAGTTGCTGATTTGATTCTGCTGGTGACGAGGCATTGGCTACCTCCAGAGAGTCATAGAGATTCCTGCCAGGTCTCCACCCAAATACACATTTTTTAGATACTCTTTCTAGTCTGCCTGATAGCTACGCCACTAGTTGTGTATCTTAAGAGTCATTGTAACTTTTGCCAGGGGTTTCTTGAAGTTGCTGATGTGATTATGCTGGTGACGAGGCATTGGCTACCCTATGAGTGTCATAGTGATTCCTGCTAGTTGCTCACCCAAATACACATTTTTTTGATACTTTGGCCAGTCTGCCTCAAGTGACACTCCACTAGCTGTGTATCTTATGAGAAGCTTCGTTACATTTGCAAGCGGTTTCTTGAAGTTGGTGATGGGATTATGTTGGTGACGAGGCATTGGCTACCTTAAGAGAGTCATAGTGCTTCCTGCCAGTTGCTCACCCAAATACACATTTTGAGATACTATGGCCAGTCTGCCTGAAGCGATACGCCACTAGTTGTGTATCTTAAGAGAAACATCGTTACTCTTGCCAGCGGTTTCTTGACTTTGAAGATGTGATTATACTGGTGACGAGATATTGGTTACCCTAAGAGAGTCACAGTGTTTCGTGCCAGTTGCTCACCCAAATACACATTTTTTAGATACTGTTTCCAGTGTGCCTGAAGCGATACGCCACTAGTTGTGTATCTTAAGAGAAACATCGTTACTTTTGCCAGGGGTTTCTAGAAGTTGCTGATTTGATTCTGCTGGTGACGAGGCATTGGCTACCTCAAGAGAGTCATAGAGATTCCTGCCAGTTCTTCACTCAAATACACATTTTTTAGATACTCTTTCCAGTCTGCCTGATAGCTACGCCACTAGTTGTGTATCTTAAGAGTCATTGTAACTTTTGCCAGGGGTTTCTTGAAGTTGCTGATGTGATTATGCTGGTGACGAGGCATTGGCTACCCTATGAGTGTCATAGTGATTCCTGCTAGTTGCTCACCCAAATACACATTTTTTTGATACTTTGGCCAGTCTCCCTCAAGTGACACCCCACTAGCTGTGTATCTTATGAGAAGCTTCGTGACCTTTGCAAGCGGTTTCTTGAAGTTGGTGATGGGATTATGTCGGTGACGAGGCATTGGCTACCTTAAGAGAGTCATAGTGCTTCCTGCCAGTTGCTCACCCAAATGCACATTTTGAGATACTGTGGCCAGTCTGCCTGAAGCGATACGCCACTAGTTGTGTATCTTAAGAGAAACATCGTTACTCTTGCCAGCGGTTTCTTGACTTTGAAGATGTGATTATACTGGTGACGAGATATTGGTTACCCTAAGAGAGTCACAGTGTTTCGTGCCAGTTGCTCACCCAAATACACATTTTTTAGATACTGTTTCCAGTGTGCCTGAAGCGATACGCCACTAGTTGTGTATCTTAAGAGAAACATCGTTACTTTTGCCAGGGGTTTCTAGAAGTTGCTGATTTGATTCTGCTGGTGACGAGGCATTGGCTACCTCCAGAGAGTCATAGAGATTCCTGCCAGGTCTTCACCCAAATACACATTTTTTAGATACTCTTTCTAGTCTGCCTGATAGCTACGCCACTAGTTGTGTATCTTAAGAGTCATTGTAACTTTTACCAGGGGTTTCTTGAAGTTGCTGATGTGATTATGCTGGTGACGAGGCATTGGCTACCCTATGAGTGTCATAGTGATTCCTGCTAGTTGCTCACCCAAATACACATTTTTTTGATACTTTGGCCAGTCTGCCTCAAGTGACACCCCACTAGCTGTGTATCTTATGAGAAGCTTCGTTACATTTGCAAGCGGTTTCTTGAAGTTGGTGATGGGATTATGTTGGTAACGAGGCATTGGCTACCTTAAGAGAGTCATAGTGCTTCCTGCCAGTTGCTCACCCAAATACACATTTTGAGATACTGTGGCCAGTCTGCCTGAAGCGATACGCCACTAGTTGTGTATCTTAAGAGAAACATCGTTACTCTTGCCAGCGGTTTCTTGACTTTGAAGATGTGATAATACTGGTGACGAGATATTGGCTACCCTAAGAGAGTCACAGTGTTTCGTGCCAGTTGCTCACCCAAATACACATTTTTTAGATACTGTTTCCAGTGTGCCTGAAGCGATACGCCACTAGTTGTGTATCTTAAGAGAAACATCGTTACTTTTGCGAGGGGTTTCTAGAAGTTGCTGATTTGATTCTGCTCGTGACGAGGCATTGGCTACCTCCAGAGAGTCATAGAGATTCCTGCCAGGTCTTCACCCAAATACACATTTTTTAGATACTCTTTCTAGTCTGCCTGATAGCTACGCCACTAGTTGTGTATCTTAAGAGTCAATGTAACTTTTGCCAGGGGTTTCTTGAAGTTGCTGATGTGATTATGCTGGTGACGAGGCATTGGCTACCCTATGAGTGTCATAGTGATTCCTGCTAGTTGCTCACCCAAATACACATTTTTTTGATACTTTGGCCAGTCTGCCTCAAGTGACACTCCACTAGCTGTGTATCTTATGAGAAGCTTCGTTACATTTGCAAGCGGTTTCTTGAAGTTGGTGATGGGATTATGTTGGTGACGAGGCATTGGCTACCTTAAGAGAGTCATAGTGCTTCCTGCCAGTTGCTCACCCAAATACACATTTTGAGATACTGTGGCCAGTCTGCCTGAAGCGATACGCCACTAGTTGTGTATCTTAAGAGAAACATCGTTACTCTTGCCAGCGGTTTCTTGACTTTGATGATGTGATTATACTGGTGACGAGATATTGGTTACCCTAAGAGAGTCACAGTGTTTCGTGCCAGTTGCTCACCCAAATACACATTTTTTAGATACTGTTTCCAGTGTGCCTCAAGCGATACGCCACTAGTTGTGTATCTTAAGAGAAACATCGTTACTTTTGCCAGGGGTTTCTAGAAGTTGCTGATTTGATTCTGCTGGTGACGAGGCATTGGCTACCTCCAGAGAGTCATAGAGATTCCTGCCAGGTCTTCACCAAAATACACATTTTTTAGATACTCTTTCTAGTCTGCCTGATAGCTACGCCACTAGTTGTGTATCTTAAGAGTCATTGTAACTTTTGCCAGGGGTTTCTTGAAGTTGCTGATGTGATTATGCTGGTGACGAGGCATTGGCTACCCTATGAGTGTCATAGTGATTCCTGCTAGTTGCTCACCCAAATACACATTTTTTTGATACTTTGGCCAGTCTGCCTCAAGTGACACCCCACTAGCTGTGTATCTTATGAGAAGCTTCGTTACATTTGCAAGCGGTTTCTTGAAGTTGGTGATGGGATTATGTTGGTGACGAGGCATTGGCTACCTTAAGAGAGTCATAGTGCTTCCTGCCAGTTGCTCACCCAAATACACATTTTGAGATACTGTGGCCAGTCTGCCTGAAGCGATACGCCACTAGTTGTGTATCTTAAGAGAAACATCGTTACTCTTGCCAGCGGTTTCTTGACTTTGAAGATGTGATTATACTGGTGACGAGATATTGGTTACCCTAAGAGAGTCACAGTGTTTCGTGCCAGTTGCTCACCCAAATACACATTTTTTAGATACTGTTTCCAGTGTGCCTGAAGCGATACGCCACTAGTTGTGTATCTTAAGAGAAACATCGTTACTTTTGCGAGGGGTTTCTAGAAGTTGCTGATTTGATTCTGCTGGTGACGAGGCATTGGCTACCTCAAGAGAGTCACAGAGATTCCTGCCAGTTCTTCACCCAAATACACATTTTTTAGATACTCTTTCCAGTCTACCTGATAGCTACGCCACTAGTTGTGTATCTTAAGAGTCATTGTAACTTTTGCCAGGGGTTTCTTGAAGTTGCTGATGTGATTATGCTGGTGACGAGGCATTGGCTACCCTATGAGTGTCATAGTGATTCCTGCTAGTTGCTCACCCAAATACACATTTTTTTGAAACTTTGGCCAGTCTGCGTCAAGTGACACCCCACTAGCTGTGTATCTTATGAGAAGCTTCGTTACCTTTGCAAGCGGTTTCCTGAAGTTGGTGATGGGATTATGTTGTTGACGAGGCATTGGCTACCTTAAGAGAGTCATAGTGCTTCCTGCCAGTTGCTCACCCAAATACACATTTTGAGATACTGTGGCCAGTCTGCCTGAAGCCATACGCCACTAGTTGTGTATCTTAAGCGAAACATCGTTACTCTTGCCAGCTGTTTCTGGACTTTGAAGATGTGATTATACTGGTGACGAGATATTGGTTACCCTAAGAGAGTCACAGTGTTTCGTGCCAGTTGCTCACCCAAATACACATTTTTTAGATACTGTTTCCAGTGTGCCTGAAGCGATACGCCACTAGTTGTGTATCTTAAGAGAAACATCGTTACTTTTGCCAGGGGTTTCTAGAAGTTGCTGATTTGATTCTGCTGGTGACGAGGCATTGGCTACCTCAAGAGAGTCATAGAGATTCCTGCCAGGTCTTCACCCAAATACACATTTTTTAGATACTCTTTCCAGTCTGCCTGATAGCTACGCCACTAGTTGTGTATCTTAAGAGTCATTGTAACTTTTGCCAGGGGTTTCTTGAAGTTGCTGATGTGATTATGCTGGTGACGAGGCATTGGCTACCCTATGAGTGTCATAGTGATTCCTGCTAGTTGCTCACCCAAATACACATTTTTTTGATACTTTGGCCAGTCTGCCTCAAGTGACACCCCACTAGCTGTGTATCTTATGAGAAGCTTCGTTACATTTGCAAGCGGTTTCTTGAAGTTGGTGATGGGATTATGTTGTGACGAGGCATTGGCTACCTTAAGAGAGTCATAGTGCTTCCTGCCAGTTGCTCACCCAAACACACATTTTGAGATACTGTGGCCAGTCTGCCTGAGGCGATACGCCACTAGTTGTGTATCTTAAGAGAAACATCGTTACTCTTGCCAGCGGTTTCTTGACTTTGAAGATGTGATTATACTGGTGACGAGATATTGGTTACCCTAAGAGAGTCACAGTGTTTCGTGCCAGTTGCTCACCCAAATACACATTTTTTAGATACTGTTTCCAGTGTGCCTGAAGCGATACGCCACTAGTTGTGTATCTTAAGAGAAACATCGTTACTTTTGCCAGGGGTTTCTAGAAGTTGCTGATTTGATTCTGCTGGTGACGAGGCATTGGCTACCTCAAGAGAGTCATAGAGATTCCTGCCAGGTCTTCACCCAAATACACATTTTTTAGATACTCTTTCCAGTCTGCCTGATAGCTACGCCACTAGTTGTGTATCTTAAGAGTCATTGTAACTTTTGCCAGGGGTTTCTTGAAGTTGCTGATGTGATTATGCTGGTGACGAGGCATTGGCTACCCTATGAGTGTCATAGTGATTCCTGCTAGTTGCTCACCCAAATACACATTTTTTTGATACTTTGGCCAGTCTGCCTCAAGTGACACCCCACTAGCTGTGTATCTTATGAGAAGCTTCGTTACATTTGCAAGCGGTTTCTTGAAGTTGGTGATGGGATTATGTTGTGACGAGGCATTGGCTACCTTAAGAGAGTCATAGTGCTTCCTGCCAGTTGCTCACCCAAACACACATTTTGAGATACTGTGGCCAGTCTGCCTGAAGCGATACGCCACTAGTTGTGTATCTTAAGAGAAACATCGTTACTCTTGCCAGCGGTTTCTTGACTTTGAAGATGTGATTATACTGGTGACGAGATATTGGTTACCCTAAGAGAGTCACAGTGTTTCGTGCCAGTTGCTCACCCAAATACACATTTTTTAGATACTGTTTCCAGTGTGCCTGAAGCGATACGCCAATAGTTGTGTATCTTAAGAGAAACATCGTTACTTTTGCCTGGGGTTTCTAGAAGTTGCTGATTTGATTCTGCTGGTGACGAAGCATTGGCTACCTCAAGAGAGTCATAGAGATTCCTGCCAAATCTTCACCCAAATACACATTTTTTAGATACTCTTTCCAGTCTGCCTGATAGCTACGCCACTAGTTGTGTATCTTAAGAGTCATTGTAACTTTTGCCAGGGGTTTCTTGAAGTTGCTGATGTGATTATGCTGGTGACGAGGCATTGGCTACCCTATGAGTGTCATAGTGATTCCTGCTAGTTGCTCACCAAAATACACATTTTTTTGATACTTCGGCCAGTCTGCCTCAAGTGACACCCCACTAGCTGTGTATCTTATGAGAAGCTTCGTTACATTTGCAAGCGGTTTCTTGAAGTTGGTGATGGGATTATGTTGGTAACGAGGCATTGGCTACCTTAAGAGAGTCATAGTGCTTCCTGCCAGTTGCTCACCCAAATACACATTTTGAGATACTGTGGCCAGTCTGCCTGAAGCGATACGCCACTAGTTGTGTATCTTAAGAGAAACATCGTTACTCTTGCCAGCGGTTTCTTGACTTTGAAGATGTGATAATACTGGTGACGAGATATTGGCTACCCTAAGAGAGTCACAGTGTTTCGTGCCAGTTGCTCACCCAAATACACATTTTTTAGATACTGTTTCCAGTGTGCCTGAAGCGATACGCCACTAGTTGTGTATCTTAAGAGAAACATCGTTACTTTTGCGAGGGGTTTCTAGAAGTTGCTGATTTGATTCTGCTCGTGACGAGGCATTGGCTACCTCCAGAGAGTCATAGAGATTCCTGCCAGGTCTTCACCCAAATACACATTTTTTAGATACTCTTTCTAGTCTGCCTGATAGCTACGCCACTAGTTGTGTATCTTAAGAGTCAATGTAACTTTTGCCAGGGGTTTCTTGAAGTTGCTGATGTGATTATGCTGGTGACGAGGCATTGGCTACCCTATGAGTGTCATAGTGATTCCTGCTAGTTGCTCACCCAAATACACATTTTTTTGATACTTTGGCCAGTCTGCCTCAAGTGACACTCCACTAGCTGTGTATCTTATGAGAAGCTTCGTTACATTTGCAAGCGGTTTCTTGAAGTTGGTGATGGGATTATGTTGGTGACGAGGCATTGGCTACCTTAAGAGAGTCATAGTGCTTCCTGCCAGTTGCTCACCCAAATACACATTTTGAGATACTGTGGCCAGTCTGCCTGAAGCGATACGCCACTAGTTGTGTATCTTAAGAGAAACATCGTTACTCTTGCCAGCGGTTTCTTGACTTTGATGATGTGATTATACTGGTGACGAGATATTGGTTACCCTAAGAGAGTCACAGTGTTTCGTGCCAGTTGCTCACCCAAATACACATTTTTTAGATACTGTTTCCAGTGTGCCTCAAGCGATACGCCACTAGTTGTGTATCTTAAGAGAAACATCGTTACTTTTGCCAGGGGTTTCTAGAAGTTGCTGATTTGATTCTGCTGGTGACGAGGCATTGGCTACCTCCAGAGAGTCATAGAGATTCCTGCCAGGTCTTCACCAAAATACACATTTTTTAGATACTCTTTCTAGTGTCTGATAGCTACGCCACTAGTTGTGTATCTTAAGAGTCATTGTAACTTTTGCCAGGGGTTTCTTGAAGTTGCTGATGTGATTATGCTGGTGACGAGGCATTGGCTACCCTATGAGTGTCATAGTGATTCCTGCTAGTTGCTCACCCAAATACACATTTTTTTGATACTTTGGCCAGTCTGCCTCAAGTGACACCCCACTAGCTGTGTATCTTATGAGAAGCTTCGTTACATTTGCAAGCGGTTTCTTGAAGTTGGTGATGGGATTATGTTGGTGACGAGGCATTGGCTACCTTAAGAGAGTCATAGTGCTTCCTGCCAGTTGCTCACCCAAATACACATTTTGAGATACTGTGGCCAGTCTGCCTGAAGCGATACGCCACTAGTTGTGTATCTTAAGAGAAACATCGTTACTCTTGCCAGCGGTTTCTTGACTTTGAAGATGTGATTATACTGGTGACGAGATATTGGTTACCCTAAGAGAGTCACAGTGTTTCGTGCCAGTTGCTCACCCAAATACACATTTTTTAGATACTGTTTCCAGTGTGCCTGAAGCGATACGCCACTAGTTGTGTATCTTAAGAGAAACATCGTTACTTTTGCGAGGGGTTTCTAGAAGTTGCTGATTTGATTCTGCTGGTGACGAGGTATTGGCTACCTCAAGAGAGTCACAGAGATTCCTGCCAGTTCTTCACCCAAATACACATTTTTTAGATACTCTTTCCAGTCTACCTGATAGCTACGCCACTAGTTGTGTATCTTAAGAGTCATTGTAACTTTTGCCAGGGGTTTCTTGAAGTTGCTGATGTGATTATGCTGGTGACGAGGCATTGGCTACCCTATGAGTGTCATAGTGATTCCTGCTAGTTGCTCACCCAAATACACATTTTTTTGAAACTTTGGCCAGTCTGCGTCAAGTGACACCCCACTAGCTGTGTATCTTATGAGAAGCTTCGTTACCTTTGCAAGCGGTTTCCTGAAGTTGGTGATGGGATTATGTTGTTGACGAGGCATTGGCTACCTTAAGAGAGTCATAGTGCTTCCTGCCAGTTGCTCACCCAAATACACATTTTGAGATACTGTGGCCAGTCTGCCTGAAGCCATACGCCACTAGTTGTGTATCTTAAGCGAAACATCGTTACTCTTGCCAGCTGTTTCTTGACTTTGAAGATGTGATTATACTGGTGACGAGATATTGGTTACCCTAAGAGAGTCACAGTGTTTCGTGCCAGTTGCTCACCCAAATACACATTTTTTAGATACTGTTTCCAGTGTGCCTGAAGCGATACGCCACTAGTTGTGTATCTTAAGAGAAACATCGTTACTTTTGCCAGGGGTTTCTAGAAGTTGCTGATTTGATTCTGCTGGTGACGAGGCATTGGCTACCTCAAGAGAGTCATAGAGATTCCTGCCAGGTCTTCACCCAAATACACATTTTTTAGATACTCTTTCCAGTCTGCCTGATAGCTACGCCACTAGTTGTGTATCTTAAGAGTCATTGTAACTTTTGCCAGGGGTTTCTTGAAGTTGCTGATGTGATTATGCTGGTGACGAGGCATTGGCTACCCTATGAGTGTCATAGTGATTCCTGCTAGTTGCTCACCAAAATACACATTTTTTTGATACTTCGGCCAGTCTGCCTCAAGTGACACCCCACTAGCTGTGTATCTTATGAGAAGCTTCGTTACATTTGGAAGCGGTTTCTTGAAGTTGGTGATGGGATTATGTTGGTGACGAGGCATTGGCTACCTTAAGAGAGTCATAGTGGTTTTGCCAGTTGCTCACCCAAATACACATTTTGAGATACTGTGGCCAGTCTGCCTGAAGCGATACGCCACTAGTTGTGTATCTTAAGAGAAACATCGTTACTCTTGCCAGCGGTTTCTTGACTTTGAAGATGTGATAATACTGGTGACGAGATATTGGCTACCCTAAGAGAGTCACAGTGTTTCGTGCCAGTTGCTCACCCAAATACACATTTTTTAGATACTGTTTCCAGTGTGCCTGAAGCGATACGCCACTAGTTGTGTATCTTAAGAGAAACATCGTTACTTTTGCCAGGGGTTTCTAGAAGTTGCTGATTTGATTCTGCTGGTGACGAGGCATTGGCTACCTCCAGAGAGTCATAGAGATTCCTGCCAGGTCTTCACCCAAATACACATTTTTTAGATACTCTTTCTAGTCTGCCTGATAGCTACGCCACTAGTTGTGTATCTTAAGAGTCATTGTAACTTTTGCCAGGGGTTTCTTGAAGTTGCTGATGTGATTATGCTGGTGACGAGGCATTGGCTACCCTATGAGTGTCATAGTGATTCCTGCTAGTTGCTCACCCAAATACACATTTTTTTGATACTTTGGCCAGTCTGCCTCAAGTGACACCCCACTAGCTGTGTATCTTATGAGAAGCTTCGTTACATTTGCAAGCGGTTTCTTGAAGTTGGTGATGGGATTATGTTGGTGACGAGGCATTGGCTACCTTAAGAGAGTCATAGTGCTTCCTGCCAGTTGCTCACCCAAATACACATTTTGAGATACTGTGGCCAGTCTGCCTGAAGCGATACGCCACTAGTTGTGTATCTTAAGAGAAACATCGTTACTCTTGCCAGCGGTTTCTTGACTTTGAAGATGTGATTATACTGGTGACGAGATATTGGTTACCCTAAGAGAGTCACAGTGTTTCGTGCCAGTTGCTCACCCAAATACACATTTTTTAGATACTGTTTCCAGTGTGCCTGAAGCGATACGCCACTAGTTGTGTATCTTAAGAGAAACATCGTTACTTTTGCCAGGGGTTTCTAGAAGTTGCTGATTTGATTCTGCTGGTGACGAGGCATTGGCTACCTCAAGAGAGTCATAGAGATTCCTGCCAGTTCTTCACTCAAATACACATTTTTTAGATACTCTTTCCAGTCTGCCTGATAGCTACGCCACTAGTTGTGTATCTTAAGAGTCATTGTAACTTTTGCCAGGGGTTTCTTGAAGTTGCTGATGTGATTATGCTGGTGACGAGGCATTGGCTACCCTATGAGTGTCATAGTGATTCCTGCTAGTTGCTCACCCAAATACACATTTTTTTGATACTTTGGCCAGTCTCCCTCAAGTGACACCCCACTAGCTGTGTATCTTATGAGAAGCTTCGTGACCTTTGCAAGCGGTTTCTTGTAGTTGGTGATGTGATTATGTCGGTGACGAGGCATTGGCTACCTTAAGAGAGTCATAGTGCTTCCTGCCAGTTGCTCACCCAAATACACATTTTGAGATACTGTGGCCAGTCTGCCTGAAGCGATACGCCACCAGTTGTGTATCTTAAGAGAAACATCGTTACTCTTGCCAGCGGTTTCTTGACTTTGAAGCTGTGATTATACTGGTGACGAGATATAGGCTACCCTAAGAGAGTCACAGTGTTTCGTGCCAGTTGCTCACCCAAATACACATTTTGAGATACTGTGGCCAGTCTGCCTGAAGCCATACGCCACTAGTTGTGTATCTTAAGCGAAACATCGTTACTCTTGCCAGCTGTTTCTTGACTTTGAAGATGTGATTATACTGGTGACGAGATATTGGTTACCCTAAGAGAGTCACAGTGTTTCGTGCCAGTTGCTCACCCAAATACACATTTTTTAGATACTGTTTCCAGTGTGCCTGAAGCGATACGCCACTAGTTGTGTATCTTAAGAGAAACATCGTTACTTTTGCCAGGGGTTTCTAGAAGTTGCTGATTTGATTCTGCTGGTGACGAGGCATTGGCTACCTCAAGAGGGTCATAGAGATTCCTGCCAGTTCTTCACTCAAATACACATTTTTTAGATACTCTTTCCAGTCTGCCTGATAGCTACGCCACTAGTTGTGTATCTTAAGAGTCATTGTAACTTTTGCCAGGGGTTTCTTGAAGTTGCTGATGTGATTATGCTGGTGACGAGGCATTGGCTACCCTATGAGTGTCATAGTGATTCCTGCTAGTTGCTCACCCAAATACACATTATTTTGATACTTTGGCCAGTCTGCCTCAAGTGACACCCCACTAGCTGTGTATCTTATGAGAAGCTTCGTGACCTTTGCAAGCGGTTTCTTGTAGTTGGTGATGTGATTATGTCGGTGACGAGGCATTGGCTACCTTAAGAGAGTCATAGTGCTTCCTGCCAGTTGCTCACCCAAATACACATTTTGAGATACTGTGGCCAGTCTGCCTGAAGCGATACGCCACCAGTTGTGTATCTTAAGAGAAACATCGTTACTCTTGCCAGCGGTTTCTTGACTTTGAAGCTGTGATTATACTGGTGACGAGATATAGGCTACCCTAAGAGAGTCACAGTGTTTCGTGCCAGTTGCTCACCCAAATACACATTTTTTAGATACTGTTTCCAGTGTGCCTGAAGCGATACCCCACTAGTTGTGTATCTTAAGAGAAACATCGTTACTTTTGCCAGGGGTTTCTAGAAGTTGCTGATTTGATTCTGCTGGTGACGAGGCATTGGCTACCTCCAGAGAGTCATAGAGATTCCTGCCAGGTCTTCACCCAAATACACATTTTTTAGATACTCTTTCTAGTCTGCCTGATAGCTACGCCACTAGTTGTGTATCTTAAGAGTCATTGTACCTTTTGCCAGGGGTTTCTTGAAGTTGCTGATGTGATTATGCTGGTGACGAGGCATTGGCTACCCTATGAGTGTCATAGTGATTCCTGCTAGTTGCTCACCCAAATACACATTTTTTTGATACTTTGGCCAGTCTGCCTCAAGTGACACCCCACTAGCTGTGTATCTTATGAGAAGCTTCGTTACATTTGCAAGCGGTTTCTTGAAGTTGGTGATGGGATTATGTTGGTGACGAGGCGTTGGCTACCTTAAGAGAGTCATAGTGCTTCCTGCCAGTTGCTCACCCAAATACACATTTTGAGATACTGTGGCCAGTCTGCCTGAAGCGATACGCCACTAGTTGTGTATCTTAAGAGAAACATCGTTACTCTTGCTAGCGGTTTCTTGACTTTGAAGATGTGATTATACTGGTGACGAGATATTGTTTACCCTAAGAGAGTCACAGTGTTTCGTGCCAGTTGCTCACCCAAATACACATTTTTTAGATACTGTTTCCAGTGTGCCTGAAGCGATACGCCACTAGTTGTGTATCTTAAGAGAAACATCGTTACTTTTGCGAGGGGTTTCTAGAAGTTGCTGATTTGATTCTGCTGGTGACGAGGCATTGGCTACCTCCAGAGAGTCATAGAGATTCCTGCCAGGTCTTCACCCAAATACACATTTTTTAGATACTCTTTCTAGTCTGCCTGATAGCTACGCCACTAGTTGTGTATCTTAAGAGTCATTGTAACTTTTGCCAGGGGTTTCTTGAAGTTGCTGATGTGATTATGCTGGTGACGAGGCATTGGCTACCCTATGAGTGTCATAGTGATTCCTGCTAGTTGCTCACCCAAATACACATTTTTTTGATACTTTGGCCAGTCTGCCTCAAGTGACACCCCACTAGCTGTGTATCTTATGAGAAGCTTCGTTACATTTGCAAGCGGTTTCTTGAAGTTGGTGATGGGATTATGTTGGTGACGAGGCATTGGCTACCTTAAGAGAGTCATAGTGCTTCCTGCCAGTTGCTCACCCAAATACACATTTTGAGATACTGTGGCCAGTCTGCCTGAAGCGATACGCCACTAGTTGTGTATCTTAAGAGAAACATCGTTACTCTTGCCAGCGGTTTCTTGACTTTGAAGATGTGATTATACTGGTGACGAGATATTGGTTACCCTAAGAGAGTCACAGTGTTTCGTGCCAGTTGCTCACCCAAATACACATTTTTTAGATACTGTTTCCAGTGTGCCTGAAGCGATACGCCACTAGTTGTGTATCTTAAGAGAAACATCGTTACTTTTGCCAGGGGTTTCTAGAAGTTGCTGATTTGATTCTGCTGGTGACGAGGCATTGGCTACCTCAAGAGAGTCATAGAGATTCCTGCCAGTTCTTCACTCAAATACACATTTTTTAGATACTCTTTCCAGTCTGCCTGATAGCTACGCCACTAGTTGTGTATCTTAAGAGTCATTGTAACTTTTGCCAGGGGTTTCTTGAAGTTGCTGATGTGATTATGCTGGTGACGAGGCATTGGCTACCCTATGAGTGTCATAGTGATTCCTGCTAGTTGCTCACCCAAATACACATTTTTTTGATACTTTGGCCAGTCTCCCTCAAGTGACACCCCACTAGCTGTGTATCTTATGAGAAGCTTCGTGACCTTTGCAAGCGGTTTCTTGTAGTTGGTGATGTGATTATGTCGGTGACGAGGCATTGGCTACCTTAAGAGAGTCATAGTGCTTCCTGCCAGTTGCTCACCCAAATACACATTTTGAGATACTGTGGCCAGTCTGCCTGAAGCGATACGCCACCAGTTGTGTATCTTAAGAGAAACATCGTTACTCTTGCCAGCGGTTTCTTGACTTTGAAGCTGTGATTATACTGGTGACGAGATATAGGCTACCCTAAGAGAGTCACAGTGTTTCGTGCCAGTTGCTCACCCAAATACACATTTTGAGATACTGTGGCCAGTCTGCCTGAAGCCATACGCCACTAGTTGTGTATCTTAAGCGAAACATCGTTACTCTTGCCAGCTGTTTCTTGACTTTGAAGATGTGATTATACTGGTGACGAGATATTGGTTACCCTAAGAGAGTCACAGTGTTTCGTGCCAGTTGCTCACCCAAATACACATTTTTTAGATACTGTTTCCAGTGTGCCTGAAGCGATACGCCACTAGTTGTGTATCTTAAGAGAAACATCGTTACTTTTGCCAGGGGTTTCTAGAAGTTGCTGATTTGATTCTGCTGGTGACGAGGCATTGGCTACCTCAAGAGGGTCATAGAGATTCCTGCCAGTTCTTCACTCAAATACACATTTTTTAGATACTCTTTCCAGTCTGCCTGATAGCTACGCCACTAGTTGTGTATCTTAAGAGTCATTGTAACTTTTGCCAGGGGTTTCTTGAAGTTGCTGATGTGATTATGCTGGTGACGAGGCATTGGCTACCCTATGAGTGTCATAGTGATTCCTGCTAGTTGCTCACCCAAATACACATTTTTTTGATACTTTGGCCAGTCTGCCTCAAGTGACACCCCACTAGCTGTGTATCTTATGAGAAGCTTCGTGACCTTTGCAAGCGGTTTCTTGTAGTTGGTGATGTGATTATGTCGGTGACGAGGCATTGGCTACCTTAAGAGAGTCATAGTGCTTCCTGCCAGTTGCTCACCCAAATACACATTTTGAGATACTGTGGCCAGTCTGCCTGAAGCGATACGCCACCAGTTGTGTATCTTAAGAGAAACATCGTTACTCTTGCCAGCGGTTTCTTGACTTTGAAGCTGTGATTATACTGGTGACGAGATATAGGCTACCCTAAGAGAGTCACAGTGTTTCGTGCCAGTTGCTCACCCAAATACACATTTTTTAGATACTGTTTCCAGTGTGCCTGAAGCGATACCCCACTAGTTGTGTATCTTAAGAGAAACATCGTTACTTTTGCCAGGGGTTTCTAGAAGTTGCTGATTTGATTCTGCTGGTGACGAGGCATTGGCTACCTCCAGAGAGTCATAGAGATTCCTGCCAGGTCTTCACCCAAATACACATTTTTTAGATACTCTTTCTAGTCTGCCTGATAGCTACGCCACTAGTTGTGTATCTTAAGAGTCATTGTACCTTTTGCCAGGGGTTTCTTGAAGTTGCTGATGTGATTATGCTGGTGACGAGGCATTGGCTACCCTATGAGTGTCATAGTGATTCCTGCTAGTTGCTCACCCAAATACACATTTTTTTGATACTTTGGCCAGTCTGCCTCAAGTGACACCCCACTAGCTGTGTATCTTATGAGAAGCTTCGTTACATTTGCAAGCGGTTTCTTGAAGTTGGTGATGGGATTATGTTGGTGACGAGGCGTTGGCTACCTTAAGAGAGTCATAGTGCTTCCTGCCAGTTGCTCACCCAAATACACATTTTGAGATACTGTGGCCAGTCTGCCTGAAGCGATACGCCACTAGTTGTGTATCTTAAGAGAAACATCGTTACTCTTGCTAGCGGTTTCTTGACTTTGAAGATGTGATTATACTGGTGACGAGATATTGTTTACCCTAAGAGAGTCACAGTGTTTCGTGCCAGTTGCTCACCCAAATACACATTTTTTAGATACTGTTTCCAGTGTGCCTGAAGCGATACGCCACTAGTTGTGTATATTAAGAGAAACATCGTTACTTTTGCCAGGGGTTTCTAGAAGTTGCTGATTTGATTCTGCTGGTGACGAGGCATTGGCTACCTCCAGAGAGTCATAGAGATTCCTGCCAGGTCTTCACCCAAATACACATTTTTTAGATACTCTTTCTAGTCTATCTGATAGCTACGCCACTAGTTGTGTATCTTAAGAGTCATTGTAACTTTTGCCAGGGGTTTCTTGAAGTTGCTGATGTGATTATGCTGGTGACGAGGCATTGGCTACCCTATGAGTGTCATAGTGATTCCTGCTAGTTGCTCACCCAAATACACATTTTTTTGATACTTTGGCCAGTCTGCCTCAAGTGACACCCCACTAGCTGTGTATCTTATGAGAAGCTTCGTTACATTTGCAAGCGGTCTCTTGAAGTTGGTGATGGGATTATGTTGGTGACGAGGCATTGGCTACCTTAAGAGAGTCATAGTGCTTCCTGCCAGTTGCTCACCCAAATACACATTTTGAGATACTGTGGCCAGTCTGCCTGAAGCGATACGC
Organism: Schistocerca nitens; assembly: GCF_023898315.1. Classification (NCBI taxonomy): domain Eukaryota; kingdom Metazoa; phylum Arthropoda; class Insecta; order Orthoptera; family Acrididae; genus Schistocerca; species Schistocerca nitens. Next base: position 120,875,635 of record NC_064616.1, read on the forward strand.
CACTAGTTGTGTATCTTAAGAGAAACATCGTTACTCTTGCCAGCGGTTTCTTGACTTTGAAGATGTGATTATACTGGTGACGAGATATTGGTTACCCTAAGAGAGTCACAGTGTTTCGTGCCAGTTGCTCACCCAAATACACATTTTTTAGATACTGTTTCCAGTGTGCCTGAAGCGATACGCCACTAGTTGTGTATCTTAAGAGAAACATCGTTACTTTTGCCAGGGGTTTCTAGAAGTTGCTGATTTGATTCTGCTGGTGACGAGGCATTGGCTACCTCAAGAGAGTCACAGAGATTCCTGCCAGTTCTTCACCCAAATACACATTTTTTAGATACTCTTTCCAGTCTACCTGATAGCTACGCCACTAGTTGTGTATCTTAAGAGTCATTGTAACTTTTGCCAGGGGTTTCTTGAAGTTGCTGATGTGATTATGCTGGTGACGAGGCATTGGCTACCCTATGAGTGTCATAGTGATTCCTGCTAGTTGCTCACCCAAATACACATTTTTTTGAAACTTTGGCCAGTCTGCCTCAAGTGACACCCCACTAGCTGTGTATCTTATGAGAAGCTTCGTTACCTTTGCAAGCGGTTTCCTGAAGTTGGTGATGGGATTAGGTTGTTGACGAGGCATTGGCTACCTTAAGAGAGTCATAGTGCTTCCTGCCAGTTGCTCACCCAAATACACATTTTGAGATACTGTGGCCAGTCTGCCTGAAGCCATACGCCACTAGTTGTGTATCTTAAGAGAAACATCGTTACTCTTGCCAGCAGTTTCTTGACTTTGAAGATGTGATTATACTGGTGACGAGATATTGGTTACCCTAAGAGAGTCACAGTGTTTCGTGCCAGTTGCTCACCCAAATACACATTTTTTAGATACTGTTTCCAGTGTGCCTGAAGCGATACGCCACTAGTTGTGTATCTTAAGAGAAACATCGTTACTTTTGCCAGGGGTTTCTAGAAGTTGCTGATTTGATTCTGCTGGTGACGAGGCATTGGCTACCTCCAGAGAGTCATAGAGATTCCTGCCAGGTCTTCACCCAAATACACATTTTTTAGATATTCTTTCTAGTCTATCTGATAGCTACGCCACTAGTTGTGTATCTTAAGAGTCATTGTAACTTTTGCCAGGGGTTTCTTGAAGTTGCTGATGTGATTATGCTGGTGACGAGGCATTGGCTACCCTATGAGTGTCATAGTGATTCCTGCTAGTTGCTCACCCAAATACACATTTTTTTGATACTTTGGCCAGTCTGCCTCAAGTGACACCCCACTAGCTGTGTATCTTATGAGAAGCTTCGTTACATTTGCAAGCGGTTTCTTGAAGTTGGTGATGGGATTATGTTGGTGACGAGGCATTGGCTACCTTAAGAGAGTCATAGTGCTTCCTGCCAGTTGCTCACCCAAATACACATTTTGAGATACTGTGGCCAGTCTGCCTGAAGCGATACGCCACTAGTTGTGTATCTTAAGAGAAACATCGTTACTCTTGCCAGCGGTTTCTGGACTTTGAAGATGTGATTATACTGGTGACGAGATATTGGTTACCCTAAGAGAGTCACAGTGTTTCGTGCCAGTTGCTCACCCAAATACACATTTTTTAGATACTGTTTCCAGTGTGCCTGAAGCGATACGCCACTAGTTGTGTATCTTAAGAGAAACATCGTTACTTTTGCCAGGGGTTTCTAGAAGTTGCTGATTTGATTCTGCTGGTGACGAGGCATTGGCTACCTCAAGAGAGTCACAGAGATTCCTGCCAGTTCTTCACCCAAATACACATTTTTTAGATACTCTTTCCAGTCTACCTGATAGCTACGCCACTAGTTGTGTATCTTAAGAGTCATTGTAACTTTTGCCAGGGGTTTCTTGAAGTTGCTGATGTGATTATGCTGGTGACGAGGCATTGGCTACCCTATGAGTGTCATAGTGATTCCTGCTAGTTGCTCACCCAAATACACATTTTTTTGAAACTTTGGCCAGTCTGCCTCAAGTGACACCCCACTAGCTGTGTATCTTATGAGAAGCTTCGTTACCTTTGCAAGCGGTTTCCTGAAGTTGGTGATGGGATTATGTTGTTGACGAGGCATTGGCTACCTTAAGAGAGTCACAGTGCTTCCTGCCAGTTGCTCACCCAAATACACATTTTGAGATACTGTGGCCAGTCTGCCTGAAGCCATACGCCACTAGTTGTGTATCTTAAGAGAAACATCGTTACTCTTGCCAGCAGTTTCTTGACTTTGAAGATGTGATTATACTGGTGACGAGATATTGGTTACCCTAAGAGAGTCACAGTGTTTCGTGCCAGTTGCTCACCCAAATACACATTTTTTAGATACTGTTTCCAGTGTGCCTGAAGCGATACGCCACTAGTTGTGTATCTTAAGAGAAACATCGTTACTTTTGCCAGGGGTTTCTAGAAGTTGCTGATTTGATTCTGCTGGTGACGAAGCATTGGCTACCTCAAGAGAGTCATAGAGATTCCTGCCAAATCTTCACCCAAATACACATTTTTTAGATACTCTTTCCAGTCTGCCTGATAGCTACGCCACTAGTTGTGTATCTTAAGAGTCATTGTAACTTTTGCCAGGGGTTTCTTGAAGTTGCTGATGTGATTATGCTGGTGACGAGGCATTGGCTACCCTATGAGTGTCATAGTGATTCCTGCCAGTTGCTCACCAAAATACACATTTTTTTGATACTTCGGCCAGTCTGCCTCAAGTGACACCCCACTAGCTGTGTATCTTATGAGAAGCTTCGTTACCTTTGCAAGCGGTTTCCTGAAGTTGGTGATGGGATTATGTTGGTGACGAGGCATTGGCTACCTTAAGAGAGTCATAGTGCTTTCTGCCAGTTGCTCACCCAAATACACATTTTGAGATACTGTGGCCAGTCAGCCTGAAGCGATACGCCACTAGTTGTGTATCTTAAGAGAAACATCGTTACTCTTGCCAGCGGTTTCTTGACTTTGAAGATGTGATTATACTGGTGACGAGATATTGGTTACCCTAAGAGAGTCACAGTGTTTCGTGCCAGTTGCTCACCCAAATACACATTTTTTAGATACTGTTTCCAGTGTGCCTGAAGCGATACGCCACTAGTTGTGTATCTTAAGAGAAACATCGTTACTTTTGCCAGGGGTTTCTAGAAGTTGCTGATTTGATTCTGCTGGTGACGAAGCATTGGCTACCTCAAGAGAGTCATAGACATTCCAGCCAAATCTTCACCCAAATACACATTTTTTAGATACTCTTTCCAGTCTGCCTGATAGCTACGCCACTAGTTGTGTATCTTAAGAGTCATTGTAACTTTTGCCAGGGGTTTCTTGAAGTTGCTGATGTGATTATGCTGGTGACGAGGCATTGGCTACCCTATGAGTGTCATAGTGATTCCTGCTAGTTGCTCACCAAAATACACATTTTTTTGATACTTCGGCCAGTCTGCCTCAAGTGACACCCCACTAGCTGTGTATCTTATGAGAAGCTTCGTTACATTTGCAAGCGGTTTCTTGAAGTTGGTGATGGGATTATGTTGGTGACGAGGCATTGGCTACCTTAAGAGAGTCATAGTGCTTCCTGCCAGTTGCTCACCCAAATACACATTTTGAGATACTGTGGCCAGTCTGCCTGAAGCGATACGCCACTAGTTGTGTATCTTAAGAGAAACATCGTTACTCTTGCCAGCGGTTTCTTGACTTTGAAGATGTGATTATACTGGTGACGAGATATTGGTTACCCTAAGAGAGTCACAGTGTTTCGTGCCAGTTGCTCACCCAAATACACATTTTTTAGATACTGTTTCCAGTGTGCCTGAAGCGATACGCCACTAGTTGTGTATCTTAAGAGAAACATCGTTACTTTTGCCAGGGGTTTCTAGAAGTTGCTGATTTGATTCTGCTGGTGACGAGGCATTGGCTACCTCCAGAGAGTCATAGAGATTCCTGCCAGGTCTTCACCCAAATACACATTTTTTAGATACTCTTTCCGGTCTGCCTGATAGCTACGCCACTAGTTGTGTATCTTAAGAGTCATTGTAACTTCTGCCAGGGGTTTCTTGAAGTTGCTGATGTGATTATGCTGGTGACGAGGCATTGGCTACCCTATGAGTGTCATAGTGATTCCTGCTAGTTGCTCACCCAAATACACATTTTTTTGATACTTTGGCCAGTCTGCCTCAAGTGACACCCCACTAGCTGTGTATCTTATGAGAAGCTTCGTTACCTTTGCAAGCGGTTTCCTGAAGTTGGTGATGGGATTATGTTGGTGACGAGGCATTGGCTACCTTAAGAGAGTCATAGTGCTTTCTGCCAGTTGCTCACCCAAATACACATTTTGAGATACTGTGGCCAGTCAGCCTGAAGCGATACGCCACTAGTTGTGTATCTTAAGAGAAACATCGTTACTCTTGCCAGTGGTTTCTTGACTTTGAAGATGTGATTATACTGGTGACGAGATATTGGTTACCCTAAGAGAGTCACAGTGTTTCGTGCCAGTTGCTCACCCAAATACACATTTTTTAGATACTGTTTCCAGTGTGCCTCAAGCGATACGCCACTAGTTGTGTATCTTAAGAGAAACATCGTTACTTTTGCCAGGGGTTTCTAGAAGTTGCTGATTTGATTCTGCTGGTGACGAGGCATTGGCTACCTCCAGAGAGTCATAGAGATTCCTGCCAGGTCTTCACCCAAATACACATTTTTTAGATACTCTTTCTAGTCTGCCTGATAGCTACGCCACTAGTTGTGTATCTTAAGAGTCATTGTAACTTTTGCCAGGGGTTTCTTGAAGTTGCTGATGTGATTATGCTGGTGACGAGGCATTGGCTACCCTATGAGTGTCATAGTGATTCCTGCTAGTTGCTCACCCAAATACACATATTTTTGATACTTTGGCCAGTCTGCCTCAAGTGACACCCCACTAGCTGTGTATCTTATGAGAAGCTTCGTTACCTTTGCAAGCGGTTTCCTGAAGTTGGTGATGGGATTATGTTGGTGACGAGGCATTGGCTACCTTAAGAGAGTCATAGTGCTTTCTGCCAGTTGCTCACCCAAATACACATTTTGAGATACTGTGGCCAGTCAGCCTGAAGCGGTACGCCACTAGTTGTGTATCTTAAGAGAAACATCGTTACTCTTGCCAGCGGTTTCTTGACTTTGAAGATGTGATTATACTGGTGACGAGATATTGGTTACCCTAAGAGAGTCACAGTGTTTCGTGCCAGTTGCTCACCCAAATACACATTTTTTAGATACTGTTTCCAGTGTGCCTGAAGCGATACGCCACTAGTTGTGTATCTTAAGAGAAACATCGTTACTTTTGCCAGGGGTTTCTAGAAGTTGCTGATTTGATTCTGCTGGTGACGAAGCATTGGCTACCTCAAGAGAGTCATAGAGATTCCTGCCAAATCTTCACCCAAATACACATTTTTTAGATACTCTTTCCAGTCTGCCTGATAGCTACGCCACTAGTTGTGTATCTTAAGAGTCATTGTAACTTTTGCCAGGGGTTTCTTGAAGTTGCTGATGTGATTATGCTGGTGACGAGGCATTGGCTACCCTATGAGTGTCATAGTGATTCCTGCTAGTTGCTCACCAAAATACACATTTTTTTGATACTTCGGCCAGTCTGCCTCAAGTGACACCCCACTAGCTGTGTATCTTATGAGAAGCTTCGTTACCTTTGCAAGCGGTTTCCTGAAGTTGGTGATGGGATTATGTTGTTGACGAGGCATTGGCTACCTTAAGAGAGTCATAGTGCTTCCTGCCAGTTGCTCACCCAAATACACATTTTGAGATACTGTGGCCAGTCTGCCTGAAGCCATACGCCACTAGTTGTGTATCTTAAGAGAAACATCGTTACTCTTGCCAGCAGTTTCTTGACTTTGAAGATGTGATTATACTGGTGACGAGATATTGGTTACCCTAAGAGAGTCACAGTGTTTCGTGCCAGTTGCTCACCCAAATACACATTTTTTAGATACTGTTTCCAGTGTGCCTGAAGCGATACGCCACTAGTTGTGTATCTTAAGAGAAACATCGTTACTTTTGCCAGGGGTTTCTAGAAGTTGCTGATTTGATTCTGCTGGTGACGAGGCATTGGCTACCTCCAGAGAGTCATAGAGATTCCTGCCAGGTCTTCACCCAAATACACATTTTTTAGATATTCTTTCTAGTCTATCTGATAGCTACGCCACTAGTTGTGTATCTTAAGAGTCATTGTAACTTTTGCCAGGGGTTTCTTGAAGTTGCTGATGTGATTATGCTGGTGACGAGGCATTGGCTACCCTATGAGTGTCATAGTGATTCCTGCTAGTTGCTCACCCAAATACACATTTTTTTGATACTTTGGCCAGTCTGCCTCAAGTGACACCCCACTAGCTGTGTATCTTATGAGAAGCTTCGTTACATTTGCAAGCGGTTTCTTGAAGTTGGTGATGGGATTATGTTGGTGACGAGGCATTGGCTACCTTAAGAGAGTCATAGTGCTTCCTGCCAGTTGCTCACCCAAATACACATTTTGAGATACTGTGGCCAGTCTGCCTGAAGCGATACGCCACTAGTTGTGTATCTTAAGAGAAACATCGTTACTCTTGCCAGCGGTTTCTGGACTTTGAAGATGTGATTATACTGGTGACGAGATATTGGTTACCCTAAGAGAGTCACAGTGTTTCGTGCCAGTTGCTCACCCAAATACACATTTTTTAGATACTGTTTCCAGTGTGCCTGAAGCGATACGCCACTAGTTGTGTATCTTAAGAGAAACATCGTTACTTTTGCCAGGGGTTTCTAGAAGTTGCTGATTTGATTCTGCTGGTGACGAGGCATTGGCTACCTCAAGAGAGTCACAGAGATTCCTGCCAGTTCTTCACCCAAATACACATTTTTTAGATACTCTTTCCAGTCTACTTGATAGCTACGCCACTAGTTGTGTATCTTAAGAGTCATTGTAACTTTTGCCAGGGGTTTCTTGAAGTTGCTGATGTGATTATGCTGGTGACGAGGCATTGGCTACCCTATGAGTGTCATAGTGATTCCTGCTAGTTGCTCACCCAAATACACATTTTTTTGAAACTTTGGCCAGTCTGCCTCAAGTGACACCCCACTAGCTGTGTATCTTATGAGAAGCTTCGTTACCTTTGCAAGCGGTTTCCTGATGTTGGTGATGGGATTATGTTGTTGACGAGGCATTGGCTACCTTAAGAGAGTCACAGTGCTTCCTGCCAGTTGCTCACCCAAATACACATTTTGAGATACTGTGGCCAGTCTGCCTGAAGCCATACGCCACTAGTTGTGTATCTTAAGAGAAACATCGTTACTCTTGCCAGCAGTTTCTTGACTTTGAAGATGTGATTATACTGGTGACGAGATATTGGTTACCCTAAGAGAGTCACAGTGTTTCGTGCCAGTTGCTCACCCAAATACACATTTTTTAGATACTGTTTCCAGTGTGCCTGAAGCGATACGCCACTAGTTGTGTATCTTAAGAGAAACATCGTTACTTTTGCCAGGGGTTTCTAGAAGTTGCTGATTTGATTCTGCTGGTGACGAGGCATTGGCTACCTCAAGAGAGTCATAGAGATTCCTGCCAGGTCTTCACCCAAATACACATTTTTTAGATACTCTTTCCAGTCAGCCTGATAGCTACGCCACTAGTTGTGTATCTTAAGAGTCATTGTAACTTTTGCCAGGGGTTTCTTGAAGTTGCTGATGTGATTATGCTGGTGACGAGGCATTGGCTACCCTATGAGTGTCATAGTGATTCCTGCTAGTTGCTCACCCAAATACACATTTTTTTGATACTTTGGCCAGTCTGCCTCAAGTGACACCCCACTAGCTGTGTATCTTATGAGAAGCTTCTTTACCTTTGCAAGCGGTTTCCTGAAGTTGGTGATGGGATTATGTTGGTGACGAGGCATTGGCTACCTTAAGAGAGTCATAGTGCTTTCTGCCAGTTGCTCACCCAAATACACATTTTGAGATACTGTGGCCAGTCAGCCTGAAGCGATACGCCACTAGTTGTGTATCTTAAGAGAGACATCGTTACTCTTGCCAGCGGTTTCTTGACTTTGAAGATGTGATTATACTGGTGACGAGATATTGGTTACCCTAAGAGAGTCACAGTGTTTCGTGCCAGTTGCTCACCCAAATACACATTTTTTAGATACTGTTTCCAGTGTGCCTGAAGCGATACGCCACTAGTTGTGTATCTTAAGAGAAACATCGTTACTTTTGCCAGGGGTTTCTAGAAGTTGCTGATTTGATTCTGCTGGTGACGAAGCATTGGCTACCTCAAGAGAGTCATAGAGATTCCTGCCAAATCTTCACCCAAATACACATTTTTTAGATACTCTTTCCAGTCTGCCTGATAGCTACGCCACTAGTTGTGTATCTTAAGAGTCATTGTAACTTTTGCCAGGGGTTTCTTGAAGTTGCTGATGTGATTATGCTGGTGACGAGGCATTGGCTACCCTATGAGTGTCATAGTGATTCCTGCTAGTTGCTCACCAAAATACACATTTTTTTGATACTTCGGCCAGTCTGCCTCAAGTGACACCCCACTAGCTGTGTATCTTATGAGAAGCTTCGTTACATTTGCAAGCGGTTTCTTGAAGTTGGTGATGGGATTATGTTGGTGACGAGGCATTGGCTACCTTAAGAGAGTCATAGTGCTTCCTGCCAGTTGCTCACCCAAATACACATTTTGAGATACTGTGGCCAGTCTGCCTGAAGCGATACGCCACTAGTTGTGTATCTTAAGAGAAACATCGTTACTCTTGCCAGCGGTTTCTTGACTTTGCAGATGTGATAATACTGGTGACGAGATATTGGTTACCCTAAGAGAGTCACAGTGTTTCGTGCCAGTTGCTCACCCAAATACACATTTTTTAGATACTGTTTCCAGTGTGCCTGAAGCGATACGCCACTAGTTGTGTATCTTAAGAGAAACATCGTTACTTTTGCCAGGGGTTTCTAGAAGTTGCTGATTTGATTCTGCTGGTGACGAGGCATTGGCTACCTCCAGAGAGTCATAGAGATTCCTGCCAGGTCTTCACCCAAATACACATTTTTTAGATACTCTTTCCAGTCTGCCTGATAGCTACGCCACTAGTTGTGTATCTTAAGAGTCATTGTAACTTTTGCCAGGGGTTTCTTGAAGTTGCTGATGTGATTATGCTGGTGACGAGGCATTGGCTACCCTATGAGTGTCATAGTGATTCCTGCTAGTTGCTCACCCAAATACACATTTTTTTGATACTTTGGCCAGTCTGCCTCAAGTGACACCCCACTAGCTGTGTATCTTATGAGAAGCTTCGTTACCTTTGCAAGCGGTTTCCTGAAGTTGGTGATGGGATTATGTTGGTGACGAGGCATTGGCTACCTTAAGAGAGTCATAGTGCTTTCTGCCAGTTGCTCACCCAAATACACATTTTGAGATACTGTGGCCAGTCAGCCTGAAGCGATACGCCACTAGTTGTGTATCTTAAGAGAAACATCGTTACTCTTGCCAGCGGTTTCTTGACTTTGAAGATGTGATTATACTGGTGACGAGATATTGGTTACCCTAAGAGAGTCACAGTGTTTCGTGCCAGTTGCTCACCCAAATACACATTTTTTAGATACTGTTTCCAGTGTGCCTGAAGCGATACGCCACTAGTTGTGTATCTTAAGAGAAACATCGTTACTTTTGCCAGGGGTTTCTAGAAGTTGCTGATTTGATTCTGCTGGTGACGAAGCATTGGCTACCTCAAGAGAGTCATAGAGATTCCTGCCAAATCTTCACCCAAATACACATTTTTTAGATACTCTTTCCAGTCTGCCTGATAGCTACGCCACTAGTTGTGTATCTTAAGAGTCATTGTAACTTTTGCCAGGGGTTTCTTGAAGTTGCTGATGTGATTATGCTGGTGACGAGGCATTGGCTACCCTATGAGTGTCATAGTGATTCCTGCTAGTTGCTCACCAAAATACACATTTTTTTGATACTTCGGCCAGTCTGCCTCAAGTGACACCCCACTAGCTGTGTATCTTATGAGAAGCTTCGTTACATTTGCAAGCGGTTTCTTGAAGTTGGTGATGGGATTATGTTGGTGACGAGGCATTGGCTACCTTAAGAGAGTCATAGTGCTTCCTGCCAGTTGCTCACCCAAATACACATTTTGAGATACTGTGGCCAGTCAGCCTGAAGCGATACGCCACTAGTTGTGTATCTTAAGAGAAACATCGTTACTCTTGCCAGTGGTTTCTTGACTTTGAAGATGTGATTATACTGGTGACGAGATATTGGTTACCCTAAGAGAGTCACAGTGTTTCGTGCCAGTTGCTCACCCAAATACACATTTTTTAGATACTGTTTCCAGTGTGCCTCAAGCGATACGCCACTAGTTGTGTATCTTAAGAGAAACATCGTTACTTTTGCCAGGGGTTTCTAGAAGTTGCTGATTTGATTCTGCTGGTGACGAGGCATTGGCTACCTCCAGAGAGTCATAGAGATTCCTGCCAGGTCTTCACCCAAATACACATTTTTTAGATACTCTTTCTAGTCTGCCTGATAGCTACGCCACTAGTTGTGTATCTTAAGAGTCATTGTAACTTTTGCCAGGGGTTTCTTGAAGTTGCTGATGTGATTATGCTGGTGACGAGGCATTGGCTACCCTATGAGTGTCATAGTGATTCCTGCTAGTTGCTCACCCAAATACACATATTTTTGATACTTTGGCCAGTCTGCCTCAAGTGACACCCCACTAGCTGTGTATCTTATGAGAAGCTTCGTTACCTTTGCAAGCGGTTTCCTGAAGTTGGTGATGGGATTATGTTGGTGACGAGGCATTGGCTACCTTAAGAGAGTCATAGTGCTTTCTGCCAGTTGCTCACCCAAATACACATTTTGAGATACTGTGGCCAGTCAGCCTGAAGCGGTACGCCACTAGTTGTGTATCTTAAGAGAAACATCGTTACTCTTGCCAGCGGTTTCTTGACTTTGAAGATGTGATTATACTGGTGACGAGATATTGGTTACCCTAAGAGAGTCACAGTGTTTCGTGCCAGTTGCTCACCCAAATACACATTTTTTAGATACTGTTTCCAGTGTGCCTGAAGCGATACGCCACTAGTTGTGTATCTTAAGAGAAACATCGTTACTTTTGCCAGGGGTTTCTAGAAGTTGCTGATTTGATTCTGCTGGTGACGAAGCATTGGCTACCTCAAGAGAGTCATAGAGATTCCTGCCAAATCTTCACCCAAATACACATTTTTTAGATACTCTTTCCAGTCTGCCTGATAGCTACGCCACTAGTTGTGTATCTTAAGAGTCATTGTAACTTTTGCCAGGGGTTTCTTGAAGTTGCTGATGTGATTATGCTGGTGACGAGGCATTGGCTACCCTATGAGTGTCATAGTGATTCCTGCTAGTTGCTCACCAAAATACACATTTTTTTGATACTTCGGCCAGTCTGCCTCAAGTGACACCCCACTAGCTGTGTATCTTATGAGAAGCTTCGTTACATTTGCAAGCGGTTTCTTGAAGTTGGTGATGGGATTATGTTGGTGACGAGGCATTGGCTACCTTAAGAGAGTCATAGTGCTTCCTGCCAGTTGCTCACCCAAATACACATTTTGAGATACTGTGTCCAGTCTGCCTGAAGCGATACGCCACTAGTTGTGTATCTTAAGAGAAACATCGTTACTCTTGCCTGCGGTTTCTTGACTTTGAAGATGTGATAATACTGGTGACGAGATATTGGTTACCCTAAGAGAGTCACAGTGTTTCGTGCCAGTTGCTCACCCAAATACACATTTTTTAGATACTGTTTCCAGTGTGCCTGAAGCGATACGCCACTAGTTGTGTATCTTAAGAGAAACATCGTTACTTTTGCCAGGGGTTTCTAGAAGTTGCTGATTTGATTCTGCTGGTGACGAGGCATTGGCTAACTCCAGAGAGTCATAGAGATTCCTGCCAGGTCTTCACCCAAATACACATTTTTTAGATACTCTTTCCAGTCTGCCTGATAGCTACGCCACTAGTTGTGTATCTTAAGAGTCATTGTAACTTTTGCCAGGGGTTTCTTGAAGTTGCTGATGTGATTATGCTGGTGACGAGGCATTGGCTACCCTATGAGTGTCATAGTGATTCCTGCTAGTTGCTCACCCAAATACACATTTTTTTGATACTTTGGCCAGTCTGCCTCAAGTGACACCCCACTAGCTGTGTATCTTATGAGAAGCTTCGTTACCTTTGCAAGCGGTTTCCTGAAGTTGGTGATGGGATTATGTTGGTGACGAGGCATTGGCTACCTTAAGAGAGTCATAGTGCTTTCTGCCAGTTGCTCACCCAAATACACATTTTGAGATACTGTGGCCAGTCAGCCTGAAGCGATACGCCACTAGTTGTGTATCTTAAGAGAAACATCGTTACTCTTGCCAGTGGTTTCTTGACTTTGAAGATGTGATTATACTGGTGACGAGATATTGGTTACCCTAAGAGAGTCACAGTGTTTCGTGCCAGTTGCTCACCCAAATACACATTTTTTAGATACTGTTTCCAGTGTGCCTGAAGCGATACGCCACTAGTTGTGTATCTTAAGAGAAACATCGTTACTTTTGCCAGGGGTTTCTAGAAGTTGCTGATTTGATTCTGCTGGTGACGAGGCATTGGCTACCTCCAGAGAGTCATAGAGATTCCTGCCAGGTCTTCACCCAAATACACATTTTTTAGATACTCTTTCTAGTCTGCCTGATAGCTACGCCACTAGTTGTGTATCTTAAGAGTCATTGTAACTTTTGCCAGGGGTTTCTTGAAGTTGCTGATGTGATTATGCTGGTGACGAGGCATTGGCTACCCTATGAGTGTCATAGTGATTCCTGCTAGTTGCTCACCCAAATACACATTTTTTTGATACTTTGGCCTGTCTGCCTCAAGTGACACCCCACTAGCTGTGTATCTTATGAGAAGCTTCGTTACATTTGCAAGCGGTTTCTTGAAGTTGGTGATGGGATTATGTTGGTGACGAGGCATTGGCTACCTTAAGAGAGTCATAGTGCTTCCTGCCAGTTGCTCACCCAAATACACATTTTGAGATACTGTGGCCAGTCTGCCTGAAGCGATACGCCACTAGTTGTGTATCTTAAGAGAAACATCGTTACTCTTGCCAGCGGTTTCTTGACTTTGAAGATGTGATTATACTGGTGACGAGATATTGGTTACCCTAAGAGAGTCACAGTGTTTCGTGCCAGTTGCTCACCCAAATACACATTTTTTAGATACTGTTTCCAGTGTGCCTGAAGCGATACGCCACTAGTTGTGTATCTTAAGAGAAACATCGTTACTTTTGCCAGGGGTTTCTAGAAGTTGCTGATTTGATTCTGCTGGTGACGAGGCATTGGCTACCTCAAGAGAGTCACAGAGATTCCTGCCAGTTCTTCACCCAAATACACATTTTTAGATACTCTTTCCAGTCTACCTGATAGCTACGCCACTAGTTGTGTATCTTAAGAGTCATTGTAACTTTTGCCAGGGGTTTCTTGAAGTTGCTGATGTGATTATGCTGGTGACGAGGCATTGGCTACCCTATGAGTGTCATAGTGATTCCTGCTAGTTGCTCACCCAAATACACATTTTTTGAAACTTTGGCCAGTCTGCGTCAAGTGACACCCCACTAGCTGTGTATCTTATGAGAAGCTTCGTTACCTTTGCAAGCGGTTTCCTGAAGTTGGTGATGGGATTATGTTGTTGACGAGGCATTGGCTACCTTAAGAGAGTCATAGTGCTTCCTGCCAGTTGCTCACCCAAATACACATTTTGAGATACTGTGGCCAGTCTGCCTGAAGCCATACGCCACTAGTTGTGTATCTTAAGAGAAACATCGTTACTCTTGCCAGCAGTTTCTTGACTTTGAAGATGTGATTATACTGGTGACGAGATATTGGTTACCCTAAGAGAGTCACAGTGTTTCGTGCCAGTTGCTCACCCAAGTACACATTTTTTAGATACTGTTTCCAGTGTGCCTGAAGCGATACGCCACTAGTTGTGTATCTTAAGAGAAACATCGTTACTTTTGCCAGGGGTTTCTAGAAGTTGCTGATTTGATTCTGCTGGTGACGAGGCATTGGCTACCTCAAGAGAGTCATAGAGATTCCTGCCAGGTCTTCACCCAAATACACATTTTTTAGATACTCTTTCCAGTCTGCCTGATAGCTACGCCACTAGTTGTGTATCTTAAGAGTCATTGTAACTTTTGCCAGGGGTTTCTTGAAGTTGCTGATGTGATTATGCTGGTGACGAGGCATTGGCTACCCTATGAGTGTCATAGTGATTCCTGCTAGTTGCTCACCCAAATACACATTTTTTTGATACTTTGGCCAGTCTGCCTCAAGTGACACCCCACTAGCTGTGTATCTTATGAGAAGCTTCGTTACCTTTGCAAGCGGTTTCCTGAAGTTGGTGATGGGATTATGTTGGTGACGAGGCATTGGCTACCTTAAGAGAGTCATAGTGCTTTCTGCCAGTTGCTCACCCAAATACACATTTTGAGATACTGTGGCCAGTCAGCCTGAAGCGATACGCCACTAGTTGTGTATCTTAAGAGAAACATCGTTACTCTTGCCAGCGGTTTCTTGACTTTGAAGATGTGATTATACTGGTGACGAGATATTGGTTACCCTAAGAGAGTCACAGTGTTTCGTGCCAGTTGCTCACCCAAATACACATTTTTTAGATACTGTTTCCAGTGTGCCTGAAGCGATACGCCACTAGTTGTGTATCTTAAGAGAAACATCGTTACTTTTGCCAGGGGTTTCTAGAAGTTGCTGATTTGATTCTGCTGGTGACGAAGCATTGGCTACCTCAAGAGAGTCATAGAGATTCCTGCCAAATCTTCACCCAAATACACATTTTTTAGATACTCTTTCCAGTCTGCCTGATAGCTACGCCACTAGTTGTGTATCTTAAGAGTCATTGTAACTTTTGCCAGGGGTTTCTTGAAGTTGCTGATGTGATTATGCTGGTGACGAGGCATTGGCTACCCTATGAGTGTCATAGTGATTCCTGCTAGTTGCTCACCAAAATACACATTTTTTTGATACTTCGGCCAGTCTGCCTCAAGTGACACCCCACTAGCTGTGTATCTTATGAGAAGCTTCGTTACATTTGCAAGCGGTTTCTTGAAGTTGGTGATGGGATTATGTTGGGGACGAGGCATTGGCTACCTTAAGAGAGTCATAGTGCTTCCTGCCAGTTGCTCACCCAAATACACATTTTGAGATACTGTGGCCAGTCTGCCTGAAGCGATACGCCACTAGTTGTGTATCTTAAGAGAAACATCGTTACTCTTGCCAGCGGTTTCATGACTTTGAAGATGTGATTATACTGGTGACGAGATATTGGTTACCCTAAGAGAGTCACAGTGTTTCGTGCCAGTTGCTCACCCAAATACACATTTTTTAGATACTGTTTCCAGTGTGCCTGAAGCGATACGCCACTAGTTGTGTATCTTAAGAGAAACATCGTTACTTTTGCCAGGGGTTTCTAGAAGTTGCTGATTTGATTCTGCTGGTGACGAGGCATTGGCTACCTCCAGAGAGTCATAGAGATTCCTGCCAGGTCTTCACCCAAATACACATTTTTTAGATACTCTTTCTAGTCTGCCTGATAGCTACGCCACTAGTTGTGTATCTTAAGAGTCATTGTAACTTTTGCCAGGGGTTTCTTGAAGTTGCTGATGTGATTATGCTGGTGACGAGGCATTGGCTACCCTATGAGTGTCATAGTGATTCCTGCTAGTTGCTCACCCAAATACACATATTTTTGATACTTTGGCCAGTCTGCCTCAAGTGACACCCCACTAGCTGTGTATCTTATGAGAAGCTTCGTTACCTTTGCAAGCGGTTTCCTGAAGTTGGTGATGGGATTATGTTGGTGACGAGGCATTGGCTACCTTAAGAGAGTCATAGTGCTTTCTGCCAGTTGCTCACCCAAATACACATTTTGAGATACTGTGGCCAGTCAGCCTGAAGCGGTACGCCACTAGTTGTGTATCTTAAGAGAAACATCGTTACTCTTGCCAGCGGTTTCTTGACTTTGAAGATGTGATTATACTGGTGACGAGATATTGGTTACCCTAAGAGAGTCACAGTGTTTCGTGCCAGTTGCTCACCCAAATACACATTTTTTAGATACTGTTTCCAGTGTGCCTGAAGCGATACGCCACTAGTTGTGTATCTTAAGAGAAACATCGTTACTTTTGCCAGGGGTTTCTAGAAGTTGCTGATTTGATTCTGCTGGTGACGAAGCATTGGCTACCTCAAGAGAGTCATAGAGATTCCTGCCAAATCTTCACCCAAATACACATTTTTTAGATACTCTTTCCAGTCTGCCTGATAGCTACGCCACTAGTTGTGTATCTTAAGAGTCATTGTAACTTTTGCCAGGGGTTTCTTGAAGTTGCTGATGTGATTATGCTGGTGACGAGGCATTGGCTACCCTATGAGTGTCATAGTGATTCCTGCTAGTTGCTCACCAAAATACACATTTTTTTGATACTTCGGCCAGTCTGCCTCAAGTGACACCCCACTAGCTGTGTATCTTATGAGAAGCTTCGTTACATTTGCAAGCGGTTTCTTGAAGTTGGTGATGGGATTATGTTGGTGACGAGGCATTGGCTACCTTAAGAGAGTCATAGTGCTTCCTGCCAGTTGCTCACCCAAATACACATTTTGAGATACTGTGTCCAGTCTGCCTGAAGCGATACGCCACTAGTTGTGTATCTTAAGAGAAACATCGTTACTCTTGCCTGCGGTTTCTTGACTTTGAAGATGTGATAATACTGGTGACGAGATATTGGTTACCCTAAGAGAGTCACAGTGTTTCGTGCCAGTTGCTCACCCAAATACACATTTTTTAGATACTGTTTCCAGTGTGCCTGAAGCGATACGCCACTAGTTGTGTATCTTAAGAGAAACATCGTTACTTTTGCCAGGGGTTTCTAGAAGTTGCTGATTTGATTCTGCTGGTGACGAGGCATTGGCTAACTCCAGAGAGTCATAGAGATTCCTGCCAGGTCTTCACCCAAATACACATTTTTTAGATACTCTTTCCAGTCTGCCTGATAGCTACGCCACTAGTTGTGTATCTTAAGAGTCATTGTAACTTTTGCCAGGGGTTTCTTGAAGTTGCTGATGTGATTATGCTGGTGACGAGGCATTGGCTACCCTATGAGTGTCATAGTGATTCCTGCTAGTTGCTCACCCAAATACACATTTTTTTGATACTTTGGCCAGTCTGCCTCAAGTGACACCCCACTAGCTGTGTATCTTATGAGAAGCTTCGTTACCTTTGCAAGCGGTTTCCTGAAGTTGGTGATGGGATTATGTTGGTGACGAGGCATTGGCTACCTTAAGAGAGTCATAGTGCTTTCTGCCAGTTGCTCACCCAAATACACATTTTGAGATACTGTGGCCAGTCAGCCTGAAGCGATACGCCACTAGTTGTGTATCTTAAGAGAAACATCGTTACTCTTGCCAGTGGTTTCTTGACTTTGAAGATGTGATTATACTGGTGACGAGATATTGGTTACCCTAAGAGAGTCACAGTGTTTCGTGCCAGTTGCTCACCCAAATACACATTTTTTAGATACTGTTTCCAGTGTGCCTGAAGCGATACGCCACTAGTTGTGTATCTTAAGAGAAACATCGTTACTTTTGCCAGGGGTTTCTAGAAGTTGCTGATTTGATTCTGCTGGTGACGAAGCATTGGCTACCTCAAGAGAGTCATAGAGATTCCTGCCAAATCTTCACCCAAATACACATTTTTTAGATACTCTTTCCAGTCTGCCTGATAGCTACGCCACTAGTTGTGTATCTTAAGAGTCATTGTAACTTTTGCCAGGGGTTTCTTGAAGTTGCTGATGTGATTATGCTGGTGACGAGGCATTGGCTACCCTATGAGTGTCATAGTGATTCCTGCTAGTTGCTCACCAAAATACACATTTTTTTGATACTTCGGCCAGTCTGCCTCAAGTGACACCCCACTAGCTGTGTATCTTATGAGAAGCTTCGTTACATTTGCAAGCGGTTTCTTGAAGTTGGTGATGGGATTATGTTGGGGACGAGGCATTGGCTACCTTAAGAGAGTCATAGTGCTTCCTGCCAGTTGCTCACCCAAATACACATTTTGAGATACTGTGGCCAGTCTGCCTGAAGCGATACGCCACTAGTTGTGTATCTTAAGAGAAACATCGTTACTCTTGCCAGCGGTTTCATGACTTTGAAGATGTGATTATACTGGTGACGAGATATTGGTTACCCTAAGAGAGTCACAGTGTTTCGTGCCAGTTGCTCACCCAAATACACATTTTTTAGATACTGTTTCCAGTGTGCCTGAAGCGATACGCCACTAGTTGTGTATCTTAAGAGAAACATAGTTACTTTTGCCAGGGGTTTCTAGAAGTTGCTGATTTGATTCTGCTGGTGACGAGGCATTGGCTACCTCCAGAGAGTCATAGAGATTCCTGCCAGGTCTTCACCCAAATACACATTTTTTAGATACTCTTTCTAGTCTGCCTGATAGCTACGCCACTAGTTGTGTATCTTAAGAGTCATTGTAACTTTTGCCAGGGGTTTCTTGAAGTTGCTGATGTGATTATGCTGGTGACGAGGCATTGGCTACCCTATGAGTGTCATAGTGATTCCTGCTAGTTGCTCACCCAAATACACATTTTTTTGATACTTTGGCCAGTCTGCCTCAAGTGACACCCCACTAGCTGTGTATCTTATGAGAAGCTTCGTTAAATTTGCAAGCGGTTTCTTGAAGTTGGTGATGGGATTATGTCGGTGACGAGGCATTGGCTACCTTAAGAGAGTCATAGTGCTTCCTGCCAGTTGCTCACCCAAATACACATTTTGAGATACTGTGGCCTGTCTGCCTGAAGCGATACGCCACCAGTTGTGTATCTTAAGAGAAACATCGTTACTCTTGCCAGCGGTTTCTTGACTTTGAAGCTGTGATTATACTGGTGACGAGATATTGGCTACCCTAAGAGAGTCACAGTGTTTCGTGCCAGTTGCTCACCCAAATACACATTTTTTAGATACTGTTTCCAGTGTGCCTGAAGCGATACGCCACTAGTTGTGTATCTTAAGAGAAACATCGTTACTTTTGCCAGGGGTTTCTAGAAGTTGCTGATTTGATTCTGCTGGTGACGAGGCATTGGCTACCTCAAGAGAGTCACAGAGATTCCTGTCAGTTCTTCACCCAAATACACATTTTTAGATACTCTTTCTAGTCTGCCTGATAGCTACGCCACTAGTTGTGTATCTTAAGAGTCATTGTAACTTTTGCCAGGGGTTTCTTGAAGTTGCTGATGTGATTATGCTGGTGACGAGGCATTGGCTACCCTATGAGTGTCATAGTGATTCCTGCTAGTTGCTCACCCAAATACACATTTTTTTGATACTTTGGCCAGTCTGCCTCAAGTGACACCCCACTAGCTGTGTATCTTATGAGAAGCTTCGTTACCTTTGCAAGCGGTTTCCTGAAGTTGGTGATGGGATTATGTTGGTGACGAGGCATTGGCTACCTTAAGAGAGTCATAGTGCTTTCTGCCAGTTGCTCACCCAAATACACATTTTGAGATACTGTGGCCAGTCAGCCTGAAGCGATACGCCACTAGTTGTGTATCTTAAGAGAAACATCGTTACTCTTGCCAGTGGTTTCTTGACTTTGAAGATGTGATTATACTGGTGACGAGATATTGGTTACCCTAAGAGAGTCACAGTGTTTCGTGCCAGTTGCTCACCCAAATACACATTTTTTAGATACTGTTTCCAGTGTGCCTGAAGCGATACGCCACTAGTTGTGTATCTTAAGAGAAACATCGTTACTTTTGCCAGGGGTTTCTAGAAGTTGCTGATTTGATTCTGCTGGTGACGAGGCATTGGCTACCTCCAGAGAGTCATAGAGATTCCTGCCAGGTCTTCACCCAAATACACATTTTTTAGATACTCTTTCTAGTCTGCCTGATAGCTACGCCACTAGTTGTGTATCTTAAGAGTCATTGTAACTTTTGCCAGGGGTTTCTTGAAGTTGCTGATGTGATTATGCTGGTGACGAGGCATTGGCTACCCTATGAGTGTCATAGTGATTCCTGCTAGTTGCTCACCCAAATACACATTTTTTTGATACTTTGGCCTGTCTGCCTCAAGTGACACCCCACTAGCTGTGTATCTTATGAGAAGCTTCGTTACATTTGCAAGCGGTTTCTTGAAGTTGGTGATGGGATTATGTTGGTGACGAGGCATTGGCTACCTTAAGAGAGTCATAGTGCTTCCTGCCAGTTGCTCACCCAAATACACATTTTGAGATACTGTGGCCAGTCTGCCTGAAGCGATACGCCACTAGTTGTGTATCTTAAGAGAAACATCGTTACTCTTGCCAGCGGTTTCTTGACTTTGAAGATGTGATTATACTGGTGACGAGATATTGGTTACCCTAAGAGAGTCACAGTGTTTCGTGCCAGTTGCTCACCCAAATACACATTTTTTAGATACTGTTTCCAGTGTGCCTGAAGCGATACGCCACTAGTTGTGTATCTTAAGAGAAACATCGTTACTTTTGCCAGGGGTTTCTAGAAGTTGCTGATTTGATTCTGCTGGTGACGAGGCATTGGCTACCTCAAGAGAGTCACAGAGATTCCTGCCAGTTCTTCACCCAAATACACATTTTTAGATACTCTTTCCAGTCTACCTGATAGCTACGCCACTAGTTGTGTATCTTAAGAGTCATTGTAACTTTTGCCAGGGGTTTCTTGAAGTTGCTGATGTGATTATGCTGGTGACGAGGCATTGGCTACCCTATGAGTGTCATAGTGATTCCTGCTAGTTGCTCACCCAAATACACATTTTTTTGAAACTTTGGCCAGTCTGCGTCAAGTGACACCCCACTAGCTGTGTATCTTATGAGAAGCTTCGTTACCTTTGCAAGCGGTTTCCTGAAGTTGGTGATGGGATTATGTTGTTGACGAGGCATTGGCTACCTTAAGAGAGTCATAGTGCTTCCTGCCAGTTGCTCACCCAAATACACATTTTGAGATACTGTGGCCAGTCTGCCTGAAGCCATACGCCACTAGTTGTGTATCTTAAGAGAAACATCGTTACTCTTGCCAGCAGTTTCTTGACTTTGAAGATGTGATTATACTGGTGACGAGATATTGGTTACCCTAAGAGAGTCACAGTGTTTCGTGCCAGTTGCTCACCCAAGTACACATTTTTTAGATACTGTTTCCAGTGTGCCTGAAGCGATACGCCACTAGTTGTGTATCTTAAGAGAAACATCGTTACTTTTGCCAGGGGTTTCTAGAAGTTGCTGATTTGATTCTGCTGGTGACGAGGCATTGGCTACCTCAAGAGAGTCATAGAGATTCCTGCCAGGTCTTCACCCAAATACACATTTTTTAGATACTCTTTCCAGTCTGCCTGATAGCTACGCCACTAGTTGTGTATCTTAAGAGTCATTGTAACTTTTGCCAGGGGTTTCTTGAAGTTGCTGATGTGATTATGCTGGTGACGAGGCATTGGCTACCCTATGAGTGTCATAGTGATTCCTGCTAGTTGCTCACCCAAATACACATTTTTTTGATACTTTGGCCAGTCTGCCTCAAGTGACACCCCACTAGCTGTGTATCTTATGAGAAGCTTCGTTACCTTTGCAAGCGGTTTCCTGAAGTTGGTGATGGGATTATGTTGGTGACGAGGCATTGGCTACCTTAAGAGAGTCATAGTGCTTTCTGCCAGTTGCTCACCCAAATACACATTTTGAGATACTGTGGCCAGTCAGCCTGAAGCGATACGCCACTAGTTGTGTATCTTAAGAGAAACATCGTTACTCTTGCCAGCGGTTTCTTGACTTTGAAGATGTGATTATACTGGTGACGAGATATTGGTTACCCTAAGAGAGTCACAGTGTTTCGTGCCAGTTGCTCACCCAAATACACATTTTTTAGATACTGTTTCCAGTGTGCCTGAAGCGATACGCCACTAGTTGTGTATCTTAAGAGAAACATCGTTACTTTTGCCAGGGGTTTCTAGAAGTTGCTGATTTGATTCTGCTGGTGACGAGGCATTGGCTACCTCCAGAGAGTCATAGAGATTCCTGCCAGGTCTTCACCCAAATACACATTTTTTAGATACTCTTTCTAGTCTGCCTGATAGCTACGCCACTAGTTGTGTATCTTAAGAGTCATTGTAACTTTTGCCAGGGGTTTCTTGAAGTTGCTGATGTGATTATGCTGGTGACGAGGCATTGGCTACCCTATGAGTGTCATAGTGATTCCTGCTAGTTGCTCACCCAAATACACATTTTTTTGATACTTTGGCCAGTCTGCCTCAAGTGACACCCCACTAGCTGTGTATCTTATGAGAAGCTTCGTTAAATTTGCAAGCGGTTTCTTGAAGTTGGTGATGGGATTATGTCGGTGACGAGGCATTGGCTACCTTAAGAGAGTCATAGTGCTTCCTGCCAGTTGCTCACCCAAATACACATTTTGAGATACTGTGGCCAGTCTGCCTGAAGCGATACGCCACCAGTTGTGTATCTTAAGAGAAACATCGTTACTCTTGCCAGCGGTTTCTTGACTTTGAAGCTGTGATTATACTGGTGTCGAGATATTGGCTACCCTAAGAGAGTCACAGTGTTTCGTGCCAGTTGCTCACCCAAATACACATTTTTTAGATACTGTTTCCAGTGTGCCTGAAGCGATACGCCACTAGTTGTGTATCTTAAGAGAAACATCGTTACTTTTGAAAGGGGTTTCTAGAAGTTGCTGATTTGATTCTGCTGGTGACGAAGCATTGGCTACCTTAAGAGAGTCATAGAGATTCCTGCCAGTTCTTCACCCAAATACACATTTTTTAGATACTCTTTCCAGTCTGCCTGATAGCTACGCCACTAGTTGTGTATCTTAAGAGTCATTGTAACTTTTGCCAGGGGTTTCTTGAAGTTGCTGATGTGATTATGCTGGTGACGAGGCATTGGCTACCCTATGAGTGTCATAGTGATTCCTGCTAGTTGCTCACCCAAATACACATTTTTTTGATACTTTGTCCAGTCTGCCTCAAGTGACACCCCAATAGCTGTGTATCTTATGAGAAGCTTCATTACATTTGCAAGCGGTTTCTTGACGTTGGTGATGGGATTATGTTGGTGACGAGGCATTGGCTACCTTAAGAGAGTCATAGTTCTTCCTGCCAGTTTCTCACCCAAATACACATTTTGAGATACTGTGGCCAGTCTGCCTGAAGCGATACGCCACTAGTTGTGTATCTTATGAGAAACATCGTTACTCTTGCCTGCGGTTTCTTGACTTTGAAGATGTGATTATACTGGTGACGAGATATTGGTTACCCTAAGAGAGTCACAGTGTTTCGTGCCAGTTACTCACCCAAATACACATTTTTTAGATACTGTTTCCAGTGTGCCTGAAGCGATACGCCACTAGTTGTGTATCTTAAGAGAAACATCGTTACTTTTGCCAGGGGTTTCTAGAAGTTCCTGATTTGATTCTGCTGGTGACGAGGCATTGGCTACCTCAAGAGAGTCACAGAGATTCCTGCCAGTTCTTCACCCAAATACACATTTTTTAGATACTCTTTCCAGTCTACCTGATAGCTACGCCACTAGTTGTGTATCTTAAGAGTCATTGTAACTTTTGCCAGGGGGTCTTGAAGTTGCTGATGTGATTATGCTGGTGACGAGGCATTGGCTACCCTATGAGTGTCATAGTGATTCCTGCTAGTTGCTCACCCAAATACACATTTTTTTGAAACTTTGGCCAGTCTGCGTCAAGTGACACCCCACTAGCTGTGTTTCTTATGAGAAGCTTCGTTACCTTTGCAAGCGGTTTCCTGAAGTTGGTGATGGGATTATGTTGGTGACGAGGCATTGGCTACCTTAAGAGAGTCATAGTGATTCCTGCCAGTTGCTCACCCAAATACACATTTTGAGATACTGTGGCCAGTCTGCCTGAAGCCATACGCCACTAGTTGTGTATCTTAAGAGAAACATCGTTACTTTTGCCAGGGGTTTCTAGAAGTTGCTGATTTGATTCTGCTGGTGACGAGGCATTGGCTACCTCAAGAGAGTCATAGAGATTCCTGCCAGGTCTTCACCCAAATACACATTTTTTAGATACTCTTTCCAGTCTGCCTGATAGCTACGCCACTAGTTGTGTATCTTAAGAGTCATTGTAACTTTTGCCAGGGGTTTCTTGAAGTTGCTGATGTGATTATGCTGGTGACGAGGCATTGGCTACCCTATGAGTGTCATAGTGATTCCTGCTAGTTGCTCACACAAATACACATTTTTTTGATACTTTGGCCAGTCTGCCTCAAGTGACACCCCACTAGCTGTGTATCTTATGAGAAGCTTCGTTACATTTGCAAGCGGTTTCTTGAAGTTGGTGATGGGATTATGTTGGTGACGAGGCATTGGCTACCTTAAGAGAGTCATAGTTCTTCCTGCCAGTTGCTCACCCAAATACACATTTTGAGATACTGTGGCCAGTCTGCCTGAAGCGATACGCCACTAGTTGTGTATCTTAAGAGAAACATCGTTACTCTTGCCAGCAGTTTCTTTACCTTGAAGATGTGATTATACTGGTGACGAGATATTGGTTACCCTAAGAGAGTCACAGTGTTTCGTGCCAGTTGCTCACCCAAGTACACATTTTTTAGATACTGTTTCCAGTGTGCCTGAAGCGATACGCCACTAGTTGTGTATCTTAAGAGAAACATCGTTACTTTTGCCAGGGGTTTCTAGAAGTTGCTGATTTGATTCTGCTGGTGACGAGGCATTGGCTACCTCAAGAGAGTCATAGAGATTCCTGCCAGGTCTTCACCCAAATACACATTTTTTAGATACTCTTTCCAGTCTGCCTGATAGCTACGCCACTAGTTGTGTATCTTAAGAGTCATTGTAACTTTTGCCAGGGGTTTCTTGAAGTTGCTGATGTGATTATGCTGGTGACGAGGCATTGGCTACCCTATGAGTGTCATAGTGATTCCTGCTAGTTGCTCACCCAAATACACATTTTTTTGATACTTTGGCCAGTCTGCCTCAAGTGACACCCCACTAGCTGTGTATCTTATGAGAAGCTTCGTTACATTTGCAAGCGGTTTCTTGAAGTTGGTGATGGGATTATGTTGGTGACGAGGCATTGGCTACCTTAAGAGAGTCATAGTTCTTCCTGCCAGTTGCTCACCCAAATACACATTTTGAGATACTGTGGCCAGTCTGCCTGAAGCCATACGCCACTAGTTGTGTATCTTAAGAGAAACATCGTTACTCTTGCCAGCAGTTTCTTGACCTTGAAGATGTGATTATACTGGTGACGAGATATTGGTTACCCTAAGAGAGTCACAGTGTTTCGTGCCAGTTGCTCACCCAAGTACACATTTTTTAGATACTGTTTCCAGTGTGCCTGAAGCGATACGCCACTAGTTGTGTATCTTAAGAGAAACATCGTTACTTTTGCCAGGGGTTTCTAGAAGTTGCTGATTTGATTCTGCTGGTGACGAGGCATTGGCTACCTCAAGAGAGTCATAGAGATTCCTGCCAGGTCTTCACCCAAATACACATTTTTTAGATACTCTTTCCAGTCTGCCTGATAGCTACGCCACTAGTTGTGTATCTTAAGAGTCATTGTAACTTTTGCCAGGGGTTTCTTGAAGTTGCTGATGTGATTATGCTGGTGACGAGGCATTGGCTACCCTATGAGTGTCATAGTGATTCCTGCTAGTTGCTCACCCAAATACACATTTTTTTGATACTTTGGCCAGTCTGCCTCAAGTGACACCCCACTAGCTGTGTATCTTATGAGAAGCTTCGTTACATTTGCAAGCGGTTTCTTGAAGTTGGTGATGGGATTATGTTGGTGACGAGGCATTGGCTACCTTAAGAGAGTCATAGTTCTTCCTGCCAGTTGCTCACCCAAATACACATTTTGAGATACTGTGGCCAGTCTGCCTGAAGCCATACGCCACTAGTTGTGTATCTTAAGAGAAACATCGTTACTCTTGCCAGCAGTTTCTTGACCTTGAAGATGTGATTATACTGGTGACGAGATATTGGTTACCCTAAGAGAGTCACAGTGTTTCGTGCCAGTTGCTCACCCAAGTACACATTTTTTAGATACTGTTTCCAGTGTGCCTGAAGCGATACGCCACTAGTTGTGTATCTTAAGAGAAACATCGTTACTTTTGCCAGGGGTTTCTAGAAGTTGCTGATTTGATTCTGCTGGTGACGAGGCATTGGCTACCTCAAGAGAGTCATAGAGATTCCTGCCAGGTCTTCACCCAAATACACATTTTTTAGATACTCTTTCCAGTCTGCCTGATAGCTACGCCACTAGTTGTGTATCTTAAGAGTCATTGTAAATTTTGCCAGGGGTTTCTTGAAGTTGCTGATGTGATTATGCTGGTGACGAGGCATTGGCTACCCTATGAGTGTCATAGTGATTCCTGCTAGTTGCTCACCCAAATACACATTTTTTTGATACTTTGGCCAGTCTGCCTCAAGTGACACCCCACTAGCTGTGTATCTTATGAGAAGCTTCGTTACATTTGCAAGCGGTTTCTTGAAGTTGGTGATGGGATTATGTTGGTGACGAGGCATTGGCTACCTTAAGAGAGTCATAGTTCTTCCTGCCAGTTGCTCACCCAAATACACATTTTGAGATACTGTGGCCAGTCTGCCTGAAGCGATACGCCACTAGTTGTGTATCTTAAGAGAAACATCGTTACTCTTGCCAGCGGTTTCTTGACTTTGAAGATGTGATTATACTGGTGACGAGATATTGGCTACCCTAAGAGAGTCACAGTGTTTCGTGCCAGTTGCTCACCCAAATACACATTTTTTAGATACTGTTTCCAGTGTGCCTGAAGCGATACGCCACTAGTTGTGTATCTTAAGAGAAACATCGTTACTTTTGAAAGGGGTTTCTAGAAGTTGCTGATTTGATTCTGCTGGTGACGAAGCATTGGCTACCTTAAGAGAGTCATAGAGATTCCTGCCAGTTCTTCACCCAAATACACATTTTTTAGATACTCTTTCCAGTCTGCCTGATAGCTACGCCACTAGTTGTGTATCTTAAGAGTCATTGTAAATTTTGCCAGGGGTTTCTTGAAGTTGCTGATGTGATTATGCTGGTGACGAGGCATTGGCTACCCTATGAGTGTCATAGTGATTCCTGCTAGTTGCTCACCCAAATACACATTTTTTTGATACTTTGGCCAGTCTGCCTCAAGTGACACCCCAATAGCTGTGTATCTTATGAGAAGCTTCATTACATTTGCAAGCGGTTTCTTGACGTTGGTGATGGGATTATGTTGGTGACGAGGCATTGGCTACCTTAAGAGAGTCATAGTGCTTCCTGCCAGTTGCTCACCCAAATACACATTTTGAGAAACTGTGGCCAGTCTGCCTGAAGCGATACGCCACTAGTTGTGTATCTTAAGAGAAACATCGTTACTCTTGCCTGCGGTTTCTTGACTTTGAAGATGTGATTATACTGGTGACGAGATATTGGTTACCCTAAGAGAGTCACAGTGTTTCGTGCCAGTTACTCACCCAAATACACATTTTTTAGATACTGTTTCCAGTGTGCCTGAAGCGATACGCCACTAGTTGTGTATCTTAAGAGAAACATCGTTACTTTTGCCAGGGGTTTCTAGAAGTTGCTGATTTGATTCTGCTGGTGACGAGGCATTGGCTACCTCAAGAGAGTCACAGAGATTCCTGCCAGTTCTTCACCCAAATACACATTTTTTAGATACTCTTTCCAGTCTACCTGATAGCTACGCCACTAGTTGTGTATCTTAAGAGTCATTGTAACTTTTGCCAGGGGGTCTTGAAGTTGCTGATGTGATTATGCTGGTGACGAGGCATTGGCTACCCTATGAGTGTCATAGTGATTCCTGCTAGTTGCTCACCCAAATACACATTTTTTTGAAACTTTGGCCAGTCTGCGTCAAGTGACACCCCACTAGCTGTGTATCTTATGAGAAGCTTCGTTACCTTTGCAAGCGGTTTCCTGAAGTTGGTGATGGGATTATGTTGGTGACGAGGCATTGGCTACCTTAAGAGAGTCATAGTGATTCCTGCCAGTTGCTCACCCAAATACACATTTTGAGATACTGTGGCCAGTCTGCCTGAAGCCATACGCCACTAGTTGTGTATCTTAAGAGAAACATCGTTACTCTTGCCAGCAGTTTCTTGACCTTGAAGATGTGATTATACTGGTGACGAGATATTGGTTACCCTAAGAGAGTCACAGTGTTTCGTGCCAGTTGCTCACCCAAATACACATTTTTTAGATACTGTTTCCAGTGTGCCTGAAGCGATACGCCACTAGTTGTGTATCTTAAGAGAAACATCGTTACTTTT
This sequence comes from Schistocerca nitens, assembly GCF_023898315.1. NCBI lineage: Eukaryota > Metazoa > Arthropoda > Insecta > Orthoptera > Acrididae > Schistocerca > Schistocerca nitens. The sequence continues at coordinate 120,904,059 of NC_064616.1, forward strand.
GCCAGGGGTTTCTAGAAGTTGCTGATTTGATTCTGCTGGTGACGAGGCATTGGCTACCTCAAGAGAGTCATAGAGATTCCTGCCAGGTCTTCACCCAAATACACATTTTTTAGATACTCTTTCCAGTCTGCCTGATAGCTACGCCACTAGTTGTGTATCTTAAGAGTCATTGTAACTTTTGCCAGGGGTTTCTTGAAGTTGCTGATGTGATTATGCTGGTGACGAGGCATTGGCTACCCTATGAGTGTCATAGTGATTCCTGCTAGTTGCTCACCCAAATACACATTTTTTTGATACTTTGGCCAGTCTGCCTCAAGTGACACCCCACTAGCTGTGTATCTTATGAGAAGCTTCGTTACATTTGCAAGCGGTTTCTTGAAGTTGGTGATGGGATTATGTTGGTGACGAGGCATTGGCTACCTTAAGAGAGTCATAGTTCTTCCTGCCAGTTGCTCACCCAAATACACATTTTGAGATACTGTGGCCAGTCTGCCTGAAGCGATACGCCACTAGTTGTGTATCTTAAGAGAAACATCGTTACTCTTGCCAGCGGTTTCTAGACTTTGAAGATGTGATTATACTGGTGACGAGATATTGGTTACCCTAAGAGAGTCACAGTGTTTCGTGCCAGTTGCTCACCCAAATACACATTTTTTAGATACTGTTTCCAGTGTGCCTGAAGCGATACGCCACTAGTTGTGTATCTTAAGAGAAACATCGTTACTCTTGCCAGCAGTTTCTTGAGCTTGAAGATGTGATTATACTGGTGACGAGATATTGGTTACCCTAAGAGAGTCACAGTGTTTCGTGCCAGTTGCTCACCCAAATACACATTTTGAGATACTGTGGCCAGTCTGCCTGAAGCGATACGCCACTAGTTGTGTATCTTAAGAGAAACATCGTTACTCTTGCCAGCGGTTTCTTGACTTTGAAGATGTGATTATACTGGTGACGAGATATTGGTTACCCTAAGAGAGTCACAGTGTTTCGTGCCAGTTGCTCACCCAAATACACATTTTTTAGATACTGTTTCCAGTGTGCCTGAAGCGATACGCCACTAGTTGTGTATCTTAAGAGAAACATCGTTACTTTTGCCAGGGGTTTCTAGAAGTTGCTGATTTGATTCTGCTGGTGACGAGGCATTGGCTACCTCAAGAGAGTCATAGAGATTCCTGCCAGGTCTTCACCCAAATACACATTTTTAGATACTCTTTCCAGTCTGCCTGATAGCTACGCCACTAGTTGTGTATCTTAAGAGTCATTGTAACTTTTGCCAGGGGTTTCTTGAAGTTGCTGATGTGATTATGCTGGTGACGAGGCATTGGCTACCCTATGAGTGTCATAGTGATTCCTGCTAGTTGCTCACCCAAATACACATTTTTTTGATACTTTGGCCAGTCTGCCTCAAGTGACACCCCACTAGCTGTGTATCTTATGAGAAGCTTCGTTACCTTTGCAAGCGGTTTCCTGAAGTTGGTGATGGGATTATGTTGGTGACGAGGCATTGGCTACCTTAAGAGAGTCATAGTGCTTCCTGCCAGTTGCTCACCCAAATACACATTTTGAGATACTGTGGCCAGTCTGCCTGAAGCGATACGCCACTAGTTGTGTATCTTAAGAGAAACATCGTTACTCTTGCCAGCAGTTTCTTGACTTTGAAGATGTGATTATACTGGTGACGAGATATTGGTTACCCTAAGAGAGTCACAGTGTTTCGTGCCAGTTGCTCACCCAAATACACATTTTTTAGATACTGTTTCCAGTGTGCCTGAAGCGATACGCCACTAGTTGTGTATCGTAAGAGAAACATCGTTACTTTTGCCAGGGGTTTCTAGAAGTTGCTGATTTGATTCTGCTGGTGACGAGGCATTGGCTACCTCCAGAGAGTCATAGAGATTCCTGCCAGGTCTTCACCCAAATACACATTTTTTAGATAGTCTTTCTAGTCTGCCTGATAGCTACGCCACTAGTTGTGTATCTTAAGAGTCATTGTAACTTTTGCCAGGGGTTTCTTGAAGTTGCTGATGTGATTATGCTGGTGACGAGGCATTGGCTACCCTATGAGTGTCATAGTGATTCCTGCTAGTTGCTCACCCAAATACACATTTTTTGATACTTTGGCCAGTCTGCCTCAAGTGACACCCCACTAGCTGTGTATCTTATGAGAAGCTTCGTTACATTTGCAAGCGGTTTCTTGAAGTTGGTGATGGGATTATGTTGGTGACGAGGCATTGGCTACCTTAAGAGAGTCATAGTGCTTCCTGCCAGTTGCTCACCCAAATACACATTTTGAGATACTGTGGCCAGTCTGCCTGAAGCGATACGCCACTAGTTGTGTATCTTAAGAGAAACATCGTTACTCTTGCCAGCGGTTTCTTGACTTTGAAGATGTGATTATACTGGTGACGAGATATTGGTTACCCTAAGAGAGTCACAGTGTTTCGTGCCAGTTGCTCACCCAAATACACATTTTTTAGATACTGTTTCCAGTGTGCCTGAAGCGATACGCCACTAGTTGTGTATCTTAAGAGAAACATCGTTACTTTTGCCAGGGGTTTCTAGAAGTTGCTGATTTGATTCTGCTGGTGACGAGGCATTGGCTACCTCAAGAGAGTCATAGAGATTCCTGCCAGGTCTTCACCCAAATACACATTTTTTAGATACTCTTTCCAGTCTGCCTGATAGCTACGCCACTAGTTGTGTATCTTAAGAGTCATTGTAACTTTTGCCAGGGGTTTCTTGAAGTTGCTGATGTGATTATGCTGGTGACGAGGCATTGGCTACCCTATGAGTGTCATAGTGATTCCTGCTAGTTGCTCACCCAAATACACATTTTTTGATACTTTGGCCAGTCTGCCTCAAGTGACACCCCACTAGCTGTGTATCTTATGAGAAGCTTCGTTACATTTGCAAGCGGTTTCTTGAAGTTGGTGATGGGATTATGTTGGTGACGAGGCATTGGCTACCTTAAGAGAGTCATAGTGCTTCCTGCCAGTTGCTCACCCAAATACACATTTTGAGATACTGTGGCCAGTCTGCCTGAAGCGATACGCCACTACTTGTGTATCTTAAGAGAAACATCGTTACTCTTGCCAGCGGTTTCTTGACTTTGAAGATGTGATTATACTGGTGACGAGATATTGGTTACCCTAAGAGAGTCACAGTGTTTCGTGCCAGTTGCTCACCCAAATATACATTTTTTAGATACTGTTTCCAGTGTGCCTGAAGCGATACGCCACTAGTTGTTTATCTTAAGAGAAACATCGTTACTTTTGCCAGGGGTTTCTAGAAGTTGCTGATTTGATTCTGCTGGTGACGAGGCATTGGCTACCTCCAGAGAGTCATAGAGATTCCTGCCAGTTCTTCACTCAAATACCCATTTTTTAGATACTCTTTCCAGTCTGCCTGATAGCTACGCCACTAGTTGTGTATCTTAAGAGTCATTGTAACTTTTGCCAGGGGTTTCTTGAAGTTGCTGATGTGATTATGCTGGTGACGAGGCATTGGCTACCCTATGAGTGTCATAGTGATTCCTGCTAGTTGCTCACCCAAATACACATTTTTTTGATACTTTGGCCAGTCTGCCTCAAGTGACACCCCACTAGCTGTGTATCTTATGAGAAGCTTCGTTACCTTTGCAAGCGGTTTCTTGAAGTTGGTGATGGGATTATGTCGGTGACGAGGCATTGGCTACCTTAAGAGAGTCATAGTGCTTCCTGCCAGTTGCTCACCCAAATACACATTTTGAGATACTGTGGCCAGTCTGCCTGAAGCGATACGCCACCAGTTGTGTATCTTAAGAGAAACATCGTTACTCTTGCCAGCGGTTTCTTGACTTTGAAGCTGTGATTATACTGGTGACGAGATATTGGCTACCCTAAGAGAGTCACAGTGTTTCGTGCCAGTTGCTCACCCAAATACACATTTTTTAGATACTGTTTCCAGTGTGCCTGAAGCGATACGCCACTAGTTGTGTATCTTAAGAGAAACATCGTTACTTTTGCCAGGGGTTTCTAGAAGTTGCTGATTTGATTCTGCTGGTGACGAGGCATTGGCTACCTCAAGAGAGTCACAGAGATTCCTGCCAGTTCTTCACCCAAATACACATTTTTTAGATACTCTTTCCAGTCTACCTGATAGCTACGCCACTAGTTGTGTATCTTAAGAGTCATTGTAACTTTTGCCAGGGGTTTCTTGAAGTTGCTGATGTGATTATGCTGGTGACGAGGCATTGGCTACCCTATGAGTGTCATAGTGATTCCTGCTAGTTGCTCACCCAAATACACATTTTTTTGAAACTTTGGCCAGTCTGCCTCAAGTGACACCCCACTAGCTGTGTATCTTATGAGAAGCTTCGTTACCTTTGCAAGCGGTTTCCTGAAGTTGGTGATGGGATTATGTTGGTGACGAGGCATTGGCTACCTTAAGAGTGTCATAGTGCTTCCTGCCAGTTGCTCACCCAAATACACATTTTGAGATACTGTGGCCAGTCTGCCTGAAGCCATACGCCACTAGTTGTGTATCTTAAGAGAAACATCGTTACTCTTGCCAGCAGTTTCTTGACTTTGAAGATGTGATTATACTGGTGACGAGATATTGGTTACCCTAAGAGAGTCACAGTGTTTCGTGCCAGTTGCTCACCCAAATACACATTTTTTAGATACTGTTTCCAGTGTGCCTGAAGCGATACGCCACTAGTTGTGTATCTTAAGAGAAACATCGTTACTTTTGCCAGGGGTTTCTAGAAGTTGCTGATTTGATTCTGCTGGTGACGAGGCATTGGCTACCTCAAGAGAGTCATAGAGATTCCTGCCAGGTCTTCACCCAAATACACATTTTTTAGATACTCTTTCCAGTCTGCCTGATAGCTACGCCACTAGTTGTGTATCTTAAGAGTCATTGTAACTTTTGCCAGGGGTTTCTTGAAGTTGCTGATGTGATTATGCTGGTGACGAGGCATTGGCTACCCTATGAGTGTCATAGTGATTCCTGCTAGTTGCTCACCCAAATACACATTTTTCTGATACTTTGGCCAGTCTGCCTCAAGTGACACCCCACTAGCTGTGTATCTTATGAGAAGCTTCGTTACCTTTGCAAGAGGTTTCTTGAAGTTGGTGATGGGATTATGTTGGTGACGAGGCATTGGCTACCTTAAGAGAGTCATAGTGCTTCCTGCCAGTTGCTCACCCAAATACACATTTTGAGATACTGTGGCCAGTCTGCCTGAAGCGATACGCCACTAGTTGTGTATCTTAAGAGAAACATCGTTACTCTTGCCTGCGGTTTCTTGACTTTGAAGATGTGATTATACTGGTGACGAGATATTGGTTACCCTAAGAGAGTCACAGTGTTTCGTGCCAGTTACTCACCCAAATACACATTTTTTAGATACTGTTTCCAGTGTGCCTGAAGCGATACGCCACTAGTTGTGTATCTTAAGAGAAACATCGTTACTTTTGCCAGGGGTTTCTAGAAGTTGCTGATTTGATTCTGCTGGTGACGAGGCATTGGCTACCTCAAGAGAGTCACAGAGATTCCTGCCAGTTCTTCACCCAAATACCCATTTTTTAGATACTCTTTCCAGTCTACCTCATAGCTACGCCACTAGTTGTGTATCTTAAGAGTCATTGTAACTTTTGCCAGGGGGTCTTGAAGTTGCTGATGTGATTATGCTGGTGACGAGGCATTGGCTACCCTATGAGTGTCATAGTGATTCCTGCTAGTTGCTCACCCAAATACACATTTTTTTGAAACTTTGGCCAGTCTTCGTCAAGTGACACCCCACTAGCTGTGTATCTTATGAGAAGCTTCGTTACCTTTGCAAGCGGTTTCCTGAAGTTGGTGATGGGATTATGTTGGTGACGAGGCATTGGCTACCTTAAGAGAGTCATAGTGCTTCCTGCCAGTTGCTCACCCAAATACACATTTTGAGATACTGTGGCCAGTCTGCCTGAAGCGATACGCCACTAGTTGTGTATCTTAAGAGAAACATCGTTACTTTTGCCAGGGGTTTCTAGAAGTTGCTGATTTGATTCTGCTGGTGACGAGGCATTGGCTACCTCAAGAGAGTCATAGAGATTCCTGCCAGGTCTTCACCCAAATACACATTTTTTAGATACTCTTTCCAGTCTGCCTGATAGCTACGCCACTAGTTGTGTATCTTAAGAGTCATTGTAACTTTTGCCAGGGGTTTCTTGAAGTTGCTGATGTGATTATGCTGGTGACGAGGCATTGGCTACCCTATGAGTGTCATAGTGATTCCTGCTAGTTGCTCACCCAAATACACATTTTTTTGATACTTTGGCCAGTCTGCCTCAAGTGACACCCCACTAGCTGTGTATCTTATGAGAAGCTTCGTTACCTTTGCAAGCGGTTTCCTGAAGTTGGTGATGGGATTATGTTGGTGACGAGGCATTGGCTACCTTAAGAGAGTCATAGTGCTTCCTGCCAGTTGCTCACCCAAATACACATTTTGAGATACTGTGGCCAGTCTGCCTGAAGCGATACGCCACTAGTTGTGTATCTTAAGAGAAACATCGTTACTCTTGCCAGCAGTTTCTTGACTTTGAAGATGTGATTATACTGGTGACGAGATATTGGTTACCCTAAGAGAGTCACAGTGTTTCGTGCCAGTTGCTCACCCAAATACACATTTTTTAGATACTGTTTCCAGTGTGCCTGAAGCGATACGCCACTAGTTGTGTATCTTAAGAGAAACATCGTTACTTTTGCCAGGGGTTTCTAGAAGTTGCTGATTTGATTCTGCTGGTGACGAGGCATTGGCTACCTCCAGAGAGTCATAGAGATTCCTGCCAGGTCTTCACCCAAATACACATTTTTTAGATACTCTTTCTAGTCTGCCTGATAGCTACGCCACTAGGTGTGTATCTTAAGAGTCATTGTAACTTTTGCCAGGGGTTTCTTGAAGTTGCTGATGTGATTATGCTGGTGACGAGGCATTGGCTACCCTATGAGTGTCATAGTGATTCCTGCTAGTTGCTCACCGAAATACACATTTTTTGATACTTTGGCCAGTCTGCCTCAAGTGACACCCCACTAGCTGTGTATCTTATGAGAAGCTTCGTTACATTTGCAAGCGGTTTCTTGAAGTTGGTGATGGGATTATCTTGGTGACGAGGCATTGGCTACCTTAAGAGAGTCATAGTGCTTCCTGCCAGTTGCTCACCCAAATACACATTTTGAGATACTGTGGCCAGTCTGCCTGAAGCGATACGCCACTAGTTGTGTATCTTAAGAGAAACATCGTTACTCTTGCCAGCGGTTTCTTGACTTTGAAGATGTGATTATACTGGTGACGAGATATTGGTTACCCTAAGAGAGTCACAGTGTTTCGTGCCAGTTGCTCACCCAAATATACATTTTTTAGATACTGTTTCCAGTGTGCCTGAAGCGATACGCCACTAGTTGTTTATCTTAAGAGAAACATCGTTACTTTTGCCAGGGGTTTCTAGAAGTTGCTGATTTGATTCTGCTGGTGACGAGGCATTGGCTACCTCCAGAGAGTCATAGAGATTCCTGCCAGTTCTTCACTCAAATACCCATTTTTTAGATACTCTTTCCAGTCTGCCTGATAGCTACGCCACTAGTTGTGTATCTTAAGAGTCATTGTAACTTTTGCCAGGGGTTTCTTGAAGTTGCTGATGTGATTATGCTGGTGACGAGGCATTGGCTACCCTATGAGTGTCATAGTGATTCCTGCTAGTTGCTCACCCAAATACACATTTTTTTGATACTTTGGCCAGTCTGCCTCAAGTGACACCCCACTAGCTGTGTATCTTATGAGAAGCTTCGTTACCTTTGCAAGCGGTTTCTTGAAGTTGGTGATGGGATTATGTCGGTGACGAGGCATTGGCTACCTTAAGAGAGTCATAGTGCTTCCTGCCAGTTGCTCACCCAAATACACATTTTGAGATACTGTGGCCAGTCTGCCTGAAGCGATACGCCACCAGTTGTGTATCTTAAGAGAAACATCGTTACTCTTGCCAGCGGTTTCTTGACTTTGAAGCTGTGATTATACTGGTGACGAGATATTGGCTACCCTAAGAGAGTCACAGTGTTTCGTGCCAGTTGCTCACCCAAATACACATTTTTTAGATACTGTTTCCAGTGTGCCTGAAGCGATACGCCACTAGTTGTGTATCTTAAGAGAAACATCGTTACTTTTGCCAGGGGTTTCTAGAAGTTGCTGATTTGATTCTGCTGGTGACGAGGCATTGGCTACCTCAAGAGAGTCACAGAGATTCCTGCCAGTTCTTCACCCAAATACACATTTTTTAGATACTCTTTCCAGTCTACCTGATAGCTACGCCACTAGTTGTGTATCTTAAGAGTCATTGTAACTTTTGCCAGGGGTTTCTTGAAGTTGCTGATGTGATTATGCTGGTGACGAGGCATTGGCTACCCTATGAGTGTCATAGTGATTCCTGCTAGTTGCTCACCCAAATACACATTTTTTTGAAACTTTGGCCAGTCTGCCTCAAGTGACACCCCACTAGCTGTGTATCTTATGAGAAGCTTCGTTACCTTTGCAAGCGGTTTCCTGAAGTTGGTGATGGGATTATGTTGGTGACGAGGCATTGGCTACCTTAAGAGAGTCATAGTGCTTCCTGCCAGTTGCTCACCCAAATACACATTTTGAGATACTGTGGCCAGTCTGCCTGAAGCCATACGCCACTAGTTGTGTATCTTAAGAGAAACATCGTTACTCTTGCCAGCAGTTTCTTGACTTTGAAGATGTGATTATACTGGTGACGAGATATTGGTTACCCTAAGAGTCACAGTGTTTCGTGCCAGTTGCTCACCCAAATACACATTTTTTAGATACTGTTTCCAGTGTGCCTGAAGCGATACGCCACTAGTTGTGTATCTTAAGAGAAACATCGTTACTTTTGCCAGGGGTTTCTAGAAGTTGCTGATTTGATTCTGCTGGTGACGAGGCATTGGCTACCTCAAGAGAGTCATAGAGATTCCTGCCAGGTCTTCACCCAAATACACATTTTTTAGATACTCTTTCCAGTCTGCCTGATAGCTACGCCACTAGTTGTGTATCTTAAGAGTCATTGTAACTTTTGCCAGGGGTTTCTTGAAGTTGCTGATGTGATTATGCTGGTGACGAGGCATTGGCTACCCTATGAGTGTCATAGTGATTCCTGCTAGTTGCTCACCCAAATACACATTTTTCTGATACTTTGGCCAGTCTGCCTCAAGTGACACCCCACTAGCTGTGTATCTTATGAGAAGCTTCGTTACCTTTGCAAGAGGTTTCTTGAAGTTGGTGATGGGATTATGTTGGTGACGAGGCATTGGCTACCTTAAGAGAGTCATAGTGCTTCCTGCCAGTTGCTCACCCAAATACACATTTTGAGATACTGTGGCCAGTCTGCCTGAAGCGATACGCCACTAGTTGTGTATCTTAAGAGAAACATCGTTACTCTTGCCTGCGGTTTCTTGACTTTGAAGATGTGATTATACTGGTGACGAGATATTGGTTACCCTAAGAGAGTCACAGTGTTTCGTGCCAGTTACTCACCCAAATACACATTTTTTAGATACTGTTTCCAGTGTGCCTGAAGCGATACGCCACTAGTTGTGTATCTTAAGAGAAACATCGTTACTTTTGCCAGGGGTTTCTAGAAGTTGCTGATTTGATTCTGCTGGTGACGAGGCATTGGCTACCTCAAGAGAGTCACAGAGATTCCTGCCAGTTCTTCACCCAAATACCCATTTTTTAGATACTCTTTCCAGTCTACCTCATAGCTACGCCACTAGTTGTGTATCTTAAGAGTCATTGTAACTTTTGCCAGGGGGTCTTGAAGTTGCTGATGTGATTATGCTGGTGACGAGGCATTGGCTACCCTATGAGTGTCATAGTGATTCCTGCTAGTTGCTCACCCAAATACACATTTTTTTGATACTTTGGCCAGTCTCCCTCAAGTGACACCCCACTAGCTGTGTATCTTATGAGAAGCTTCGTTACCTTTGCAAGCGGTTTCCTGAAGTTGGTGATGGGATTATGTTGGTGACGAGGCATTGGCTACCTTAAGAGAGTCATAGTGCTTTCTGCCAGTTGCTCACCCAAATACACATTTTGAGATACTGTGGCCAGTCTGCCTGAAGCGATACGCCACTAGTTGTGTATCTTAAGAGAAACATCGTTACTCTTGCCAGCAGTTTCTTGACTTTGAAGATGTGATTATACTGGTGACGAGATATTGGTTACCCTAAGAGAGTCACAGTGTTTCGTGCCAGTTGCTCACCCAAATACACATTTTTTAGATACTGTTTCCAGTGTGCCTGAAGCGATACGCCACTAGTTGTGTATCTTAAGAGAAACATCGTTACTTTTGCCAGGGGTTTCTAGAAGTTGCTGATTTGATTCTGCTGGTGACGAGGCATTGGCTACCTCCAGAGAGTCATAGAGATTCCTGCCAGGTCTTCACCCAAATACACATTTTTTAGATACTCTTTCTAGTCTGCCTGATAGCTACGCCACTAGTTGTGTATCTTAAGAGTCATTGTAACTTTTGCCAGGGGTTTCTTGAAGTTGCTGATGTGATTATGCTGGTGACGAGGCATTGGCTACCCTATGAGTGTCATAGTGATTCCTGCTAGTTGCTCACCCAAATACACATTTTTTTGATACTTTGGCCAGTCTGCCTCAAGTGACACCCCACTAGCTGTGTATCTTATGAGAAGCTTCGTTACATTTGCAAGCGGTTTCTTGAAGTTGGTGATGGGATTATGTTGGTGACGAGGCATTGGCTACCTTAAGAGAGTCATAGTTCTTCCTGCCAGTTGCTCACCCAAATACACATTTTGAGATACTGTGGCCAGTCTGCCTGAAGCGATACGCCACTAGTTGTGTATCTTAAGAGAAACATCGTTACTCTTGCCAGCGGTTTCTTGACTTTGAAGATGTGATTATACTGGTGACGAGATATTGGTTACCCTAAGAGAGTCACAGTGTTTCGTGCCAGTTGCTCACCCAAATACACATTTTTTAGATACTGTTTCCAGTGTGCCTGAAGCGATACGCCACTAGTTGTGTATCTTAAGAGAAACATCGTTACTTTTGCCAGGGGTTTCTAGAAGTTGCTGATTTGATTCTGCTGGTGACGAGGCATTGGCTACCTCAAGAGAGTCATAGAGATTCCTGCCAGGTCTTCACCCAAATACACATTTTTTAGATACTCTTTTCAGTCTGCCTGATAGCTACGCCACTAGTTGTGTATCTTAAGAGTCATTGTAACTTTTGCCAGGGGTTTCTTGAAGTTGCTGATGTGATTATGCTGGTGACGAGGCATTGGCTACCCTATGAGTGTCATAGTGATTCCTGCTAGTTGCTCACCCAAATACACATTTTTTTGAAACTTTGGCCAGTCTGCGTCAAGTGACACCCCACTAGCTGTGTATCTTATGAGAAGCTTCGTTACCTTTGCAAGCGGTTTCCTGAAGTTGGTGATGGGATTATGTTGGTGACGAGGCATTGACTACCTTAAGAGAGTCATAGTGCTTCCTGCCAGTTGCTCACCCAAATACACATTTTGAGATACTGTGGCCAGTCTGCCTGAAGCCATACGCCACTAGTTGTGTATCTTAAGAGAAACATCGTTACTCTTGCCAGCAGTTTCTTGACTTTGAAGATGTGATTATACTGGTGACGAGATATTGGTTACCCTAAGAGAGTCACAGTGTTTCGTGCCAGTTGCTCACCCAAATACACATTTTTTAGATACTGTTTCCAGTGTGCCTGAAGCGATACGCCACTAGTTGTGTATCTTAAGAGAAACATCGTTACTTTTGCCAGGGGTTTCTAGAAGTTGCTGATTTGATTCTGCTGGTGACGAGGCATTGGCTACCTCAAGAGAGTCATAGAGATTCCTGCCAGGTCTTCACCCAAATACACATTTTTTAGATACTCTTTCCAGTCTGCCTGATAGCTACGCCACTAGTTGTGTATCTTAAGAGTCATTGTAACTTTTGCCAGGGGTTTCTTGAAGTTGCTGATGTGATTATGCTGGTGACGAGGCATTGGCTACCCTATGAGTGTCATAGTGATTCCTGCTAGTTGCTCACCCAAATACACATTTTTCTGATACTTTGGCCAGTCTGCCTCAAGTGACACCCCACTAGCTGTGTATCTTATGAGAAGCTTCGTTACATTTGCAAGCGGTTTCTTGAAGTTGGTGATGGGATTATGTTGGTGACGAGGCATTGGCTACCTTAAGAGAGTCATAGTTCTTCCTGCCAGTTGCTCACCCAAATACACATTTTGAGATACTGTGGCCAGTCTGCCTGAAGCGATACGCCACTAGTTGTGTATCTTAAGAGAAACATCGTTACTCTTGCCAGCGGTTTCTTGACTTTGAAGATGTGATTATACTGGTGACGAGATATTGGTTACCCTAAGAGAGTCACAGTGTTTCGTGCCAGTTGCTCACCCAAATACACATTTTTTAGATACTGTTTCCAGTGTGCCTGAAGCGATACGCCACTAGTTGTGTATCTTAAGAGAAACATCGTTACTTTTGCCAGGGGTTTCTAGAAGTTGCTGATTTGATTCTGCTGGTGACGAGGCATTGGCTACCTCAAGAGAGTCATAGAGATTCCTGCCAGGTCTTCACCCAAATACACATTTTTTAGATACTCTTTTCAGTCTGCCTGATAGCTACGCCACTAGTTGTGTATCTTAAGAGTCATTGTAACTTTTGCCAGGGGTTTCTTGAAGTTGCTGATGTGATTATGCTGGTGACGAGGCATTGGCTACCCTATGAGTGTCATAGTGATTCCTGCTAGTTGCTCACCCAAATACACATTTTTTTGAAACTTTGGCCAGTCTGCGTCAAGTGACACCCCACTAGCTGTGTATCTTATGAGAAGCTTCGTTACCTTTGCAAGCGGTTTCCTGAAGTTGGTGATGGGATTATGTTGGTGACGAGGCATTGACTACCTTAAGAGAGTCATAGTGCTTCCTGCCAGTTGCTCACCCAAATACACATTTTGAGATACTGTGGCCAGTCTGCCTGAAGCCATACGCCACTAGTTGTGTATCTTAAGAGAAACATCGTTACTCTTGCCAGCAGTTTCTTGACTTTGAAGATGTGATTATACTGGTGACGAGATATTGGTTACCCTAAGAGAGTCACAGTGTTTCGTGCCAGTTGCTCACCCAAATACACATTTTTTAGATACTGTTTCCAGTGTGCCTGAAGCGATACGCCACTAGTTGTGTATGTTAAGAGAAACATCGTTACTTTTGCCAGGGGTTTCTAGAAGTTGCTGATTTGATTCTGCTGGTGACGAGGCATTGGCTACCTCAAGAGAGTCATAGAGATTCCTGCCAGGTCTTCACCCAAATACACATTTTTTAGATACTCTTTCCAGTCTGCCTGATAGCTACGCCACTAGTTGTGTATCTTAAGAGTCATTGTAACTTTTGCCAGGGGTTTCTTGAAGTTGCTGATGTGATTATGCTGGTGACGAGGCATTGGCTACCCTATGAGTGTCATAGTGATTCCTGCTAGTTGCTCACCCAAATACACATTTTTTTGATACTTTGGCCAGTCTCCCTCAAGTGACACCCCACTAGCTGTGTATCTTATGAGAAGCTTCGTTACCTTTGCAAGCGGTTTCCTGAAGTTGGTGATGGGATTATGTTGGTGACGAGGCATTGGCTACCTTAAGAGAGTCATAGTGCTTTCTGCCAGTTGCTCACCCAAATACACATTTTGAGATACTGTGGCCAGTCTGCCTGAAGCGATACGCCACTAGTTGTGTATCTTAAGAGAAACATCGTTACTCTTGCCAGCAGTTTCTTGACTTTGAAGATGTGATTATACTGGTGACGAGATATTGGTTACCCTAAGAGAGTCACAGTGTTTCGTGCCAGTTGCTCACCCAAATACACATTTTTTAGATACTGTTTCCAGTGTGCCTGAAGCGATACGCCACTAGTTGTGTATCTTAAGAGAAACATCGTTACTTTTGCCAGGGGTTTCTAGAAGTTGCTGATTTGATTCTGCTGGTGACGAGGCATTGGCTACCTCCAGAGAGTCATAGAGATTCCTGCCAGGTCTTCACCCAAATACACATTTTTTAGATACTCTTTCTAGTCTGCCTGATAGCTACGCCACTAGTTGTGTATCTTAAGAGTCATTGTAACTTTTGCCAGGGGTTTCTTGAAGTTGCTGATGTGATTATGCTGGTGACGAGGCATTGGCTACCCTATGAGTGTCATAGTGATTCCTGCTAGTTGCTCACCCAAATACACATTTTTTTGATACTTTGGCCAGTCTGCCTCAAGTGACACCCCACTAGCTGTGTATCTTATGAGAAGCTTCGTTACATTTGCAAGCGGTTTCTTGAAGTTGGTGATGGGATTATGTTGGTGACGAGGCATTGGCTACCTTAAGAGAGTCATAGTTCTTCCTGCCAGTTGCTCACCCAAATACACATTTTGAGATACTGTGGCCAGTCTGCCTGAAGCGATACGCCACTAGTTGTGTATCTTAAGAGAAACATCGTTACTCTTGCCAGCGGTTTCTTGACTTTGAAGATGTGATTATACTGGTGACGAGATATTGGTTACCCTAAGAGAGTCACAGTGTTTCGTGCCAGTTGCTCACCCAAATACACATTTTTTAGATACTGTTTCCAGTGTGCCTGAAGCGATACGCCACTAGTTGTGTATCTTAAGAGAAACATCGTTACTTTTGCCAGGGGTTTCTAGAAGTTGCTGATTTGATTCTGCTGGTGACGAGGCATTGGCTACCTCAAGAGAGTCATAGAGATTCCTGCCAGGTCTTCACCCAAATACACATTTTTTAGATACTCTTTCCAGTCTGCCTGATAGCTACGCCACTAGTTGTGTATCTTAAGAGTCATTGTAACTTTTGCCAGGGGTTTCTTGAAGTTGCTGATGTGATTATGCTGGTGACGAGGCATTGGCTACCCTATGAGTGTCATAGTGATTCCTGCTAGTTGCTCACCCAAATACACATTTTTTTGATACTTTGGCCAGTCTGCCTCAAGTGACACCCCACTAGCTGTGTATCTTATGAGAAGCTTCGTTACCTTTGCAAGCGGTTTCCTGAAGTTGGTGATGGGATTATGTTGGTGACGAGGCATTGGCTACCTTAAGAGAGTCATAGTGCTTCCTGCCAGTTGCTCACCCAAATACACATTTTGAGATACTGTGGCCAGTCTGCCTGAAGCGATACGCCACTAGTTGTGTATCTTAAGAGAAACATCGTTACTCTTGCCAGCAGTTTCTTGACTTTGAAGATGTGATTATACTGGTGACGAGATATTGGTTACCCTAAGAGAGTCACAGTGTTTCGTGCCAGTTGCTCACCCAAATACACATTTTTTAGATACTGTTTCCAGTGTGCCTGAAGCGATACGCCACTAGTTGTGTATCTTAAGAGAAACATCGTTACTTTGGCAGGGGTTTCTAGAAGTTGCTGATTTGATTCTGCTGGTGACGAGGCATTGGCTACCTCCAGAGAGTCATAGAGATTCCTGCCAAGTCTTCACCCAAATACACATTTTTTAGATACTCTTTCTAGTCTGCCTGATAGCTACGCCACTAGTTGTGCATCTTAAGAGTCATTGTAACTTTTGCCAGGGGTTTCTTGAAGTTGCTGATGTGATTATGCTGGTGACGAGGCATTGGCTACCCTATGAGTGTCATAGTGATTCCTGCTAGTTGCTCACCCAAATACACATTTTTTTGATACTTTGGCCAGTCTGCCTCAAGTGACACCCCACTAGCTGTGTATCTTATGAGAAGCTTCGTTACATTTGCAAGCGGTTTCTTGAAGTTGGTGATGGGATTATGTTGGTGACGAGGCATTGGCTACCTTAAGAGAGTCATAGTTCTTCCTGCCAGTTGCTCACCCAAATACACATTTTGAGATACTGTGGCCAGTCTGCCTGAAGCGATACGCCACTAGTTGTGTATCTTAAGAGAAACATCGTTACTCTTGCCAGCGGTTTCTTGACTTTGAAGATGTGATTATACTGGTGACGAGATATTGGTTACCCTAAGAGAGTCACAGTGTTTCGTGCCAGTTGCTCACCCAAATACACATTTTTTAGATACTGTTTCCAGTGTGCCTGAAGCGATACGCCACTAGTTGTGTATCTTAAGAGAAACATCGTTACTTTTGCCAGGGGTTTCTAGAAGTTGCTGATTTGATTCTGCTGGTGACGAGGCATTGGCTACCTCAAGAGAGTCATAGAGATTCCTGCCAGGTCTTCACCCAAATACACATTTTTTAGATACTCTTTCCAGTCTGCATGATAGCTACGCCACTAGTTGTGTATCTTAAGAGTCATTGTAACTTTTGCCAGGGGTTTCTTGAAGTTGCTGATGTGATTATGCTGGTGACGAGGCATTGGCTACCCTATGAGTGTCATAGTGATTCCTGCTAGTTGCTCACCCAAATACACATTTTTTTGATACTTTGGCCAGTCTGCCTCAAGTGACACCCCACTAGCTGTGTATCTTATGAGAAGCTTCGTTACATTTGCAAGCGGTTTCTTGAAGTTGGTGATGGGATTATGTTGGTGACGAGGCATTGGCTACCTTAAGAGAGTCATAGTTCTTCCTGCCAGTTGCTCACCCAAATACACATTTTGAGATACTGTGGCCAGTCTGCCTGAAGCGATACGCCACTAGTTGTGTATCTTAAGAGAAACATCGTTACTCTTGCCAGCGGTTTCTTGACTTTGAAGATGTGATTATACTGGTGACGAGATATTGGTTACCCTAAGAGAGTCACAGTGTTTCGTGCCAGTTGCTCACCCAAATACACATTTTTTAGATACTGTTTCCAGTGTGCCTGAAGCGATACGCCACTAGTTGTGTATCTTAAGAGAAACATCGTTACTTTGGCAGGGGTTTCTAGAAGTTGCTGATTTGATTCTGCTGGTGACGAGGCATTGGCTACCTCCAGAGAGTCATAGAGATTCCTGCCAAGTCTTCACCCAAATACACATTTTTTAGATACTCTTTCTAGTCTGCCTGATAGCTACGCCACTAGTTGTGTATCTTAAGAGTCATTGTAACTTTTGCCAGGGGTTTCTTGAAGTTGCTGATGTGATTATGCTGGTGACGAGGCATTGGCTACCCTATGAGTGTCATAGTGATTCCTGCTAGTTGCTCACCCAAATACACATTTTTTTGATACTTTGGCCAGTCTGCCTCAAGTGACACCCCACTAGCTGTGTATCTTATGAGAAGCTTCGTTACATTTGCAAGCGGTTTCTTGAAGTTGGTGATGGGATTATGTTGGTGACGAGGCATTGGCTACCTTAAGAGAGTCATAGTTCTTCCTGCCAGTTGCTCACCCAAATACACATTTTGAGATACTGTGGCCAGTCTGCCTGAAGCGATACGCCACTAGTTGTGTATCTTAAGAGAAACATCGTTACTCTTGCCAGCGGTTTCTTGACTTTGAAGATGTGATTATACTGGTGACGAGATATTGGTTACCCTAAGAGAGTCACAGTGTTTCGTGCCAGTTGCTCACCCAAATACACATTTTTTAGATACTGTTTCCAGTGTGCCTGAAGCGATACGCCACTAGTTGTGTATCTTAAGAGAAACATCGTTACTTTTGCCAGGGGTTTCTAGAAGTTGCTGATTTGATTCTGCTGGTGACGAGGCATTGGCTACCTCAAGAGAGTCATAGAGATTCCTGCCAGGTCTTCACCCAAATACACATTTTTTAGATACTCTTTCCAGTCTGCCTGATAGCTACGCCACTAGTTGTGTATCTTAAGAGTCATTGTAACTTTTGCCAGGGGTTTCTTGAAGTTGCTGATGTGATTATGCTGGTGACGAGGCATTGGCTACCCTATGAGTGTCATAGTGATTCCTGCTAGTTGCTCACCCAAATACACATTTTTTTGATACTTTGGCCAGTCTGCCTCAAGTGACACCCCACTAGCTGTGTATCTTATGAGAAGCTTCGTTACCTTTGCAAGCGGTTTCCTGAAGTTGGTGATGGGATTATGTTGGTGACGAGGCATTGGCTACCTTAAGAGAGTCATAGTGCTTCCTGCCAGTTGCTCACCCAAATACACATTTTGAGATACTGTGGCCAGTCTGCCTGAAGCGATACGCCACTAGTTGTGTATCTTAAGAGAAACATCGTTACTCTTGCCAGCAGTTTCTTGACTTTGAAGATGTGATTATACTGGTGACGAGATATTGGTTACCCTAAGAGAGTCACAGTGTTTCGTGCCAGTTGCTCACCCAAATACACATTTTTTAGATACTGTTTCCAGTGTGCCTGAAGCGATACGTCACTAGTTGTGTATCTTAAGAGAAACATCGTTACTTTTGCCAGGGGTTTCTAGAAGTTGCTGATTTGATTCTGCTGGTGACGAGGCATTGGCTACCTCCAGAGAGTCATAGAGATTCCTGCCAAGTCTTCACCCAAATACACATTTTTTAGATACTCTTTCTAGTCTGCCTGATAGCTACGCCACTAGTTGTGTATCTTAAGAGTCATTGTAACTTTTGCCAGGGGTTTCTTGAAGTTGCTGATGTGATTATGCTGGTGACGAGGCATTGGCTACCCTATGAGTGTCATAGTGATTCCTGCTAGTTGCTCACCCAAATACACATTTTTTTGATACTTTGGCCAGTCTGCCTCAAGTGACACCCCACTAGCTGTGTATCTTATGAGAAGCTTCGTTACATTTGCAAGCGGTTTCTTGAAGTTGGTGATGGGATTATGTTGGTGACGAGGCATTGGCTACCTTAAGAGAGTCATAGTTCTTCCTGCCAGTTGCTCACCCAAATACACATTTTGAGATACTGTGGCCAGTCTGCCTGAAGCGATACGCCACTAGTTGTGTATCTTAAGAGAAACATCGTTACTCTTGCCAGCGGTTTCTTGACTTTGAAGATGTGATTATACTGGTGACGAGATATTGGTTACCCTAAGAGAGTCACAGTGTTTCGTGCCAGTTGCTCACCCAAATACACATTTTTTAGATACTGTTTCCAGTGTGCCTGAAGCGATACGCCACTAGTTGTGTATCTTAAGAGAAACATCGTTACTTTTGCCAGGGGTTTCTAGAAGTTGCTGATTTGATTCTGCTGGTGACGAGGCATTGGCTACCTCAAGAGAGTCATAGAGATTCCTGCCAGGTCTTCACCCAAATAAACATTTTTTAGATACTCTTTCCAGTCTGCCTGATAGCTACGCCACTAGTTGTGTATCTTAAGAGTCATTGTAACTTTTGCCAGGGGTTTCTTGAAGTTGCTGATGTGATTATGCTGGTGACGAGGCATTGGCTACCCTATGAGTGTCATAGTGATTCCTGCTAGTTGCTCACCCAAATACACATTTTTTTGATACTTTGGCCAGTCTGCCTCAAGTGACACCCCACTAGCTGTGTATCTTATGAGAAGCTTCGTTACCTTTGCAAGCGGTTTCCTGAAGTTGGTGATGGGATTATGTTGGTGACGAGGCATTGGCTACCTTAAGAGAGTCATAGTGCTTCCTGCCAGTTGCTCACCCAAATACACATTTTGAGATACTGTGGCCAGTCTGCCTGAAGCGATACGCCACTAGTTGTGTATCTTAAGAGAAACATCGTTACTCTTGCCAGCAGTTTCTTGACTTTGAAGATGTGATTATACTGGTGACGAGATATTGGTTACCCTAAGAGAGTCACAGTGTTTCGTGCCAGTTGCTCACCCAAATATACATTTTTTAGATACTGTTTCCAGTGTGCCTGAAGCGATACGCCACTAGTTGTGTATCTTAAGAGAAACATCGTTACTTTTGCCAGGGGTTTCTAGAAGTACCTGATTTGATTCTGCTGGTGACGAGGCATTGGCTACCTCCAGAGAGTCATAGAGATTCCTGCCAGTTCTTCACTCAAATACCCATTTTTTAGATACTCTTTCCAGTCTGCCTGATAGCTACGCCACTAGTTGTGTATCTTAAGAGTCATTGTAACTTTTGCCAGGGGTTTCTTGAAGTTGCTGATGTGATTATGCTGGTGACGAGGCATTGGCTACCCTATGAGTGTCATAGTGATTCCTGCTAGTTGCTCACCCAAATACACATTTTTTTGATACTTTGGCCAGTCTGCCTCAAGTGACACCCCACTAGCTGTGTATCTTATGAGAAGCTTCGTTACCTTTGCAAGCGGTTTCTTGAAGTTGGTGATGGGATTATGTCGGTGACGAGGCATTGGCTACCTTAAGAGAGTCATAGTGCTTCCTGCCAGTTGCTCACCCAAATACACATTTTGAGATACTGTGGCCAGTCTGCCTGAAGCGATACGCCACCAGTTGTGTATCTTAAGAGAAACATCGTTACTCTTGCCAGCGGTTTCTTGACTTTGAAGCTGTGATTATACTGGTGACGAGATATTGGCTACCCTAAGAGAGTCACAGTGTTTCGTGCCAGTTGCTCACCCAAATACACATTTTTTAGATACTGTTTCCAGTGTGCCTGAAGCAATACGCCACTAGTTGTGTATCTTAAGAGAAACATCGTTACTTTTGAAAGGGGTTTCTAGAAGTTGCTGATTTGATTCTGCTGGTGACGAAGCATTGGCTACCTTAAGAGAGTCATAGAGATTCCTGCCAGTTCTTCACCCAAATACACATTTTTTAGATACTCTTTCCAGTCTGCCTGATAGCTACGCCACTAGTTGTGTATCTTAAGAGTCATTATAACTTTTGCCAGGGGTTTCTTGAAGTTGCTGATGTGATTATGCTGGTGACGAGGCATTGGCTACCCTATGAGTGTCATAGTGATTCCTGCTAGTTGCTCACCCAAATACACATTTTTTTGATACTTTGGCCAGTCTGCCTCAAGTGACACCCCACTAGCTGTGTATCTTATGAGAAGCTTCATTACATTTGCAAGCGGTTTCTTGAAGTTGGTGATGGGATTATGTTGGTGACGAGGCATTGGCTACCTTAAGAGAGTCATAGTGCTTCCTGCCAGTTGCTCACCCAAATACACATTTTGAGATACTGTGGCCAGTCTGCCTGAAGCCATACGCCACTAGTTGTGTATCTTAAGAGAAACATCGTTACTCTTGCCAGCAGTTTCTTGACTTTGAAGATGTGATTATACTGGTGACGAGATATTGGTTACCCTAAGAGAGTCACAGTGTTTCGTGCCAGTTGCTCACCCAAATACACATTTTTTAGATACTGTTTCCAGTGTGCCTGAAGCGATACGCCACTAGTTGTGTATCTTAAGAGAAACATCGTTACTTTTGCCAGGGGTTTCTAGAAGTTGCTGATTTGATTCTGCTGGTGACGAGGCATTGGCTACCTCAAGAGAGTCATAGAGATTCCTGCCAGGTCTTCACCCAAATACACATTTTTTAGATACTCTTTCCAGTCTGCCTGATAGCTACGCCACTAGTTGTGTATCTTAAGAGTCATTGTAACTTTTGCCAGGGGTTTCTTGAAGTTGCTGATGTGATTATGCTGGTGACGAGGCATTGGCTACCCTATGAGTGTCATAGTGATTCCTGCTAGTTGCTCACCCAAATACACATTTTTTTGATACTTTGGCCAGTCTGCCTCAAGTGACACCCCAATAGCTGTGTATCTTATGAGAAGCTTCGTTACCTTTGCAAGCGGTTTCCTGAAGTTGGTGATGGGATTATGTTGGTGACGAGGCATTGGCTACCTTAAGAGAGTCATAGTGCTTCCTGCCAGTTGCTCACCCAAATACACATTTTGAGATACTGTGGCCAGTCTGCCTGAAGCGATACGCCACTAGTTGTGTATCTTAAGAGAAACATCGTTACTCTTGCCAGCGGTTTCTTGACTTTGAAGATGTGATTATACTGGTGACGAGATATTGGTTACCCTAAGAGAGTCACAGTGTTTCGTGCCAGTTGCTCACCCAAATATACATTTTTTAGATACTGTTTCCAGTGTGCCTGAAGCGATACGCCACTAGTTGTTTATCTTAAGAGAAACATCGTTACTTTTGCCAGGGGTTTCTAGAAGTTGCTGATTTGATTCTGCTGGTGACGAGGCATTGGCTACCTCCAGAGAGTCATAGAGATTCCTGCCAGTTCTTCACTCAAATACCCATTTTTTAGATACTCTTTCCAGTCTGCCTGATAGCTACGCCACTAGTTGTGTATCTTAAGAGTCATTGTAACTTTTGCCAGGGGTTTCTTGAAGTTGCTGATGTGATTATGCTGGTGACGAGGCATTGGCTACCCTATGAGTGTCATAGTGATTCCTGCTAGTTGCTCACCCAAATACACATTTTTTTGATACTTTGGCCAGTCTGCCTCAAGTGACACCCCACTAGCTGTGTATCTTATGAGAAGCTTCGTTACCTTTGCAAGCGGTTTCTTGAAGTTGGTGATGGGATTATGTCGGTGACGAGGCATTGGCTACCTTAAGAGAGTCATAGTGCTTCCTGCCAGTTGCTCACCCAAATACACATTTTGAGATACTGTGGCCAGTCTGCCTGAAGCGATACGCCACCAGTTGTGTATCTTAAGAGAAACATCGTTACTCTTGCCAGCGGTTTCTTGACTTTGAAGCTGTGATTATACTGGTGACGAGATATTGGCTACCCTAAGAGAGTCACAGTGTTTCGTGCCAGTTGCTCACCCAAATACACATTTTTTAGATACTGTTTCCAGTGTGCCTGAAGCGATACGCCACTAGTTGTGTATCTTAAGAGAAACATCGTTACTTTTGAAAGGGGTTTCTAGAAGTTGCTGATTTGATTCTGCTGGTGACGAAGCATTGGCTACCTTAAGAGAGTCATAGAGATTCCTGCCAGTTCTTCACCCAAATACACATTTTTTAGATACTCATTCCAGTCTGCCTGATAGCTACGCCACTAGTTGTGTATCTTAAGAGTCATTATAACTTTTGCCAGGGGTTTCTTGAAGTTGCTGATGCGATTATGCTGGTGACGAGGCATTGGCTACCCTATGAGTGTCATAGTGATTCCTGCTAGTTGCTCACCCAAATACACATTTTTTTGATACTTTGGCCAGTCTGCCTCAAGTGACACCCCACTAGCTGTGTATCTTATGAGAAGCTTCATTACATTTGCAAGCGGTTTCTTGAAGTTGGTGATGGGATTATGTTGGTGACGAGGCATTGGCTACCTTAAGAGAGTCATAGTGCTTCCTGCCAGTTGCTCACCCAAATACACATTTTGAGATACTGTGGCCAGTCTGCCTGAAGCCATACGCCACTAGTTGTGTATCTTAAGAGAAACATCGTTACTCTTGCCAGCAGTTTCTTGACTTTGAAGATGTGATTATACTGGTGACGAGATATTGGTTACCCTAAGAGAGTCACAGTGTTTCGTGCCAGTTGCTCACCCAAATACACATTTTTTAGATACTGTTTCCAGTGTGCCTGAAGCGATACGCCACTAGTTGTGTATCTTAAGAGAAACATCGTTACTTTTGCCAGGGGTTTCTAGAAGTTGCTGATTTGATTCTGCTGATGACGAGGCATTGGCTACCTCAGGAGAGTAATAGAGTTTCCTGCCAGTTCTTCACACAAATACCCATTTTTTAGATACTCTTTCCAGTCTGCCTGATAGCTACGCCACTAGTTGTGTATCTTAAGAGTCATTGTAACTTTTGCCAGGGGTTTCTTGAAGTTGCTGATGTGATTATGCTGGAGACGAGGCATTGGCTACCCTATGAGTGTCATAGTGATTCCTGCTAGTTGCTCACCCAAATACACATTTTTCTGATACTTTGGCCAGTCTGCCTCAAGTGACACCCCACTAGCTGTGTATCTTATGAGAAGCTTCGTTACCTTTGCAAGAGGTTTCTTGAAGTTGGTGATGGGATTATGTTGGTGACGAGGCATTGGCTACCTTAAGAGAGTCATAGTGCTTCCTGCCAGTTGCTCACCCAAATACACATTTTGAGATACTGTGGCCAGTCTGCCTCAAGCGATACGCCACTAGTTGTGTATCTTAAGAGAAACATCGTTACTCTTGCCAGCGGTTTCTTGACTTTGAAGCTGTGATTATACTAGTGACGAGATATTGGCTACCCTAAGAGAGTCACAGTGTTTCGTGCCAGTTGCTCACCCAAATACACATTTTTTTGATACTTTGGCCAGTCTGCGTCAAGTGACACCCCACTAGCTGTGTATCTTATGAGAAGCTTCGTTACATTTGCAAGCGGTTTCTTGAAGTTGGTGATGGGATTATGTTGGTGACGAGGCATTGGCTACCTTAAGAGAGTCATAGTTCTTCCTGCCAGTTGCTCACCCAAATACACATTTTGAGATACTGTGGCCAGTCTGCCTGAAGCGATACGCCACTAGTTGTGTATCTTAAGAGAAACATCGTTACTCTTGCCAGCGGTTTCTTGACTTTGAAGATGTGATTATACTGGTGACGAGATATTGGTTACCCTAAGAGAGTCACAGTGTTTCGTGCCAGTTGCTCACCCAAATACACATTTTTTAGATACTGTTTCCAGTGTGCCTGAAGCGATACGCCACTAGTTGTGTATCTTAAGAGAAACATCGTTACTTTTGCCAGGGGTTTCTAGAAGTTGCTGATTTGATTCTGCTGGTGACGAGGCATTGGCTACCTCAAGAGAGTCATAGAGATTCCTGCCAGGTCTTCACCAAAATACACATTTTTTAGATACTCTTTCCAGTCTGCCTGATAGCTACGCCACTAGTTGTGTATCTTAAGAGTCATTGTAACTTTTGCCAGGGGTTTCTTGAAGTTGCTGATGTGATTATGCTGGTGACGAGGCATTGGCTACCCTATGAGTGTCATAGTGATTCCTGCTAGTTGCTCACCCAAATACACATTTTTTTGATACTTTGGCCAGTCTGCCTCAAGTGACACCCCACTAGCTGTGTATCTTATGAGAAGCTTCGTTACCTTTGCAAGCGGTTTCCTGAAGTTGGTGATGGGATTATGTTGGTGACGAGGCATTGGCTACCTTAAGAGAGTCATAGTGCTTCCTGCCAGTTGCTCACCCAAATACACATTTTGAGATACTGTGGCCAGTCTGCCTGAAGCGATACGCCACTAGTTGTGTATCTTAAGAGAAACATCGTTACTCTTGCCAGCAGTTTCTTGACTTTGAAGATGTGATTATACTGGTGACGAGATATTGGTTACCCTAAGAGAGTCACAGTGTTTCGTGCCAGTTGCTCACCCAAATACACATTTTTTAGATACTGTTTCCAGTGTGCCTGAAGCGATACGCCACTAGTTGTGTATCTTAAGAGAAACATCGTTACTTTTGCCAGGGGTTTCTAGAAGTTGCTGATTTGATTCTGCTGGTGACGAGGCATTGGCTACCTCCAGAGAGTCATAGAGATTCCTGCCAGGTCTTCACCCAAATACACATTTTTTAGATACTCTTTCTAGTCTGCCTGATAGCTACGCCACTAGTTGTGTATCTTAAGAGTCATTGTAACTTTTGCCAGGGGTTTCTTGAAGTTGCTGATGTGATTATGCTGGTGACGAGGCATTGGCTACCCTATGAGTGTCATAGTGATTCCTGCTAGTTGCTCACCCAAATACACATTTTTTTGATACTTTGGCCAGTCTGCCTCAAGTGACACCCCACTAGCTGTGTATCTTATGAGAAGCTTCGTTACATTTGCAAGCGGTTTCTTGAAGTTGGTGATGGGATTATGTTGGTGACGTGGCATTGGCTACCTTAAGAGAGTCATAGTGCTTCCTGCCAGTTGCTCACCCAAATACACATTTTGAGATACTGTGGCCAGTCTGCCTGAAGCGATACGCCACTAGTTGTGTATCTTAAGAGAATCATCGTTACTCTTGCCAGCGGTTTCTTGACTTTGAAGATGTGATTATACTGGTGACGAGATATTGGTTACCCTAAGAGAGTCACAGTGTTTCGTGCCAGTTGCTCACCCAAATATACATTTTTTAGATACTGTTTCCAGTGTGCCTGAAGCGATACGCCACTAGTTGTTTATCTTAAGAGAAACATCGTTACTTTTGCCAGGGGTTTCTAGAAGTTGCTGATTTGATTCTGCTGGTGACGAGGCATTGGCTACCTCCAGAGAGTCATAGAGATTCCTGCCAGTTCTTCACTCAAATACCCATTTTTTAGATACTCTTTCCAGTCTGCCTGATAGCTACGCCACTAGTTGTGTATCTTAAGAGTCATTGTAACTTTTGCCAGGGGTTTCTTGAAGTTGCTGATGTGATTATGCTGGTGACGAGGCATTGGCTACCCTATGAGTGTCATAGTGATTCCTGCTAGTTGCTCACCCAAATACACATTTTTTTGATACTTTGGCCAGTCTGCCTCAAGTGACACCCCACTAGCTGTGTATCTTATGAGAAGCTTCGTTACCTTTGCAAGCGGTTTCTTGAAGTTGGTGATGGGATTATGTCGGTGACGAGGCATTGGCTACCTTAAGAGAGTCATAGTGCTTCCTGCCAGTTGCTCACCCAAATACACATTTTGAGATACTGTGGCCAGTCTGCCTGAAGCGATACGCCACCAGTTGTGTATCTTAAGAGAAACATCGTTACTCTTGCCAGCGGTTTCTTGACTTTGAAGCTGTGATTATACTGGTGACGAGATATTGGCTACCCTAAGAGAGTCACAGTGTTTCGTGCCAGTTGCTCACCCAAATACACATTTTTTAGATACTGTTTCCAGTGTGCCTGAAGCAATACGCCACTAGTTGTGTATCTTAAGAGAAACATCGTTACTTTTGAAAGGGGTTTCTAGAAGTTGCTGATTTGATTCTGCTGGTGACGAAGCATTGGCTACCTTAAGAGAGTCATAGAGATTCCTGCCAGTTCTTCACCCAAATACACATTTTTTAGATACTCTTTCCAGTCTGCCTGATAGCTACGCCACTAGTTGTGTATCTTAAGAGTCATTATAACTTTTGCCAGGGGTTTCTTGAAGTTGCTGATGTGATTATGCTGGTGACGAGGCATTGGCTACCCTATGAGTGTCATAGTGATTCCTGCTAGTTGCTCACCCAAATACACATTTTTTTGATACTTTGGCCAGTCTGCCTCAAGTGACACCCCACTAGCTGTGTATCTTATGAGAAGCTTCATTACATTTGCAAGCGGTTTCTTGAAGTTGGTGATGGGATTATGTTGGTGACGAGGCATTGGCTACCTTAAGAGAGTCATAGTGCTTCCTGCCAGTTGCTCACCCAAATACACATTTTGAGATACTGTGGCCAGTCTGCCTGAAGCCATACGCCACTAGTTGTGTATCTTAAGAGAAACATCGTTACTCTTGCCAGCAGTTTCTTGACTTTGAAGATGTGATTATACTGGTGACGAGATATTGGTTACCCTAAGAGAGTCACAGTGTTTCGTGCCAGTTGCTCACCCAAATACACATTTTTTAGATACTGTTTCCAGTGTGCCTGAAGCGATACGCCACTAGTTGTGTATCTTAAGAGAAACATCGTTACTTTTGCCAGGGGTTTCTAGAAGTTGCTGATTTGATTCTGATGGTGACGAGGCATTGGCTACCTCAAGAGAGTCATAGAGATTCCTGCCAGGTCTTCACCCAAATACACATTTTTTAGATACTCTTTCCAGTCTGCCTGATAGCTACGCCACTAGTTGTGTATCTTAAGAGTCATTGTAACTTTTGCCAGGGGTTTCTTGAAGTTGCTGATGTGATTATGCTGGTGACGAGGCATTGGCTACCCTATGAGTGTCATAGTGATTCCTGCTAGTTGCTCACCCAAATACACATTTTTTTGATACTTTGGCCAGTCTGCCTCAAGTGACACCCCACTAGCTGTGTATCTTATGAGAAGCTTCGTTACCTTTGCAAGCGGTTTCCTGAAGTTGGTGATGGGATTATGTTGGTGACGAGGCATTGGCTACCTTAAGAGAGTCATAGTGCTTCCTGCCAGTTGCTCACCCAAATACACATTTTGAGATACTGTGGCCAGTCTGCCTGAAGCCATACGCCACTAGTTGTGTATCTTAAGAGAAACATCGTTACTCTTGCCAGCAGTTTCTTGACTTTGAAGATGTGATTATACTGGTGACGAGATATTGGTTACCCTAAGAGAGTCACAGTGTTTCGTGCCAGTTGCTCACCCAAATACACATTTTTTAGATACTGTTTCCAGTGTGCCTGAAGCGATACGCCACTAGTTGTGTATCTTAAGAGAAACATCGTTACTTTTGCCAGGGGTTTCTAGAAGTTGCTGATTTGATTCTGCTGGTGACGAGGCATTGGCTACCTCCAGAGAGTCATAGAGATTCCTGCCAGGTCTTCACCCAAATACACATTTTTTAGATACTCTTTCTAGTCTGCCTGATAGCTACGCCACTAGTTGTGTATCTTAAGAGTCATTGTAACTTTTGCCAGGGGTTTCTTGAAGTTGCTGATGTGATTATGCTGGTGACGAGGCATTGGCTACCCTATGAGTGTCATAGTGATTCCTGCTAGTTGCTCACCCAAATACACATTTTTTTGATACTTTGGCCAGTCTGCCTCAAGTGACACCCCACTAGCTGTGTATCTTATGAGAAGCTTCGTTACCTTTGCAAGCGGTTTCTTGAAGTTGGTGATGGGATTATGTCGGTGACGAGGCATTGGCTACCTTAAGAGAGTCATAGTGCTTCCTGCCAGTTGCTCACCCAAATACACATTTTGAGATACTGTGGCCAGTCTGCCTGAAGCGATACGCCACCAGTTGTGTATCTTAAGAGAAACATCGTTACTCTTGCCAGCGGTTTCTTGACTTTGAAGCTGTGATTATACTGGTGACGAGATATTGGCTACCCTAAGAGAGTCACAGTGTTTCGTGCCAGTTGCTCACCCAAATACACATTTTTTAGATACTGTTTCCAGTGTGCCTGAAGCGATACGCCACTAGTTGTGTATCTTAAGAGAAACATCGTTACTTTTGAAAGGGGTTTCTAGAAGTTGCTGAATTGATTCTGCTGGTGACGAAGCATTGGCTACCTTAAGAGAGTCATAGAGATTCCTGCCAGTTCTTCACCCAAATACACATTTTTTAGATACTCTTTCCAGTCTGCCTGATAGCTACGCCACTAGTTGTGTATCTTAAGAGTCATTATAACTTTTGCCAGGGGTTTCTTGAAGTTGCTGATGCGATTATGCTGGTGACGAGGCATTGGCTACCCTATGAGTGTCATAGTGATTCCTGCTAGTTGCTCACCCAAATACACATTTTTTTGATACTTTGGCCAGTCTGCCTCAAGTGACACCCTACTAGCTGTGTATCTTATGAGAAGCTTCATTACATTTGCAAGCGGTTTCTTGAAGTTGGTGATGGGATTATGTTGGTGACGAGGCATTGGCTACCTTAAGAGAGTCATAGTGCTTCCTGCCAGTTGCTCACCCAAATACACATTTTGAGATACTGTGGCCAGTCTGCCTGAAGCCATACGCCACTAGTTGTGTATCTTAAGAGAAACATCGTTACTCTTGCCAGCAGTTTCTTGACTTTGAAGATGTGATTATACTGGTGACGAGATATTGGTTACCCTAAGAGAGTCACAGTGTTTCGTGCCAGTTGCTCACCCAAATACACATTTTTTAGATACTGTTTCCAGTGTGCCTGAAGCGATACGCCACTAGTTGTGTATCTTAAGAGAAACATCGTTACTTTTGCCAGGGGTTTCTAGAAGTTGCTGATTTGATTCTGCTGATGACGAGGCATTGGCTACCTCAAGAGAGTAATAGAGTTTCCTGCCAGTTCTTCACACAAATACCCATTTTTTAGATACTCTTTCCAGTCTGCCTGATAGCTACGCCACTAGTTGTGTATCTTAAGAGTCATTGTAACTTTTGCCAGGGGTTTCTTGAAGTTGCTGATGTGATTATGCTGGAGACGAGGCATTGGCTACCCTATGAGTGTCATAGTGATTCCTGCTAGTTGCTCACCCAAATACACATTTTTCTGATACTTTGGCCAGTCTGCCTCAAGTGACACCCCACTAGCTGTGTATCTTATGAGAAGCTTCGTTACCTTTGCAAGAGGTTTCTTGAAGTTGGTGATGGGATTATGTTGGTGACGAGGCATTGGCTACCTTAAGAGAGTCATAGTGCTTCCTGCCAGTTGCTCACCCAAATACACATTTTGAGATACTGTGGCCAGTCTGCCTGAAGCGATACGCCACTAGTTGTGTATCTTAAGAGAAACATCGTTACTCTTGCCAGCGGTTTCTTGACTTTGAAGCTGTGATTATACTAGTGACGAGATATTGGCTACCCTAAGAGAGTCACAGTGTTTCGTGCCAGTTGCTCACCCAAATACACATTTTTTTGATACTTTGGCCAGTCTGCGTCAAGTGACACCCCACTAGCTGTGTATCTTATGAGAAGCTTCTTTACATTTGCAAGCGGTTTCTTGAAGTTGGTGATGGGATTACGTTGGTGACGAGGCATTGGCTACCTTAAGAGAGTCATAGTGCTTGCTGCCAGTTGCTCACCCAAATACACATTTTGAGATACTGTGGCCAGTCTGCCTGAAGCGATACGCCACTAGTTGTGTATCTTAAGAGAAACATCGTTACTCTTGCCAGCGGTTTCTTGACTTTGAAGATGTGATTATACTGGTGACGAGATATTGGTTACCCTAAGAGAGTCACAGTGTTTCGTGCCAGTTGCTCACCCAAATACACATTTTTTAGATACTGTTTCCAGTGTGCCTGAAGCGATACGCCACTAGTTGTGTATCTTAAGAGAAACATCGTTACTTTTGCCAGCAGTTTCTTGACTTTGAAGATGTGATTATACTGGTGACGAGATATTGGTTACCCTAAGAGAGTCACAGAGTTTCGTGCCAGTTGCTCACCCAAATACACATTTTTTAGATACTGTTTCCAGTGTGCCTGAAGCGATACGCCACTAGTTGTGTATCTTAAGAGAAACATCGTTACTTTTGCCAGGGGTTTCTAGAAGTTGCTGATTTGATTCTGCTGGTGACGAAGCATTGGCTACCTTAAGAGAGTCATAGAGATTCCTGCCAGTTCTTCACCCAAATACACATTTTTTAGATACTCTTTCCAGTCTGCCTGATAGCTACGCCACTAGTTGTGTATCTTAAGAGTCATTATAACTTTTGCCAGGGGTTTCTTGAAGTTGCTGATGCGATTATGCTGGTGACGAGGCATTGGCTACCCTATGAGTGTCATAGTGATTCCTGCTAGTTGCTCACCCAAATACACATTTTTGATACTTTGGCCAGTCTGCGTCAAGTGACACCCCACTAGCTGTGTATCTTATGAGAAGCTTCATTACATTTGCAAGCGGTTTCTTGAAGTTGGTGATGGGATTATGTTGGTGACGAGGCATTGGCTACCTTAAGAGAGTCATAGTGCTTCCTGCCAGTTGCTCACCCAAATACACATTTTGAGATACTGTGGCCAGTCTGCCTGAAGCCATACGCCACTAGTTGTGTATCTTAAGAGAAACATCGTTACTCTTGCCAGCAGTTTCTTGACTTTGAAGATGTGATTATACTGGTGACGAGATATTGGTTACCCTAAGAGAGTCACAGTGTTTCGTGCCAGTTGCTCACCCAAATACACATTTTTTAGATACTGTTTCCAGTGTGCCTGAAGCGATACGCCACTAGTTGTGTATCTTAAGAGAAACATCGTTACTTTTGCCAGGGGTTTCTAGAAGTTGCTGATTTGATTCTGCTGATGACGAGGCATTGGCTACCTCAAGAGAGTAATAGAGTTTCCTGCCAGTTCTTCACACAAATACCCATTTTTTAGATACTCTTTCCAGTCTGCCTGATAGCTACGCCACTAGTTGTGTATCTTAAGAGTCATTGTAACTTTTGCCAGGGGTTTCTTGAAGTTGCTGATGTGATTATGCTGGAGACGAGGCATTGGCTACCCTATGAGTGTCATAGTGATTCCTGCTAGTTGCTCACCCAAATACACATTTTTCTGATACATTGGCCAGTCTGCCTCAAGTGACACCCCACTAGCTGTGTATCTTATGAGAAGCTTCGTTACCTTTGCAAGAGGTTTCTTGAAGTTGGTGATGGGATTATGTTGGTGACGAGGCATTGGCTACCTTAAGAGAGTCATAGTGCTTCCTGCCAGTTGCTCACCCAAATACACATTTTGAGATACTGTGGCCAGTCTGCCTGAAGCGATACGCCACTAGTTGTGTATCTTAAGAGAAACATCGTTACTCTTGCCAGCGGTTTCTTGACTTTGAAGCTGTGATTATACTAGTGACGAGATATTGGTTACCCTAAGAGAGTCACAGTGTTTCGTGCCAGTTGCTCACCCAAATACACATTTTTTTGATACTTTGGCCAGTCTGCGTCAAGTGACACCCCACTAGCTGTGTATCTTATGAGAAGCTTCTTTACATTTGCAAGCGGTTTCTTGAAGTTGGTGATGGGATTACGTTGGTGACGAGGCATTGGCTACCTTAAGAGAGTCATAGTGCTTGCTGCCAGTTGCTCACCCAAATACACATTTTGAGATACTGTGGCCAGTCTGCCTGAAGCGATACGCCACTAGTTGTGTATCTTAAGAGAAACATCGTTACTCTTGCCAGCGGTTTCTTGACTTTGAAGATGTGATTATACTGGTGACGAGATATTGGTTACCCTAAGAGAGTCACAGTGTTTCGTGCCAGTTGCTCACCCAAATACACATTTTTTAGATACTGTGGCCAGTCTGCCTGAAGCGATACGCCACTAGTTGTGTATCTTAAGAGAAACATCGTTACTCTTGCCAGCGGTTTCTTGACTTTGAAGATGTGATTATACTGGTGACGAGATATTGGTTACCCTAAGAGAGTCACAGTGTTTCGTGCCAGTTGCTCACCCAAATATACATTTTTTAGATACTGTTTCCAGTGTGCCTGAAGCGATACGCCACTAGTTGTTTATCTTAAGAGAAACATCGTTACTTTTGCCAGGGGTTTCTAGAAGTTGCTGATTTGATTCTGCTGGTGACGAGGCATTGGCTACCTCCAGAGAGTCATTGAGATTCCTGCCAGTTCTTCACTCAAATACCCATTTTTTAGATACTCTTTCCAATCTGCCTGATAGCTACGCCACTAGTTGTGTATCTTAAGAGTCATTGTAACTTTTGCCAGGGGTTTCTTGAAGTTGCTGATGTGATTATGCTGGTGACGAGGCATTGGCTACCCTATGAGTGTCACAGTGATTCCTGCTAGTTGCTCACCCAAATACACATTTTTTTGATACTTTGGCCAGTCTGCCTCAAGTGACACCCCACTAGCTGTGTATCTTATGAGAAGCTTCGTTACCTTTGCAAGCGGTTTCTTGAAGTTGGTGATGGGATTATGTCGGTGACGAGGCATTGGCTACCTTAAGAGAGTCATAGTGCTTCCTGCCAGTTGCTCACCCAAATACACATTTTGAGATACTGTGGCCAGTCTGCCTGAAGCGATACGCCACCAGTTGTGTATCTTAAGAGAAACATCGTTACTCTTGCCAGCGGTTTCTTGACTTTGAAGCTGTGATTATACTGGTGACGAGATATTGGCTACCCTAAGAGAGTCACAGTGTTTCGTGCCAGTTGCTCACCCAAATACACATTTTTTAGATACTGTTTCCAGTGTGCCTGAAGCGATAAGCCACTAGTTGTGTATCTTAAGAGAAACATCGTTACTTTTGAAAGGGGTTTCTAGAAGTTGCTGATTTGATTCTGCTGGTGACGAAGCATTGGCTACCTTAAGAGAGTCATAGAGATTCCTGCCAGTTCTTCACCCAAATACACATTTTTTAGATACTCTTTCCAGTCTGCCTGATAGCTACGCCACTAGTTGTGTATCTTAAGAGTCATTATAACTTTTGCCAGGGGTTTCTTGAAGTTGCTGATGCGATTATGCTGGTGACGAGGCATTGGCTACCCTATGAGTGTCATAGTGATTCCTGCTAGTTGCTCACCCAAATACACATTTTTTTGATACTTTGGCCAGTCTGCCTCAAGTGACACCCCACTAGCTGTGTATCTTATGAGAAGCTTCATTACATTTGCAAGCGGTTTCTTGAAGTTGGTGATGGGATTATGTTGGTGACGAGGCATTGGCTACCTTAAGAGAGTCATAGTGCTTCCTGCCAGTTGCTCACCCAAATACACATTTTGAGATACTGTGGCCAGTCTGCCTGAAGCCATACGCCACTAGTTGTGTATCTTAAGAGAAACATCGTTACTCTTGCCAGCAGTTTCTTGACTTTGAAGATGTGATTATACTGGTGACGAGATATTGGTTACCCTAAGAGAGTCACAGTGTTTCGTGCCAGTTGCTCACCAAAATACACATTTTTTAGATACTTTGGCCAGTCTGCGTCAAGTGACACCCCACTAGCTGTGTATCTTATGAGAAGCTTCTTTACATTTGCAAGCGGTTTCTTGAAGTTGGTGATGGGATTACGTCGGTGACGAGGCATTGGCTACCTTAAGAGAGTCATAGTGCTTGCTGCCAGTTGCTCACCCAAATACACATTTTGAGATACTGTGGCCAGTCTGCCTGAAGCGATACGCCACTAGTTGTGTATCTTAAGAGAAACATCGTTACTCTTGCCAGCGGTTTCTTGACTTTGAAGATGTGATTATACTGGTGACGAGATATTGGTTACCCTAAGAGAGTCACAGTGTTTCGTGCCAGTTGCTCACCCAAATACACATTTTTTAGATACTGTGGCCAGTCTGCCTGAAGCGATACGCCACTAGTTGTGTATCTTAAGAGAAACATCGTTACTCTTGCCAGCGGTTTCTTGACTTTGAAGATGTGATTATACTGGTGACGAGATATTGGTTACCCTAAGAGAGTCACAGTGTTTCGTGCCATTTTGCTCACCCAAATATACATTTTTTAGATACTGTTTCCAGTGTGCCTGAAGCGATACGCCACTAGTTGTTTATCTTAAGAGAAACATCGTTACTTTTGCCAGGGGTTTCTAGAAGTTGCTGATTTGATTCTGCTGGTGACGAGGCATTGGCTACCTCCAGAGAGTCATAGAGATTCCTGCCAGTTCTTCACTCAAATACCCATTTTTTAGATACTCTTTCCAGTCTGCCTGATAGCTACGCCACTAGTTGTGTATCTTAAGAGTCATTGTAACTTTTGCCAGGGGTTTCTTGAAGTTGCTGATGTGATTATGCTGGTGACGAGGCATTGGCTACCCTATGAGTGTCATAGTGATTCCTGCTAGTTGCTCACCCAAATACACATTTTTTTGATACTTTGGCCAGTCTGCCTCAAGTGACACCCCACTAGCTGTGTATCTTATGAGAAGCTTCGTTACCTTTGCAAGCGGTTTCTTGAAGTTGGTGATGGGATTATGTCGGTGACGAGGCATTGGCTAGCTTAAGAGAGTCATAGTGCTTCCTGCCAGTTGCTCACCCAAATACACATTTTGAGATACTGTGGCCAGTCCGCCTGAAGCGATACGCCACCAGTTGTGTATCTTAAGAGAAACATCGTTACTCTTGCCAGCGGTTTCTTGACTTTGAAGCTGTGATTATACTGGTGACGAGATATTGGCTACCCTAAGAGAGTCACAGTGTTTCGTGCCAGTTGCTCACCCAAATACACATTTTTTAGATACTGTTTCCAGTGTGCCTGAAGCGATACGCCACTAGTTGTGTATCTTAAGAGAAACATCGTTACTTTTGCCAGGGGTTTCTAGAAGTTGCTGATTTGATTCTGCTGATGACGAGGCATTGGCTACCTCAAGAGAGTAATAGAGTTTCCTGCCAGTTCTTCACACAAATACCCATTTTTTAGATACTCTTTCCAGTCTGCCTGATAGCTACGCCACTAGTTGTGTATCTTAAGAGTCATTGTAACTTTTGCCAGGGGTTTCTTGAAGTTGCTGATGTGATTATGCTGGAGACGAGGCATTGGCTACCCTATGAGTGTCATAGTGATTCCTGCTAGTTGCTCACCCAAATACACATTTTTCTGATACTTTGGCCAGTCTGCCTCAAGTGACACCCCACTAGCTGTGTATCTTATGAGAAGCTTCGTTACCTTTGCAAGAGGTTTCTTGAAGTTGGTGATGGGATTATGTTGGTGACGAGGCATTGGCTACCTTAAGAGAGTCATAGTGCTTCCTGCCAGTTGCTCACCCAAATACACATTTTGAGATACTGTGGCCAGTCTGCCTGAAGCGATACGCCACTAGTTGTGTATCTTAAGAGAAACATCGTTACTCTTGCCAGCGGTTTCTTGACTTTGAAGCTGTGATTATACTAGTGACGAGATATTGGCTACCCTAAGAGAGTCACAGTGTTTCGTGCCAGTTGCTCACCCAAATACACATTTTTTTGATACTTTGGCCAGTCTGCGTCAAGTGACACCCCACTAGCTGTGTATCTTATGAGAAGCTTCTTTACATTTGCAAGCGGTTTCTTGAAGTTGGTGATGGGATTACGTTGGTGACGAGGCATTGGCTACCTTAAGAGAGTCATAGTGCTTGCTGCCAGTTGCTCACCCAAATACACATTTTGAGATACTGTGGCCAGTCTGCCTGAAGCGATACGCCACTAGTTGTGTATCTTAAGAGAAACATCGTTACTCTTGCCAGCGGTTTCTTGACTTTGAAGATGTGATTATACTGGTGACGAGATATTGGTTACCCTAAGAGAGTCACAGTGTTTCGTGCCAGTTGCTCACCCAAATACACATTTTTTAGATACTGTTTCCAGTGTGCCTGAAGCGATACGCCACTAGTTGTGTATCTTAAGAGAAACATCGTTACTTTTGCCAGGGGTTTCTAGAAGTTGCTGATTTGATTCTGCTGGTGACGAGGCATTGGCTACCTCAAGAGAGTCACAGAGATTCCTGCCAGTTCTTCACACAAATACACATTTTTAGATACTCTTTCCAGTCTGCCTGATAGCTACGCCACTAGTTGTGTATCTTAAGAGTCATTGTAACTTTTGCCAGGGGTTTCTTGAAGTTGCTGATGTGATTATGCTGGTGACGAGGCATTGGCTACCCTATGAGTGTCATAGTGATTCCTGCTAGTTGCTCACCCAAATACACATTTTTTTGATACTTTGGCCAGTCTGCCTCAAGTGACACCCCACTAGCTGTGTATCTTATGAGAAGCTTCGTTACCTTTGCAAGCGGTTTCTTGAAGTTGGTGATGGGATTATGTCGGTGACGAGGCATTGGCTACCTTAAGAGAGTCATAGTGCTTCCTGCCAGTTGCTCACCCAAATACACATTTTGAGATACTGTGGCCAGTCTGCCTGAAGCGATACGCCACCAGTTGTGTATCTTAAGAGAAACATCGTTACTCTTGCCAGCGGTTTCTTGACTTTGAAGCTGTGATTATACTGGTGACGAGATATTGGCTACCCTAAGAGAGTCACAGTGTTTCGTGCCAGTTGCTCACCCAAATACACATTTTTTAGATACTGTTTCCAGTGTGCCTGAAGCGATAAGCCACTAGTTGTGTATCTTAAGAGAAACATCGTTACTTTTGAAAGGGGTTTCTAGAAGTTGCTGATTTGATTCTGCTGGTGACGAAGCATTGGCTACCTTAAGAGAGTCATAGAGATTCCTGCCAGTTCTTCACCCAAATACACATTTTTTAGATACTCTTTCCAGTCTGCCTGATAGCTACGCCACTAGTTGTGTATCTTAAGAGTCATTATAACTTTTGCCAGGGGTTTCTTGAAGTTGCTGATGCGATTATGCTGGTGACGAGGCATTGGCTACCCTATGAGTGTCATAGTGATTCCTGCTAGTTGCTCACCCAAATACACATTTTTTTGATACTTTGGCCAGTCTGCCTCAAGTG
Organism: Schistocerca nitens; assembly: GCF_023898315.1. Lineage (NCBI taxonomy): Eukaryota > Metazoa > Arthropoda > Insecta > Orthoptera > Acrididae > Schistocerca > Schistocerca nitens. The sequence continues at coordinate 120,941,866 of NC_064616.1, forward strand.
ACACCCCACTAGCTGTGTATCTTATGAGAAGCTTCATTACATTTGCAAGCGGTTTCTTGAAGTTGGTGATGGGATTATGTTGGTGACGAGGCATTGGCTACCTTAAGAGAGTCATAGTGCTTCCTGCCAGTTGCTCACCCAAATACACATTTTGAGATACTGTGGCCAGTCTGCCTGAAGCCATACGCCACTAGTTGTGTATCTTAAGAGAAACATCGTTACTCTTGCCAGCAGTTTCTTGACTTTGAAGATGTGATTATACTGGTGACGAGATATTGGTTACCCTAAGAGAGTCACAGTGTTTCGTGCCAGTTGCTCACCCAAATACACATTTTTTAGATACTGTTTCCAGTGTGCCTGAAGCGATACGCCACTAGTTGTGTATCTTAAGAGAAACATCGTTACTTTTGCCAGGGGTTTCTAGAAGTTGCTGATTTGATTCTGCTGATGACGAGGCATTGGCTACCTCAAGAGAGTAATAGAGTTTCCTGCCAGTTCTTCACACAAATACCCATTTTTTAGATACTCTTTCCAGTCTGCCTGATAGCTACGCCACTAGTTGTGTATCTTAAGAGTCATTGTAACTTTTGCCAGGGGTTTCTTGAAGTTGCTGATGTGATTATGCTGGAGACGAGGCATTGGCTACCCTATGAGTGTCATAGTGATTCCTGCTAGTTGCTCACCCAAATACACATTTTTCTGATACTTTGGCCAGTCTGCCTCAAGTGACACCCCACTAGCTGTGTATCTTATGAGAAGCTTCGTTACCTTTGCAAGAGGTTTCTTGAAGTTGGTGATGGGATTATGTTGGTGACGAGGCATTGGCTACCTTAAGAGAGTCATAGTGCTTCCTGCCAGTTGCTCACCCAAATACACATTATGAGATACTGTGGCCAGTCTGCCTGAAGCGATACGCCACTAGTTGTGTATCTTAAGAGAAACATCGTTACTCTTGCCAGCGGTTTCTTGACTTTGAAGCTGTGATTATACTAGTGACGAGATATTGGCTACCCTAAGAGAGTCACAGTGTTTCGTGCCAGTTGCTCACCCAAATACACATTTTTTTGATACTTTGGCCAGTCTGCGTCAAGTGACACCCCACTAGCTGTGTATCTTATGAGAAGCTTCTTTACATTTGCAAGCGGTTTCTTGAAGTTGGTGATGGGATTACGTTGGTGACGAGGCATTGGCTACCTTAAGAGAGTCATAGTGCTTGCTGCCAGTTGCTCACCCAAATACACATTTTGAGATACTGTGGCCAGTCTGCCTGAAGCGATACGCCACTAGTTGTGTATCTTAAGAGAAACATCGTTACTCTTGCCAGCGGTTTCTTGACTTTGAAGATGTGATTATACTGGTGACGAGATATTGGTTACCCTAAGAGAGTCACAGTGTTTCGTGCCAGTTGCTCACCCAAATACACATTTTTTAGATACTGTTTCCAGTGTGCCTGAAGCGATACGCCACTAGTTGTGTATCTTAAGAGAAACATCGTTACTTTTGCCAGGGGTTTCTAGAAGTTGCTGATTTGATTCTGCTGGTGACGAGGCATTGGCTACCTCAAGAGAGTCACAGAGATTCCTGCCAGTTCTTCACACAAATACACATTTTTAGATACTCTTTCCAGTCTGCCTGATAGCTACGCCACTAGTTGTGTATCTTAAGAGTCATTGTAACTTTTGCCAGGGGTTTCTTGAAGTTGCTGATGTGATTATGCTGGTGACGAGGCATTGGCTACCCTATGAGTGTCATAGTGATTCCTGCTAGTTGCTCACCCAAATACACATTTTTTTGATACTTTGGCCAGTCTGCCTCAAGTGACACCCCACTAGCTGTGTATCTTATGAGAAGCTTCGTTACCTTTGCAAGCGGTTTCTTGAAGTTGGTGATGGGATTATGTCGGTGACGAGGCATTGGCTACCTTAAGAGAGTCATAGTGCTTCCTGCCAGTTGCTCACCCAAATACACATTTTGAGATACTGTGGCCAGTCTGCCTGAAGCGATACGCCACCAGTTGTGTATCTTAAGAGAAACATCGTTACTCTTGCCAGCGGTTTCTTGACTTTGAAGCTGTGATTATACTGGTGACGAGATATTGGCTACCCTAAGAGAGTCACAGTGTTTCGTGCCAGTTGCTCACCCAAATACACATTTTTTAGATACTGTTTCCAGTGTGCCTGAAGCGATAAGCCACTAGTTGTGTATCTTAAGAGAAACATCGTTACTTTTGAAAGGGGTTTCTAGAAGTTGCTGATTTGATTCTGCTGGTGACGAAGCATTGGCTACCTTAAGAGAGTCATAGAGATTCCTGCCAGTTCTTCACCCAAATACACATTTTTTAGATACTCTTTCCAGTCTGCCTGATAGCTACGCCACTAGTTGTGTATCTTAAGAGTCATTATAACTTTTGCCAGGGGTTTCTTGAAGTTGCTGATGCGATTATGCTGGTGACGAGGCATTGGCTACCCTATGAGTGTCATAGTGATTCCTGCTAGTTGCTCACCCAAATACACATTTTTTTGATACTTTGGCCAGTCTGCCTCAAGTGACACCCCACTAGCTGTGTATCTTATGAGAAGCTTCATTACATTTGCAAGCGGTTTCTTGAAGTTGGTGATGGGATTATGTTGGTGACGAGGCATTGGCTACCTTAAGAGAGTCATAGTGCTTCCTGCCAGTTGCTCACCCAAATACACATTTTGAGATACTGTGGCCAGTCTGCCTGAAGCCATACGCCACTAGTTGTGTATCTTAAGAGAAACATCGTTACTCTTGCCAGCAGTTTCTTGACTTTGAAGATGTGATTATACTGGTGACGAGATATTGGTTACCCTAAGAGAGTCACAGTGTTTCGTGCCAGTTGCTCACCCAAATACACATTTTTTAGATACTGTTTCCAGTGTGCCTGAAGCGATACGCCACTAGTTGTGTATCTTAAGAGAAACATCGTTACTTTTGCCAGGGGTTTCTAGAAGTTGCTGATTTGATTCTGCTGATGACGAGGCATTGGCTACCTCAAGAGAGTAATAGAGTTTCCTGCCAGTTCTTCACACAAATACCCATTTTTTAGATACTCTTTCCAGTCTGCCTGATAGCTACGCCACTAGTTGTGTATCTTAAGAGTCATTGTAACTTTTGCCAGGGGTTTCTTGAAGTTGCTGATGTGATTATGCTGGAGACGAGGCATTGGCTACCCTATGAGTGTCATAGTGATTCCTGCTAGTTGCTCACCCAAATACACATTTTTCTGATACTTTGGCCAGTCTGCCTCAAGTGACACCCCACTAGCTGTGTATCTTATGAGAAGCTTCGTTACCTTTGCAAGAGGTTTCTTGAAGTTGGTGATGGGATTATGTTGGTGACGAGGCATTGGCTACCTTAAGAGAGTCATAGTGCTTCCTGCCAGTTGCTCACCCAAATACACATTTTGAGATACTGTGGCCAGTCTGCCTGAAGCGATACGCCACTAGTTGTGTATCTTAAGAGAAACATCGTTACTCTTGCCAGCGGTTTCTTGACTTTGAAGCTGTGATTATACTAGTGACGAGATATTGGCTACCCTAAGAGAGTCACAGTGTTTCGTGCCAGTTGCTCACCCAAATACACATTTTTTTGATACTTTGGCCAGTCTGCGTCAAGTGACACCCCACTAGCTGTGTATCTTATGAGAAGCTTCTTTACATTTGCAAGCGGTTTCTTGAAGTTGGTGATGGGATTACGTTGGTGACGAGGCATTGGCTACCTTAAGAGAGTCATAGTGCTTGCTGCCAGTTGCTCACCCAAATACACATTTTGAGATACTGTGGCCAGTCTGCCTGAAGCGATACGCCACTAGTTGTGTATCTTAAGAGAAACATCGTTACTCTTGCCAGCGGTTTCTTGACTTTGAAGATGTGATTATACTGGTGACGAGATATTGGTTACCCTAAGAGAGTCACAGTGTTTCGTGCCAGTTGCTCACCCAAATACACATTTTTTAGATACTGTTTCCAGTGTGCCTGAAGCGATACGCCACTAGTTGTGTATCTTAAGAGAAACATCGTTACTTTTGCCAGGGGTTTCTAGAAGTTGCTGATTTGATTCTGCTGGTGACGAGGCATTGGCTACCTCAAGAGAGTCACAGAGATTCCTGCCAGTTCTTCACACAAATACACATTTTTAGATACTCTTTCCAGTCTGCCTGATAGCTACGCCACTAGTTGTGTATCTTAAGAGTCATTGTAACTTTTGCCAGGGGTTTCTTGAAGTTGCTGATGTGATTATGCTGGTGACGAGGCATTGGCTACCCTATGAGTGTCATAGTGATTCCTGCTAGTTGCCCACCCAAATACACATTTTTTTGATACTTTGGCCAGTCTGCCTCAAGTGACACCCCACTAGCTGAGTATCTTATGAGAAGCTTCGTTACCTTTGCAAGCGGTTTCCTGAAGTTGGTGATGGGATTATGTTGGTGACGAGGCATTGGCTACCTTAAGAGAGTCATAGTGCTTCCTGCCAGTTGCTCACCCAAATACACATTTTGAGATACTGTGGCCAGTCTGCCTGAAGCCATACGCCACTAGTTGTGTATCTTAAGAGAAACATCGTTACTCTTGCCAGCAGTTTCTTGACTTTGAAGATGTGATTATACTGGTGACGAGATATTGGTTACCCTAAGAGAGTCACAGTGTTTCGTGCCAGTTGCTCACCCAAATACACATTTTTTAGATACTGTTTCCAGGGTGCCTGAAGCGATACGCCACTAGTTGTGTATCTTAAGAGAAACATCGTTACTTTTGCCAGGGGTTTCTAGAAGTTGCTGATTTGATTCTGCTGGTGACGAGGCATTGGCTACCTCAAGAGAGTCATAGAGATTCCTGCCAGGTCTTCACCCAAATACACATTTTTTAGATACTCTTTCCAGTCTGCCTGATATTTACGCCACTAGTTGTGTATCTTAAGAGTCAGTGTAACTTTTGCCAGGGGTTTCTTGAAGTTGCTGATGAGATTATGCTGGTGACGAGGCATTGGCTACCCTATGAGTGTCATAGTGATTCCTGCTAGTTGCTCACCCAAATACACATTTTTTTGATACTTTGGCCAGTCTGCCTCAAGTGACACCCCACTAGCTGTGTATCTTATGAGAAGCTTCGTTACATTTGCAAGCGGTTTCTTGAAGTTGGTGATGGGATTATGTTGGTGACGAGGCATTGGCTACCTTAAGAGAGTCATAGTGCTTCCTGCCAGTTGCTCACCCAAATACACATTTTGAGATACTGTGGCCAGTCTGCCTGAAGCGATATGCCACTAGTTGTGTATCTTAGGAGAAACGTCGTTACTCTTGCCAGCGGTTTCTTGACTTTGAAGATGTGATTATACTAGTGACGAGATATTGGCTACCCTAAGAGAGTCAGAGCGTTTCGTGCCAGTTGCTCACCCAAATACACGTTTCTTAGATACAGTTTCCAGTGTGCCTGAAGCGATACGCCACTAGTTGTGTATCTTAAGAGAAACATCGTTACTCTTGCCAGCGGTTTCTTGACTTTGAAGATGTGATTATACTGGTGACGAGATATTGGTTACCCTAAGAGAGTCACAGTGTTTCGTGCCAGTTGCTCACCCAAATACACATTTTTTAGATACTGTTTCCAGTGTGCCTGAAGCGATACGCCACTAGTTGTGTATCTTAAGAGAAACATCGTTACTTTTGCCAGGGGTTTCTAGAAGTTGCTGATTTGATTCTGCTGGTGACGAGGCATTGGCTACCTCAAGAGAGTCATTGAGATTCCTGCCAGGTCTTCACCCAAATACACATTTTTTAGATACTCTTTCCAGTCTGCCTGATAGCTACGCCAATAGTTGTGTATCTTAAGAGTCATTGTAACTTTTGCCAGGGGTTTCTTGAAGTTGCTGATGTGATTATGCTGGTGACGAGGCATTGGCTACCCTATGAGTGTCATAGTGATTCCTGCTAGTTGCTCACCCAAATACACATTTTTCTGATACTTTGGCCAGTCTGCCTCAAGTGACACCCCACTAGCTGTGTATCTTATGAGAAGCTTCGTTACCTTTGCAAGAGGTTTCTTGAAGTTGGTGATGGGATTATGTTGGTGACCAGGCATTGGCTACCTTAAGAGAGTCATAGTGCTTCCTGCCAGTTGCTCACCCAAATACACATTTTGAGATACTGTGGCCAGTCTGCCTGAAGCGATACGCCACTAGTTGTGTATCTTAAGAGAAACATCGTTACTCTTGCCAGCGGTTTCTTGACTTTGAAGATGTGATTATACTAGTGACGAGATATTGGCTACCCTAAGAGAGTCACAGTGTTTCGTGCCAGTTGCTCACCCAAATACACATTTTTTAGATACTGTTTCCAGTGTGCCTGAAGCGATACGCCACTAGTTGTGTATCTTAAGAGAAACATCGTTACTTTTGCCAGGGGTTTCTAGAAGTTGCTGATTTGATTCTGCTGATGACGAGGCATTGGCTACCTCAAGAGAGTAATAGAGATTCCTGCCAGTTCTTCACACAAATACCCATTTTTTAGATACTCTTTTCAGTCTGCCTGATAGCGACGCCACTAGTTGTGTATCTTAAGAGTCATTGTAACTTTTGCCAGGGGTTTCTTGAAGTTGCTGATGTGATTATGCTGGAGACGAGGCATTGGCTACCCTATGAGTGTCATAGTGATTCCTGCTAGTTGCTCAACCAAATACACATTTTCCTGATACTTTGGCCAGTCTGCCTCAAGTGACACCCCACTAGCTGTGTATCTTATGAGAAGCTTCGTTACCTTTGCAAGAGGTTTCTTGAAGTTGGTGATGGGATTATGTTGGTGACGAGGCATTGGCTACCTTAAGAGAGTCATAGTGCTTCCTGCCAGTTGCTCACCCAAATACACATTTTGAGATACTGTGGCCAGTCTGCCTGAAGCGATACGCCACTAGTTGTGTATCTTAAGAGAAACATCGTTACTCTTGCCAGCGGTTTCTTGACTTTGAAGCTGTGATTATACTAGTGACGAGATATTGGCTACCCTAAGAGAGTCACAGTGTTTCGTGCCAGTTGCTCACCCAAATACACATTTTTTTGATACTTTGGCCAGTCTGCCTCAAGTGACACCCCACTAGCTGTGTATCTTATGAGAAGCTTCGTTACCTTTGCAAGCGGTTTCCTGAAGTTGGTGATGGGATTATGTTGGTGACGAGGCATTGGCTACCTTAAGAGAGTCATAGTGCTTCCTGCCAGTTGCTCACCCAAATACACATTTTGAGATACTGTGGCCAGTCTGCCTGAAGCCATACGCCACTAGTTGTGTATCTTAAGAGAAACATCGTTACTTTTGCCAGGGGTTTCTAGAAGTTGCTGATTTGATTCTGCTGATGACGAGGCATTGGGTACCTCAAGAGAGTAATAGAGATTCCTGCCAGTTCTTCACACAAATACCCATTTTTTAGATACTCTTTCCAGTCTGCCTGATAGCTACGCCACTAGTTGTGTATCTTAAGAGTCATTGCAACTTTTGCCAGGGGTTTCTTGAAGTTGCTGAGGTGATTATGCTGGAGACGAGGCATTGGCTACCCTATGAGTGTCATAGTGATTCCTGCTAGTTGCTCACCCAAATACACATTTTCCTGATACTTTGGCCAGTCTGCCTCAAGTGACACCCCACTAACTGTGTATCTTACGAGAAGCTTCGTTACCTTTGCAAGCGGTTTCTTGAAGTTGGTGATGGGATTATGTTGGTGACGAGGCATTGGCTACCTTAAGAGAGTCATAGTGCTTCCTGCCAGTTGCTCACCCAAATACACATTTTGAGATACTGTGGCCAGTCTGCCTGAAGCGATACGCCACTAGTTGTGTATCTTAAGAGAAACATCGTTACTCTTGCCAGCGGTTTCTTGACTTTGAAGCTGTGATTATACTAGTGACGAGATATTGGCTACCCTAAGAGAGTCACAGTGTTTCGTGCCAGTTGCTCACCCAAATACACATTTTTTAGATACTGTTTCCAGTGTGCCTGAAGCGATACGCCACTAGTTGTGTATCTTAAGAGAAACATCGTTACTTTTGCCAGGGGTTTCTAGAAGTTGCTGATTTGATTCTGCTGGTGATGAGGCATTGGCTACCTCAAGAGAGTCACAGAGATTCCTGCCAGTTCTTCACACAAATACACATTTTTAGATACTCTTTCCAGTCTGCCTGATAGCTACGCCACTAGTAGTGTATCTTAAGAGTCATTGTAACTTTTGCCGGGGGTTTCTTGAAGTTGCTGATGTGATTATGCTGGTGACGAGGCATTGGCTACCCTATGAGTGTCATAGTGATTCCTGCTAGTTGCTCACCCAAATACACATTTTTTTGATACTTTGGCCAGTCTGCCTCAAGTGACACCCCACTAGCTGTGTATCTTATGAGAAGCTTCGTTACCTTTGCAAGCGGTTTCCTGAAGTTGGTGATGGGATTATGTTGGTGACGAGGCATTGGCTACCTTAAGAGGGTCATAGTGCTTCCTGCCAGTTGCTCACCCAAATACACATTTTGAGATACTGTGGCCAGTCTGCCTGAAGCCATACGCCACTAGTTGTGTATCTTAAGAGAAACATCGTTACTCTTGCCAGCAGTTTCTTGACTTTGAAGATGTGATTATACTGGTGACGAGATATTGGTTACCCTAAGAGAGTCACAGTGTTTCGTGCCAGTTGCTCACCCAAATACACATTTTTTAGATACTGTTTCCAGTGTGCCTGAAGCGATACGCCACTAGTTGTGTATCTTAAGAGAAACATCGTTACTTTTGCCAGGGGTTTCTAGAAGTTGCTGATTTGATTCTGCTGGTGACGAGGCATTGGCTACCTCAAGAGAGTAATAGAGATTCCTGCCAGGTCTTCACCCAAATACACATTTTTTAGATACTCTTTCCAGTCTGCCTGATAGCTACGCCACTAGTTGTGTATCTTAAGAGTCATTGTAACTTTTGCCAGGGGTTTCTTGAAGTTGCTGATGTGATTATGCTGGTGACGAGGCATTGGCTACCCTATGAGTGTCATAGTGATTCCTGCTAGTTGCTCACCCAAATACACATTTTTCTGATACTTTGGCCAGTCTGCCTCAAGTGACACCCCACTAGCTGTGTATCTTATGAGAAGCTTCGTTACCTTTGCAAGAGGTTTCTTGAAGTTGGTGATGGGATTATGTTGGTGACCAGGCATTGGCTACCTTAAGAGAGTCATAGTGCTTCCTGCCAGTTGCTCACCCAAATACACATTTTGAGATACTGTGGCCAGTCTGCCTGAAGCGATACGCCACTAGTTGTGTATCTTAAGAGAAACATCGTTACTCTTGCCAGCGGTTTCTTGACTTTGAAGATGTGATTATACTGGTGACGAGATATTGGTTACCCTAAGAGAGTCACAGTGTTTCGTGCCAGTTGCTCACCCAAATACACATTTTTTAGATACTGTTTCCAGTGTGCCTGAAGCGATACGCCACTAGTTGTGTATCTTAAGAGAAACATCGTTACTTTTGCCAGGGGTTTCTAGAAGTTGCTGATTTGATTCTGCTGATGACGAGGCATTGGCTACCTCAAGAGAGTAATAGAGATTCCTGCCAGTTCTTCACACAAATACCCATTTTTTAGATACTTTTTTCAGTCTGCCTGATAGCTACGCCACTAGTTGTGTATCTTAAGAGTCATTGTAACTTTTGCCAGGGGTTTCTTGAAGTTGCTGATGTGATTATGCTGGAGACGAGGCATTGGCTACCCTATGAGTGTCATAGTGATTCCTGCTAGTTGCTCACCCAAATACACATTTTCCTGATACTTTGGCCAGTCTGCCTCAAGTGACACCCCACTAGCTGTGTATCTTATGAGAAGCTTCGTTACCTTTGCAAGAGGTTTCTTGAAGTTGGTGATGGGATTATGTTGGTGACGAGGCATTGGCTACCTTAAGAGAGTCATAGTGCTTCCTGCCAGTTGCTCACCCAAATACACATTTTGAGATACTGTGGCCAGTCTGCCTGAAGCGATACGCCACTAGTTGTGTATCTTAAGAGAAACATCGTTACTCTTGCCAGCGGTTTCTTGACTTTGAAGCTGTGATTATACTAGTGACGAGATATTGGCTACCCTAAGAGAGTCACAGTGTTTCGTGCCAGTTGCTCACCCAAATACACATTTTTTTGATACTTTGGCCAGTCTGCGTCAAGTGACACCCCACTAGCTGTGTATCTTATGAGAAGCTTCTTTACATTTGCAAGCGGTTTCTTGAAGTTGGTGATGGGATTACGTTGGTGACTAGGCATTGGCTACCTTAAGAGAGTCATAGTGCTTCCTGCCAGTTGCTCACCCAAATACACATTTTGAGATACTGTGGCCAGTCTGCCTGAAGCGATACGCCACTAGTTGTGTATCTTAAGAGAAACATCGTTACTCTTGCCAGCGGTTTCTTGACTTTGAAGATGTGATTATACTGGTGACGAGATATTGGTTACCCTAAGAGAGTCACAGTGTTTCGTGCCAGTTGCTCACCCAAATACACATTTTTTAGATACTGTTTCCAGTGTGCCTGAAGCGATACGCCACTAGTTGTGTATCTTAAGAGAAACATCGTTACTTTTGCCAGGGGTTTCTAGAAGTTGCTGATTTGATTCTGCTGGTGACGAGGCATTGGCTACCTCAAGAGAGTCACAGAGATTCCTGCCAGTTCTTCACACAAATACACATTTTTAGATACTCTTTCCAGTCTGCCTGATAGCTACGCCACTAGTTGTGTATCTTAAGAGTCATTGTAACTTTTGCCAGGGGTTTCTTGAAGTTGCTGATGTGATTATGCTGGTGACGAGGCATTGGCTACCCTATGAGTGTCATAGTGATTCCTGCTAGTTGCCCACCCAAATACACATTTTTTTGATACTTTGGCCAGTCTGCCTCAAGTGACACCCCACTAGCTGTGTATCTTATGAGAAGCTTCGTTACCTTTGCAAGCGGTTTCCTGAAGTTGGTGATGGGATTATGTTGGTGACGAGGCATTGGCTACCTTAAGAGAGTCATAGTGCTTCCTGCCAGTTGCTCACCCAAATACACATTTTGAGATACTGTGGCCAGTCTGCCTGAAGCCATACGCCACTAGTTGTGTATCTTAAGAGAAACATCGTTACTTTTGCCAGGGGTTTCTAGAAGTTGCTGATTTGATTCTGCTGATGACGAGGCATTGGGTACCTCAAGAGAGTAATAGAGATTCCTGCCAGTTCTTCACACAAATACCCATTTTTTAGATACTCTTTCCAGTCTGCCTGATAGCTACGCCACTAGTTGTGTATCTTAAGAGTCATTGCAACTTTTGCCAGGGGTTTCTTGAAGTTGCTGAGGTGATTATGCTGGAGACGAGGCATTGGCTACCCTATGAGTGTCATAGTGATTCCTGCTAGTTGCTCACCCAAATACACATTTTCCTGATACTTTGGCCAGTCTGCCTCAAGTGACACCCCACTAACTGTGTATCTTACGAGAAGCTTCGTTACCTTTGCAAGCGGTTTCTTGAAGTTGGTGATGGGATTATGTTGGTGACGAGGCATTGGCTACCTTAAGAGAGTCATAGTGCTTCCTGCCAGTTGCTCACCCAAATACACATTTTGAGATACTGTGGCCAGTCTGCCTGAAGCGATACGCCACTAGTTGTGTATCTTAAGAGAAACATCGTTACTCTTGCCAGCGGTTTCTTGACTTTGAAGCTGTGATTATACTAGTGACGAGATATTGGCTACCCTAAGAGAGTCACAGTGTTTCGTGCCAGTTGCTCACCCAAATACACATTTTTTAGATACTGTTTCCAGTGTGCCTGAAGCGATACGCCACTAGTTGTGTATCTTAAGAGAAACATCGTTACTTTTGCCAGGGGTTTCTAGAAGTTGCTGATTTGATTCTGCTGGTGATGAGGCATTGGCTACCTCAAGAGAGTCACAGAGATTCCTGCCAGTTCTTCACACAAATACACATTTTTAGATACTCTTTCCAGTCTGCCTGATAGCTACGCCACTAGTAGTGTATCTTAAGAGTCATTGTAACTTTTGCCGGGGGTTTCTTGAAGGTGCTGATGTGATTATGCTGGTGACGAGGCATTGGCTACCCTATGAGTGTCATAGTGATTCCTGCTAGTTGCTCACCCAAATACACATTTTTTTGATACTTTGGCCAGTCTGCCTCAAGTGACACCCCACTAGCTGTGTATCTTATGAGAAGCTTCGTTACCTTTGCAAGCGGTTTCCTGAAGTTGGTGATGGGATTATGTTGGTGACGAGGCATTGGCTACCTTAAGAGGGTCATAGTGCTTCCTGCCAGTTGCTCACCCAAATACACATTTTGAGATACTGTGGCCAGTCTGCCTGAAGCCATACGCCACTAGTTGTGTATCTTAAGAGAAACATCGTTACTCTTGCCAGCAGTTTCTTGACTTTGAAGATGTGATTATACTGGTGACGAGATATTGGTTACCCTAAGAGAGTCACAGTGTTTCGTGCCAGTTGCTCACCCAAATACACATTTTTTAGATACTGTTTCCAGTGTGCCTGAAGCGATACGCCACTAGTTGTGTATCTTAAGAGAAACATCGTTACTTTTGCCAGGGGTTTCTAGAAGTTGCTGATTTGATTCTGCTGGTGACGAGGCATTGGCTACCTCAAGAGAGTAATAGAGATTCCTGCCAGGTCTTCACCCAAATACACATTTTTTAGATACTCTTTCCAGTCTGCCTGATAGCTACGCCACTAGTTGTGTATCTTAAGAGTCATTGTAACTTTTGCCAGGGGTTTCTTGAAGTTGCTGATGTGATTATGCTGGTGACGAGGCATTGGCTACCCTATGAGTGTCATAGTGATTCCTGCTAGTTGCTCACCCAAATACACATTTTTTTGATACTTTGGCCAGTCTGCCTCAAGTGACACCCCACTAGCTGTGTATCTTACGAGAAGCTTCGTTACATTTGCAAGCGGTTTCTTGAAGTTGGTGATGGGATTATGTTGGTGACGAGGCATTGGCTACCTTAAGAGAGTCATAGTGCTTCCTGCCAGTTGCTCACCCAAATACAAATTTTGAGATACTGTGGCCAGTCTGCCTGAAGCGATACGCCACTAGTTGTGTATCTTAAGAGAAACATCGTTACTCTTGCCAGCGGTTTCTTGACTTTGAAGATGTGATTATACTGGTGACGAGATATTGGTTACCCTAAGAGAGTCACAGTGTTTCGTGCCAGTTGCTCACCCAAATACACATTTTTTAGATACTGTTTCCAGTGTGCCTGAAGCGATACGCCACTAGTTGTGTATCTTAAGAGAAACATCGTTACTTTTGCCAGGGGTTTCTAGAAGTTGCTGATTTGATTCTGCTGATGACGAGGCATTGGCTACCTCAAGAGAGTAATAGAGATTCCTGCCAGTTCTTCACACAAATACCCATTTTTTAGATACTCTTTCCAGTCTGCCTGATAGCTACGCCACTAGTTGTGTATCTTAAGAGTCATTGTAACTTTTGCCAGGGGTTTCTTGAAGTTGCTGATGTGATTATGCTGGAGACGAGGCATTGGCTACCCTATGAGTGTCATAGTGATTCCTGCTAGTTGCTCACCCAAATACACATTTTTCTTATACTTTGGCCAGTCTGCCTCAAGTGACACCCCACTAGCTGTGTATCTTGTGAGAAGCTTTGTTACCTTTGCAAGCGGTTTCTTGAAGTTGGTGATGGGATTATGTTGGTGACGAGGCATTGTTTACCTTAAGAGAGTCATAGTGCTTCCTGCCAGTTGCTCACCCAAATACACATTTTGAGATACTGTGGCCAGTCTGCCTGAAGCGATACGCCACTAGTTGTGTATCTTAAGAGAAACATCGTTACTCTTGCCAGCGGTTTCTTGACTTTGAAGCTGTGATTATACTAGTGACGAGATATTGGCTACCCTAAGAGAGTCACAGTGTTTCGTGCCAGTTGCTCACCCAAATACACATTTTTTTGATACTTTGGCCAGTCTGCGTCAAGTGACACCCCACTAGCTGTGTATCTTATGAGAAGCTTCTTTACATTTGCAAGCGGTTTCTTGAAGTTGGTGATGGGATTACGTTGGTGACTAGGCATTGGCTACCTTAAGAGAGTCATAGTGCTTCCTGCCAGTTGCTCACCCAAATACACATTTTGAGATACTGTGGCCAGTCTGCCTGAAGCGATACGCCACTAGTTGTGTATCTTAAGAGAAACATCGTTACTCTTGCCAGCGGTTTCTTGACTTTGAAGATGTGATTATACTGGTGACGAGATATTGGTTACCCTAAGAGAGTCACAGTGTTTCGTGCCAGTTGCTCACCCAAATACACATTTTTTAGATACTGTTTCCAGTGTGCCTGAAGCGATACGCCACTAGTTGTGTATCTTAAGAGAAACATCGTTACTTTTACCAGGGGTTTCTAGAAGTTGCTGATTTGATTCTGCTGGTGACGAGGCATTGGCTACCTCAAGAGAGTCACAGAGATTCCTGCCAGTTCTTCACACAAATACACATTTTTAGATACTCTTTCCAGTCTGCCTGATAGCTACGCCACTAGTTGTGTATCTTAAGAGTCATTGTAACTTTTGCCAGGGGTTTCTTGAAGTTGCTGATGTGATTATGCTGGTGACGAGGCATTGGCTACCCTATGAGTGTCATAGTGATTCCTGCTAGTTGCCCACCCAAATACACATTTTTTTGATACTTTGGCCAGTCTGCCTCAAGTGACACTCCACTAGCTGTGTATCTTATGAGAAGCTTCGTTACCTTTGCAAGCGGTTTCCTGAAGTTGGTGATGGGATTATGTTGGTGACGAGGCATTGGCTACCTTAAGAGAGTCATAGTGCTTCCTGCCAGTTGCTCACCCAAATACACATTTTGAGATACTGTGGCCAGTCTGCCTGAAGCCATACGCCACTAGTTGTGTATCTTAAGAGAAACATCGTTACTTTTGCCAGGGGTTTCTAGAAGTTTCTGATTTGATTCTGCTGATGACGAGGCATTGGGTACCTCAAGAGAGTAATAGAGATTCCTGCCAGTTCTTCACCAAAATACACATTTTTTAGATACTCTTTCCAGTCTGCCTGATAGCTACGCCACTAGTTGTGTATCTTAAGAGTCATTGCAACTTTTGCCAGGGGTTTCTTGAAGTTGCTGAGGTGATTATGCTGGAGACGAGGCATTGGCTACCCTATGAGTGTCATAGTGATTCCTGCTAGTTGCTCACCCAAATACACATTTTCCTGATACTTTGGCCAGTCTGCCTCAAGTGACACCCCACTAACTGTGTATCTTACGAGAAGCTTCGTTACCTTTGCAAGCGGTTTCTTGAAGTTGGTGATGGGATTATGTTGGTGACGAGGCATTGGCTACCTTAAGAGAGTCATAGTGCTTCCTGCCAGTTGCTCACCCAAATACACATTTTGAGATACTGTGGCCAGTCTGCCTGAAGCGATACGCCACTAGTTGTGTATCTTAAGAGAAACATCGTTACTCTTGCCAGCGGTTTCTTGACTTTGAAGCTGTGATTATACTAGTGACGAGATATTGGCTACCCTAAGAGAGTCACAGTGTTTCGTGCCAGTTGCTCACCCAAATACACATTTTTTAGATACTGTTTCCAGTGTGCCTGAAGCGATACGCCACTAGTTGTGTATCTTAAGAGAAACATCGTTACTTTTGCCAGGGGTTTCTAGAAGTTGCTGATTTGATTCTGCTGGTGATGAGGCATTGGCTACCTCAAGAGAGTCACAGAGATTCCTGCCAGTTCTTCACACAAATACACATTTTTAGATACTCTTTCCAGTCTGCCTGATAGCTACGCCACTAGTAGTGTATCTTAAGAGTCATTGTAACTTTTGCCGGGGGTTTCTTGAAGTTGCTGATGTGATTATGCTGGTGACGAGGCATTGGCTACCCTATGAGTGTCATAGTGATTCCTGCTAGTTGCTCACCCAAATACACATTTTTTTGATACTTTGGCCAGTCTGCCTCAAGTGACACCCCACTAGCTGTGTATCTTATGAGAAGCTTCGTTACCTTTGCAAGCGGTTTCCTGAAGTTGGTGATGGGATTATGTTGGTGACGAGGCATTGGCTACCTTAAGAGGGTCATAGTGCTTCCTGCCAGTTGCTCACCCAAATACACATTTTGAGATACTGTGGCCAGTCTGTCTGAAGCCATACGCCACTAGTTGTGTATCTTAAGAGAAACATCGTTACTCTTGCCAGCAGTTTCTTGACTTTGAAGATGTGATTATACTGGTGACGAGATATTGGTTACCCTAAGAGAGTCACAGTGTTTCGTGCCAGTTGCTCACCCAAATACACATTTTTTAGATACTGTTTCCAGTGTGCCTGAAGCGATACGCCACTAGTTGTGTATCTTAAGAGAAACATCGTTACTTTTGCCAGGGGTTTCTAGAAGTTGCTGATTTGATTCTGCTGGTGACGAGGCATTGGCTACCTCAAGAGAGTAATAGAGATTCCTGCCAGGTCTTCACCCAAATACACATTTTTTAGATACTCTTTCCAGTCTGCCTGATAGCTACGCCACTAGTTGTGTATCTTAAGAGTCATTGTAACTTTTGCCAGGGGTTTCTTGAAGTTGCTGATGTGATTATGCTGGTGACGAGGCATTGGCTACCCTATGAGTGTCATAGTGATTCCTGCTAGTTGCTCACCCAAATACACATTTTTTTGATACTTTGGCCAGTCTGCCTCAAGTGACACCCCACTAGCTGTGTATCTTATGAGAAGCTTCGTTACATTTGCAAGCGGTTTCTTGAAGTTGGTGATGGGATTATGTTGGTGACGAGGCATTGGCTACCTTAAGAGAGTCATAGTGCTTCCTGCCAGTTGCTCACCCAAATACACATTTTGAGATACTGTGGCCAGTCTGCCTGAAGCGATACGCCACTAGTTGTGTATCTTAAGAGAAACATCGT
This sequence comes from Schistocerca nitens, assembly GCF_023898315.1. Classification (NCBI taxonomy): domain Eukaryota; kingdom Metazoa; phylum Arthropoda; class Insecta; order Orthoptera; family Acrididae; genus Schistocerca; species Schistocerca nitens. The sequence continues at coordinate 120,958,825 of NC_064616.1, forward strand.
TACTCTTGCCAGCGGTTTCTTGACTTTGAAGATGTGATTATACTGGTGACGAGATATTGGTTACCCTAAGAGAGTCACAGTGTTTCGTGCCAGTTGCTCACCCAAATACACATTTTTTAGATACTGTTTCCAGTGTGCCTGAAGCGATACGCCACTAGTTGTGTATCTTAAGAGAAACATCGTTACTTTTGCCAGGGGTTTCTAGAAGTTGCTGATTTGATTCTGCTGATGACGAGGCATTGGCTACCTCAAGAGAGTAATAGAGATTCCTGCCAGTTCTTCACACAAATACCCATTTTTTAGATACTCTTTCCAGTCTGCCTGATAGCTACGCCACTAGTTGTGTATCTTAAGAGTCATTGTAACTTTTGCCAGGGGTTTCTTGAAGTTGCTGATGTGATTATGCTGGAGACGAGGCATTGGCTACCCTATGAGTGTCATAGTGATTCCTGCTAGTTGCTCACCCAAATACACATTTTTCTTATACTTTGGCCAGTCTGCCTCAAGTGACACCCCACTAGCTGTGTATCTTGTGAGAAGCTTTGTTACCTTTGCAAGCGGTTTCTTGAAGTTGGTGATGGGATTATGTTGGTGACGAGGCATTGGCTACCTTAAGAGAGTCATAGTGCTTCCTGCCAGTTGCTCACCCAAATACACATTTTGAGATACTGTGGCCAGTCTGCCTGAAGCGATACGCCACTAGTTGTGTATCTTAAGAGAAACATCGTTACTCTTGCCAGCGGTTTCTTGACTTTGAAGATGTGATTATACTGGTGACGAGATATTGGTTACCCTAAGAGAGTCACAGTGTTTCGTGCCAGTTGCTCACCCAAATACACATTTTTTAGATACTGTTTCCAGTGTGCCTGAAGCGATACGCCACTAGTTGTGTATCTTAAGAGAAACATCGTTACTTTTGCCAGGGGTTACTAGAAGTTGCTGATTTGATTCTGCTGATGACGAGGCATTGGCTACCTCAAGAGAGTAATAGAGATTCCTGCCAGTTCTCCACACAAATACCCATTTTTTAGATACTCTTTCCAGTCTGCCTGATAGCTACGCCACTAGTTGTGTATCTTAAGAGTCATTGCAACTTTTGCCAGGGGTTTCTTGAAGTTGCTGATGTGATTATGCTGGAGACGAGGCATTGGCTACCCTATGAGTGTCATAGTGATTCCTGCTAGTTGCTCACCCAAATACACATTTTCCTGATACTTTGGCCAGTCTGCCTCAAGTGACACCCCACTAACTGTGTATCTTACGAGAAGCTTCGTTACCTTTGCAAGCGGTTTCTTGAAGTTGGTGATGGGATTATGTTGGTGACGAGGCATTGGCTACCTTAAGAGAGTCATAGTGCTTCCTGCCAGTTGCTCACCCAAATACACATTTTGAGATACTGTGGCCAGTCTGCCTGAAGCGATACGCCAGTAGTTGTGTATCTTAAGAGAAACATCGTTACTCTTGCCAGCGGTTTCTTGACTTTGAAGCTGTGATTATACTAGTGACGAGATATTGGCTACCCTAAGAGAGTCACAGTGTTTCGTGCCAGTTGCTCACCCAAATACACATTTTTTTGATACTTTGGCCAGTCTGCCTCAAGTGACACCCCACTAGCTGTGTATCTTATGAGAAGCTTCGTTACATTTGCAAGCGGTTTCTTGAAGTTGGTGATGGGATTACGTTAGTGACAAGGCATTGGCTACCTTAAGAGGGTCATAGTGCTTCCTGCCAGTTGCTCACCCAAATACACATTTTGAGATACTGTGGCCAGTCTGCCTGAAGCGATACGCCACTAGTTGTGTATCTTAAGAGAAACATCGTTACTCTTGCCAGCGGTTTCTTGACTTTGAAGATGTGATTATACTGGTGACGAGATATTGGTTACCCTAAGAGAGTCACAGTGTTTCGTGCCAGTCGCTCACCCAAATACACATTTTTTAGATACTGTTTCCAGTGTGCCTGAAGCGATACGCCACTAGTTGTGTATCTTAAGAGAAACATCGTTACTTTTGCCAGGGGTTTCTAGAAGTTGCTGATTTGATTCTGCTGGTGACGAGGCATTGGCTACCTCAAGAGAGTCACAGAGATTCCTGCCAGTTCTTCACACAAATACACATTTTTAGATACTCTTTCCAGTCTGCCTGATAGCTACGCCACTAGTAGTGTATCTTAAGAGTCATTGTAACTTTTGCCGGGGGTTTCTTGAAGTTGCTGATGTGATTATGCTGGTGACAAGGCATTGGCTACCCTATGAGTGTCATAGTGATTCCTGCTAGTTGCTCACCCAAATACACATTTTTTTGATACTTTGGCCAGTCTGCCTCAAGTGACACCCCACTAGCTGTGTATCTAATGAGAAGCTTCGTTACCTTTGCAAGCGGTTTCCTGAAGTTGGTGATGGGATTATGTTGGTGACGAGGCATTGGCTACCTTAAGAGGGTCATAGTGCTTCCTGCCAGTTGCTCACCCAAATACACATTTTGAGATACTGTGGCCAGTCTGCCTGAAGCCATACGCCACTAGTTGTGTATCTTAAGAGAAACATCGTTACTCTTGCCAGCAGTTTCTTGACTTTGAAGATGTGATTATACTGGTGACGAGATATTGGTTACCCTAAGAGAGTCACAGTGTTTCGTGCCAGTTGCTCACCCAAATACACATTTTTTAGATACTGTTTCCAGTGTGCCTGAAGCGATACGCCACTAGTTGTGTATCTTAAGAGAAACATCGTTACTCTTGCCAGCAGTTTCTTGACTTTGAAGATGTGATTATACTGGTGACGAGATATTGGTTACCCTAAGAGAGTCACAGTGTTTCGTGCCAGTTGCTCACCCAAATACACATTTTTTAGATACTGTTTCCAGTGTGCCTGAAGCGATACGCCACTAGTTGTGTATCTTAAGAGAAACATCGTTACTCTTGCCAGCAGTTTCTTGACTTTGAAGATGTGATTATACTGGTGACGAGATATTGGTTACCCTAAGAGAGTCACAGTGTTTCGTGCCAGTTGCTCACCCAAATACACATTTTTTAGATACTGTTTCCAGTGTGCCTGAAGCGATACGCCACTAGTTGTGTATCTTAAGAGAAACATCGTTACTTTTGCCAGGGGTTTCTAGAAGTTGCTGATTTGATTCTGCTGGTGACAAGGCATTGGCTACCTCAAGAGAGTCACAGAGATTCCTGCCAGTTCTTCACACAAATACACATTTTTAGATACTCTTTCCAGTCTGCCTGATAGCTACGCCACTAGTAGTGTATCTTAAGAGTCATTGTAACTTTTGCCGGGGGTTTCTTGAAGGTGCTGATGTGATTATGCTGGTGACGAGGCATTGGCTACCCTATGAGTGTCATAGTGATTCCTGCTAGTTGCTGACCCAAATACACATTTTTTTGATACTTTGGCCAGTCTGCCTCAAGTGACACCCCACTAGCTGTGTATCTTATGAGAAGCTTCGTTACCTTTGCAAGCGGTTTCCTGAAGTTGGTGATGGGATTATGTTGGTGACGAGGCATTGGCTACCTTAAGAGTGTCATAGTGCTTCCTGCCAGTTGCTCACCCAAATACACATTTTGAGATACTGTGGCCAGTCTGCCTGAAGCCATACGCCACTAGTTGTGTATCTTAAGAGAAACATCGTTACTCTTGCCAGCAGTTTCTTGACTTTGAAGATGTGATTATACTGGTGACGAGATATTGGTTACCCTAAGAGAGTCACAGTGTTTCGTGCCAGTTGCTCACCCAAATACACATTTTTTAGATACTGTTTCCAGTGTGCCTGAAGCGATACGCCACTAGTTGTGTATCTTAAGAGAAACATCGTTACTTTTGCCAGGGGTTTCTAGAAGTTGCTGATTTGATTCTGCTGATGACGAGGCATTGGCTACCTCAAGAGAGTAATAGAGATTCCTGCCAGTTCTTCACACAAATACCCATTTTTTAGATACTCTTTCCAGTCTGCCTGATAGCTACGCCACTAGTTGTGTATCTTAAGAGTCATTGTAACTTTTGCCAGGGGTTTCTTGAAGTTGCTGATGTGATTATGCTGGTGACGAGGCATTGGCTACCCTATGAGTGTCATAGTGATTCCTGCTAGTTGCTCACCCAAATACACATTTTTTTGATACTTTGGCCAGTCTGCCTCAAGTGACACCCCACTAGCTGTGTATCTTATGAGAAGCTTCGTTACATTTGCAAGCGGTTTCTTGAAGTTGGTGATGGGATTATGTTGGTGACGAGGCATTGGCTACCTTAAGAGAGTCATAGTGCTTCCTGCCAGTTGCTCACCCAAATACACATTTTGAGATACTGTGGCCAGTCTGCCTGAAGCGATACGCCACTAGTTGTGTATCTTAAGAGAAACATCGTTACTCTTGCCAGCGGTTTCTTGACTTTGAAGCTGTGATTATACTAGTGACGAGATATTGGCTACCCTAAGAGAGTCACAGTGTTTCGTGCCAGTTGCTCACCCAAATACACATTTTTTTGATACTTTGGCCAGTCTGCGTCAAGTGACACCCCACTAGCTGTGTATCTTATGAGAAGCTTCTTTACATTTGCAAGCGGTTTCTTGAAGTTGGTGATGGGATTACGTTGGTGACTAGGCATTGGCTACCTTAAGAGAGTCATAGTGCTTCCTGCCAGTTGCTCACCCAAATACACATTTTGAGATACTGTGGCCAGTCTGCCTGAAGCGATACGCCACTAGTTGTGTATCTTAAGAGAAACATCGTTACTCTTGCCAGCGGTTTCTTGACTTTGAAGATGTGATTATACTGGTGACGAGATATTGGTTACCCTAAGAGAGTCACAGTGTTTCGTGCCAGTTGCTCACCCAAATACACATTTTTTAGATACTGTTTCCAGTGTGCCTGAAGCGATACGCCACTAGTTGTGTATCTTAAGAGAAACATCGTTACTTTTGCCAGGGGTTTCTAGAAGTTGCTGATTTGATTCTGCTGGTGACGAGGCATTGGCTACCTCAAGAGAGTCACAGAGATTCCTGCCAGTTCTTCACACAAATACACATTTTTAGATACTCTTTCCAGTCTGCCTGATAGCTACGCCACTAGTTGTGTATCTTAAGAGTCATTGTAACTTTTGCCAGGGGTTTCTTGAAGTTGCTGATGTGATTATGCTGGTGACGAGGCATTGGCTACCCTATGAGTGTCATAGTGATTCCTGCTAGTTGCCCACCCAAATACACATTTTTTTGATACTTTGGCCAGTCTGCCTCAAGTGACACCCCACTAGCTGTGTATCTTATGAGAAGCTTCGTTACCTTTGCAAGCGGTTTCCTGAAGTTGGTGATGGGATTATGTTGGTGACGAGGCATTGGCTACCTTAAGAGAGTCATAGTGCTTCCTGCCAGTTGCTCACCCAAATACACATTTTGAGATACTGTGGCCAGTCTGCCTGAAGCCATACGCCACTAGTTGTGTATTTTAAGAGAAACATCGTTACTCTTGCCAGCAGTTTCTTGACTTTGAAGATGTGATTATACTGGTGACGAGATATTGGTTACCCTAAGAGAGTCACAGTGTTTCGTGCCAGTTGCTCAACCAAATACACATTTTTTAGATACTGTTTCCAGGGTGCCTGAAGCGATACGCCACTAGTTGTGTATCTTAAGAGAAACATCGTTACTTTTGCCAGGGGTTTCTAGAAGTTGCTGATTTGATTCTGCTGGTGACGAGGCATTGGCTACCTCAAGAGAGTCATAGAGATTCCTGCCAGGTCTTCACCCAAATACACATTTTTTAGATACTCTTTCCAGTCTGCCTGATAGCTACGCCACTAGTTGTGTATCTTAAGAGTCAGTGTAACTTTTGCCAGGGGTTTCTTGAAGTTGCTGATGAGATTATGCTGGTGACGAGGCATTGGCTACCCTATCAGTGTCATAGTGATTCCTGCTAGTTGCTCACCCAAATACACATTTTTTTGATACTTTGGCCAGTCTGCCTCAAGTGACACCCCACTAGCTGTGTATCTTATGAGAAGCTTCGTTACATTTGCAAGCGGTTTCTTGAAGTTGGTGATGGGATTATGTTGGTGACGAGGCATTGGCTACCTTAAGAGAGTCATAGTGCCTCCTGCCAGTTGCTCACCCAAATACACATTTTGAGATACTGTGGCCAGTCTGCCTGAAGCGATATGCCACTAGTTGTGTATCTTAGGAGAAACGTCGTTACTCTTGCCAGCGGTTTCTTGACTTTGAAGATGTGATTATACTAGTGACGAGATATTGGCTACCCTAAGAGAGTCAGAGCGTTTCGTGCCAGTTGCTCACCCAAATACACGTTTCTTAGATACAGTTTCCAGTGTGCCTGAAGCGATACGCCACTAGTTGTGTATCTTAAGAGAAACATCGTTACTTTTGCCAGGGGTTTCTAGAAGTTGCTGATTTGATTCTGCTGATGACGAGGTATTGGGTACCTCAAGAGAGTAATAGAGATTCCTGCCAGTTCTTCACACCAATACCCATTTTTTAGATACTCTTTCCAGTCTGCCTGATAGCTACGCCACTAGTTGTGTATCTTAAGAGTCATTGCAACTTTTGCCAGGGGTTTCTTGAAGTTGCTGAGGTGATTATGCTGGAGACGAGGCATTGGCTACCCTATGAGTGTCATAGTGATTCCTGCTAGTTGCTCACCCAAATACACATTTTCCTGATACTTTGGCCAGTCTGCCTCAAGTGACACCCCACTAACTGTGTATCTTACGAGAAGCTTCGTTACCTTTGCAAGCGGTTTCTTGAAGTTGGTGATGGGATAATGTTGGTGACGAGGCATTGGCTACCTTAAGAGAGTCATAGTGCTTCCTGCCAGTTGCTCACCCAAATACACATTTTGAGATACTGTGGCCAGTCTGCCTTAAGCGATACGCCACTAGTTGTGTATCTTAAGAGAAACATCGTTACTCTTGCCAGCGGTTTCTTGACTTTGAAGCTGTGATTATACTAGTGACGAGATATTGGCTACCCTAAGAGAGTCACAGTGTTTCGTGCCAGTTGCTCACCCAAATACACATTTTTTTGATACTTTGGCCAGTCTGCCTCAAGTGACACCCCACTAGCTGTGTATCTTACGAGAAGCTTCGTTACATTTGCAAGCGGTTTCTTGAAGTTGATGATGGGATTACGTTAGTGACAAGGTATTGGCTACCTTAAGAGAGTCATAGTGCTTCCTGCCAGTTGCTCACCCAAATACACATTTTGAGATACTGTGGCCAGTCTGCCTTAAGCGATACGCCACTAGTTGTGTATCTTAAGAGAAACATCGTTACTCTTGCCAGCGGTTTCTTGACTTTGAAGATGTGATTATACTGGTGACGAGATATTGGTTACCCTAAGAGAGTCACAGTGTTTCGTGCCAGTTGCTCACCCAAATACACATTTTTAGATACTGTTTCCAGTGTGCCTGAAGCGATACGCCACTAGTTGTGTATCTTAAGAGAAACATCGTTACTTTAGCCAGGGGTTTCTAGAAGTTGCTGATTTGATTCTGCTGGTGACGAGGCATTGGCTACCTCAAGAGAGTCACAGAGATTCCTGCCAGTTCTTCACTCAAATACACATTTTTAGATACTCTTTCCAGTCTGCCTGATAGCTACGCCACTAGTAGTGTATCTTAAGAGTCATTGTAACTTTTGCCGGGGGCTTCTTGAAGTTGCTGATGTGATTATGCTGGTGACGAGGCATTGGCTACCCTATGAGTGTCATAGTGATTCCTGCTAGTTGCTCACCCAAATACACATTTTTTGATACTTTGGGCAGTCTGCCTCAAGTGACACCCCACTAGCTGTGTATCTTATGAGAAGCTTCGTTACCTTTGCAAGCGGTTTCCTGAAGTTGGTGATGGGATTATGTTGGTGATGAGGCATTGGCTACCTTAAGAGGGTCATAGTGCTTCCTGCCAGTTGCTCACCCAAATACACATTTTGAGATACTGTGGCCAGTCTGCCTGAAGCCATACGCCACTAGTTGTGTATCTTAAGAGAAACATCGTTACTCTTGCCAGCAGTTTCTTGACTTTGAAGATGTGATTATACTGGTGACGAGATATTGGTTACCCTAAGAGAGTCACAGTGTTTCGTGCCAGTTGCTCACCCAAATACACATTTTTTAGATACTGTTTCCAGTGTGCCTGAAGCGATACGCCACTAGTTGTGTATCTTAAGAGAAACATCGTTACTTTTGCCAGGGGTTTCTAGAAGTTGCTGATTTGATTCTGCTGGTGACGAGGCATTGGCTACCTCAAGAGAGTAATAGAGATTCCTGCCAGGTCTTCACCCAAATACACATTTTTTAGATACTCTTTCCAGTCTGCCTGATAGCTACGCCACTAGTTGTGTATCTTAAGAGTCATTGTAACTTTTGCCAGGGGTTTCTTGAAGTTGCTGATGTGATTATGCTGGAGACGAGGCATTGGCTACCCTATGAGTGTCATAGTGATTCCTGCTAGTTGCTCACCCAAATACACATTTTTTTGATACTTTGGCCAGTCTGCCTCAAGTGACACCCCACTAGCTGTGTATCTTATGAGAAGCTTCGTTACATTTGCAAGCGGTTTCTTGAAGTTGGTGATGGGATTATGTTGGTGACGAATCATTGGCTACCTTAAGAGAGTCATAGTGCTTCCTGCCAGTTGCTCACCCAAATACACATTTTGAGATACTGTGGCCAGTCTGCCTGAAGCGATACGCCACTAGTTGTGTATCTTAAGAGAAACATCGTTACTCTTGCCAGCGGTTTCTTGACTTTGAAGATGTGATTATACTGGTGACGAGATATTGGTTACCCTAAGAGAGTCACAGTGTTTCGTGCCAGTTGCTCACCCAAATACACATTTTTTAGATACTGTTTCCAGTGTGCCTGAAGCGATACGCCACTAGTTGTGTATCTTAAGAGAAACATCGTTACTTTTGCCAGGGGTTTCTAGAAGTTGCTGATTTGATTCTGCTGATGACGAGGCATTGGCTACCTCAAGAGAGTAATAGAGATTCCTGCCAGTTCTTCACACAAATACCCATTTTTTAGATACTCTTTCCAGTCTGCCTGATAGCTACGCCACTAGTTGTGTATCTTAAGAGTCATTGTAACTTTTGCCAGGGGTTTCTTGAAGTTGCTGATGTGATTATGCTGGAGACGAGGCATTGGCTACCCTATGAGTGTCATAGTGATTCCTGCTAGTTGCTCACCCAAATACACATTTTTCTTATACTTTGGCCAGTCTGCCTCAAGTGACACCCCACTAGCTGTGTATCTTATGAGAAGCTTCGTTACCTTTGCAAGCGGTTTCTTGAAGTTGGTGATGGGATTATGTTGGTGACGAGGCATTGGCTACCTTAAGAGAGTCATAGTGCTTCCTGCCAGTTGCTCACCCAAATACACATTTTGAGATACTGTGGCCAGTCTGCCTGAAGCGATACGCCACTAGTTGTGTATCTTAAGAGAAACATCGTTACTCTTGCCAGCGGTTTCTTGACTTTGAAGATGTGATTATACTGGTGACGAGATATTGGTTACCCTAAGAGAGTCACAGTGTTTCGTGCCAGTTGCTCACCCAAATACACATTTTTTAGATACTGTTTCCAGTGTGCCTGAAGCGATACGCCACTAGTTGTGTATCTTAAGAGAAACATCTTTACTTTTGCCAGGGGTTACTAGAAGTTGCTGATTTGATTCTGCTGATGACGAGGCATTGGCTACCTCAAGAGAGTAATAGAGATTCCTGCCAGTTCTCCACACAAATACCCATTTTTTAGATACTCTTTCCAGTCTGCCTGATAGCTACGCCACTAGTTTTGTATCTTAAGAGTCATTGCAACTTTTGCCAGGGGTTTCTTGAAGTTGCTGATGTGATTATGCTGGAGACGAGGCATTGGCTACCCTATGAGTGTCATAGTGATTCCTGCTAGTTGCTCACCCAAATACACATTTTCCTGATACTTTGGCCAGTCTGCCTCAAGTGACACCCCACTAACTGTGTATCTTACGAGAAGCTTCGTTACCTTTGCAAGCGGTTTCTTGAAGTTGGTGATGGGATTATGTTGGTGACGAGGCATTGGCTACCTTAAGAGAGTCATAGTGCTTCCTGCCAGTTGCTCACCCAAATACACATTTTGAGATACTGTGGCCAGTCTGCCTGAAGCGATACGCCACTAGTTGTGTATCTTAAGAGAAACATCGTTACTCTTGCCAGCGGTTTCTTGACTTTGAAGCTGTGATTATACTAGTGACGAGATATTGGCTACCCTAAGAGAGTCACAGTGTTTCGTGCCAGTTGCTCACCCAAATACACATTTTTTTGATACTTTGGCCAGTCTGCCTCAAGTGAAACCCCACTAGCTGTGTATCTTATGAGAAGCTTCGTTACATTTGCAAGCGGTTTCTTGAAGTTGGTGATGGGATTACGTTAGTGACAAGGCATTGGCTACCTTAAGAGAGTCATAGTGCTTCCTGCCAGTTGCTCACCCAAATACACATTTTGAGATACTGTGGCCAGTCTGCCTGAAGCCATACGCCACTAGTTGTGTATCTTAAGAGAAACATCGTTACTCTTGCCAGCAGTTTCTTGACTTTGAAGATGTGATTATACTGGTGACGAGATATTGGTTACCCTAAGAGAGTCACAGTGTTTCGTGCCAGTTGCTCACCCAAATACACATTTTTTAGATACTGTTTCCAGTGTGCCTGAAGCGATACGCCACTAGTTGTGTATCTTAAGAGAAACATCGTTACTTTTGCCAGGGGTTTCTAGAAGTTGCTGATTTGATTCTGCTGATGACGAGGCATTGGATACCTCAAGAGAGTAATAGAGATTCCTGCCAGTTCTTCACACAAATACCCATTTTTTAGATACTCTTTCCAGTCTGCCTGATAGCTACGCCACTAGTTGTGTATCTTAAGAGTCATTGTAACTTTTGCCAGGGGTTTCTTGAAGTTGCTGATGTGATTATGCTGGTGACGAGGCATTGGCTACCCTATGAGTGTCATAGTGATTCCTGCTAGTTGCTCACCCAAATACACATTTTTTTGATACTTTGGCCAGTCTGCCTCAAGTGACACCCCACTAGCTGTGTATCTTATGAGAAGCTTCGTTACATTTGCAAGCGGTTTCTTGAAGTTGGTGATGGGATTATGTTGGTGACGAGGCATTGGCTACCTTAAGAGAGTCATAGTGCTTCCTGCCAGTTGCTCACCCAAATACACATTTTGAGATACTGTGGCCAGTCTGCCTGAAGCGATACGCCACTAGTTGTGTATCTTAAGAGAAACATCGTTACTCTTGCCAGCGGTTTCTTGACTTTGAAGATGTGATTATACTGGTGACGAGATATTGGTTACCCTAAGAGAGTCACAGTGTTTCGTGCCAGTTGCTCACCCAAATACACATTTTTTAGATACTGTTTCCAGTGTGCCTGAAGCGATACGCCACTAGTTGTGTATCTTAAGAGAAACATCGTTACTTTTGCCAGGGGTTTCTAGAAGTTGCTGATTTGATTCTGCTGATGACGAGGCATTGGCTACCTCAAGAGAGTAATAGAGATTCCTGCCAGTTCTTCACACAAATACCCATTTTTTAGATACTCTTTCCAGTCTGCCTGATAGCTACGCCACTAGTTGTGTATCTTAAGAGTCATTGTAACTTTTGCCAGGGGTTTCTTGAAGTTGCTGATGTGATTATGCTGGAGACGAGGAATTGGCTACCCTATGAGTGTCATAGTGATTCCTGCTAGTTGCTCACCCAAATACACATTTTTCTTATACTTTGGCCAGTCTGCCTCAAGTGACACCCCACTAGCTGGTTATATTATGAGAAGCTTCGTTACCTTTGCAAGCGGTTTTTTGAAGTTGGTGATGGGATTATGTTGGTGACGAGGCATTGGCTACCTTAAGAGAGTCATAGTGCTTCCTGCCAGTTGCTCACCCAAATACACATTTTGAGATACTGTGGCCAGTCTGCCTGAAGCGATACGCCACTAGTTGTGTATCTTAAGAGAAACATCGTTACTCTTGCCAGCGGTTTCTTGACTTTGAAGATGTGATTATACTGGTGACGAGATATTGGTTACCCTAAGAGAGTCACAGTGTTTCGTGCCAGTTGCTCACCCAAATACACATTCTTTAGATACTGTTTCCAGTGTGCCTGAAGCGATACGCCACTAGTTGTGTATCTTAAGAGAAACATCGTTACTTTTGCCAGGGGTTACTAGAAGTTGCTGATTTGATTCTGCTGATGACGAGGCATTGGCTACCTCAAGAGAGTAATAGAGATTCCTGCCAGTTCTCCACACAAATACCCATTTTTTAGATACTCTTTCCAGTCTGCCTGATAGCTACGCCACTAGTTGTGTATCTTAAGAGTCATTGCAACTTTTGCCAGGGGTTTCTTGAAGTTGCTGATGTGATTATGCTGGAGACGAGGCATTGGCTACCCTATGAGTGTCATAGTGATTCCTGCTAGTTGCTCACCCAAATACACATTTTCCTGATACTTTGGCCAGTCTGCCTCAAGTGACAACCCACTAACTGTGTATCTTACGAGAAGCTTCGTTACCTTTGCAAGCGGTTTCTTGAAGTTGGTGATGGGATTATGTTGGTGACGAGGCATTGGCTACCTTAAGAGAGTCATAGTGCTTCCTGCCAGTTGCTCACCCAAATACACATTTTGAGATACTGTGGCCGTTCTGCCTGAAGCGATACGCCACTAGTTGTGTATCTTAAGAGAAACATCGTTACTCTTGCCAGCGGTTTCTTGACTTTGAAGCTGTGATTATACTAGTGACGAGATATTGGCTACCCTAAGAGAGTCACAGTGTTTCGTGCCAGTTGCTCACCCAAATACACATTTTTTTGATACTTTGGCCAGTCTGCCTCAAGTGACACCCCACTAGCTGTGTATCTTATGAGAAGCTTCGTTACATTTGCAAGCGGTTTCTTGAAGTTGGTGATGGGATTACGTTAGTGACAAGGCATTGGCTACCTTAAGAGAGTCATAGTGCTTCCTGCCAGTTGCTCACCCAAATACACATTTTGAGATACTGTGGCCAGTCTGCCTGAAGCGATACGCCACTAGTTGTGTATCTTAAGAGAAACATCGTTACTCTTGCCAGCGGTTTCTTGACTTTGAAGCTGTGATTATACTGGTGACGAGATATTGGTTACCCTAAGAGAGTCACAGTGTTTCGTGCCAGTTGCTCACCCAAATACACATTTTTTAGATACTGTTTCCAGTGTGCCCGAAGCGATACGCCACTAGTTGTGTATCTTAAGAGAAACATCGTTACTTTTGCCAGGGGTTTCTAGAAGTTGCTGATTTGATTCTGCTGGTGACGAGGCATTGGCTACCTCAAGAGAGTCACAGAGATTCCTGCCAGTTCTTCACACAAATACACATTTTTAGATACTCTTTCCAGTCTGCCTGATAGCTACGCCACTAGTAGTGTATCTTAAGAGTTATTGTAACTTTTGCCGGGGGTTTCTTGAAGTTGCTGATGTGATTATGCTGGTGACGAGGCATTGGCTACCCTATGAGTGTCATAGTGATTCCTGCTAGTTGCTCACCCAAATACACATTTTTTTGATACTTTGGCCAGTCTGCCTCAAGTGACACCCCACTAGCTGTGTATCTTATGAGAAGCTTCGTTACCTTTGCAAGCGGTTTCCTGAAGTTGGTGATGGGATTATGTTGGTGACGAGGCATTGGCTACCTTAAGAGGGTCATAGTGCTTCCTGCCAGTTGCTCACCCAAATACACATTTTGAGATACTGTGGCCAGTCTGCCTGAAGCCATACGCCACTAGTTGTGTATCTTAAGAGAAACATCGTTACTCTTGCCAGCAGTTTCTTGACTTTGAAGATGTGATTATACTGGTGACGAGATATTGGTTACCCTAAGAGAGTCACAGTGTTTCGTGCCAGTTGCTCACCCAAATACACATTTTTTAGATACTGTTTCCAGTGTGCCTGAAGCGATACGCCACTAGTTGTGTATCTTAAGAGAAACATCGTTACTTTTGCCAGGGGTTTCTAGAAGTTGCTGATTTGATTCTGCTGGTGACGAGGCATTGGCTACCTCAAGAGAGTCATAGAGATTCCTGCCAGGTCTTCACCCAAATACACATTTTTTAGATACTCTTTCCAGTCTGCCTGATAGCTACGCCACTAGTTGTGTATCTTAAGAGTCATTGTAACTTTTGCCAGGGGTTTCTTGAAGTTGCTGATGTGATTATGCTGGTGACGAGGCATTGGCTACCCTATGAGTGTCATAGTGATTCCTGCTAGTTGCTCACCCAAATACACATTTTTTTGATACTTTGGCCAGTCTGCCTCAAGTGACACCCCACTAGCTGTGTATCTTATGAGAAGCTTCGTTACATTTGCAAGCGGTTTCTTGAAGTTGGTGATGGGATTATGTTGGTGACGAGGCATTGGCTACCTTAAGAGAGTCATAGAGCTTCCTGCCAGTTGCTCACCCTAATACACATTTTGAGATACTGTGGCCAGTCTGCCTGAAGCGATACGCCACTAGTTGTGTATCTTAAGAGAAACATCGTTACTCTTGCCAGCGGTTTCTTGACTTTGAAGCTGTGATTATACTAGTGACGAGATATTGGCTACCCTAAGAGAGTCACAGTGTTTCGTGCCAGTTGCTCACCCAAATACACATTTTTTTGATACTTTGGCCAGTCTGCCTCAAGTGACACCCCACTAGCTGTGTATCTTATGAGAAGCTTCGTTACATTTGCAAGCGGTTTCTTGAAGTTGGTGATGGGATTACGTTAGTGACAAGGCATTGGCTACCTTAAGAGAGTCATAGTGCTTCCTGCCAGTTGCTCACCCAAATACACATTTTGAGATACTGTGGCCAGTCTGCCTGAAGCGATACGCCACTAGTTGTGTATCTTAAGAGAAACATCGTTACTCTTGCCAGCGGTTTCTTGACTTTGAAGATGTGATTATACTGGTGACGAGATATTGGTTACCCTAAGAGAGTCACAGTGTTTCGTGCCAGTTGCTCACCCAAATACACATTTTTTAGATACTGTTTCCAGTGTGCCTGAAGCGATACGCCACTAGTTGTGTATCTTAAGAGAAACATCGTTACTTTTGCCAGGGGTTTCTAGAAGTTGCTGATTTGATTCTGCTGGTGACAAGGCATTGGCTACCTCAAGAGAGTCACAGAGATTCCTGCCAGTTCTTCACACAAATACACATTTTTAGATACTCTTTCCAGTCTGCCTGATAGCTACGCCACTAGTAGTGTATCTTAAGAGTCATTGTAACTTTTGCCGGGGGTTTCTTGAAGGTGCTGATGTGATTATGCTGGTGACGAGGCATTGGCTACCCTATGAGTGTCATAGTGATTCCTGCTAGTTGCTCACCCAAATACACATTTTTTTGATACTTTGGCCAGTCTGCCTCAAGTGACACCCCACTAGCTGTGTATCTTATGAGAAGCTTCGTTACCTTTGCAAGCGGTTTCCTGAAGTTGGTGATGGGATTATGTTGGTGACGAGGCATTGGCTACCTTAAGAGTGTCATAGTGCTTCCTGCCAGTTGCTCACCCAAATACACATTTTGAGATACTGTGGCCAGTCTGCCTGAAGCCATACGCCACTAGTTGTGTATCTTAAGAGAAACATCGTTACTCTTGCCAGCAGTTTCTTGACTTTGAAGATGTGATTATACTGGTGACGAGATATTGGTTACCCTAAGAGAGTCACAGTGTTTCGTGCCAGTTGCTCACCCAAATACACATTTTTTAGATACTGTTTCCAGTGTGCCTGAAGCGATACGCCACTAGTTGTGTATCTTAAGAGAAACATCGTTACTTTTGCCAGGGGTTTCTAGAAGTTGCTGATTTGATTCTGCTGATGACGAGGCATTGGCTACCTCAAGAGAGTAATAGAGATTCCTGCCAGTTCTTCACACAAATACCCATTTTTTAGATACTCTTTCCAGTCTGCCTGATAGCTACGCCACTAGTTGTGTATCTTAAGAGTCATTGTAACTTTTGCCAGGGGTTTCTTGAAGTTGCTGATGTGATTATGCTGGTGACGAGGCATTGGCTACCCTATGAGTGTCATAGTGATTCCTGCTAGTTGCTCACCCAAATACACATTTTTTTGATACTTTGGCCAGTCTGCCTCAAGTGACACCCCACTAGCTGTGTATCTTATGAGAAGCTTCGTTACATTTGCAAGCGGTTTCTTGAAGTTGGTGATGGGATTATGTTGGTGACGAGGCATTGGCTACCTTAAGAGAGTCATAGTGCTTCCTGCCAGTTGCTCACCCAAATACACATTTTGAGATACTGTGGCCAGTCTGCCTGAAGCGATACGCCACTAGTTGTGTATCTTAAGAGAAACATCGTTACTCTTGCCAGCGGTTTCTTGACTTTGAAGCTGTGATTATACTAGTGACGAGATATTGGCTACCCTAAGAGAGTCACAGTGTTTCGTGCCAGTTGCTCACCCAAATACACATTTTTTTGATACTTTGGCCAGTCTGCGTCAAGTGACACCCCACTAGCTGTGTATCTTATGAGAAGCTTCTTTACATTTGCAAGCGGTTTCTTGAAGTTGGTGATGGGATTACGTTGGTGACTAGGCATTGGCTACCTTAAGAGAGTCATAGTGCTTCCTGCCAGTTGCTCACCCAAATACACATTTTGAGATACTGTGGCCAGTCTGCCTGAAGCGATACGCCACTAGTTGTGTATCTTAAGAGAAACATCGTTACTCTTGCCAGCGGTTTCTTGACTTTGAAGATGTGATTATACTGGTGACGAGATATTGGTTACCCTAAGAGAGTCACAGTGTTTCGTGCCAGTTGCTCACCCAAATACACATTTTTTAGATACTGTTTCCAGTGTGCCTGAAGCGATACGCCACTAGTTGTGTATCTTAAGAGAAACATCGTTACTTTTGCCAGGGGTTTCTAGAAGTTGCTCATTTGATTCTGCTGGTGACGAGGCATTGGCTACCTCAAGAGAGTCACAGAGATTCCTGCCAGTTCTTCACACAAATACACATTTTTAGATACTCTTTCCAGTCTGCCTGATAGCTACGCCACTAGTTGTGTATCTTAAGAGTCATTGTAACTTTTGCCAGGGGTTTCTTGAAGTTGCTGATGTGATTATGCTGGTGACGAGGCATTGGCTACCCTATGAGTGTCATAGTGATTCCTGCTAGTTGCCCACCCAAATACACATTTTTTTGATACTTTGGCCAGTCTGCCTCAAGTGACACCCCACTAGCTGTGTATCTTATGAGAAGCTTCGTTACCTTTGCAAGCGGTTTCCTGAAGTTGGTGATGGGATTATGTTGGTGACGAGGCATTGGCTACCTTAAGAGAGTCATAGTGCTTCCTGCCAGTTGCTCACCCAAATACACATTTTGAGATACTGTGGCCAGTCTGCCTGAAGCCATACGCCACTAGTTGTGTATTTTAAGAGAAACATCGTTACTCTTGCCAGCAGTTTCTTGACTTTGAAGATGTGATTATACTGGTGACGAGATATTGGTTACCCTAAGAGAGTCACAGTGTTTCGTGCCAGTTGCTCAACCAAATACACATTTTTTAGATACTGTTTCCAGGGTGCCTGAAGCGATACGCCACTAGTTGTGTATCTTAAGAGAAACATCGTTACTTTTGCCAGGGGTTTCTAGAAGTTGCTGATTTGATTCTGCTGGTGACGAGGCATTGGCTACCTCAAGAGAGTCATAGAGATTCCTGCCAGGTCTTCACCCAAATACACATTTTTTAGATACTCTTTCCAGTCTGCCTGATAGCTACGCCACTAGTTGTGTATCTTAAGAGTCAGTGTAACTTTTGCCAGGGGTTTCTTGAAGTTGCTGATGAGATTATGCTGGTGACGAGGCATTGGCTACCCTATCAGTGTCATAGTGATTCCTGCTAGTTGCTCACCCAAATACACATTTTTTTGATACTTTGGCCAGTCTGCCTCAAGTGACACCCCACTAGCTGTGTATCTTATGAGAAGCTTCGTTACATTTGCAAGCGGTTTCTTGAAGTTGGTGATGGGATTATGTTGGTGACGAGGCATTGGCTACCTTAAGAGAGTCATAGTGCCTCCTGCCAGTTGCTCACCCAAATACACATTTTGAGATACTGTGGCCAGTCTGCCTGAAGCGATATGCCACTAGTTGTGTATCTTAGGAGAAACGTCGTTACTCTTGCCAGCGGTTTCTTGACTTTGAAGATGTGATTATACTAGTGACGAGATATTGGCTACCCTAAGAGAGTCAGAGCGTTTCGTGCCAGTTGCTCACCCAAATACACGTTTCTTAGATACAGTTTCCAGTGTGCCTGAAGCGATACGCCACTAGTTGTGTATCTTAAGAGAAACATCGTTACTTTTGCCAGGGGTTTCTAGAAGTTGCTGATTTGATTCTGCTGATGACGAGGCATTGGCTACCTCAAGAGAGTAATAGAGATTCCTGCCAGTTCTTCACACAAATACCCATTTTTTAGATACTCTTTCCAGTCTGCCTGATAGCTACGCCACTAGTTGTGTATCTTAAGAGTCATTGTAACTTTTGCCAGGGGTTTCTTGAAGTTGCTGATGTGATTATGCTGGTGACGAGGCATTGGCTACCCTATGAGTGTCATAGTGATTCCTGCTAGTTGCTCACCCAAATACACATTTTTTTGATACTTTGGCCAGTCTGCCTCAAGTGACACCCCACTAGCTGTGTATCTTATGAGAAGCTTCGTTACATTTGCAAGCGGTTTCTTGAAGTTGGTGATGGGATTATGTTGGTGACGAGGCATTGGCTACCTTAAGAGAGTCATAGTGCTTCCTGCCAGTTGCTCACCCAAATACACATTTTGAGATACTGTGGCCAGTCTGCCTGAAGCGATACGCCACTAGTTGTGTATCTTAAGAGAAACATCGTTACTCTTGCCAGCGGTTTCTTGACTTTGAAGCTGTGATTATACTAGTGACGAGATATTGGCTACCCTAAGAGAGTCACAGTGTTTCGTGCCAGTTGCTCACCCAAATACACATTTTTTTGATACTTTGGCCAGTCTGCGTCAAGTGACACCCCACTAGCTGTGTATCTTATGAGAAGCTTCTTTACATTTGCAAGCGGTTTCTTGAAGTTGGTGATGGGATTACGTTGGTGACTAGGCATTGGCTACCTTAAGAGAGTCATAGTGCTTCCTGCCAGTTGCTCACCCAAATACACATTTTGAGATACTGTGGCCAGTCTGCCTGAAGCGATACGCCACTAGTTGTGTATCTTAAGAGAAACATCGTTACTCTTGCCAGCGGTTTCTTGACTTTGAAGATGTGATTATACTGGTGACGAGATATTGGTTACCCTAAGAGAGTCACAGTGTTTCGTGCCAGTTGCTCACCCAAATACACATTTTTTAGATACTGTTTCCAGTGTGCCTGAAGCGATACGCCACTAGTTGTGTATCTTAAGAGAAACATCGTTACTTTTGCCAGGGGTTTCTAGAAGTTGCTCATTTGATTCTGCTGGTGACGAGGCATTGGCTACCTCAAGAGAGTCACAGAGATTCCTGCCAGTTCTTCACACAAATACACATTTTTAGATACTCTTTCCAGTCTGCCTGATAGCTACGCCACTAGTTGTGTATCTTAAGAGTCATTGTAACTTTTGCCAGGGGTTTCTTGAAGTTGCTGATGTGATTATGCTGGTGACGAGGCATTGGCTACCCTATGAGTGTCATAGTGATTCCTGCTAGTTGCCCACCCAAATACACATTTTTTTGATACTTTGGCCAGTCTGCCTCAAGTGACACCCCACTAGCTGTGTATCTTATGAGAAGCTTCGTTACCTTTGCAAGCGGTTTCCTGAAGTTGGTGATGGGATTATGTTGGTGACGAGGCATTGGCTACCTTAAGAGAGTCATAGTGCTTCCTGCCAGTTGCTCACCCAAATACACATTTTGAGATACTGTGGCCAGTCTGCCTGAAGCCATACGCCACTAGTTGTGTATTTTAAGAGAAACATCGTTACTCTTGCCAGCAGTTTCTTGACTTTGAAGATGTGATTATACTGGTGACGAGATATTGGTTACCCTAAGAGAGTCACAGTGTTTCGTGCCAGTTGCTCAACCAAATACACATTTTTTAGATACTGTTTCCAGGGTGCCTGAAGCGATACGCCACTAGTTGTGTATCTTAAGAGAAACATCGTTACTTTTGCCAGGGGTTTCTAGAAGTTGCTGATTTGATTCTGCTGGTGACGAGGCATTGGCTACCTCAAGAGAGTCATAGAGATTCCTGCCAGGTCTTCACCCAAATACACATTTTTTAGATACTCTTTCCAGTCTGCCTGATAGCTACGCCACTAGTTGTGTATCTTAAGAGTCAGTGTAACTTTTGCCAGGGGTTTCTTGAAGTTGCTGATGAGATTATGCTGGTGACGAGGCATTGGCTACCCTATCAGTGTCATAGTGATTCCTGCTAGTTGCTCACCCAAATACACATTTTTTTGATACTTTGGCCAGTCTGCCTCAAGTGACACCCCACTAGCTGTGTATCTTATGAGAAGCTTCGTTACATTTGCAAGCGGTTTCTTGAAGTTGGTGATGGGATTATGTTGGTGACGAGGCATTGGCTACCTTAAGAGAGTCATAGTGCCTCCTGCCAGTTGCTCACCCAAATACACATTTTGAGATACTGTGGCCAGTCTGCCTGAAGCGATATGCCACTAGTTGTGTATCTTAGGAGAAACGTCGTTACTCTTGCCAGCGGTTTCTTGACTTTGAAGATGTGATTATACTAGTGACGAGATATTGGCTACCCTAAGAGAGTCAGAGCGTTTCGTGCCAGTTGCTCACCCAAATACACGTTTCTTAGATACAGTTTCCAGTGTGCCTGAAGCGATACGCCACTAGTTGTGTATCTTAAGAGAAACATCGTTACTTTTGCCAGGGGTTTCTAGAAGTTGCTGATTTGATTCTGCTGGTGACGAGGCATTGGCTACCTCAAGAGAGTCATAGAGATTCCTGCCAGGTCTTCACCCAAATACACATTTTTTAGATACTCTTTCCAGTCTGCCTGATAGCTACGCCACTAGTTGTGTATCTTAAGAGTCATTGTAACTTTTGCCAGGGGTTTCTTGAAGTTGCTGATGTGATTATGCTGGTGACGAGGCATTGGCTACCCTATGAGTGTCATAGTGATTCCTGCTAGTTGCTCACCCAAATACACATTTTTTTGATACCTTGGCCAGTCTGCCTCAAGTGACACCCCACTAGCTGTGTATCTTATGAGAAGCTTCGTTACATTTGCAAGCGGTTTCTTGAAGTTGGTGATGGGATTATGTTGGTGACGAGGCATTGGCTACCTTAAGAGAGTCATAGAGCTTCCTGCCAGTTGCTCACCCTAATACACATTTTGAGATACTGTGGCCAGTCTGCCTGAAGCGATACGCCACTAGTTGTGTATCTTAA
The DNA here is from genome assembly GCF_023898315.1 of Schistocerca nitens. NCBI lineage: Eukaryota > Metazoa > Arthropoda > Insecta > Orthoptera > Acrididae > Schistocerca > Schistocerca nitens. The sequence goes on from NC_064616.1 coordinate 120,980,289, forward strand.
GAGAAACATCGTTACTCTTGCCAGCGGTTTCTTGACTTTGAAGCTGTGATTATACTAGTGACGAGATATTGGCTACCCTAAGAGAGTCACAGTGTTTCGTGCCAGTTGCTCACCCAAATACACATTTTTTTGATACTTTGGCCAGTCTGCCTCAAGTGACACCCCACTAGCTGTGTATCTTATGAGAAGCTTCGTTACATTTGCAAGCGGTTTCTTGAAGTTGGTGATGGGATTACGTTAGTGACAAGGCATTGGCTACCTTAAGAGAGTCATAGTGCTTCCTGCCAGTTGCTCACCCAAATACACATTTTGAGATACTGTGGCCAGTCTGCCTGAAGCGATACGCCACTAGTTGTGTATCTTAAGAGAAACATCGTTACTCTTGCCAGCGGTTTCTTGACTTTGAAGATGTGATTATACTGGTGACGAGATATTGGTTACCCTAAGAGAGTCACAGTGTTTCGTGCCAGTTGCTCACCCAAATACACATTTTTTAGATACTGTTTCCAGTGTGCCTGAAGCGATACGCCACTAGTTGTGTATCTTAAGAGAAACATCGTTACTTTTGCCAGGGGTTTCTAGAAGTTGCTGATTTGATTCTGCTGGTGACAAGGCATTGGCTACCTCAAGAGAGTCACAGAGATTCCTGCCAGTTCTTCACACAAATACACATTTTTAGATACTCTTTCCAGTCTGCCTGATAGCTACGCCACTAGTAGTGTATCTTAAGAGTCATTGTAACTTTTGCCGGGGGTTTCTTGAAGGTGCTGATGTGATTATGCTGGTGACGAGGCATTGGCTACCCTATGAGTGTCATAGTGATTCCTGCTAGTTGCTCACCCAAATACACATTTTTTTGATACTTTGGCCAGTCTGCCTCAAGTGACACCCCACTAGCTGTGTATCTTATGAGAAGCTTCGTTACCTTTGCAAGCGGTTTCCTGAAGTTGGTGATGGGATTATGTTGGTGACGAGGCATTGGCTACCTTAAGAGTGTCATAGTGCTTCCTGCCAGTTGCTCACCCAAATACACATTTTGAGATACTGTGGCCAGTCTGCCTGAAGCCATACGCCACTAGTTGTGTATCTTAAGAGAAACATCGTTACTCTTGCCAGCAGTTTCTTGACTTTGAAGATGTGATTATACTGGTGACGAGATATTGGTTACCCTAAGAGAGTCACAGTGTTTCGTGCCAGTTGCTCACCCAAATACACATTTTTTAGATACTGTTTCCAGTGTGCCTGAAGCGATACGCCACTAGTTGTGTATCTTAAGAGAAACATCGTTACTTTTGCCAGGGGTTTCTAGAAGTTGCTGATTTGATTCTGCTGATGACGAGGCATTGGCTACCTCAAGAGAGTAATAGAGATTCCTGCCAGTTCTTCACACAAATACCCATTTTTTAGATACTCTTTCCAGTCTGCCTGATAGCTACGCCACTAGTTGTGTATCTTAAGAGTCATTGTAACTTTTGCCAGGGGTTTCTTGAAGTTGCTGATGTGATTATGCTGGTGACGAGGCATTGGCTACCCTATGAGTGTCATAGTGATTCCTGCTAGTTGCTCACCCAAATACACATTTTTTTGATACTTTGGCCAGTCTGCCTCAAGTGACACCCCACTAGCTGTGTATCTTATGAGAAGCTTCGTTACATTTGCAAGCGGTTTCTTGAAGTTGGTGATGGGATTATGTTGGTGACGAGGCATTGGCTACCTTAAGAGAGTCATAGTGCTTCCTGCCAGTTGCTCACCCAAATACACATTTTGAGATACTGTGGCCAGTCTGCCTGAAGCGATACGCCACTAGTTGTGTATCTTAAGAGAAACATCGTTACTCTTGCCAGCGGTTTCTTGACTTTGAAGCTGTGATTATACTAGTGACGAGATATTGGCTACCCTAAGAGAGTCACAGTGTTTCGTGCCAGTTGCTCACCCAAATACACATTTTTTTGATACTTTGGCCAGTCTGCGTCAAGTGACACCCCACTAGCTGTGTATCTTATGAGAAGCTTCTTTACATTTGCAAGCGGTTTCTTGAAGTTGGTGATGGGATTACGTTGGTGACTAGGCATTGGCTACCTTAAGAGAGTCATAGTGCTTCCTGCCAGTTGCTCACCCAAATACACATTTTGAGATACTGTGGCCAGTCTGCCTGAAGCGATACGCCACTAGTTGTGTATCTTAAGAGAAACATCGTTACTCTTGCCAGCGGTTTCTTGACTTTGAAGATGTGATTATACTGGTGACGAGATATTGGTTACCCTAAGAGAGTCACAGTGTTTCGTGCCAGTTGCTCACCCAAATACACATTTTTTAGATACTGCTTCCAGTGTGCCTGAAGCGATACGCCACTAGTTGTGTATCTTAAGAGAAACATCGTTACTTTTGCCAGGGGTTTCTAGAAGTTGCTCATTTGATTCTGCTGGTGACGAGGCATTGGCTACCTCAAGAGAGTCACAGAGATTCCTGCCAGTTCTTCACACAAATACACATTTTTAGATACTCTTTCCAGTCTGCCTGATAGCTACGCCACTAGTTGTGTATCTTAAGAGTCATTGTAACTTTTGCCAGGGGTTTCTTGAAGTTGCTGATGTGATTATGCTGGTGACGAGGCATTGGCTACCCTATGAGTGTCATAGTGATTCCTGCTAGTTGCCCACCCAAATACACATTTTTTTGATACTTTGGCCAGTCTGCCTCAAGTGACACCCCACTAGCTGTGTATCTTATGAGAAGCTTCGTTACCTTTGCAAGCGGTTTCCTGAAGTTGGTGATGGGATTATGTTGGTGACGAGGCATTGGCTACCTTAAGAGAGTCATAGTGCTTCCTGCCAGTTGCTCACCCAAATACACATTTTGAGATACTGTGGCCAGTCTGCCTGAAGCCATACGCCACTAGTTGTGTATTTTAAGAGAAACATCGTTACTCTTGCCAGCAGTTTCTTGACTTTGAAGATGTGATTATACTGGTGACGAGATATTGGTTACCCTAAGAGAGTCACAGTGTTTCGTGCCAGTTGCTCAACCAAATACACATTTTTTAGATACTGTTTCCAGGGTGCCTGAAGCGATACGCCACTAGTTGTGTATCTTAAGAGAAACATCGTTACTTTTGCCAGGGGTTTCTAGAAGTTGCTGATTTGATTCTGCTGGTGACGAGGCATTGGCTACCTCAAGAGAGTCATAGAGATTCCTGCCAGGTCTTCACCCAAATACACATTTTTTAGATACTCTTTCCAGTCTGCCTGATAGCTACGCCACTAGTTGTGTATCTTAAGAGTCAGTGTAACTTTTGCCAGGGGTTTCTTGAAGTTGCTGATGAGATTATGCTGGTGACGAGGCATTGGCTACCCTATCAGTGTCATAGTGATTCCTGCTAGTTGCTCACCCAAATACACATTTTTTTGATACTTTGGCCAGTCTGCCTCAAGTGACACCCCACTAGCTGTGTATCTTATGAGAAGCTTCGTTACATTTGCAAGCGGTTTCTTGAAGTTGGTGATGGGATTATGTTGGTGACGAGGCATTGGCTACCTTAAGAGAGTCATAGTGCCTCCTGCCAGTTGCTCACCCAAATACACATTTTGAGATACTGTGGCCAGTCTGCCTGAAGCGATATGCCACTAGTTGTGTATCTTAGGAGAAACGTCGTTACTCTTGCCAGCGGTTTCTTGACTTTGAAGATGTGATTATACTAGTGACGAGATATTGGCTACCCTAAGAGAGTCAGAGCGTTTCGTGCCAGTTGCTCACCCAAATACACGTTTCTTAGATACAGTTTCCAGTGTGCCTGAAGCGATACGCCACTAGTTGTGTATCTTAAGAGAAACATCGTTACTTTTGCCAGGGGTTTCTAGAAGTTGCTGATTTGATTCTGCTGATGACGAGGCATTGGCTACCTCAAGAGAGTAATAGAGATTCCTGCCAGTTCTTCACACAAATACCCATTTTTTAGATACTCTTTCCAGTCTGCCTGATAGCTACGCCACTAGTTGTGTATCTTAAGAGTCATTGTAACTTTTGCCAGGGGTTTCTTGAAGTTGCTGATGTGATTATGCTGGTGACGAGGCATTGGCTACCCTATGAGTGTCATAGTGATTCCTGCTAGTTGCTCACCCAAATACACATTTTTTTGATACTTTGGCCAGTCTGCCTCAAGTGACACCCCACTAGCTGTGTATCTTATGAGAAGCTTCGTTACATTTGCAAGCGGTTTCTTGAAGTTGGTGATGGGATTATGTTGGTGACGAGGCATTGGCTACCTTAAGAGAGTCATAGTGCTTCCTGCCAGTTGCTCACCCAAATACACATTTTGAGATACTGTGGCCAGTCTGCCTGAAGCGATACGCCACTAGTTGTGTATCTTAAGAGAAACATCGTTACTCTTGCCAGCGGTTTCTTGACTTTGAAGCTGTGATTATACTAGTGACGAGATATTGGCTACCCTAAGAGAGTCACAGTGTTTCGTGCCAGTTGCTCACCCAAATACACATTTTTTTGATACTTTGGCCAGTCTGCGTCAAGTGACACCCCACTAGCTGTGTATCTTATGAGAAGCTTCTTTACATTTGCAAGCGGTTTCTTGAAGTTGGTGATGGGATTACGTTGGTGACTAGGCATTGGCTACCTTAAGAGAGTCATAGTGCTTCCTGCCAGTTGCTCACCCAAATACACATTTTGAGATACTGTGGCCAGTCTGCCTGAAGCGATACGCCACTAGTTGTGTATCTTAAGAGAAACATCGTTACTCTTGCCAGCGGTTTCTTGACTTTGAAGATGTGATTATACTGGTGACGAGATATTGGTTACCCTAAGAGAGTCACAGTGTTTCGTGCCAGTTGCTCACCCAAATACACATTTTTTAGATACTGTTTCCAGTGTGCCTGAAGCGATACGCCACTAGTTGTGTATCTTAAGAGAAACATCGTTACTTTTGCCAGGGGTTTCTAGAAGTTGCTCATTTGATTCTGCTGGTGACGAGGCATTGGCTACCTCAAGAGAGTCACAGAGATTCCTGCCAGTTCTTCACACAAATACACATTTTTAGATACTCTTTCCAGTCTGCCTGATAGCTACGCCACTAGTTGTGTATCTTAAGAGTCATTGTAACTTTTGCCAGGGGTTTCTTGAAGTTGCTGATGTGATTATGCTGGTGACGAGGCATTGGCTACCCTATGAGTGTCATAGTGATTCCTGCTAGTTGCCCACCCAAATACACATTTTTTTGATACTTTGGCCAGTCTGCCTCAAGTGACACCCCACTAGCTGTGTATCTTATGAGAAGCTTCGTTACCTTTGCAAGCGGTTTCCTGAAGTTGGTGATGGGATTATGTTGGTGACGAGGCATTGGCTACCTTAAGAGAGTCATAGTGCTTCCTGCCAGTTGCTCACCCAAATACACATTTTGAGATACTGTGGCCAGTCTGCCTGAAGCCATACGCCACTAGTTGTGTATTTTAAGAGAAACATCGTTACTCTTGCCAGCAGTTTCTTGACTTTGAAGATGTGATTATACTGGTGACGAGATATTGGTTACCCTAAGAGAGTCACAGTGTTTCGTGCCAGTTGCTCAACCAAATACACATTTTTTAGATACTGTTTCCAGGGTGCCTGAAGCGATACGCCACTAGTTGTGTATCTTAAGAGAAACATCGTTACTTTTGCCAGGGGTTTCTAGAAGTTGCTGATTTGATTCTGCTGGTGACGAGGCATTGGCTACCTCAAGAGAGTCATAGAGATTCCTGCCAGGTCTTCACCCAAATACACATTTTTTAGATACTCTTTCCAGTCTGCCTGATAGCTACGCCACTAGTTGTGTATCTTAAGAGTCAGTGTAACTTTTGCCAGGGGTTTCTTGAAGTTGCTGATGAGATTATGCTGGTGACGAGGCATTGGCTACCCTATCAGTGTCATAGTGATTCCTGCTAGTTGCTCACCCAAATACACATTTTTTTGATACTTTGGCCAGTCTGCCTCAAGTGACACCCCACTAGCTGTGTATCTTATGAGAAGCTTCGTTACATTTGCAAGCGGTTTCTTGAAGTTGGTGATGGGATTATGTTGGTGACGAGGCATTGGCTACCTTAAGAGAGTCATAGTGCCTCCTGCCAGTTGCTCACCCAAATACACATTTTGAGATACTGTGGCCAGTCTGCCTGAAGCGATATGCCACTAGTTGTGTATCTTAGGAGAAACGTCGTTACTCTTGCCAGCGGTTTCTTGACTTTGAAGATGTGATTATACTAGTGACGAGATATTGGCTACCCTAAGAGAGTCAGAGCGTTTCGTGCCAGTTGCTCACCCAAATACACGTTTCTTAGATACAGTTTCCAGTGTGCCTGAAGCGATACGCCACTAGTTGTGTATCTTAAGAGAAACATCGTTACTTTTGCCAGGGGTTTCTAGAAGTTGCTGATTTGATTCTGCTGATGACGAGGCATTGGGTACCTCAAGAGAGTAATAGAGATTCCTGCCAGTTCTTCACACCAATACCCATTTTTTTGATACTCTTTCCAGTCTGCCTGATAGCTACGCCACTAGTTGTGTATCTTAAGAGTCATTGCAACTTTTGCCAGGGGTTTCTTGAAGTTGCTGAGGTGATTATGCTGGAGACGAGGCATTGGCTACCCTATGAGTGTCATAGTGATTCCTGCTAGTTGCTCACCCAAATACACATTTTCCTGATACTTTGGCCAGTCTGCCTCAAGTGACACCCCACTAACTGTGTATCTTACGAGAAGCTTCGTTACCTTTGCAAGCGGTTTCTTGAAGTTGGTGATGGGATTATGTTGGTGACGAGGCATTGGCTACCTTAAGAGAGTCATAGTGCTTCCTGCCAGTTGCTCACCCAAATACACATTTTGAGATACTGTGGCCAGTCTGCCTGAAGCGATACGCCACTAGTTGTGTATCTTAAGAGAAACATCGTTACTCTTGCCAGCGGTTTCTTGACTTTGAAGCTGTGATTATACTAGTGACGAGATATTGGCTACCCTAAGAGAGTCACAGTGTTTCGTGCCAGTTGCTCACCCAAATACACATTTTTTTGATACTTTGGCCAGTCTGCCTCAAGTGACACCCCACTAGCTGTGTATCTTACGAGAAGCTTCGTTACATTTGCAAGCGGTTTCTTGAAGTTGATGATGGGATTACGTTAGTGACAAGGTATTGGCTACCTTAAGAGAGTCATAGTGCTTCCTGCCAGTTGCTCACCCAAATACACATTTTGAGATACTGTGGCCAGTCTGCCTTAAGCGATACGCCACTAGTTGTGTATCTTAAGAGAAACATCGTTACTCTTGCCAGCGGTTTCTTGACTTTGAAGATGTGATTATACTGGTGACGAGATATTGGTTACCCTAAGAGAGTCACAGTGTTTCGTGCCAGTTGCTCACCCAAATACACATTTTTTAGATACTGTTTCCAGTGTGCCTGAAGCGATACGCCACTAGTTGTGTATCTTAAGAGAAACATCGTTACTTTAGCCAGGGGTTTCTAGAAGTTGCTGATTTGATTCTGCTGGTGACGAGGCATTGGCTACCTCAAGAGAGTCACAGAGATTCCTGCCAGTTCTTCACTCAAATACACATTTTTAGATACTCTTTCCAGTCTGCCTGATAGCTACGCCACTAGTAGTGTATCTTAAGAGTCATTGTAACTTTTGCCGGGGGCTTCTTGAAGTTGCTGATGTGATTATGCTGGTGACGAGGCATTGGCTACCCTATGAGTGTCATAGTGATTCCTGCTAGTTGCTCACCCAAATACACATTTTTTGATACTTTGGGCAGTCTGCCTCAAGTGACACCCCACTAGCTGTGTATCTTATGAGAAGCTTCGTTACCTTTGCAAGCGGTTTCCTGAAGTTGGTGATGGGATTATGTTGGTGATGAGGCATTGGCTACCTTAAGAGGGTCATAGTGCTTCCTGCCAGTTGCTCACCCAAATACACATTTTGAGATACTGTGGCCAGTCTGCCTGAAGCCATACGCCACTAGTTGTGTATCTTAAGAGAAACATCGTTACTCTTGCCAGCAGTTTCTTGACTTTGAAGATGTGATTATACTGGTGACGAGATATTGGTTACCCTAAGAGAGTCACAGTGTTTCGTGCCAGTTGCTCACCCAAATACACATTTTTTAGATACTGTTTCCAGTGTGCCTGAAGCGATACGCCACTAGTTGTGTATATTAAGAGAAACATCGTTACTTTTGCCAGGGGTTTCTAGAAGTTGCTGATTTGATTCTGCTGGTGACGAGGCATTGGCTACCTCAAGAGAGTAATAGAGATTCCTGCCAGGTCTTCACCCAAATACACATTTTTTAGATACTCTTTCCAGTCTGCCTGATAGCTACGCCACTAGTTGTGTATCTTAAGAGTCATTGTAACTTTTGCCAGGGGTTTCTTGAAGTTGCTGATGTGATTATGCTGGAGACGAGGCATTGGCTACCCTATGAGTGTCATAGTGATTCCTGCTAGTTGCTCACCCAAATACACATTTTTTTGATACTTTGGCCAGTCTGCCTCAAGTGACACCCCACTAGCTGTGTATCTTATGAGAAGCTTCGTTACATTTGCAAGCGGTTTCTTGAAGTTGGTGATGGGATTATGTTGGTGACGAGGCATTGGCTACCTTAAGAGAGTCATAGTGCTTCCTGCCAGTTGCTCACCCAAATACACATTTTGAGATACTGTGGCCAGTCTGCCTGAAGCGATACGCCACTAGTTGTGTATCTTAAGAGAAACATCGTTACTCTTGCCAGCGGTTTCTTGACTTTGAAGATGTGATTATACTGGTGACGAGATATTGGTTACCCTAAGAGAGTCACAGTGTTTCGTGCCAGTTGCTCACCCAAATACACATTTTTTAGATACTGTTTCCAGTGTGCCTGAAGCGATACGCCACTAGTTGTGTATCTTAAGAGAAACATCGTTACTTTTGCCAGGGGTTTCTAGAAGTTGCTGATTTGATTCTGCTGATGACGAGGCATTGGCTACCTCAAGAGAGTAATAGAGATTCCTGCCAGTTCTTCACACAAATACCCATTTTTTAGATACTCTTTCCAGTCTGCCTGATAGCTACGCCACTAGTTGTGTATCTTAAGAGTCATTGTAACTTTTGCCAGGGGTTTCTTGAAGTTGCTGATGTGATTATGCTGGAGACGAGGCATTGGCTACCCTATGAGTGTCATAGTGATTCCTGCTAGTTGCTCACCCAAATACACATTTTTCTTATACTTTGGCCAGTCTGCCTCAAGTGACACCCCACTAGCTGTGTATCTTATGAGAAGCTTCGTTACCTTTGCAAGCGGTTTCTTGAAGTTGGTGATGGGATTATGTTGGTGACGAGGCATTGGCTACCTTAAGAGAGTCATAGTGCTTCCTGCCAGTTGCTCACCCAAATACACATTTTGAGATACTGTGGCCAGTCTGCCTGAAGCGATACGCCACTAGTTGTGTATCTTAAGAGAAACATCGTTACTCTTGCCAGCGGTTTCTTGACTTTGAAGATGTGATTATACTGGTGACGAGATATTGGTTACCCTAAGAGAGTCACAGTGTTTCGTGCCAGTTGCTCACCCAAATACACATTTTTTAGATACTGTTTCCAGTGTGCCTGAAGCGATACGCCACTAGTTGTGTATCTTAAGAGAAACATCGTTACTTTTGCCAGGGGTTACTAGAAGTTGCTGATTTGATTCTGCTGATGACGAGGCATTGGCTACCTCAAGAGAGTAATAGAGATTCCTGCCAGTTCTCCACACAAATACCCATTTTTTAGATACTCTTTCCAGTCTGCCTGATAGCTACGCCACTAGTTTTGTATCTTAAGAGTCATTGCAACTTTTGCCAGGGGTTTCTTGAAGTTGCTGATGTGATTATGCTGGAGACGAGGCATTGGCTACCCTATGAGTGTCATAGTGATTCCTGCTAGTTGCTCACCCAAATACACATTTTCCTGATACTTTGGCCAGTCTGCCTCAAGTGACACCCCACTAACTGTGTATCTTACGAGAAGCTTCGTTACCTTTGCAAGCGGTTTCTTGAAGTTGGTGATGGGATTATGTTGGTGACGAGGCATTGGCTACCTTAAGAGAGTCATAGTGCTTCCTGCCAGTTGCTCACCCAAATACACATTTTGAGATACTGTGGCCAGTCTGCCTGAAGCGATACGCCACTAGTTGTGTATCTTAAGAGAAACATCGTTACTCTTGCCAGCGGTTTCTTGACTTTGAAGCTGTGATTATACTAGTGACGAGATATTGGCTACCCTAAGAGAGTCACAGTGTTTCGTGCCAGTTGCTCACCCAAATACACATTTTTTTGATACTTTGGCCAGTCTGCCTCAAGTGAAACCCCACTAGCTGTGTATCTTATGAGAAGCTTCGTTACATTTGCAAGCGGTTTCTTGAAGTTGGTGATGGGATTACGTTAGTGACAAGGCATTGGCTACCTTAAGAGAGTCATAGTGCTTCCTGCCAGTTGCTCACCCAAATACACATTTTGAGATACTGTGGCCAGTCTGCCTGAAGCCATACGCCACTAGTTGTGTATCTTAAGAGAAACATCGTTACTCTTGCCAGCAGTTTCTTGACTTTGAAGATGTGATTATACTGGTGACGAGATATTGGTTACCCTAAGAGAGTCACAGTGTTTCGTGCCAGTTGCTCACCCAAATACACATTTTTTAGATACTGTTTCCAGTGTGCCTGAAGCGATACGCCACTAGTTGTGTATCTTAAGAGAAACATCGTTACTTTTGCCAGGGGTTTCTAGAAGTTGCTGATTTGATTCTGCTGATGACGAGGCATTGGATACCTCAAGAGAGTAATAGAGATTCCTGCCAGTTCTTCACACAAATACCCATTTTTTAGATACTCTTTCCAGTCTGCCTGATAGCTACGCCACTAGTTGTGTATATTAAGAGTCATTGTAACTTTTGCCAGGGGTTTCTTGAAGTTGCTGATGTGATTATGCTGGTGACGAGGCATTGGCTACCCTATGAGTGTCATAGTGATTCCTGCTAGTTGCTCACCCAAATACACATTTTTTTGATACTTTGGCCAGTCTGCCTCAAGTGACACCCCACTAGCTGTGTATCTTATGAGAAGCTTCGTTACATTTGCAAGCGGTTTCTTGAAGTTGGTGATGGGATTATGTTGGTGACGAGGCATTGGCTACCTTAAGAGAGTCATAGTGCTTCCTGCCAGTTGCTCACCCAAATACACATTTTGAGATACTGTGGCCAGTCTGCCTGAAGCGATACGCCACTAGTTGTGTATCTTAAGAGAAACATCGTTACTCTTGCCAGCGGTTTCTTGACTTTGAAGATGTGATTATACTGGTGACGAGATATTGGTTACCCTAAGAGAGTCACAGTGTTTCGTGCCAGTTGCTCACCCAAATACACATTTTTTAGATACTGTTTCCAGTGTGCCTGAAGCGATACGCCACTAGTTGTGTATCTTAAGAGAAACATCGTTACTTTTGCCAGGGGTTTCTAGAAGTTGCTGATTTGATTCTGCTGATGACGAGGCATTGGCTACCTCAAGAGAGTAATAGAGATTCCTGCCAGTTCTTCACACAAATACCCATTTTTTAGATACTCTTTCCAGTCTGCCTGATAGCTACGCCACTAGTTGTGTATCTTAAGAGTCATTGTAACTTTTGCCAGGGGTTTCTTGAAGTTGCTGATGTGATTATGCTGGAGACGAGGAATTGGCTACCCTATGAGTGTCATAGTGATTCCTGCTAGTTGCTCACCCAAATACACATTTTTCTTATACTTTGGCCAGTCTGCCTCAAGTGACACCCCACTAGCTGGTTATATTATGAGAAGCTTCGTTACCTTTGCAAGCGGTTTCCTGAAGTTGGTGATGGGATTATGTTGGTGACGAGGCATTGGCTACCTTAAGAGAGTCATAGTGCTTCCTGCCAGTTGCTCACCCAAATACACATTTTGAGATACTGTGGCCAGTCTGCCTGAAGCGATACGCCACTAGTTGTGTATCTTAAGAGAAACATCGTTACTCTTGCCAGCGGTTTCTTGACTTTGAAGATGTGATTATACTGGTGACGAGATATTGGTTACCCTAAGAGAGTCACAGTGTTTCGTGCCAGTTGCTCACCCAAATACACATTCTTTAGATACTGTTTCCAGTGTGCCTGAAGCGATACGCCACTAGTTGTGTATCTTAAGAGAAACATCGTTACTTTTGCCAGGGGTTACTAGAAGTTGCTGATTTGATTCTGCTGATGACGAGGCATTGGCTACCTCAAGAGAGTAATAGAGATTCCTGCCAGTTCTCCACACAAATACCCATTTTTTAGATACTCTTTCCAGTCTGCCTGATAGCTACGCCACTAGTTGTGTATCTTAAGAGTCATTGCAACTTTTGCCAGGGGTTTCTTGAAGTTGCTGATGTGATTATGCTGGAGACGAGGCATTGGCTCCCCTATGAGTGTCATAGTGATTCCTGCTAGTTGCTTACCCAAATACACATTTTCCTGATACTTTGGCCAGTCTGCCTCAAGTGACACCCCACTAGCTGTGTATCTTATGAGAAGCTTCGTTACCTTTGCAAGCCGTTTCCTGAAGTTGGTGATGGGATTATGTTGGTGACGAGGCATTGGCTACCTTAAGAGAGTCATAGTGCTTCCTGCCAGTTGCTCACCCAAATACACATTTTGAGATACTGTGGCCGTTCTGCCTGAAGCGATACGCCACTAGTTGTGTATCTTAAGAGAAACATCGTTACTCTTGCCAGCGGTTTCTTGACTTTGAAGCTGTGATTATACTAGTGACGAGATATTGGCTACCCTAAGAGAGTCACAGTGTTTCGTGCCAGTTGCTCACCCAAATACACATTTTTTTGATACTTTGGCCAGTCTGCCTCAAGTGACACCCCACTAGCTGTGTATCTTATGAGAAGCTTCGTTACATTTGCAAGCGGTTTCTTGAAGTTGGTGATGGGATTACGTTAGTGACAAGGCATTGGCTACCTTAAGAGAGTCATAGTGCTTCCTGCCAGTTGCTCACCCAAATACACATTTTGAGATACTGTGGCCAGTCTGCCTGAAGCGATACGCCACTAGTTGTGTATCTTAAGAGAAACATCGTTACTCTTGCCAGCGGTTTCTTGACTTTGAAGCTGTGATTATACTGGTGACGAGATATTGGTTACCCTAAGAGAGTCACAGTGTTTCGTGCCAGTTGCTCACCCAAATACACATTTTTTAGATACTGTTTCCAGTGTGCCCGAAGCGATACGCCACTAGTTGTGTATCTTAAGAGAAACATCGTTACTTTTGCCAGGGGTTTCTAGAAGTTGCTGATTTGATTCTGCTGGTGACGAGGCATTGGCTACCTCAAGAGAGTCACAGAGATTCCTGCCAGTTCTTCACACAAATACACATTTTTAGATACTCTTTCCAGTCTGCCTGATAGCTACGCCACTAGTAGTGTATCTTAAGAGTCATTGTAACTTTTGCCGGGGGTTTCTTGAAGTTGCTGATGTGATTATGCTGGTGACGAGGCATTGGCTACCCTATGAGTGTCATAGTGATTCCTGCTAGTTGCTCACCCAAATACACATTTTTTTGATACTTTGGCCAGTGTGCCTCAAGTGACACCCCACTAGCTGTGTATCTTATGAGAAGCTTCGTTACCTTTGCAAGCGGTTTCCTGAAGTTGGTGATGGGATTATGTTGGTGACGAGGCATTGGCTACCTTAAGAGGGTCATAGTGCTTCCTGCCAGTTGCTCACCCAAATACACATTTTGAGATACTGTGGCCAGTCTGCCTGAAGCCATACGCCACTAGTTGTGTATCTTAAGAGAAACATCGTTACTCTTGCCAGCAGTTTCTTGACTTTGAAGATGTGATTATACTGGTGACGAGATATTGGTTACCCTAAGAGAGCCACACTGTTTCGTGCCAGTTGCTCACCCAAATACACATTTTTTAGATACTGTTTCCAGTGTGCCTGAAGCGATACGCCACTAGTTGTGTATCTTAAGAGAAACATCGTTACTTTTGCCAGGGGTCTCTAGAAGTTGCTGATTTGATTCTGCTGATGACGAGGCATTGGCTACCTCAAGAGAGTAATAGAGATTCCTGCCAGTTCTTCACACAAATACACATTTTTAGATACTCTTTCCAGTCTGCCTGATAGCTACGCCACTAGTTGTGTATCTTAAGAGTCATTGTAACTTTTGCCAGGGGTTTCTTGAAGTTGCTGATGTGATTATGCTGGTGACGAGGCATTGGCTACCCTATGAGTGTCATAGTGATTCCTGCTAGTTGCTCACCCAAATACACATTTTTTGATACTTTGGCCAGTCTGCCTCAAGTGACACCCCACTAGCTGTGTATCTTATGAGAAGCTTCGTTACCTTTGCAAGCCGTTTCCTGAAGTTGGTGATGGGATTATGTTGGTGAGGAGGCATTGGCTACCTTAAGAGAGTCATAGTGCTTCCTGCCAGTTGCTCACCCAAATACACATTTTGAGATACTGTGGCCAGTCTGCCTGAAGCCATACGCCACTAGTTGTGTATCTTAAGAGAAACATCGTTACTCTTGCCAGCAGTTTCTTGACTTTGAAGATGTGATTATACTGGTGACGAGATATTGGTTACCCTAAGAGAGTCACAGTGTTTCGTGCCAGTTGCTCACCCAAATACACATTTTTTAGATACTGTTTCCAATGTGCCTGAAGCGATACGCCACTAGTTGTGTATCTTAAGAGAAACATCGTTACTTTTGCCAGGGGTTTCTAAAAGTTGCTGATTTGATTCTGCTGGTGACGAGGCATTGGCTACCTCAAGAGAGTCATAGAGATTCCTGCCAGGTCTTCACCCAAATACACATTTTTTAGATACTCTTTCCAGTCTGCCTGATAGCTACGCCACTAGTTGTGTATCTTAAGAGTCATTGTAACTTTTGCCAGGGGTTTCTTGAAGTTGCTGATGTGATTATGCTGGTGACGAGGCATTGGCTACCCTATGAGTGTCATAGTGATTCCTGCTAGTTGCTCACCCAAATACACATTTTTTTGATACTTTGGCCAGTCTGCCTCAAGTGACACCCCACTAGCTGTGTATCTTATGAGAAGCTTCGTTACATTTGCAAGCGGTTTCTTGAAGTTGGTGATGGGATTATGTTGGTGACGAGGCATTGGCTACCTTAAGAGAGTCATAGTGCTTCCTGCCAGTTGCTCACCCAAATACACATTTTGAGATACTGTGGCCAGTCTGCCTGAAGCGATACGCCACTAGTTGTGTATCTTAAGAGAAACATCGTTACTCTTGCCAGCGGTTTCTTGACTTTGAAGATGTGATTATACTGGTGACGAGATATTGGTTACCCTAAGAGAGTCACAGTGTTTCGTGCCAGTTGCTCACCCAAATACACATTTTTTAGATACTGTTTCCAGTGTGCCTGAAGCGATACGCCACTAGTTGTGTATCTTAAGAGAAACATCGTTACTTTTGCCAGGGGTTTCTAGAAGTTGCTGATTTGATTCTGCTGATGACGAGGCATTGGCTACCTCAAGAGAGTAATAGAGATTCCTGCCAGTTCTTCACACAAATACCCATTTTTTAGATACTCTTTCCAGTCTGCCTGATAGGTACGCCACTAGTTGTGTATCTTAAGAGTCATTGTAACTTTTGCCAGGGGTTTCTTGAAGTTGCTGATGTGATTATGCTGGTGACGAGGCATTGGCTACCCCATGAGTGTCATAGTGATTCCTGCTAGTTCCTCACCCAAATACACATTTTTTTGATACTTTGGCCAGTCTGCCTCAAGTGACACCCCACTAGCTGTGTATCTTATGAGAAGCTTCGTTACCTTTGCAAGCGGTTTCTTGAAGTTGGTGATGGGATTATGTTGGTGACGAGGCAGTGGCTACCTTAAGAGAGTCATAGTGCTTCCTGCCAGTTGCTCACCCAAATACACATTTTGAGATACTGTGGCCAGTCTGCCTGAAGCGATACGCCACTAGTTGTGTATCTTAAGAGAAACATCGTTACTCTTGCCAGCGGTTTCTTGACTTTGAAGATGTGATTATACTGGTGACGAGATATTGGTTACCCTAAGAGAGTCACAGTGTTTCGTGCCAGTTGCTCACCCAAATACACATCTTTTAGATACTGTTTCCAGTGTGCTTGAAGCGATACGCCACTAGTTGTGTATCTTAAGAGAAACATCGTTACTTTTGCCAGGGGTTTCTAGAAGTTGCTGATTTGATTCTGCTGGTGACGAGGCATTGGCTACCTCAAGAGAGTCACAGAGATTCCTGCCAGTTCTTCACACAAATACACATTTTTAGATACTCTTTCCAGTCTGCCTGATAGCTACGCCACTAGTTGTGTATCTTAAGAGTCATTGTAACTTTTGCCAGGGGTTTCTTGAAGTTGCTGATGTGATTATGCTGGTGACGAGGCATTGGCTACCCTATGAGTGTCATAGTGATTCCTGCTAGTTGCTCACCCAAATACACATTTTTTGATACTTTGGCCAGTCTGCCTCAAGTGACACCCCACTAGCTGTGTATCTTATGAGAAGCTTCGTTACCTTTGCAAGCGGTTTCCTGAAGTTGGTGATGGGATTATGTTGGTGACGAGGCATTGGCTACCTTAAGAGAGTCATAGTGCTTCCTGCCAGTTGCTCACCCAAATACACATTTTGAGATACTGTGGCCAGTCTGCCTGAAGCCATACGCCACTAGTTGTGTATCTTAAGAGAAACATCGTTACTCTTGCCAGCAGTTTCTTGACTTTGAAGATGTGATTATACTGGTGACGAGATATTGGTTACCCTAAGAGAGTCACAGTGTTTCGTGCCAGTTGCTCACCCAAATACACATTTTTTAGATACTGTTTCCAGTGTGCCTGAAGCGATACGCCACTAGTTGTGTATCTTAAGAGAAACATCGTTACTTTTGCCAGGGGTTTCTAAAAGTTGCTGATTTGATTCTGCTGGTGACGAGGCATTGGCTACCTCAAGAGAGTAATAGAGATTCCTGCCAGGTCTTCACACAAATACACATTTTTTAGATACTCTTTCCAGTCTGCCTGATAGCTACGCCACTAGTTGTGTATCTTAAGAGTCATTGTAACTTTTGCCAGGGGTTTCTTGAAGTTGCTGATGTGATTATGCTGGTGACGAGGCATTGGCTACCCTATGAGTGTCATAGTGATTCCTGCTAGTTGCTCACCCAAATACACATTTTTTTGATACTTTGGCCAGTCTGCCTCAAGTGACACCCCACTAGCTGTGTATCTTATGAGAAGCTTCGTTACATTTGCAAGCGGTTTCTTGAAGTTGGTGATGGGATTATGTTGGTGACGAGGCATTGGCTACCTTAAGAGAGTCATAGTGCTTCCTGCCAGTTGCTCACCCAAATACACATTTTGAGATACTGTGGCCAGTCTGCCTGAAGCGATACGCCACTAGTTGTGTATCTTAAGAGAAACATCGTTACTCTTGCCAGCGGTTTCTTGACTTTGAAGATGTGATTATACTGGTGACGAGATATTGGTTACCCTAAGAGAGTCACAGTGTTTCGTGCCAGTTGCTCACCCAAATACACATTTTTTAGATACTGTTTCCAGTGTGCCTGAAGCGATACGCCACTAGTTGTGTATCTTAAGAGAAACATCGTTACTTTTGCCAGGGGTTTCTAGAAGTTGCTGATTTGATTCTGCTGATGACGAGGCATTGGCTACCTCAAGAGAGTAATAGAGATTCCTGCCAGTTCTTCACACAAATACCCATTTTTTAGATACTCTTTCCAGTCTGCCTGATAGGTACGCCACTAGTTGTGTATCTTAAGAGTCATTGTAACTTTTGCCAGGGGTTTCTTGAAGTTGCTGATGTGATTATGCTGGTGACGAGGCATTGGCTACCCTATGAGTGTCATAGTGATTCCTGCTAGTTGCTCACCCAAATACACATTTTTTTGATACTTTGGCCAGTCTGCCTCAAGTGACACCCCACTAGCTGTGTATCTTATGAGAAGCTTCGTTACCTTTGCAAGCGGTTTCTTGAAGTTGGTGATGGGATTATGTTGGTGACGAGGCAGTGGCTACCTTAAGAGAGTCATAGTGCTTCCTGCCAGTTGCTCACCCAAATACACATTTTGAGATACTGTGGCCAGTCTGCCTGAAGCGATACGCCACTAGTTGTGTATCTTAAGAGAAACATCGTTACTCTTGCCAGCGGTTTCTTGACTTTGAAGATGTGATTATACTGGTGACGAGATATTGGTTACCCTAAGAGAGTCACAGTGTTTCGTGCCAGTTGCTCACCCAAATACACATTTTTTAGATACTGTTTCCAGTGTGCCTGAAGCGATACGCCACTAGTTGTGTATCTTAAGAGAAACATCGTTACTTTTGCCAGGGGTTTCTAGAAGTTGCTGATTTGATTCTGCTGGTGACGAGGCATTGGCTACCTCAAGAGAGTCACAGAGATTCCTGCCAGTTCTTCACACAAATACACATTTTTAGATACTCTTTCCAGTCTGCCTGATAGCTACGCCACTAGTTGTGTATCTTAAGAGTCATTGTAACTTTTGCCAGGGGTTTCTTGAAGTTGCTGATGTGATTATGCTGGTGACGAGGCATTGGCTACCCTATGAGTGTCATAGTGATTCCTGCTAGTTGCTCACCCAAATACACATTTTTTGATACTTTGGCCAGTCTGCCTCAAGTGACACCCCACTAGCTGTGTATCTTATGAGAAGCTTCGTTACCTTTGCAAGCGGTTTCCTGAAGTTGGTGATGGGATTATGTTGGTGACGAGGCATTGGCTACCTTAAGAGAGTCATAGTGCTTCCTGCCAGTTGCTCACCCAAATACACATTTTGAGATACTGTGGCCAGTCTGCCTGAAGCCATACGCCACTAGTTGTGTATCTTAAGAGAAACATCGTTACTCTTGCCAGCAGTTTCTTGACTTTGAAGATGTGATTATACTGGTGACGAGATATTGGTTACCCTAAGAGAGTCACAGTGTTTCGTGCCAGTTGCTCACCCAAATACACATTTTTTAGATACTGTTTCCAGTGTGCCTGAAGCGATACGCCACTAGTTGTGTATCTTAAGAGAAACATCGTTACTTTTGCCAGGGGTTTCTAAAAGTTGCTGATTTGATTCTGCTGGTGACGAGGCATTGGCTACCTCAAGAGAGTAATAGAGATTCCTGCCAGGTCTTCACACAAATACACATTTTTTAGATACTCTTTCCAGTCTGCCTTTTAGCTACGCCACTAGTTGTGTATCTTAAGAGTCATTGTAACTTTTGCCAGGGGTTTCTTGAAGTTGCTGATGTGATTATGCTGGTGACGAGGCATTGGCTACCCTATGAGTGTCATAGTGATTCCTGCTAGTTGCTCACCCAAATACACATTTTTTTGATACTTTGGCCAGTCTGGCTCAAGTGACACCCCACTAGCTGTGTATCTTATGAGAAGCTTCGTTACATTTGCAAGCGGTTTCTTGAAGTTGGTGATGGGATTATGTTGGTGACGAGGCATTGGCTACCTTAAGAGAGTCATAGTGCTTCCTGCCAGTTGCTCACCCAAATACACATTTTGAGATACTGTGGCCAGTCTGCCTGAAGCCATACGCCACTAGTTGTGTATCTTAAGAGAAACATCGTTACTCTTGCCAGCAGTTTCTTGACTTTGAAGATGTGATTATACTGGTGACGAGATATTGGTTACCCTAAGAGAGTCACAGTGTTTCGTGCCAGTTGCTCACCCAAATACACATTTTTTAGATACTGTTTCCAGTGTGCCTGAAGCGATACGCCACTAGTTGTGTATCTTAAGAGAAACATCGTTACTTTTGCCAGGGGTTTCTAAAAGTTGCTGATTTGATTCTGCTGGTGACGAGGCATTGGCTACCTCAAGAGAGTAATAGAGATTCCTGCCAGGTCTTCACACAAATACACATTTTTTAGATACTCTTTCCAGTCTGCCTGATAGCTACGCCACTAGTTGTGTATCTTAAGAGTCATTGTAACTTTTGCCAGGGGTTTCTTGAAGTTGCTGATGTGATTATGCTGGTGACGAGGCATTGGCTACCCTATGAGTGTCATAGTGATTCCTGCTAGTTGCTCACCCAAATACACATTTTTTTGATACTTTGGCCAGTCTGGCTCAAGTGACACCCCACTAGCTGTGTATCTTATGAGAAGCTTCGTTACATTTGCAAGCGGTTTCTTGAAGTTGGTGATGGGATTATGTTGGTGACGAGGCATTGGCTACCTTAAGAGAGTCATAGTGCTTCCTGCCAGTTGCTCACCCAAATACACATTTTGAGATACTGTGGCCAGTCTGCCTGAAGCGATACGCCACTAGTTGTGTATCTTAAGAGAAACATCGTTACTCTTGCCAGCGGTTTCTTGACTTTGAAGATGTGATTATACTGGTGACGAGATATTGGTTACCCTAAGAGAGTCACAGTGTTTCGTGCCAGTTGCTCACCCAAATACACATTTTTTAGATACTGTTTCCAGTGTGCCTGAAGCGATACGCCACTAGTTGTGTATCTTAAGAGAAACATCGTTACTTTTGCCAGGGGTTTCTAGAAGTTGCTGATTTGATTCTGCTGATGACGAGGCATTGGCTACCTCAAGAGAGTAATAGAGATTCCTGCCAGTTCTTCACACAAATACCCATTTTTTAGATACTCTTTCCAGTCTGCCTGATAGGTACGCCATTAGTTGTGTATCTTAAGAGTCATTGTAACTTTTGCCAGGGGTTTCTTGAAGTTGCTGATGTGATTATGCTGGAGACGAGGCATTGGCTACCCTATGAGTGTCATAGTGATTCCTGCTAGTTGCTCACCCAAATACACATTTTTCTGATACTTTGGCCAGTCTGCCTCAAGTGACACCCCACTAGCTGTGTATCTTATGAGAAGCTTCGTTACCTTTGCAAGCGGTTTCTTGAAGTTGGTGATGGGATTATGTTGGTGACGAGGCAGTGGCTACCTTAAGAGAGTCATACTGCTTCCTGCCAGTTGCTCACCCAAATACACATTTTGAGATACTGTGGCCAGTCTGCCTGAAGCGATACGCCACTAGTTGTGTATCTTAAGAGAAACATCGTTACTCTTGCCAGCGGTTTCTTGACTTTGAAGATGTGATTATACTGGTGACGAGATATTGGTTACCCTAAGAGAGTCACAGTGTTTCGTGCCAGTTGCTCACCCAAATACACATTTTTTAGATACTGTTTCCAGTGTGCCTGAAGCGATACGCCACTAGTTGTGTATCTTAAGAGAAACATCGTTACTTTTGCCAGGGGTTTCTAGAAGTTGCTGATTTGATTCTGCTGGTGACGAGGCATTGGCTACCTCAAGAGAGTCACAGAGATTCCTGCCAGTTCTTCACACAAATACACATTTTTAGATACTCTTTCCAGTCTGCCTGATAGCTACGCCACTAGTTGTGTATCTTAAGAGTCATTGTAACTTTTGCCAGGGGTTTCTTGAAGTTGCTGATGTGTTTATGCTGGTGACGAGGCATTGGCTACCCTATGAGTGTCATAGTGATTCCTGCTAGTTGCTCACCCAAATACACATTTTTTGATACTTTGGCCAGTCTGCCTCAAGTGACACCCCACTAGCTGTGTATCTTATGAGAAGCTTCGTTACCTTTGCAAGCGGTTTCCTGAAGTTGGTGATGGGATTATGTTGGTGACGAGGCATTGGCTACCTTAAGAGAGTCATAGTGCTTCCTGCCAGTTGCTCACCCAAATACACATTTTGAGATACTGTGGCCAGTCTGCCTGAAGCCATACGCCACTAGTTGTGTATCTTAAGAGAAACATCGTTACTCTTGCCAGCAGTTTCTTGACTTTGAAGATGTGATTATACTGGTGACGAGATATTGGTTACCCTAAGAGAGTCACAGTGTTTCGTGCCAGTTGCTCACCCAAATACACATTTTTTAGATACTGTTTCCAGTGTGCCTGAAGCGATACGCCACTAGTTGTGTATCTTAAGAGAAACATCGTTACTTTTGCCAGGGGTTTCTAAAAGTTGCTGATTTGATTCTGCTGGTGACGAGGCATTGGCTACCTCAAGAGAGTAATAGAGATTCCTGCCAGGTCTTCACTCAAATACACATTTTTTAGATACTCTTTCCAGTCTGCCTGATAGCTACGTCACTAGTTGTGTATCTTAAGAGTCATTGTAACTTTTGCCAGGGGTTTCTTGAAGTTGCTGATGTGATTATGCTGGTGACGAGGCATTGGCTACCCTATGAGTGTCATAGTGATTCCTGCTAGTTGCTCACCCAAATACACATTTTTTTGATACTTTGGCCAGTCTGGCTCAAGTGACACCCCACTAGCTGTGTATCTTATGAGAAGCTTCGTTACATTTGCAAGCGGTTTCTTGAAGTTGGTGATGGGATTATGTTGGTGACGAGGCATTGGCTACCTTAAGAGAGTCATAGTGCTTCCTGCCAGTTGCTCACCCAAATACACATTTTGAGATACTGTGGCCAGTCTGCCTGAAGCGATACGCCACTAGTTGTGTATCTTAAGAGAAACATCGTTACTCTTGCCAGCGGTTTCTTGACTTTGAAGATGTGATTATACTGGTGACGAGATATTGGTTACCCTAAGAGAGTCACAGTGTTTCGTGCCAGTTGCTCACCCAAATACACATTTTTTAGATACTGTTTCCAGTGTGGCTGAAGCGATACGCCACTAGTTGTGTATCTTAAGAGAAACATCGTTACTTTTGCCAGGGGTTTCTAGAAGTTGCTGATTTGATTCTGCTGATGACGAGGCATTGGCTACCTCAAGAGAGTAATAGAGATTCCTGCCAGTTCTTCACACAAATACCCATTTTTTAGATACTCTTTCCAGTCTGCCTGATAGGTACGCCACTAGTTGTGTATCTTAAGAGTCATTGTAACTTTTGCCAGGGGTTTCTTGAAGTTGCTGATGTGATTATGCTGGAGACGAGGCATTGGCTACCCTATGAGTGTCATAGTGATTCCTGCTAGTTGCTCACCCAAATACACATTTTTCTGATACTTTGGCCAGTCTGCCTCAAGTGACACCCCACTAGCTGTGTATCTTATGAGAAGCTTCGTTACCTTTGCAAGCGGTTTCTTGAAGTTGGTGATGGGATTATGTTGGTGACGAGGCAGTGGCTACCTTAAGAGAGTCATAGTGCTTCCTGCCAGTTGCTCACCCAAATACACATTGTGAGATACTGTGGCCAGTCTGCCTGAAGCGATACGCCACTAGTTGTGTATCTTAAGAGAAACATCGTTACTCTTGCCAGCGGTTTCTTGACTTTGAAGATGTGATTATACTGGTGACGAGATATTGGTTACCCTAAGAGAGTCACAGTGTTTCGTGCCAGTTGCTCACCCAAATACACATTTTTTAGATACTGTTTCCAGTGTGCCTGAAGCGATACGCCACTAGTTGTGTATCTTAAGAGAAACATCGTTACTTTTGCCAGGGGTTTCTAGAAGTTGCTGATTTGATTCTGCTGGTGACGAGGCATTGGCTACCTCAAGAGAGTCACAGAGATTCCTGCCAGTTCTTCACACAAATACACATTTTTAGATACTCTTTCCAGTCTGCCTGATAGCTACGCCACTAGTTGTGTATCTTAAGAGTCATTGTAACTTTTGCCAGGGGTTTCTTGAAGTTGCTGATGTGATTATGCTGGTGACGAGGCATTGGCTACCCTATGAGTGTCATAGTGATTCCTGCTAGTTGCTCACCCAAATACACATTTTTTGATACTTTGGCCAGTCTGCCTCAAGTGACACCCCACTAGCTGTGTATCTTATGAGAAGCTTCGTTACCTTTGCAAGCGGTTTCCTGAAGTTGGTGATGGGATTATGTTGGTGACGAGGCATTGGCTACCTTAAGGGAGTCATAGTGCTTCCTGCCAGTTGCTCACCCAAATACACATTTTGAGATACTGTGGCCAGTCTGCCTGAAGCCATACGCCACTAGTTGTGTATCTTAAGAGAAACATCGTTACTCTTGCCAGCAGTTTCTTGACTTTGAAGATGTGATTATACTGGTGACGAGATATTGGTTACCCTAAGAGAGTCACAGTGTTTCGTGCCAGTTGCTCACCCAAATACACATTTTTTAGATACTGTTTCCAGTGTGCCTGAAGCGATACGCCACTAGTTGTGTATCTTAAGAGAAACATCGTTACTTTTGCCAGGGGTTTCTAAAAGTTGCTGATTTGATTCTGCTGGTGACGAGGCATTGGCTACCTCAAGAGAGTAATAGAGATTCCTGCCAGGTCTTCACACAAATACACATTTTTTAGATACTCTTTCCAGTCTGCCTGATAGCTACGCCACTAGTTGTGTATCTTAAGAGTCATTGTAACTTTTGCCAGGGGTTTCTTGAAGTTGCTGATGTGATTATGCTGGTGACGAGGCATTGGCTACCCTATGAGTGTCATAGTGATTCCTGCTAGTTGCTCACCCAAATACACATTTTGTTGATACTTTGGCCAGTCTGGCTCAAGTGACACCCCACTAGCTGTGTATCTTATGAGAAGCTTCGTTACATTTGCAAGCGGTTTCTTGAAGTTGGTGATGGGATTATGTTGGTGACGAGGCATTGGCAACCTTAAGAGAGTCATAGTGCTTCCTGCCAGTTGCTCACCCAAATACACATTTTGAGATACTGTGGCCAGTCTGCCTGAAGCGATACGCCACTAGTTGTGTATCTTAAGAGAAACATCGTTACTCTTGCCAGCGGTTTCTTGACTTTGAAGATGTGATTATACTGGTGACGAGATATTGGTTACCCTAAGAGAGTCACAGTGTTTCGTGCCAGTTGCTCACCCAAATACACATTTTTTAGATACTGTTTCCAGTGTGCCTGAAGCGATACGCCACTAGTTGTGTATCTTAAGAGAAACATCGTTACTTTTGCCAGGGGTTTCTAGAAGTTGCTGATTTGATTCTGCTGATGACGAGGCATTGGCTACCTCAAGAGAGTAATAGAGATTCCTGCCAGTTCTTCACACAAATACCCATTTTTTAGATACTCTTTCCAGTCTGCCTGATAGGTACGCCACTAGTTGTGTATCTTAAGAGTCATTGTAACTTTTGCCAGGGGTTTCTTGAAGTTGCTGATGTGATTATGCTGGAGACGAGGCATTGGCTACCCTATGAGTGTCATAGTGATTCCTGCTAGTTGCTCACCCAAATACACATTTTTCTGATACTTTGGCCAGTCTGCCTCAAGTGACACCCCACTAGCTGTGTATCTTATGAGAAGCTTCGTTACCTTTGCAAGCGGTTTCTTGAAGTTGGTGATGGGATTATGTTGGTGACGAGGCATTGGCTACCTTAAGAGAGTCATAGTGCTTCCTGCCAGTTGCTCACCCAAATACACATTTTGAGATACTGTGGCCAGTCTGCCTGAAGCGATACGCCACTAGTTGTGTATCTTAAGAGAAACATCGTTACTCTTGCCAGCGGTATCTTGACTTTGAAGATGTGATTATACTGGTGACGAGATATTGGTTACCCTAAGAGAGTCACAGTGTTTCGTGCCTGTTGCTCACCCAAATACACATTTTTTAGATACTGTTTCCAGTGTGCCTGAAGCGATACGCCACTAGTTGTGTATCTTAAGAGAAACATCGTTACTTTTGCCAGGGGTTTCTAGAAGTTGCTGATTTGATTCTGCTGGTGACGAGGCATTGGCTACCTCAAGAGAGTCACAGAGATTCCTGCCAGTTCTTCACACAAATACACATTTTTAGATACTCTTTCCAGTCTGCCTGATAGCTACGCCACTAGTTGTGTATCTTAAGAGTCATTGTAACTTTTGCCAGGGGTTTCTTGAAGTTGCTGATGTGATTATGCTGGTGACGAGGCATTGGCTACCCTATGAGTGTCATAGTGATTCCTGCTAGTTGCTCACCCAAATACACATTTTTTGATACTTTGGCCAGTTTGCCTCAAGTGACACCCCACTAGCTGCGTATCTTATGAGAAGCTTCGTTACCTTTGCAAGCGGTTTCCTGAAGTTGGTGATGGGATTATGTTGGTGACGAGGCATTGGCTACCTTAAGAGAGTCATAGTGCTTCCTGCCAGTTGCTCACCCAAATACACATTTTGAGATACTGTGGCCAGTCTGCCTGAAGCCATACGCCACTAGTTGTGTATCTTAAGAGAAACATCGTTACTCTTGCCAGCAGTTTCTTGACTTTGAAGATGTGATTATACTGGTGACGAGATATTGGTTACCCTAAGAGAGTCACAGTGTTTCGTGCCAGTTGCTCACCCAAATACACATTTTTTAGATACTGTTTCCAGTGTGCCTGAAGCGATACGCCACTAGTTGTGTATCTTAAGAGAAACATCGTTACTTTTGCCAGGGGTTTCTAAAAGTTGCTGATTTGATTCTGCTGGTGACGAGGCATTGGCTACCTCAAGAGAGTCATAGAGATTCCTGCCAGGTCTTCACCCAAATACACATTTTTTAGATACTCTTTCCAGTCTGCCTGATAGCTACGCCACTAGTTGTGTATCTTAAGAGTCATTGTAACTTTTGCCAGGGGTTTCTTGAAGTTGCTGATGTGATTATGCTGGTGACGAGGCATTGGCTACCCTATGAGTGTCATAGTGATTCCTGTTAGTTGCTCACCCAAATACACATTTTTTTGATACTTTGGCGAGTCTGCCTCAAGTGACACCCCACTAGCTGTGTATCTTATGAGAAGCTTCGTTACATTTGCAAGCGGTTTCTTGAAGTTGGTGATGGGATTATGTTGGTGACGAGGCATTGGCTACCTTAAGAGAGTCATAGTGCTTCCTGCCAGTTGCTCACCCAAATACACATTTTGAGATACTGTGGCAAGTCTGCCTGAAGCGATACGCCACTAGTTGTGTATCTTAAGAGAAACATCGTTACTCTTGCCAGCGGTTTTTTGACTTTGAAGATGTGATTATACTGGTGACGAGATATTGGTTACCCTAAGAGAGTCACAGTGTTTCGTGCCAGTTGCTCACCCAAATACACATTTTTTAGATACTGTTTCCAGTGTGCCTGAAGCGATACGCCACTAGTTGTGTATCTTAAGAGAAACATCGTTACTTTTGCCAGGGGTTTCTAGAAGTTGCTGATTTGATTCTGCTGATGACGAGGCATTGGCTACCTCAAGAGAGTAATAGAGATTCCTGCCAGTTCTTCACACAAATACCCATTTTTTAGATACTCTTTCCAGTCTGCCTGATAGGTACGCCACTAGTTGTGTATCTTAAGAGTCATTGTAACTTTTGCCAGGGGTTTCTTGAAGTTGCTGATGTGATTATGCTGGAGACGAGGCATTGGCTACCCTATGAGTGTCATAGTGATTCCTGCTAGTTGCTCACCCAAATACACATTTTTCTGATACTTTGGCCAGTCTGCCTCAAGTGACACCCCACTAGCTGTGTATCTTATGAGAAGCTTCGTTACCTTTGCAAGCGGTTTCTTGAAGTTGGTGATGGGATTATGTTGGTGACGAGGCAGTGGCTACCTTAAGAGAGTCATAGTGCTTCCTGCCAGTTGCTCACCCAAATACACATTTTGAGATACTGTGGCCAGTCTGCCTGAAGCGATACGCCACTAGTTGTGTATCTTAAGAGAAACATCGTTACTCTTGCCAGCGGTTTCTTGACTTTGAAGATGTGATTATACTGGTGACGAGATATTGGTTACCCTAAGAGAGTCACAGTGTTTCGTGCCAGTTGCTCACCCAAATACACATTTTTTAGATACTGTTTCCAGTGTGCCTGAAGCGATACGCCACTAGTTGTGTATCTTAAGAGAAACATCGTTACTTTTGCCAGGGGTTTCTAGAAGTTGCTGATTTGATTCTGCTGGTGACGAGGCATTGGCTACCTCAAGAGAGTCACAGATATTCCTGCCAGTTCTTCACACAAATACACATTTTTAGATACTCTTTCCAGTCTGCCTGATAGCTACGCCACTAGTTGTGTATCTTAAGAGTCATTGTAACTTTTGCCAGGGGTTTCTTGAAGTTGCTGATGTGATTATGCTGGTGACGAGGCATTGGCTACCCTATGAGTGTCATAGTGATTCCTGCTAGTTGCTCACCCAAATACACATTTTTTGATACTTTGGCCAGTCTGCCTCAAGTGACACCCCACTAGCTGTGTATCTTATGAGAAGCTTCGTTACCTTTGCAAGCGGTTTCCTGAAGTTGGTGATGGGATTATGTTGGTGACGAGGCATTGGCTACCTTAAGAGAGTCATAGTGCTTCCTGCCAGTTGCTCACCCAAATACACATTTTGAGATACTGTGGCCAGTCTGCCTGAAGCCATACGCCACTAGTTGTGTATCTTAAGAGAAACATCGTTACTCTTGCCAGCAGTTTCTTGACTTTGAAGATGTGATTATACTGGTGACGAGATATTGGTTACCCTAAGAGAGTCACAGTGTTTCGTGCCAGTTGCTCACCCAAATACACATTTTTTAGATACTGTTTCCAGTGTGCCTGAAGCGATACGCCACTAGTTGTGTATCTTAAGAGAAACATCGTTACTTTTGCCAGGGGTTTCTAAAAGTTGCTGATTTGATTCTGCTGGTGACGAGGCATTGGCTACCTCAAGAGAGTCATAGAGATTCCTGCCAGGTCTTCACCCAAATACACATTTTTTAGATACTCTTTCCAGTCTGCCTGATAGCTACGCCACTAGTTGTGTATCTTAAGAGTCATTGTAACTTTTGCCAGGGGTTTCTTGAAGTTGCTGATGTGATTATGCTGGTGACGAGGCATTGGCTACCCTATGAGTGTCATAGTGATTCCTGCTAGTTGCTCACCCAAATACACATTTTTTTGATACTTTGGCCAGTCTGGCTCAAGTGACACCCCACTAGCTGTGTATCTTATGAGAAGCTTCGTTACATTTGCAAGCGGTTTCTTGAAGTTGGTGATGGGATTATGTTGGTGATGAGGCATTGGCTACCTTAAGAGAGTCATAGTGCTTCCTGCCAGTTGCTCACCCAAATACACATTTTGAGATACTGTGGCCAGTCTGCCTGAAGCGATACGCCACTAGTTGTGTATCTTAAGAGAAACATCGTTACTCTTGCCAGCGGTTTCTTGACTTTGAAGATGTGATTATACTGGTGACGAGATATTGGTTACCCTAAGAGAGTCACAGTGTTTCGTGCCAGTTGCTCACCCAAATACACATTTTTTAGATACTGTTTCCAGTGTGCCTGAAGCGATACGCCACTAGTTGTGTATCTTAAGAGAAACATCGTTACTTTTGCCAGGGGTTTCTAGAAGTTGCTGATTTGATTGTGCTGGTGACGAGGCATTGGCTACCTCAAGAGAGTCACAGAGATTCCTGCCAGTTCTTCACACAAATACACATTTTTAGATACTCTTTCCAGTCTGCCTGATAGCTACGCCACTAGTTGTGTATCTTAAGAGTCATTGTAACTTTTGCCAGGGGTTTCTTGAAGTTGCTGATGTGATTATGCTGGTGACGAGGCATTGGCTACCCTATGAGTGTCATAGTGATTCCTGCTAGTTGCTCACCCAAATACACATTTTTTGATACTTTGGCCAGTCTGCCTCAAGTGACACCCCACTAGCTGTGTATCTTATGAGAAGCTTCGTTACCTTTGCAAGCGGTTTCCTGAAGTTGGTGATGGGATTATGTTGGTGACGAGGCATTGGCTACCTTAAGAGAGTCATAGTGCTTCCTGCCAGTTGCTCACCCAAATACACATTTTGAGATACTGTGGCCAGTCTGCCTGAAGCCATACGCCACTAGTTGTGTATCTTAAGAGAAACATCGTTACTCTTGCCAGCAGTTTCTTGACTTTAAAGATGTGATTATACTGGTGACGAGATATTGGTTACCCTAAGAGAGTCACAGTGTTTCGTGCCAGTTGCTCACCCAAATACACATTTTTTAGATACTGTTTCCAGTGTGCCTGAAGCGATACGCCACTAGTTGTGTATCTTAAGAGAAACATCGTTACTTTTGCCAGGGGTTTCTAAAAGTTGCTGATTTGATTCTGCTGGTGACGAGGCATTGCCTACCTCAAGAGAGTCATAGAGATTCCTGCCAGGTCTTCACCCAAATACACATTTTTTAGATACTCTTTCCAGTCTGCCTGATAGCTACGCCACTAGTTGTGTATCTTAAGAGTCATTGTAACTTTTGCCAGGGATTTCTTGAAGTTGCTGATGTGATTATACTAGTGACGAGATATTGGCTACCCTAAGAGAGTCACAGTGTTTCGTGCCAGTTGCTCACCCAAATACACATTTTTTTGATACTTTGGCCAGTCTGCGTCAAGTGACACCCCACTAGCTGTGTATCTTATGAGAAGCTTCGTTACATTTGCAAGCGGTTTCTTGAAGTTGGTGATGGGATTACGTTGGTGACGAGGCATTGGCTACCTTAAGAGAGTCATAGTGCTTCCTGCCAGTTGCTCACCCAAATACACATTTTGAGATACTGTGGCCAGTCTGCCTGAAGCGATACGCCACTAGTTGTGTATCTTAAGAGAAACATCGTTACTCTTGCCAGCGGTTTCTTGACTTTGAAGATGTGATTATACTGGTGACGAGATATTGGTTACCCTAAGAGAGTCACAGTGTTTCGTGCCCGTTGCTCACCCAAATACACATTTTTTAGTTACTGTTTCCAGTGTGCCTGAAGCGATACGCCACTAGTTGTGTATCTTAAGAGAAACATCGTTACTTTTGCCAGGGGTTTCTAGAAGTTGCTGATTTGATTCTGCTGGTGACGAGGCATTGGCTACCTCAAGAGAGTCACAGAGATTCCTGCCAGTTCTTCACACAAATACATATTTTTAGATACTCTTTCCAGTCTGCCTGATAGCTACGCCACTAGTTGTGTATCTTAAGAGTCATTGTAACTTTTGCCAGGGGTTTCTTGAAGTTGATGATGTGATTATGCTGGTGACGAGGCATTGGCTACCCTATGAGTGTCATAGTGATTCCTGCTAGTTGCTCACCCAAATACACATTTTTTGATACTTTGGCCAGTCTGCCTCAAGTGACACCCCACTAGCTGCGTATCTTATGAGAAGCTTCGTTACCTTTGCAAGCGGTTTCCTGAAGTTGGTGATGGGATTATGTTGGTGACGAGGCATTGGCTACCTTAAGAGAGTCATAGTGCTTCCTGCCAGTTGCTCACCCAAATACACATTTTGAGATACTGTGGCCAGTCTGCCTGAAGCCATACGCCACTAGTTGTGTATCTTAAGAGAAACATCGTTACTCTTGCCAGCAGTTTCTTGACTTTGAAGATGTGATTATACTGGTGACGAGATATTGGTTACCCTAAGAGAGTCACAGTGTTTCGTGCCAGTTGCTCACCCAAATACACATTTTTTAGATACTGTTTCCAGTGTGCCTGAAGCGATACGCCACTAGTTGTGTATCTTAAGAGAAACATCGTTACTTTTGCCAGGGGTTTCTAAAAGTTGCTGATTTGATTCTGCTGGTGACGAGGCATTGGCTACCTCAAGAGAGTCATAGAGATTCCTGCCAGGTCTTCACCCAAATACACATTTTTTAGATACTCTTTCCAGTCTGCCTGATAGCTACGCCACTAGTTGTGTATCTTAAGAGTCATTGTAACTTTTGCCAGGGGTTTCTTGAAGTTGCTGATGTGATTATGCTGGTGACGAGGCATTGGCTACCCTATGAGTGTCATAGTGATTCCTGTTAGTTGCTCACCCAAATACACATTTTTTTGATACTTTGGCGAGTCTGCCTCAAGTGACACCCCACTAGCTGTGTATCTTATGAGAAGCTTCGTTACATTTGCAAGCGGTTTCTTGAAGTTGGTGATGGGATTATGTTGGTGACGAGGCATTGGCTACCTTAAGAGAGTCATAGTGCTTCCTGCCAGTTGCTCACCCAAATACACATTTTGAGATACTGTGGCAAGTCTGCCTGAAGCGATACGCCACTAGTTGTGTATCTTAAGAGAAACATCGTTACTCTTGCCAGCGGTTTTTTGACTTTGAAGATGTGATTATACTGGTGACGAGATATTGGTTACCCTAAGAGAGTCACAGTGTTTCGTGCCAGTTGCTCACCCAAATACACATTTTTTAGATACTGTTTCCAGTGTGCCTGAAGCGATACGCCACTAGTTGTGTATCTTAAGAGAAACATCGTTAC